>NC_090989.1:255051342-256301342 GCF_041146395.1 Eulemur rufifrons | reverse complement strand
CCCCAGCAGTGTTTGTTCTCAGAGCAGCCCTGGGAAGAAGGATGGTCACCTTCCTTTCTCCCAAAGATAATTGAAGAGAAGTAAGAAAGTACCTGTGTTTTAGGCAAAATGATGCCAATTAATCTCTAAGCACAGGGCCTGGCCATTAAATTCTTTGGAGAAACAACTTTAGGAGTTTAACGACAATCAAGAGAGTGAAATTGAATTAAGAGAAATAGTAATTAAATCAGGAAAGAAGGTTTTGCAAAGGGAATGGTAAAGGAAATTAAAACCAGTAACGCTGAAAAATGTGGGGGGCAGCGCTGGGAGAGGGGAGGGCTGAGTGGAGAAGAGGAAACAGTCAAGCACAAAGCACACAGGGCTGAGAGATGCAGAATGCACGGCACTGAGAAAAAGAATTTGGAAATTGTTCTCCTGGAGAGACCAGGTGTCTGGCACTTTCAATTTGTGTCTAATATGCCTAAATCCTAATGCAGACAAGCTTTCCTGTAGGAAAACAGAAGCATCCAATTAGATAAAGTATATTGAAAAAAAAAAAACTATAGACTTAAGATGACCCACTGTCCTGGTTTGTCCAGGACTACCCTAATTTTTGTTTGTTTTTTTTTGTTTTGTTTTGTTTTTGAGACAGAGTCTCGCTCTGTTGCCTGGGCTAGAGTGGAGTAGGGTCGGCCAAGCTCACAGCAACCTCAAACTCCTGGGCTCAAGCAATCCTTCTGCCTCAGCCTCCCGAGTAGCTGGGACTACAGGCACGCACCACCATGCCTGGCTAACTTTTTCTATATATTTTTAGTTGTCTGGTTAATTTCTTTCTATTTTTTAGTAGAGACGGGGGTCTCACTCTTGCTCAGGCTGGTCTCAAACTCCTGACCTCAAGCAATCCACCCGTCTCGGTCTCCCAGAGTGCTAGGATTACAGGTGTGAGCCATCACGTCCGGCCTGTTTGTTTTTAAGTCAAGGTCTTACTTTGTTGTCCAGGCTAGAGTGCAGTGGTGTAATCATAGCTCACTGTAGCCTCAAACTCCTGGGCTCAAGTGATCCTACTGGCTCAGCTTCCTGAGTAGCTGGGACTACAGGCACATGCCACCACACCCAGGTAATTTTTCTATTTTTTTGTAGAGATGGGGTCTTGCTATTTTGCTCAGGTTGGTCTCAAACTCCTAGCCTCAAGCAATCCTTCCACCTTGACACCCCAAAGTACTAGATTATGGGCATGAGCCACCAAGCCCGGCCCAGGACTATCCTAGTTTTAATACTGAAAGTCTCATGTTCCAGGAAGCTCCCCAGCCTGGAGAAAACCCCTCAGTCCAGGGCAAACCAAGATGGTTGGCCACCCTAACTTGGAGGCCGACAGCCTGGTTCCCCGCTCTGCCACTTAATCAGTAGCTACATGACCTTGAGAGTTATTCCACCTCTGTGGGCATCAGTTTTCTCACCCGTAAATAACGTTGTCATGGGTACCTCACAAGATTACAGATGTTGTTAGATGTCAAGAGATCTAGTACAATGTGCATGAAGTAATAGCTTGAAATAAAACCCTGATAAATGGGAGCTGTAATTAAAAATATTGATAAAGAAAACAAAATTTTAGCAAACACAATCTAATGGCACATTAAAAAATAATATACATGATGACTGTTTAGGGATCCCCAAGATCACCACATATTCAGTGGCTTTCTAGAATGACTCAGGGGACTCTGCACACAGTTGTACTGACAGCTAAGGTGAGTAGAACTAGTGGTAGGGAAGAGGTTTTGGAGCTCAGGTGTCAGGAGGCTGCATAGTAGCTACAGATGTAAAAGAACTCAGAAGGCAAAGGGAGATTTTTAGACGCATCGCTGGAAGTACAGATTGGCTAGTACTTGAATGTATTTGTGTATTAGTTTGCTAGGGCTGCCATACAAAGTACCATAAACAAGGTGGCTTAAATGGAAACGTATTGTCTCAGTTCTGGAAGCCGGAAGTCCATCAAGGCTGGCAGGTTTGGTTCCTTCTGGGGGCTGTGAGGGAAAGAGCTGCTCCAGGCCTGTCTTGTTGCCTTGTAGATGGCTGTCTTCAAGTTCACATGGTATTCTCCCTGTAAGTCTGTGTCCAAATTTCCCCTTCTTAGGAGGACATCAGTCATACTGGATTAGGGCCCACCCTGAGGACTTCAGTTGAACTTGATTACCTCTGTACAGACCCGATCTCCAAATAAGGTCACATTCTGAGGTACTAGGGGTTAGGACTTCAACATATAAACTTTGAGGGACACAATTCAATCCATAACAACTTGGAAAAACATAAGTGAAGATCAGAATTTTTTTAATAACTTGGTGGAGGACTGTGCTTCTTGGCACACAATTTTGTACACATAATAGCCCAGGAATATTTGTGTTACAGAGTTAGTACAGATAGAACAGAAGAGTGTAGTGAGAGTGTAGAAGGGGAAAAGGGTCAGGAAGAAGAGGAGTAAGAAAAAAAGGGTAAGAGGAAAAGAAAACAGAAGAGTAGTATACGAGGTCAGACCACCAAGCCTGGACCAGGTTCAGAGACTGGTGAGAATGCTAACTCACCACCACTCACCTAAGTTTGCTGTAATTTTGGTTTATTAACAAACCCACAAACAAGCAGTGTCAAGGATGTACACAACATTATACAAACGTTTCATGGCTCCCTGATAACCTCCCTTGTGTCCCACAGAGGTGTACCCCACATCTGGTGCATGTAGCAGCCCTCACGTGGTGGGGACCCTGCGGGTGCAGGAGCACAGAGCCACGACTGCCTCTTGCACCACTGCCGTGGCGTTGGGGGAAGTGTGGATGCCACACCGGGATCTCATGGGTTTTCCATAATCACACAGCTATTTATAATTTGTAGCCCCAGGTGGGACTAGGATCCTGGAATCCAAAACCCAGCCCCTTCACTCAGATAAAGACATAATTTGTTAGGCTTTTGGAATTACTAGGGCTCAGGAAACAACAATCTGGGAATACCTATTTTAAAAGAAATGAACACAAAATGTGGTATATACTTAACAATAATTTTTCAGCCTTAAAAAAATTCTAACATATGCTGTAGCATAGATGAATCCTGAGGACATTAAACTAAGTGAAATAACCTAGTCACAAAAAGAAAAATAGCATGTGATTCAACTTATATGAGGTACATATTGCCAGGAGCCAGGAGAAGAGGAGTTATTGTTTAATGGGTATAGAGTTTCAGCTTTGCAATATGAAAAGAGTTCTGGAGGTGGATGATGGTGATGGTTGCACAACAATATGAATGTACTAATATCACTGAATTCTACACTTAAAAATGGTTAAGACTGTAAATTTTGTGATGTCTATTTTACCACAATAAAAATGGAAAAGAAAAAAAGAAAGGAACAGCTTGAACACTAAGATTCTCAGCTACAGTATTAGCATTGCATCATCAGAGCCAAAAGCAGCTACATAATGGATGTACATCTTTATGCCCAACCCCCAGTTTTCCTTCTCTTCCTTCTGCTGAATGAAACATCTCCTTGTTCTGTCACTGAAAACTAGCTCAGAAAATTCAGTGACTTTCAGTTATCAGTCTGTACTGGAGACTACAGCTAGGCAGATGGGTGCAGCAAAGAGAATGCACCTTCACAACCAAACTGCTCCCTCATGTGGCTGCGTCTCCCCTACAGAAAAACAGAAACCCCGCATCCCCACCTCCAAGCAGGAACAAATTTCTTTTCCAATTAAAGGCATAACTTTTAGCTGTTATTGGTACCATCAAACTGAGTATGGGGGGGGGGGGGAATCTACCTTTAATTTCTTCCAAATGAAATCGAGACATTTTCCCCCAGCATTTCAAAAATGAAGACACCTGTTTCATGCAATAAGCAATTCACAGAATCCAAAGAAACCAGTTTTTCATCAATTTTTTCCCAATAAAGTGCCATTTGTTAGGATTTACAAGAGCACACTCAACCAATATATTGCCTTAGGAAATCTTTTTTAAAGACACATACTTTCATCATTTAAATTTGACACTTGGGACCTCAAACTACTTTACATCTAGGAATTTTAAAAAACACTTAAGAAACCGCTTAACTGTTCAAAGAACTTCTGTAAACAGGCTTACTATATGAAAAATGTTTTTAAAATTATCTGTTTAATATACCTCTTCATCATTTTATGATTTTGTTGGACAACTAGGGCATTTCACAGGGATCACTCTTTCTCCAGAGATTCTGGCTTAGAGTCCTAGGCTCCCACAGTATGCTACCTTTGAGCAATTCTCCATATTTCCTAGGACCTATCAGAAACTGAATGCTTATACACAGTATGGCATAAAAGCTAAGTGAAACTAAAATTTTATTTTTGGTTGAAATTATATCAACTCAGCGTAGAAACGCTAGTATCTCACTCTGATTAGAAAGGTCTTTTCAAAATGAAAACAGCTTTATTGGATAAATCCAATTTATCAAATGAATTATTTCAAAATAGGTATAACAATAAGAGATAAATGGATGGAAACTCTTGGCCTACACTCGAAAAATTTAAAACTGGGCGAAAGAAGAGGCAGAATATTATCGATGGTTTTAAAGACTAAGAATAGAATGGGCAAACATTTCATCCAAGATTTCTGGTGTCTCTGACTATTCCCCTGGGTGCCTGCTGCCTTTGGACACAGATCTGCTTGATGGAGTCTCAGGCCCACTCCCTGATAACTGCGGAATAACCAAAATGACAATCACCAGGACAGGAATACCTAGAAGAAAACAAGCCAACGCCAATTACAGTACCTTAGATTTCAATGACTACATGGTCAAATAAGGAACTACCAAGCCAACAAAGAACATAATCACCATAAGACTTATTTTCTACATATTAATAGTTACTTGTAAATTTAAAGGCAGAAAGGCTAAACACCCTAGCAATGAGGCATAAGCAATCAGACTTGGTATAAATGAATTAAAAAGTTTATTAGCCATAGAAAAAAACCGATTCCTCAAAATCAACTCTTCTTAAGTCCCCTGTAAACAGTAAGCTTACAGAAAATTTCCTTCTCATGAACAGAAAATCACTATACTTTTGGTCCAAGATATGTTGGGTTTTTTCCTTCTTCTTCAAATGACAGATGGATGTAACTGAATCTATGAACGAGTGTACTTGCCCCAAATGTGCAACATAAATACAGAAGCGATGAACAGAAGACTCATAACCAATACTGGAACAGGGCCACTAGAAATAAGAAAAGAAAGCACGCTTACTCTTAGTAATAATATTATATTTTTAACACTAAAGATTTCCTAGGGGAAGGGTAGGGTCGGGGGGAGAAGCACTTAAGAGTCACCCAGGAACATAATTTACATCATTTTAAAATAGTCCCGAAATTATTATTGTGGATATTTTGAGGGTGTGGTGACGACAGCACTGCAGTTATCTTTCAGTAAAACATACCAAAATATATACAAATACAATGATCTGATGTCTTAGAGACACTGGTCTCGCTAATTTCATATATTTGATATTTCCTAAAACAAAAAGAAGAAAACTGTCTTAAGTTCTTTAAGTGTAAATGATCCAATTACCAAACTATTTTTTTCAAATTAAGATTTATTTAAAGACAATCTTCTTGAGAAGGGTTTAAAATGAGTCCCCTAAAGAATGAGGTGCTTCAAATTTGCTTTCTGTAATATTTAGAAAAATGAAATCTAACAAAGACCAAAAGGTTGGCAGTCAGAATGCCACCAACTCACATATGCCCAACCCCATGAATTACTTCCTAAATACATTCTTACCTTATCATACAAGTCTCCAATATAATAGAAAAAAAATCAATCAATAAACAAAACCAAATCTCAAGAATTCCAGGGAAGCCTTTATAAGCTAAATTTGTGATCCAAGTCAAGCTGCTGGTCAAATTAATTAAACTAGTCCACATTAACTCAATTTTGTCTCTTTTCTACCAGACAGACAGTATGGAAAGAGTATGGGACTGAACAGTTGGTTCTATCATCATATTGGTTCTATCTATTGCTGTTTGTCTTCAAGCGTGTCAGTTTGCTTCTCTGAACATGAGTTCTTCATCTGCAAAATGGTAACATCTCTCACCTCACAGGACTGCGAGGCAGATCAAACTAAAAACTAGACATTGAAAGGTCTTTACAAAGCACCAAGTGCTATGCAAATGAGAGCTGCTGTTATTATTCCAAATAATTCCTTATACACTGGGTTTAGTCAGGAAATAGCTATAAGCAGTGGTGTTCTGGAGCCTACTCTGATCAGGAACCTGTGGGATGAGGTCTGCCACACAGTACCAGAAACATTGGCAAATGAGGTGAGCAAGGCAGGGGGACAGGGGTCCCCTGGATACCCATTTCCCAGCACCTCATGAACACTCCCAGGCCTAAAAACTTGGAAAGCGGTATGTTCAACCTCCCGGGTCTACTCACCACCCTGCAAAGGCGAGGAGGCAAGGAACTTTTGGCAACACAGCCTAATGGAAAAACTTCCATTAGGTTGCAATAATATCAGCTTATGCCTCCAGGAGAACTTTGAAAAATCACCCAAACCCTATTCAAATGATTACTCCTATTTCTCAGTGTGAGGCAAGACCACCAAATGAAGAGCAATTTCATCTAATTAAGCAGTTTTCCCTCCAGTTGTCTCTGTTCCCATCATTTACTCTGACGCAGCTACATGAAGATCTTCCCTTTCCTTCCCTCACTCCATGAAGAGATGTCATTCCAGGTCCTACACCATCTTATTGGTTGATTAATGGGCATACCAAACTCAGACCACCCAGAACAAATGAAGCCGCTGTGTACCACAAATCTCACCAAAGGGCCACTAGTGGTAGAGACAGAAAGCACTGCTGCCGCTCTGTTGACACTGGACAGAAACACAAGGTCTGTTCCCAAGACTTACACTTTGAGCCCAGGTGAATCTTCTGTGTAGAACCGCCACATACCCCCGGTGCCTGCCGAGGTCGTGCGGCCTGCGCTCCTTGTTCCGCAGCTGGCATTTTTTCTGTAGAAGAGGAAAATGTTACAAATGGCCCGTTTTTAGAAATCCTTACAATAGCATTATAACATGTTACCACTATACTATAAAGAACCAATAGAAAGAAAAAACTTTTTCTTTGCTAGTACCCACCCAAATTCCTGCTTTTACTCCTCTGATCATAACCATGATAAGTACATGCCAGATGCCAATGCATACGACAATCCTGAAAAGCAGTTACTATTTCCATTTTACAAAGTAGGAAAATTAGTCTCAGAAAAGGTTAAGCAAAGTGCCTAAGACCACACAGCCAGCAAGTGGCCAAGCTAGGATGTGGACCTATTCTGAACCCAGAGCCCACCCACCTGCCCACAACATCCGGCCACTTCATTTGGACAGTGCATTTCATTTTCTCTTCACATGTATTTTAGTGAAGCCAAGTAGTAAGCCCTGTGTAAAAATGCCTTGAATCCATATGATCTGATCTGAAAATGACTACTTTAAAAGATGTGTTTTAAAATTACTGTATTAACTGCAAAAGAGACAAAAAAAAAGAAAACTTTAAGCTTTAATTGTACCCAGGTCCTAATGTACACTTATATTAAAAATTACTTTGCAATCTGTTTTCACTATTTGACATAGTGACCATAGATCTTGCAGAGAGAGGTAGGATTTGAAAAAATGCAGAGACACTCAATCAGAACTTGTCCCTCACAAGGGGATCAAGGCTCATGAGATGAGCTCTGTGATACAGGTAACCCTGTCGAACAGAAGCAGCCCAACAGCACTTACTCTGTTGACCAGGAACAGAGAAGCCCTGTTGACCAGGAACAGAGAAGCCCTCCATCAATGGGGAACCCCACTCAGCAACTAGCCTCCCACTCAGTATTTCCCCAATCCCAGCTGCTCATCTCACCCCATTGCTAGAGTGGTACGACACGGGGAAGTAGTAAGTGGTGAGGGAAGTCAGAAGCAATCTTCTTCAGCCCACTTATTACCAACTCAGAAGTCCTAGGTGGGGAGAAGAGATGCTCCCACCATTAATGAAACCCTATTCCAATATCTGTGGGTTGCTGATTCTGGGATTTTGAAAAAGAAAAGAGCATACAGGAAAGAAACGGAAGCGAAAACCCTATCCTCACCATCTCCTCTTGCTTTCCTCCCAACTCTGGTCCTAGTGCCCACCTCACCCAGCCATGGCCTTTACACCACACTCTGAATGCAAGAAGCACAGTCTATAGCTTCTTGGCTCCAGTTGGCATTCCAGCAGAAAGAGCGGTGTTCATGCCAGAACTTTGAAAGCAATCAGTGTCAATGAATTGGGTCAATTGTACTACAAGAATTACATTTCAGACACATGAATTATGGGCTACATGGTAGCATGGGAACTTACAACTTCACTGTATGACTGTTTCTATGGGAAAACTGATTGTAAATAGCAAACATAACTGTATAGGGATTTACACAGTAATTCATGCACTTAGAAAAGCGTTCACACACATAGATACATAATCATTTTATCTGTGGGCTGGGTACCTGCAAGTTTTCTCCTTGTTCATAAAAAGGAACTTGACCTAGAAGATAAACCCGGTGTGGACATACTAAGTCATGGGCTGAGGCAGGACTTGGACTCACACGCTTTCTACTATTCCACAATCTCCTACCTCCAGTTCCTGACTTCAAAGTCTCCTGGAATTACAGGAGTCCCAGAAGAATCAGGCTGGCCTCTTTTAAGATTTCTTACTTCTGCTGGCACGTGGGACATAGCAGAGGATTTGAAAACCAGGGCCCCCCAAGAAATACCAAAATGTACTAAAAATACCTCCCAGTCCCTAGGGGCAGCTAGGTAAAGGTTAATAGAGCCCACTTTAATCTCTCGAATTTCTATTTGGGGTCTATTTTGCCCTTTCTTTCAGCCCATTGTATACCTGCCTCCCTCTTCCTCTACCTCAACACAATGGTTTTCGTAACTAACTGCTTACATACTTTATTCTAACGTCATGACCTTTGGCTGTTCCTCAAAGCCAAGCTCATTGACCTCAGAATCTTTACACTTAACCATTCCTTCTGCGTAGGAAGCCTATTCCCCCCCGCCCCCCATCACTGCATGATTTGTGTTCTTGCATCTTTTAAGTCTCTAATCAAATGTCACCTACTCTGAACACCTTACCTAAAATAATGACCTATCCTCACCCTATCGCCACTGCTCTCTACACCCCACCCAGCTTCATTTTTCTTTTACATTGACTTATTGCATTTACTTATTTTCCTTGCTTACGGTCTTCCACAAGGGAGTTTAAGGGTCATGAGAGCAAAACCTGCCTATTTTGTTCACAGATATATCCTCAGAGCTGAAACAGCACTGGGCATGTAGTAGACCCTCAAAAACTATATAATGACTGTCCTAACATCCCTGGCTATTCCACCATCTTGATATCCCTAATTCTCATTAATCCTGCTAGAATACCAAGTAAGCAGTTCACAGCTTTACAGTTTACAAAGCTCCTTTTCATCCTCAAAACAACTTCCTTGTACGTTGTATTTAGCAGAGCAAGGACTCCAACCCCAGCCTGACCTTAAATCCCACATTGTATCTTCTCCAATGGTACTGACTCTATTACCTCACTGACCATGAAGAATGTAAATCTGCAGACTACATAATCCAAAGCATTATTATTAACTATTAGCTTCGATGTTTTCTCAAAGACTTACAAAGTAAAGACATATTCTTTGACGACCAATACTTATTACATTACACTTGTGAAATACTACTTAACCACTGCCAAAATTCTAGAAGGAAACACTGTCAGGTCTTTCAATACATACAACCATGGCCTGTCTAGTTACACTGGCTCCATCATTACTGAATCCTAAAAGACGACATCAATACCCACAACTTTAAAAGCTGCATTTGTCCTCATATGTTTTAAGTTCTCCATTTCACTTGTGCATTATGTATTTCACTTTTATTACTAAATAAGTTATTTCATTATTATATTTACATTTGATAAATATGTGCTTTCTCTTTTTTCTTTAGGAATTCTCAGATGGCCAAACTTCCCTGCCACAGTACTATCAATTCTCATTAACCAGACCCATTCCCCACTGTACCCACAAGACATGTTTGCCATCCCTGCACGAAGACTCTTTGGAGTCCAGGGTGGGAATGGGACAGCACTCTAAGTCCATATAATCTAAACCACAGCTTGACGATACACTTCTCTTGAACATCTCAGTGACAGGGAACTCACAAGTGTTAAGGATAATCTTACCATTTCTGACAAGTCAATTAACTCCTGCTGTTTGCAAAGTCAGAGAAGTCCTCAAGAGGAAATAACCCCTGAGCTTAGTCTTAGAAAATAAATAGAAAATTGTCTTTAGGTGGGGGAGAAAGTTAGTGAGGTCAGAAAACAATAATAAGTTCATTGTTGCTAGATCACAGGAGAGAGGGAAGAGAGAGATTAGCCTGAAAGGACCACCAAGAGCTTTGGTATTCCACCCTGAGCCCTCTTTTTCTTTCCTTTTTTTTTTTTTTTTTTAAGTTTAGCAAGAAGAAAGTAACAGAAAAACTAAGCAGGAGAGTAACAGCAGAATGAAAGATGGACTGAAATGGAAATGACCTGGAGAGAAGAATTAGATAGCAAATGCAGAAGTAGATGAGTGGTTGAGGGTAAAGCTGAGGTAATAGAAATGGAATAGGAAAGAACTAATGAGAAGGTTTTTGTGTAGAATTTAAAGTCCAGCATATGACTGGACAGAGAGACCACACAGGAAAAATCCAAGATGAAGCTGAAGTTTCTGACTCTGGGTGAAGGAGTGTACAGCAGTGCCTTATGGAAGTAAGAAGATACAACTGGGAGCAGGGGAGCTGGGAACTAGAGTGAAAGGAGACTTAGTTTTGTGTCCGACAGGTATGTTAGATTGTGCATGGGGCCTCCAGATGGAAATATAAGTGCAAAGCTCACGTCTAGAGACATTAGTTTAATGACATCAGTTGTACCAAAGTTGTCTCTGACCCTATTCCAGTTCGTTAACTTTCCTTTTTTAAGAGTGGTGCCCAAAATCAAGAAACAAGAAGAAAACATCGCCTTCCTCCAAAAAGCCTTTACTCGCACGGCCACGTAACCAGAAGCTCATTTTGCCCTTGTGAATCTTTTTTTGTGTGTGTGGCGGGGGAACAGGGTCTCACTTTGTTGTCCCAGATAGAGTGCAGTGGCGTCACCAACCTCAAACTCCTGGGCTCAAGTGATCCTCCTGACTCAGCACCCCCCCACCCCCCGCCTAGTAGCTGGGATTATAAGCGTGCACCACCACGCCCAACTAATTTTTCCAATTTTTTATAAAGACGGGGTCTCGCGCTTGCTCAGGCTGATCTTAAACTCCTGACCTTAAGCAATCCGTCCACTCTGGCCTCCCAAAGTGCTAAGATTACAAGCGTCAGCCAACGCGCCCGGCCCCTTGTGAATCTTATTAATACACTAGGGTCTCCACCCCAGAACGAGTGAAATCTTGTGACCCATCTCTCCGAGTCCGCAGCCGAAGCGGGGCAGGGATCTTTACCTTTGCCGGACAGTGGAACCTGCCGCCCGGGCGGCCACTGCTTTGCTGGGAGAGCGCCCTGAAGAACCCACGTTAGTGCCACTGGGGGTCGGACCGGGCTGTAGAGGAAGACAAGGATAAAAACGGGTGAGCCCCACGGGCCTGCCCCCAAACCCCTGGCCCTGACAGCCGAGTCCGGCACCCGCACGGGAAGCTGGGGAAGGCGAGGGAGGAAGGGCGCCTGGCAGAGGCGGAGAGCAAGGAGGGGAGGCTGGGAACGCCATACCATGGTGGAGACTGGAGGGTACCAGGGCAGTGAGGTGGACCGCCAGAAAGTTTCGGAGCCTCTAAAGCACGGGTAGCTGTAGAGACTGCCTCAGGCCCCGCCCCCAGACCTGAGGCCGGGTCCTCGCTGACTCCAGGGACGCCTGGGTTGTCCCATAATATGCCTGTAGATATTCTGCTATAGGCGACTTGGTTAGCTGCTGTATGGGAAGTACAGACCTCCTATCTCCTTCGTTTGGATCACAGCGTCCTTCATAGAGTCCAAGCCCTACCAAAGGGAGGCTATAACCAGGGTCAGACGAGAAATTTTCTCCGGCAGTTACTAGACGCCCACGGATTTGCGCTGATGTGGCCTAGCGGACGCACGCACGGCGGGCGGGGTCAGCCCGCAGTGGCCAGCTGGGAGCCGGGGGCGGAGCTTGCGCAGAAGCCCCCCCCCCCCCCCCCCCCCCACACACACACCCAGCGCGCTCGGCGCAGGCGCGGCTCCCAGGCCATGGCGGAGAAGCGGAAGCCGGACCGGGACCGGGACCCAGTTACCAACCCGTCGGTGCTGTTCCTGCACCCGGACCTGGGCGTGGGCGGCGCCGAGCGGCTGGTGCTGGACGCGGCACTGGCGCTGCAGGCGCGCGGATGTAGCGTGACAATCTGGACAGCGCACTATGACCCGAGCCACTGCTTCGCCGAGAGCCGCGAGCTGCCGGTGCGCTGCGCCGGGGACTGGCTGCCGCGCGGCCTGGGCTGGGGCGGCCGTGGCGCCGCGGTCTGTGCCTATGTGCGCATGGTCTTCCTGGCGCTTTACGTGCTATTCCTCGTGGACGAGGAGTTCGACGTGGTCGTGTGCGACCAGGTGAGGCGGCTGGGGGAGTGCGGACCTCACTGTGCAGGGTGCGCCGCAGGCAAGACCTCCGAGGGAGGACCTCTCCCCCCTTTGCAGTTCTGAAAGATCGGAACTGACCTGGAGAAGTCAGGGCTGGGAGCGAGCCTGTAGTTCTCTAACTTTAGCGTGGACTCGCTAAAGCTGCAAATTAAAGCCCCGCCCCGCCTCCAGGAAGTTTTTATCCTGGAGCCCAGAGGTGGGGCCAAAAAAATCTGCATTTTTAACTGCATCTTTGGGTGATTCTGAGGCGGATAGGCCTTAGGGCTCGCTCTAAGAAACACTAGCGTTCGAAGTCAGCTTCGGTCACCTTTTAATTCTGAGTAACTGGTGTGTTCTCCCCGCACTAGCATATGTGTGTGTCTTTGTAGGTGTATCTTCTTATTTGTACATAATTGGGATTATGAATACCTGCTATTGGGCACCTTGCTTTTGTCCAGCAAAAATTTCTGTTTGGGACATACTTATATATCAATATTAGAGACTCACTTCATTCTTTATTGTGGCTGGAAAATCCAGTTTTGTTTAAGTGACCCATGATTTAAACATTTTTTATTAAAGGACACTAATGTTGCAACCAGTTTTTTGTGAATAGATTAACATTATTATGAAAATCCTTGTACTTCATTTTTTTTGTACTTCTGCAAACATGTCCTTTGAGTAAATTCCTAAAGTTAGTGAGTCAAAGAGTTATTGATTTTAAATGTCAATAGCTATTGCCAAATTTGCCTTCCAAAGAGGTTATGTCACTTTACATTCCCGCAAAGTATGATAGAACCTGTTACTCCAGGCTCTTGTCCCATTGGATATTATCAACCATTTTAATCTGCTAAACTGATAGATGGAAATGGCATCACATTTGTATTTGTGTTTCTTTAGTTATGACTCCTGAGTTACTTTTGATCATCTCTGTTTGTGTGGAAGCTTTCTTTTTAAGTAATGTGGACATTTACCAAACATGCTGCGTGTGTCAGTAAGCACAAGGCAGGTGAGACTGTACTGGGTAGAGAAAAAAATTCTGGGCTTGGAAGTGGGAGACCTGGATTCAAGTTCCATATCTGCTGCTTTAACTAAGTCACTTTGAATAAATTGCCTGTTTTCCCTAAAGCTTACCTTCAGGTGTTAATTAAGTGATTTGGGAATTAAGTGACTTGTAAGGATTACCGAACAAGAAAGTCTGTATTGATGCCAGCATGTATTAATAGTTCATGCTCAGTCATGACTGTAGTTAGTATTTATGTGCTAAACTCCAGGCATTTTACATATATCAGTGCATTTAATAATTATATGGGTTATTTTGAACTATAATTGTCACCATGTTGCAGAAGAGGAAACTGAGGCCCAGAATGGGGTAAATTACTTGATCAAAGACAGCTGAAATTCAAACCCTGCCAATCTTGACTTCAGAGCTTGTGTTCTAAACTACTATAGTTCATTCATTTCAGTTCCTTAGGAGGAGAAAGATCCTGAAGCTACATCTGTCCAGTATGGTAGCCACTGGCCACATGTGGCTGTTGAGCACTTGAAGTGCGGCTAGTCTGAACTGAGATCTGCTAAAGTATAAAATACAAACATGATTTTGAAGATTTAATGTGAAAAAAAGAATATTAATATCTTTTAGTATTGATTACATTTTGAAATAATGATGTAGATAAAATGTATTAAAATTAATTTCATCCTTATAACGTGTTTAATGTTACTAGATTTTTATTTATTTGTATTGGACAGCACTGTACAAGAGGAAACCACTGGACTTGAAGCTTTAAATGTTTAGCACACATCTAGCAAACATCTACCAACCTTCTATACGCAGGCATTGTATGGGTGAGAGGCTGGGGGAACAAAGCAGAATCAGACATTGTCCCTGAGGAGCCCACAGACAAGTAGACGGGGTGGGTGTCTATGCTTTTGGTTGCCTTGAAGTTCAGTTGACCAGTCACTTTATCTACTGTTAATTTTTGCTTTGGCTAGGTGTCTGCCTGTATCCCCGTGTTCAGGCTGGCCAGACGGCGTAAGAAGATCCTGTTTTACTGTCACTTCCCAGATCTGCTTCTCACTAAGAGAGATTCTTTTCTTAAACGGCTATATAGGGCCCCGATTGACTGGATAGAGGAATACACCACAGGCATGGCAGACTGCATCTTGGTCAACAGCCATTTCACAGCTGCTGTTTTTAAGGAAACATTCAAGTCCCTGTCTCACATAGATCCTGACGTCCTCTACCCATCTCTGAATGTCACCAGCTTTGATTCAGCTGTTCCTGAAAAGCTTGATGACCTAGTCCCCAAGGAAAAAAAATTTCTGTTCCTCTCCATCAACAGATATGAAAGGAAGAAAAATCTGACTTTGGCACTGGAAGCCCTAGTGCAACTGCGCGGAAGACTGACATCTCAAGACTGGGAGAGGGTTCATCTGATCATGGCAGGTGGTTATGATGAGAGAGTCCTAGAGAATGTGGAACACTATCAGGAGTTGAAGAAAATGGTCCAACAGTCTGACCTTGACCAGTATGTGACCTTCTTGAGGTCTTTCTCAGACAAACAGAAAATCTCACTCCTCCATGGCTGCACGTGTGTGCTTTACACACCAAGCAATGAGCACTTTGGCATCGTCCCTCTGGAGGCCATGTACATGCAGTGCCCAGTCATTGCTGTTAATTCAGGTGGGCCCTTAGAGTCCGTCGTCCACAGCGTCACAGGGTTTCTGTGTGAGCCTAACCCATTGCACTTCTCAGAAGCAATAGAAAAGTTCATTCGTGAACCTTCCTTAAAAGCCACAATGGGCCTGGCTGGAAGAGTCAGGGTGAAGGAAAAGTTTTCCCCTGAAGCATTTACAGAACAGCTCTACCATTATGTCACCAAACTGCTAGTATAATCAGATTCCTTTTAAGGTGTTTATACTACATTCATTAATGTCATTTTTATGGATTGTAAACCCTGTTTTGAAACCAGAAAACCTAGAATCTAGTGAAGAGATTTTTTTTAAAAAAAATAAACTTAAGTCTTGAATCTGAGCCAACTTCCTATATACCATACCTCCCTGTCTGCTTTTTCAGGAAACCAGTATCTTTTATGCTGTAATCAGTCCTAGTCTTACCAGTGTTAAGTTGTAAATATGGTATGATTCCATGTCCAGCAGAGTATTTTAATTGTATTTTCTCTGCATTACTATTCCTCTGCCTGTAAATTTTGAATGATCTTGTGCCTTAATTGATTTTGATAGTTTAAATGTGTCATTATGAAAGTTGATTAATTTGGCTTCATAGCATAATAAGAACAGGGTTACTGTAGTTCCCAGAGTCAACCCACTGAAGTGTTCACTGTAATCTGTTAGGAAATTTTTGTTAGTCATATCTTTGCCTGGATCCATAGCAAGAGAGCTCTGTATTTTTTTTTTTTCAAAGAATGATTTATTGTATTTTTGTACACTGGCATATAACAATAAAACATGTTTATCATAGAAAGAGACAAAAAAATAATAGACTTTGGTCTCCATGATCTATTTTGGTATTGTTAGGAACATAGGTATGACAGCCAAACCTGAAGTCAGAAAACTAAAGTGGGTATTAAAATGAAGTGGGAATATTGTCACACATGCAGTGTACATCTGGTTAATGTCATCTGGGTCATTAGTTTTATTAATATTTGTGTTGTCTTGACTAAACGCCTACTGAGTATAGGACACAAATGTTTTTTATCCTTCAAGGCCTGGCTCAAATGCCACTGCTGTGACACTTTCCTTGACCCTCTGGCTACCTCCCAAACTAGAACTAATCTTCCCCTTCCATATACTCTAGCTCTTTCCTGACATTGATGAGTCTTATAGTTCCTTATTATGTGTTAGCCTAAGTATCAATAATAAAGTAGTTTTAAATATACCTTTAAAGCTAAGTTCATTTTAAAAAAAAATAGTAAAGATCACTAGCCTAGGCTCCACCTTGATTAAGGGCACAGATTTGAGAGCCTAACGGCGTATATGATCTTGGGTAAACTAATCTCTGCGTCTTGTCGTCTTCATCTGTAAAGTGGGATAATTGTATTATTCTTTCCCTATAGGGTGGTTAGGACACATTGTGATAATATATGTCAAGTGCTTAAAACAGTACGTGGCACATAGTATATAAATGTTAGCTATTACTGTTTTGCAGTTTGGGGATATTGCAAATTACTGTATTAGTTCCATGTGGGGACATGCTACACTACCGTGTTTTCCTTTTAGGGTTCTTTAGAGCAGCGGTCCCCAACCTTTTTGGCACCACGGACCAGTTTCATGGAAGACAGTTTTTCCACAGGGTCGTTGGTGAGGCAGGGTGGTGAGCAAGCAGGGTGTGGAGCAATGGGGAATGGCTATAAATACTCCTCGTGCTGTACGGGCCCGCCCCCTCCCCTTCCTAAGTTTCATGAAAGACAATTTTTCCATGGACATGGCGGGGGATGATGGAGCTCTGTGGCCCAGTCCCTAACAGGCCACGGACTGGTACTGGTCCATGGCCCAGGGGTTGGGGACCACAGCTTTAGAGAATGAAATTTCGGTTTATAATTTATCATGTGCATTTGTACCACAGGATTATTTTGACAAAATGACTACCAAAAGGAGTACTATAAAATGAGGATGTCAAATATCTTGAGTTTTTTATGGAATGAAAAGTTCTGTTGAGTTCTGTTTTCTTTGGCATTGGGAAAACTTACTGTCCAGTAGAGAGATCATCCCCACTTTGTGGCTTGGTGCGTGTGTTTCTAGGAACTGTAGTGTTTCCAGAAAGGCCTGGTGGCTCTCACCGTGGCATTTAGCATAGACAGACTTGGTCACGCTCTGATCTATAACACAGTGCTTACCCATCCCAAACAGTAAAACTTTTCCTTATTTGACCATTTTTATGCAGATCCTTCCAAATGAACTACCTGAGTTCATGGGCCTTTAACTTCATTGTCCTAAGCCCCAGCGGGTGACAGTAAGACTCCACAGGTCTGGGAGGGATGCAGAGCCCTGCCTGCCATGAGCTTCCAGCTTCTGACCATTGACTCCTGGCTCCTGGACCTAGGATGGGGCTTTGCCCATAGGAGGTGTTCACAGTTTCCAAGACTAAGCTGAAGTTTGGGAAAACAGAAGCATGAAACGTTGAAGGTGAACTGTGGGGGACCTTATCAATAATAATTCTGTCACTTTGTACAGGACATGGTATGAGATGCATAGCAGACAACTCATTTAATCCTCTCAACAGTTCTGTGAGTTGTAGGTATTCTTCCCTTTGTCCATGAATGTAGTGAAGCAACTTGCCTTTGTCACATAGCCTTGGGGGATGAGCAGAGTCTCCAGGCCCTCTGATTCCAAAGTCCAACCACTTTACCGTCCTTCAGTCTGCCTTCGCCATAACCAGATTCGTTGTGTGGTGTTTCCTCACCGCAGTGCCCTCTGCAGCGCTGCAGTCACACTTCTCCAAGTCCTCAGGTTTAGAATGGCTTTGCTTTCACTTTGCTTTTTCATCTTTGGGGCACTTGTCAGATGGGTATGATTATCCCCCATTTTATATACAAAGAAAAAAACTCAGAGAGGTGAAAGATTTGCCCAAGGGCACACAATTAAAAAGCCAGCATTCAACCCTTGGTTACCTGAGCCATCCCAAACTCTGCACATACCAGAATTTCTCAGTCTGCTCCCCTTTGTTATGCATAAATATCACATGTCCTTCATATACCCATACACTCATTGGGCCGGTGGAGTGGGGTTCATGTCATGTAAGTACATAGATCTACCCCCTCAGCTAAGGGGGGGAGCAGTATTCAAAATATGTTACAAGGCTATACTAACCAAAACAGCATAGTATTGGTCTGAAAACATACATAGACCCATGGAACAGAATAGAGAATCCAGAAATAAATCTATATTTTATAGCCAACTAATTTTTGACAAAGGCACCAAGAACTTGCATTGGGGAAAGGACACACTCTTCAATAAATGGTGCTGTGAAAACTGTATATCCATATGCAGAAGGATGAATCTAGACCCCTACCTCTCACCATATACAAAGTCTATTCAAAATAGATTAAAGACTTAAATCTAAGACCTGCAACTATGGGAAGAAAGCATAAGGGAAACATTCCAGGACATTTGGTCTAGGCAAATATTTTATGGCTAAGACCGTAAAAGCACAGGCAACAAAAACAAAAATAGACAAATGGAACTATGTTAAACTAAAAAACTTTTGCACAGAAAAAAAAAAAAAAAGACAACGGAGTGAAGAGACAAGCTACTGAATGTGGAAAGTATTCATCTAACAAGGAACTAACATCCAGAATATACAAGCAAGGACCTCAAACAACAGTAAAAAATAATCCCATTAAAAGGGGGGTAAAGGACAGTAACATACATTTCTCAAAAGAAGTTGTACAAACAGCCAAAAGGTATCTGAAAAAAATGCTCAACATCACTAATCATCAGGGCAATGCAATTCAAAACCACAATGAGATACCATCTTATCCCAGTTAGAATCGCTACTATTAAAAATATAAAAAATAACAGACACTGGGGAGGATGCGGAGAAAAGGGAACTCTTATACCCTGTTTGCGGGAATGTAAATCAGTACGTCTACTGTGAGAAACAGTATAGCTATTCCTCAAAAAACTAAAACTGGAACTACCATACAATCCCACTGCTGTGTACTTATCCAAAGGAAAGGAAATTGGTATATCAAGGGGATACCTGCAGCCCATGTTTATTGCAGCACTTTTCACAATAGCAAAGATACAGAATCAACCTAAATGTCCATCAATGGATAAGGAAAATGTATTATATATACACAATGGAGTACTATTCAGCCATAAAAAAGAATGAAATCCTGTCATTTGCAGGAGCAACATGGATGGAGCTGGGGGTCATGTTAAATGAAATAAACTAGGGAAAGACAAATGTCACATATTCTTACTCATGTGGGAGCTTATAAAGTTGATCTCTTGGAGGTAGAGAGCAGAATAATAGTTAACAGGCTGGGAAGGGTGGGGTGGAGAAAAAGAGGTTGGTTAATGGATACAAACATACAGTTCGATAGAAGGAATAATTTCTAATGTTGGATAACAGAGTAGGGTGACTATAGTTAACAACAATGTATTGTGTATTTCAAAATACCTACAAGAGAGGACTTGAAATGCCCACACTTTGAAATGATAAATGCTGGAGGTGATGGATACCCTAACTACCCTGACTTGATCATTGCACATTCTATACATTTAACAAAATATCATATATTTGCACCCCATAAATACGTACAAATATTATGTGTCAAAAATTAAAAATTAAAAAAAAACTTACACCCAGGCCATCCCTTCCCACATACCTTTTACCCATTGCTTCCACTTCCTCATTGAATCTTACAAATATATTACTATATTTAGGACGTACCTTGTGCAAAGGACTGGAGATAAAAAAATGAAATTAACAGTTTAATACCCTTTGACTTACATAATTATGCACTGCTTGATATTAATATTCCCAGACTTTTCTCTTTGTTCATATTTGAATAATATTTTATCCATATTTTAATTTTAAATATTGTTGGGTTTGTCTAATAAGCAGAAAAACCTTGGATTTAGGGCTTTCTTTCTTGTACTTAATAGAATTGGGCTTTTATGTTTTGTTACAGACTACTGGGGTTGCTCTTATTACACTTGTGTATAGAGAGATATATCCTTTCTACCTTCCTTTCTTTCTTAAAAAGGATGCTTGCTCTCCCTTCCCCCTTTCTTCATTCTTTTGATCTCCACTGATGTATACTGTTATCCCATTATTTCAATTTAAATAATTTCTTTCAAATGTTTTAATCTTTTAATCTCAATTTTGGCAATATATTCCAATTGTTAGAACTTATTTCAATATAGTGAACTAATCTCACTGCTTCCTACCAGTCCTTAATTACCATTCTAGAGTTCCTGCCTTAGATTCATTGTCCCCTTCCTATGGAAAACATCTTTGAGTAACATTTTCAGAGAAAATATATGCATTTGCATAATTTCCATTGTCTTCACATATAAAAATCTTGATTGTACCCAAAAGTCTTTTTTTGGCCGGGGGAGGTGAAGGCAGCTGCAGCGCCCTGCTTTTCCCAGAAGTCTTGAGTCACATGTTTTTCTTTCAAAGCTTTGTAAATGTGTTATTATCTTCTAGGACAGCTTTTCAACCTATAATATACTCTGGGAATAATAAACTATGAAAGATGCTTCAGGAAAAAGGGCTCCATGGACATATATTAGTAAGCGTAGGAAAGTTTCCATTCTATTGGAAATGTACCAGGCAAAGTAGCATAGTAGAGGCCATGAGCCACCCTGAGGTAATGAGGATGTTTTAACTTTATTTCCAGTGTACCCACGCTGTTTCACCACAGTAATATTGAGAGAAAGCAATTACCAATATGATGGAATAGGTAACAACTGTTGAGCATTCACTATGCACTAGGCGCTGTTCTAGAACTTAGTCTACGTATATCAACTGATTTAATCCTCACAACAGCTCTATACGGTTAGTAGAACTTTTCAACCTATTTCAACAGATGAGGAAACTGAGGCAGAAAGAGCTAGAAAATGCTGGAGCCAAATTCAAACCCAAGCAGTTAGCTCCTGTAGCATTATTCATAGCCTTAAGAGTTGGCAGGTAAGGGCAAAAAAAAGGCAACTTCTATATCTTTCCTAAGTCTGAAAAAGAGAGCAAAATATCTCATTGCACGAGAAAAGAAAGGGAACTTTCCACCAACCAGAAACATGCCCTGCTGGACTGTCACAGAATTCGATGCTGAATTATGGCAAAGGCACTTTGGGGGGTAATCTGATTATCGTCCGTGCAAGTGCTCAAACTCTGCTGTTGGCCAACATCCAGGACCCATCATTGAATACTCATCACCTCATCAATTCATCCTCCTCAACTGACGGGCAAAACAACATCCAAATATTCATTGCACATCTGTGCTGGGCAGATTATACATTAGCAATTCAAATCTGGCCAGTGTACTGGCCGTTCCGCAAATGCATCTGTTTGGGTGAGATGCCTTGTTGTCTGGGTTGGATAATAAGGCAACTCGGTCTAATCTTGAAGAACAATCAACCCATCTTGCGAAGGTGACTGGCTGTGTGTGTTCTTGCCCTGGCAGCGCAGGAACAATGGCCCCATAATGCACTCGACTCAGCTGGCAATGAAGTCCCATCCTGATTAGTAGCCATGGCTGGTGTCAATCACCACAGGATGCACCATTGTCCTCTGGTCCCCAACACAGTTTATTTACAGGAAAACAAAGGCTTTGGGGGGCTATGGCTGCTTCCCAGAGATTGCAAAATAGATTGAGCTGTCAAGCACACAAAGTAGATGAAGATTAATGAGTTGAGCGGACAATAAATATGAAGAGATGACCATGAATATGCTAATGGGCATTATCCATAGTCACCGTAATTGCTACCAAAATTAAAAGGTGGTGTGAAGAAGATGGGTCACAGGGTGACAGGGAGATAATCTTGGATGCTTGAGACACTCACCCCAGATAAGACTCTCCACAGGTTTCCTTTCCCCGATTAAACCATCCCGAAGCATCATTGTTCACAAGCTGTCTGAATATGCTCCTTTTAAACAGGGATATAAGGGGTGGGGTGGGGGAGAAGCTGAAAAAGTTACTTTAGGGAAAGGTGTAATTAGAATCAGAAAGGTGGTTATCAAAGGCAAGAAGTGATCAGCTGTCAGGCTCCTAGTTCAACCCCAGGGACAGAGTTAATGAGGATGTCACTTCCAACTTCAGACCCCCACCCCAGACCCGCAGGGGTTGTTGAGAATGGTATTTAGATCACCTTTCAGGGAGGAGTGGGTGATTTTTCAAAGTATTCTAATACTCTGATTTTTTAAAAAACAAGCATAATAGATAAAGTTGAAGAAATGATCTTTCCAGGTGAATGAAATCTTGCTACCATGAATGGTTTGATTTTGGAAAAGCTATATTGTGTGGAACTGTGGCATGGCTGCTTGGCCGAGTCCCACCCAGCCTCGCAGCCCATCCTCACAGTCCTCCGTGCGGTAGGATGGTGGTCTCTGTCCCCACTCACTTCCTTTCTTCCTTTCCATCCTCACGTTTGTGTTTGGGGGTGAAGTTCTCATAACAACACACCTCGATAATGCTGTGGGAGGCCATGAGTGTCAGGAAGAGAAAGGTTTTCTTGTTTCTAGTTCTCTGTCCTGGACAACCTGCTCCCCCAGAGGTCTCTGAGACATTCCCTGATTGCAGGACTCACCTTTGTCCTTCAGGATAGAGACCAAGCGTGTTGCTTGGCCCACACCAGGCGAAGGGCCAGTAGGAGGAAGCCAGGGGCGCAGGATGGAGAGCAGCAGGGGAGGAGGGAGGAAGGGAGGTCGGGGGGAAGGGCAGGCTCCCAGGAGGCTACCTGAGGGCTGCCTCTGTGTAGACTGAAGATCTGCCTAACAGGGAGAAAAAAGGGAATTTTATACAAATATTTGAAACAACCTTACTGAAATAGGTGAGAGAAAGAGGTACTGCCCTAAGTAACCCTGGAAATGACTGAGGTCTGGAGAACGAAAGGCCGAGGGAATGGGAATGGCACGTAAGCAACAAAGTTGTTTCCCATGAGCGCATGGGTTAACAATCCCGAAACCAATACACGTGTGTCCTGGAATTGAACGGTTAAGTAAATGGACGGCAGGTGGTGGAAGCCAGGTGTCTCATTGATGGAATGGGATTTGCAGGTAAGCAAGGGGAGGAGGCTAGAATGATCCACGTGGGAACGGAGCAGAGTTGAAGACATCAGTATGAACTCATGTTTAACTTAGTGTAGACGCAGATGGTTACACACAGAAATAGTGACACACAGGCTACTATACACACGTATGTTTCCTTGCTCTGTCAGCTGAGAGGGCCTAGAAGCAGTGACCCTCCAGGATCAGTGACATCCCAGTAGCAACAAGCACACCTAGCACCTAGAACTCAGTTTCTAATACCAGAAAAAGGACATGGGTAAAAAAATTTGAATAATGTTTGCACTTTAGTTAATAATAATGTATCAATAATGGCTTATTAACTGTGACAGTTGTACCATGCCAATGTAAGACTAATAGGAGAAACTGGGTATGGATTATATGAGAACTTTCTGTACTATCTTTGCCATTCTTTGGTGTGTCTAAAACTATTCTAAAATAAAAAGTTGGTTTAGAAAAAAAGTTTGCAGTATCTTTTGTGCTTAGTACTAGTACACTTGTAGCTTCTGGCACTTTCAGCTTCTACGGTGGAGGATGGGAGGAATTCAAGGGGAAATAATGACTGAGTTGGGTTTTTCTCCAAGTGGTGAGAAATTGGCCTTTCCTTTCACTTACAGCCACAAGCACAGGTAAAGCCAAGTGGAACACTGAGAGAACTTAGTTAAGGGGGAAAATGTCTCCATTGAAGAAAAATAAGTTAGCTAGGATATGATGATCTAGATGGCCATCTTCACTCTGCTGAGCCCAACTTAGATGTGAACTGATTTTTTTTTTTTTTTTTTTTTAAAAACAGTCTGAACAGGCTTGCAGGGGATTATTCTGTAGATGGCAGTGCTTTTGTTTTCTTTAAGCTCATGTCACCATTTATTGGAATGTTGTAAAGAGAACCATTATCATTCAATAACCACCCACATTGAGCTGGGGCCTGTCACCCACTTAGGTGTCAGAGCTGCGCACCCCACTGGTTGCTGTGCATGGCAGAAGTTGCAAGGGAAGAGAAGCAGAGTTCCAGTTTTGTAATTAAACAACTCAGACTTTGAGTCCCTGCTCTGCCACTTTCCAGCAGGTGACACTGGGCAAGGTACATTTCTGAGCCTTAGTCATTCACGCTCCTCTTCACTTGCACTCACACACCAGCTGTTCCAAAGCACCTAAAACTCCGAACTGGAATCATCTGTTATCATGTCCATGAGCCCACTGGACTGTGCCCTCCTCATGCATCTCAGGAACCCTGGTGGGCAGCCCAGGGCTGGTGCACAATAAGCACTCAGAGGTGTTTGAATAAATATATGCATGAGGACGGTAAGAGAGTTATGTGCCTTATAAAGTACCCTCAATCAATAAAAATTGCTTATTGAAAACTTCTGTGAACTTGAAGTTGAAGCGATGTAGATTCAAATCCTTCTCTGCCACTTCTTGGCCAATGATCCTTGGGGTGAGTAATAACTCTTCTGAGTCTGTTTTTCTTTTGTAAAAGTGGGGACAGTAATGAGGCAGACAGTGTTAGATGACTCCTCAGAGGAAATTCCCGACTCCCTTCTCTCTTCTCACCACTACAGAGGCTAGAATAGCTAAGTGCTCAGTTTCCCTGCCTTCCCTATGGCTTGCAGTGGCTGCGTAACTCATTTTAAACCAATGACTGGAGAGGGGGAATATTAAGGAAAGATATCTTCTCCCTAAAGAGAGATAAGAACAGGAAAAGAAAGGTTCTCACAGCCCCTGCCCTGCCTCCCCAGCAGCCGTCTTGCAGCCATGAAGGAATGAGCCCAAGGAGGGATGGCAGAGCAGAGCAGACGGCTGGAGTCCTTGAAGCCACCACTGGACAGCTGAACTAAGGCCAGCAACATCCTCCTCCTCCATCCTGTTTAGTGACGGATAGATGTCCTTATGATTCATGCCACTGTTGGTCGGGTGTTTTGTTACTTGCAGCCTAAAGCATCACAACCAATAAACTTGCCTCATAGGTTTTCGTGAGGACTGATTAGAATCATCCAAGTGCCAGGCATGCAGTGAGCACTCAATAAATGGGAATTCACTGATATTAGTATGGCCTGTAGCCCTGTCTGCAGGGAGCCCAGGTGGTTAAGAAGGCAGAGGAAGGAGGGGGTGTGAAGGAAGGAAGAGCAGACGAGGGGGTGGTCAGTGGGCATGAGGCAGGAAGAGCAGGTTGGAAAGGGAACTGAGTGGGTAGAGGTGATTAGGGGAGTGGGTGGAGAGTGGAAAGAGGGAAGGAGGAAAGAAGGCAGGGGAGGAGGGGCAATAATAACTGAAGCAGAATGGCAAAATAACCATGGTAGAACAAGAACTCACAGAGTCCAAAGCTGACTTAAAGCAAATAAAGAATCATAACATTTCTCGTATACCTGGCCTTCTAGACTGGGACTTGGACTCACTGTACTTTGCAGAGTCTGTGAGCATTTGCAAGATAATACATGTGACAGGGCCCAGCCTATGGTAGACACTTAAATTTCTACTGAATCAAGTGATAGCAACTGAAAATTGGCAATTGCAGAAAGGGCCAAAGAACCTAATTTCTTGCACCCCTTCCATCCTAGCTGAGTAGGCATCAGGTGGCCCATGAGATGAGAGCCTAAGCTCCTTCCAGGAGCAGTTAGAAAGGGGAGTTGAAAGCTTTTCTGACAAGACATAGTATTTGATGTCGTTTAACAAGAAGGTACAGGGAAGGCTCTGCAGAGCCTGGTGACTTTCCTTTAAGCAGGACTCCGCAATGCAAGCAAATGCTATATAGTGAACAGAAACTCCAGGTTCATTTTTCCTTTAGTAATTAAAATAATAACAACAAAACCAGAGCAGATTAAAATGAAACAGCTATAAAATCCATTTGGAGGACATTTGAATACAGACTTGACATTAGATGATATTATGGAATAATTAATTTTCTTAGTAATAACAGTGTTATCAAAATGACAAGGGGGTTTCAGCTCAGGTCCAGTTGCTTATGGCACATAGATCCATTTATTGAGACAAGGATTGCCAAGGAAGAAAGGAATTTTTTATAGGAAAGATGAAAGACTCTTCTCTTAGCTTGCCGGGCTGCCTCAAGTCTGTCTCCCCAACTAACAGAGATTATGGGCTTTTAAAGGAGGGGTCATGTGCCTGGGGGCAGGTCGTGGTGTAACTAACAAGGGGCTACCGTGCATTGGGTGCAGGTTATAGGGGATGGTGAGTTGTCAGGAAGTCTGCCCAGTGGCCTTGAGAATCTCAACTCCTTTGTCTTGCAGAAAATCCACCATTTCTGGGAAACAACACAAAAGGTGAAGTAGTTAGGTAAGAGTTAAGGGAGAGGATTTAAAAACATATAGGGGTCTTTGAAATTCCTTCATGGAGTGGGTTGCAATAGCAGATGATAATATAGGAGTACGTTCTTATTCTTAGGAGACTGTCTTACTCTACGCAGACTGCCATAACAAAATATCACAAACTGCATGGCTTAAACAACAGAAATTTATTTTCTCACCATTCTAGAGACTGGAAGCCTGAGGTCAGGGCACCATTTATTTTAGTTGGTGACTAGAAATGTTTGAATAGCATACACATTTATGGTCAGGAAATATTAATATTAGCTTCTAGGGTGGGTGCGGTGGCTCACACCTGTAATCCTAGCATTCTGGGAGGCTGAGGAGGGAGGATAGCTTGAGGTCAGGAGTTTGAGACAGCCTGAGCAAGAGTGAGACCCCGTCTCTATCAAAAATAGAAAAAATTAGCCGGGCGTGGTGGCACACACCTGTAGTCCCAGCTACTCAAGAGGCTGAGGCAGGAGGATCGCTTGAGTCCAGGATTTTGAGGTTGCAGTGAGCTATGATGATTCCACTGCACTCTAGCCTAGGAGACAGAGCAAGACTCTGTCTCAAAAGAAAAAAAAAATAGCTTCTAAACACTGCAACCCTGCCCCCAAATAACTTTTTAAAATTCAGATTGTTTTCCCATTCCGTTATTTGCAATCAGAGTTTTCATCACAGACAGATTTTTATAAGTCAGCCCTAGATCTGGGATTTATTTGCACCCATAAACAAAACCCCAATCTTAATCGCAAACTATTTCTTATTCTCAGTTAATGTTCTTAAACATCTTTTGTCCCGAGGGACTCTTTGCCCTGTCATATGAAGATGACATTTCAAGATTTGTATCTCTCCAAAGAAGCAAGTAGATCATAAAACCTAATGTATTCCGTGGTTTGGAATGATAATTTCACCAAGAGGTAAGGGAATATTTCACTGTGGATCATTACAACATCCACATAAGTTGTTAATATACTACTTCCCTTTAAATATTCATCCAGCTTCTGTTTATGGAATGGCTCCTACGTCCCCAGTAGAGACTGTGGGTGGGTCACGTATTGGGGGGAGATAACAAGGACAAAGCTGTGGACGGCTCCGTGGCTTGCGGTAAAAGCGTGGTGGGTAGAGGGCAAACCTATTTAGTGGGGATAGAAGGCAAGAAGCCGTCAGAGGTAAAACCACCAGTCGACCAGTCATGGGCAGCGTGCTGGAGGGTTGTGCTATGCTGGGACGAGAGGCGACAGCAAGGCCAAGCCAACACTGTATGTGGCCACAGCAAGGCCAAGGCCAACACTGTATGTGGCCACGGGCTGTCTATGCCTGGAGACTTGGCCAGGATGGAGCAGAGGCACAAGCCCAGATGCAGGGAAGTTGAGGGAGCGGGTAGGAAAAGAGGCATGCGGTACTGGGAAGCTACCAGAATGGAGTACGATTCAATTCAACCAACATCTTCTGAGTGTCTCTGCCTTAATCCTGCGCGCTTGCGTTGCTCCCAGGCTAGTAACAGAGGCAGAGAGACACACGGCAAAGTGTCTTATGAGGAAGACCAAGCCACAGGAACCTGGAAGCAAAGGTGTAGGAACCTGGAATTCTGTCCCTTGGGAGGAATCTCAGAAAGCTTATCAAAGTGATAAGGTGGCCTTGTTCTGTGATTCGAAAACAGGATTCCATTTCCCACTCCTTCCCCTCCTAACTAGGTCACTTTAGTGCCCCAGTTCTCCCATCCACAGAAGGCAGGTGATAACATGACCTACTCTCTGAGGGTGGTTCCGTGGCTGACATGGAATAGTGTGCACGGCACTTGGTAACGAGCCTGGCACGGAGCGAGAACTCAGGTCACGTTGGTCTTTACTGTTACTCTAAGAGGTGGTGATGGCCTCAGGGCATTGATGCCAGGCTTCGTCCAAATGCAGAGAAGACCCGCCTGTACCTTTAGGCGAGAGAATGATGGGACCCAGTCTTCCGTTTGGAAAGGAGACTGTGGGGCGGGTAGTGCTGGGGTCACACCCAGGGAACAGGGCAGCGGGCTGAGCCCTGAGGTAAGCACAGCCGCAAAGGAAGCCTTATTTGAAACTACGAAGAACTCTGCCTGTCTGAGCCAAGAGGAGGGTGATGGTGGAAATGGGGATCCCAGGGAAGTGGGAGGGGGGGTCATCACAGTGCCAAGTGATGGGAGAAGTAGGAGAGAGGGAGAATGAGCTGCAAATGATACAATTTCATAATTTCACTCTCAAACTAAGTTGATACTTTTACAACTCTACACTTAATGGTGGAGAAAGCAGGGAAGAGTCATTGATTTACATCTTATAGATACATATCATATATATGTACACACACATGTAAATGCTTGTCTATATAAATTTTTTAGAGAAGAAATAATATTCTGAATCCCTAATATTTCCTTGCATTAATTACCACACTGGAGCCGTAGATCTGAAATATGGGTTGGTTATCTGTTTGTTCATCCCTCCATCCCTCCCTCCATTCACACTCTATCTACCAGCCCTGACCACAGAAGATACTCAACAAATATTTGTTGAGCAAATAAAGGAATGAATGAATGCCAAAAAAATCTGAAGAATGTCAAATATAATTTAAAACTCTTAATGGTAGTGTAATATTACAAAACAGTCTTTTTTCACTTATTGCAATGGATAACTCAGGGGATAATTTAGGAGATAATTCCCCACCACTTTAACTCCTATTCAAATCTAATCAATAGATCTTATGGGTGAAACACCAGCTCAAGGCACTTTACTCATTACTGGCAGGAGTGCATATTGATAGAACTTCTGTAGGCAATTTGTACACTCTCTCAAAGTAGGCATGCATTGTCCACATACCCAATAATTTCACTTTCAGGATTTTAGCCATTAGATAGGCTCACACAAGTGTAAAATGACGTCTTACAAAGATATTCACAGAGTATTGTTAATAACACTGAAAATGAGAAACAATTGTCCAGTGACAGGGCCAGTTATGTGATACCCACACAGTGGGATACTGTCCAGATATTTTTAAGTAAAAGAAGCTTTAAATGTGTTGTTAGGAATGGTGTACAAGATGTAATAGTAAGTGGAAATAAAGGCATGTAAGCCTGGATATGTTTTCATAGTCTTAGACACTCCTGTCAGAATACACAAGAGACTGGTAAGTGTCGCCTCTGAATTGGGGAACAGAAGTGGGAAATAGACTGACTTCCTGTGTTCCTTTTGTGCCTACTTTGCCTATTTTTAAAACTAACAAAATTTAATTTCAAAGTCAAATAGTAGGGAAGGGTTTACAATCACAAAGCAAGATTTCTTTGCCCCATCAGTCTCCATCCCTAGTCCCCACGGTAACCACTTTTAATGATTTCACTGGTTTTTGGAGATTATCTCAAATAATATGTTAATTTAGCTATTCTTTGAATCAATAATTTTCTATATTATCTGCTGATTTTCTGTTCTAATAGTTGAAGATTTAGCTCAGCTATAACCTTGACCACTTCTCCCCTTCTTTTATTGTAGTTATATTATATGTTAGAATATGGTAGGTAATGCTGCAGTAACAAACAACCCCAAACCTCAATGGCTTCTGTCAGGAACAGTTTGTGTCTCATCCGTGGGCCATGTCTATTGCAAGTCATCCGGGGAGAGGGAGAGGCAGCATCTGGACACTGTAATTATTCAAAGACCAAGATTGATGGAACAGCCACCAGCTCACAGAATGCCAAGTGCCATCCAGAAGGAAAAGTGATCACGCCAGCAATGCAATGCTAGTCCTGGAAGTAATTCACATCACTTTGGTTCTCGACTCAATCACCAGAACTAATCCTACTGCCCCATCCAACCACAGGGAGTCAGGAAGTGTCCAGAACAAGGGAGAAACAGAAAGATCTTGGCAAGCAGCACTAACCACTAACACGGTTATCTCTGCAACTTGACATATAATAAAACAGGTTAAACCTCTATTTCTTGTTACATCAATTTTAGGGGCATTATTTATTGACTCCTCATTTGTAAGATGAAATGACTATTACTATGGGGATTCCTTTCCTTCTATCTTTCCTCCTGCCTTGGCTCTGACTTCTTTCAGCTATCCTTTTCTCTCTTAAGCTCTGGGCCTCTATGACCATATAAATATTATTTACTGCAGAGCCAAGCAGTGTGCTGCAATTGAGTTTCTTTCTTTGTGCATCTAATGTTACAATCTCTGGTGCCATTCTGGGGAATTTTCAGATGGATTCTTCTACACTCTGTAAACTTCAGTTTGCTTTATATTTGCACTGAAATTAAAAAACCAGTGGGAGCACTGGAAGATAACACTGAAGAACTGTGGGCCATACAAAGTATCAATGTTCCATGGGCCACAGCAGCCACAAAAGGACCACGTGCCAACACAGAGCAAACACAGCCTCAGTTGGCTGGAGATTAGGACACTGGAGGCTGGAGGAGGGACAGCTCCTGCAGGAACTGGAGGTGGAGCTCGGCATACAGGCCCGGGGCAGCCAGATGCCTGATCCTCACTGCAGTTGATGCTGGCCCTAGTCTAATTGGATTAAGTGCCTGTCATTTCCCCTTGGATGCATAGTAGCGCGAAGGGCCACATGAGCAGTGACAGTAATGGTCTCCAATCTCTACTCAGTTGGGACACTTTAGGAGCACTATAGAGCTCAGGAACAGCCAAAGGGCAATATGTTTTGTTTTGTTTTTTATGGAATCAGACTCAGAAATGCCAGGATCAGTATGGGCTCTGAGTGTGTTTGTTGGGACAGAGGTGGAGGGAGGCAATGGTTAGAGATCACTTAGTCCAACCTGCCCATTCCACGGACGAGAAAGTCAAGACCCAAAGAATTGGAGGACCGTCTCCAGGGTCCCGGGCATCAGGGGCTACTCTCGAGCTCCCCAACTCCCCGCGTCAGCGATCTCCCAGGTCAAAACAGCTCAGAGGACGCTGAAAGCTGGGCAATGCTGGAAGGGCAGAGAGACTCCACCTACCTGCCCACTACACAGGTGGTGAGACACACCTTAGGTGACATACACCTTAGGTGACACGGCAAATCACTGTCGGAAGCAGGCCCAGAGCTGTCACCCTGTGAACTGTGACCAGCCCCCTCCCGCTGCCCCGCCTCCCTCCTGGGGGACACTGCTTTGTGCCTCTGACCACCTTCGGTGACAGGGAGCCAGCTCCATCCCAAGCACTCTGCGGGCTCCCTCTTCTCCATCTCTGTCTCCAGACAGGAAGGATGCTGGTAACAAACACCAGTGGGAGGGGCAGCGATGGTCATCCGGTACCTAAACAGCCATTCTTACACTGGACTGCTCCCGAGGACGGGAACATGATGCTGTAAAGGCTTTTAAAAGCTCTGGGGCAGGGGGCATTCCCATCACCTCCCCTTAACGAAGTCACCTGTCACAGCTTCCCAGATTTCCAGGCAGGGGCTCCATCCAGGCTGTCCCTTTGGAATACCCGATGTGTGGGTGACTGTCGCCCTCTTGTGGCCGATGGGCAACGCGCTTTTAGCTCCGAGAACAAAGGCCCCTCAGTCTCCCTCCCTCCCTGCCTGGTTAGGAAGAGGGGGCCCTTACGGGTTTTTACTCTGGAGGCCGGGGCCTCGCTGTCACAGCTTGACTGACTAATTAGATGTACGTCAGCTCAGGAAACAGCTGCTGAGTCCCTGACCGAGGGGCTGAGTCTGAAGGAATGAAGTGAAAACTGGATTTGTGTCAGGGGCTTTGGCAGGCACTGTCTGAGAAGTCACCGGCCATCAGAGCTGCCCCCAACGCATGAGTGTGTGTTGCCCCTCGTCACCCACCCCAGCCCAGCCCACACCACCACTGTCACTGAAACCCGACCTCAAGGCCCAGCGCTCACGCCCCCTCCTCCAGGAAGCCTTGCTTTCCCTCCAGCCCCTGAGACTAGGTGAACAGCTATGCCCCAGCTGGTGCCATCTCTGCCTCGTGTCCCAGGGAGCCGGGATGGTGGCTGACGTCTGCTCAACATCTGAATTTCTGAGGGGGGGGCGGGGTGTGTTGTGCAGCTCCTGGAATCAGGCCAGGCCCAGCCCTGAGTGAGTGAGTCTGTTCAAAGGCAGAGGAGAGGTCACTTCAGCCAGCCATGGCCTCCAAGCCCACGTGGAGACCTATAGGGGACTCAGGCTCCTGGCAGGCAGAATCTCCAGGGAGAAGGTGGGCGTCGTCAGTGCCACAGTGTCACAGTGGTTTGCTACAGGTTTGAGGATGGAGCCACAGAAAGAATTTGTGGGTGGGGGGGTGAACAGAACATTGACACCCCCCCCATGCTTGTTTCTTCTCACTCCTTGTCCAAGGAGTCCCCCCAGGGTGCCTGTTCAGCACGCCTCCTCTGGGCCAAGCCTCGTGGAGGAGAGAGCCGGACCTGGGCTGGACTCTGGGGGAGCTATTATATCTTGGTGCCTCTGTTTATTCATCTATACAACAGGGGCAAAGAATAGTGTGCAGCAGAGTTTGGGAACATTAAAGGGGACAATGAGGAATTTGATGAAAACCCATTAGCTCTAGGGGCAGTCTTTCTAATCACGTCCGGGTTCTCGGCACTGGGTGGGCAGTTACCACCAAACAGTCCATTCAATCACTGCTACAACAGCATCGAATAGTGGTCCAGAGCCCATGCCCGGGAGCCTGCCTGCCTCAGTTTGGATTCTCGCTCTGACTCTTACCAGCCCGGGCACCTCGTGCACGCGATCTGATTTCTCTGTGCCCCAGACAGCTCCTCTAGAGAAGGGAGATGACAACAGCATTCGTGCCATAGGAGTGTTGTGAGCAGGAAGTGAGTTAACACATCTAAAGAAATCAGAACAGTGATTGGAGGGTAGAAAATGCTCAGAAAAGTGAGTTCTTACTGTGTTATTATGCAGAAGCTGCTTGTCTAGAGGTTGGCTCAGGCTGGAATGGTATGTCTCAAAGACAGAACAGAGGGCATTTTACATAAAAATTGATCTTTCTAATGCATACGCTTGGTATAAGCTTCTTTGCACTGAGGTCAACATGCCATTGGTGTGAGAGGGAAAAGGTAGTGTCCTAAAGACATTTGCTGCTCTAATGTCTATTGAATGAATGAAATAATTAACTAATTAATTAATAGGGGGGATTCCTACATAGATTTGCCCTGCATGCATGGATTTGTACATGAGGAAGCAAAAACCTACAAATGAAATGCCGGATGTGGCCCCCAACCTATGACTACATCAGGCAGAGGCTAGTGGCAGAAATAGGCGCCATATATCTACCAAGAACCCTGAAGACCTTCTTGCCAAACCAGGACCATTTAATATTATCATTAATGACTTGAAGGATGGAATTGAGACCCAGCTAATCACATTTCTGGGTGATTCGAAGCTGGAAGGGATCTTAGCTACTTTGGAGGACAGGATTAAAATGCAATCCAAGCTTGACGAATTGCAGAGATGGACCTAAATCAATAAAGAGAGAACAGCAATAAAGATAAATGCAAGCTGGTTTGAACATGGCTGAGAAAATTATCCAGGTACCAAATGGTGATGAGAAAAATGAGTTTTGAGGGCGCCAGGAGGAGGTACCTGGATGTAAATTGATCGAGTCATAGTATTTGTAAAGCAGAAGCTCAGCTCCATCACCTAGTGGAACTCAAACTCCAGTGAGCATAGGCATAGTGCAGAGAGCTTAGAACAACGCAGATTTCCCAGGCCCCAGGCCTGAGATTGTGACTTGCCAGGTCTGGAATGGGACTAAGAAGATTCCGATACAGGTGGCCCGTGGGTGGCATGGCCACACCGTTATTTCCCAGATGTTCACCCTGTGAAACAGGTATCCCGTGGGGTTCTCTGAAACAAGTGAGTTCCATGATCAAATAAGCTTGGGAATGTCCCCTTTTAGAAAGAAAAAGAAAAAAATCACAAGGCCAGTGAGCATATTAATGACTCCAAACGTTTCTGCAATCAAATAAACTGCATAATTTGGTTTAATCCACAGTTTACCAAATTTATTGATCATGGAGCTATTTTTTTCATGTAACATCCAGCAACGTTGTATAGAACACTTCTCACAGAATTCCTGTTCAAGCCCCTCCCCCATCGAATTCTCCAGGATTCCTCAGTCTTTCACTGCCCTTTGCTGAAACTTACCCAGGGGGCTGGGATTTGAAGTCATTTAAAATGTTGCTCTGTGTCCTTGACTATCCTGGGTGTGAATTCTTCTAACAGTCAAGAGAGGAAAGCAAATCAACTGCAGCTCCGAGTCTTAGGCGTCTATTGCCTATTAACAGTGCCCCATGCACCACGGACTGCCTTTCCTTCTTTGTGCGTTGTCCTCCTTGAGCTCGTGCCAAAAGCCCATTTTCTACTCTGTCCTTTCCCTTAGTAGCGGAATTTCCAAATTGGTGAATGTGTGCAATGTGCCCAGCTACAAGACCACATTTCACAGCCTCCTCTGTAGATAGGGGTGATCAGTCAGTTATATGCAGAAGTCACTGGGGGGATTGGGAGGGAATTACTTTAGAGAGGGCCGACATATTTGGAAGGCACTCTTTTTGCTCTTCCCCAATTCCTTCTTCTTTTTCTGCCTGGAACACAGATCTGGCAGGTGCACTCGCAGCCATCTTGGGCCAAGAGGTGACCTTATAGATGAAAGCCACTGACGAAGGAAGGCTGAGCAAAAGATAGAAGGAGCTCAAGATTTTAATGGCATTGTGAGGTCACCAGAGCCACCCTGTACTGCCTAAAAGAAAAAATGCACCCTCATTGTGTTTAAGCCACTGTGTTTCGGGCCTGTGTTGCCAGTGGTCGAATGCAACAGAGGTATTTTGAACTCACACAGAGCAAAGCCTTTTTGCCATTTTTCACAAAGCTCAGCCTCTCTGGGCTACCATATCACTAGATGTTCCTGCTGTCCCTCCTGCATACATACGTGTACTTTCTTGCCCCATCGTGGGCACGAGGCAGCAGTTATGCCACTTGAGCCAGCACAGTTACCACACAGCCATGCCTCTGTCTGTCGCTGCCTCTCTCTCATCTCCTTTATTGGAATTAACTACAGAATGGAATTAACTCAGAATGACATTTTCGAGAGCCTCACATCCCTCTAGAATGAATCCCTTTTGGAATCTCCGTCCTTTATTTCTAAATGCTTCGTAATCTACATTGGACATAGAATTCCTATCTGAAGTCACTGATTGGCTCCTGAGAAGAGGTGGGTTGAATGGAAATACCATCTCAAGAATTCCCTTCATGTCACCCACAAGAGTTGATGAAAAGGAAAGAAACACCATGCAACTGCAAGGAAAAGCAAGAAACGAGCACAATCTGGGTCAGAAGCACACACGCAATTCAGTCCAGGGAAGGATCAGAGGGCAGCCAGGCCTCTGCAGCCTGTGTCCTCACGCCCCTTGGCCGCCTGCCTCCTTCTCCTGGCCTCTGGTCCAGGAGGCCCACCCTCTGCCAGAGGTGCCCCCCGGACTGGAGCAGGCCCACAGTTTGCCATGTATGTGCCCGCCAAAGGAGACGCCCTGCAGTTTCCTTTTGTGCTGGCTCTGGTGGCCTCAGTCCTCCAAAGCAGCACAAGGTCTCTAGACTTTTCTCCTCTGCTTTGGCTGGGAAGTCCATTTGTAAGAGCTTTTTTCCAATTTCAGAGGTAGTGAGGCTCTTACTTTTTTTTTTTTTTCTAAGATAGAGTCTCACTCCGTTGTCCAGGTCCGGGCTAGAGTGACGTGGCACCAGCCTAACTCACAGCAACCTCAAACTCCTGGACTCAAGCAATCCTCCTGCCTCAGCCTCCCGAGTAGCTGGGACTACAGGTGTGCATCACCACGCCCAGCTAATCTTTTTCTATGTTTAGTTGGCAGGCTAATTTCTTTCTAGTTTTAGTAGAGACAGGGGTCTTACTCTTGCTGAGGCTGGTCTGGAACTCCTGACCTCAAGCGATCCTCCAGCCTTGGCCTCCCAGACTGCTAGGATTACAGGCGTGAGGCTCTTATATTTTCTGAGAGATTAAAATGGGACACTCCCCTGAAGGAAGGAACTAGCATTCACTGAAAACTCATCAGTTCCTTCTGTGCATACTCATCAACCATTCATCTTCAGGTCAGAAAGGAGAAATTGGCCAAGTCACAGCAAACTAAGAGGAAATTAATTGTAATCCTCACTTCCGGCAGACTCCAACACTGGGCATAGACAGATCTCTTTACTCAAGGATGTGCTAATAGATAGTAAAACAAACAAAACCTCAACAGGAAGCCTTATAAAAATTGTACGACAAAGAGAACGGGAACAAGGCAGTAAGGTCCAAAGGAAACTCTCCTTTGAAAATACAATCCCTTCAAGACATAGAAGGAAAATCTGGAAACAGATGGGGGCATGTTCTTAATTAGATACAAAAATATGTAAGTTCTATTAAATAAGAACTGCGTGAGGTAAGAAAAGAAAGAAATTAAAAGAAAAATAATTTCAAGATAAAGCGCATTGGGAGTAATAAGTAACAAACTTAACACTGCAGAAAACCAAATCAGCAAGGCAGATAGATAGATTTACAAAACGTTTCCAGAAATGAGAAATTAAGAAATAAAAAAAGATGAAAACAATGTCAATAATGGATATCCAACCTATGAATAAAAGTTACAACAGATGGAAAGACAGAATAGATTAGCAGCAACATCAGAAGTATAATGGGAGAAAAATTCCCAGATCTGGAAAAATACCCAAAAGTCTGACTTTGTCACCATGAATCCTTATAAAAAGAAAAAAGCACCAAGGATGACAGAGGGCTCAGGCGGACTGGGAAGAGCCAGGGGAGGGACCCAGTGGGGCTCAGCTCAGCCCCTGAGCCTGGAATGGCGGCCTTCTCTGCCCCTCACTAACTGAGTGGCTTGGACAAGTCACTGCTCTTTTTTCAGATCTCAGTTTTCCCCTCTGTGAAGTGGGAGAGTGTCTGTTTTAGTTTAAGTGTCCCCAAAAGCAGACCCTGAGGCAAGAAGTTAGGTGTAGGGAGTTAATTGGGAAGGTGATTTCGGGCAACAAAACAAGGAAGTGAGAAAACTGAGACAGAAAACTGGCCTCCAAAGCCAAAGAAGGCAGCTGTGGGCTTAGACCCTTTGAAAATCCGTGACACCCAACCTGAGAGTCCTCCTGTGGTGACACAGGGCAGCTGTGACATTTATCCACAGACGCCCATCCTTACTGCTGCTGGTCGCTTCTCATCCCCACCCCATTCCTACCCGGTACTTCCAATGCCAGAAAAAACTCCAGCAAAGAAGAAGTAGGATGGGTCCGGCGCAATGGCTCACACCTGAAATCCCAGCGCTTTGGGAGGCCAAGGCAGGAGGATCACTTGAGGCCAGGAGTTTGAGAACAGCCTGGGCAATATAGCAAGACCTTGTCTCTACAGAAAAAAAAAAAATTAAAAATTAACAAAAGAATTAGAAATAAGCACTTGAAGTGGTTGGAAAGCAATCAGCATGCTGGGATCTGCCGATTGCAGCTTCAGGAGAATTCGGGAGGCCAGAGGATGTGGGCAGGGTGGCAGAAAAACTAATGCAACTTCCATTTGCTGTCTGAGTAGCCAGGTTGGTGTCTGAGTTATCATTACAGCCCTGGAGCCCAGCACAGAGCCTGGCACATGTCAGATGCTCAGTCATTGTCACCTCCAGCTGTCCTGGGGGCAGAACTTGGACCCATGACACAGAGAAAACCTCTGTAGGTTTTCTCCACGTGACCCTTCGTTTACATTACACAAATCCACACAAAGCATCTGTTGTCTTCCAGTGATGCAGGGGCATGCATGAGCCACATGTTCTGCATTCTACGTCCCCAGTGCCTCCTGTCGAATGAATGAATGAATGAATGAACAAATGAATGAATGCTAAATACATACTGAACCAAACAAATATCTATAAATAGGTACAAACTGCATTGCTCCCATAGGAAAGAAGTTCAAGTTGAAGGCGAACCTCCTAAGGTTACTCTTACTCCCTGCCGCTCAAAATAAAACTACCCTACTCTTTTCTGAAGAGCTCCCAGATGGTAGCTCCTCCTCAGAAATAAAACTGCTCCCTCTAACAGCAGGGGCAGGTGTCTCTAAAACGTCAGCTGCTTTTCCGACATGCTCACGGGACTGCTTATCGGTGCAGCATCTCTGCATCCTGTGGCCAGATAGACCAGTTGGTGCTCAATTCTGCAATTGACTGGATGGCTCAGGGAACAAACCCTCAAATCTGATTACAGGAAAATTCATTACTCTAAGTCTTCCCTCAGGGTTCAGAGCTCATAAAAGAAACCTCTAGAGGCCCCAGCTTAGGGGAAGAGAGGCTCCCATACTGCAAATCTACAGATTGCTAATAATTAACCTGAACTAATTATTGTCAAGCCCGGGGTCAGTTTTCCCAGATCAGGGCTCCCTCCTGACAACTGAGTTTTCAGAGCCAGAACTTTTCACTAAGCACAAAAGGAACATTCAGCCGATTTTAATATAAAAAAGCATGACCCAAACAGGATCCTCTGCAAGGCAAAGCCCCAGCGGGTTGGAGGTTCACCGGCAGGGACAGTTCAGAGCCCCTGGTTGGCACCTGTCCAAGGGCTCTTTCCTTGGCCTTGCTTAGGGCACTCTTAGGATTTCAAAACAAAAGGGACTCTACACCTCGACACATGAAGACAAATAGCAAGTTAGGAAAGATGTGTATATTTTATGCAATATATTAAAGCTGACATGAGAAAATAAGACAAAAAATGAATACTCTGAAGGAAAAAACTAGTAAATTTTAAGGAAAGATAATTCACCACAGCAACAACAGCCAATAAATACAATCGACATGAGTTTTTTTTAATGTGCAACCTCACTCTAGTCATTTATAAAAATCAGGGAAAGAATTTATTGTTTTTCCGAATTGGCAAAATGTTTTGGGGTGTTGGGTTTTTCTAGTGGTAGTGCTCCTATTCATACGGGGAGTGAAATTGGGCACCATTACACACTGTTATCTGGAGTATATAGTGATAACTTTATACTCCAGTGCAACTTGTAGAAGGTAGTTTGGCAATAAATAACAAAAGTCTTAAAATATGCATATTCTTTAAATTTTTATCTTAAGAACTTTACCCTTAGGGCAGTGGTTCTCAAGCAGGGGCAATTTGGCCACGACACAGTGGCAACCTGGAAATATTGATTGTCACCATGTTGGGGGGGGTGGTGCCACTGGCATTTGGTGGGCAGAGGACAGGGATGCTGCTAAACATCCTACGATGTGCAGGACAGCCCCTTAGAATAAGAATTATTCGTCCAAAATAATGGTGTCACAGTTGAGAAGCCCTGCCTTTTGGGGGGGGGGAAGCCCAGGTAAGCACAAAGGGATACATATCCAAGGCTATTCAGTGCAGCATTGTTTAAAAAGTAAAAAAATTAGAAATAGCAGTTTATCAATAGGGGACTAGTTAAAAAATCATATGCCATGCACACAGTACAATACCCTAGGGCCACTAAAAATCAAATAAATCTGTGTTTATTGACATGGAAGTAAATTATCATATTGTGCTATGCAAGAATAACTGGTTTTAGAATCCTCTGCCTACTGCAAGAATCTCTTTGTGTGTGCATATATATGTATAGAAAAAACGTGAAAGCTTTTAACTACCATGTTACATGTTTAATAGCAGTTATCTCCAGGTGGAACCATTATGGGTCCTTTTAATTTTTTGTTTTAGTTTATCAGTGTTTTCTATTTTTCTTCCATTATCATAGCTAATGAAGACCTTTTAATGCAGACCAAGGATGTTAGAATCAGACACCATGAGCTCTGGCCAGTCCGTTCCCAGCACTACAAAAGACTGAAGATCTGGCGACAGTGAGCTGCGTCCCTACATGGCAACAGCCAGCTGAAGCTGCCCCTCACCCAGCTTCACCCCATTCCCACAGTGTCACCTCACAGTGGGATGTCAGTATTTCCCTTTCCTGAACATCATCCCAAAGCAACAGTTTTTATTGAAATGTGGAGACAACCCAAACTCCAGAGCCAAAATTATTTGGAAGAGCTGCCCAAAGACATGGAAATAAAACAGGAGATCTTGAACAGGGGGGACTCACAAGGAAGTGCAGAGGCCGCAGACTCCGACAGGGCCAGCAGACAGAATTCTCCAAAATGGAGCATCCCGTGATGTGCAAAGCTGGAATCGCTTGCTCAGAGCAGTGGGTTCATAGTAGGGGCATGGGCTAACAGAAGGAGAGTTTCTGGACCTGGTTTGCTTCTAAGAAGCAGAGGAAAGGGAGCTAAAGGAGAAATCACCCAAACTAGCTACATTTGCTGGAAGCAGTTTGGGGAAGCAGGTGAGAAGAGTGAATTTGCATAGCAAAAACAAGCATCACTCCTTTTTCTCTTCCTGGGCATAGGAAAAAAAAAAAAAAAAAAACCCACTCCCCTCCCCTGAAAGGACAATAAACAAAAACCAGCTTCTCATCTCCACTGGCTTGGGAGCAATAACAGATAAACAAACTCATGTACAATACCATGGATCACTTAAAAAAAACATTGCACTGGGGACATAGTGGTGAGGCAAGTGGATATACCTCCTACCTTTGCAGAGCTCACAATCTGGCTGGAGACTCACAAATTGCAAACGCAGTATGGTGGGTAAGAGCTTGGGCTTTGGGGTGAGATAAACCCAGGCTTTCACCCCTACTTCTCCAATAACTCCTCAGTGACTCTTTGCTCCTCTGCAAAATGGTGTATAATAGCACCTACCTTACAGGGTTGTTGAGGGTTTACAAGAGAGAATGCAGGTAAGACACTTAGCACAGTGCCCAATAAGTAGTGGGTGCTCGACAGATGTTTGCCATTCTTATTACTAATACTACTAACATGATCAAGTAGCAGCAGCAGCAGCAGTAATAGTATGATGAAGAAAAAGCAAAAGTTGCTGTAAGAACTTATAATAGGATGAGGTTGGGGGAGGTCTTATTTAGGTCGTGGGTCATGAAAGCTTCTCTGGGGAAGAGCTAGAGGAAACCAAAAGAACACGAGTCTTCAGAATTTATGAAAATCCTGGGGATGATCTGGATTCGTCCAGTGTGCAGCAGGGGTGTTCTAGCTGAGTCCCTGCCAACATGGAAGCCACTGATAAAGCAGAGGTCCCTCCCCCACCCGGTTGTTCGCCTCTCCTGTCGGCAGGTGCGGCAGCCTGGCAGGAGCTAATGAAATGTTTACTGAAAAGATTAGCTTGTCAGTGGAGCCCGGACAGATGGCTATTGATCCTCTGCTCATCTGTCACCCCTGTTCCATCTGAGACGAGGTGTGGGAGCAGGCTCTCTCTGACCCAGAGCTCGGGTGGGGGCTCAGGCCCCAGGTCGAAATCCCCAGCGGCACACGGGAAAAGACGTTTGCAGTGTGAGTTCTCTTAGATCCGTGGCCTGGTCAGAGTGGTCTCTCTCTAAGCCACCGGAAGCCCCCCACTCTGCTCCCTCAGAGTGTTTGGGTGTGGGATCCTGGGAAGAACATAGGAAATGCCAGACCTGAGTTCAAATCCTGCCTTAATTATTTTGTGAGCTTGGACTCCGTGAGACTCAAGTTTTCTCCTCCGTAAAACGAGGACAATAAGACCGACCTCAGAGAAGGTGACAAGACTTAATTAGGAAATGGAGACCGAAGTTCTAAGAATCAACATTGTTGAGGGCATATTTGTTTTATTTTTTAAATGAGAAAAGTGAGGCTCGGATTAGAACCCTTGTAGAGTTCGGGAATTTTCCCAACATGTCATGCTCCTTGGTGGTCTTGAGGAGTCTGTCTTGTGTCCTAAAGAGCTTGACCCTGAGGGCAAAGCCATGCTACGGAAGGGTTGACGTGATAAAATGTGGGCTTAGCAAGATGACTCTGCCTGTAGGGAGGTAAGGCTGGAATTTGTCACAGGGAAGGGGATGGCAGTGGAATACAGAGGTTTGTTGGAGATCGGATGCATAGGACTTGAAGATTGATTCACTGGACGTGAGAGAGGGGGCAGGGGACTCCCCTGTGCATGGGAGCGCTTTTAATGAGCTGAGAAGCCCCGAAGCAGAAGCAGGAGAGGGGAGATAATGAGCTCATTTTGAACTTGGCCTGTGGGAGGTGCCTGGGAGACTCCCAAGGGAGTGGGCTCCCAGCCCAATATAGAGATTGGGGGTCATGGTTGTCATCCTCCTTCTCCTCCTCCTCCTCCTCATCATCATCTGGTTGGTACCAGAAGCAACAGAGTGGATGAGGCTGCCCATGGAGAATACGTGGCCGGGAGAGAGGGGCCCAGCACGGAAACTCCTGAGGCGACAGGCAGGAGATGCCTGCACAGCAGGGCGCTACCACAGGAAGGAGGGAGGGAGGGAGGGAGGGATCAACAGTAGAAAATGCTACAAAAAGGTCATATTGAAAACAAAAACCTAAAATGTGTTTCCTGGATTTGGTCACAGGGAGGTTATTTTGAACTTGGGTCACCTACGGCGAGAGCGGTGGAGGCGAGAACGGCAGCGCAGCGCGTGGCGTCCACCTGGGGAAGCTCATCCCTGACCGGGGGAGGACGCGGGAGAGCGGGCGGTCTGGGATGGGGGTCCCTCGGGATGGGGGTCCCTCGGGATGGGGGTCCCTCGGGAGTGTTGCAGGGCCGAGGGAGAGCGGAGACGGAGGGGAGTCAGACAAGGCGCCCCGGAGCCCTGGAGGCAGGGCAGGCCGAGCCGGCGGGCAGGGAAGCTGGGCGGGCTCCACTGGGGGCAGGGGGGACTCGATCTCCTTGGGGAGGGCGGCGAGTGTGCACGGGAAAGGCAGAGCTGCGCTCCAGTGACGCGGCATGGGACCGACAGGACTTGGGGGCCGGGGGCAGGGCGGGTGAGGGAGACGGGGCATCCGCGAGGCCCTTCCGCTAGCTGGGCTGGGGGTGCGGGCGCCGTGCCCACGTGGGGACAGCCGGAGGGGAAGCGGCTTTAGAGCGGGCAGCCTGCAGCGGGACAGCGGCTCCCCACTGGGACGGGTGCCCCTGCCTCCCCCTTCCCCAGCCCCCGGCTTCAGGAGCGCAGGCAAGCCCCAAGTCTGAGCTGCTGCCACGGCAGCGTGCAGAGAGGCCCAGCTAGTGTCTGACCCTGGACCCTGGGAACCTTCCCCAGCCTCAGTTTCCCCACCTAGACACTTAGAAGGTTGTCTCCAGGAATCCCTAAGGCCCCTGGCCACTGCGGACAGTCTTCAAAGTGAAGTTTTATTTATGACTGTGTTTTTTATCCCATGAGCCGCTGGCAGTGGGGTGGGGGGCCGGGAGGTGGGCTGCGGAGCTGAGCTCGGAAACACAGACACATAGTTAACTGTCTAAACAAGGTCTGAATGGAAACGCAGCCCCGTTAATTAATGGCTGCTTTTGAGGTTATTAAGTTAGACTGGGTAGGTGTGTGGCCTTTCTTTCCACTGCCCTTCCAATTAACAGGCACTTTGCTTGGTAAATGTTAATTTAGAGTAATTGGGCGTGCAGAGGAGGGGCGCGGGCAGGGAAACAATGCTCCCACCACTGCAGGTTAATTGCTGGTAAGCGTTGTTCCCAGCAGCCCAGGGCCCAGATGATTAATGGCCTGGGAGTACCAGCTGAAACCCCTGAGGGTCAGCAGAAGCTGCAGCAGGTTTAACCCCTCAGTGACCAGGACAGGAAAGAAATCCCAGTGGCTCCTCCTGGGTTTATAAGCAACAGAGCTCGTCGCTTGCAAAACAGGCTAACAGTTCACTCACGAGGATGTTAGGGAAGTCAAGTACCAATCAAGATAACGTTTGACCAAAAAAATGCTTCCTTCCACCGCTGTAAGGAATACCCGATACCAGTGATTACCCTGAGATAGTATCATCTGGGGAGAGAACACTGATCCTCCCCCAAAAAAACTCTAACACCACTCCCACCCCCACACACAGAAACACTAAGCCTCTGGCCTCACATTATCCCTTTCAGCTAAGTGACTGTGGTGGTCAGTTTGATGTGTCAGCTTGGCTAAGCTACAGCCCTCACTTAGTCAAACAAGTGCTAGTCTAGGTGTTTAGCAGGTGGCAATAGTCAGTTGACTTTGGGTAAGGGGGACTGTCCTAGTGGAGCTGAGCTGAGGCTTTCCTAAAGAAGAAATTCCGCCTGTGGACTGCAGCTTCAGATCCTGTCCCAGGGTCCCAGCCGGCATTTCCTGGTGGCCTGCCCTACGGATTAGGATTCAGACTCACCTAGTCAGCACCCATAACTGTATAAGCTAATTCCTTGAAATAAATCTCAGTATATATCCCCTACAGGTGGAACTCATTGATAAGCAACCCAAAAGTCACTCAGAAGTGGAGGACAGTCCACTGATCCATGCTTATTTTCCCTGACTGCCTATCTCAGAAATGCAAGTCGGGCTCGCTCCTCTCAGAACCACCTGGTAAGAAAGTTTCTGTGCCCCGCTGGGGGCCATAGCCTCCCAAGCCCAGTTTTCTTTGGGGCTAAGGATTCTACGATCACCAGGACAATTTCTCCCCTGAAACCTTCCCCTCAGGAAGAGGCCATGGATGGATACATTTTTCTTTTGAAGAAAAATCAGTTATTATAACAAGCTTGGGATTGTAGCTATACATGTCTTATTGTGAAAAAGAAAATGGATACATATTTTAAATTTATTAATTTAAAAACCTTCAGGTTACAATGGGAAACAATAAAAGAACATATTAGATACCTTCGGTATAGGAAAGGAGGGAGGAACAAAGAATATATGTTGATATTTGCACAAAGAAACGTTGGAAGGATAAACTAACAGACACGGTTATCAGTGGAGGTGCTGGGGTGAGGTGAATTGGACAAGGGCAATGGGGAGACCTTGCAGTGAAAGATATTTTGATTTATGAATTAAGTATATTATCTATTAGCAAATAACATTAGAATTCAAAAAGCTATTCGATCCACAAGAAGCTCCTAAGCACCCTATGGATGGAGTCTGGGAACAGAGAAATGAATCAGACACAGCGCCTGTGTCTGTATGTGTGTAACAGAGAGACAGGCAGACAGACGGACAGACAGACATTGCCAGCTTGGAGAGGGAGTCTACCTAGAGTGGAGGATAGAGCTGTGAGCTAGGTGGGATTCAGACAGGCAGGAGTAAAGAAAATCAGCAAGTTTGACAATACTGCCACGGCCAAGGGCAGCTATAGCTGTCCCAGCCCTGAGACCGATCTCATTCCCCACCCTACACGCCTTTGCCCTTACCCGCCAGCCTGAATGGATTCCTGGCTCCTCCCTCCTTTTTAGAAAGGGTAGGAAGCTCAGAGGAGATACTGTCCAATCTCCAGGGCTTTCTCTCACGAGGTCAGTTCAGGGTACAGAACCAGGGTGGGAGCATGGTCGTGGGGGAAGGGGAAATGGACAGAGAGAAGAGAGGCCATTCAAGGAGGCTCCATTCTTCTGCAAAACATCTGTGCTCAGGGCTTCCATAGGCAGCACCAAGGCTGGGCCAGTGGCTGGACCCCCTGAGCATCCACCTGGAGCACCAACTCCGTCACTCAAAGATCCCAGAAAGATGGGGAAGAGGGGGAAGGGGAGAGAAGAAATTTACTGATTTGCTGGAACTCCTCACAGGGAGATTAATCTGTGTGGGTAGATCACTTCGATAAATCTCTTTTTTTTAGAGGAAAAGGGCTAATGAGTCCCTGAGGGATATGCTTGAGTAATAAACTGCCTGAAAGGGGAGTGGGTTCTGTTAGCTGCAAAGTTTGGATTTGCTGGGGGGGCAGTGCATGTCAGCAAGAAGAGGAAAAGCTGAGCTGAGGCCTGTCACCAGCAAGCCTTCTCCAGACAGAGTTTGGCCTCTTTTTAAAGAATAGCTGTTTGGTACAGTACCATGTATGCAAAACTGGAGAGAGGGCTATATGTATGTATGTATATGTTTATGTATATATCCGTCATTCATGCATGCATGTATGTACTTTTTAGTTTATACATGAAATATCCCTGAAAGAATCCAGCAATATGATCATGTTGGCCGCATCCAAGAGCTGAATATCCTAGAGATTGTATCAGTTAGGAGATAGGATAGGCTGTCATAAGACGTGACCCTAAAATACAAGGCTTAAGCAAAATAGCTTTTCTATTCCCTCTCCCATAACAGGGCAGGCACAATGGTGATGAAGTGTCAAGGGCCCAGGTTCCTTCCACTCTGTTGCTCTGCCAGTCCTACAGTGTTGCCCTCCTTTGCATGGATGAGGATGGTTCACCATCACACCTGCAATCCAGCCAATAGGAAGGAGGAAATAAAGCAAGTGGAAGGCATACCCATGCCCTGCAGGGGAGCCTGTGGAAGGGTAAGCACATCGCTTCCACTCACCTACCACTGGCCTGAACTCAATCACTGGGACACACATAGGAGATACCCACCTTAGCTGAGCAGTCGTGAGTCCAGCTAAAATTGGGGGCTTTATTTCTAAAGAAAGAAGGGCAGACTAAATATAAAAGGAAAACTTGTCATCTTTTCCTGGGGTAGGGTGAAAGGGACAATTTCCACTTGATATATCCTCTTTGTACCTTTTGAAACACATGAATTAGGAAACAATTTAAGTTTGAAAAATCAAGAGATTGGATGTCACAAATTGAGCACATGCATCCACCTCTCCACTATTACCATGGACCCATGAGAATAAAACATAAGGTATTTTTAAAAGCATGAAATCATATCAGTGCTAGAAAACAAGACAGGGTGCCAGCAGATCTGAAAGCCTGAGAAAATACTGGAAGCTAGAAAGTAGATGGATAGGATCAACTGAGAAAGGGCAAAGGCAAACCACAGCCCCAAACACCAGGACCAAGAACTTCCTTCTTAAGGGAGCCCCAGAGATACTCCAAACTCAGAGCCAAGAAACAGAAGGCAAGAGCAGGCCACAGGGCAATCACCAGAGTAATCGGGCCAAGGACTGCACTCACAGTGGCTGGGCAGTTGGGTCCCCCATCTCTCGCCCTTCCCAGCCCCTCAACATACCCTCAACCCATAAGGAGTAACTAGCAGTAATTTTGTCCCGTAGGTTCCTAGGATCCAAAAATAATTCTCAGAAAATGTGGGTGATCTATCCAAGAAGGGATTCTCTTAGGTGTCCAAACTCAGGAGAGAAGCAAGACAGGAACAGGGCTGAAAGTCAGTCTATACCTCCATAGCAGACATGCATGGCAAGTTGAAGGTGGAAAGGATGAAGGGTGTGGAAATTTCTCTGCCCAAGAGGAAAATATAGCACGGTACTCCAGTGCGTTATTTAAATCCCTCCTTACATCAGCGAGTGTGGGCATCTCAGGCCACCTGCTGCCATGGAGAGGGAAGCCTGCTGATGACATGGCCCAACCACTTACAGGAACCTGGAGCTGATCCTCCCCGAGCCCCACCTCCACCCCCGTGCTTCAAGGGAGAGGCCTCTTGGGGAAACAGGACATACCAGCAGTCTCCACAGAGTCATCTGACCCTTCATTTATGAAAGTGGATGAAGAGCTGTGGTTCACCCAACATTTGAGGAAAACCAATAGCATGACGGAGCCGAACAAAGATGAACAAACAAAACGAGCCATCCTGGGGGAAAAAACAACACGATGCAGTAGAAAATGTTAAAGAATGTTAAATTACCACCTTTGGAGACATTTGAGAGCACGTGAAATCTCTAAAAGGAGAGCCAGCTGCCATGAAAAAGGAGTCATCAGAGAACAAGCAGTAATTTCTAGAGATTTAAAATGACAGTCAAAATATTAAAAATCTACCAAACAGAAGGAATAATAGAATGACTAATACTAAAAACCAGACCAGTTGTCTGGAAGTCAATGAAATCTCCGGGAATACAGGAAGAAAACAAAGCAGCAAAAAAGGAAAGAAAAGTCTAGGAACAGAGGAAAGATTCAAGAGGTCAATATCCATTTTCAGTAGGAATTTCATAAGGAAAGAAAAAAAAAAAAGAGAGAGAGAGAGAGAAGACATCAAATCAAAGACATAGTAGAAAATATACCTGAGTAGAAAATGTACAAGAGCCCACTAGGTACAAAGTAGGATGAATAAAAACAAAACCCACACCCAGGCACTTGTAGTAGAAATTTCAGAACTGTGAGAACAATGAGAAAGTCCTAAAAGCTTCCAGAAAGAAAAAAATCAGGTCATCTACAAAAGAATGAGAACTAACATCAAATTTCCCATCAGAAATGTTTTAAAATTCCAATGGAATACGAGTTTGAGTCTAAGTTATATCCAGGTCAAGTCAGCAATCAGCAATGGAAGGAAAATGTATCCTGTATGCACTCAAATGTAAAAATTGCTCAAGGAAGTACTTGGGCAAAACAAAAGGAATATAAAAATGAGATTTCAAAAAACACGAGACTAAAATAAACAAACAAAAAACAGAGAGAGTTGAGTAAAAGTGAGGAAACGAAAAACTAAATGAAAAGACAGATTTGAACGTTGTTAATTGTGTGGCAGGGGTTAAATGCATAGAATATTCTTTCTTTCTCTATAGATTTGATCACACTTGGTTCTGCAGTGACTAATATTTACATAACCACAATATGGTAAATGCTATTTTTATTGGGTTTAAGTATTCAGGAGTTCGAGCCTAGAAGACTCGATGATAGCTCTGGAACAGAATGTAAATGCTGTAAGCCATGAGAGTGGGAAGAATGAAGATCATAAGTATTGATGTGAAGGATGCACACTATGTAAAAAAAGCAAATGTTGAGATGCAGAATAATATGGGTACTATGACTATGATAATGTTATATATCTGTATGTTTTATATTTATATGCACAGGGAAAATGTTCATTCACTTTCTACTTTCTATACTTCTGCAACTTTTGAAATTTTACAACCATGTATAACTTTTGTAGTTCAAAAATTTTAAATAATAGAATGTTAGTTTGAAGATTACCTAATTTTTAGCCTGCCTAGGAAACTTAATGCTTTTGGCAAAGCCCCAAGCAAAAAAGTCTGATCAAGTATAAAAGGACTACATTTGTGGGGCCCTCAATCTAAAGCTGAGTAGAGACCTCAACTATTCTCTTATACGAAAACAAAACAGAACAAAAATGCCTGTAGACTAAAAACCAGTGAAAGATCAACACTGCCACCTATTGAGGATTTATTGGAGAACAAGCCAAGTTGGGAAGGCTTTTTGTTCTGTTTTTTAAACACTACTTTTTGAGGTCTGCACAGACCTGACATCTGCGTTATCGTCCACCAGGCACATGGATTACTGCCAATATAAGTAAGAAATCAGGATCATATAGAGAGATTCTTGGGAAAGTCTGAACAACATTTTAACAAATGGAGTCTGTTCACCCCAGTAAAGAGCCCACGCAAGGGGACTTTTCTCAGTTTCTGACTCACTGTGCTAGGGCAAAGGCTCAGGATGTGGGACCCTAGAAGACACATGGGGAGGAATTATAGGGTAACATGTTTTGCTCTGCTAGAAGGAATTTTTATTTATTTATTATTTTAAAATTTTTTTAGAGATGGGGCCTCACTATATTGCCCAGGCTGGTCTCAACCTCCTGGCCTCAAGTGATCTTCCTGCCTCAGCTTTGTGAGTAGCTGGGATTACAGAAATGAGCCACAGCACCCAGCTATAAATAATTTTAAAATAAGTGTTACTTTCTAAAAATAACAATGTTCCATGAAAATAGTGAATGCACCCTGGTCACAGAAAATGTGTCAACAGAGAGGCAATGTGACCTTCTGGAAGTTACAGAAGGATGCCTGCATTTCTGAGGGAGTTAGGTTACATGACTTCTGATGCATGCATGTATCCAACAAATACTTCTTGGGGCCTACACTATGTTAGGTACTGTGTAAGGTCCCTTACACCCGGAGTCACAGATCCCATTCAACTGGCTTTTGAAATGACTCGAACATAGCCAAGCCATCAAAGGGTCCAGGAGGAATCAAACTATATATCTGGTGAGTCATCCTGTGACACCCACCCTGTATTTGGCGAGCTGGATTTGAATTTCCGGATCACATTTAAGCATGCGTAGGACATATTTTTTAAAACTTAGATGCTATAATCTGATGAACCAAACTCTTGTTCATTTTTAAAGTGCAGGTTGAACATATGAACATCCCAGTAAGATCAAAACAGACTTCATTCACTTATTGGTTTAAAAAAACAAATGTAGAGTAAGAGCTATATTAGAATCACAAAATATTAAAGCTGGAAAGACTTCCAGAATCATCTGGTTCACTAGGCTCATAAGCTGAGCTGAGGTCTAGAATGCTGTAAATAAGAATTCTGGTTGTTTTTAACTTGGGAGGACAGTATAAGAAAAGAAATATAGAGGTGAACCATATGTACAGGACTTGCTTGCGATATAGTCCATGTACAATCTTTATTGAGAATGTAAAAATATTCTTTCACTTTAAGTAACTTAAATCAAAAGGTCCTAAATGTCCCTCTTCCTAAAAGGTGCTGGGTTCTGACTAAGGAGAGCCCATTGTTTTAAAAAGAATGATATCAAGTATGAGAAAAATACAAACTAATAAAAATATAATGGTAGTAGTTGATGGAATAAATAAACAGAATAGCAAGAGGACGCCAGAGATTGGTGGGGCAGGAAGGAAGAAAAAAAAGACCTGAGGGGAAGCCAGGGTCAAGAATGGCTTTATAAAAAACTTGCAAGCCCTGCATTTGTTGAGCACAGGGTGAAGGACTCTGCTTCTATAAAGTAAATTAATATCCACCTCCATAGCTGCGGTCTGTCAGATCAGTTCGTATTCATTTAGGATTCCTTTCACTGGATGTTCATTCATTCAGCAAACTCTTCTTGGGGCCTGCTCTGAGCCAAGCCCTGGGCTAGGCAAGAGGTTCACAGAAATGAATCAGACGTGCATGGTTCCTGTTCTGGGGGTGTTCATAGCTAGTTCCAACGGCAGTCCTTGGAATCATGCAAGGATGCAAAATTAATACTAGCACTTAGAGAGAAGCCTGCGTACAATAGGATGTGGCATCAGAAACAGGCGTTGGAGAGGAGCCACGTAGAGAAGGCCCCCTAAGAAGCGATGTTGTTCTCTGGACAGAGAACCCCACAAACACGCCAGGCTCCCTGAGCATCCAAGGATCCAGCAGAGTTAGCCTCCAAATAACCACTGAACCTATTTTGTTAATTCTTATATTAGGTGTTTGGAAAGGGAGAGGTGTGGAAACCAACTACTTCCTTCGAGGTGGAAAGAGAGAGACAGAGAGAGAGAGAGAGAGAGAGACTCCTAAAAATCCCCCCAGGGGATTAAAATGTGAATGAAGTGCCATCAGAGGCTGAGCTAAACGATTTGGAAACCCTGTGGAGGATAAATGATCTACCAACAGGCAGCATGAGGAACAGTGGTGGAGGAAATGCCTTTTGACACTTCACTTAGCATCATGTTTTTGGGGTTCATCCACATTGCAACATGGATCAGTAATCCATACATCATTGTGTAAATATACCACTTTTTAAAAATCAGTTCACCAGGTGGGAGACAGATAGTTTGTTTCTATTTTGGGCTGTTATGAATAATGCTGCTACGAACATTCACCTATAAGTCTTTGTGTGGACAATGTTTTCATTTTTCATGGATTAGGGTTGAAAGATGTAGCAAGTTAAAATACAGCATGCCCCGTTAAATTTAAATGTGAGATAAACAACAAAATTTTTTAGCATAAGCATGTTCCATGTAGTATTTTAGACATGCTTATATTAAAAAGTTATTTGTTGTTTATCTGACATTCAAATCTAACTGAGCATCCTGTATTTTTTTCTTTTGGCTATTTTAGATACTTTGCATTTCCATAGAAATATATCTGCTTCTCAATTAGAAAAGATGCTGCTGGGATATTGATAGGGATTGAGTTGAATCTATAGAACAATTCGGGGAGAATAGCCTTCATAACAGTATCGAATTCTCTAACCCAGGAACATGGAAGTTCTCTCCATTTATTTAGATCTTTTTTAATTTCTCCCAGCAATATTTTTTATTTCTCAGTGAAATGAATTTATTCTTGTACTCTTTTGGATGCTGTTCTGAGTGGAGTTTTTCTTTAAGGGACTTATTCATTGCTAATATAATTTCAATTTTTTTACATTGATCTGTATCCTACAACTTTGCTAAATTTATTAGTTCTCCTAGCTTTTTTTGGGTGGATTCCTTAGAATCTTACACGATCATGTTACTTGTAAAGATAATTTCACTTTTTTTCCTCAATCTGATGCTTTAGTCTTTTGCAGGGGGAACAGAGAGCAGGAACTGGATAGAATCTCCATGACAACATTGAATAGAAGCAATGAGAGTGGATGTTCTTGACTTACTCCTGATTTAAAGAGAAAAGTATTCTTTCACCATTATGTTGGCTATGGGTTTTTCATAGATGCCCTTCATTAGGTTGAGGAAGTTGCCTTCTATTCCGAGTTTGGTGAGTTTTCATTATGAATGGCTGTCGAATTCTGTCAAATGCTTTTTCTGTGTCTATTTAGTTGATAAGGTGGGTTTTATTATTTCTATTAATATGGTACAATACATTAATTGATTTTTGGATGTTAAATGAAGTTTGTGGCCCTAAGATACATCCCATTTGGTCTGGCGTATAAATCTTTTTATCTGCTGCTGGATGCAGTTTGCTTTAAGAATTTTTGCATCTATCTCCATGGGTTTTAAATACCTTTTACATACAGGTATTTAAAAACTATAAATTTCCCTGTAAGCAATGTATTAGCTGCATACTACACATTCCGATATGCTGAGCTTTTTCATTCAAGTTTATTTTTTAATTTCCCTTGTGATTTCCAAGACATGGGTTATTTAGAAATGTGCAGTTTAATTTCTACATATTTGGGGATTTGCAAACTTTCTGTTGTTGACTTTTAATTTAATTTCAACATTGTTGGAGACTATACTTTCTATTTCAACCCTTTTGAATTCACTGAGATCTCTTTTATGGCATAGTACACGGAGAATGTTCCATGTGTACTCAAAAAGAATGTGCATTCTAGGCCGGGCGCGGTGGCTCACGCCTGTAATCCTAGCACTCTGGGAGGCCGAGGTGGGCGGATCGTTTGAGCTCAGGAGTTCGAGACCAGCCTGAGCAAGAGCGAGACCCCACCTCTACTAAAAATAGAAAGAAATTATATGGACAGCTAAAAATATATAGAAAAAATTAGCCGGGCATGGTGGCGCATGCCTGTAGTCCCAGCTACTTGGGAGGCTGAGACAGGAGGATCGCTTGAGCTCAGGAGTTTGAGGTTGCTGTGAGCTAGGCTGACGCCACGGCACTCACTCTAGCCTGGGCAATAGAGTGAGACTCTGTCTCAAAAAAAAAAAAAAAAAAAAAAAGAATGTGCATTCTGGTGGTGGGTGGTGGTTTATTAAGTGTCAGGACAGGTTGGCTGATAGCATTAAGACTCGTATAAGATTGGTGATTTTCTCTTGAGTTGTTCTATCAATTATTGTGAATGAGGCATCAAAATCTCCAAACATTATTGGTGAATTGTCTATTTCTCCTCTCACTTCTATTTTTTTCTTCATATTATTTTCGGGTTCTGTGAGGTGCATATATATTTGTTAATTGTTATATCTCTCTGTTGTATTGGCCCTTTTATCATTTGAAATATCCTTCTCTATTTCAAGTACTATTTCTTGTCTCAAAGCCTACTTTGATATTAATATAGCCATTCTAGCTCTCTTATGGTTACTGTTTGTATTCTGTATTTTTCCATACTTTCACTTTCAAACTATTTGGGTCTTTGAATCTAAAGTATGCCTCTGTGGACACCACACAGTAGATTCTTGCTTTTTTTCATCCTGACAATTTCTACCTTTTGATTCAAGTGTTCAGTCCACCCACATTTAATGAAATTATTGGTACAGTTAGATTTATGGCTGCCATTTTGCCATTTGTTTTCCAAGTGTCTCGTATCTTTTTGCTTCTCTGTCCCCCTCTCTTGCTGCTTTTTGTGTTAAATATTTCTTGGGTACCATTTTAATTTCTCTGTGTTAATTGTCTAACTACATTTTTAAATTAATGTTTTAGTGGTTGCTCTTGGGGCTACAATATGCATTTCAATTATCATAATCTTCAGATTAAGACTAATTCCAGTAAAATATAGCTTTGTTCCAATATAGCTCCATTTCCTACCCTTCTTTGTGCTGTTATTATAATATACACTGCATCTGTTATAAACTCAACAATAGTGCTACAATTATTGCTTTATACAATCTTATGCTATTTAAGGAAGAGAAAACATATATTTATGTGGTAGGCAAATATATCCCCCAAATTCCCATCCTCTAGTTATTTAATCAAACATTAATCTCAGTACTGCTTTGAAAGGACTCTGCAGATACATCTGAGGTTACTAAATATGGAGATTATCCTGGATTATCCAGATGGGCCCAGCAGAAGACTCAGATGCAGCAGAAGGGGAGACCACAGAGAAGTGCGAGGACAACCCATTATTGCTGGCTTTGACAATGGAGGTGGGGGCCACAAACTAAGTAAAGAGAGTGGCTTCCAGAAACTAAGAATGACCCCTGGGCAACATCAGCAAGGAAATAGGAACCTCAGTCCGATAACCACATGGAATTGAATTCTGCCAACAACCTGAATGAGCTTGGAAGCTTATTCATCCCAAGCCTTCAAAAACGAATGCTGCCCAGCCGACACCTTAATTTTGACCTTTCAAAATATGAAGCAGAGAACACACTGAGCTACATTATGCCCAGACTTCTGAATTACAGAATTCTGGGAATGGGTGTTGTTTTAAGCCAGGACATTTGTAATTATTTGATATGGTGGCAGTACAATCACACTCTTTTGAATTTACCCACATAGCCACCATTTCTGGTGCTCTTCAGTTCATCCTATAGATTCAAGTCACCATCTGGTGCCATTTATTTTCTGTCTGAAGGATCTCTTTTAGTATTTCTTTTGAGGCAAACATCCAGAGGCAACAAATTGTCTTAGTCTCTTTGTCTGGGAGTGCCTTTATTTTGATTTATTATTATTATTATTTTTGGCCTTCATTTTTGAAATGTCCAAATCCTCTAATGCTTATCTTCAACTCCCTCAACTCTTTTTCCCTTTCTCCTCTTAGGAATATTAAGGTTGCCAATCCCCTCTTTTTCTAATTCTGTTCTTTCATAGTAGGAATGAAAATAGTCTAGAGTTTCTTTGCTTTTCCATTTTTTTTTTTAGTAGAGACGGGGCCTTGTTCTTGCTTAGGCTGGTCTTGAACTCCCGAGCTTATACGATCTGTTCACGTTGGCCTCCTAGAGTGCTAGGATTACAAACAGCCACCGTGCCTGGCCTCCATTTTTTTTTAACTCATACAAAAAAAAAATCTTTTATTTCCATAATGACTTAATGTAATATCATTTAAACTGCATCTTGCCTATGATTCTTGAAAACCATACATGGCTGAACAATGCACAACTGAACTCTACACTTTTTCTACTCATTTTTTCAGAATAGTCCCACTGTTTTGTTAAGTTCCCAATTACAAAACCAAAGACATGAAGAGTTGCAAGATATGTCCATCAGGCCATATATGTGAAAACACTTTTCTCCAAATTGTGAAACACAAAGGCAGCAGAGACCTGTGTAAAGCTAGTTCTGCTGTTTCTCTGAATTTATGATGTTTTTAAAATAAATTCACTTTTTTTTAATTTCCAACAAAAGCTCCATAACCTGGTGATGTGTCTTCTTCATTATGATGAAAGAAAAAAAATCCCCCTAAATCAAGCCTTCAAATTGAAGTGACCAGTCTTTACTGTAAGAGCCATACCATCCATAAAACCAAGGACTACAACTCCTCTCCGAACCACCATTTCCCCAGTTCAGCCAAGTTCTCACCCCCAGGAGACTATTCAAATATACTAAAAGAAAAAAAAAAAAAAAGCCTATTGTTACAAATTATCCCCATCCTCACAAATCCTTAAATCAGGAAAGAAGATGAAAATACACAAATTTTTCCTTTAAAAAATCAATGAAAAACCTTAAAAATCAAAATAGCAATACCATCTTAACATAAACTTAGCAAACGTGCTGAGCCGAAGGCAACAGAGTTCAGGAGTTCACGTGTAGACAGGTCTTGTCCACTGGCAGACCCACACCCCCAAGCAAGTGGAAAGTAGACACCAGGCATGGAGACACACCTGTAAGCAGGTGGGCACTTCTCAAATATGCTACAATATTGTAACTTGCACTGGGTAGGGTTGGGAAAACCTCTAAAGACTCTTGTAACCCAAAGATTCCAGTTGCTATCTCCAGCAATTGCATTTTATAACAGCATGGCTCACTCCAATATACACACTTATGTTAAAATATACCACTGGCACTTGGGAAAAAAAAGTATTTTATTTGCATTGCTTCCATGTTTCTACTGTAGTGTTAGGACTTAAGCATCACTCTTCTATTTCCTATTTACAGCTCATTCGGAATATTACTACAAATACAATATACAATTTAAAAAAACTTATGGGGAAATGCAGCTTATTTTTTTTCTCCTCTTTACAGGCTTCTCAAAATCATTCAACTTAAATGAAAATTTATATGGACATTTTCTGTACATATCTGAAAGGGCAGAGATTACAATGATAAAGCCAAAAGAATTTTGCACAAATACAATAAAATACAGAAAACAGAAAGTATAGATGATGTTATCTGGGGTACAAATATAAACAATACAGTACCATTTGAGTAATTTAGCAACATAATACCCATACTTTATAGAAATAAAACTGCAAACCTGGAGAATGCTCTGACAAATATTAAACATTATATATACAATGAGGTAAATGTACCTTGGTCTCTTGAGAGGTAATTTAAGTTTAAAGCAATTGACATTTGAAGCATCTCCTTGACATATAAAGAAATATCAAACACCCGATTCCATTGGCACAATGTGAAAAAGGGATATCAAAACATGGTTCATGATATTCAATTCATAAGTCTTATTAAAAAAATAAAAACAAATTCACTGAAGTTCCTTTTCAGTTATAAGAAACAGGTTGAATGTTATTAACCATATTTTTAAAAGTTTACATTTACAAATAAGATTGCATAATGGGATTGAAAAATCTAATGTACTGACAACCCTTATAAAGAAGTCCAGCATTCTTAGAGAGAGGGCACACAGGTATCCAGCGTTCCAAAACAGACACAAGAAGCTACAGTACATGTCCAAAGCTATTTTTTAGGATCTCAAAATATCTGAATTTTCTGACATTTTCTGCTGAGCTATAACAGAACCATTATTTGGAACCTCCACAATTTGGAGCCAGAACACTGCCATGGTCAAGAAACAAACAAACAAAAAAAAAAACAGTTGACTTACAATCTTTCTTTCAGTGCAAGGATAAAAATAAGCTTTTGATACAACATGTATAATGGGATATTGATTTTGTTGTGCATTTTAATTAGCTCTTTGCCATCTTGTTTTACAAAATAGTCTGTATCTGACAGTTCTCAGACACAAAGAAGAAAAAGGTAACTCATGCACAAGACTATAAAAATGGCCAAGTTACCACTTAAATTTTGTAAAAAGAACGGAAATCTGAAATTCTTGATGGCCATGGCACTGTACTCCGACTCAAGGCACTTCTTGAGCACTATCATTACAGCAGAATTACAGGCTCAGCTCTCCGGGCCTTACCCTGTCCTATAGGGGATACAACTGGCCATTGCTTCTGGCACAACTCCCACTGCCACAGCTGCCATCCCCCTCCTCGTCCAAGGCTAAAGTCAAACAAAGCAGGGCAACCAGCAGAAGCACCCCAAGCCTCATCTGCTCGATGTCCAAACTTGGAGATCCCTCCCTGCCACCTTCAATGACTCAAGGAAATGGAAGTATGTCCCACAACTTCCTTCAGCCCTTTTACTCTAGGTCTCGAAAGCGGCTCTTCAATCAAAAGACTGGGGGGAGGCAAAGGTCTTTGGGTCAGGGACCAGCAGGAGAGCAGGCTGGGAGAAACAGAGCTGAAGATAGGAAGGAAGGATGGACCAGGGGTGTCCGTGTCCCACTAAGTCACAATTCCTCCAGTCCCACTCCTTCTGGATACTGACAAAATGAATGTGTACAGGTAATTTGCCAGAGGATATGTTTTAGCCACGTCAAATCTTGGAAGGTAAGCATCCTAGGATAGGCAGTATAAACAAAGGATTGTGTTTCAAAATGAAAAAATTGTTACTCTAGTCAAATCTACCTGCAGTTTACCACAGTAATCACGATCCATCTCATCTTTTAAGTTACTTTCACTTTCATTATTAGCCAATTGGGGTTTATTAAACTGTCCCTAGCAAAAAAAGGAATTAACTGCAGTAATATGTAAACTCAATTTAGAACTAAATTCCAACTTTTAAAAAAATTCCCTGATTGATCAAAAGTACATTTTATCCACTTAGGCAAGAACAGTATAATTGCAACTCAATCTTTGATTTAACAAAGAATATCTTCAGCAGAAGTTGATTACTTTATATGAAAATGAGAAATCATGTATTACAACTTTAAATCAGACAACTTTTGGTATGTTCTTAAAATTATATAAAAATAGTTTTAGTGATAAAATGCATTGGTCCCCTGGATTTAATAAAGCAGATCTGGTAGGCTTAGAAATGGCCCAAAAAAAAAAAAAAAAAAAAAAAAAAAAGAGTACCTGATCACAGAACTAGAGATTATTATTAAACAAGTAATATAACACAACTATAAAAACAAATCTCTCAAACTCATTCATTTGCTTCGATGAAATCACGGTAACTACAGAAAAAAACTCAAATTTGTAATCAAAATAGTAACCTCTAAGCACATTTTCCCCATGATGTTTTTAAACACATGAAAAATTGACATTAAATTCCTATGTAATATGTCATTCATTCTAAAATTACTTTGGTTTTAAGACCAAATAGTCTTTTGAATTTATTCTATGTGTAAGAGATAAGACATTATCAGAATGCAACTCATTCAGTGTAAATGGCCACTATCTCTTCCTGACCAAAATACTGGAAAGGTTATTCTGACCCTTTCACTGGGGAATTGATAGCACTATAAAGTCAGTCTTGCCTAACAGCTATGATAGTTTCTCCCTCCCCTCCCCCCCCAGAATAAGATCACAGTGATAAAAAGGACTTTGAAAACTGTAAAAGCCCTGCAGAGACTTTATAGCACTGGAAGTAAAAACCAGTTATTGTAAGCTAGTTTCAACTTAATGTAAGAAGACCACAATAAGTGCTTTGAACATTTAATCTGACCGAAAACATCTATAAACGGAGAACCTATATTCAGAATGTTCTTTAGCTACCACCTCTCCCAAATATCAAGGGTGCACTGAATTAATTACATAAATTACATGTAAATTAAGCAGTTGCGATCTGCAAACATAAGGAAACACTGAATTAAAAGCTGCCTTCCTCAAAGTGTAGTGAGACCTCAAAACCACACTAACTCTCTAACCTTGGTTACAAAGACAGAGAACCCACCTTACTCCTATGTAACAAATGTGACTTTCTCACACACCTGTTATCTATGCAAATTATTAACTACCTTTGCCTTCCTAGAAAAAGGCCTATTATTTAACATTAACTGCATTCTAACTTTAAATGTAATTCATCTCTTAAAAAAATAACACTGTCTTTGAACAGATAAAGAAAAAAATGGCTTACAGAATACCACACAACTTTTCACAGGCAGCTAGACAAACTTTCCCTTTTAGAAAAATTAGTCTGTACGCTACAAACTTTAAATTATTAAAGTACTTACTATAAGCATCTAGAGTGCCACTTGATTTTTTTAAAAGTATACTTAGACAACACAATCAAAATGCTTGATGTGAGAATATTCAAACATGACCATGAAAACGATTTACTAATTAACACCACTTCATTTCTTTAGTGGTTTAAGCACAGTTTGGTAGGAGAAAGGCATTTTCAAAATGGAATACCAAATGACATACCACAAAAACCCTTCCAAAAAAACAAAACAGAAAAAGTCTGGATTGCCCAAATAAATAGACTTTTCAAATTCAAACATTATTGGTTTTAACACAAAAACTTTAAGCAATCCTACTCGTTTCCATTGCAAAGACACAGCAGTGGCACTTACTGGTATAGTACAATCCCATTTTGAAGGCATGTAATGTTCTGAATATGTGAAAGAACGGTAATAGTACACAAAATACAATTGCATAAATTACGTTCCTCACTACTATATGAGGTCATTTTTAGACTCAAGATAAGAGTTTTATAAGTGTTAGTCTTAAGATCCTGAAAAATGATAGAACAGTACATTCGAAGTCTGAATCAAGGAATCTCTTTAGTGGTTCAGAATCCTCTGAGAATGTACTAACCAGAATTAAATCACTTTCTTTAAAAATAAGAAATGTTTCATTATAACTTAGCAATCCAGCTCCTTTACCCTTAAAGATGATCTTCAGCACAGCAGAGTTACCTCAAGTTAAGACCAGCAATCATCTTTTTTTAAAAAACAAGTTTTGTTAATAAAAAATTAAGGTAGACTACACAATATTTTGTAACTGTCCTGGGAAAGAAGCGTTCATAGTGCACAGAAAGGACCCACGTGGCTGTTTCCCGGGTCCAAAGAAATCCTGGGAAGTTTTTAGCTGACTCTATTACACTGCCGCAAAAGGAAGCAATATCCTTCTGTTCCCTCTCAGTGAGGTAGAACAATTGACCTTCCAAATTAAAACCCAGGAGCAGATCTGAAGAAAAAAGTAGAGTTCAGGCAAAGCCACAGAATTACATTTTGATGCCTTCCTGTTGACTGAGTTGGGACAATGTTTTCTTAATGCGCAAAGCTGTAAGCCTAGCTGCTCCATTGGCATACCAACATTCTCTCATAATTTTAGCCATTACTCTCAAGGCCTACAAGAAAATACAAAAAAAAAAAAAAAAAATTAATACATGTTCTACTTTCCATTGATCTGGATAAAATCTTTACCTGTCAATTTTCTTTTTACATATGTACAAGTTTTTTTGTTTCAGTATTATTTGGAATAGCAAATGAGTAGGAACGACTTAAATTTTCATCAAAAGAGCACTGGTGCCAGCTGCTGGAAAGCAGATGGACAAGGGGTAACTTACTTAGCAGACCTGAAAAGGCTGAATCCTAAACCAGAGCTGGGCAAGGCAAACAAGGAAGCTGACTCACATTGCAAATTTAAGTTTGTACTGTGAAGTATGCACATCGAATTTTAAAAAGATAAAATCTAGCTCTACTCTCGTTGGTTAAACTATGTCACATACAAATTCTTTGAACATGCTAAGATATATTTCATCTGGGCCTGGATACTTGATTTTGTTGGAGGCAGCAAGCTCTCTCAGTATCAGAGGTTCTGCTGAGTCCCCCGTTTTTTGTTGTTTTTTTTTTTTTTAAAGAAATTTCTCTTTTTCCCCTTGTAGCGTTAGCACAGACCCACATTATTTTAAGACGTAAAATCAACCACTGAAGCAACTGGCTTTTTATAGTCATTTTAAGCTACAAAACTTCCAATTTGGAGGAATATGGTCCGCTTCACCAATATTATAATAGTAACAACTAGAAATTAAGGAGAGATAGATAAAATTCATCTTATAAATTCCTCAAATTTACAATTAAGAAAACATTTCTAAAACTTTTGGTGAGAGCTGAGGTTAAGAAGCTCAGATATTACTGGAAAGCATTTTCCCCAAATTCCTGGTTAATGGTCCTCTGGGTAATCATATAAATAAACTGCAAAATCATTTGAAGCATCTTTGTAATCATCTTATCCAAGTTCTTCATTTTACGAAGGGATATTGGGTCTCAAGAACTGAAGTGATTTGTTCAAACTCAGACTCTAAAATGGTAGCCAGGCTGGTCTAGAATACAGGTCTGCTGACTCTTGTCCATTACTCATCCCACTATGCTGGGCTGCCCTGGCTGAAGGGAAGCATTCATTTAAAAAGCAGCCTGTGCCTACAGTCCTAGCTACTCGGGAGGCTGAGGCAGGAGGATCACTTGTGCCCAGGAGTTTTGAGGCTCCAGTGAGCTTAGGTGACAGAGCAAGATCCCATCTCTCTCTCTTTTTTTTTTTAAAGCATGTGCCTTAGTTCATTTTGTTCCGTTCATCTGGCAGATCTAAATGATGTTCTGATACATTAATGGCCATTGCAAATGCTCTATGGGCATTTCAATGTGCTTAAAATTGAACATGAAAACCAAATTACTGTTTTTACTCATTGGTTTACCTGCTATGAGAAAGAAAGAAAAGAGAATTCTTGTCCGTTTTTCTCAAAGAAAAGTGCAAATTTCAACTTAGGAAGCAGAAGCAGTTTAGAAAATCGCCTAATACCAAAAAGAAACACTCACTTCACAACTCTGCCATCTGTTTGGAATATTTGGCCTTAACTTCTGTTCACAAACAACTTTTCTCATTTCTTCAACTGATGGATCAGAAGGTACAAGATCATAATAAGGCAGCTGGTAATCTTCATGAATTCCTATATTGGTAAAAAGAAAACAATTCTGTTTTGAACAATTTATTCAGCTAATGCCAAACCATTAGAAGGATCACCTGAGAGTTATGTGCCATTACTGAATTTGATAGGTGGAACAGGGCTTACAGCTTTCTCTATCTCATCCACATCTGCATCAACAACCCACCTCCCTGAGTTGGTACTGGGCCCGCACCTTGAAATGAAGCATTGCCATGAGATTAGTAAAGGCTATTTTAAATGACTATGACTATGTTAACTATGAGCTGTGACGACTAGATTCACATGTTCCCCTAGAAACCTTCTATGCAGCAAATGAGATTTTATTCTGTGGGTATACAGCCTCTCACTTGTATAGGGATATATACTCTATCAGTGAGACACAAATCCTACAAGGCAAGTCTGAGGTGCAAGTCCCTTTCTCTGCTTGCACCTGTCAAATAACACACCCTACTTGCTACTATACAGAGACACACCCTGTCCCTCACTGCCTCAAAATCCTGAGGCTCTAGGTCTCTGCCAAGCCTGGGCCCCCAGCCTAAGAGATAAGAGACTGTTACTTGACTAAACATTAAAAAGAACTCAATCTAAAAACCTAAAAGTTAAAACAAATTTACTCTAATAAGTAATGTAATGTTAATTGTATTCTGTGTATGTAATCTCCAAATATCAAGTTGGAAAAAATGACCACAATCTCAAGGAAAAAAAAATAAGTTTGACCCAGATACACGTTAGAAACAGCTTCCTAGGTGGCCTCTCAAGCAGCTGTTGTTCTAAATAACTATATTCCAAGCTAACAGGGGTTGGGTTCTGATGATTCCCGAGATTCAAATGGGACTAGGAAGTGAATACCCGGGGCTAGGGCTCTGCGTCTGCACACCATGCCATGCCCCTCCTCATGGGTTTCATCTCCTTTGTTTTCTCTGGCACTCTTAGTGACCACTTGTTTCACACTGTTGACTGGATATAATTTCATTCAATAAAAAGGAAGGCAAGTCTTGAACAACTTCTGCTCATAACAAACTGTTGGGGGAGAGGGGAGCAATTTACCACCAATGGAACATCGTCGAGCAATTTCCCAGAATACTAAGCCCATTGCATAGATGTCAGCTCGTTTGAAGGATTCAAAATGTTTCATATTTATGGAATCATCTAGAACTTCAGGGGCCATGTACCTAAAAAAAAGTCAACATTTTATTTTACTGAATGGCAGACACAAAATTTTTGAAATGTTTCATAAATTTTCTTTTACTCCTGAGAATTAAAAAAAATTATTCACTTTAAGACTTCCCCTCCTTTGGCATGGTTCTGCCATTTTTAAAAATGATTCATACTTCTTATAAAAAGTTTCCCAAAGTACATAAAGCACTTTAAAAATCAGCCCCTTACTGCCACACAGTATAAACATTTTGATCAACATCCTTGCAGACATTTCTCTATACATAAACATGTACATACAGTATTATATAACTGAGATCATATTAGACTCAAGAAAAATATTAAATATCCACACTGTTTTGCACATTAATGATGTCAACTAAATCCCACTAAATGCTGAAACAGCAGTTTCATGCTATCTGCTTTATGGTCTTAGTTTCTAATGAAAGACACATATATAACTGTTACGAATGTCCTGATGATGGACACCATCTGCTTTGTCACGTACTATGCAGGGACTATCTATTTTAATCTAGACATCTTCTCACTGAAACAGGATGAAAGGAAGGGCAGGAACATATTCCAGGAAAGAAAATAAAAGATACAAAAGAATGCCAGTCCTCACGCTGATGTCACATTATAGGGTTGTAAAGCTTTAAAAACTCTAAGGTTACAGTTCAGGACCCACAAAGACCTGCAGCAACCACCCCTTAGCTAATCAAGAATTCCGAGAGTCCCCACTGAATCCAGAAAACCCAAAATCATAAATGCAATTTAGACAGAGTAACGCTGCTGGCTCTCTCTAAGGCCAAGGCAGTAGTTTTGAAGAAATATTGTGAAAACATGATGTGATAGTATCAGTTCAAATCTCAGCTCTTCAGCTTACCATCCATATTAAGTTAGCCATATTACTTAACCTCCACGAGGTGGTTCCTCATCTGTGAATTCAGGGTAACAACTCCTACCTAATTAGGTTCCTTTGAAGACTCGTGAACTCAATAAATATTTATTGAGAATCTACTGTGTAGTAGGCACTGTGATGGGTGCTGGGAATACAAGTCTGCTCTCAAGAAGGTGGTAATCCAATGGATTATACGGAAAAATAAATGGACAGTTACAACCTAATGGTAAGTGGGTCAAAGGGACAAGTTCAGTGTTCTATGACAGCGCTTGGCAGGGACACCTAAGAGACCTGAGGATCAAAAAAGGCTTCCTATGGGAAAGGAAAGGTAAGTATGAGTTAGGGGAACAGTAGAGGAAAGTATGCTGCAGGATACAGAACATGCAAAAGTCCTATGGAAGAGAGAAAGGCATATTTTCAGAAGCTGGACATGTGCAAATAGCTGGGCAAGCTATAGCACAATATTTAAGAAGGGCATCAAATGAGGTAATGTATGTAAAAAAAAAAAAAGAGAAAAGCTATTAAGATGATTGGCACATAGTAGGTACCCTATAAATGTTAGTTATCATTGTTATTATAATTAAGATAACTAAAAAATAGTATTTTCTGGAAGGGCCACCTTTCATCAGCAGGCATGTTTTTAAGTCAGGTAACCCTGGCTTCAGAGCAGGCAAGCCCAGGAGATCTTCTACCTGCAGGCAAGCTAACAAAGAACAAGTTTGAGTCGAGTTTCAGAAAAGATACGTATATACATATGAGAAGGAGAAGGAAAAGAAATTGATTTCAAAAGATATTAAACACTATTTATTCACAAGTATACCTTTTTGTTCCCACTCTGTGGTTTGGGGCAATATCAATAGTATCTGTGGCTGAATCGTGTCTTACTGCCAGTCCTAAGTCTGCAATACAGCAAGTTCCATTCTTCTTCACCAAGATATTCTTTGACTTTAAATCTCTATGGGCAATAGCTGGTTTTCCTAAAGAATCGAAAATAAGACATGATTGCTTACAACCCTCACCTTCAGGTTCAAAAGCCTCTCCTTCCCGTCCCAGTACCAAAGCATTTCAGCCCACATCACCCACAATACCTAGGACATTACTAAAAAAAACTCAAGTGAATCACTGGCGAAAAGTTGCTAAAATAACATTTCTTTTTTTTTTTTTTTTTTTTTGAGACAGAGTCTCACTCTGTTGCCCAGGCTAGAGTGAGTGCCGTGGCGTCAGCCTAGCTCACAGCAACCTCAAACTCCTGGGCTCAAGCGATCCTCCTGTCTCAGCCTCCCGAGTAGCTGGGACTACAGGCATGCACCACCATGCCCGGCTAATTTTTTCTATATATATTTTTAGCTGTCCATATAATTTCTTTCTATTTTTAGTAGAGATGGGGTCTCGCTCTTGCTCAGGCTGGTCTCGAACTCCTGAGCTCAAACGATCCGCCCACCTCGGCCTCCCAGAGAGCTAGGATTACAGGCGTGAGCCACCGCGCCCGGCCTAAAATAACATTTCTTTAAAGAAAAAGATTAGAGGTGAAAAAAGTTATCAGTTTGTTTGCCCCTTATAAATTCTTTACAAGAATCTTAGTCACAGATTGATATTCATGCCCAGGAACCAAGCATGTAGATCATCATTTCCCTTTCCCGTCAACTGGAATGTACTCAGAATTAAGTATATTATCTAGAAGAAGTGCTATTAAAAATAATAATTAAAATGCGGAAAACTTGGAACCTTCATACACTGCTGATATGAATGTAAGGGCTCAGGCACTTTGTCAAAATAGCCTAGCAATTCTTCAAACCATTAAAAGGCATTACCATACGATCCCATAATTCAACTCTTAGGTATATACCTAAGATAACTGAAAACACATGTCTACACCAATGTTTATTACAGCATTAATCCTAATAGCCAAAAGTGGAAACAACCCAAATGTCCATCAACTTATGAATGGATACACAAAATATGGTATATCCATACAATGAAATATTACTCAGCCATAAAAAGAAATACTGATACATGTTACAACATGGATGAACCTTGAAAACATGCTGAGTGAAAGAAGCCAGTCACAAAGACCACATATTGTATGACGCATTTATATAAAATGTCCAGAATAAGCAAATCTATAGCCAGAAAGCAGATTAGTCGTTACCTAGGAATAAGAAGTTTATGGGGAAAGGGGAGTCAGCACTCGTAACTACAGGGTTTCTCTTTGGAATGATGAAAATGTTCTAATATTAACTGTGGTGTTGATTGCACAACTCTGTGAATATTCTAAAAACCACTAAATTGTACATTTTGAACAGGTGAACTGTATGATATGTGAATTATAACTCAACAGAGCTGTTATAACTAATAATAACAATAACTACAAAGATGGAGCTGGCTAAGATGTGAAGGAGCACATGTGCAGTAAAGCAGGAGTGGCAGAGCCACCGGGCAGCAAGGGGACAACGGCCAGAGCGGATAGGTACATTGGTGTCTGACAGACTACAAGTCACGGATACCACAGCAAAAACATTTCATAACTAAAACAGCACTGAATTTTTCAACTGTAAAACCATTTCATGCAGTTTCCTTATCTCAGGGTCAAATATCATTATTAGTGGCCACATAACATTTATACAGCATAGCAATGTTTACAAAGCAGTTTCACATTTCATTTGATACTACATATAAAAATGCATTCACTTGAAGACTTGAATGCTGAAACTGAGATCCTTAAACATCATAAGCAAGACTGAATGCTACTTTTAAGAACCGACAAAAATATCCCAGTGTTATTACAATGACTAGGGAATCTAAATAAATTCCCAGGTTCCTAACTCTATCTGAGATTTAATAGAAAGATAAAATGTTCTCATCTAAAACATTAGTTTTAAAATCTCCTGTTAGGCTAAATTCTATTTTCTTAATAGACATTATTCATAGGAATTTAAAGCTTAAATAATAGAACTGCTTAGTTACCTTGAGTACCAACAATCTCCATGTGAAGATGGGCAAGACCACTCGCTGTGGATAGAGCGAGTTTTATCATTCCTTCCACAGTAACTGTGTATCTGTTCAAGTAATCAAAAAGGGATCCATGCTCATGATAATCTGATACCAACCAGAGCTGAGTCCAAGTACCATTGTCTGTAAAATAGCATAACAGTATTTCAATTGGGTTGCAGAACAATTATGATTTATTTATTCAAAGGTTATTACTCTCAATCCTGAATCACACAACTGCAGTATGATGCCACCTTTAGTCTGTATGCATCTCCTTCGCATTTTCTTGTATATTCAATCTGTCTTACACTTTCATATACATATCCTTTACATCTTCAGAGTAGGCCCCCGTTCTTAAGATAAGGCAAGGATAATGAATCCCATTTAAAAGACAAGAAATTCTAGCTCAAAGATGGTAACTTTCTTAAGTCTACACAGATAGGAGCAGAGCTGAGACTACTGAGTGCCTAGAACAATGCCTGGGTCAGGTTAGGTGTTCAGTGGCTGTTTCTGGAAAAAGAGAAGGAAAAAAGAAAGGCAACAGGGAGGGATAGAGGGAGATGAGAAGGCTCCCAGCATGGCCACAGAAGGAATGGATTAGTATGGGACAAAACTGAAAGTGAGTTTTAATGAGAAATGACAAGCTTTAGTGACAGACTGTACACATGGTTTACAAAGATGCAAGACAAGGTGACTGTAATTCCAAGGTTGCCAGCTTAGAAAAACAAAAATAGTGGTACCTCTGACACATGGGGAAGCTGAGATAGAAACTGAAACATTACTAGAAAAAGCAGGACAAGCTCAGACAGAAACCAGTTTTACACAGTTATTTTGAACCCAAATGACAAGGAACATGGGTTCCAAAAGTTCCTTTGTAAGCTGATACATGAGTTCAAAATGTGTTTTCTCACAGGAATAATGGTAAAGATACTGGCTAGGCTCATAGGCTAGACTCATCCACAAAAGCCTGTTTAACCCAGAAGTAGCTGGAAAACCCACATATTTAATTAAATCATGGAAAAAAAAAAAAAAGACACTGCATCATTAGGAGATAGCACAATTCAGTGAGAGATGCACACTTGGAGTCATTCTGACCTGGAATGGAATCCAGGGCCCGCATTATTGATTACGCAACTTCAGGCAAGTTTCTTAACCAATGAATCTCTGTTTCTTCTTTTATATAACAAGAATAGTACCTTACTTTGCAAGACTGTTAAGAAGATTTAAAAACCAGAATGCTAGATTTAAGCAGTTAGTACATAACAACCTAAAATGTTCTGTTTCCTTCCTTATTAGTTGTGAAACAAAAGATAAAAACCCCAAATTGACATAAAACAATTCTATATTTTGAAGGCTGTTGCTTGAAGAAAAGCAACTCATTAGAAGTGATTAAGAAAGGAGATCAGAACTTTTCAGAAGATTCTGGAAAGGACTTCTGGGTACTTTGAAAAGGCCTTAGAGATTCATACCAGTTCTTTGTTAACTTGTTCTTCATAAACTTTATAAACTGATTCTGTCCAAATTTGCACTTTTTCTTTTCCCTTATATAGCTAATTTGCAGGCCTTTTAACCATGGCTGAATTTTGAGAGGTTCACAAATACAAGAACTACAGCGGAAGACAGGAAGATGGAAGAAAGGGAGATCTTCTGAGGTTACTGACAAGGAAGGTTATATGAAGGGCTGTGCATATAAAAGGCTGTCTGAGGTGGAATTCACTAAATCAGGAAGATGAAGATAAAGAAAAAGGGAATTGGGGTGGAGGGCTAGGTTCAGAACAAAGTCCATAGTAGGCAGGAAAAAACCAGTAGGGTCAGCTAGTTCCTGTGGTGACCACCAGATGACAGCATCAGCTTGGTTGGAGAAAGTTCAGGGCACAGCAACACCAGCATTTTGTGACTGTGTATTTGCAATGTGGAACATGGTACAAACAGACCCTGGGTGAGGTTTAAGCTTCAAAATGCAGATTTCAAAGCCTCACTATAGTAGAGTTTGGAACCATGAATGTAGTTAAGTTCTTTAACGGAGCAATTACTATTTGTAGAATTAAAGCCTTCAAATGAATCAGTAAGAAGAGTAAGACTTTGAAAAAAAAAAGACAACTATTAAGAAATAAGAAGAAACAAAGAAAGTCTAGGGTCATACAAGATAATAAAGGTTATTTTAAGAGTTGGGGGAGGAGCTAAATGGTGTCAAAGGCAGATAAAATGAGAACTAAGGCTTTGGTTAGGCTGATTACTGCTTTTGTTTGTTTTGTTTTTAAATTAAGTAATACTGAATTGTTAGTAGCCACTAATAACCACTGCCTACAGCCATCACTGCTCTTGTCATAAACATTATAGACCCCATGATGTGATGCAATAGGAAGTATACAATATCCCTAATATGTATTCTGGGGAAAACCAATAAAACCTCAATCAGATTCAGCCTCTAAATCTAACAGTTTTGAGAAAATACAGAGGAGCTAGATAAGAGACACCATGGGAATTCAATCAGCAAAATCGAGAATGTGATAAGCCCTACAAAGACAAACAATCCAGTCTCTTCAACAAATAAACTACAAGGAAAAAAAGATAGAGGGGGGAATCTAAAGATTTTAAGGGATGTAAGAGAAATATCAACGAAATACAGTGTGTGGACTTGAAATCCTAATTTGAATAAAGAATTGTTTTAAAAAAATAGGAGACAATTGCAAAAATTTGAACCTGACTGGTTATCTGACGACATTTTAAAAATAGGCAATGGTAGTATGATTGTTTCATAAAAGTTTCCTCATCATTTAAAGATACGAATTAAAATTGTTTACGGATAAAAAGATATGTTATCTGGGACTGGCTTCAAATAATGGAGTTGAGGCAGAGTAGGTGGGATCAGAGATCAATTATAATTGGCAGTGAGCTGATAATTATTGAAGCCAGGTGATGGAGGAATATTATACTAATTCTCTACTTTCCTGCATGTTGTAAATTTTCTATAAATAAAAGTTAAAAAATAAAGAAGCAATACATGCTTGTTGTACATAACTTTGAAAATACAGAGAAACAAAAAGAAAATCATAAAAATCACCCATAATCACCAACTGAGATTAACACTGTTAATATTTTGAAGAAATAAATACTGCTGAAGAAAATGGAAGGGGAAAGGAGGAAAAAGATGACTACAGGTCTGGCCAAGCTAGAAAAGATAATGTTTACATTTTATAAATCAATTAGAGACTCAGGAACATGTTGCCAAGAATCAAGAAAATCTTAAAGAAGTTTCTGTTTTTAAAAGTTTCTAAAATACTGTATTTGACTTAATGGGTCTAATTTTATATGACAAACATCTTTTTCTCTTTGAATTTGCTGATGTTTAGTAGCTACATCTTTGAAAAGGCTTAAATAGATCTTGTATTACAAGCAAATGTTACCAACCCTTATTGTCTGCTGCTATAAATCCCAGGATGTTTTCATGACGTAACATGACAGTTTGATAAATCTCTGCCTCACGGAACCATGAGCGCTCTTCTCTGGAGGAGAATATCTTAACAGCAACTTCTTCTCCCCGCCACTTTCCTCGCCAAACTTCTCCAAATCGACCTTTGCCAATGCTTTCTTGTAACACAATAGTTCTCGCAATTGTTCTCTGAACAAGCAATGGTAAACCTAAAGATAAAAATAAATCATATTCAACACAATCAACAATATTATGTGTTTCAACACCATAATAGGCACTAGAGAGTGATCCAGAAAGGTATTATTCCCTATGATATCTTACAATCTCACTGGGGAGATACAGACTACATTCGCAATAAAATAATTAATGAAAAAAGGAAAATAAGATAATAAATACATTAAGAGAATCCAGAAACTCCTGTCTAGAGGGTAAAAGTGGCTTTGTAAATTAAGTTGAATTTTGACTATTCTTTACAGAAGGGATAGGGCCAAAGAAGAGAAGGAAGTAAGGTGGTTAGGCAGGGGGAATATGCAAGCAAAGGCTGAAGATGGAAATGAAGGCTACATGTTTAGGGAACAAGTCTTGATATTCAGAGAGGATATATGTGGCAAAGCAGTGACAGGGAAGGTAAGCTATCACCAGAAGATGAAGAGTGCTGAATATCAAGCTCAAAATAACCACCAATGAGAGCTTTAGGTAAAAGAGGAACCACTAAAGATTTCTGAAAAAAGGGACCATGAATGGGGACAGGGGGGAGATAATTTTAAAAATCTTATTTTAGAAAGATGAATCTGGTAATGATCTTACTGATGGGCAGAGAAAATGATGTGGACACAAGAAACAGAAATAAATTCTGGCCTAACTTTCAATAAATCAGTAGAAATCATCACAGAAACTATTTCAAAGCACAAAATTTACTTGTTAGGAAATGGTTAATATAGGCGATACTAGTGTCTTAAAGAACAATGCCAAGTAACTTACCTTGGAAATGGGGCACTTGTGGTTTTTTTTTTTTCCCCACTAACTGACTTGCCTTACTTCAAAATACATATTTTAAAATATTGCCATACTTATTTCATTTAAAAGGATTTACTATTAATAACTACCTACATTAAAGTGACACTAAATTTGAGACAATCACTTAATATCATATCCCCCATCTGCTAAGGAACTATCATTTTAAATTATCCTGACACTAACAAATAAAATGCCATTGTACATCATGTTCTACACTAGTATTTTATTTATACTATCTATGTACATATAAATCTGTGTAATTTATAATCTACATTCCAAGCTGCTTGCTAGATCAAATTAACCCAATGACAGTAAATGAAATTATCTGCTCTCTTTGGTTCCTTGATTTGAAATGCTCATATATCCAAATGTTAAGTCTTTAAAGTGATCAGAAGCTTTTTCTTTTTCATCTTTATTCTCAAATGGGTCCTTTCTTCCCCTAGCTCTACCCCCCTACCTCCTGCAGTTAGCAATCTAATTATAAACAACTGTTTTTGTTTATAAGGAGACTGCTAGTTAAAAATAGATCTGTTCCAAATCTTTATTTAAATCAAGGTGCTCTTCTGTACTATGAATAATCACTTCCTAACTATGTTGTTTATTGTATATACTAACTTTTTCTTAAAGCCTTGTACAGGGCCATACCATGTACTGAAAAGTATACTTAAGAGTTAATTTCAGGAGACTAATTTGGAAGTTACAAAGTCAGGTAATAAAGAAGAAAAAGGCATCACAAACAGGAAGTCTGAAAATGTCTAACAGGTTCAGGACTCCTGTAAATGGTATGGTCAAGAAAGGCTAACAAGACAAGGGACATTTCTGTCTTCCCCTTCTCCACTAGATTCTAGACACAGAACTAAAATTAAAAACCAAATCTAGACTTGTCATACTATCTACATTGGGTTACCATACCTCACATGAATAGTTGAAAATTTTTTAAAAGTAATTTTCTTCTAAAGACAAAATTAAGTAGGCCTAATTTATTTTAATAGATCTCTGAATTCTGTGCTTTACTCTTCTGTACCTTTAGAACTGCTTGAGAAAAAACTCCAACAGGGAAACAGGGTCCCAGCAGCTTCACATACAGTGAACAATGGAAATAAGACCTGAACAACACGCATATATTACAAGAAATCATAAGCATGCACAAGACATAATGAACATTGGCCTAATCTGAGACTCACTCTTTCAAAAACTGGCACATATGCACATGCACACACTCACACACTTGGGTTGGAGCTGCCAGAACTCAGCTCTTCATTGTCTTCCCTGTTAAAAGTACAGTCTTTGAGAGGTAGAGATAGAGCACTCCTTAACTATGGTCGTGGTGTTGAGTAATAAACGTGTGGATTCAAAACATGAAATGCTTAGTTTTACCTTTTCCTCATTAAATCAAAGAACTAAAAAGGGTATTATAGATAGACATTTTATGTATTCATAGGCAGAAGTCCCATGCATAAGGTGGCATTAAGGCTTTTTTAGTGAATAGAAGGGAAACAGATGGCATTTTCTGCTATCATTCAACAGAAAATGGCTTCTGCCTGCATAAGTTCAGAGAGAATTCAGTACACAATGAACTATGATAGGGAAAGGAGGCCTTAAACTAAGCTTTTTTGTACAATGCAGCAAATTAATACTGTATATCAGATTTTTCCTCCAAATATGTGTTCAATAACATTAACACTTGTCTTTGGACGTAACTTTACAATTTACTGAGTGCTTTCATGCAAACACTTGTCTCATGTGAACTTTACAACAATCTAATCACAACAATCCACAGGGCAGGGTTCATCACTTTCATTTTAAAGATGAAATAATTCAAGGATGAGACATCGGCTAACTGCCCAAAACCACAGAGCTAGCAAGCAATATAGACAAGTTTTTGCAGGGTAAGGCATAAGAGGGAGAAAAGCTTTCAGAAAACAGAGAGCTGTAGTCCCCGATGGATCTAGAAATGTATATAAAAAGGGAAAAAGAATAATTCCATTATTTCACATCTACATTTAAAAAATAAACAAATATATTCTTATTCAGAAATCCTCTTCCTAAGCCAGCACTCAGCAAGAATGCCATGTTCAGTTCAAGTGCCAAGATCATGAAACCCAATGTTGAGAAGCCAGACGAGTTCAAATCCAGCATTTCCTAGGCTCTTCTGGAGCTGGAGATGAACTCAGACCTCAAGGCTCAGCTCATGGAGTTGAATTAACAACAGGCAAGGAAACTAAATTGGTGGTGGTAGGAAAGCTATCATAATCTTTGTTCCCATTCTTCAACCAAAGTCTTTCCTGAAAATCTAAGTCTGGCTAGTACATGAATTGGAGAAAAAGTTCAGTGGGAAGCATGTTGTCTTTATCACTCAAAGGAGAATTCTACCTAAGCCAACTTGAAAAGGCCATACAAAAAATAAGCAAAAGTGTCCCAGGAGCTACACTCTGACAGGCATACACACTGTCATCCTTGAGGACTTGGGTCTTCCCAAGCGAAACTGTGGGCAAGAGAATCTGCATGAAACTGGGTGGCAGCCGGCTCACGAACGTTCATTTGGACAAAGCACAGTAGAATAATGTAGAACACAAGGCTGAAACCTTTTCTGGTGTCTATAAGCAGCTCACAGGCAAGGATGTTAATTTTGAATTCCCAGAGTTTCAGTTGTAAGCAAAAACAACTAAATAAAGTATATTGGATGGGAGGAAGGGAGGAAGGAAAAAAGGAAAAGTAAAAGAAAAGAAAAAGAAATGAAATCAACTGCCATCCACACAGCAATTTCTCTTAATCGTTTAGATGGGCTTGTTCCAATATATCAAGTGGCATGAGCTGCTTTTGATTTCCCTTGCTGTTGGCTGTTAAGTTTGGTGACAAGAGAACAGGTCTAAGGGATTAATTCAAAATGATCTGTAGCCACCCTGATTTTCTGTTAACTTTGGTCCTTGCTTATTATAGTTTTGGACCAGGCTAATTTCTGGAATGAGCTAAATCTTTGTGAATCGTCTGAACTCGGAATCAATGGGAAACACCAGGAAAGCCCTAAAGTAATCTCTCTCCACAACTTCTGCCCAAAGACTATCACATCTTCAGTACTAAGGCTGCTCCAGCTAAGTCCAACCTCTCATTGCCTTCTTCCCACAACTATCTCAGGGGTCCCTAAAGTTGCCTTAAAAAACCTAGGCTCCAGTGCAAGCCTGTACGTGCCGTAGTAGTCAAGAACAGAGCTCAGTTATTGACTACATATGGCCAAAGTCTACAGAAGACTTCAGGTAATGGAATCAGTTTCTCATACTAAATGAATGAACAGATATGCATACATAGCAATATATATTCATTTCCTTAAAATAGACATTTGTCATTCTATGAGTTTTCTTTAATATCACATATGATTTTTTGCTTCAGCGTTACATTCTTGCCCAGTCATAACTTCTGCTTTAGTGTTCCTTTAATATCACTTGATTATATAATAAAATTAGTGAAATTTTCATTGTTTTCAAATCTTCACTTTATCCATGAATTTAGCCCTTATTTGAAGATGATTTATATTAATACTTTTCAAAGGATAGTACATCTCATTTAAAAGTCCTAAGAAACCACTTTAAGTATTATTATCAATAGTATCTGTTTCACACTTCTGATGAGGAAACAGAAGCCCAAAGAGGAAACATGGCTTAACCAAGGTCATATAGCCAATCAATGACAAAGGTTACACTGGAATCTAGATCTATTGACTCCTAGCCAAGTGTCAAATTCCAAAAATGTAGGAGATAGGGTGTTCCTTTCTCAGTATCCTTACAAACCACATGCAAGAAAATGTAAAATTCCCCTGCGGTTTAAACGTGAAGCACTGCTATGCCAAAATCCACCTTGGGATGATTCTGGCAATTAGCCAGTCTATTTCTGCTCCCATAAAACCCAACAAACAGAACTGAGAAAAGCAAACATCACAGGGGCCATGGACTCCCACAAAACATTAAATAACAGGGTGGTTAGATTTTTTTTCTGAAGTGAGAAAATGACTAAGAATTCATTAGTGTAATAAAACAAGAAAAGAAAACGGGCCTACACTAAAGACAGCAATTTCATATAATGTCAAAAAAGCAAATAACCTTCACAATTCCAAACACATTTGTCTCATGCCTGCTTTCAAATATAAAAATAAAGCTGCTAAGTAATCCTGAATAGAATGGGTAGTTGCAGACTGAACATCTTTGAACTTCAGCCTCATCTATATGAGAATAATTGTCCTTATCCTTTCTACCTTAAATAGTCATGAGAAGCAAATTAGATTATATAGGTGAGAATGCTTTGAAATTTATACAACTATGGGGTTGACTTACTGACTTGTTTAAAAAGTAAAAGTAAGTTCCAATCTGTCTATACTAAACTATCCACAGTCAAATACAGACCATGCTTAAAGACCTTTATTATGCTCAAACCTGGAATATTGTTTACACTATCTCAAATTTTAACAAACTAAGTCAATTGGCTTACCAAACTAATAAATACCACAGTTAATTTTTAAGACTTCTTAAGAAAAAAGAGAAAGAATTACATTACCTGATCCAGAACCCGATGTTGTCATATCATAAATTAAGTCTTTTAACGTAGTACCCTCTGAAATAAAAGGGCGATCTAATGAAGGATCCTCTTCATTTGGCACTCGATGGTGAATGACAGTGCGGTTATGGCAGATATAGACCATCAACATGAGTGAGATGCAGACGAAGCAGACTGGTCCAGCAATGACAGCTGCCAGTTCGACAGGACCAAGGCCAGGTGATGGCTTTACTGAAAAAGGGCCTCAAGTGAAATAAACATCAGCAACAACAAAAACATAGTAGGTGGCACCCACGGGTTCCTAATCCTCCACAATTTCTGCAGTTGGCCACTGCCACCACTTAGTCTAAGAGCCTCACTACAACAGCTCATAGGGACTCAAATCCAGAATAAGTAAATCATTCAGTCTCCTCCCACTGGCCCTCTTTTTAAGATCACCAGCTCTGTCAGCACCCACTTATTCTTCCCGGGTTCTCCAGCCATCATCTAAATCACAAGGCCAGCTACCACCAACACCCTCTCCATTTATCACCTCAGGTCACTATCAAATGAACCAATAATCTGGCACCACTCACATTAACATCTTCTGAAAAGTCTTTTTTTTTTTTTTTTTTAAAAAAGTACTTTTGGCTTGTCTTCTTGTTCCAAGGCCAGCACATGCTGATAGCAGGAAAAAGTATATAAATACATATATCGCCACCAACTTTTTTAAGGCAAAATATATCCTTTGTTTTAATAATAGAGTTTGCAGATATATACTTTCTATTCCTTTTTTAACCACCTAGACTTTTAATTCCAGATCATTTATTTACTTATAATCTCTTAATAATTAACATTTTGTGTTGTTTTAGAACCACATTAAGTACAATTATTTTGACATTCATCCTGTGCCTTACTGGTTCACTGTTTAGCAACATTCTTTCATATCATATCTTTCCCATTCTTGAGATGTCCATTTGAATTGATTTCTTATACAGAATCCAATTCCAGTAATTTCTTTCAGGAAGAGTCCATATGGATCCTTGTACACTGAGGACTTAATTACCGAAAGATGGCTATTGCCTTTGTATATGAAAAATCTTGGCTTATTGTGAGTGACACCATATGTTATAAATAATCCATTGCCCCCTGATACTTAAAGCAGAAAATCTGAACTTTTTTGCTTTTTATAGGTAACCAGCATTTATGTCTGCCAAATGCTTATATAATTTTTTTGTTCTTAAAATTGATACTTTTTATTATATGCATTTGGGTTAATATTTTTTCATTAGTTTTGCCCGATATTCTTCTTTTTCTGCTATTGTGCCTTTTTCTGGAATTCTGATAATAAACGTATTAGGTCATCTAGATCTGTCCTATACAGCTCTTAACTTGCTCACCAATTGTCTTTTTCTCTGAACACAATTATAACACAATTTCTTAAGCTTGTGTTGCCTTAAGCTTGTCTCAAACTTGACTATAAAATTCCAGCATCCAGTCTGCTGTTCACTATCAATATTGTATTTTTAAAAAACATTCATCAATTGAGCTTTTCATCTGAAAGCATTTCATAATGAACTGAAAATAGATGTTGGACTGTCTGAAAGTTCCTCCTGAACATGTGGTAAACCTATTTCACAAGACACTGACTCTAACTTACCCAGTTCAGAGTACTTCTTTTGAACCCCTGAGTCTTTTCATTTGTTAATTTTTTCCTGTTTGCTTATCCTGGAGCTGGAAATAAGTTTATGTATGTTTAGCATTAGAAATGAGGTAACTTCTTCACAAGGTTTTGTATATGTCTATTCAGATATTTCGAACTCAAAAATGGACATGGGAATTGTCATTTTCTTTGCCATATTAGAACTGCAGATGCCTTCATAAAAGTCACAAGAATTTATAGTCTGAGAGAAGCTTACCATGAGGAGCTTGACTACCATGCTGAACGGTGGAGGGCTGCCTACCTTCTGTAACTCATAGAACTGGCCCTTTTCCCCTGGGCTATGGTGGTCCTTCTTACTTAGTTAGCATGAGGTCTGGACCAACTCTGAGTGGGAAAGTGAGCACTGTGGTCTGCTCCTCTGAGCACTGAACCCAAGTGCTTCCTAAGAGAGAATTGAGAGTTGCCCCTATAGCCTAACCTCATCCTCAATCCCTCATCTTAAGTATTGGTGGGATTTCTTGAGAAGTCCTTTCGCTTACTTCTTTCTTGTATGGTTAGTCAATTCTTCGCTAGTCTGGTGTCATCTGTACTCTAAATTGCAGAAGTTCTTCACAAGTGTTAGCGTGCGGGAGGCATTCTTCCATTAATTCCACTAGCACTAATACAGGTTTCCCTCATTTTTCTATTCCTTTGATTACTCCTATTACAGTAGGAATTTGGTATTTGAGGAAAGTGGTAAAAGAGTTGAATACATGTGCTCACACTTAAGATGTGTGTTCCATCTTAAACCAGAACCTTAAAATTAAAGAGTTCACAAAGCTTTCAAATGACTGGCTCTGCCAGAACATTTTAAAATGTAAACTATGGGTGAAGGACCAAAAATCTAGAAATCATGTATAATTAATTTATACACAAAGATCATAAACAAGGTGAAATTACAAAATGAAAACATCTGCACTGTTTAGTGCTACTCTAAATCCTTGCCCATTAAAAGGCTGTTGACTGCTTTAAAAGGTAGGAGCATTTACATAAGGAAGAAGAAATTCACTCTGAGGACAAAGTGGGGACTCTGAGGACACAGTGCTGCTGTAGGCTTTGTCAGAATTTGCTTTTATGAGGCACCCTTTTAGGCATAAAAGACCTCAGAGAAATTCTATCCTGGAACCACCTTCTCAAACAACACATATCCTGGAGGCAGGATCTTGGCTATTCTTATAGCTCTATAACTATGGACAAGTTACTTCTTGCCTCTAAACTGAAGAAGTTAGGCTAGATGATACCTATGATCCCTCCCAGTTCTAAGATCATAGTCAGGGTTTTAAGAACTTTACTTGTAGTATAGAGAAAAAAAGAAACAAAAAGAAAACTTATACAATAACTTACCAGTAGTTGGGAGTTCTATTTTATTGCAATGGTCCTGATTGCAGCAATATGTTGTAGTAACAGACCCCGTTTTTGAAGAAGGTGCACATACAAATGGCCTGTCTCGAGGAATTAGGTCAATTTCAGCTATACACATGCTATTGTGTATAACTTTGTCTGTGGTCTCTGTGACAGAGACAAAGCAGAGCCCATCTGTCACACAAGTAAAATTGTCTTTTGTACAGAGGTGGCAGAAACACTGTAATGCTGGAAAAAGAGAAAAAGATTCTATTAGAAAAAAATCTCAAGGTTAATAGTTTGAAAATATCCAACATTCACTCTAACAATACACTCTCGATCCTATTATCACACAATTTCTATGCACTGTTCAAAAAATAACTGTTTCCCTTAGAAATTCCAAATTCTGTTGCCAGCCACATACATGAAGAAGCCTATGGAAATGTGGTAAAAATTTGGACCCAGGTTTTTTCCTAAAAATTTTTTGCTTCCAAGTATAGAAAAATTTTTGTTACATACAATTTCATTGTAGTAAGGCAAGTATTTGCCCTCTCGTTTCAAACAAAGTGCACATAAATTTTTAATGGTTATACTTGTTTTTATCACCCCAAAACTATACGTCCACATACTCCGCCATTGGGGAACAAAGTATGAAAACACTACCAGCCATTACTGTTAAGCTGGGAATGACATTTCAGTGATTTACGGTAATGGAGTAATAGAAATAGATTCGTAGTGAGCCAGACATTCTCTATTCCCCTTGGTGCAAACCCTAAGACGCATGTCTTCCAGCTAGAATTGGGGTACTCTCTCAGTGAAACCAACCAGACTACACCATTATCAGCACATATATGCTCCAACCACATAGGCAATCTAGCTACAGAAATGACTGGAGAAAACACTAGCTCCATATCCACTTGTATCTACTTGATCTTTATAGCTCAACTCTAGGAGTAACCTCTTTAGGGAAGGAAGCCTTGCAATTATCACCAACACCTTCCCATACACACAGATACACACACACTCAACCGTGCTCTCCAGTGAGGTTAAGCGATCCCCAAAGCACATACTGGTTACCAGAATTGCTACTTTTATTTTTCTCTGGTCTATGAAACTGTAAGCTCCTTAAGGCCAGAGACTTGTATTAATCATTTCTGTAAATCTGCTATCTAGCAGTAAGTCTGATACAGAGCAGCTTTCAAAAACTACTTGTTGAATGAATGATAGACTGGGTACTTATATTTCACCATGGGTCTCATGAAGTTGCAAAGCACAGACATGTCCTTAAGTCCTATCAAACTTTCCAATTACTTGTTGGCAAGGGAAAAGTAAGAGTCTAGGTATGTGGAATGGCCATCTAGGATGAGACCAGGGAGGTCCATGGTTTCTAGAAAAGGAGTGGCTAGGCAGACAAGCAGGCCAGAAGAAAGCTAACTCCTTGAACAGCTAATCTGCTGTATAGGAAAGGGCAACCCTGGGTTGCTCAAACCCTGCACATTCCCAAGAAAGTCTTATTTTCAGAAATGGCCTTGTCTGGTTCCCGGGAGATGAGCTCTGTGCCTCTAGAACATTCTCCCTGTTAAGAATGTTTCTGTATGCCTGAGGCCTTGGGTCACATGGTACCAGTTTGATCAGACAATTTATGCTAAAAATGTTTTATAGTGAACACCTATTATTGCTGTGAAGGGGTAGAGTCTGAGTAGCTGAAGCCAGTCATGCAGATGCTGCAAAACTATGTAACTGACCCCAATAAAAACCCTGGACACCAAGGCCCAAGTGAGTTTCCCTGGTTGACCAGACTTCACCCATTATGCGAACATATTATGTTGAAAGAATTAAAGCCATCTATGCTACGCCACTGGGACAGGATACCTGGAAATTTGTACCTGGTTTCTCCTGGACTTTCTCTAGGTGCCTTTTCCTTTTGCTGATTTTAATCTGTATCTTTTTGCTGTAATAAACCATAACCATAACTATATCAGCTTTTCTGAGTCCTCTCACTCCTTCTAGCAAATCATCAAGCCTGAGGGTGGTCTTGGAGACCCCCAAATCACTTGCTAAACTCAAACTCAGGAAGGTCACATTCTCCTCAAGCAGTTGCTTTTTGGTTGCTGGTTTAATTACCACACTTGTCTGTTATTTCTACAGCAAAGTTTTACCTTAATCACTATAAACATGTTTTCTTCAAGACAGTTCAGCTAACTGTCTGACTTAACTCTTCCTAAGGAGAAGGGAACTCAAGAAAAGTACAAGGAAGAGACACATCATAATCTATTTAAAGACTGTTAAAAGAGACAGTTGTTATTCATGATGATGTTTGATGGTGATAATTTCTCTGGGTATAATTTCTCTGGTGATAGGTTCTCTGGGTATAATTTCCTAAGGAGGGATTCTGAATCAAGAATTCAGGGACTGGCATCAGGGGTACATGAATCCCATAAAACCACAGGCCAAATGCTGTATATATTTGCATTTTCAAGGAGAAGATCTATAGCTTTCAACAGGACTAACAAAGGGGTCTGTGAATCACAAAAGATTAAAACCACCTCCACAAGAGATTGCCATCAATCTCTCCTAAATCCTCTTTACTCATGATTATTCAACCCATATTTTCTAAGCATTACTTTTATCAGTTATTCTACCAAAAGCTTAGTATACAAAGATTAATAACTGATGGTCACGATCCTTGAAGAGCTCCAATGACTAGTGAAGAAGAACATTATAATACAATGTGGTAACTGCTATATATAAAAAATATTGCCATGAATACTCTCCCAATTCTAAGACGACCATGGCTCCCCTGGTGTACAGGAGACAGCGATTAAACATTTGGTCTAATAATTAAGACTTTTACTTTTGGGTTACAATTTACCTTTCACATTACAAATGCTATCCAAGTCCACATAATTCTCACCACTATAATAACCACGTCTTCTATAGCCTTGGTCTTTACACATACTATCTCTCTGCCTAGTTTAAACCCATCCTCTTATCTGCCTTATCTTTTAAGACCCCATTCAAACAAGATCTTTCCCCAGATGTGCTTCTAAACCTCTCCCCTACCCTTCTGACAACTGGGAGCTCCTTTCAGTATGTACCATAGCCCTCTTTGCATACCTTTAGAACAGCACAAATCAATCTATTTACAGTTTGTTGTTAAAGTGTCTTTCATGGCCTTAAGAGCCACATTTGTTTTGTTTTCCACATCTTTGAATCCTGGACCCACCCCACCACCCCCACCCCTGCCCCAGATTGCAACCAGAAAAATATTTGCTAAAACATTGTTTCCCAAACAAGAGATCACAAATATATCAGGAAAGGAAGGGGAATCAAGGAGTTGTCTACAAATTTCTAAAAAATATTTTCATTTCAAAGATAATCTAAAAACAAGGATAAACATTCAGGATCCTGAGTACCCACAGTCTAAACAAACACTATTAACTAGGCTTTCACTGCTTCTTCAGCTGTGTGAAGATCTCCTTCAGGCCAAATGTCTTCATAGAACACTACATATACACAGAGCAAAAGTTTCACAGCAATTGTAATAGAAAGAGTAAAAAATATAAAGAACTTGAATCATCAGAGCATACACCAATATAGGCATGGCACATTCAAAAGCCCAAAGCCAAACAGCCAATACCATATATGCACTGTATTAATATTACACCCAAGTGTTATATATGGGTCCTATCTTTGTAGTACAATTTGCAGAAGTTCATTAGCAGTAAATGTGATTCTAAGTATGCAGTGATGTTTTTCCATTTTCATTTCCAGTAATAACTGGTTTACAAAAACATTTAATGAAGATTTCAATAATGTTAACCTTATCTTTCAGTGAACGAAATAACTGACATCTCCTTAAAACTTAATATTTGAGGAATGCTTGCTGGTAAGTGTTTTGGTTACATATGAAGTCTCATTATCCTGAACTTACCGAGAAAGCCTTCAAGTCATTTATACCATCTTACACAACATTACTGATGAGAATAGGCACTCACAGCTTTCATTATCACTGAAGTTAAAATACAGAAACAGATTTAAAATGGAATCAGACCTAAAGCTATTTTTTCTACTGTAAAACCTAAACATCATCTGTCACACTGTATAACTGTATTAATTAAAATTTTGCTTTTTTGAAGTTGTCTTGTATTTAATTTACAGATTTGGTTTATAGTGGTAAATGATTAAAAAACATAAGGGTTTTATATCTAGTTTCATGTCTATACAATTTAAGTGACATGAAAAATACATTCTGTACTTCTTTCAATGGGGTTATTTCAGTATGGTAAATTTGAAAAAAATCAGCGCTAAAGAGCTTGTCTTTACTCTTTCAATGAGTCTTTCAATAAGAAAAACAGGTCACTAGACAAATATAATATCATATAACACAAATCTTAACCAGGCAAGGATTTTTCTCTAGAAGGAATTTTGAAATTCTATTTCAACACTCTAAATCAGTATTTTGAATACAAGGTTGCTATTATGTGATATCACAAAATAGTTTATGGAAATACTAAAACAGGAATTTAAAAATTCCCATGAACACATGGGTTTTAATTGTCATTTTTTAAAAATTCACATTTATTTTCTTAATAAATGTTTCTGGCCCTTGGCTGCCCTCCCCCCTTTTATTAAACTAGGTTTTTGTATTAATTTTTTTTTTTTTTTTTTTTTTTGAGATAGAGTCTCACTCTGTTGCCCGGGCTAGAGTGAGTGCCGTGGCATCAACCTAGCTTACAGCAACCTCAAACTCCTGGGCTCAAGCGATCCTCCTGCCTCAGCCTCCCGAGTAGCTGGGACTACAGGCATGTGCCACCATGCCCGGCTAATTTTTTTTTTCTATATATATATTTTAGTTGGCCAGATAATTTCTATTTTTTTTTTTTTTTTAGTAGAGGCGGGGTCTCGCTTTTGCTCAGACTGGTCTCGAACTCCTAACCTCGAGTGATCCACCCGCCTCGGCCTCCCAGATTGCTAGGATTATAGGCGTGAGCCACTGCACCTGGCCGGGTTTTTGTATTAATTTTTAAATGCATGTACAGGGCAAAATCCTAAAAAAGGCAGATACAATGATGTCTCCTTCCTACCACCCCAAAGCCCAAGTTCCACTCTCCACTCCACACCACCAGCCCATCAACTTGACTCTTTCATTCGATTCTACGGTTACTCGCTGAGCATCCCTACATGCCAGGTACTATGTGGGCTATGAGGTGTAGGGATGGATAGGATAAGGTATTTGCTCTTAAGTAGTTCACTAGAGTAGAAAAGTAAGGCATTAAACACATAATTAAAATCCAGAGTCCCCAGAAGAATGATCAAAGTGCTTCAATTCTGCTGAGGTAAAAGAGATATCAAGAAAAGTTTCACAGGGCATTCAAGTCAGAACCTGGGGAATATGTACAATCTGCTAGCTGGATAAAGGTGAGAAAGCTATCCTGACTGGGTTTCCACCACCCCCCACCCCCCGCCCCCAGCCCCTCAATGGCAGGATTTCATCCTTAGTGGCTAGCATTTCAAGTAAGATCATCAAACTTAAATAATTTTTCAAGATGCTAACCACAATGGTTTCATTTCTTCAGCAAAATGAACATAATACCTTCCTGACCTGTTCCATCATTTCACTGAGATGATCAAATGAAATACTCTACATTAACACATTTGGAAACTGATATAAATTATTATATAAACACAGAATTATCACATATGATAAATGCCATTATTTCAAACACGTTTTTATTTGTAGGCCACCAAAGGAAAACCTCTTCCCATAGTGCCTAAAATTCCACTGTAGAATACTAGATTGACAGAACCACATGAAGATCATCTAGTTGTAATTCAGTTCTGTCATTTTATTAATGAAGAAACCAAAACTTAAGAGAACCAGAATGATTTATAATAATATTCTACCTTACAGATGGATGTGAATCCCCACTATATTATCATCATGAACACAAATGAAATATACGCAACCATTTTCTGTACTAGTAACCCTATGCTCAGAAACCCTAAACTTTAAAGACTCCCGGGTGGACCAATAATACAGCTTTGTGTTTAGACCCCTAGAGTTTGACTTTTCTGCTTGATAACAAAGATAAGAACCAAACTCTCTATTTAGTAGCTTTCTACTACTCTAGCTTTGCTTCCATGCCCCAAACTACCATTAGGCATAGTTTTCTTAATTTTGAGACACACATTTCCCCACACTTTAACACTTCTGAAATCTGGATACACCTTATAATCAAAGCCAAAAGAAAACTCCAGTCTCTAGACAGAAAGGTAAGACAGAATGAGTTGTTGGAATCTATGCATGTACAAACTTTGCTGTGCATAAAAAATATTATGAGTTGAGTGTACCTTATGAAATGCTTGGGACCAGTGTTTTGGATTTCAGATTTTTTCAGGTTCTGGAATATTTTCACATACATAATGAGATACCTTAGGAATAGGACCCAAGTCTAAATATGAAATTCATTTACATTTCATATATACCTTAAATACATGGCCTGAAGATAATTTTATACAACATTCAATAACTCTAGGAATGAAACAAAGTTTGTGTTAGGTGCTTATATGTGGAATTTCCCACTTGTGGCATCATGTCAGTGTTCAAAAGTTTTGAATTTTGGAGCATTACAAATTGCGGATTAGGGATGCTCAACCTGTATTCATTTCATCATCACTTTAATTATCTGCCTTGGTAGCTCCCCTGCAACTAACATTTAAGTTTGATCCTTATTACATTGTCTGAACAAAGATTTCAATATGATTCAGCACTACAAGGAAAAGTTACTGTGTTCACAGAAAATTGTCAGTCCCATGCCAGGAAATACAAAACTAGCAGTGACACTTCCAAATACTATGGAATAAATCAGAATTGTCAAAGCTTGCAGATGTTGCTATGATGTGAAGGACCATCAGAAACTAAACATGTAGCAAGTCAAAGGAAGTGACAACAGTAAAGAGGCAGAAGGACTCTTGGGATTATTATTTTCACTGTACCAGGGTGATAAATCCCAAATTGAGATTCTTTATAGTCAACTCCTGGTTCCAACTATAAAGGATTTCCATGGTTGCCTCATTCCAGTGTGTCTCGAGGTCACACACGGAAGCACTATTACTTCTACCTAACGCCAGAGCTATTAAGTGTTGATTCACAAGCTCATGTCTAGCTAGAGAAATGGAGTGGTAAACAGCCTATGTATAGTATATTGAACAGACATTTCTATTACTCTTCTTGGAGAAATAAAAATTAGCACCAGAAACCTTGTCTTCCCATACCTAGAGTGACAGCATCCACACAACCTATCCCTCTTTTAATGATACACTTCAATACTCTTTACTTTTTCAACCCTTCTTGGCCCCCTCCATCCTTCCGTCACCTATCTTCCCCCAGTCCAGAACTCCACTGAAACCTCTGTTTGAAATTCACTAGTAATGTCCTTCTGGTTGAATTCAACGTTCTTTTCTAAATGTTTCAGGATATGAGACACACAGTGCCACTCTTTCCTTATTTGTTCACATGACACTACACTTCCCTTACTTTGCACTCAGCCCTTTGCTACATCTCAGATCTACATCTCCAAACCTCATGGCCTTTCACCTGTGCTTGAAACTCATATTTTAACTGCCTCCAGGAAACACTCTGCTTGGCTTACCTTTCGGTGCAAAGCCAAAACCAAAATACAGCATTATCCCCTTAATACTCTTACTGGTACAGTGATAAAAAGGACCCTGGAAGGACTCTTAGGTTTCTTCTTGCTGAGACAGCTCAGCAGTTAAAAAAGAAGAGTTTCTCACCAAAGACCGAATTTGAATCTTTTCACCACTCTGACTTTATTGGTGATGACCCCTGTTTCCCTTACCCTGCCCACTACAGCACAATTTTACTTTACTTTGCAGTGAGAGTATTTCCAAATATTATAAATATGTACCAACTGGCAAGTAAAAGATCTAACAGGCACTATGCCCGCTTAGCTACAGTTAAAAGCAAGTCACAGCACTGTTGGCAAAGGTGAAGGCAAAAGTTACATGGCATAACAAATCCTTTCCCATACTCACGTCAAGCCCTTTAATCACCCAATCTATTCCTCTACTCCAGTTCTTCTGAGTAATCTGCCTTCCCCTTTTTCTCCATCCATAGATACTCATAGAGTTTTTCAGCAACAAGACTGTTGGAACAGGGCTAGCTCAAGAACTTCACTGTAGTAGCATGAGAGGCACCTACAGGAAGTATATTTTCAGTTCCAACCCAAACTGGAACACATCCAGTTTGTACATTTATATGTATGACCCTAACTAATAAATAATAACTTACTAACCATCTAATGTTCATGCTAGAAGAAACCTGAAAAGAAATATCTGATCCTAGTCCCTTATTTTACAGATGAAGAAAAAGAAATGTCCTAAGAGCTACATCAACATAAAACAGACTTATTCCACAGCATAGAAAGAAAAAAAGGACTTTTGTATAATCTCTGGTGATTACCCCAAGTAGGACAAGATGAAAAACTCAACCTTTTCTCTTTGGAAAACAAGAGCATCTGCAGGCAACATTGTGACTTGGCTACACAGACAATGAGGCTTAGCGTTGAATGTAAATGAAAGCAGATCATCCGGGCTAGGGGAATGACGTATGAAAAGAACTGTGGTAATAGAAGGAAGTGGTAACCACCCCCCAGCTGCCACTGACTTAGAGCAGAGGGGAGTAACACCTGGGCCAGCAAACAGCAAAAGACCTACGGGGGCCACAGTTGAAGAAATGAGCTGATGGTGCTGCCTAGTTCATAATTTTAAAAGCAGAGAGCAGGGCCTGAACACCTGTTCTCAGAAAAGAACAGTGTATATAACCTGCACAGGAAGAAAGAATACACCTTTAAGAGGACAGAGATGATTAGGGTGAGATTCTTGCCCTCAAGTTCACAATGCAGACAACAAACATGCTACCGATAAATGGTGACATAAAGTGCAGAGAGAGAAAGAACAGAAAAGGGAGATTTCTCTGAAAGATGACACCTAGACTAAGACTCAAGGAAGGCTGATGAAGAAAGGAAAGTCATTCCGGGGAGATGATATACAAAAACATTGTACATTTTAATATATGCAGGAATAACAGAGTTTGGCAGTTTAGATGATGTTAACAAAAACAAAACTGATAACATTCAATACTTGTTCCTGATTTTTAAAAAATCTTAGTAAACTATATAATAAAAAAATATGGAAATAATCAGCTTAAGGAAAAGGCACAAAACAAGCATTACATTTAATGATGAATGACTGACAGCATTCCCCTGAAATCACAAATAAGAAAAGGATATCTATCACTACTTCTCCTCAACACTGTATTAGAGGTCTGAGTGCAATAAATCAGAAAAAAATAAATAAAAGGAAGACAGTTGGAAAGAAAGAAATAGGTCTGTCATCATTTGCAGAGAAACAATTATGTACATAGAAAATCCAAAAGTAACCTACAAGTCAATCATTAGAATCAATTAGTAAATTTAGCAAGGTCACTCAGTATAAAAAAAAAATCAGCTTTTCTTAAACCTGCAACAAATAGAAAACAAAAATTTAAAAATATCAAAAAGAATCTAACAAGACATGTAAAACCTCTACAGTGAAAGGTTCAAAATATTACTTTTTGATAGAAATTACAAAGGAGATAAAATAAAATTAAAAATTTTATTTATAAATAAACAAACATGCCAAGTTCCTAACTGGAAGATACAATACTGCATAGATGTCAATATTCTATAAAGTGATCTATATATTCAACAAAATCAAACCAAAATCCCCACAGGTTTTTTTGGTAAGAACTGACAAGCTGATTCTAAAATTAACATGGAAAAAACAACATCCCAAGAATAACCAAAGCAATCTTGAAGAACAATGCTTTTGGAAGACCTATACTACTACATATCAAGACATGTAACATTATAATAATTAAGATAGTGTAGTAATGGCACAAGGACAGACAAATAGGCCAATGGAATAGAGAGTCCAGAAACAGACCCTCACATAGACAACTACTTGATTTATGATAAAGGTGACTCTGTAGTACACTGGGGGAAGGACGGTATTACCAATAAATGGTTCTGAATCAACTGGATATCCACATTTTAAAATGAAAATACACCTCATATCGTAATAAAAAAATCAATTATAGATGGACTGTACATCTCAATGTGAAAGGTAAAATAAGAAACCTTTTAGATGAAAACACAGGAAAACACTTTTAAGACATTTGGATCCAGAAAGATTAAACACGACTCAAAAAGTACTAATCTTAATGAGAAAATAACTGAAGTTGGACTACATTAAAAATACATTAAAGTTATCAGAAAGACACCATTCTTCTTTGTCGTTTTTCTGTTCATGTTGTCCCTTTTTTTGGATTTACTAAATATTTGTCTATTATAATAATGTATTTACAAAGAAACAATTTAGTATTTTACTGATCAAATCTATTTAAAAAAATTTTTTTTTCTATATTCCCATTGTGTTTGTATTTACTTAGTTGTTCCCTTTCTAGCTTGACTTTTCAAACATCTTGCGTTCAAATTTTCCTTTGGGTACTGCTTTAGCAAAACTCCCACTAGTTTTGGCATGTAGGGCTCCTGTTCACTTCAAGATGGTTTGTAATTATAACTGTGATTTCTTTAAGAGATCATTGAGAAGAGTAATCTTAAATTTTCAAGTAGACATATTATTTTGTCTTTTTAAAAAATTATCGTTAATTTCTAATTTGAGTGTTCTTTGTGAACCTCCATATAGTCAATTTTCTGGGAAACTCAAGAAATACTTTGAAAGAATGCTGTGCATGATCACAAAAGTGGAATACATTAAATCTTTGTTATTGTTATTCAAATCTTGCTTTCTTAATCTATGAACCATGATTTTTATCAATTTCTTCTTGTATTTTTAACAGTTTTGGTCTTATATATTTTGAGGCTATTTTATTTGCTGCATAAAGATCTGTGACCTGTCTTGAGGAATGGTATCTCTTATCAATATAAAATACACTTCTTTCTTCCGTTTAATGTTTTGTAGCTTGAATTTTGTCAGGTATTAATCTTACCATACGTACCTTTTTGTTGTTGTTAGATTTGCCTTTTTCTAATCCATTATTTTCAAACTTTAGGTGTCATTTTAAATGTCTCTTAGAAAAAAATAGCTAGATTTGCAGGGCTGTGTGTGTGTATTAATCCAGTCTAAGAGTCTATTTTCCAACAGGGGAACTTAACCCTTCAGATTTACTAAGCATTCATAGACTTATGGCTGCCATGTAATTACCTTTTTTTCTTTTTAATTTAGACTTTATTTTTATCAAAGTTATACAGTATAGAGTTTATAGTGTCAAATAGTTCTACAAGGCTGCTACCATTTAAAAAAAAAAACAAAAAAAAAACGCAGCAGCTCCCCAACATCCAACTCTTCCATTTCCTGCTCCACAGAAGCAAACATGTTTTACTCTGAATTGATTCTCTTGGTATTTAATGGCTTTAGTATGTTACTCCTACTCCTATGCAGAAGAAAGAAAAAAATTACTGAACCTAACCAAAAGATAGTTGGTCAGAAATCTTGCAGACCTGGTGAGCCACACATGTAGTTACACTAGCTCTAATGTTCTTGACTTCCCACCAGAAATGTTCATCTCCCTTGTCAAACAAAATGTCAATGCATGCAGTTCAATTCTGGTTGCAGTCTCCTTGAAGAACATAGCTGAATTTGACCAAGCAAGGATAGAAAAATCAGCCAAAATAGAAGAGCTTTTTTTTTTATTTCTATAATATTTATATTTTTTATACTATTTATTTCTAACCATTGAATTGTGGACTCCCTTGGGGCATGAAGATGCAAGCATCTAGTGTTGACTCCTTTCAGGGGAACACTTGCCCTTTGAGACTAGACTATGTATATATGAAAAATGAAGCTTGGGATCCACTGTAACCAAGCTAATAAAGTTTTCAGAACTCAAAATCTAGACGTCCAGAGACCTGGCACCACGAATATGGGTTTCCAAGTGCTGATAGCATTGATACTAGCATCTTGGTTACTGAAGAAGGCCTCTAGTAGGGGGTTGGTTATTAAAAGATAACGGCTCTAGTAGGGGGTTGGTTATTAAAAGATAAGGGTCTGTCGGGGTCAGAGGTATAAGGGTCTTTGTATCCCTTAGGGAATTAAAGATACAACATAGATGACTATCTTGCAGAATTATGACATCTATATACAAGTCAATAATTACAAGGCTCTAGCAATGGTTTATAATGGTTCATAGGTTCATTATACCCATTTCTTCCCTGAGACTTTTTCCCTGCCAGTTATAGGGACTCTAAGCTAAATTAGATGCAAATACCTAATTGCTTAGGGCAACTACAGTATTTCCTCAGGGACACGCCATCTGTTTGCAATGCACAGCTAATTCTGAGCCTGTTGATCCTTGCTCAGTACCCCCTAAGATTTCTGCCTGATGCCTAAAATCCTTTGAAACTCCTCCCTCTTTTCCCTTCTCCCATCATAAGGCAAGGGCAGACTGGATCTGACAAAACTTAAATGATAGATGAGATATAGCTAAAATATTTATGTGGCCTTTTTTTTTTTTTAAGAATAAAGAGGAAGAAACAACTGTAATCATAGGGAGAAAGAGTATGTGAGAACATAAAGACTGAAGCTTATATACATACATCAAAATAAGAAAAGAACAAAAGTAAAATGCACCATGGAAAAGACGAAAGCAAAATGGAAAGGAAAAAAATAGAGACTTGGTTCACAGGAAAGTAATCTACAGCACAGTGTTAATTTACCAATGCTTTGGTGGGAATGGCAATCAAAAATTATCTTTCCTCATTGAGAAACATGAGCAAACTCTGGGGCCTGGTTTGTAATTTTTTTCCAAATGTAAAATGAGATAAAATAACTAAAATACTTTAACTTGCTTATTTTAGTAAACTAATTATATATAATTATTGTTGAAGGAAATCTACAATACACAATCTTGGTGTTTTTATTTAAATCTATTACACATTGAATAACAAAATTAAAATGTCAGTTTTTCAATTGGAGAAAGTACTCAAATCAACAGCCATGTGCTAAACAAAGAGACTCAATTAGAGCACATTAGAGTTCGATTTGGGAATGAATACATCGAGCAAAAAAAAGCAACCCATACATATATCATTTGCATGCGAGTGCACATGTGTACGTGTGTGTACACAAATGGAAAGCCAGTTACTGCTTTTCTTCCTCTCTATTCCTTTTCAAGCTAAACTATATCCACCATGTTAAGTGCTCCCAAATATGTATATTAGTCCTGGTTTCCAGAGGAAAAAGTCATTTGTTTTTGCTTTTTCCCGTAGGAGCTATTTGTATTTCAATGCATATTTAAGGAAATTATATTGTAGAAATGTAACAGGATGCTTGAACAAGGTGTCCTAGAACTATAAATACACACTATTATGTAATCAGTGAGGTTCACACCTAGGAAATCTAGGTGGAATGGTTATCCTGAAGCAATGTACAAAAATAAAGAGGTTTAGTCCTGTTGAAAACAAGAAAACACTGGAACAGACAGACCTTTAGCCAAGCATCTGCCAAATAAGAGAACAAAGTGAATCCCGTACAAATCATGTACAGTGATAAACCCAAGCTGTTCACTTTGTAGACCCTTATACAAAGACTTCTATAATAGGTTCTGCTCAAGAACAGGGAGAAGCTTGTTTTTCCCAATGAAATTACAATGTTCTAATTAAAGAATGCCCCCATGCTAATGTATGTGCATATCTTTTATATGACTATTGGGATTATTGTGAGACCAGTACAGTAGGACCACACCCTCTGGGTAAGTGCGGTCTCTCCTAAAGTAATCATTTCCAACGTCCATCACCCAGAAATGAGGCAGCTCTTCTAAAAAGAAACCCAAGCAAAGACATTCTCTGGATCTTGCTGACTTAGACCTGTTTAAAGAAAGGTAAATGTCTGGCTCTTTTGTAAATGTCTGGCTCTGTTCACCTTTGGTGGCAATACTCAGATGAAGTCTGCCAAATGGAGACAGGCCAAAAGATAAGGACATGAGAAAAATGTCTTTGTAAGCCAGACTGAATAGGTTCATGTTGCTCTCTATTCGTTATCCTCTAGCTTTTAGCAAAGCTTGATTTAAATGTCCTAGCCTTTCCTCAGCTATTCCATTGGCATTAGGGAAACACTAGTGTGTCCATACTTGGATCAGAGGCTTAAAGTGGAGAAGAAAGATGGCAGCAGCAGTACTAAATTGAACCCTCAATGTGTATTAAAGTGAAAGCCTGAGAACAAGAATCATAACTGTCAGGTATAGCAACAACCTCTTACCACTTGGAGATTCTCCTTGCCTTGCCGTCTTGGTGTTTGGGGCTCCATTTTTGTTAAGGAAGGTGGCAGTCTCCCCATGAATTCTCAATAATAGGCAATGAGATCTACGCAAATTATCAGGCTTGCTTATTTGCCCCTGCTACTAGAAAACTCAGAGCTAAGTATTGTGCTCAATTGCTAAAGCTCTCCTCAGCTAAGTTTATGGGTAACTGTTCTCTTTCTTTTCCCTTTTTACTTACTGATTCTTATCTTTTATGATCATTAGTTTTGGTTTTACTGAATTTGTTTTTATTTCAAGCTTCCTAAATCCTTTTTAGAAAATGCCCAGAATACAAGCCAATCAATGAATAAACTTTTCTAATACAATAAGTAAGTTACAAGATAGTGTCCACCTTGAAGCCATGAATCCTAGAGAGGTTTAGACCTTATTGTTGGCTAAAAACAGTAAGCAAGGAAGCCTGGACTACACCTAAAAGTACAGAATTCTAGAGTGGAAACAGAGCTTAAAGATAATTAAGTCCAACCTCCCACCTAATGCAACAAATTCCTTCTACAATTTCTCAGAAAGTTATCCAGCCTCTGCCTGAATATTTCCAGTGACAGGGAACATACTACTTTTACAATGTCCCATTTCATGACAGCTACAGTAGATAGGAAGTTCTTCCTTATATTGAGCTGAACTCTGTATTTCAGCCTACCAATTAATTCTAGTTCTTCATTACATAGACATGTATTTTTTCTTCCAAAAGACATTCTTTTGCTCATTTAAACATATAACAATTCCCATTTATTGAATGTCTACTGATGTCAGGCTGTGTGCTAGGTATTTTATAAACACTACTGTACACTATCTTCACAACCATCATGTAAGTTGGAAATCATTATCCTTTGAAAAGTGAATCCCAGGGAGATACACTGATTGGAATCTAATTCCAGACAAATAATGTCAGGGCTTTTATATACCTATTTCCTATACAAAAAGATTTTATTAAATTTCTGGCAACCAAGTCACATGAATTGAATCTGCCTTCATAACTGGAAGAAAAATAAACTTAAGTTGGATCAATCCAAACAGAAAAATAAAGATGGCCTAGAGATACAACTGCATGAGTGATTCATAGAGAAAAACAGCATGAAAAGCATATGGCAAGACAGCCATCAGGGAACTCCAGGAGATAGCAAAGGTGACACCTGTAACATGAGCAAACATGACATAAGGCCAGAGGTGTAAACCCAGGCCCCAAACAGGAAACTTCCTCTCTTCTACCTGAGCCAGGAACCAGAGCAGTTTCCCAAAACATCAAACATATTACTGCAGAAAAAGTAGAATGCCTGAAGGCTAACTTCAACCATAACATTATATACAATTCTGAATATATATTTCTTTGGTTTTAGGGAGGTGAGGGTAAAAACACAAAGCATGGACCTGAAACATAGGAGGGAAAAATATCCCAGTGAACTGAGCAAGACTCTAGATCCAAGCTAAGACTTCAGGGTCAGAATAAAAACTCCAGTTACAGTGGCTTTTTAGGCCACTGAAATCCAAAAAAGGGGGTGGAGGGTGGGAGACGGAGAGGAACAATGAGAATACGAAGTGAAGTGGAAATGCTAATAGACATTTCTTTGCCTAAGGTTCTCTTCTATTTCCGACCAAGTTCCAGTTTTTTATCTTTGCTGCCTACCGAACAATTTCATTTAGCTACCTTTACCTCAAACTCAACGTGCTCAAACCAGAATTCATTTCCCCTTAATCTTTCTCTTGCCAAATTCCTTATGAGTTAAAGGCATTATCCAGGTGTAAAAAGCTTGGAGTCATTCTTTTTTTTCTTTCATGGAGGCATTCTTAATTTCTGTATTCCACCTTTTTACAGCTAAAACCTACCTCCATTAGACAAATATTTATTGAGTATCTATGATGCACCAGGCACTTTCTATGCACTTGAGATACATTAGTGAACAAAACAAAGATAACCATTTTCACAAAGCTTATGTTCTGGTAGGAAGGAGGAGACAATAAACCTAGTACATAAATACACATGATAAGTAAATACAGTATGTTAGAAGGTAGTAAGTATTAAAGAAAAGAAAAACACAGTAGAATGATGACAATCTCTTAAAAGGTGGTCAGGGTAAGCCTCACTGAGAACAAGTCACATTTGAGCAAAGACTTGCAAGAGGTGCAGGAGGAAGCCACACAATTATGTGGGTGAAGAACACACAGGCAAGGGCCACACAAAGGCCCCACGACTAATTCCTCTGATTTCTTTGAAATGTCAAAGAGCCACCCTTCTACTCCATTCCCAACGCCATCAAGCCAACTCCAAAATCTCCCTAGGTAACCATCCTGCTCCATTTCTTCTGTGGTACAGTGAGACATTCTTTTTCCATATTAAGACCACAGCGTAATTTTCAAGGTTCATAATTCTCTGAGCCCACCTTTTACATCATGAACTTCCACTCCTCTCCTTAAAATTCCTGACACTTAGCATGCTCCTTCTCCACATATGCCATCCTTTTCAGCCTAGAAGTGTGTCCTTTCCAGCCCTCACTGATTCTAAACTCTATCCAGCCTGCAAGGCATGGAGAGATCAAGTTCTACCACCTCTGTAAAGTAGTCTGGAGGTTGCTATTATTTAGTCTGTATTCATCATATTTCCTCAACATCATATTTCTTAAAAGCAAGTCTGCCTCTTAGTTTTCCTATACTTCCCATCATGTTGATCACTACTAAATACTCACTAAGAATAAACGAGCTATTTCTTCTACAAGCTGAAGCTCTTTGTCAACTTAGAAACTTTTATTAGTTAACTTTTATTAGCTTCGATAAACCGCTGAAATAGAATGAAGAATGGCTTATTATACTAAAAAAAAATGTGTGAGATAAGCCAAAATGTTAATGATGGCTGGTGATAGCTTTTTTCTTCAATTCAAATTTTCAGTTATTTTTAGTCCTATGCTTATGTTACTTTTAGAAGGATCTGATATGACTATATACAAATTAATACAAATAGTAAGTGATCAACTATCTTGAATTCATTAGTGAGATTCAAATTATCTTAAAAAATAATGTTAAAGCAAGAATGCAAGTATTGAGTAACCTAGAGTTGCAAAGACATAGTCAAACAGGGCCAGGCACATGCCTCATTCCTGTTAATCCTAGCACTCTGGGAGGCCCAGGAGGGAGACCAGCCTGAGCAAGAGGGAGATCCTGTCTCTACTAAAAATAGAAAAAATTAGCCTGGCATAGTGGCGCACGCCTGTAGCCCCAGCTACTCGGGAGGCTGAGGCAGGAGGATCACTTGAGCCCAGGAGTTTGAGGTTGCTGTGAGCTAGGCTGACGCCACGGCATTCTAGCCCAGGGAACAGAACAAGACTCTGTCTCAAAGAAAAAAAAAGAAAAAGAAAAAGTCAAACTGTAATTACGACAAGCTGAAGCAAATTCTTATGGTTTAAAACAAAATGAAAACTTTCCTGCTGATATGAGTCTTAACAATTTACTGTATATGAAAGCAGCATGATATATGTAACCCCATTGTAAGTCGAGGAGCATTTGTATAGGAAAGAGCTAATACCCTGGAGTGCTCAAATACAGGCTCCACCATTCATTAATAACACAACCTCAGTTTCCTGGTCTATAAATTGGGAACAAAGAAGCTCTTCTTTCATAGATACAAACTAGGTTCCTATCTGAGCAAAATCCTGTCAACTCTGCCTACCCAGGCAGATGGGGTTAATGGTAAGACACGATCATTTGAATCTTAGTGGTTGGACTACTGTTAGTCTACATCTGTTCTATTTGAAGCAGTGTCCTCCTTTTATAAATGTATTTATGATTAAAGGATTAAAGACAAAATACATCTTTGGATAATGTTTAAGAAAGTTGAAAAGTATCTTAGATTAGAATCAATGTCATCAAAACCTATAGTTACCTTCTGAGCACTGGTCCCTGGGAACAAATGGACTTTAAACAATTTTCTGGAAATTAATCAGCAAATAAGGAAGAAGTTTTTGTACTACTGCACAACTACTGTCCAGGGTTGGTTATGAGAATTAAATGAGACAAAGCAGGTAAAATGCCTGGCACATTCCTATAATATATTCCTTCAAAAAATGTCAAAGCAACCTACGTATATACCCTGCAAGTTATAATTTTTAAAAAAGTCAGAAATCATTCTTTCTAATGCATATTGCTCTCAGACTGCAAAATGAGGGAGCAGCTTTACAAAAGGCCAGATCTGATCCAATATTATAAAATTGTACGCATAAAACCAGACTTACTCTACTACTGCTTGAGAAAGTGATGTGTAAAGCAAAAAACTCAACCTTCTTTATACTGAAGAAGGGTAGCCACGAGAAACCTACCTGCATTATTTGAGCTGAAAGCAAACCAAACAGCTAAAATTGAATCTAACTCAGAGTAGCAGAAAATTTTCATGTTTATGGAGACTTGGATTTGACGTTGAAAAAATTCAGTTAAGAGAGCCATTAAATATTATCCTAACTATTGGAGTTAGGCTAAGTCAAAATAGACCATAAATTCTGAGATGACTACAAAAGTTTCCTTGAGCCTATGGGACAAAGCATAAAAATCCCTGAGAAACATGCCAGCATCTGCCCTCAATTCCAGAAGCAAAGATGTGACCCAATCACATGATATCAAACCACTGTCCATCTGTTCAGAGAACTCTGTATTACGTAAGCCATGACCAAGGAAGAACAGCAAAAGGCATGTGGTTTGTCAACGTTGGCAGGGGGCTCTGTGGTTTGAAGAGACACGTTCTCATTATAAAAGGGCCATCCCTAGGATAATAGCATTTTCAAAACTCACTTCATTACACATGAGCATATTTGATGCAACATAGTGGTACTACAAGAATCATGTTGAGTCCAGATAACTGTTTCAACTAGGCCTAGAACCTTTCAACAGGGGTTTTCCCCACATGATCAGCCCTCCTCAGGGAATAAGATTTAACATCTTTTTGATTATTTTGATCTTGTCAGTTCCCCATTTAATTTCAATAACAAAGTAGATCATCTTTTCATAAATTCTGTGAAGTTCAAGACCAACCTCACTTAGGTAAGTAAGTCACTCCATTACTCCATTCATTAATCCTATTCCTCCCCTACCTCCAAGTACTTCACATTGTAAAGCACTGTATGGGACACAAGATTTGGAATCAGAAAATCAAAGTTCCTGTCTCTGTTCTGCCCCTGTGCGACCCGAAGAAATTCACATAATCTGAGTTGTGTTTTTCCATCTGTAAATTGAAGTGATAATACACTTGTAACTTTCACTGTTTGAATGCCTATACCAAGTCGGGCGAGCAGTCCATAATGTCATTCTCCCTCATTCATCCTGTTTAGATTACCTTTCTGTTTTATTTCTAGCCACATATTATGGCATTTTTAGGATTAAGGGGGAAAAAAGATAGAGGTTAATACATCCAAATCCCACAGCACAGAATAAGGAACCTAACTCTCAGTCAATAAAGGCTTTGTTTCCTGCCCTTGGGTAGGCCATAGGACAGTTGGGGATACAACTTAAAGAGAACTTTAACACTCATCAAATCCCCCTCTCTGCCCATCTGAATTCTAGCCACCCTCCAAAGTCAGTTTAAGTCCTAAAATGTCCAGGAAGCCTCCCCCAATCACTTCAGCCTACACTAATCATTTTCCCCTTTCAATATTAATGCCTCTCTACAAGGAAGATATTAAAAATATTTAGCAACTGGCACTACAAGGGTATCAACCAATTAGAAAGGATGTTTAACCAAAATGCACATGGTCCAGTGTGAATTGCTGGTTGATCATCAGTCCTACTTATTACTAGTAATACAAAATATTAATAGCAACCTCAAACTCAAATACAACTTTCTCATTTGATCTTCACAATCTTACAAATTAGGCAAAGTAGGCATCACCCATGTTTTCTGCATAACTGGAGGTGAAGTTGGGACTAATAACCAATTGCTTTCACCACACAACTTTTCCAGATTATATACACAGAATTATAAATTAATACTGCATAAACTGAACTTACATATAACAGTATAAATACTAAAGGAATGCTCAAGCAAATGGAATTCATTTAATCAACAAGCATTTATGTGGAATAGAATGTAAAACACAGTGCTGGATTCTGAGATCATACCATAAAGGAAAGAGAAGGTATGAACCTTGTCGTCTGGGTACCTATATTTGAGTGCAGTTAAGTAGCAGTGCAAGATAGTAGAACAGAAAACACAAATTTTAAGTGCTGTACAGTTCAGGGAAACAGACAGTTCAAGGAGAACTAAACCAGTACAGAAGTTGGGACTGAGAACTTCTCTCCCCACACCCCCCCCAAAAGGGGCAAAATTAAATGTGTAGTGTAAAAGCTGAACAGTGTGTGAAAACAGAAATCACTGGAATTGAGGATTTGCAGTAGGGAGAAATGAGATCCCTGGATGGATACTCAGAGATGGCCCTAATCATAGGCCTCAAGCGTTGCTCTAAGTGCTGAATACAAATGGGAAATCTTGTAAATCTTTATGGGGATGGCTGAGGGAGATTAGTTTGACAGTAACCCATAGAAAAGCCTAGATGACAGAAACAGAAGAAAGCAACTAGATTTGGGGGATGACAGGCAGGACTAAACTGAAGGCTGCATACTAAGAAAGGAGGAGACATTCAACAGGCATTAATATAAAAGAAGAGCTGGATTTTTAGGAATGCTTTCAAAGCAAAAAAAAGTTATGAAATGGCAGAAAGGAAGCAAACAGCAGTCTCACATGGAATATATATGCAGGCATAGTGGTACTAAACTGTACTAGACTGTACTAGAGACAAGGAACAATTTCCACAGAGAAATCTATGCTGGAGAGAGCAGAAGCTGGCGGAGAACTATAAAACTGATACCCAGGCAGTAAGAAACAATTCCAAGTCTTTAAAACAAAGCCAAATTATAGAGGGGGGGAAAAAAGCATTTGAGCTTCTTCAGAGAGTATTAAAAAATAGACTGAAACATCATCATGACCAACAGGGCAGGCAGACAAGCTGAGGCAGTCTGGGCTTAGAGTAGTAACGAGCATCTGGACCAGCTTTGCACTGTATTTGTGCCCAGGGAGACAGTAAACTCCCCCAGGGCATGGACTGAGCAATGTTCTGTATATCCAATTAAGTTCACTACAGTTACTTGAATACATGAACATTTCTTGTGCTACCCTAGGTAGAAAAGAACTGTTATTCAAGTTAATAGTGGTGTGGAAATGTTACTTATATTTGATGCATAACTATATTGATTCTCCACCTGTCCACAGTTATCTAGCCGCTTTCCTTAGGCCAATGTCAAAAATCCATTGTTTCCTCTAATGCAGGCCTACCTGAAGGGAGTCAGAAATGTGCTAGGGGTCAGAATGAAGCCAACCTGACACTCAAATTGTGAGGGTAAAATCTAAAAGTGAGTAATGATGATCAATTATTCATCAGAACGACTAAGAAAGAAAAACAGGCTATGCCAGATAGTTTGGTGTATATATATATGGTGTATAGGATTTGGAAAGAGAGCCTTAAGTGGAAACCCTAACTTCAGCACTCAATAATTGAGTACTTAACCTCTCTGTACCTCAGTTTTCACATCTATAAAATGGGACAAAGGCCACCAGCCCTGAGGGTTTAGTTGTGCAATTAAATAATGTACTTTGGTGCACTTCATGCATTTATATCATAGTACGCTCTTAACAGACAGTAGTTATAAGGACTAATTGTAATTGGCACTCTCAGTCTTGAGTTTTAATTTTTTTTTCAACATATGTTGTCCAACTCTAGAAACAAAAATGTACTTTTACTGTATTTTAGTTGCTAACAGTGAGGCTACATATTTTAGTTTCTAATAATTAAGTTTAGTTGCTAATAAAGTTTTTCACTCCACCCCTCACTAAGGTAGATGACAACCACCTACCCCCAGTCTGACCTAATATTTTGGAAAACAGAGCAAACGTTCTCCCTTGAAAATCAGCTACACAGGCGTCTGATCCAAACTACTGTCACTCAAGAAAAGGAACGACACAAGCGATGTTCCTTCGAGGAAATAAAAGCGTTCGATCAGTTCACAAGAGTCATTCCCAAAAATTCCAAACCCCGCAGAGTGAGCAAACGTTCAAGTTTCTACTACGAAAACAATCCACAGCCTTCTGGTTACTGGATTCACTTCAACACTTCCAGACGCAGGGAAGAAGAAACATTCCGCGCATCTTGGTGCTTTCTTCTCACACAAAGCTTCGCAGCTCCCTTCCAAAGCCACCCTGGCTGGAAAAGCAGCCCCTTCGGGGACAGAGCCGAAGTCCAGGGCAGCCTGCTGACCCCGGGGTCTCCACCACACGTCGCCCCCTCCCACCGCTCCGGGAAGCCCTCGAGGCTCAGAGCTCACAGCCGGCCCGGGAAGCTGCCTCCAACCCCAACCCCGCCCGGCGGCCTCGGGCAAAGACTCTCTCGGGGCGGGGGTGCCCAAAACAGGCCACGCCGTGCCCCGGGGACGGGAGCAGCCCCGGATCTGCCAGTCCCAGCCAGCCTCACCCCCTCCGCCCCTTGGCCCTCGCGCACTCACTCATACCCCGAGGAGCAGCCCCCGACCTCGGACGACTCCGCCCCACGCCACCTCCCCCGGGAAGCTCCGCGCCGGACGGCCTCGGGCAGCCGGGCATGTCCACCCGCGCCCAGACACACGCCCCCGCCCCGCCTCCGCTCCCCGCCTGCGGCTAGCGTGGCGGCGGCCGGGCCGCGCGGAGCCACGAAAGCCCAGCCCGGGCCCCGGCGCCGCCACCTGCGCCCCCGGCCCCGCGCCATGTTTGAGAAAGAGCAGGAGCGAGCCAGAGGCCCGGGCCGCGCGCCCCGCAGTCGCCTGCCCGCCCGACGCGCCACAGCTCACCCGTCGCCCCCGGGAGCAGCGTCCCCGCCGCCGCCAGCACGAGGAGGAGCAGCCGGGGACGCGGAGCAGCGGCCGCTGCTTCCATGGTCCCGCCGCCACCGCCTGTGGCCCGGCCCGGCCCGGCCGCCGCCTCGCCTCAGCAAGCCTCGCCTCGCCCCACCTCCCCGCCGCCGCGGCGGCCTCACTCCGGCCCTTTGTAACTGCTCCGGGGACGCGCGTCCATTGGCTGCCGGGCTCCCGCCGGCCCCGCCTCCCCGCCGCCTGCTGGAGGCCGAGCGGGACCCCGCCGGGAGCCCCGCCTGCGGGCCCGCCGGGCAGCCAATCCGCAGCCGCGGGCGCCGGCCGCTGGCCACGCCCCCGCCCCCGGGGGCCGTGCCTCCAGACCCCTGCCCCAGGCGGAGCGGCTCGGGGCTCCGGGAGGCCGGGAGGGGGCAGGGTCTAGCCAGCCACGGCGCGGCCGAGCCTCTGCCCCCGGGGCCGGGCTGAGCGATGGGTGTGTCTGTGTGAGTCGCTTTCGGAAAAAGGCTGTGGCCGCTTGACGCTCTTTTCTTCTAGCCTCCTTAGGCACCAAAATGTGGTACTGACCCAGCCCCACCGTGACCCACACTCAGCCCTGCGCCCGCTATCCCCGAAGCGTGCCACCTGGATCCGCAGCATCGTCAAGCCCCTGCGTCCACTTCACCTTCCTCTCCCCACATCCACACCTCAACTTTCATCATCCCTTCCCGAGATCCTTCCTCAGTGCCTTTCACGTGCGACTCGGTCTCCTCTTTCCTCCCGCTCTCAGCGCCCACCTCCAAATTCCCAGGGAGTCCTCAGACCCCAGACCCTGGGCTCAAGCACAGCCCAGAAAGCCTCCCGCCGCCTTCCGGAACAGAGCCAGAGTGGGGATCCAAGCCGCTCTCTCCCTCTTCCCCCTTCCTGAACCAGGTTGGAAAGGAAGGGTCCCCACTCCCACCCCTCAAAGGAAAGGGATTCCCTTTCTTAGCACCCAGCTCCTCGGGGCGGAGGGGGAGCAGTCATCGTTACTTTGCGCTGTCTCTGACACGCCTGTACGATAATTCTGAGGTGTCACTAAAAACGCAAATAAACTTAACTACATTTTCATTCTGAACTCCTAATTTACTGTGAGACGCTCCACCCACCTTTCCTCTGAGACGCCAAAATGAGCTCCAGATTTGTAATTCTTCCTGTCAGACTAGTCCTTTCTTCAGACACAAACACAGCCAAGGAGGCTGTTGCATAGAGCGGAGAACACTTTTTCCACAGAACCTTTTAAGGAGAAAATTTTATTTTCTGTGTGATTTGAACTTGGAATTAAATAAACCTTGAATAGCAGGAATCAGAACCAGCCTCTAGTATCAATTTACGAGTTACTTTAGAGCCCCCTCGGTGAGCATCTTCCCCACCTGTGAAGACTTCCTTCCAGGAGCCGTAAAGGGGAAAGCCAGGGTGTTGGAGTGGGAGCCGAGACCGGCTCTGTTCCCCTCCTGGCTGGGACACTTAAGCAAGTCAGCTGACCTCTCTGAGCCTGCCACAGGCTCAGAGAGGCCTGCAGCTTGCTCTCTGGGTCCAGCATCGCCTGCAACAGGCTCTCCTCTTGCTCAGGCCCATCAAGTCCAGAGAGACTGCTCCAGGCCCCCTTTGTCCTCTGGCTCCACTTCTTCAATGGAGACGTCGTGGGTCTTGTGACACCTGAGGTCTCTAGACTGCCTTTTTGCTGCTCTCACAATGTCTTGCAGAAGGCAAGAGCTAGTGAGATTTTTATTGTATGAATGAATGAATGATTCATCTCAGAAAGTGACTGTTGTTCTCTGGCCATTAGCTTCCTCATTTCTAAAATGTAAATAATAACAGTACCTACCCCATTTATAAATAAAAGGGATTGAATCACATGTCTTGGGCCTCGTAAATGATGTAATGTGTCTGGTACAGTGTCTGGAACATAGTAAATATTTAGTTGATGCTATTTCCTTTGCCCATCCTCTTCCAGCTCTGTATGATTCTAATCAGCATTTATGTTCATGTTAATCCGTGTCTTTGCCTTGCAGAGCCTAGGTTAATCAGTGTTAGTTGTCTTCTATGACACACCTCCAGTCGTTAACATTTTCCATGGAAATGAATGTGTTCAGTAGGAAACGAGGAACAGGAAGGAGCAGCAGACTATTTTTAAATTTTTTCTTCCTGATATTAGGAGGAAATTTCCATGAGCCACAGAGCCATAAATAAACTACATAAGAAGGGCACAATAAATTATAAGTTTACAATCATGCTTCCCAACCTTTAAAGTGTCTCCAAATTACTTGGGGAGCTTTTAATAATGCAGATTCTTGGGTCTTGGTGCTAGAGGATCTGTTTCAGTTCACATGGAAAAGGTATAGGAATCTGCATTTGTAATAAATGCCCCAGGAGATTCTGCTTCCGGTGGCAGTAGGCCCACTTCAGAAGACACTGGTTCACTTAAAATTCAGTACATAAAAATGCATAAGCTTATCTGCCTTTTGAAAAAGGATAGGCAGAGGAAAGAAGCCTCTAGCCTCGGAGGCCTGCAGAGCCTAGGTGGACGTCAGGCTCTGCCACTCACTAGATGTGGGTCTGTGAACACTACTTGATCTCTCTGAGAATTAGCATCCCCAGTGTAAAGTGGGGTAATGACACCTACTCACCTATTTGCTGTGAGGTCTAAATGAGCTAATGTACATAAGAAATCTAACACAGTCTCTATAGGTCCTCAAAAAGGCTTATAGGTTGTTTATTCCAATGTCTCAATTTAAAGGTGAAGAGACTGAGGATCAGTCCCCTAGCAAGTCAGCTGCAGACCTAGGACTAGAAGACTCCAGTATCTTGTACCTTGTATATTGCCACCTCTCAATCTCTATGCCAAGTACATTGTTTGCATTTCCTTTTGAATTATTCCCTTAAGTAAGATGTTTTCTCCAAAATAGAGAACAGAGACTGCTAGTTGCCTAAATTACATCCATTCCTACATTCACTTTATAACAGAATCATGATTTTCCTTGGGAAAGCAGTTCACCTAGGAAAAAAATGTATCAATTGCCCAGGCTCCTTGCACCGAGGTATGGCCATGTGCAAGAGTTCTGGCCAGTGAAATGTAAACAGAAGTCTACTTTCCATGAGATGGAGCTTGTAGGAAAGATATTGTTTCCCTATAAAAGGGAGAGACTCATCACATTCTCTTTTTTTTCCTTCCTGGAACATAGTTGCAATGCCTGGAGGTATAGCAGCTATGTTGTAAACATAAGGGTGAGCATTCAAACTAGGGATACTAGAGGGAAAAATGCAGAGTCTGGGTACTTGATAAATTTTTTGAGCAACTGTACCAGCTCTAAAATGCTTACTTATTGCTTATCATATGCGAAAACTAAACTTCTTTTTTTAAACTTTAGAACACTTCAATTCTAGTCATTTGTCCATCCTATTTATTGTTGCATATTTTATTTCTATCTTATTTTCTAACCTACAAGATATTACTGGCTTACACCATTATTAGCTATTACTAACCCCCGGTGCTCCTGACTGAGTAACAAACCACCTCAAAATTTAGTGGCTTAGAATAATAACCAGGTGTTATTTTTCATGAGACTGTGGGTAGGCTGGACAGTTCTTCTGGTCTAGGCCAATTTAAGCTGATTTCAGCTGAGCTTGCATAGGAGTCTTCTGTCAAGCGACAGATCAACTGAGGGTTGAACAGGCCTACAATAATCTAGATAGCTCCTGCATGTGGTTCTGCATCCCCCAGCAAGCTAGCCTGAGCTTGTTAACATAACAGTTCAGAGGTCCAAAATAACAAAAGTGTGAAAGACCACTCTAGTCTTTAGATAGCGATTTAGGTTTAGGACTGGCACAGAATCATTTCTGCCACATCCCATTGGTTTGGGTGTGAACTGGACGGAGCCCAAATTCAAAGGGTGGGGAAATAGACTCCATTTTTTTGATAAAAAGAACTGTAAAATCACATTGCAAAGGGGCATGGATATCAAGAAAAAAATAAGTGTGTTCATTTTTATGAACATTTTTCACCACCTTCTCTGATCTTTATTTCTTTTTATCTCTCAGACTGCATTTTTTTTAAAAAAAATTATTATTTATCTATTTATTTAAGAGATGGGGGTCTCACTATGTTGCCCAGTCTGGTCTTGAACTCCTGGCCTCAAGCGATCCTCCTGCTTCAGCCTCTGAAGTCAATCGGGATTACAGGCATGAGCCACCACACCCAGTTTACCTTTCAGACTTTCTAACTCAAATCGCTTTCATTCTGCCTAAAGTATATCTTTTCAAATTTCTTTTATTAGTAGTGAGAGTCATGGCAAACAATCTTAGTTTTTGTTTGACTGAAAATGTTTTTATTTAATCCTCATTTTTGAACGGGGTTTCATTGGATATAGAATTCTAGGTTGATAATTGTTTTCTCTCAACAATTGAGGATATCATTTCACTGTCTCTGCCTTCCATTGTTGTTTATGTGAAATCAGATAATAGTCTAATGATTTCTCCTTCATGGGTAATCTATCTTTTCTCTCTGACTGATTTTTTTTTTTTTTAGTAGACTTGGGTTCACGGCAAGACTGAGTTGAAATTACAAAGTTCCCATACATACCCCGCTCCCACTCAGGCACAGTCTCTCTCACTATCAACATCTGCACCAGAATGGTACATTTGTTAACATCAATGAACCTGCACCCACACATCATTATCACCCAAAGTCCATAGTTTAAACTTGGGTTATTCTTGGTGTTGTACATTCTGTGGGTTTTGACAAACATATGATGTCATGAATCCACCATAATAGTATCATACGGGATATTTTCACTGCCCTATCCTCAATCACAAAGATACTTTCCTATATGTTCTTCTAGTTGTTTTATAGTTTTAGCTTTTACACTTAAGTCTTTAAGCTATCTTGAATTAACTCTTACGTCAGATGTAAGGTATGAACCAAGGTTCAGTGTTTTCTATGCTGGCATTCAGTTGATCCAGCATGATTTGTTGAAAAGATTTTCCTTTCCCATTGAACTACATTGGTACCTTTGTCAAAAAATCATTTGTATATTTGTGGGTCTATTTATGGACTCTCTTTCTTTTCTATTGGTCTATTTACCTGTCTTAATGCCAATAATACTCTCTTGATTACTGTACTTTATGGTAAGTCTTAAAATCAGGTAGAGTAAGTCCTCCAACTTTGTTCTTCTTCTTCAACACTGTTTTGCCTATTTATAGTTCCAAGTAAATTTCAGTGCTAGTTTATCAATAGCTACAAAAAAACTTGCTAGGATTTTTATTGAAATTGCATTGAACTATAAATCTATTTGAATTATAAATCAATTTGGGGAAAATTGACATCTTTATAATATTTAGTCCTCTCATTTATAGTTCCTCATCTATTTAGGTCTTCAATTTCTCTCAACAATTTTTTGTAGTTTTTATTGGTACAAGTCTTTCATAACATTTGTTAACTTTATTTCTAGGTAATTTTTATTGAGGATTTGCATTCATTTTTGCCATTTGGACCACTGCTAGTCTCAAATTACTCTAAATTAAATTATTGGCTTGAGTTTTTTGATTTGTTTATTGTTTGGACCACACAAGTAATATGAATTTGGGCTTCAAACAACATGAGGGACAGAGAGTTTGTGATTCCAGATTCTCAATGATGACATTATTTTTCTTTTTTTCTTTCTTTCTTTCTTTCTTTTTTTTTTTTTTTTTTTTTTTTGCTGAGCACTTAGGTTCTGACAACCTCCTGGTGATTGATGGTAGTTATTTCTGGCTCACCCTTTCACTGGGGGTCTCATCTTTACAGGGGAAGTGTCCAGGGGCCTTGGATGGCCCCTGATTTTTGCCTCCCATTCCCTGTCCTTTGTGAGACCAGAAAACAGAGGCTTAAGTTCATTTGGTTCAATAAATGTCCTCAGCACAGCAGCCAGCTGCAGTGCTACTGAGTTTCTTCTTTCACTTAGTATTTTGGCTTGAGAATCTATTACTTCCTTGCCAGCTCATAAATGCATTCAGGAAAATATAGTTCCCCTGCATTTTCAGGGTTTTTCCAAGGGAGGGTCAATCAATACTAGTACCTAACCTTCATGACACAAACTTAGAAATCACTATCAGATTCTCTGCTATAGCAGAACACAATTGTAACTGGCACAGGTACCAAAGAGGATTGAAACAAAATCTATTTTGCCAATTCAGTGCAAGAGAGATTCAGCTTCTGGCATTGTCTCTGCAGCTTCTCTAACATTAAAAATATGTTCACAGGCTGTCTATCCTCACCCCCATCTTTCAAGCTGGTTTCTCCAAATGCTTGGGTTACTTTAGGAAAATGTTTTATGTTGTTTTGTGTTTTGTATTGTTTTTGTTTTCACTTAGACTTTTGTTGTGGATGTCTAATTTTAAATACACTGTGGGTAAAGAATTTAACCCATGGATAAATACTTTTCTTGCTTTGGGGAATTTATTTCTTAATTTACGATTAATTTTATAAATGTCCCATGGATGCTGGAAAACAAAAGTGGACTCCGCTCTTTGTACAGCACATGAATTTGTGTGTGAGCGTGTGTCTGTATGTTTAATTTGTGTGAATATGTATGTGTGTGTATATTTAATCCTGGTAGTTAATCCTTGCTTTATTTTTTGACTGCTTGATCTGCCAAAGACAGACAGAAGTTCATTAAGCTCTCTACGCTCCCCACTGCTTTCCCTGTTTCCCTGGAGATACATCCTCTGGCCTTTACCACCCTCCCTACCTCATCAGAGAAGTAAAATGGGATTCAGACTTTCTGCCTCGCCTGAGTTAGGGGCTGGGGAGTAGCAGGCTTGAACATCCTTGCTCTGGCCCTGAGACGCAGTCCCACAGCTGCAGTCCGGGGCTCTGTTTGCAGCCGTTCTCAGCACCAGTTCTGCCCTCAGACACATGGACATCAAGTATTCTCAGCCTCCCTCACTTGGACACAGCCTCCACTAGGCTTCTGCTTGTGTTTACATCTAGGCTGCTGCTTTGGTCCCTTGTGTTGTCCACAATTCCTCCAAGTTTGGCCCAACCTCACTCTTACCGTTCCCACTTCCAAGACTGGAATCTCAGACCCAAACTGTGCCCCTTTGGTGAGTTTTTGCTCCATACAGACTGACCTCCCTAATTTAGTTGTCTCTACTTTTCAAGTTCCTGGTGCTGCTCTCTCTCTGTCTGTTGACACATCTTGCTTTCTGGTTGAAGTCTCCAGGGATGACTGCCTACATGTCATATGTTCCTCTGACTTTGTTTGCTGCCTGCCTGACCGGACACATTGCCTCACTATTGTCCTATATTCTTCCTCCCTGTTGGTCTGCCCTATCCAGTTGCATTGTCTCTGGGAGAGCCTGGCTTTTCCCCTGGTCAATCAGGAAGATTCCCTTGTGGTCAAGACAAATTGAGGGTTTTTAATAGGTTGTCACTACCCCTTCCTCTTGGCTCAAATTTCCTTTTAATCACATGTTTTGAAGAGGTACAAAGAAAGAAAGAAAGAAAGCTATAAGACATGTAGTGCATGACCACGTGGCCTCTTTGTAGGAGACCTGCACAAGTTTAATTTTACAAACATACACACACACAAATGTACTTGTACATTTAGAACTATACATCCAAACAACAGTGTTCCCAAGTGATGAGAGAATTCAACAGAAGCACAACAGTACTGCAGAGAGCTTAATGCAACTAGCTGGCAACTCAAGCAGTCAAAAAATAAACAAGGATAACTACCAAGGTTAAATAGGCACACACATACGCACACTCTCACACACAAATTCACATACACAAAAAGCAGAATCCCCTTCTGTTTTCTAGCATCCATGAGACACTTACAAAATTGATCATAAATTAAGAAACCTCAAGAAATCCCTCTGATGCAGAGACAGTAGAGAACAATCCTTTGTCCCCAGTGTATGTAAAGTTGGACATCCATAACAAAAGTTCAAGTGAAAACAAAACAAAATATTCAAAAACACTGAAAAATTTCCCACAGTAATCCAGCCATTTGGAGAAATCAACTTGAAAGAGGGAGGAGGAGAGAGAGCCTATGAGCATGTTCTCAAATTTCAAGAAGTGGAGATAACATCAGAAGCTGAATTTCTCTTGTACTGTATTGCCAAATAGCTTTTGTTTGAATACCTATAACGGTTCCTACTGTATTTGCTGCAACAAAAACCTGACAGCCTTACGGGGGGTGGGGTGGGGGGGGAACCTGACAGTGACTTCCCAGCAGTTCAGTATCAGGAGAGCACTTAGAAGTGAGCAGGTTCCCCACCTTCCCCAGTGCAGCCTCCACTATCTGAGTCAGGCAAGCACCAGGCTTGCATAAATCCTTCCTACCTAACTGTAAGGGAAGAGGATCCCATCTTCATCTAATTATAGCATCCACGAGGAGCCTCTGAGAACGCTCTGGGCCAAAGAGGGATGCCAACTGTCTCTTGATGTTCTTCCTCAGAGGAAACAGGAGATCCCAGAGAGCAGTTACCATGACTCACCTGGAAATCCCAGGATGAACCTCACCAAGCTTGAACTCTCCACCATGTAGTTTGTGTGCCCTGGGTTCCCAGTTCCATCTGAGTAGCCCACTTTTTACACCAAATCAACAGAATTTTTGCAGTGATGGGGGCCCCAGCCAGCTTGAAAGTTCTCAGTGGACATGGACAAAGTTCTTTGTGCATCTCAGCATTCCCCTGAGTGCCAAGTGGGGTATTAAGGACATAGTCGAACCCCACCCCAATGACAGGAGCTTAAATTTGATTTTATTAAACAAGAGTAAGCAGCTTGTTCCAAGCTCTGCAGCAAGAGACCTAACTTCTAGTGTGGTCTCTGCCACTAACTTGCTGTGTGACTATTCTCTGGACCTGTTTCCTATGTGTAGAAAGTATGCAGGGAGGTTTGGGGACAATAGAGAGAGTTAAAACTGCTTTCTAAAATCTGTATTTCCTACATCAGTCACCATGGAGGAGGAACTTTGCTTCCTGAATCCTCAGAATGCCTAGGATTCTTTGAGTTACAAGAGAAAGGAATCTGACTCAAAAGAGCGAAAGCGTAAAAAAAAAAAAAAAAAAAATAGATTTTGGCTGTGATAACAGACAAGAGCAAGGGCAGATGATGTCATGGCTCTCTCAGACTGTCACCTCCACCCCTCAGCTCAGCCCCTCTCTGTGCTGGCTTGCTCTCTCCTCCACACAGCTTCTTGCCTACTTTATGACAGGAAGAAATGGCCAAGGTGCTTCAGGCTTACCCCAGCTGGGGAATCCCAAGAAAGAGACCTTCTCTGGCCAGACATTCTTAGACAAAACCCCAGGGATGGACTCTGATTGGCCCAGCTGGGGAGCAGGTGCCCATCCTTTGGGCCAGGTTTTCTCAACAGAGAAGTTATTGACCTTTTGAGTAGGACCATTCTTTGTTATAGGGCACCCTCCGGGCATTGCTGATGTTTGGCACCCCTGGCCACTAGATGCCAGATGTGCTCCCCAATCATTGTGACAACAACAAAATTAAAACTGCCCCCACATTTCCAACCCCAGGAGTGTGGGGTGCAGGGCCACCTTAGGTTGAGAACCACTGCCTTGTATTGGTCTCTGAAGCCAGGGTCTCGGGGCACCGTGATTGGCCACACCTCGATCATCTGCCCTCTCCTGTGGGGAGATGTCAGGACTGACGTGACACTGTGTTTGGCAGCCCTGCCAGACCCATATGGCACAGGCGGTTGAGGAGAGTTATTTCCCAAAGCAACTATCATCACCAGGTTCCTATTCCCAAGAGGATGCTGCGCAGACAAGGACCAGCAGCTACTGACTGCCTCATCCTGAGGGGAAAGGATTCCCACCCTCCCCACCAGCCGTCCTCCTCTCCCCAGCCACTTGCATCCTAAATCCCAAGACTCCAGCTCAAACAGCCCGTACTGTGGCATTCGAGGCCTCCTGATCTCTTTGTTTTTGATCCCTCCACGTGTTCCCCGACTATCCTCTCCAAGAGGGCGGAGGCCCCCAGGGCCCTGGTGCTTGGTGCTCGGAGTCAGCTCAGAAATTGCCAGACTGGACAAGAGCCCAAAGGGAGGTTCTGCGGACTCATCCTATCCAGGGCAAACGCCGTTTCCACACGTGAGCCCATCAGAACGAGGCCACGTGGCATTTCCAGGAAAGTGCAGAGTCCCAGAGTCCCAGCCATCTTCAGATTCTGAGAAAAAGCTTAGGCGGGTTGTTTCTTGAAGAGCTCCAGCGTCTGTGAGGCGCTGCGGCTGAGCTGAGCTGGACTCTGGGAAGCATCTCACGTGAGCCAAAAGCAAAGGCCAGGACGCATTTTTAGGAGAGATCTCCGAGAGCCTGAGCGCTGACTGGCCAAGCACGGCTGGGCTGGACGGACCACACCAGCATCCCTGACTCTCCCTGAGTCATCACAGCCAGCCCCAGTGACAGCTCTTGACTCCTCCCCCAGGCCCCCGGAACGTAACCCAAACCCCTTCCTCATTTCCAGTGAGAAAGTTGAGATGATTCGGTACTTTCCAAAGAAATTTAACTATGAAGCTAAGGGAAATGAAAGAAGAAAATGCTAGAAACCCACCAACCTCATAGAACATGTGTCTGAGCTTCTGGAAAGTTCTGCAGCACACCCTATTTTAAAGTTCTGTTTACAAAGGACTCCATATTATTTCTGAGATGGGTTCCTTCCTCCCAATTCCAACAGAAAGCCAGTGTAGGGTCGGGCTCCCTGGCCCGCCTAGGGTTGGGCAGGGAAGGACAGGTGCCCCTGGAGGGAGCAGACTCCATAAAGCAAGAGATCCTTCCACTCACCCTTTCTTCCTTCCTCCCTCAAACATTCCTAGATCACCTGTTCTCGGGCCAACTCTTTTTTTCCCCCTAGGAGCTCACAGTTCATGAGGGAGATGGCTACAGACAATTAATTACTTGCCCTGGACTATTGAAACTCCAGGACGGCTGACCACCTCCTAGTCCTTTCATCACATTTCATCCAAAGAAACAACAATCTGACTCTTCGCTCACATCACCAAAAGAGTCATTTAAGTCTTTATTGAAAAGAAAAAGTTTAATGATGCTAGAGAGTTTACGTTTAAATCTTCTCTCAAAACGTCTATGCCACCCCATCCTCTTTCCTGGATGTCTTCTTCCCCTCAGAGAGGCCCTCGGCCCATTCTAAAGTGCATCCAGCCAGCCTTCTCCCTCTACTTCTCCGGGGGCCCAGAGCTCCTGTCACAGCAGCCTGGGAGTCTGGCCTGCAAATGTAGGCCAGGCCTTGGCAGACTGCCACGGGGAAGCAGAAGGGAAGAGTTGCTGTTTGTGTCCACCACGATGCAACAGGACAAGTGCAGTAGCATCTGCCTTCTCTCTGACCACTCTTTCTTCTGTCCATCGTAAGCACTGTTGCCCCCCAGGGTCTGCCCCAGGTCTTCTCCCCCTTGGCTTGTGCTTCTCCCTGGGTGGCCTCAAATGTACCCCTGGTTTCCCCTGGCACGGATGTGCTGGTGACTCCCAAATATGTTTCCCTAGAAATTCAGCCTCCTAAGTGCCCAAGTTTCTTCCATATGTAAACTACTCCTTGGGGGAACCCAGAGTTTGAGAGAGACCTGTGGTCACCTACAAAGCTCTCTTTAGGGCAGCAAAACCATGACTTTTATAAGTTGGTTATTGATGATGTCACTTAGAAATTATCGTGTGTCTTATTTGTTTGTTTGGTTGGTTTGGGGTTTTTTTTTTGGTCTCCTCTTCTCCCTCCCAGCAAGTTCTGGTCTGGGGTAGGGTCAGGATGGACAATGAATAGGCTTTTTGTGTTTCAGACCAGATTGGGCCTCTCCAAAGCATGTCTTTGTAAGATTTCCAGGCCCATCAAAGGATCTGGTTGGATTCCTGGAAAATGGATCCCTGAATTAATTGGGTCATGTGTCCCTTCCACTGTGGCCAGGGAATGATATGTCCTGGTTGGTCTGGGCCTAGGATTACTGCCCCTCCCTGAACCGATTATGGTAGCAACTGAGTTGAAATTATGGTATTAGTTTACGCCATTCATGGCCACTCCTAGGGCCTGTCCAAACCACAAGACTATCCTCCTGTAGGGGAGAGATGGAATAAGTGGAGGTGAGTAAGCAACTAATGTCCCTGGCAAGGTTCCTCTTGAGCAGTGGCTTGAAAACATTTTTTGAGCATGATTTATGGTTAATAAATACATTTTTTTTTTGTTTTTTGAGACAGAGTCTCACTCTGTCACCTTGGGTAGAGTGCAGTGGCATCATAGTCATGGTAGCTCACTACAACCTCAAACTCCTGGGCTTAAGTGATCCTCCTGCCTCAGCCTCCCGAGTAACTGGGACTACAGGTGTGCACCACCATGCCCGGCTAACTTTTTCTATTTTTGGTAGAGACGGGGTCTCACTCTAGCTCAGGCTGGTCTCGAACTCCTGAGCTCAAACAATCCTCCCGCCTTGGCCTCCCAGAGTGCCAGGATTACAGGCGCGAGCCACTGGCCTGGCAGTAAGAAATACATTTTACACTGTGGCCCAGGACAAACACACACACACACACACACCCCCCTAAGATTTTCACAAAATAACACTTACCCCTTGCTACATTGCTACTGGGAACACATTCCGATATTTTTGTAATCCTGGCTGCTTAATGAGGTAATGCCCAACTCTCTTTCATTTTTTAAAAACCCTGCTCTGAACCTACTAAATTGACTTTACAACTCATTAATGGGTCATGACCCATGGTTTTAAAAATGCCATTCTTATGGTTTCATAAACTGCTTGCACCGCTGAAATGGTTGTTAAGCTGTGGCATACATTCTCCAGGAATTTGAGAGGGAAGTGTGTAAGGAAATGAAAATTAGGTTAATGGAGGGTCACTAAGCCTATTGGGGGCAGGGGAGGGCATTGGGGAGGTAAGGGGCAGGGGCTGCTTGTCACTAGTGACTCAGAAGGAAGTCCTTGGGGGAAGAGAGTTTTGAGCTCCAAAATGGGACTCCAGGTACAAGCAAGGCAGTCACTAACACTTTCCCCGTGGATAGATCAGATCTGTGGCTACAGAGGACGCCACTGGAGTGGCAGCGTGGGCCTGGAGTCCAGTTGGGTGCCCCAAGATATCGTGTTTCCATGATTTTTGTTCCCTAGAACCCAACTGACCAGACTTCTTCAAGCCCTTGGCAATGATGGTGAGCAGGCAGATCCTTTTTGGTCATGCTAGAGCCGGGCTAGCCCAAGGACCTACTGTGTGTAGGACACTGTGTATGTTGCAGGTGGTGGTGAAGATAAGCCATTTACCCATTTATTTAAAGTAATAAGTAAATATTTTTTTAGAGAGACATTGCTATGATAAAGAGAAAATTCGAATAGTGGTCAGGGGTTTGAGTGAGAGAAAAACACAGGAAAGAGCCACAAAGGCACCTTGGACAGTAACGGTGACATTCTACTTTCTAATCTAAGTGGCAGACACAAAGCTGGTTGTTTAGTATTCATTACACATGAAAGATGCATTGTATACACACATTTACACATGTACACATCTATCGGTATGTAGGGCAAAAAATATAATAAGCCATGGACCATACGCTAATGAGCTCACAGACTCAAGCGGAAGGCAGATTTAATCACAACTAATATAGTGAGATCATAAGATATTTAAAGAGGCAATTCATTCTGACTTGTTATATGACCTTGATTAAGTCATTTTATTTCTTGAAGCCTTGTACTTCTGATACATTATATATAGAGATACAAATATAAAAATTGTATATATGCTATATAGGTATATTTTATAATATATAATATGCATGCACATGCATGTACATATATATAATAGTACGGTTATTGTGAGAACCAAATGATATGTAATCCATGAGAAAATGTCTGGCAAACTGTGAAACACTGCAAAAAATGTGAGATAATATTCTCACGTTGGGCATCTTTGCAACTGCCTATTTCTTTGGTGAAACTGCCATCCCACACAGTTTTGTGCTCAAGTGGCAGTCTGAAGCAAGCAGGTTGGAAGTGACTGTAAACTCTTCTTAATCTAACATATTTTGTGTCTAGCACAATGGGGGATAGAAAGAAAGAAGACACTGCCTATTATGGAATAGCTTGTGATTGTCAGAACAGGAGCGTGGAGCGTAAGAGCCCACGGGATAGCTAGGGGGTCTAGGAGTTTGCACCAGTGGGCTATGTGGGGAGGGTAGTGCTGAGAAGAGAGTCCTAGGCTTCTCCTCCCCCAGGGGCTCTTTCGGTCCAGTTAGCAGACCTGCACCACCACCTCCATGCAGGGCCCCGGCAGGCGCTGTTCCTTCTAGTGCTCTGGCCTAAGCCCAGACACAGATCTCTTCCCCTCTGGTTCTTGTCAGCCCAAGTGTAAGAAGCAGAGGAACATTCTGGTTTCCGACGCTGCCAGAGTAGGTTCTCTTTCAAGATCACCAGATCCTGTCCTTGCCCTTCTGCTACATGAGACACCTATGACAGCCCTGACAGCCAGCACAGCTTTGCAACCTCCTTGCTCAGGGTCCTGATTTCCTGGCTTCTGGCCGTCTGCACGTGAGAGGTTCTGCCTTAAGTTCTCAGAGGCTTGTTCTCAGGAATAAGATGAGAATTTGCTATTAAGACTTGGGAGTCCAGGTTCAAGGACCTTGCAGACACACTGGCTCCTGAGAGTGGGCTGCAAAGCTTCTCCCTCCTGGGACAGGGGTATGTTACAGTGACTGGTGGAGACTGAGGCTCAGGTTGGAGTCAGGTGGCTTACCAGTCGGAATCCCAGAGGAACAGGTGGCACACCTAAACAGGGTAATTCAAAGTGAGTTTAGTAAAAGGATTGTTTTCAAAAGGGATGGAGTGTATGGAGAAACCACAGAGGAGAATACAGAACCCCAAAGGGCTCATCAAAGCACCAGCAGCAGCAGGGCTGTTGCCTGCCCAGGCCTGGACAGAGGAGGGGAGGAAGCGCTACTGTACCTGTGGAGAGAGTCCTGTGAAGGGAGGAGCTGAGGTTTGTAGTGGCGGGATGCAGCCGGCCCTTGGAGACCCCAGGGAGAGGGAACTGGGTGATAGTACCCGACCTCACTCTCCTCCCTCCCACCTCGAGCCAGTTGGCTGAAGCCAGCTGGAAGCTGAGGGCAAGGGAATCCACCGTTACATTCCAGATGGGTCAGGTTACAGGGCACAGAGCAAGCGGGATGTGGGAACAAGTGACCCACACAGCCTTGCTGTGACGAGGGGGTCTACAGGGGCCACACTTGAGTGGCACAGTCCGACTGTCACATGGGGAACCCAGAGTATACCGGAGATGACAAGAACATCATCAAGCAGTCTCCTTGGTGAGACCAACTTCAGAGCACAGGAATTCAGAGGCCCGAGAAGGCCACAGGAAGGCAAGGGCATTATGGGATAGAATATGTTCCAGAGACCAGGGGAGGCGGAGTCCCAGTTTGGGGTCAGATCGTTTTATCGGTCAGAATCCCAGATGGCATTGACCTTGATGGCTGAATTCAAGTGCCCAGTGTTTAAACCAGGACGAAGTCACATCTTTGCGGAGATATTTTTGGCATGCAAGAATCGAATTCATTTAGCAATTTTACTTACAGCACCACGTTGAAATTTCCCATCAACTGTTTTCAAGGACATTGAGAAGCACATTTGTAGCAGACACTCCACTATTTACTTTATTAAGCATCCTTGTATGACTTAATGGAAAGATCCTTGTGCAGTGATTTAAAAGACCTCAGCGTTAGAATTCACTCTGCCTCTAACTCACTGGGTCCTTTAAGTCACTCCATTCTCCTCTCTGGGCCTCAGTTTCCTTCTCTGTAGTGTGAGAGGGTTGGCTGTGGTCTCAAGCTTCCCTCTGATTCTGGCATGCTAAGATGCTAATAAACACTATGGTCAGAACAAGTCATGACATTTTAGCACAGCCAACTTGGCGGTCACTATGTGATCTCATTTTGTAAACCACAATATTGTTTCTTTGAAATCTCTCTTTAAAGTTGCTCCATTTCTCTGATGCAGCAAAGAAGCAAGAGAAAATAATTGCTTTCCAGTGGACTCATGCCCGTGAAAACAAACCCAAGTGTACTGCTACTAAAAAGAATCCGTCTGCCACACTTCCTATTTGTTTGGCTTTGGAGGATTGGACAGAGCAGAACTGAGGAAGGCATGATACACCACACTGAGTCATCACCTGGAATGGCTTCCTTCTCCGAGAGCCTCCCAGGGCCCAGCGGGCAAAGGTGGGGCCTGCTCTCCTCACTTCCCCCTTAGTACACCTCTCCACGAAGGAAGACGTTCTGCTCACTTCCTCATTACAGTTCCTGCCCACCAAGTTCATTGCTTAAGTTAGGAAAGAAAACAAAAACAAGCCTCTGAATGCTCATTCTTTCCTTGGGCCCTGGCATTAAATCTGACTCACTGGAAGAGGATCTGTTGTCTTTGCCGGCTTGGCTTCTCTCTCCTTTCTTCTCAGGGACAATGCTCCTCACCTCCTTCCCTTAGAGATCTGCTCCTCCCCTGCTCGAACCACGTGGTTGATTCCGGTGGGGCTGCCAATCGCAGATCCTTGTCCCCTGGTCACAAAGATGATGCTGTGACCTAGGCCTGACCATCCCCCAGCTGCCGAGGTCCAATGAAGAAACTGATAAAAGCACGTTCGCTCAGCCGAGACTTATGTCCAGTAAAGCAGGGGAGGAGAGAAAAGACTTCTTGCTTTGGCAGAGCTGAGCTAAATAAGACAAGCCAGGAGCTTCTGGTGGCCATGCCTCCTGTGCCCTCCCTTGCCAGGATGCAGCCTTCTGAAGTCCAGCACACAGAACCAGTGATGGAGGGAAAGGGTTGGGAGGAGGGAGGAGAAAGACTTGACAATATTATTTGTTCTTCTGGACACAGTGATCCTGACGCCAGACCCACCCTTTGTGCAAGAGCCAATAACCCTCCTGTTTTAGTTATGCTCGTCTTACTTGGGCTTCTGTACCACAACTAAGGAAGCCTGAATGATACAGAAACTGATACCTGCAAATGGACCTTAAAATGTGGAACTGGCTGAAGCAAGGTAGGGGGATCTTCAGGGGATCTGAGGGGATCCGAGGTCAAAGGTGTCAGGAGGTTGGAATGGGTTGGCTATTTCTCATGCCCTTTAATGAGGCACTGCCAAAAAGGATGTTTCTGTCAAAACGGGGCTGCTTGAAAGCAGAAGGAAACAGCAGGCAGATAAAAGAGCGCCTCCTTCTCCTTGCAGCAGGGTTCCAAGAGTGCAGAGAGTTCAGTGGTCTCTTTCCCTAAAGAATTGCGGAAGCAAATTCTGTGACTGGGTAGGGGAGTCCTGGGGGAGCTGGAGTAAAGAGGGAGCCCCTCATCTTGAATCAACAGGCTCAGAGCCTGTGTAGACCTTCCCCATCACTCAGAGCTTCGAGGCAGTTGAGGCCAGGAAGCTGCACCCCTGGAGAATGGACACTCCTCTAGGCCTGGGGTGAAGAGCAGAGATCCTTCCAAAAAGGAGCCAGTTTACTGGTGCTCAGAGGAGCCCACTCAAGGCCCCCAAGGGGTAGAACCCACATGAGGACAGAAAGAACTTGCTCCTCTGCTGGCAAGGTGAGTCTTTGCTGTCCCTACCCAGAAGGATGGGGTATGCTTTCTTAGCTGATGACAACTGGAATTGCATCCCCTTTCTCCTTTTCTAGATAGAAATTTGGCAAGCATATACAGGTAGTCGTCATGATGGAGTCCTTTTCCAATAAAGCCATCATAAGATGAAAATATCTTAAGTTGCAAATGCATTTGATACACTTAACCTGCTGAACATCCTAGCTCAGCCTCGCCCACCTTAAACATGCTCAGAACACTTACATTAGCCTACAGTTTGGGCAAAGGCATCCAACACAAAGCCTATTTTATAATAAAGTGCTGAATATCTCCTGTAATTTATTCAACACAGTGCATCATAGAGTGTTGGGTGTGTGCCCTGGTGATGCACTGGTCACTGCCGCTGCCCAGCAGCATGAGAGAGTATCATATGACATATCGCCAGCCTGGGCAAAGACCAAAATTCAAAATACAATTTCTACTGAATGCGCATCACTTTCACACCATCATAAAGTCTAAAAATCTTAAGTTGAACCATGGTCCAGTGGGGGACTGTCTGCACAGTGTGGTTAAATGCGTCATTCAGTCCTAGGTGGCAGGAGCATGGTATGTCCCATAGGCTTCTCAACTATATCCTTGTCAAACTACTGCTTTTTGTTTGTTCAACACGTATTTATTGAGCACCTACAAAGTGGCAGATACTTTTCTAGGTCCCGGGGACACAGTAATGAAGAAAACAAACAAAACAACCATAAACAAATCTCACCCTTATGGAGTCATCCCCATTCCAGGAAGTAGCATCATCACCCAGGCAGTTGGCCAGGCCCAAATCCTAGAATCATTCTTTCATAACTGCAAGGCTCCCCCCCCAAATCCATCCCAAATCTGTGTACTTCTCACCACCTCCCCGGCTTCCACCAGAGCCCAGGCCACCATCCTCTCCCAGCTAAGTCACTGCAACAGTTTATTAACTGGTGCACTTGTCCCCACAGTCCACTCAGCACACAGTGGTCTTTCAAAAACAATAATCAGTTCGTATACTGTTAAACCTCATAGATCTGTGGACAGCAAAAATCTAAAGAGTTGCATCTACTTCAACAATAAATGAGTGCTAGCCATAGGAGATGAATATGTGTTTGTGAGACTCTCTTTGTGTAAATAGTATTGGTTTTGTTTTTTATGACAGTAGAAAGTGTCATAATGATACATTCAGTTATAGAATTTGTTGTCTCAAGAAAATAAAATCAGTTCAAATATATAAACTACATCCAGTAGCTTCTCAGAACAAGCAGACATAAAATCCAAACCCCTTACATTAGTTTGTAAGAACCTAGGTATCCGCAGCTGCCTACTTATCCTCCCTCATCGCCTTCTGTCTCCTCCCATGTGTGCTGTTGCTCAGCTCCTCCCAGCCTCCTTCTGCTCCTTAGACACACCATGCTGCTCTGCATCTCAAGACCCTCTTGTTGCTGTTCCTCCTTGGAACATTCTTCCCCCTGATCTTTGCAAGCCTGCCTCCTTTCCATTGTTCAAATGCAACAGGATGTTTGATGGGACTTTTCCTGTTGGGGAATTCCAGCTAAATCCCAGAGGTGAGGACAAAGGGGCTCTGAGCATGCCACCCTCTCAAAAGAGCTGCCACCATGGCACCAGAGTCCCCCTCCCAGGGCTTACTAAAAGATGTCGGATCTATCCCTACCAGGCTTCCCTCATCCCTCCTTCCCAATCTTCATGATGACCCGTGGGAGGGGGAGAGAGCAGGAGTCAGGGCCAGAATCATCTGCCCTGTGGGGAGTGCAGTGTTTGTGATGAGAGGTGACCCTCCCTGCTAAGCCAACTACTGGGGAGAGTCCAGAGAATCAGCTATCGGGGGTGGGAGGGGTCCTTAAAAAAGGGGAAATTGGCATGCTGAATATTGTTTTCTAATTTGAATATTGTTTTCTAATTTGCCTTGGACTTAGCCCAGTAAGGTGAGAGATAATTGGCATTATTTCAAGGTAAGAATAGGGGCAGAAGAGAAGTTGCCTGTACCCCTACAGTTGCCCTGGCAAGAACGGGAGAATTTCTGGCTGGGCTCAGTGGACATTGCAGAAGGAAATTGGGCTCGGGGCCATGGATCCTCCAGAGGACTGGTCAGAATTGAAATGCCACAGTGAGGGTATCAATGGCCAGCATTAGCCAGAGAAGGAGTGCCAGCCAACCCAGGAAGGACTGTAGCTGTGGCCAGTTGAGGAGAGACTCCTGTCCAGTTTCTTCTCCTCCTGCACCTCAAATACACAGGAAGAGCAGGGCCTCGAAGAAGAAAAGGGACGGATATCTCAGACCCCTCACACATTCCTTTCCTGTCTTCGTTTCTGGAAGTCAGGATCCCAGCTCAAGAGTGCTCTGTGTAAGGGCAAGGGAAGGGAGATGCGATTTAAATGGAGTCTGAGATTGAAGTCTTAAAGCAGACTGGAATTTCAATGACCAGGAAGTCATGGAATCCGTGCCAGTCCCCGGTCTGTTTGCCCTCATCCTTCTTCACCGACACCCTTTACTGGGGCTGGCACCTGATCCCTGCAGGCTGTGCTTCTCGAGCTGCTGGGTCAACTGACTCCTGGCTGTGTGGTCAAAGGCAGGCACCGGGCCTGGGAACCAGGAGGAAGGGAAGAATCAAGGTATTCATTGTCCACTCTCTGTCTCCAGTGAGGTTTCTGACTGTGGCTCTTCCTCCTTCATGACTCCAGGCCTTACATGGTCCAACTTTTGCTCTTTGATCCTAGCCTCTAGGCTCTGCTCACACATCCTCCTCTGTTTGTCTTTCTGATAATATCTGGATAGTCTTACTGTCTTCTGTTCAGTTGCTCTGCTTTTCCATAGCCCATGTAACTAATTATCTGCATCCAATTCCTTCTGTTTCAAATACTTCAAGTGCTGTTTGTCTTTTGGATGGACCTTAACTAATACATTTCCCCAGAGGCCTATTAGGGTCTATGTCATTAAGGACTGTGCTGCAGAGATGGCATAGGTGGGGGAGCGATTGCAAGAAATCAAATAGTTTCGTATATATACTTTCATCCAGACATCTTAATAAGCCAATGACAAACATCTCAACCCAAATGTCATCTCTCCAGAAGGGTCTCTCCACACCAGCGAAGGCAGCACACACCTCTCCCAGCCACATACAACCCCGTTACCTTTGTTTGTCTTCTTTTGGCAATTTTCAATACCTGAATTCATCTTATCTATTTATTTGTTTGCATGTTTATTATCTATCTTTCCCCACTGGAATATAAGATCCTTGAGGGCATTTTACTCTTTCTTTTTCTGTACTCCTACGTGCTCAGTAAATCATTAATAATTGACTGCCCAGCATCAGGACCTGATTGAGTGGAATGTGTATCCCCCAGAGACCCTTGACTTGCAGCTGGATGTGACAGCTGATGCCACTTTGGTTGCCAACATTTAAGGAGGAGGTGAGTGCATTTTTTGCGTGTGTAAGTGAGAACGTTCTCAGAATTGTATACATGGAAGAGTGTATGTTTAACACCCGAGGGGTGGGATGTGATGGGCATCTTTTGTTTTCACTTGCCTGTTATTTTTTTCTTTCTTGTGTAGCATCCTCCTTTCTTTGAGGAACTGCTCCTAATCCACCCATTAAACTGTCCATCTAAGAATGTAGAATTTGTGGAAGTAAGTCCTTTTTGATACTCTTTTAAATTTCACTTGTGATTAGTAGAATATTCAGATATTTTAATTTTTTTGCATCAGTTTAGATCATTAGATTTTCAAAGCACATTATCCATTACATCTATATTTTAAAATTCATATTGATAAATTGTATATAGAATCTTTTAATTTTTAAAATGGCTTCTGCATCAGTGGTTTATAGCTTTTTCATCATAGTTTTGCATATATGTGTTTTTCTTTCTTTTGCCAGTCTGCTTGTCAGACCTGCTTGTCAGACCTGTCTGCTTGTCAGACCTGTCAGAGGTGTCCTTATTTTTTGTTGGTTTTCAAATAATCAGCTCTTTTTTAAAAAAATGTATCAATTTTACCATGTTTTGTAAACTTTGGTTAATTCATTTTTGCTTTTTATCTTCATTAATATTTTTCCTGCTGATGGAAGATTAAAGATGTTAAGATATGTCATATTTACTGTTGCTGCTGTGATTGAAGCCAAAAGCAATATGGAACCACGTGGAGGATGGGGCCTGATTGGAAACTGACCATAAGGATGGGGAGAGGCTGGACGCCGAGGGGGAATGTAGTCCGTGCCTCTTGTGTCTGCTTCACACACGTTAGGCCATCTCTGATTTCAGCTGTGGCTGTGAGGGACAGTCTGACTCACTTCCTGCTGTTGGTGCTCCACCCCAAGACACCTCTTTTCTTTCTCCATTCTGTGCTAGGGCCTTCTCCCAGTGCCAGACAGCTTTCCGGGCTAGCCCAGCTCAGAACTGCCTCTGGGCAGCCCCAACCAATGCACAACGGTCGCCAATGAACAAATGCCCCCGCCTCCTGTCCATCAGGTAGACACTTTGGGTGAATATTCTACACACTTCTCAGGGGTCCTGGGAGAATTGAGCTCCCATTGCTGACAGCAGGGACCTCCATAATATGTCCATTGATGGGATTTTCTTCTTTCTACACTTTTCTCTCCCTATTTCCTACTCTGGTTTTTTGTAGTCACTCTGCATCAAGTCCTCGTCTCAGGCTCTGTTTTGTGCGACACCAGAACACCCATCACTGCAGCCTGGGAAATGTTTGAGGCGAATGCAGAGTAGGATAAATGGTAAAACTTCTAAGTCAGCTTCTCTCCTGTTTGTGGGGCTGCCTTGAAGAAAGCCGCAGTGCACGGATGAACAGAAACTGCCAAGCTATGCAAGAGCTGTGACACTGGAGGCCAGGCAGTTTTGCTGTAGGTGTCTTAATAAGCATAACGCTATGAGAAGAAGCAACCTTTCTTGAACTATGAGAAACTACTGTGTCATTGATTGGCAGAGACCTGATCAGTGGCAGCTGGGGTGGTCTGGGTGACAGGACCACCAGAACGTCTCTTCAAGATCACCCTGACTTCGGCAGAGCTCTCAGAAAAACCAGCTCGCCACTTACTGCCAATGGAGCACTGACACCAGGGAAGTAAATCTGGCCACAGTGGACATCCCTGAATTCCCTTCTCCCAAAAGGATCCCACAGATAAACAATGACTCAAACTAATTCCTGGGCAAATTTGAAGGAAGAATTGTTGAAGAATATTTGAGAAAGAAAAAGACAACTTTGTGATAATTTTATACCTAGGGAATCTGACTTGTAATTTAGGTTTTAAAAGAAACAGGAACCTGTTTTATCATCACAATTGGGTAAAGTCTGGAACATATTTTACAACCACATTATCAACAGTTATTCAGTTCAACATTTCCCAAAATTCAGTCATTTGCCTATCATCTTGACAATATACCATTTATACTATTAGTTACCTAATATTTTTCTTTCAACTAACACACTTTTTAAAACTCAAAATATCCACTTCATATTAAATAAAAATAAATGTGGAATTATGGATTTAGTGTCTACCTATATTTTTCTAATGCATATTAAAATAAATATATAACTATTAAAGTAAAAACCACCTCCATCTATATGTGGCACACATACTATACACATTGGGAAACATGGATTTGGACATAACTATAAATTATTTTGACTTTTCTTCTCATTAGATTTCTTATGTGTTATAATTTCCTTTACTTTGTGAGCTCTTAATTCTCCATTAATTTCCATTTGGTTATAATTCTTCCACAAAGTTTGTTTCTCAGAAAGGGTACCTGCATGCTATAATTTTGAGTCTTGACATTTCCGAAAGTGTCTTGCTTTTGTTCTCATACATGAAAATTTGGCTGGCTGTGGAATTTTAATATCCTAATTCTTAATCCACAGGATTATTTACACATTGTTCCATTGTCTTCTAATTTTTAATATTGCAAATGAGAAATCCAATGCCAGCCTGAATTTCTTTCTGTGTAGAAGTTTATAGGATTTTTTTTTTTAGGATTTTATAGGATTACCATTGAAATGCAGAAATCTTACCAGATATGTACTTGGGTGGATTTTTTTTTTTTTTGCAACAATTCTGCCCAGGACTCAGTGAACCATTTCAATCTGCAAATAAAGCTCCTTCTTCAGCTCAGAAAACTTTCTTTCATTATTTTGCTAATTGATACTTCTCTTCCATCCATTCTTCTTTCGTATTCTGACTCATATAAATATTGAAACATTATATCTATCTCCCTCTCCCTTATCTTTCATCTCACAAATTTATCTTTTAGTCTGTGTTCTGAGAGGATCATATTCATTATTTTGATTTTATCTAATAATTCACTAAATCAAGTTTCAGTAGTGTATATGCTATAGTTCTATCTTATTTTGGTGAGCATACAGTCATCATTTTATTTTCAAAGACTGTTTCATGTTCTTCTCGTATTCCATTTCATGCTTCTTTTGTTCTCTGAAATTTCACTAAAAATATACATTTGAAGTTTTTAAAGTTACTCTTGTTTTCTGTAATAATACTTTTTAAATAGAAGCCATTGGCTTTGATTGACCTGCTGGTTCCCTTTTTGAGGCCACTGAATCCCCACAGGTGACTAATTGGTGCCTGTTGTTACATACTGATGCTCATAAATAAGAAAAGTGTACACTGAAAAGGATGGAGAGCTCTTCTGGGTGCCGTCAGCAAGTGCACAGGTCTCTATGAGCAACCCCAGCTCTTCCCGCTCCCCTTTGCCTGCAGCCCCTGCTGGCACCATCCCTTGGGGTGGTGCCCAGACAGGTTGCGGGGTAGCCAATCATACCAGGCCCGTATCTTCCAGAAAGTCCTCAAGGTTTCGCCTGGTTGATGTAGTTCTTCCTTTTTTTAACAGTGGTGCTGCCGGTAGTTTTTTTCTTTTTCTTTTAATTGTTTTTATCATTTCAATAAGGTATAGGAAGTTACCGTGAGTTCAAATTGTTATCTTGAAATCAAATCTGAGTGGCTTCCTGCTAGATTAAACCTGATATGGCAGGCTGGGGCGCCCCGCCTGTGCATTTTCACATTCTGATTGCCAGGGTCCAGATCTCTTTGCTCGAGAACTTTCTCTGGCGACCTGCATGCACTCTGCCTGTGCCGCAGGCCAGAAGTACTGGGTTGCAAGGCAGCCGCCCTTCCTCCCCCACTTTTCAAGACCGATGATGGGGATTGGTGTTTAAATACCACAGCACCCTCGTCCCTTAGGTTGGAAACTTTGACGTGCCAGGCTGCACTGGCTCCCAGAGCTCCTAAGAGGAGAGGACAATCTAGATCTAGTCACCCACAGTGTCTAGATGTGCCCTTTTATATCCGCCTTATCTTCGCCATCTCATTTCCCTGTTCCCCTATTGGTGATTACTGGGACCGCCTTGCAAGTAAACTCTGCAAATGAGTGTTCATCTAAAGCGGAACCCAAATCGAAACCCTGAGTGTGGCAGGCTTTTTATAAAGTTCTCTCTTCTGGTGTGGCGAGTGAACTGGGGGAGGAGGCACCGTGGAGGGCGGGAGACCAGGATGGGGGTGTGAGTTGCAGGCCCTCGGAGGGGAGAGAGGGGCCAGCACCCCATACAACCCAAGATATTTTAAAAATATTTTGACATTTAAAAAATTGAAGTAGTCATCATAGAAATATCCTGACTTTGCTGAACTTCCTAGCACTTATGTTACGGCTTATTGTTGGTGGTGGTGTTACTATTACTGCTACTATGAAGGCACTCAGTCAATGTTTGTTGAATAAATGAGTAAATAAATGACTCCTGGGTTATTGTCTTGATGGTAGTGCCACTAACTGCGAGGAGGGCCAGAGGAAAAGGTGCAAGTGTGGAAGGAGAGGAGGGGTAGCAATTTGCTCCTACCCACATAGCAGATAACAGGGTATTCTGGATCCTTCTTGGAACTCAGGGTCTGGGACAGGCTCTACACAGGGGGATAATAAGTCTATTTAACGGTCAGCGAGGCACGTGTTCCTGTCAATAAGAAAGAATCCAGCCCTCATGTCAGGGCTGAGTCCTGGATCCCCTGCTGGGCTGGATGATAACATTTTAGTCGTCGGATTATGGAAAGCAGGAGCAGGGTAGCCAGGACACTTGGGGGCTTGGGACCATGGATACTCACCAACAGCAGACAGAGTTGTACCAGTGTATACGTGCTGAGTCACAGCCCTGGGCTTGGAGATGGCAGAGCAACTAGGCGCATTGGAAGACACCATCTAGCAAGGCTGGAGGAAGGACTCCCCCCCACTCCAGCCCAGGCCCTGCTGAGAGACACCTGGGGCAGACCAAGGATGGTGAACCCTGAAAGGATGGCCAGGATGCTGTTCTCAATGCTTCCAGTAAATGACCTCCATGGAGGGTAGCTTCCATTGCTATCCCTCTTTTAAAGACACAGAAACTGAGCTGCAGGGAAGGGTTGAGTGTACGGGATTACTTTCAGTCACTTGGTGATTTTCCGTAACGTGCCTACAATTACATGGCTAGTAGGTGGCAGAGCCAAAATTCAAACCTGTCTACACTCAACTGCCCTATAAATTGGAGTACAGGGTGGAAGGCAAAAGGGAGAAATCAGCCAGTGACTATCGAAGAGTTTCAAGGAGGCTCGGTGGTGTCTTGGTGGCCCAAGAGCTCAAGGGGTAACCAGAAAAGTACATCCCCAGCTGCCAGGTTAGGCAAAGATGACATACATATGCTTGTCCCAGCTGGTGGAGTTTCTCAGGAGTAGGGCGTAGAGGAGATATAAAAAGATTTGAAACAGTATGTGGTGTTAGAATGGGCTTGGTACATTTCAAAAGTGAGGACATTATGTATCTTTGTACCTCCAAATCCGAACATGATCCTGGGTACAAAATTATTACTCAAGAAATATTTGTGAATGGAAGAATGAATAAACAAAAATTCTGCTTGATCTTTCTCAAACGTAGATCTGACCCCCATCTCTACCTGCTTAAAATCTTCCCGAGGTGCTGCACAGTTGCAGGATAAGGTCGAAGAATTCAAGGTCAGCATCATCTCACCTCTGCCTATCATTCCCCCACAACATCCCCTACACTCAGCCTTCCCTGCTGCTGTATGCTGTGTAGGGTAGAGTCTATTTTCTTCGGTCCTACCAACCTGCTGTGCCCCCCTTTTCTGGGCATTAAAAACCCCCATTCATTTTGGATGACGGAATTTTTCCTTCTGCACAACTCATCTTTTGGGGGCAGGAGGCCGCCAATCACAGTCATGGGCACATGACACAAGTAGGACCAGTCAGAGTCCATTCCGGGAATTAATGCAATCCCAGAGGGAAAAGGAAGTACTTCTGTTTCCTCTGTGGCCACTCTCTGGGGTGATGGAATAATACAAGCCCAGAGCTGTCTGCAAATCCCCTGCCACATGAAGGAATCTTTTCCTTGGTTGGAGGAAGAAAAGCCACACACAGAGAAAAGGAGAAGCCGGCCGGCCACACACACACACACACACACACACACACGTGCATGTGCACACATGAAGAGAGAAGAGGCAGACTAAGTTTCCATGTTGCCATGTCCACATTGCTTGAGTTTCTACGTCCCCCGTGCTTCCCAGGTTCATGAGACAATACATTCCTTTCTTTTTTTTTTCTGGCTTGTTAATTTGAGTTGTGTTTCCTTTATTGACTAATGGTCAGCTGCACTGGATTGCTGACAGTTGTCTCCTACTTACACCCCTTACAGGCCCAAGTGACACAGTGCAAGCCATATGAAGTCCAAAGGACACAGGAAATTTGAGGGCAGCTCCTATGGTCCATTCTCCTGTTCCCTCAGTTTTTCTTCCAGCTACACTATGTGACCACATCCAGGTTGCTGGGGGGAATCTCCAGGACCTTCTCCTTCATGCTCTCTGTTCCTCCCTCCATCCCTTCTCGATCCTTTGCTCCTTTGCACCCTACAAAGTCTGCCTCCTCATGGGGTCTGGGTTGGCAGCTGTTTCTGACCCTCTGGTTCTGTTGTAGACAGGGGACTTTGGATGCTGTAGGCTTCAGACCTTGAGGGTCTGCAATATGGACTCAGACCGAGTCCCCAAAAGATCTCTAGCACTCTAAAGATTGCCCACTTGTGGCAAATCTTCCCTCCCTTATCATGCTGAGACTGTTAGTTGGCTTCCCAGCCTTCAGGTACATTAAAGACTTCCAGGCGTGGGGTAGAATGAAGGCTTGCAGACACTTCAGCATTTGTGTCTCAATTGTGTGCAAAGTTCAGACGTTAAACACATCAGGTGCTCAGAGGAGGAAGCGTGAGAAAGGGCAGGCAGGGCCAGGGGGATGGGGAGTGGCCACTGGCAGAAGGGCCAGGCCAGCCCTGGAGTGGTGAAGGCTTTCCCGTGGACTCGCCCACCCACCAAGGGTCTGCAACATGGACCTGCAAGATGGTGCAACGCACGGACAGCACAGCCTGGCAGAGTAGCCTGTGTGGCTTGCCTAAGTGACATGAGGACACCAGGCTGATGGTCTCTGGCATGTGACAGGAAAGCTCGGTGAAGGCTCTTGAACACCAGGCCCAAGATTCCGACGGTCACTCTCAGAGTCTGAAAGGAGCTAGGGGGTGGGAGATTCAGGGGCTCCTTTTGGGGCGGCCGGTCATACCTCCTCCAGTGCATGAGAGGCCTGGGCAGCCAGGCCTTTCCTGGGGTTAGTCTGCCCCCCAGGTCCCCATCCCAGGCTGCCCCTTCCATGGCCCTGGGCCGTTTGGGCTCTAACTGAACCGGGCAGCTGCACCACATGGCCTCAGGAGCCCTCTGTCCCCTTCCCCTGCAGCTCCGATCCATGCCAGTCACCCCCCACCCTGTCACTCAGTGGGTGGGCAAGTCCTCAACAACCCACCTCTGGAGCTTTCCAACCTATAACTGTCTTCATTCCATGACCCAGCAGAACAATTCTCACTGCTCTTCCATTTATGAAGCCCCTAAGTGGAGGTTCTGGGCTGCCTTTTTTTTTTTTGTCTCTCTTGGATTTCCTTCCTACTTCAAGGACTATGAGGGTGAATTCAGTTTGCTGAGTTTCTGGCCAGCCCAGCTGAATGGGAGGAAATATCCCAGCATGCCTCTTGCCTGGCGATTATGCTTCTCCTACAGGGTCAGAGCAGGAGCCAGAGAGACACAGGCGTGGAGCTGGGAGGGAGCAGAGGCAGCCTTGCACGGTGGCTCCTTGGGCAGATCTGGAGTGACACAGACCCTGAGCCTGAAGCCAGCCCCGCCACTCGCCAGCTGTGTGACCTGGGACAAGTAACTTCCTGAGCCTCAACTGTTGTTTTTTGTTTGTTTGTTTCTCATTTGTAAAGTGGGTAAAAATGCCTACCTTGCAGAGTTACTATGAAAACAAGATGGGGTATATAATAAGTCTGATGTTTCATAACCGGGAGCTGATATTATGCTTGTCTTATCTCAACCTCCATGAGAGAGAGAGGCAGACTTGCCCAGAGGCATGCACTGAGACGGTGGCAGACTCAAGTTCATCCTGTTTCCCAGTCTGGGGCTCCTCTGCCCGCCACACACTGTCCCCACCAGGTGGGAGACAATAGGCAAGAGCAGATGGGCATGATGGGAAAATCTTTCAGTTCTCTGCTCATCGCCTGAGGAGAAGCACAAGTGGCAGTGACAGGATTAGCAGCCCCACCCCAGGTCGGCTTCCACATCAGCGAGGGAGAATAAAGGAGTGAGGGGGACAAAGTCAAACAGAAGAAAGTGCCCGGAAAAGATGTTTTTATGTACACTTACATGGAAAAAAAATCAAAGTATACAGCATGAAGATATATGTTTCTCAGAAAATTCATCTCTGTGAACCTGTTTGTTTCGGTTGCAGTTCTGGTTCAAGACTTGCCAAATGGAAGGCGTAAAATCGCGGGGTGGGGGTGGGGAGGAGAGCCACCAAGGGAAAGTAGCAATTATGTGCTATTTCTTTTCTAGTTCCAGATAATTCGGAGTTTCAACTTTTCCGGCAAGTCAGAGTTATATAAACAGATGCCACACTAAAATATGATTGTGTAAAAATATAAAACTCCTAAAGCATGATCGCAATAATATTTTAGGGAAGAAAACACATTAAAGTCTGGTAATATCAGATAGTACAAACAGGATCATTTGAGCAGTTCTGTGTCTCTGTGAGAACACCAGTTGCAAATGATGGACGTGTGGGAAAGAAAGCATTCGGTCTGCACATAACTTAGAAAGGGGTAACATTTCTAAACACTGACTTTGTAAGAAAACATGAAGGACATCTTAACACTCAACAACAATGGTTAAAAGGAGGAAGTAACTTTCTGAAGGATGCAGTGGGCAGAATGCTACGGCCTTGGTTTTCAACTTGCTCTTAACCTGTGCTGGGGTGTGTTCACACTGCACGGCGTTTCCTGCGGAATCTAGCACCGAGAGATGGATCAGACTTTGTCTTTGATCTGAGTCCTTTATGTCTTCAGTTTTGAGTGTATTGAGGTATGTTTTCTTTGGTTGCCCTTATAACAAATGTGTAATAAAAAACTGTAATATTTACAACATTTAAACATTTTAGATTTCAGTGTCAGCTCTTCACATAAGAAAAATCTAAAACCTCTCTTTAAGAAGCATTGGAAGATTATTACTTCCTAGCATCTGTCATGAAACTGTTTTCGATGCACAGGACAATGAGCCTATTAGCACAGCTATATGTTTTCTGGTCCAGAATCTTCCCCGAGCTCAGCGGGGAGGCAAGTCCCGTGACAGCCATGTCCGCGGTTCGCCACGCTTCACAGTACTTATCCACGAGGCGGACCCCGTGGGGGCTGGAGCCATGCCAGATGACCTTCTGGGGCCTAGAAAGTAATTTTGTCGCGTTACTTTTTGAAATGACACTTCTCTGTGTTATATCTTGATAAGCAAAATTGGCGTAAGTCCAGTGAATCAAGTCAAACTCCTTAACCCTCCACGGTCTGATGCCAGATCACCTCTCTGTCCTCACTGCTCTTGCCAACTTTCTGAACACACGATATTCCAGCCATACCCAGCAGTAATTTTAAAATCATATCCTCTGCTTTTGTGAATCTAAACCTCTGCTTATGAGGTCCCATAGTCTGGAGTGGCCTCTCTTTCATTTTTAAACTAGTGAGTGACTCCTTTGCGTTTTTCAAAGGCCAATAAATGCCTCCTCTTGCAGGAAGCCTTCTCTGATTCTTGTCCCTAAATGAACATTTCCTCTACACTCCTATCATATCTGTTTCTGCACTTAATGACGATAACATTCTGTCTAGAATCATCGTTAGCCTGTGTCTCTGTAGACTGTGAGTCCTGGAAGGGTTGTTCTGAGTTGTTCTATTCTGAAAAGCACACATAATTTTCAAAGATTTAGAATGCAACTCACAGTAGAGAGTTACAGGATCACCACAAGTTGCAGAGCTTACCACTCATTAAGTGCCCACTGCATGCTGTACGTTTTCACACATATCATTTTATTCGTAGAACAATCCTATGGTATAGGTATGATTATCTTGCCCATTTGACAGGTAAGGCAGCTGAGGCTCAAAGAGTGGAAATGCCTTCCCCAAGGTCCCATATGGAGCTACTGGACCTGGGTCTCCTGGCTCCAAGGACAGGGCTTTCCCCATGGCCCTGTGGCTTTATGTTGGCAACATCCCAGAGGGGCAGCTGATAAAGGTATGCGATTATTAGGAAGCCTCCTAAAACTGTCCATCATATCACACCTGAGTATTTCCACCCTTACTTACCAAGAAGGATCTGTCATCACGTCTCGGCCATCAAAGGAGTAGATTGGAATGTGCATGTTGAACTGACCTCCATGGCCAGCAAAAATCGAGTCCCAATTATTAAAAAGTACTTGGCCCTATAGAGACAAAATGCCACATTAGAATCATTGTATCATCAGCCTACAAATGGACTATATATTTTTACCCATTCTGCAAAGCCCAGATGACACCTCATATTGAAGTCCCCAGCCTCAACCCCAGAGCCTGGACAGAGTGGAAACTCAAGCAATGTCTATGGTTTGATTTTATAATCCATCCTCGAACCCTTTCGATTTTACTGTCTTATTTCTTCACGCAATGCCTCTTATCATATGTGTATACAATGCTCCTCCCCATCAAAAGCATATTTTAGGTCTTTCTTTATTATCAATATTTTAAAATTTTTGTGTATATGTGCTGAGCTTCTAATTTGTGCCTGGTCTTGTGCCAATCTACACTCTGGGTGATAACGGAGATGAATCTCTTAGTCCTTTCCTGAAAGAGCCTGGTCTCTTGTGGAGAGATCCAAGAACAAAAACAATTCCAGCTGGGAGAGGGGACGGAAAGTGCTGGGGACAGGGTCAGGAGGGAACTTGCCAGCCTCAGGGTTCCAAATTGGAGCACTGGGGTTGCAGGACCGAAGGCGCTTCAAGTGCCCTTGAGAGCTAGTTAGTGATCAGGAGCCAGGATGTGTGTGAGTAGCAACAGAGCTCTCCCTCTGCAGCCTTGAAGGAGTTTGCTATTTCCACGGCATATCTGAGGGACCTAACAGGCCCTGGCTTACCAGAAGATGGGGCACAGAAATATTTGCCCGGCTTTGGAAGCTTACACGCTAAGAAAACACCAAACCGTGTTCAGGACAAAGTGCCTCTGCCCTGGGACAAGTGTCCCCCAGCTGTTCTGTGGTGCCACTCAGCTACCCCCCAGAAGACATCCTCAGGTGGGACCAAGAGCCCCAGACACAGGAGTCAAGGAAACTAATGCTCGTTTGCAGTGACTTTGAGCACACTGCTTTCTTCCTCTGAGCCTCAGTTTCCTTATCTGACAAACTAAGAAAAAAATAACTCCTGTTTTTATTGGAAGTATCTATTAGGAGTATAGATATAAAGTGCTTTGTAAACAAGCAAAAAGCCCTACATAAGCTAAAGAAGTTAATATTATTATTTCTTCTGTGTGCTCCAAGAGTCATAGACCATCCAAGCAGGAAGGGAACAGGCCCAGAGAGGGAAAATGACCTGCACAAAGTGGCACAATCAGTCAGGGGACAGCTGGCCCAGAGCCAGCAGTCTTCTGTTGACTTCATGGAACAGCAGCTGCCCCCAGGCCCTGCGGAGGCCTGTGCCTCCAGAAGGCTGTGGGCACCGTACTTGTTTTTACCTTGAGGTTCACTATTGGAAGGCTGTGTCTCTCTGCTTTCCGCACAACTGTGGAGAGATCTTGCAAATGGGAGGATAAGAACGCTCGGTAGGTGGACAAGAGTCCCGCAGCCCGGGCCTGCTGGAAGCACTGAAAATCAGCTCGAATGTCCCCAGAAAATGGCATGTTCAGAGCAACCAAGTGCAGCTGAAAAAAGTGAGAGAAAACAGAATGCAGTTAGACTCACAGGCAAACTCCAATCCCCGTAAACATCTCACGTCCCTAAGAAGATCCTAGACTTTGTAGGCTGGGAGCCACATGGAGGTCGTCTTATTCAACCTCTCCTTGACACTGGGATCGCAGTCTCTGCTTGACCACCTCCAGGGAGAGCTACGGTCTCCCAGAGCAGCTTGCTTCAGCTCTCCAAGCAGTTCTAAGTGGTAGAAATTTCTCCCTTAGTTGAGAAAAACAAAACAAAACACTGCTTGGACCAAGTAAAGCACTTCAGAGATCGGAACAGATCTGAATCCAGCCCGTAGGCTGTATGGTTGAGACTTCTGGGTCCCCCCAGCTCAGCTTCCAGCAGGGTCCTGGATCCCAGAGCTTCCCCGAGCCATCTGCCTGCTGCCCTTTCTTCCATCTCCTGCGTGGGTCTGTGGCTGGTCATGTGAGGGGCCCAGGGACAAGGCATCAAAAGGAGAAGGACGTGACACTTATGATGAAGACTACTGGGATAGACCCTTCTGGGAGCTAGGGCTCTAATAGTAATTCTAGCCTCACGTCCCTGCCATCTTGGTCAGCAGCCCAAACCAAAGCCATCCCATAGCCTGTTTCTCCGCATATGCTCTCCCCAGGCCCAGCTCCCTCGACTGCCCTCTCCCCCAGCGCTTTCTGCCACACCCTCGGGAACGCATTCTATAATCAAGGGACACGCATCCCCTCCTCTCCAGTCTTGTCTCAGGGGTAGTTTTTATCTCATCCACTTAGAGCTGGGGAGGGCTGCTGTGGGACCTCGGCCCATCCTGCCAAAAAAGGAAACTATTTTTAAATATTTTAAGCCAAAGGACATGAAAGGAGCCTTATGTGGTGAGACAGGAGGTGGCCAGACCCGAAGGAAGCGTCTGTGTGCTGGCGCAGGCCTGCCATGGTGGCCTTCTCCTTCTCAAGCTTCCAGCCGGATGGCCACAGCTGCCCATGCACTAGTGTCCAGGCTGCCCCACACAGTGCTTGCGTGTCTCTGGGCATTGTTCTCATGCACCACCCCTCTCCTTCCCTGTCTCCTGCACAGGACAGATGCCTAGCCTGCTGCCTTCCCCACTCTGTCTCTCTTTATTCATCCCAGGTTCTGCCTTGGTCACCGCCCAGACAGAGGTCCAGGTCAAGCAGCACCACCCCCACCCCCCACCTGCCCCATGCCTCCCCAGACTGAAGCCTCCCCAACAGGCCTTGCAGGGGCTGGCGTTTTAGGCTCCACATTCCCTCCATTAGGATGGGAGGGGGCTTCAGCATGCTGCCCACTCACCACCACCACCTGTAGGCCACCAGACTTCTACCTATACTAGATACACACACACAGCCTGGCCTTCTGATGCCCCTGCCATTGGCTACACTGCCCCTACCTGGTCTTCCTCCTTCTCATGCATCTGGAGACTCTGACACCTGAGGGAAGAAGCCTGTGGTCTCATCACCCTGCAATCAGTGCACTTCTGGGGCTACATCAAAGGGCATTCACCAGGGGCCTTCATAGAACGAGGCTTCCCCAATGTCAGTGGCCACCTAAGAAAGGTATGGGGCATGGCCAGGCGTGGTGGCTCACGCCTGTAATCCTAGGACTGGGGGGCTGAGGCAGGATGATCACTTGAGATCAGGAGTTTAAGACCAGCCGAGCAAGAGCGAGACCCTGTCTCTATAAAAAACAGAAGAATTAGCTGGGCATGGTGGCGTGCACCTGTAGTCCCAGCTACTCAGGAGGCTGAAGCAAGAGGATCACTTGAGCCCAGGAGTTTGAGGTCGCAGTGAGCTGTGATGACACTACAGCACTCTAGCCTGGGTGACAGAGAGAGACCCTGTCTCAAATAAATAAATAAATAAATAAAAGGTATGGAGCAAGTGCAGGGCGTCCCCGCCAAGCTTCTAATCCCACCCCGCTCCGCTGCTCCTTTAAGGAGATACAGAGAAATGTCTGGAATTATGGTTGTTTCTGAATGGAGAGAAACAACCGGGGGCTTTTGTGCTCTCACGTTTGTAGTTCTCTAATTGCTGGAGCATTTCTATAATGAATGAGTATCACTTTTAGGAAGACAATAATGTTTTAAGCATCAAAATGTTAAAATGAAAAAAAAAAATTTTAAAATGGCTGTTTTTGTGGGTGGTTGTAATTTTGGTAAAATTATAGGTAAGTGACTATTTTCTTCTCCATTCTTTTTATGCATTGTCAAACTTTTCTGTAATGAATATGTACTACTATTGAATTTACAAAATACTACAAAAAAATTCTTTACCTGCTGCTCTAACTTCTTTGGGGGCTTTTGAAGGGTTACCTGCACTCACTTCTCCCTTCCCTCACCTCCCATTTACTCCTCAACCAACTAGAATCTTCTTGGCGATTGAAATGTCGTGCTCTAGTTTCTAAATTTGAAGGATACCTTTTAGTTCTTTTTATGGATTTCCTGGCAGCCTTGGACACTGCTGGCTACTACCTTGCTTGGCACCTTTCTTCCTCTCTGGCTATGGCTTCCTTGTTTCCTTCTCATATTTCTCTATCAGTTCCTTTCTGTTTTTGCTCCATATAGTCCCATCCCCTTTCACTGCATAGATTCACTTTCAGGGTTCCTGCCACCCCTGTGGCAACTACATGGCTCATCTCCAGACCCGATCCCACTGAATTCTCACGCCTTCCTATCCTATCCCTTCCTGGTAGTCCCCACGCAGGTATCCTCCGGGCACCTCGGACTCATCATGCTCCAAATGAGTTCCCCCTTGGTGACCAGTGGCAGTGCAGGACACATGTTTCTGATGTCTGCCACGCCCATGTCTGGTTCTTTGAAAGTGCCCCCACAGTCCTTGCTACAAGGAGTGGCCTTAGGCCTTCAACCTCATTCTCCTGGCTACCCTCGATTGGACAGAGCGTGGGCAACTGACCCTAGAGATGCCAGATTAGACTATCTCTCCCAGGACTCTGAACTGAGCTGGGTAGTACTGGGCTCGGCAGCTGTCAGATCATAGAGCTGGGGCCAGAACCAGTGCCAGGGCAACCCAAAGCTGTGTGCAAGCTCGCACAAGCTATTATGTGTGTCGGGTGGGAAGAAAGACCCTTGCAAGAAGGTGGTCTGCAGAAATAGTAAAGCAGACTGATGGCATCTTTCTCGCCATTCAGCTGAGTTCCATGAGGTTCCTGCAATGATTTGAACAAGATCTTTACTTAAGCTAGCAAAGGAATAGAGTGAGAGTTTCTAATCTCTACAATGAGATGATCTCTGGAAAGGAAACTGTCACCACTCTATCACCACTGCAGAAGCCCAGGCATCCTTTCTGACCACTCTCATCCTCGCTGCCCTGTATCCAGCCAACGATCCAATTGGTCACTCCTGCCACCTTTGCGTCTCTCCAGTCTGCCTACTTTTCTACACGCTCACTGCTGTGAAAGCACAGGAGCCACCTCACTGGCCTTCGGACCTCTGCTCATGTCCCCTCTGATCCATTTGACACTATAAGGAAGGGAATTTCTGAAATGCCGATCTTATCATACCTTCTGCTGCTTTATATACAGTCTCCAGTAGCTCCCCAGTGCCCAGAGGAAAAGGTCAAAGTACTCAGCTTGGCTTGCAGGCTCTTGTTGACTGGCGCTTGCCCTTGCCCTTGCTGACTTCTGCAAACTAAACTTCTTCCTCTTCTGCCTTAAGCTTTACTCCTTTGGCCAGACTGAAACACTTGCAGTTATAGGACTGCACAGTGCTTCCCCTTGCCTGCTTCTGTTCCATCTTCCCTCTGCCTGGGATCTCACCCTCTTTCTCCAACCTGGCTCACTCCTGCACCCAACTATCCTTTAGGTCTTATTTAGAGGTCACCTCCTCCAGGTAGACTTCTTTGGCCTTCCTTGTACCCCCAGCACCCTGTGTTTGCCTCACCCAAACAACTCGGCACACAATGCATTCTAAGTCTCTATCTTTTGTTTGCCTCTCTTGCTAGCCCACAAGCACCTTGATGGTAGGGACTGTGTACTAAGCACGGGGCCCAGCACATAATAGACACACGCTCAGTATTTGCAGAGTCAATGCATAAACCATACTTACAGCAGGCTTCTCATAATTGGCACTTGAAATAGGGTTCAATGGAGGCTGAGGGTGATGTGGCTGTTATGTAAAAGAGGAAAAGAAAGAGTTCTGAATATGCATTCAATCTATTCCTCAAAGGATGCTGAGGTGCAAGTGCAAAGTTTCTTTCTTTCTGTTTTTTTTTTTTTCCTAGAACTGCTACATGGTGGGCAGCAAGTGCAATGTTTCTCAAAAAGATACTTCAAATAGTTTGTCATTGTCTCTGACTGTGACTCTGAACTGTGAAGAGATTCAGGCTCGAATGAAAAAGTCATCCTCAGAAAGGGAGGGGATGTCCTCAAGACTTTGCAAAAGAGCATTGAACCCAGAAAGCAGAAGACCCGTGTTTAAAAATCAACTCTCGCTTAACAGACATAGCCACCTCTTCAAAGCCTCAGTTTCATCATCTATAAAATGGGTACCTGCCTCAAAGGGCTGCCTGGAGGGCTAAAAGAGGGATGTCAGTTGGCCATGTTCTCATAAGGCCGAGAGTGTTAAAAATTAAAGGAATCTTGTCGATTGCTTACGCCAAACAATGATTTCACAGATGAATGAACTGAGGCCAAGAGAGGAGAAGCCACCTGCCCGGGAGGATTCAGCTACTATGGGAACAGCAGGTCACCAGCCACTGGATCCAGTTCTCCCTCCACTTCTGCTGGCACCTAGTAACGTCTGGGTTTCCACCAGACACTAAACCTTGCAGAGCTGGGTGTCCCATTGGAGAGCAGGTGCTGGAGACCAAGGGGGACTCTGGAAACCCTGATGAAGGAAGGAATGAGCCACGGAGCAGGGAAACTACTCACGTTGCTGGAAAGTGCTGGCGGTGGAAGGCTGTCGGCAGGAATGGGGATCAGTTCTCCCAGCTTTAAGGAAAACAGTACATGCAAATGAAACATCAACTAGAAACTTCGTCTATTTTCAAAGCAGAAAAATGGTATTTACAGGAGTAGACGATTATTTTTAGAGGGTCTTTGGAGGCAGTTTGTTAAAGGAAGTTTAGGAATTACCTGTAATTTTTTCCAGCCATCTCTCACACGAATGAAAAACTCAGTGCTGTCCCTAAGGTAGATGAATGTTCCTTCTATAACCAAATGTGCTTTCTGCAGCATGTCGTCCATGTCGCTGAAGGTCGTGACCTGTCAGATCATTCAAATCCCAAACACCGCTGTTATCCTCAGAGCAAGGGGACAATTTGACAAACTGGCCTCTTTGTACAGTCAACTATGAACCACCCCTCATGTTCGATGACAAGGCTTATGGTGCCATATAGAGATTTAGATATTCACCAATAAATAAAGGGTATCCTTTCTGATAAAACAAAAACATGTATTACTTCGAAACACAAATCTAAATTATAATAAATGAATTAAAACAAAAAAGCTAATATTCTGTGGGTACAAAAACATTTAAGAATCGTCAACAGAGTTGTGTTTGTCGGGTCTGGCATTAGCAAACTCCCTGGGAAGTGCTGCCTCTTCCAGTTTTTGAAGCTGCGTGTGGTCACGACATTGTTAAGTGGTGCCACTTTGTGCTACTCTTTGAGGAATTTCAAATTTATTTCCATTTGCAGTTAGAAATGCAAGCAAGGGAGCAACTATACTTAGGTACTAAATCTTTTTGTCTAGCTGGGTAGTAACAATATTAAATGAACGATAGAAAATGAGGGTCTGTGATTTCTCTGTCTAGAAAGCGGCCAAAGATTAGACAGTCACTTAGCATATCTACGAGCAGATACAGATGCTGCAAAAATCTATTGAGTAGCATCAAATCTCAAAGAAACATCAGCTAAGAGAGTTCTTATTTTTCATTTTCACTGAGAAAGATGATAAAAAATTAATTTTCACTTAGCCTTGAAGATAATGGCTTCGTGCATCAAAATGGCTTAGCAGTCCTCCCAAAGGACCAAATACCAAAATTCTATCACTGGCTGGACAGTTCTCTCTTTTGGCAGCCAAATTTTCTGACTAAAATCCAGCAAAGATTGAAGAGCATTCTACTCCTGACGTCCTTGTGAGGTATTTGTCTGTCTTTTGTGCATTCTAATGACCCTGGTGGGCCATACCTTGTTCCCAAGTGCTGCAGAGTAACAAATGTACAAGAGACATCCTTTGGCAGAAGAGAGAGGGCTGAACTACCCAGGGCCAATATGACCAGCACAAAGACCTGTTGTGATACTGTTTATACTCTTGGGCTTAAAGTTTTTGATATAATATTATGTGACTGGTTTTTGTTATAGCTTAGTCAGCTAAGGATTTGAAGGGTGGAACTTAAATAACAAATGATTTTGTTTCTCGTATAACAGGTGACACGTTTTAAGTCATCTGACATCTATAATAAATTCCCTCTACTCTTTGTGGAATTGCACCAATTCTACTGTCATGAAGGCTAATCCCAAAAAGGTGCCAGGTGCTATAGCCAGAGTTTTAAGTAAATCCATCCAAAATGGAATGATGAATACACATTGATAATGACACTGACCAAGTTTCTGGATCCGGGAAGCCCTGGCTGTCCTGGAGGGCCAGGTGGGCCTGGAAGAGCCACAGCTAAGACAAAGCAGAAAAGAAATGTTACAAAGAACTGCCCTCTCTGAAAAAATGCCTCAAGTGTCAGCTGGTCACCCCAGCAAAGTGTTTACAACCCCACTCACAGTGCCACAAAGCATCCCGACTTGCGGCTGCATCTCGGGGGGGTCTGGACCCAGCATGTGCCTTAGGCCACACTGACTGGTTTGAGGAAGAGCTGGGATTCTTTGATGGTCACCCTGCATCAAGCCATGCCTAAGACTTTTCAGCATTATAAGTGAATAATTCCTTTTGTTGTGGTGGTTTGTGAAAGCCAGTTTGAGTTTTTTGTCACTTACATCTAAAAATATCCTGACTCATACAACTTACTTCACCCAAGAGACAAGCATGTGACTACCAAACAGAGGAAGCAAGCCCAGAAAGAGGAAGGGAAGGCGCTAGGCAGTGGGAGGGGGCCAGAGTGGTGCAGGGACAGCAGCCCTGGCCCTGGGGCCAGAGACATGGACTCAAGGCCCCGGCTTGTCAATTATGTGGTCTTGAGGAAACAGCAGGCCCTCTGAACCTGTTTCCTCATCTGCAAAATGCAAATAGGCATTCTTCCTCACTGGGCTGTGGTGAGAACTTACTGCTTTGTAAATTGTACAGCATTCGACCAGTAGCTCTTAACTTTTGAAGTGTCACAGTGCCCTTAAAAATCAGAAAAAGGCTATTGCCCTCTTCCCTTGACAAATGCACACACTCCATTCTATAAAAAATGTTAGTGGGCTGGCAGATCCCTGAGGTACATGCTTGCACCGTTTAGCGGTCTACGATTCCCTAATCGAAAAGCCCTTACTCTAGGCAAACATAAAGAAGGATATTACAACCATTCCTTTGTTCTTCTTCTATCTCTCTAATCCCTGGTCCCCTGCCCTCAAATCTGCAAAGCTCTTGGCAGAGTTAACGATGCTCTTACAAGTTCCAGTAAAATTATACAATTCTTTAGGTTGCAAGTCTTCAGTTCCAACATAGGACTTGACACATACGTGTCAAATAAACATCTAGTGGATAGAGGGTCGGAGGACTTGGACTTAGATCCCAACCATGCCTCCTATGAGCATCAGTGACCTTGGGAAAGTCTCTTAACCTCTGTGAGCTTCAGTGTCTTCATCCATGAGACAGATTTTATAATGATACCCATTTCCTCTCCCTCCCAGGGTTGCTGTGAAGATGACATGGGCTAACAGCTATGAACGTGTTTTGTGAACTGTGACTTGCTGCCATACATTATGCGAGGGACGATGCTTGTTCAATGCAGCAAGGCATCCTGGGCCCCCTCGTGCAGTGCTGCCATGGACGACAGATTCTCCGCATCCTGCGCTCACCCTGTATCGTGCCTCCACCTCCTGCCACCCTACTCCTCCCTCAAGGCCGCGGGGCCCCTCTGATTTTATCCACCCAGCCCCTTCTTCCTTTGCAGGACCAGTATCCTCCTCATCTTCTTCTCCTAGGATCTTCCCCTTCACCTCTGCAACCATTTGGTTCCAGAAAGATCTACCATGTTCTCATGTGATCCTACCTCCTGGCCACAAGTGATCCATCCAAGGCTGAGAACCTGGCCCAACACAGGCCAGTTAGAATCCTTCCCAGGGACTTGCCCCAACCCAGGACTTTTCAGACTACAACTGAGAAAGAACTTCAAGATTTTGAGCTGACAGTAGAAACTATAAGTTTTCACTAACCATATTTCCCACCATGCAGAAGATGTGGTCTGTGGTGAGGAAGCATGAAACTGGCATATAGAGAGAAGCTGAGAAAGAGATGGCCAGGGAGTCTTGGCAGGGGTGAGTCCTTAGTTCTGGCTGTTCCTGAGGTCCAGCTGCATGTCCCTCCTTCCCGTGAGTTGACTGTCCACTCCCTCCTTCACGTCCAGTGAATTTCCCTTTGAGCTACTTTGAGTTATGTTCTTGTCACTTGCAGCCAAAGATTCAAGGCTAAGCCAGGTGCTGTGGCTCATGCCTGTCATCCCAGCACTTTGGGACGCCAAGGTGGCAAGATCACTTGAGGCCAAGAGTTAGAGACCAGCGTGGGCAACAAGGTGAGACCCCATCTCCACAATAAATTTTAAAAATTATCCAGGCGTGGCTAACAGCTTTAGCTGTAGTCCTAGCTACCTGGGAGGCTGAGGCACAAGGATCGCTTGAGCCCAGGAGATCAAGGCTACAGTGAGCTATGATTGTGTCACTGTGCTCCAGCCTGGGTGAAGAGCGAGACTCAATTTCTTAAAAAAAAAAAAAAAAAAAAAAAAAAGAGAGAGAGAGAAAAGAAAAGAAAGAGGTCCAAGCCTAAGTTAAAGCCCCAGTCCCAAAGTCACTTCCCTTGTAAAGCTCTCCCTGAGCCCCAGAGACTGTAGGTCTCTTCCCAGGTGTGCTTCCACCATACCTGGCTCATGCCAATCCGAACAGCAAAAAAGCACACAGTTACGCCATCATTGCTACTATCACTATTACTGTCTTCCACCATCGGCATAGTGGAAATAACGCAGGCTTTGGAGCTATACTGATCTAGGTCCTAATCTTGTTGGTGTCACTCATTAGCTGTGTGAGCTTGGAAAGGTTCCTAATGTGTCTGGGTCTCACTTTCTTCGCCTGTAAAACGGAGATGCTGATACTTTTCTTGAAGGGTTGTTGTGAGAATTCAATAAAATACTGTAGTAAAATAATTAGCAAAATGCCTGGCACTTGATAAATGCTCAATAAATGAAGGTTTTTAAAATTTCAGCCATTTTGCATTTGAGGAAGTGAGGCTCCAAGGGGTGAACAGATTTTTGCATAGAGAGTTATAATCAATGTTGGTCCTTAAAAGAGGTTCTTAAGTCCCTAAGGCACTGACAAAGCAGCAAGGAAGTTTCCACCCACACAAGAAAAGATGCACAGCACCATTAGTCATCAGGGAAATGCAAACCCAAACCACAATGAGATACCACTTCACATGAACCCATTAGGATGGCTAAAAAAAAAGATATAATAAAGATAATAATCTTGGTGAAGATGAAGAGAAACTGGAACCCTCATACACCACTGGTAGGAATGCACAATTCTTTGGCTCCTTTGGAAAACAGTTTGTCAGTTCCTCAAAAAGTTAAACACAGAGTTACCATACGAGGTAACTGTATGTTTCGCTCCCAAGTATATACCCAAGAGAGCTAAAAACATACGTTCATGAGAAAACTTGAACACGAATGTTCATAACAGTATTATTCATATAGTCAAAAAGTAGAAACAACCCAATGTTCATGAACAGATTAATGCATAGACAAAATGTACATCCGTACAATGAAACATTATTCGGCCATAAATAAAAAGAAGTACATGCTATGACATGATGCACCTTGGAAACGCTATGCCAAGTGACAGAGGCCAGCAACAAAGGGCCAGATATTATATGATTTCATTTACATGAAACGTCCAGAATAGGCAAATCCAGGGGCAGAAAGTAGATTAGCGGTTGCTAAGATCTGGGGGAGGACTGGGGAAGAGTGGAAAGGGGGTGACTGCTAATGGGACAAAATTTTTGGTGTGATGAAAATGTTCTAGAATTAGACAGTGGTGATGGCTGCATGACCTTGTGAATATACTAAAAACTACTGAATTGTATACTTTAAATGGGTGAATTTTATGATGCATAAATTATATCTCAATTAAAAAAAAAAAGAAAAGAAATAAAGCTCCATCCCGGCAGCAGCCCTCTGTTAGACAGCGTGGCTGTGACGCATCGCCCAGATGCGGTGACCCCGGGTGTACTAGTAGGGGCAGTGGGAATGAGGGCACTGCTCACAGAACTCACCTGCTCCCAGGATAGCTGGAGGTCCTGGTGGCCCTGGGGGTCCTGGTGGCCCAGGGGCACCAGGTCTTCCAAAGCCAGGTGGCCCAGGCAGGCCAGGTGCACCTGGGGGTCCTTGGGGCCCAATGACAGTCTCCCCTTTCTGGCCCTGTCAAGGCAAGCACGCAGTAAGAGTAGAGAAAGCACCATTCATCACCAGAAGTCCCATCTATTCTTTTCATGGGGACATCTGTAAGAAGGCAATAAATGCCAGCTATTGGTATTACTATCCTCAATCTTGGCACAATTCAAGGGGGAGTAAGGCCTCAAGGGCAGCAGTCCCATCATTACATTGAATGATGCTACAGAGAACCCCAGCGAGCCCTGGAGTCAGGAGGGACCTTGAGGATCATCTAGTCTAGACTTTGTACTTTACAGATGAAGAAACTAAGGCCTAGAGAGGGAAAGGACCTGCCCAAGATGACAAAGCAAAAGAGAGGCCCAGCGAGAAGTAGAGCCCTGATCCTGCCTTTGCTGGTTCTACCTTCGTGGTGAGCTCAGGAACCAAAGGTCAATGATCCAGCCATATTCTCATTGGGTCTCATCCTGGGAAGACCAAGCCTATTTAGGGGTGTCTTCTTTGGTAAAATTTCAGAAGAATCAAATAGCTCCTCTAAAAATATCTCCCTCACCTTCCATTCTGCCTCCATTATCTGATGTGCTTACCATTAATGACACTCTGTGCTGAGCGAATTTTCCACCATTTACGTGAATAAGGCACTGTGCTTAGTGGCCAGGAAGCTACCTAACTGCATGTAGCCTTGTCCACCTCACTCCCTCCCCGTCGATCATGGGGAGAGCTAGCCAATCCTCAAGTTCTGCCTCCAGCTCAGAGTACAATGACTAACCTTCAGCTCCTCAACTGCCTAGTCCTTCTGGGGGCTTCAGGGACAGCCACAAGCCCGCAGGGAAGATGGCTTGGAGGGGCTACTACTCACGGCCAGGCCTGGGTTTCCGGGCAGGCCTGGAGGCCCAGACACAAAGAAGTTGTCGTTAGCGTCTCCTTTTTCTCCTTTGAAGCCCCTGTCTCCATTCTCCCCCTGGAAGCAGAGAACGTGGGAATATTTCAGTAGGAGTGGGATGAACTTGGTCTCTGACATAAAGCCAAGGCATTGGAAACACAGGCCACATGTTTAGTAGAGAAATAAATACTCACCTTCAAGCTATTCAGAAAATGTCTCAGGTAAGCTGGATCAACTGGAGGACCTGAAAAAGAAATACTTCTTAAAATTCACGATCATAGTTTCAGAAATTTAAAAACACAAGTCTCCAAGTTGGCAACCATGGTTATTTCCTAGTGGACATGACCTTGCCCTGGGTTAGCTCACGGGGTCAGCACTGGGCTCAGAGGCAGAAACCGGTCCTGGTCTGGGCCCAGCAACCCAGACTCTGTGGTGTCCTGGGTGAGTCCCCAGCCCTCTTTGGGCCTCGTTTTGCACATGAAATAAGAATGATTGGAAGCTCCGGTCGCTCTTGCCAATGCTCCATCTTGGACACGCCGGGCGTGTGACTGGGTCTCGCCAGACCTCGGTGGAGCCTCGCTCAGGGTGGTAATGTGATTAGTCTCACTCTCTGCCTCAGCTGCGCTTCTCAGGAGCAAAAGTCAAAGTCGAGATCTAGCACAAGGGCTGGCGTACCTGGTGGTCCCTGGGCCCCCTGATCGCCTTTTTCTCCTTTTGTGCCGGGAAGACCCCAGGATCCTTTTTCTCCTTTAACACCTGCCACCAAATACATACATTAAACAAAAACAAACAAACAACAACAACAACAAAAAAAAAAAACCCAGTGAAAAATGACCTTCATTTTACATAAAACCTTTCTGAGACAAGTTTTCAAACTGACCTCCTTTAGCAAAGTCTACTCAAACAAACAAAGGTTTATTGAGAATTCAGCGGGTATAATAAAATCCTTTGCTAAATGATGAAGAGGGCAGAGGCAGATGCATTAGATACATTCCCGACCTTGAAAAGCTCGGTTTGTCGGGGAGACAGACAGCTCACAGCACGCAAGGAATGAAATACGTGCTGTCGTTGAGGTGCTGGCAGAGCACCAGGGGGGCCCAGCAGGGGCTACGACGGACTTTCACTCGGGCGTTGCCACGCATGCGGACTGAGGCTCCGCACCAGCTCAATCTCCCTGTCTCATCTCTCCGAGGCCTGTGCAGCACGGTGGCATGTGGGGAGGAGAGGGACCTCCCAGGAGTGCCTGCACAGACAGGACAACTGAGGGTGCTAAGTGCCCCACCTGCAACGTGGGGAGAACGCCCACTGTGGGGTGACGCACCTCCCCGCAGGACTGGTGGGATCACCGTCTTGTCTCTGCGGGACTGGCCTCCAGCCAGTCTTTATACAGCAGGCGGCCCGGAAGGGAGCGCTTTAGGAGATCAGTGTTTGGGAAGGGAAGCGGTTCCCTTTCCCCACCTCCATGGTTGGGATGGACACGAGGCCTTTGAGTTCCTGGTTCCTGAGAGGTGTGGCAGATCAACCCACCAATGACCTCGAGCCCAGAGTCAGTTCACAAAGTGCAGATGAGGTTTGGGGGCTCCGGCTTCCCCAGTGTGGGGGAAGGACTGTGAGCATCCGAGGTGTGATGGCGCCAGCTGGGGGTCAGCAGGGAGATGCAGCCACATCTCACCAGTGTTGGGGGAGCGGCTTGGGACCGAGGACCTGGGGAGTGGACCCACACCAAGACCACAGGCAGCGGTGCTCAGAGAGGAAGATGATGAGCTCCCCACCACCGGCGAGAGCGGTAGTGACGACCCACAAGCAAGTAGGAGGAAGATCAGCTCACCAACAGCCGGCAATTCCGAAAGGTCTGTTCTCTCCCCCTCCTTCCAGAGGAGCCCCTCAGGGCAGGGGAGCAAGTGGGACACTTAGCAATCAAATCCTCCCCTCGGGCCACCTTGCACTGGGATAAGGAGAGTCTTGAACTGAATCTGAGCACGGGGTGTAGAAACAGCCTGGACTTGGTAACCAGAAGTGACGGAAAAACCACAGGGCCAGACACCATCAGGGAGACCATCCCCTGGCAGGTGGGGTGGCACAGTGAGCTGGAGGTGAGTATAGGGAGAAGAAGCCCTGCCCCCATGTAAGCCCCAAGTGTCTGGACTCCTCGATCGAAAGGGGGATACGTGGTGTGGCACAGGGTGTGGGGACGGAGGGACCAGAGGGCCTGCTCACCTGCAGGCCCCTGTCTCCTGGCCTGTCGCTCTCTCATGTGCCTAGAAAAGCTCCTGCATGTGGCCATGAACATGCTGGTGTTTCCTAATCAAACACTCGGAGCCAGCGCTTCTCACACTTACTGTGCACACAGCTCACCTGCAAGACTGTTAAAATGCAGGTTCTGATGCAGCAGGACTAGGGAGGAGGGTGGGGCCCGAAGTTCTGCATTTCTAATGGGATCCCAGGAGAGGCTGATGCTGACTGGTCCAGGGACACTTTGAGGCAAGAGTCTTTTAAGCTCCCACAGCCCTTCCCTGGATTAGCTCTTGGCATACTACACTATTATTGTTTTTTAAATAGTTAGTTTCACTTAACAGATTCCAAGGGCTGGGAGGCAGGAACTGCAGGATTCAACCGCCTCAGCCCAGTGCATGGGATCATATCAGGCAAGGCATAGGCATCAGCGAATGTTTTTTGAACAAATAAACACATGAATGAACAAGAGGCGTGCTTCCTGCTACCCGGAGGCTCAGCCCAGATGGGCAGGACAGACAGACGTGTGCTGCCCCAACCAAAGAGGTGCCCAGCCCCACAGCCACGTCTCCCACCACACACAGTCAAACCTTCCTGACCACCTAGTCTGTGCCCAGCACTGGGCAAATGAAAAACACCTTCCTCAGAGCTACTAGGGTGAGGCGACGTCCCAGAGAAACACCCAGAGGAGGAGGGAGTGTGTACCGTGAAAGGTGATGAGCTCTGGATTCCCGGGATGGGTGGTGCCAACCTGGAAAGAGAGGAAGGCGTGTCAGACACTGCCAACCCTGCCCTGGCGTTTGTAGGCACAGACAGCCACTGTGTCTCGGGCATGTGGCAGAAGAGGTGGTGCCACGGGGTCAGGCCTTCCTTTGGCTCTGCAACCCCCAAAACCCTGAGCCCCCTAGTAGCCCCGATGGCACAGACATCCCAGGCGTTCAACTGGGAGGCCCATCACATAGCGGGGCGGGGGGAGACAGAACTGAGACCTACAGGCCGACATACTCAGCAGAGGGGAAGCCCAAAGTTTTAAGACAACAAATCATGGCAGTGTTGGTTTGGCCAAGTATGAGCATTCCTGGCATTCTTTCTTATCTCTGAGGACGGATTCATGCGAGAGGTCAGGCATCCCAGCCAGCGGCGTGCCCAGCCACGGAGTTGGCCCCGCCGTCAGCTTTGCTGTGTCCAAAGGTGAGTGTAATGAACAGGAACTAACAGCAGGGGTAATCAGTAAAGGGGGCTGTCATTAGGTTTGGGGGGGGGCTATTCCAGACTCCCCATTAAGTGCCAGGGGTCTGGAGGTCCAAGCTATTGTATATAATATTCCTTCCAAGTTCTTTCCCAGATAGCTGCACTTCCTTATCTATTAAGACAAAGCCACCTGCAACCCGGCTTTTTCCCAGTTGATAGGTGGAATCCGAGTGGTCCACCTGGCGCTAGGATCCTTCCATGCTTACAGTGGAGGGTTGCAAGCTGCTCAGGGGTCACTAAGAGGAGATGGGAGGTGGGGTGGGAATCTTCCAGGAAAAACACTTCTAAGTTAAGGATGAAGGCTGCAGCGCCAAGCCGCCATCTTTTAGTTATGCTGATAAAGTTCCCCCATGGCAGGCTCGAGCTGTAAATTGTTTGGGTGCTGGGAAGGGCTGAAACTAGAGGAGGCTTATGGAATGCTGGATGTGAGAGGAAGGATTTCTGTTTCAAAATGTCCATTTTGAGAGCAAGTCAGGAAATGCCCAAGGCCCAGCTCCCACGGTGTCCAGCCAGGCAACACGAAGTCATAACTCACCAAAAATGCTCTGAGCCCACCTTTGGCTTCTTTTATGCAACTCCATGGCCCCCACAGGCCCTGGTTACTGCAAGGGTCCTAGCACGGGTCATAGTAACTGCACTAGCATTTTTACAGCCCTTTAAAGCCCTTGAGTGCTGTCCCATGGTTGGCCCATTTGAAGCCTGAAATCATGTTAGTTGGGGGAGACTTCTGGCACTAGCCCACGGTGGCACCTGGAGCCAGCCCTTTCCCTGTCTGGGCTGTGGTCTCTCCTGCGCCATAAGGAGGAGGGATGCAGCAACCACTCAGGAGGGCCCTCCAGCCAGCTCTGGCAGTCCATGTTTCTCTCCAGGCCACATCCAGCAGGCTCCTTAGTGACCTTACAGAGTTGGGTCCTGCCCTCTGCCTTCCAGGCCGGAGCTCCCAGGCTCTGGGCTGCAGGCTTGGATGCCTCAGAGTTTAGACATGGACAGATGTCTGGGAAAACACGCAGCCAAACTGCATCACTTTGAAGCCTCTGACCCAAGCCTCATCATCACCTCCAACAGCCATCAATTACGGACCCACTTCAGGGAAGATTTCTAAATTGTAATGTACGAGCTCCCGAGAGCAGAGACCACGCCTGTCTAGCTCACCCCTGTGTCTCCGGGGCCCAGCAGAGAGTTGGCACTCGGAGAGTGTTCAGTAAATATTTGTTGAAGGAATGAGGCAATGATTATGCACGGTTTTGTGACTAACGCCTGTGCACGGGGCTCACCCTCCTCGGGTTTCCCGACAGAAACAAGAGTCTTGTAACATGGGTGAAACCCCAGGGACGGTGCTGCTGACTGGCGGGAGGACCAGGCCAGTGCCTGACCCCTCGGAATCGCAGTCTGCCCTGCTGCCTAGTGGTCAGGAGACGTGAGCTATGGTTCTAGTTCGGGCATGTCCCGCGACCTTGGACAAGCAAGTGAGCTTCCCTGAGTCACAGTTTGTTTCCCTATTATAAAGTGGCAGAGAGAATCCCTGCCTGTCAGAGTTGCGTGCTGTGCAGTAATATTATCATTGGGAAAGGACAGAACATAGCTACAGATTTTAGCCCAAAGTTCCCGATGCAAAGACCACGGGTTGGCATTGCTTTTGTTCCATCTATATTTTTTAAGGAGTCTATTTTTGCTAATTTTTTTCTGCTCCAAACATGAAGCTCATATGGTCACAAAAGACAGTGATTTTTTATTATCTTAAAAGAAGAACCCTGCCAGTGTGAGCACCCTTACAAGATCCAGTATATTTCATTGCCATGATCTGTTATCTAGAAGCTTCTAGTCACTTAAGGGTCTAGATGCAGGTGACAGAGACAAGAGAGAGGACATTCACTGATAGAAGTGGCCCAAGACAGAGGCTGATCTTTTTCTCTGAGGTGCTATCGATGCCAAAGCCTGCTCTTTAAGGCAGTGACTGCTACTTACTGGAGTTTTGCAGTGTGGCCGGACAGGAATTGGGAAAACGGCCTGTGGGCGGTGAAAAGAAGAGAGGTGAGGCCATCAGGACCCCAACTCCAGCTTAGGCCAGCCCCTGCCTGACCCCCCACGCAGGTCTCCCCACCCATCCCAGCTTACTCCTTTGATGTTAATCACTGCCCCAGGTGGTCCAGGGGGGCCTGGAGGACCAGGTAAGCCAGGTGGGCCCTGAAGAGAGAAAAGAAAGGCCATGCCTGAGTTCAGGTTGTCGTGAGTGCAGGGGCAGCTGCAGGACACTTTCCCCGGGGTCTGGGAACACAGCAAGGAAGGGAGGGTCCTCTGAAGCCACTTCTCCTTCGGGTGGGCCCGGCCCTTCCACAGGGCACGTCTACATTCCTGACCTCACTGCATCTTCACAACAAACCACAGAGGAGACAGCAGAGCAACAGGTATTGTGTCTGGTCAACACATACAGATAACGAGGCCCAGAGAGAGGAATTGACTTGCTCAAGGCCACACAGCAACTTAGGGCAGAACTGAGATTGTAACCCAGATTCAGACTCCCAGAGCAGTGCTTAGTTGATATGGAGCCTACAGCCTGTCTATCAGCAAATCTCTAGTGCAAAGGCGGTTTAGGTGGGGGACGTCCCCCCACTCATGATAGGGTGCCCAGGGGAGTGCCACAGAAATGCAAAATTAAATGCAAAACTCTTGTTAGATAGCAGAGTCATTTTCAAAACCAAGTCAGCCTGGCCTTAACACCATGCACCATTCTCTCTTTCAAGCCCAGAGGCCTCACAGCAGGAGACAGGAGGCTCTGAGGGGCAGGCGTGAGGCGTTGAGCCTGTGCAGAAGCCGTGCTGACCACTCTCAATGACAGCATCGGTGTCTGGCTTACCTACCAGGTGCAGTGGGCTTGGTGAGTGGGAGACCCCTAATGCTTCGGTAAAATTGTATTTCTGGATTTCTGGGCACACAAAGCAGAGACAGGGTGGCACAAACAGAAGCAGCAATGGGCTTAGAACTGTGTTTGCATCTTGCTTTGGTGATTATTAGCTAGGGGACCTTCAGTGGGTGTCTTGACTTCAACAGGCACCAGTTTCCTCTTATGTCTCGTGTGACAGTTATCACAAAGACTAAGTGAAATATTGTCCTTAAAAGCACTTTGCGTAGTGTCTAGTATGCAGCAATTGCTCAATAAACACGGGCTTCCTTCTCCTGGACCTGCTGATGCTCCAGTGTTTGCCACCTTGTGAGGGCCTACTTAAGCAGCTGAGCTGCCCTTGATATTGACTCACAGCACGGACTGAGACTGAGCCCCTAGTGATGTGAGCAATCTCTGGGACTTCATAAAGGAGGGGAGAGTCAGAAGCCCTGGGATATGGAAGCACATTTTGTGAGCACGCCCAGGACACTTTCTCCCTGTCTCCCCTGGGATCCGCATGAGGAAGCCTATGCTCCACTAAGGTGCTATAGGTGACAGGGACCCTCCTGAGAGTGAGCCAGAGGACAGGGCTGGGTGGGAGGACCAGTAGAGGAAGAACAACATTCCCGAGCAGTCTGCAAGTTCACCGGACCTGGCACTCTCTCACCCACCACCTGAACACCAGCCTCCAGCTGCATCCCCGGGAGACTCACCGGCATCATGACCCCTCGATCTCCTTTGGCACCTTTGGGGCCATTCAGTCCTGGTCGACCCTGGAACCCACAGGAGACACCTTAGTAAACCCACCACCCACAAGGCAGCCTGGCCCACATGTCCTCTCCTTCCATCCTAAGGAACACTGATACCTACAGGTCGTCCGGGGAGACCAAGTTCTCCTTTGTGTCCCGGTGGTCCTTTGGGTCCCTAGAGGCAAAACAAACACCAGATCAGAAACTCTGGGTTCAGGGAGATGGTGGGTGTCAGCCTGCTTCTGTGGGCACTGGTGACAGTGAACTACCAACAGAAGGAAGGGGGCAAGGAGCAATGACAGTACTCACCTACCTGGCTCCTTGTCTCCAGCCTCTGTGCTCTCAGTCAGAAGCACCTGCTCAGCCCCGCACCACGCCCTGCTTTCCTGCAGGCTCCAGCCCACCCCGGACTCTGGACCCAGCCCCTCAAAGTCAGGGCTCACCAAGGAGCAAGAGATCAGAAGCCCAGGGCCTCGGCTCCCCGGTAGCTGGGTGCTGGCTGGCCCAGAACGTGGACCTCTGCCCTAGGTGCCAGGTCTCAGGGCTCACGACACCCTGCATTGTAAATAATGCAGCCCTGGCTCACCCTTCAGGCGAGCCCTTCCTACCTTGCTCTAATCTGTCCCTAGGGACCCTATCTCAGTGCTGGCTTTCTGGCTTCACATGCTTCTAGAGCCACTGTTCTGTTCCAACCTCCTTCAGCAACCCTCCTGCCCTCCAGCTCTGGGATGCAGACCACTTGGCTGACAATGCCACGGACGATGTATCTCTTCCTAGAACATGTGCTGCTCCTGGCCTGCACCCTCCCACTCCTGTAGCTAGTCTGCCCTGTCTCCTGGAGGAATGAATAGTTTAAGCCTGGGGCCCTCCAAGGTGCTTCTTCCAGTTACCATTATTTGCCCTGAAAGATGGCAAATAAAAACTGAGCTGAAACAGGTTTGGTGTGTAAAGCACCCAGTCCATATTGCTCTTAGGGAAAGAGAAGCAAAGGTAGAAGGAGCTAACAGGGCATAAGCCACTTGGTCATTATGTTCCAGTGCAACACGTCCCAAACGTCAATGCGTGACAATCACCTGGATCTTGTTCAAATGGAGACCCAGTGTGTCTGAGGTGGGGCCGGAGGTTCTGCATTTCTAAGAAGCTCCCAAGTGAGGTCAGTGATGCTGGTCCATGGACCATACTTTGAGTAACAAGACTCCAGTGCATCTGAAAAGGAGTTGTAATCTACACTAGTCACCAGGGCCACAGGTAGCCCATATGGCACCTGTATGCAAATTAGAAGAAGGTGCCCCTCACTGCCTGTGTTTGACAAGCTGTGCACAAGCTGGGCCTCGCTGGGAACAACCACTATGGCATCTGCAGCAGCCTGCCGGCCACCACTGCTAGCTACTTGCATTTTCCTCAGTATTGGAAGTTAGTAAGTAGTTAACCAGCAGTTAACACAAGACTCTCCCAATCTGTCTTAGACCCCAGCTACCCCACTCCAGGTGTCCGTTCTGTGGTCCCTTAAATCCATCCTGACTTAAGGTACCCTAAGTCCATCCTGACTTAAAGGACCAAAGGCCTCAGAAGGTCTTCTGAAGGACACACATTGGCAGTTATGGGCCATTCATCAAGTACGCGTGTCTGTTACAGAAACGTGAGGTCCTTTCTCCCCAGGCCTGAGATCCGGTGTACCCACACAAACCCCATGTACAATTCTATCAAGGGCATTTCGTCCACTGGAGGCAGCGGGGTGTGGGGGAAAGAGCCCAGACCTAGAGTCTGACAGGCTGGCCTCAAGTCCCCAGTCTGCCACTTAAGCTGTGTGACAGCAGGCAGGCTATTTAACCTGTTTGAGCCTTGGTTTCCTCATCTGCAAAACAGGGGTTCTGATATTTACCTCTTAGGATTGTGAGGATGAAATGAGATGAAATCTGTGAAGTTTCAGAAGTGTCTGATCCTTAGTAGAGCTTCTACCCCTGAATTTGCTTTGTTCTTCGAGGGCAGTGGGGGGAAATATACGACAGGGAAGTTTAGAGTTTGCCCTTGAGAGAAATGGGCTATTCAAAAGCCCAAGTTGGTTATAGATTACTAGAACTATAAGGCCAGAAGGGCCATGTTACCATCTAGTACTAATCCAGTCCCTTCAATGCACAGATGGGAACACTGAAGCCCAGAGAGAGAAGAGAGCTTGCTCAAGGTCTCATAGCCAATGAGTGGCAGATTCAGGACTAGAATCCAAAAGGTCTAGAGAGATTTTGTGGGGTTCCTCTGAGGGGCTCCCTGGGCAGCTGGCAATCTTTAGCTGACAAGGACTGCAGGGTAACTGTGAGTGCTCACCGCCACCCGGCTCTCCCCTCCTTCCTGGACACACAGAGTAACTACATTCTGGGGCCCCAGGCATCTGAGTTCTGGCCAATGGAAGGTGCCAGAAGTGATGTTCATCATCTTCCACAAGTCTCTTTCCCCTCCCCAACCTCAGCCTGCCATCTGGAAGACCCCAGCATGACCTTGAATCCACAAGACGGCAGAGTCTTGGAAGCGTCCTGAGTCCCTGAGGCACTGCTTGCAGGAGATGCCCAGTGGGAACAACCACGGTGGCCTTTGCAAGGGTGAGAAATAAGCTGCTATTGTGTTAAACCATGAGATCTTAACTTAATTACAGCTAGCCTACCCTAATACATTTTGCCACATCCTTTGAATTTTCACAACTGGGATAACTAAATGTAACGGAACCAAAGTATGGTAAATACTTCAAACCCCAGGCCAGACCCAGCTGAGACATGTCCCGGCTTACCATTGGTCCGGGGGCACCGTGCACTCCAGGTTCACCCTGAAACAGGAAGACACGTACTTGTCACTCAGAGGAACACGGTGTAAGGCAGAAACCGTGGGAAGCCCAAGCAGATATATACCTCCAGGGTCTGGGGACATAATTACCTTTTTCCCCATCAGCCTTTCCAGAGGAACGTCCCCCGTCAGGATGGCACCCGGTTCTCCTTTCTCGCCCTACAATTCAGAGGAGCTTTCAGTGAAGTTGGGCCTCCTCCTTGCCACCTTGTCCAGAGGTTCACAAAGACCCCTCAGTCCTACCACCATGATTTATTTCTCTTGCCTCCATCCCATCCCTGACCCCACCGCTACCACGTTACCTCACTACAGTATTGCGACAGCCCCTGAATGAATGAATGCTCCCTGAGCCAGCCCAGCCCCTACGTGCGCCGCCAGAGTTACCGTCCTAGCGCACAGGCTGTGGTCTTCCGTGCCCCTGCAGGGCTCCCCCTGATGGCAGCTCTCCATCCTCGCCCTCAGCCCCCCAGGATCCAGCCCCAGCACGGTCCTGTCTACCTCTCCCCGCGTGGTGCCCTCAAGGCACCGCTGGCTCCTAATACACGTGGTAGCTTGTTTCCTAGCAACTTGACTCGAGATCTGTTCCCACCAAGAATATTTATTCTTGTCAAAACACCTGAAATTAGGAAAGAGACGAAGGTATAAACATTAGAGGCCTCTCTCAACACAGAGGCATGATGTCTCCATGTGCAACTTTGTCTCCAAACTCCAAGCTCCTGTGCAAACACTTACATGGTTGGGCAAACCTACCCTAGATGTTGGGAAATAGGAGATGGGTAGACCGGTGGCAAGGACACAGGATCTTGCTCCCAATCATGTCCTCCCAATCAGAGCCATCTATGATTTCAGGAGGCTTCTGAGAAGATACATGTCCAGAGAACAAAGCCAAGTAGAGAAACCTTCTATATGACTCTGAGGCTTTGGCCCCAAACTTCAGTGCTGGCCCCTGGGGACTGGGCTGAGTGGCACAGAAGCCTCCTTTCTACAGGGCTGGAAGTGGCCAGGGCAGTGAGACCAAAGCAAGCAGAGAAGCCTCTTCCCTCCATCCCCCTAAGTCCACACCTGGTATTTGGGTCTTACCACTCCGCTGGTGAGGAAAGGCAGGCCCGAGCACGCCAGCAGCGAGAAGAAGCAAGCACAAGAGCATCAGAGGCACATAGAGAGAAAGCGAGTTTGCTGCGATGACCGGAGCAGAGCTGCTGGGCGCCCATCCCAGTCATTCAGGGTGGCAGGGGCTGGGGATAGGGTGTCATGTTGGTCCTTCTAGATCCACCTGACCTCACTACACAGGAAACAGAGTCTTTAAAGCAAGAGCTGCTCTTGCTTGACCGGGCCTCCTACCAAGCCACAGCTGCCCCAGCCCCATTCCATCTCTGCAGGAGATGTGGCAGCAAAAGCATCCCAAGACGTCACCTCCTTACGGTGCCAAACCTTTGCCCACACACTGAGCCCTCCACACCCTAGAACAATAGTCCCTGGAACAGTGGTCCACTGGATATTGGAACCTTTCTTCTCCTCCTTGCAGGCCATTGTAGAACGGTGGGGAGAGGGAGGAAGGAGAGACGCCTAAGCTCCCTCCTCCCCCAGAGCACACTCAGCCTCCTGACTCCCCAGGCAGGCTCAGGGGGTGGCACAGTTTTCCCACTGGCTCTGTACCGACCTCCCTTCCAGCAGTGAGCATGCGCTGTCAGCTCTGTGCACGTCTTCCTCACATCTATGTCTGTACCCCGAGTGCCTAGTACTGGCTGGCACACCTTAAGGCATCTGTGGCTGAAAGATGGATGAATACACAAAGGGATGGGGGATAAATGAATCCCTTCTAGAGTCTTTGCAACCTGTTTATGGATGTCACTCTCCCCTTACCTATAAAAACCAGCTTGGAAGTTAACTCTAAGAGGCAAACACAGAAGGGCACAAGGATCAGTTTGATAGCCTGGGAGTTCTCAAAAAGTTCTGTGGATGCTAAATATTGACTCCAAAGATTTTGGACCAAGACTGTCATCCAACTGAAGAATGCCCCAACTTATAATTTACAAATATTAACATCCATTCTATTCATTAATTATACATTCTTTCATCCAATGAGCATTTTGAGTACTATTTGCCTACCCTGTGCTAGTAGGGGAGCTGTGGAAAAGAAGCTGGCACGATGCTTGTCCTCAGGGAGTGCACACTCCAATGGGGACACCCGACAGGAGGTTGGACAAAGCACACAACACGTGCTAACAGCATTCAAGGGAGTGTCAAGTTGAGTTCTCTTCCTCAATTATGGTGAAAATCAATTTCACCACCTATGGTACACCTTTTCATCTCATGGAGGAACCTTGACATTGTGTTAATAAAAGTTGACAGCTGGAGAATGTCTGCTAATAGGTATGGTGCTTCTTTTCGGCATGATGAAAATGTCCTAGAATTAGATAGTGGTGATGGTTGCACAACCTTGTGAATCTACTAAAAATCACTGCATTGTACAATTTAAAGGGGTGAGTTTACAGTATGTGGATTGTATCTCAAAGAAGAAAACTGTTAACAGCTACTTTCAGCCAATTTGAAATGGTTAGCAAATTCCAGACCCCAGTCCCACCCACACACCTGGGCCCGTCTCACCTGTTCTCCTTTCAGTCCTGGAAATCCAGGCACGCCAGTGTCACCTTTTGGTCCTCTAGGGCCCTGGAAGGAATAGTTGTAGGGTATTTTGTTGTTTAGGATTAAAATGCTTTAACTAATTGGAAAAAAAAATTGTTTTCAAAAAGTAGAATAGAGTGCACCATTCCCCAGGCAGGTGGAAATCATGATGAGCCATGCTGTTGTTTTAACTTTAAGTGGCCCAGAAATCGCGGTCTGGTGGAAGGGAGACAGCGCTGAGTGTGCGGAGGCCCGGAGGCCCCACGCCTCTTTGAACTTGGTTTCCTCCAAGTGGGTACTACTGACACAGCCTGTTATCTGGTCCTGCTGCCTCCGCCTACCTCACAGCTCCCCCAGCCCACCCTGCAGCCTGCCCCCCGCACCATTCCCTGTCCAGGACTCCTACCCCTTGCTGGTCCCCCTTGCCTACGAGATGGGACCCAGGCACCCTTGTCTGACACCCCAGCCCGCCCCAGCCAGGCCTCACACCTCATCTTCTGCACCACCACGGCTGCCTCCTTCCCCTCGGCCTCTCTGCACTGCCCCCCTCTGCCCCAGAGCAATGCCCGGCAGGAAAGCCCATCCACCCCTCTGCAGAGCTGGCCAGAGGCAACCTCTTCTCAACTCCAACACAGACATGAAAGTCTGTGACAATGACTCACACGGCCACAGCGTCTGTCCCAAAAAAACATTTCAACACTTTGTTGCTATTTAACTTTCCACAAGTCCCTGTCTTGTCTTCTGGGTAAAAGGGTGAGTTACCCATTATAGCAGTGGCTTTCAAATATTTGTTATAATTATTTTATTATGAAACTCTTGTCTTTCCTTTCCCCCCCCCTCCTCAAATAAAGTCTTAAATGAAAGCCTGATATATAAAACATGGCAAACGGAGCTCCCCGATTGGAGGTCGGTGGCCTGGATCCTGCCTATGTGGCCCCCTCCTTACTCTCTGCAGTGGTCCTGGAGGGTCCCTGTGGAGCCTGGGACTCCCTCAGGAACACAGAACCACTCATTTAAAGGAGAATGTGTTCTAGAACATGTCCCAGGGCTTGGAGCAGCCAAGCCAGGGCTGGATCTCAGAGGTCTTGCCCTTTCTGCTAACCAACATGTCTTCTCACCGCCACATTCTTCTGTTTTTTAATGTCTTGTTAACATGTACTTGTAGTGTCATCATAGGATACGCTCCTTTAGAAAATGTAAAAAGTTCAGCAAATTATAAAGAAATAGAAAAAGAGACCACTCAGAATTTTCCGCCATCAAGAACAAATGTTTCTTACATTTTTGACAAGTTTCCTTCACTTATCCGGAAGCAGTGCATCGTGGCACCATCTGGCATTTCAGAGGTGCAGTGGCTTGGAGAAATTGTGCAGGTCCCACCCTGAAGGCAGGCCCTAGGCTTCAGCACAGGCCCAAAGTTTTAGCCAAAATGAATCACTTTCTACGCAGAAACGCGTTTTCACTTTCCAAGGCGAAAGCCCCATCAAGGTGCACACAGGCTATTAATTATCAACTTCTGTTCCACGGTGCCCCTCCCTTCCCACTCTCCATTGCCACCATCCTATCTCTTTAGGCACTTTATCCACTGGGACTTTATGTACTTGAAATGCTTGACTCATGCGCTCGAATTCAGAGCAAGCCGACTGCTGGCTCAGGCTTTGGTTAGTCTGGGTGAGGAGATGTGAGTGAGACCCAATTCTCCACCATTGTTCATAGAACAGGTGAGGGGAAAAAAAAGATAAGGCCAGAAACTACTATTATTTAAGGCAGAAAAGAGCTACAGGAATGGTGACAATAAAGGTCTACAGGACCCAAAGAAGGGGTCACTTCCAGGAATCCCCCAGAAGCAATGAGAAAGCTGATCAACAAGATGATGCTAGAGCATGGTCACAGAGACAGAGAAAACACCGTTCCAGGTGGAAGGAACAGAATGAGCGCAGCCACAGGGCACAGATGCAAGACGGCTACGGTGGTACTTACTGGAAATCCTGGCAGCCCAGGCATACCATCTGGCCCCTGTGACACACCAAACAAAGCAGGCGGGATTAGGGTCAGCATTTCCCAAGTCAGCAAGAAACTGTGGCTGGGGGCCCACCCCCTCCCAGCACCTTCCAAAGGCCTGAGCAGTTCCCACGTGGCAGCGCTCCAGGGCTCAGAGAGGATGTGAGGCCTGGGAGGGGGAGGAGCCCTGCAGGATCACACAGCTAGTTAGTGCCAGAGGTAGAAGCTGCGCCCAGGTACCGGGAGCCACCCCACCTCCCTGGAGCCAGAACTCAGTGCTTTGTCACAGCCTCTTCCCCCAGGAAACTGCTCAAGGTTTGAAATCTCTGGGGGTGACGAATACAGCCTCAGGCCCCTGATAAATAAACTCGGAGGAGGAGGGTGGGGGTGGGCTGGGATATTTGGGGTGGAAGAAAAGAACTACAGGAGCAGTTCTTTTAGTTTAGGCTATGTTGGAGGGACTCAGTTCTTTTCCCCTACTAGGAGTGAGAATTTTAAAGGACCAGCCAGTTTAAAGTACCCAGGACACAGAGAGTCTGTGCTTCACGCCACAGGGGCCAGGACCCTGCTTCCTGACAACCCAAGACAATTGCAGCTATTAAGGCATAAAAGTTTGGCAGAATCCATCTATCTATATCTATATCTATCTATATCTATATCTATATAGAGAGAGAACACTAGACAGCGACAAGTCTCTCCACGCACTGTACACATCACGGGCTGGAAAAGCATAAAGGTGACGTCCAGGACTTGAGTCCTCTCGGAGACGGAGCTGCCACTGAGTAGGATAAAGCTTGATCCAGTTGTGTTTTCAAGGGGCACCCTGAGAGTCTGACTTGCCCAGGGGGAGGACAGCGATGGGAAGGAGGTGAGGAAGACAGCAGGGTGTGGTAATGCAGGGACTATTACAACAGACACCCCATCTCTGGTTTTACGCTATCAGCATGTTGCGTTAGTACCAACCCACCTAATACCCTAAACCTCCCATAGTTTGGGGAAAACAAAGACCCTCTGTGAACAGACTTTTGTTTGTTAGTGGGTTTGCTCTAGGCTTTGATTATGGGGGTGCTTTGGATTATCTGTTTCAGTAGAAATCAAGGAAAGGGAGCCCTCCAACCCCTTTGGCACCCTTGAAGCCACGCCATCCTGGGCGACCCTGGCACCCACAGGAGACTCCTTAGTAAGCCCACCGCCCACAGGCCAGCCTGGCCCGCGTGTCCTTCCCTCACAGCTAGTCCGAGGAACACTGTGTCCCCTGCTGGCCAGCAGGTGCCGGGAGACGCAACGGGGATCTACACATAGGCTGCAGTGGGAAGCTCCCTTCCTCTTAGCTTCTGTTGTGCCGTGGACCCACTCTATGGACTTGCAGAAATAATGCCACTTCTTTGTGTGTTACTTTCCTGATCTTAAAATGGGGCTAGAAAAACTGAAACAAGTCACATTCCCTCCTCATGCTCCAGTTTCCCAAGAGCACAATGGTAGGTCTTTCTGGGCTCTTTCTGTTCTGTGAAATAATATAATGTGCATAAAAGTAGGCAAAAGTATTGCACAGGTATCAGTTTGTTTTTTACCAAGGACCCTCTGATTCCCATTGCACATAATTCTGATGTATAGGACCAAAAGCTTCCACTGCATTGGACAAGACTCTTTGCATGATCAAATTAAAGTGATAGCAGCTTTTCAAAAATACAAAGTTCTCTTTCCATTCTCCTTTGATATACTCTAGTTCTATGCTTCAGGAGCTACAGGATTCCAAACCAGCCCAACTTTGCTGAAACAGGGACATCTGGGTAGAAACTTCACTCTAGGGCAGCTATGGATACAAACCGGAGGCCCCACAAGCTCAGGAATGCCCGAGAAATTCATGGATCCGTGGGTGATATTGATGAAAGACTGAAAAGAGAAAAATCAGACAATGAGGACTAAAGATGGCATGTGTCCCGCCTTGTTCCTGGCAGCGAGGCTTTAATTGAAGTCGCCCAGCACGGCAGAACACGGCAGGCACTCAGAACACTCCCAGCCCACTGCCAAACACACCCTCCCTCCCACTTCCTAGAAAACAGCCCCGAGCTGCCTTAGCACTTGCCTCTTTTAATTCATTCTAAAATTACACAATACATGAACGTCTTCTCTCATTTAAGATTTAAAATATATATATATATATATATGTATATGTATAGCCATAGAAAGCACGTAGTGTTGGGATGTGTGTGTGTGTGTGTTTGTCCATGTGGTTATTTTACATAAATGGCACCAGGCTGTATGTATTATTCTTCAACTTGTGTTTTTCACTCAACCATATTGTGTAGAGATCGTTCCATGTGGAGTTTCAGAGTATGGATATTTTTAGCGTTAAGAGCCTGCCAAGGAGCCGTCCAAAGGGGCCATACAGCTTACACTTCCACCAGAAGCACACGAGATTACATTTTCCCCACACCCTTACCCACACTCGATATTTTTTAATCATACTTTTTTTCCTCTTTAACTTTAGCCATCCTTCTTCCAGTTATTTGGAGCTTTTTTTCTTTCTGTTGTCTATCAGCATAATGCGATTTCTCCAGAAGGGCCACCGTTTTTCACAAATGTGATGTCTCAGTACTGGGTGGACCATACTGATCTGGTCCCAACCCACATTCCAGCCCTCTCAGCAGCGGACGCTGGCTGGGTGCCCCTTGCGTAAGCAGAAGCCCTGATGTTCGTTCGGACAGCCTTTTTGCCCCTTTAGCAAAGGCAGGGAAGGTGCAGGCAAGCTCCGGCCTGGACAGTACTCACACTCGACAAGAACTCGACGCGCCCAGGTGGCCCCCTGGGCCCGGGGGGTCCCACAATGCTGGCTCCATCCATCCCCCTGTCACCCTGGTTACAGCAGCAAGAAGTGAAAACAAAAATCACTGAATATGGACGATGTACCTAGAACCAGGCTGGAAAGTCCTCCCACCCCCACCTCAGGGGTGACCTCACCTTGGGTCCCCGCTCTCCTTTCTCCCCTTTGGGACCCTGGCAAAACAAACAGATACATCATGATTCTTCCAACGGCTTTTCTCACTCTCCATCTCTCCTCTCTCTTGCCATCTCACTCTCATGCTGATTCCCCCCCAGGCAACGGGAAGAAAGGATGAGGGGCAAATTCCCTGCCCAGAGTCAGAGAGCGACAGGGTCAGAGCTATTAACAGATGTGGCCAGGAGCAGCGTCTGCCAGGAGCATTGGGTGTTGAAATGGGGCAACAGGAGGGAGGCAATGAAGAGATCCTTGGTGGTAAGGGACTGGGGAGGGAGAGGGGGACAGAGAAAAACAGATGAAGAAGGACAAGGTGAGTTTCAAGTTTTCTTCCCACATGATGCTTTGTGCAAAACTCCTGGGCTGCTTCTCAGAGAAACAAGCTGCAAATGGCACCTAGTTTCCCTGCTGCACAGCTGCCCGCTGCAGGCACTGAGAAGGTGAGTAATTGAAAGAGGTAGAGCCAGGATGCACCCACAGTCCCCTGCTCTAGTGTGACAATCCTCATACTGAAGGTTCCAAAGTCAACCTACACTTGGAGCCACGGGTCCGGAGATTCTGGGTTCATGCAGCAGACTGATACTTCCAGAGCCTTCGGTATCCTGGGGAAGGAGGAAGAATGAGAATTTCAGATCCAATTCCTGAGTGCCCACTTGTGCCAGGTGTGCTGTTGGGAGCTGGGGACTCCGAGGGGAGCTGGCACAGCTTCTGCCCTCGGGCCAGCGTTCAGCCAGCTGGTCTTGCCAGCAGCCCTTAGTGCACACCGTTCTTTAACCACAGAAGGGGAGGAAAGTACCTCAAATCCAAGTCCCATTGCACATCCAGGGCCTGGGGGGCCAGGGGGACCAGGAGGCCCTGGGGGCCCCATGACCCCAGGAGTGCCAACTTGTCCGTTTTTCCCTGGGGGCCCTGGTAAGCCTCTGTTGCCGGGGTCACCCTGTAAGGAAGAGGACAGGCTGATTACCCAGCCCTGGGTTCACTCATGGAAGGAACAACATCAGGAAATCACTCTTGGAAGTTAATTAGGTTGATGAATTCTCTGATCGCTACTGCTTAATGGTACAGAAACAGCTGTCTTGCTAATTGACATTTACTTAGAGATGGGCTGATGCGCTCGTCTGAATGCATTTGTAGGGAGGGGTGGGGAAGGAGGAAACGGCGAAGGGCGTTTAATCCCCACCATCCCAGCTGTTCTGCCTTCCCGAGCCATTCCTTTGAGACGTGCTTCTGCTCCGTGACATTTATACATTCAATACTCCAGCCCAACAGTCCAATTAGAGTAAACCCAAAGAAAGGGGAGTCAGGAGGGAGGAGAAAGCTTATTTCTTCTTTTTTTTTTTTTTTTTTTTTTTACCTTTTCACCAACTGAACCATTAGGCCCTCTTGCTCCCTGAAAAAAATAAAAACAAGGGCCAATTAATGTATATCTCATTAGGTAGGTTTAGAAGAAAATGCAGAATTATGGACTCTTAAGTAATAGGATATTAAAATGGGACTCTTTCTGTCTCGGTTTTGGCCTATGTCTCCAAGCTGAGCACATTACAACAGAGGCCAGTCTGCTAGGCAAGTCCTGCTGGAAGCTTGTGAAACCCACTTTTCAGCCATCAGCTCGTCACCTTCCTCAAGAGTAAAGGAGAGGAGCTGAAGATTAACCAGAAAGAGGTCACAGAATCCCCTTGCAGAGTCGTCAGTGCACCGGGGCGGTCCCCGCCCGCATCCCTCCGTGACACAAGTAAAGGGATGTTTTCTGGCTCTAAACCAAGGGAGGGGCTTCAAGAACCGCGATGTATCCCCCAGACTTTGGGAGATGTGGGGGATGATGACGACTCTCTTCTGGAAAGATCTAAAGACCAAACGTTGGCTAGAGTAGCCCCCAGGGGACAGAATAGGGGAGGAGTTACGTGTCCACCCCCAGTGGGGACCACACTAAAGTCTCCTGGGGGTTAGATGTGGATCCCACAGAAAGGAGCCAGCTGTGAGCTCCAAGCAGAGGGGAGGAGCAACAGGGGCGGGAGGGGTCAGCTGCAGGTCACTGCCCTACATCAGAGGACTGCATGGGGTCCCTAGATGGAGACTCTCTGAGGAAACCACAGACGCACCTGCGAGAGAAGAAGCCAGCAGTCGACGGCCACACAGAAGGTCCTGACACTATGATGTACCAGCCATCTGAGACTGCGCCCTTCCCCCAGTCCCTGTTGTCCCTGGGCTAGAGTTCCCTCCCCGCATCAAATCCATAGGAATGACAGAATGGGTGGTTCTAAAACAGCCACGCTCAAAAATAAGACGGGGATTCACGCTGGACCTGAAACAGGAATGCCAACGGGAAACAGACGGGAAGCTGAAGACAGAGGCTAGGCCACAGAGAAAAAGCGCAGGAAGAAAGAACCCTGCACAGCAGTGGTGGGAGCCAGGCGCAGGGTGTGGCCATGGGCCTCAGGAAGGGGGACAGCCTGAAATTCTGCAGCATTAGCCAGCAGGGTGGCGCATACTTGTAGTCCATGCTACTCAGGAGGCTGAGGTGGGACGATCACTAGAGGCCAGGAGTTGGATATTACAGTGAGCTATGATCTCACCACTGCACTCCAGCCTGGGCAACAGAGCAAGACACGGTCTCTTAAAAAAAAAAAAAAAACTATAGAAATTCCGCAGTAGGCCAACCATCCAGCCTGCCTTCTCCTCTCCTCTCCCACCCGCTCCTGCTAAGGGGCAACTATGGGTGCCTTAATTTTAGAAGAACAATAAGAGTTGTTTGTTGGGGCAAAGAGATAGGGCAGAGCCCCAGGTGACTCTGGGAAGTCCAGGGGCACCCCAAACTCAGAAGATCAGCTGCCAAGGTGCCTGGCTGATGGCACAGCCCACTCCTCCCACTCCCTTCCTGAAATTGCAAGTCTCAGAAATAGCCACTCTCCACCTCCCCAAAGTCTGCACAGAGGCAGAAAACAGACTAAAGCAGACCCCGGTTTTAAAAGCAAACACAAGCAAGAAACACCAAAGATCCAAGGAAAAGCAACAGTATGAGAGACAACAAAGTCAACCACAGAATACACACCTGAGGAAATAGAGTTAACAAAACAATGCAGTCAGGACTTTAAGTAAACAATGTGTGCTCTCAGAGAGAAAAGGGAGGATATTACACCCGTGAAACAAGTATAAGCTATTATGAAATAAGAACAGTGGTTATGAAAGAGAACCAGTTAGAAATCTTGGAAATAAAAACATAAAACTGTAGAAGAACTCCATAGAAGGACTGAATAACAACAGACACACTTGAGGGGAGAATTAACACAGAGACCAGGCAACAGAACTCTCTCAGAAAGCAACACAAGAAGATAAAGCCCTAGAAAAAATGACTAAATAGTTAAGAGACACAGAGGACAGAACCAGAAGTTCCAACATCTGTTCAATTTCAGTGGCAGAAGGAATGAATATAGAGGACAAAGAGAAAGCAATATTTTAAGAAAAAATAGTTTAAAATTTCTGAAAAAAACGCACAGAAATCTCCAGATTAAAGAGAACCCTCTCTCCCTACCCCTAAAAAGGCCCATAGAGTACCAAGAAGGATAAATGGAAGATAAATTTTGAAAAGAATCCACATATAGTTACCATGCAGGAGAATTTCACAATACCAAGAATAAACAAAAATAAATCTCCAAATCTGCCAAAGAAAAAAGTCCGATGACCTTCAACACACAGGGTGAGAATCAGAGCAAAATCTGACTTGCGTTTGGCAACACTGGGTGCTAGAAGACGATGGAAATCATCTCCAAATCACCAAGGGAAAATGACTCGAAACATAGAGTGTTATAACCAGGCAAATGAGAACAAAATAAAGACATTTAAAAATTTTTAAATATCCAAGGTCTCAGAAAGATCTATGCCATCTATAGACCTCTGAAAATATGACTAGAGGATCTACTCCCACAAGAATAATTAAAGAGGAAACGGGCACAGGAGGCCTATTTCCTCTATAAAAATGTATTCATATATTATATTTATAATTAAAATTTAATTAGAAAAAATGCCTAGAATTGCTCTGTCCTGCAATCTAATAGCCCCAAAGCACCTCCCCAGAGTCCCAAGCTTCTGCCAGGACACAGCCAGGGAACAGAGGGCTAACTCGGCTTGCAGGTGCCTTCCAGCTCTGACCCTCTGGAACCCCAGCTGAGGATGAGCCTAAACCCAGCCCTTAGGGTAAAGGAGAAAAGAGAAAGATGAGGCCATGGCTGCCCAGCAAAAAGACCTACACACAATGGGCAATTGACACACAACAATCTCCCTGGCTCCTTCGCAGACTGGGAGCCCATGCTCTTTGCTTGGAGGCTGTGATACCCTTCCTCAGGGACCTGGCTGCCCTCCTGGGTGAGGTTCGTGGATCTTCCAGGTGAGGGCTGCCGCATGATGCTGGAAGAAGACAAATGCCTCACATATGGAGGCCTGCATGGGACGTGGGAAAGGTTCTGTCTCTTGCAATGACAACTCCTTTGTTTTCCTGTTGGGAGACCCTACCCAATCCTTGGCCTTAGGAGTGGGGACAGCAGGAGATGAGGGTGGGGTAGGCCCTGGGCCTCTAGGAGGAGGCACCTGGCTCTGCAGGCAGGAAGGGTGATGCTGGAGTGGTGTGGAATTTCTGCAATCAAAGCCCTCTGTAGGGGCCCCTGAGGCAGCCTCATGGCGCCTTGGCAACTCCCTGGAACAGGAGCCATGGGGGACACCTGGCCATTCTGAGATGGGAGGTGGGAGGAGCCGAAGTGCTCAGTGAAGGAAGTAGCAGCCCCTGGTCCCTGTCACCTTCCTGCCCCGCCAGGGAGAAATTAAGCATGACCTTTCCACTTGGGGTGAAAACATGACTCAAATAATTGGGTTTTGAGTCATGTTTTCATGTTATTGCCCATGTTATTGCCTAAACCGGAGGCTACAGTTTCTGTGTCTGCTTCTCTTGGGTGTGACTGGCCACACTGTCGCCTGCTGCCTATTGCAATCTGCCCTTGATGGAAGTGCCAACCTTATGCGTCTTTCCAGTAACAAGTGAAACCACCATCGGGGCTATTGTGAAATAGAATCTAAAGTAGCCTCATCTCTGAAAACCTTATTGTTGTGTTGCCAGTTGACCCTGTTAAAGAAAATTATGTCTATAAAGTAAAAAAACTGTATTTTTTCACTTGCCTTCTCTGTTCCTTTCAAATCAAGAGTGCATCTGTAGGAGTCTCAAAAGAAATTCTGGAAGATACTTTGGACTTTGATTTATCAGTCTTAGATGATTTTCTCCAGCTTGTACATGGTAAAAATGATAGTATTTGGATCTATTCTGTTGGCTCACATATACAGTGGCCATCAGTTTGTAACATGAGCAGATCAGCTTGGGGGTAGAAGAGCCCACCCACCTTACTAGAATTCCTGTGAACAGGCAGGGTAGAAAATGGGAGCTCCAATGGACAGACTCAGACTCCCCAAAGGATGGTGGGGGAGTTGTGCATCTTTTCTTAATGAGAGAATTTTTGTGCAGTGAGGCCATGCACTTTCTTGGAATTCCAACTAGTAGAGCTGCAGGTGTGGTTGTAAGTGGTAAAATATGGGGAGACCAGTTCCACAATGGAAACATTGCAATAAATGAGGTATAGTAGTGCTGCATGTTGCAAAATCATGGTTTAGAACTCATTAAATGTTGGCTCATTATGGTGAATTGGATTTTCTAAGGACATTACCAGGTTTCAGCATAGAAGAACATCAAAGAACCTAATGGACACATGGATTTTTTTTTCCTATTGTGGCATTTGAGATAGCACCACTTACTGCCTTGTGGATGTCTGCTGGTTTCACACCTGGTGTTTGTAATACTGATAACAGTCTGTTATCCATTACAATTGACTATAGTCTATTTGATTTTATGGAGGCCTATTATCCAGATGTTGTACCGAACACTTCTGATGATGAAAAAGATATAAAGTAGGAACATGTTTCATTTAAACATGTCGTTACAAGCTCTAAACCCATTACTGAATCCCAGGCAAAAGCTGCTTGCGGCTCTGTTCTTTATTATACAAGATTTAAAGAATTGTGCACAGACAAATTGGGACTACTTGGAGAAAGGGAAGATGATAGCAATATAATCGCACTCCTCATACATCTTATGGGAAAGACAGAAGCTGATTTGACAATGACATTTCGGGAGCTCAGTGAAATTACTCAAAGGTAGTTACCGGGAACTCAATGTTCCTCGGCAAATCTGGGCACTGAAGAAAATTTCCAAACATAAATTCTTTCCTGCCCGAGTGTCCTAGTACCTTTTGAAACTGCAGAATAACATGGATGGTTTAGATCCTGAAAGAAGAACAACAGTGACCGCTGTCACTCCTAGATATGTTCTGAAGAACTGCGGGCAGAATCTGCAGTGCAGGAAGCAGAAAGGAATGGTTTCTGCCATCTTCTCTAACAAATCCTTCAGCATTCTTTCCAGAACCATTCTCCAGCTGAGAAAGCAGGTGACTCCTCACCTATTCCTTCTCGGGCTAAAGGCGTTAGCGTTAGCTGCTACTCTTAATTTTGGAAAAATAAACTAAGGAATACTTCTATCGCTCAACTCAGCATAGAATAATCTATTTGATAAATTCTTAATGACCATCTACATTTTGATCATAATCCAACATTTGATAATAATGATTATATATAAATTAAAAATTTTTCCACCCAAATAAGCTAAGCCTTATTCTTAGGAGCCAGTAACTCACATTAGATAACTGCCTAGACTGGTCTCTGTGCCCTGCTCATGAGAAGGGAGGCTGACTTCATGGAAGCGTGAGGAAAGACTTCCCTCCAAGTGTCTCTATCCAACCATGGAAGGCACTGCCTAGACAGGGAGTGAGTTCCTTGTCACTGGAGGTGTGCAAGCTGAAGGGCAGATATTATGGTGGGGAATTAAGGGTCAAACAGATCATTGGATCTTACATTCTGTTACATCCCCGAGATTGTTCATTTTCTTTAGCACATTTTTGTTATTTTACATCTAGAATATGCTCCTTGTTTGATTTCTTTTTTTTTTTTTTTTTGAGACAGAGTCTCGCTCTGTTGCCCAGGCTAGAGTGAGTGCCGTGGCGTTAGCCTAGCTCACAGCAACCTCAAACTCCTGGGCTTAAGCAATCCTTCTGCTTTAGCCTCCCAAGTAGCTGGGACTACAGGCATGCGCCACCATGCCCAGCTAATTTTTTTTTCTATATATATTTTTAGTTGGCCAGATAATTTCTTTCTATTTTTAGTAGAGACAGGGTCTCGCTCTTGCTCAGGCTGGTCTCAAACTCCTGATCTCAAGCGATCCACCTGCCTTGGCCTCCCAAAGTGCTAGGATTACAGGCGTGAGCCACCGCGCCCGGCCTGATTTCTTTTCTTTTTTTTTTTTTTTTTACGGTAATGTCATGTGCAAGGTTTCCCTTTAGCAGATGCAAATTTCTAAGTCCTTCTACAGTCAGCTTTTACTTGGCCAGAAAGCATCATATACACACAGTTCAACAAACTGAGACTTGGTAAATTTCAGGAAAAAACAGGTAAGCAAACAAGTGAGGGATGCCAGCACCCATCCTGGACAAGCTTGCGGCTCTGTGCACGGCCGGTTCTGGGAGCAGCCGCAGAGTGCGCCTGCGCGGAGGTCCTGCGCAGCTGAGGGGATCTTTCCGTGCAAGACCGAGTGTGGGGGGAGGGCCTGGGGGCGGAGGGAGGGAGGCTGTAAGAAATCAGGTAAGATGAGTGCAGGTCTGCGGTGTTTCCTGCAAAACCTAATTTCTCATGAAGCAGTTGGTACATGTAAAATGAGTTTTTCAAAGCTCGGCAATTGTTTCTTTTTCTGAGAAATAAGCTTTCCACGAAAATTGAGTTACTGCTTCAACTAAAATAAACACACTCGAGAGCCGATGGAAACTACAAATGCAGTTCCGTGACGGGGGTGTCTAGTCAGTCAGCATTTTCCATGCCTTCATCCGTGAGGGGGCCACGGAGGGTCCCCACACCCCATCCCAGCTGGGCGGGCCGCTGCCTCCTCTGACACCGGGAAAACCCACTGACCGCGTCCCTGGCACGAGGCTCACCTTGTCTGCACTGTCTCCCTTTGCCAGACACGGTCTGTCTCACCCAGCAGGCTGGGGGCACTGCAGGGGCGGGACTCACCGTCCCCTGTCCCCAGCAGCACCAGCTCGGGCCGACAGATGGGGAAGGAAGGGGATGAAGGCAGGCCAGACTCTGGGAACAGCAGAGGAATGGTGTCTGAGCAAGTTTCATTCATTCATCAAATGCTCAGAGGCCGGGTGGAGGCTCTAAGAGTACAGAGCAGTTCTGCGGCTCTGTGTCAGGGTGAGGGTGAGGAGCAGACTGGTAAGCGAAGGCCTGTGGTGTCATTGGCTAAGAAGGCTCTTGGCAGCATGAATACTGTGCTGATAGAAAGTGGAGGAAGGAGACTTTCTGCTCACAAAGCACTGGGGACAGCTTCCCAGAAGATGTATCTGAACTGGACCTTGGGGGACAAGGAAAAGGACGCCCCAGACAGAGAGACGACCATGTGCAAAGGCCAAGAGGCTGGCGGGAAAGAGAGACAGCCAGTGTGGGATGGGAAGGGAGGTCTGCACAGAGTGAGGGTGTGTCCTGCAGCAGCGCAGCCCTCGGCGTTTTCTCAGTGGCCAGGGCAGTGACCAACGAAAGCTGCTACAGGAGGTGGGCGGGGCAGGAGGCCGAGGGTGGAATGTGGGTGGACAGAACTGGGCAGCGATGAGGCCAGCTCCGGGGGAGAGAAAGGTGAGAGATGTGGACAGCAGCTGGGCAGCGCCGGCAACTAAGCCATCGCGGCAGGAAGGGAGAGGAGGGAGGGGCCAGAGAAGACTGTTCGCTGAAGCTGGGGACACACAGGAGTGGGTGGAATGAGTCCCGTGACAGGGACATCCAGCAGAGATGCCCAGTAGGGACTTCAGGGAGTCAGGCACATGAGAGGCAAGGTCTGGCAGAGGGGTCACAGAGAGAGGAGGGGGCCTGGTGGCTCCCATGTGCTGGAACCTCCCGTGTGCCCCATACCTTCTCCCCTTTCATCCCGGGAAGGCCGGTGACTCCATCAACTCCAGGCTGTCCTTTGGGGCCCTGGGGAACAATAGTGACAATCAATACACAACATCTCTGCTAAGAATCACCTACAAACCCTTCCTAGGAAAGGAGGACAAGCTTGGGAGTGGGTGAGGCTGGTGGGCCCAGGGCCTGGCGTCAGTCTCTATCCCCAGCTGGGCCACTGCTGACTGTGCACCTGTGGCCAGGTGTCCTTTGCTCTCTGGGTCACATTTCCTCCTCTGTGGGCAGGGTTGGACTAGATGGTCTCCAAGGGTCTCCCACTCCAAGCCCAGCTCCGATGTCTTATGATTCCTGCATTTCCTTACACAGACACTCTGCAACTTAGGATGGGGTTACCTTCAATAAAGCCGTAGAAGTCTAAAAATATCTTAAGTTGAAAATGCATTTTTTTGTTTTTGGAGACAGTGTCTCACTCTGTCACCCAGGCTGGAGTGTCATGGCATGATCATAAGTCACTGAAGCCTTTCATTCCCAGGCTCAGGTGATCCTCCTGCCTCAGCCTCCCCAGTAGCTAGGACTACAGGTGTGCACTGCCATGCCCAGATAATTTTTAAATTTTTTGTAGAGATGGGGGTCTCACTATGTTTCCCAGGCTGGTCTCAAACTCCTGGCCTCAAGTGATCCTCCTACCTTGGCCTCCCAAAGTGCTGGAATTACAGGTGTGAACCAACGTGCCTGGCCAAAAATACATTTAATACATCTAACCTACTGAACATCATAGCTTAGCCTAGCCTGCCTTAAACACACTCAGAACACTCCAAAGTCATCTAACACAAAGCTTATTTTATAATAAAGTGTTAAATATATTATGTAATTTATTGAATGCTCTACTGAAAGTGAAAACAGAATGGATGCTCGGGCACTCAAAGCATGGTTTCTACTGAATGCATATGGCTTTCCCACCGTCATAAAGTTGGAAAATCATTAAGTGGAACCCCCATAAGTCGGGGATCGCCTGTACCGACCATGATGAAGCAGCAAAGCGGTGTGTAGGGGGAGGTTATTCTTGGCTGCTGCTCCTTACAAGTCTTGGCAGTGACTCAGATGAGGAGGATTTTTGTTTACAAACTGTTAGCTGCTCCCTGCCCACCGTGAGCCTTAGACAGCGCTGGGGTCTGCAATCTGCACGCCCTTTCGTGGCTAACACAAGCCCTACAGCCACAGAGAGGGGAGGGGACTTCAGTTGCTCACCGGGGGCCCGGGTTCACCAGCCGCTCCATCCTCGCCAGGAGATCCAGGGGGTCCCGTGAAAACATCAGTTCCTGGTTTTCCTGGAATCCCAGGTGAGCCAGGTGGGCCCGGGGGACCTGGAGGACCCTGAAACACAGACACTCTGTTAGAGAGGGTGAGCAAGGGTAAGTACACACTGAGCATATGTGTTCCATACATTCTCTCCATTTCTTACAACAGCCCTACATGTAGGGATTGCTGTTCCCACTTAGCAAATGGGGAAACTGAGGCTCAGCGAGATGATGTGACCCAAGGCTCATACGTACCCAGTTAATTAGCAGCAGAGGCAGGATTTGAATCTAGGTATTTCTGGGCCCATTATATCATGTTTTCTCCCAAACGGGTATATACAGTAAAGATCCAATTAGTGGGAATCCTCAGATGCGCTCTGGGAAATTTAGTTTTCTGGTTAGCTATGAGGTCAAACACTGCCTGTTGTGCAGCCTGGTTATTAAAGTCCCCCTGGAGTGTCCTGGTCTCTTTAGCCTCTGAGCTGCCTGATCCCACCAGCCTGGGAGGTCCACGCGCTCCATCCACCAAGTCAGACCTTTCCAGGCCCGGCCACCAGGGGTGGGCAGAGGAACAGCCCAGTGGAGCTTCTAACTGGGGCTTCAGCGCAGGGGTACCCATGGGAGGGGGGAAGGTGAGGTTGGGGTCCCTGGGACAGACACACCAGATACAGCTGGAGGGGGGCTCCCCAGGGACAATTTAGAAAGGGACTGGGGGAGCTCCAGCGGTGGGAAGGCGGCCAGGGGAGCAAGAGGCCCCAAGGAGGGAGAAAGAGGAGTCTGGAGACATCAGGGAGGGGATTGCCTAAGGGTAGGGAGGATTTTGAGACGGTTCTGGAAGCCAAAGTATGAAATGCTACCCAGAGAAGCCAGAAGGTCTCTGTCATGAATAGGGTGAGAGTAGGGAGGTGAGGACTTGCAGCAGCTTGCTGTGGAGCAGCCCACTCCAGGCTGCCGGGGGAGGCAGCAACGTGGAGAAAGGAGGGCCTGAGTGTAAACGTAGGCTCACACCCACGTGAAACAACATGAAACTCATCAAAGGGGAAAAGTTCGAACATATACAAAAGTCAAGGGAAAATGAACCCATGGACTTGCCACCAACAGTCCATCGCCCACCCCCGTGTCCCTCCCTCCCAGGTGATTCCAGAGCAGCCCCGGACACCAGGCCATGTCATCCTTCACACTCACCCTCAACAGCTCCTCGCTGCCCGGCTGGTCACCGGAGCCAGAGCCGACATCCAACCCCCAGACCGGGCCAGAACCCTCCGGCTCCGCTCCCACCTGAGAGAGAAGAAATCCCCCAAATTTTCATGCAACTGCCAGTCTCCAAGGACAGCCATGTCACCAAAAATCTTCCCATATTCTGCAGCCTTATAACTTCTGCTCCCGACTTTCCTTCTGGCCTTTTCTCCCACTCCCACTACAGCTACCTTCCTCTCTTGCAACTCCCAGCTGTGCAGCCAACATGTGGCCAGTCCTCAGCCTCCTTTCTGCCTTCCAAGTCCCTACTCATCCTTCAAGACCCAGTTCCGCAGTCACCTCCTCCGTGAAGCCCTCCCACCCCATTTTCAGGCAGAATTCCTCTCTCCCTCCTGAGTGCTCCCCCAGTCTCTGTCAAGGTCCCAATGTGGTGCTGGGACCACCTGACCTGAAGCTTAGTCGTGTGTGTGTGTGTGTGTGTGTGTGTCTGTCTGTCTGTCTGTCTGTCTGTCGGCCCCTCCAGACTAGAGCTGAGACACGCTGGGCATGCAGACTCCAGCAGGAGGCCTGGCACCCGGAGTGTCCTCAGGCATACTTGTTGAAGGGCACCAAAAGCATCCAAAGAACAAAAAGGAATTTTCCATAACACCTTTCTGGTACTTAATTACTCAGGGCAGGAACCAGTGAGGCCTGATTCAGTCATTGAATAAATGTGTACTTGAGCACCCCTGAGGGGACCCAAGGGGCAGCTGGGTTGAGGGCTGAGAGCTGGGTTCAGGAAGGTCACGGTGGTGGCCGTGTTGGGTGGGAGAAGGGAGGTGGCCACACGGAGGCAGGAGGACCAGTTTGGAGGCTGTCACTATCATCTGAGAGAAGAGGAAGCCCTGCGTGGCTGGACTCAGGAGAACTTGGGGATGGGAGGAAGAGGAGCACTGGAGGACGTTTCCTGGTGACCAGGTAGACAGGATGCCATCCCAGGGGCTCTGGGTGACAAGTCCAATTTGGGGTGTGTCGAGTCTGAGGAACCTCTGGGCCATTCGGGGTGTGGAACATAAAGTGGATATGAATAAACCGCCCTGAGCACGCTGCAGAGTTCTAGCAGAAGCGGAAAGCCCTGAGGTCTCGCTGCAAGGTACTCCGGGGGCCAATAAGAAGAACCCCCAGCCTGTGGCTATTTGGGCTACATGCCTGGTCCCTGCATACTATGCATGTGACGAGCCCCGGTGGGAATCTCACCGTGGGTCCGGCAGGCCCGGAAGGTTCAGGGGAGCCAGGAAGCTCCTCCCCAGCATCACCCTAAAGAGAACAAAATGGTCAGTGAAGCGCTGGTGCCCTCTGCCATGCCCTCCCCTTTCTGTAGAAATCGTGCTCATCTCTAAGACCAGGATTATGCAGGAGTGAAGAAAGGCATTGTCCTTTACAGAGACAGCCCAAGGGGGTACCGTGTCCCCCCGTTTGTTTCTGTACCACAGGGCGGGGAGATGGTGGTGGGAAGAGCTGACCAGTGTGGACACGCACTGCACACACATAACCCCCTTGTCACCCAGGATTCCCCCACCCTGGTCTCAACCCTGCTGAAGCACCGGTGTCCAGCCTCGACCCAGCCTCCCTCCGAAGCCTGTCCTGCCCACCCGCTCCTCCCGCCAGCCCCCCGTAACCTTCCCAGGACCTTTACTGCTCACAGGTCTGCCTCCCCCGGGACCATGGAGGGCAGGCCCGTGCCTGTATCACCTCCAGGTCCCAGCGCCCGGCACAGGGCTGGTGCCCAGGAAATGCTTTCAGAATGACAGAAGCACCCATTGGGAAAGGAGAGACAAAAGCAAAGGAGACACAGTGGCCTCCAGGAGGTTCTGGCTGTCCAAAAGGGTCCAGAGATATGGCTGCCCTGACAAATAAGGTGACAGAATGGCCTGAGCCACCAAAAGGAGAGTGGAAATGTTGACGACAAAATCCCAAAATATGTGTATTGTGATGCCCCCTCCCAGAGCCTCTTGCTGCACCCCGGAGCCCTGCTGGCATCTGAAGTCCACTGAGGTGGCCAGAGGCAGAGCGAAGTGAGGACACTGCCCTCCCCAGCCCAGCCCTCCCTTCCCAGCACCCCCTGGGCAGACGCAGGAGGACCTCCTGCCTCAGGGGACTGCCTCCCTGCAGCCCAGGGAGGTCAGGAGAGGCAGGGGACCAGGGGACCAGGGCCAGAGTGAGGGGTGAAGAGTCCCTGCTGTTCTCATGACTCTCCCAGGCCCTCGAGTCAGTCTCTCCTGGGCTCCGCCCTCTCGCTGCTTCTACTACCACCTTGACCAGAATTGATTAAATTAACCCCAAATAACAGGCTTAGGACACTTGTGTTCTCTAGAATGGTCACAGCACGTACCTTTTCTCCTTTGGGCACAGCCTGTCCTTTCATTCCCACATGTAGTGTTTGAGCCTAAAACAAGAAGATTTGGTTAAAACATGGTCACAATGTCTTTGGGACATGGAGCTGCTGAGCTCTGAGGACATTCGCTGGTCCTGGCCAGTGAGCCGGGGCTTGGCCTGGGCCGGAATCGGCGAGCCCCGTGACGAGAGAGGCCACCTGGTCACTGCAGTGTCCCCTGCAGCACCAGATGGCAGGCTCCATGGAGACCCAGGCATTTGGAGTCACCCGGACCTGACATTCAGTCTTACCCCTCACTAGTGCTCCACAACACAGATTTTTAAAATACATTACTTCATTTTAAGATCAATGTTCTCCCTATAGTCTCTACAAGACTCTAACAGATGAATCAGTCCTGAGAAATGTAATGATTTCATTTCAGCCACTGTGGGCTTTCCTAACCAACTTCTGGCTCACATCTGAAGATGGTGGTTGTGAGCAGTACAAAAAACCAAAGCAGAAAGTCCAGAGACCAAAGCTCTCAGCCCTACTTGATCCCTGAGGGCTGTGTGACCTTGAGCAAAGCCCTAACCCTCTCTGAGCCTCATGTGCAAAATAATTCTCTATAACTAATTTATCGAGCATGTACTATGTGCTAGGCAGAGTTTTCCATGTATTAATTGCTTTAATCCTCACAACAAATCAAGAGGTAGGTGCTATGATTACGATACCCACCTTATGTATGAGTAAACTGAGACAGAGGGAGGTGAAGAAATCGGTCACAGATATGTGGCAGAGCCAGGCTTGATGCGGCCTCTAACCCACTAAGTTACACTGCAGTGGGTGACTCTGAGATTCAAACTGGCCCTGAAGATATTCCAGAGTGGGTGCTCTCTTGACAGTCCCTACTGTGCTTTTAAACTACCTGCTCAGACTCGGGGCGTGTGTTCCAGTCCGCCGCAGGTCCCTGCACAGGCACGTAGTGGCAGTCTATGCTCACCAGCATGTGCCAGTAAGAAACACACGTCCATGTCTCCTCTCTCTCGCTCTCCCCACCTTCTTAGATTTTTTAAAAAACCTATTGTAAAAATCATAAGCCCCTATAGCAGAAATCACCAAAATGTATTAAGAAGCTAACAACATCCCAGAGTTCCACCACTTTGAGGCAACAACTGCTAACACTTATGGAGGGCATTTCCGTCCAATGTTTCAGCATGTGTATAATTTTAACTAGTCAAGACCACACGATACACTCAAGTTTATAACCAGCTTCTTTCACTTAACATTACCTGGTAAGCATTTCCTTCATCATTACATACTCCTAATAAGTATAATTTCAATAGCTGCATAATGTTCCATTATTTGAATATACTTTATTCAATTAATCCCCTATTGTTGGCTAACTAAATCATGCCCAATTTTTCTCTATTATGGACAACACTGAGACTAACATCCTTGTTCCTTGTTAACAGATCTTTGCTTTTTTATTTATTTATTTTTTTTATCTCTGTTACGATCAATTCCTAGAACAGAAGTTTCTGGGTCAACCAGAAGCAGCGTTACGGTTGTTAATACATGTGGACAAAGAGTCTCCCGGCAGCAGTAAACCCTCAGCACTTGCACCAGCAGCGCTGGCCTCACCAGCAGAAAACACAAAGGGTCTAAGGAAGAAACTGACCCAGTTTCTGCAACAAATCAATTGCAAAAGAAAAAAAAAAAAAAAAGGTGGGAAACAATCAAAACTTAAAAGAAACTTAAGAGACATGTCAACCAGATGCAATGTGTAGACCTTGTTTGGGTTCAAATTCAAACAAACTGTAAAGAGGCATTTTTTAAAAAAACAACCAGGGTATTAGATAATATGACAGAATCATTTTTGACTTTGTTACATAGATAATGACATAATAGCTATGATCAAAAGGAAAAAGAAAAAGGTCCCAGATCAATCTATTAACAATACTCATCGAATTAGTTACAAGTGAAATGTCAGGATGTTTGGGATTTGTTTTGAAATATTCTAGCCTTCCCCTTCCCTCCAAACTAGATGGTGACAGGAGGTGGAACAGATGAAGCAAGATTGGCGAAGTGCTGATAACTGTTCAAACCAAGTGATGGGTATGTGGGGGGTTAATTGCACTATTCTAAGCCCTTCTGTACATTTTTTAGATTTTCAGTAATAAAAAGGTTAAAAAAAGAACAAAAAAGGAGAACTGGCTCTATCTGCACCTGAGGCGGCATCGCTCGGGAGAGCTGGCCTTGGTGTTTTGCATGTACCTCGGGGTGAGGCGCAGAAGGGCAGGGACTTTGTTTAGGAAGCCCCAGGGCCACATAGCCAGCTGGCTGATCCCAGAGCCGGCCACCCTCTGGGATGCCCCGGAGCCCAAAGCCCAGCCCTCGTGTCTGTCTGTCTTAGTCCAGCACTGGACTCGCTGTTTTAAGCTTCCCAGGTGTCTCTAATGTGCAACTAGGATTAAATCCCAGAGTTCTGATCATCTTCCTCCTTTTATAGATGATGACAGGACACACCACGAGTTGGCAGCACCCCCGGGAGTGGAACTTCGGCTTCCTGGCTTCCCGCCCAGGGTCTTCCCCCTACACCACACTCTCTCAGATGAGAACCACCATAGGGTGAAGCTCAGGAGCGTGAGCTCTGCAGGCCAGCATGCCCAGGTTCAAATCCCCGCTCTGCCTCCTGGAGGCATGCAGCAACGGGCTGGTGACCGCACCTCTCCAAGTCTCACTACCCTCACCTGAAATGGAGATCATTCGCCTCACACCAGAGTGCTGGGTGACAGGAATCAGACACGCTTGGAACACAAGGTGCTTCATCAGTGTCAGTTCAGACGGCTTACTTCCTGCCCCTTGACTGCAAGTCTCTTGGGGACAGGAGCGAGGGCATATTCATGCCTATCTGCAAGTGTCTGGACTGAGGGTCCAGCGCTGCTGTGTGTCCGGTCCCTGAGTGAACCCACGATTGCATGGAGGACAGCTCCCCATAGAGAGACGGCAGGCAGAGTGACGGCCGCTGGAAGAGGCCTCGGAGCAGGGGGCATTCTGGACTCCCCGGGGGCTCCCCTGGCCACCTGGCCCACAGCCCCTGGCCTCACAGGTCAGTCCTGCAGCACCCTGGCCGACGGACCACCCTGTGGCTTGAGTGACGGCTTTCCAAGTGCGCATGACTGAGTGTTGCTCGGGGAACTGACGAGCCCTGCTGGTCACCAGTGGGGTGTCTGGCTGCACAAACATGTTTCCATTCGAAGAGCACTTTCATTCCTTGCTTCACGCAAGCCCAAGCTGAGGGCCGGCTCTGGGTTTCCTATTTCTAAACGACAAAGTGACAGCCCTGAAGTGGTGCCAACCCCAAGTGTGTGTACCTTCTCTGACCAGACCTCACAGCTGCCCTCTCCTACAGACGAGGAAACTGAGGCCCAGAGAAATTCAAGGATTTGCTTAAGGTCACACAGTCGCAGCCCAGAATCACAGAAAACGGGCATTGGCAGGGACGTCCACCCCTTTTCCTGCAAGACTCTGCCACACCTTAAATCCAGCTTTTACGCCTTGGAACAGCACTGCCTGTTAGAAAGGTCTCGCTTCAATCCACAGGGCAGTTTGGGACACAAAGCTCCATTTTTACCTTTTTCCTCTATGAACCTCACTTTCCTCCATCATTGCCCAGGTTGGAGGCCCTCAAATGCCCAAATTTACAAACCAAAATGCAAACCCACCTCTGAGAAACCCAGGGTCGGCCCCTCCCACAACTCCAGCCTTTGTTTCTCTCCCCTGTGAGATCTGCCCAGCCAAATCTTCGTGCCTCCACCCTCTCACCAGAGTGACCACTCTTTCGGGAGCCGCCGTGGGGACGGGGAGTGGTGGCCCGTCGGGGAGAGCGCTGCTGGACTCCTCGGCCCCCACCATGGTAAGGGGCTCCTCTGTTGTGGCTGCGGCCAAGCCATCTTCATCGCCAGGGGCCTGAACACAAACCAACAGGAGGAATCACCCCACCTTGCCCGAGACTTGTGGTAGCTCCCATTTCTGTGATGCTGGCCAAGCTCAAAGCACGTTCTAGCCACAACCGCTGTCCCTACAACCGCCATCCCCCCGCAGAAGCAGACTCGCACCTCCCCTTCTGAAGTGCACGTCTCCTCTGAGGCCTCAGCTCCTCCCAGCTCTGAGAAAGTCCCTCTTGGACAAAGCTAGGACGGAGCCAGGCTGGGACAAAACCCAATGCCTGCCCCGGCATACCCCTGCCTCCGCATCCTGCCCTGCCGTTGGCGCCCACGCAGACTGAGTGTGTACCCGCCTCCGCGAAGGCCAGAGATGGCTTCGGTCTCCCCGACCTGCCTCTGCCCTGTGACCCAGGGAGGATGCCAGACGACACTTACAGAAGTGACCGCTTGCCCAGGGGCCGCTGTGGGTGTGAGGGGGCCCAGGCCATCTGTGGGGACCCCGCTGGCTTCCTCGTCCTCAGAAGTGCTGAGGAGAACTTCCGTCACAGCTGCCGCTGTTGTTAAATTTTCTTCACCGTTTGGACCCTGAAAAAAAACTGGCATGAGGTATTGTGCCCCTTCACCCACGTCCCTGGCTTGTTGGAGGTATGTGGCCACAGGCAGGAAGCCACCGGGCCCTCAGGTGACGGGTGACTCCATTGACTTTGCTCATCAGGACCAGACCTCAGCCCACAGACCCCTGAGCTCCAGGCTTAGAGTGCACCTCTCAAGGCGTCCCCCCAGCTCAGCTCTGCCAAGCTTCTCTGGCCTTAACTTACATTACCCACCTCCAGTAACTGGGGGCTCACCACCTCTACAGGTAGTCTTTCTCTTTCCAGACAGTCCTGCTGGGCAAGTTCTAGTTTCTACTGAGCTAAGACTTGGTAGAACTGGAACCTGATCCCTGGCCTTCCCACCCTGTGATAAGTGCTTTGCCTTTAAAGAAAGGGGAAGAGAGGGAGGGAGAAGGAGAGAAGGGGGGAGGGATGGAGAAGGGAGAAAGATGGGGAAGAGGAGGAGGAAGAGGGGGAGGAATGGAGAGGAGAGAGGGAGGGGGAGGAGAAGGAAGAGAAGGAGGAGAAGAAGGAGAAAAAGAAAGGGAAGAGGAAGGAGAAGGAGAAGCCCACTCCATTCACTGACAGAAGCCATACTAATGCCCAGCAGCCAGTGCATGTCCTCCCCGCTGTGACATTTCCCTGCACGGAAGCTAGACCGGAGCCAGAGGCTGCCTGACCAGCCAGACAGACTGGGGGAACAGTGTGTGCAGTGACCTCGAAGGCCAGGGTTGTTGATCTGTGACATGATGTCCCCGGCCACGCACTCCCTCAGCAGCTACTCGTTCAGTGCCTACCACTTGTCAGGAATGACGTCCGTCAGTGAACAAGATACCGTGTGTGTAATCCCTGTCCTCGCAGAGCTCACGTGCTGGTAGGGAGGCAGACATGAACTATTTACCAAGCTCATTATCAATTACAGTTATGACGAGGCCCACCAAGGACGAGGGCGGAGAAACCTCGCAATCTGGGGCAGCATCTTCCAAGGAAGTGGTGTTTGTGCTGAACTCTGAAGGATGAGCGGGGATGAAAAGCAGGAGAGGGTATCGTGGGTGAGGGGGAGGGACATGACGGAGAAGCTGGAAGGACGGCAGTGAGGCTGCAGCACCAGGAGCCGGGGAGGAAGGGGCCCGGCCAGGAGCTGGGTCTGCAGGCGGGGCCGGTGGGAAGCTTCCAAGCACGGGGCTGACCACCGCAGAGGAGTCATGAGAGAGGGTGGAGGGGCCAAGCAAGGCCCTCAGCAATGGCTGGGGCTGGGGACGCCAGGGCTGGGGACGCTGGGGCTGGGCACGCGGTGGCTCAGTGCAGGGGCCAGCGCTGGATAAGGACAGAGCAGGCGGCTCACGACATGTTTAGGCAGAAAAATCAACAGGAAGACACTTGATGGGATGTGAGACTTAAGGAAGAGGGAAGAGAATTCTGGATTAGGCAACTGGGGGGATAATGGCCCCATTCATGGGAAATGGGAACACAGGAGAAGAGGGAATGAGGCGTTCAGGCTTGACACTGTTGAGGTGGAAGGACTCAAGGGTGTCCATAATAGGGACACCAAAGGGACAGACTTGCCAAGTGCCTTGGAATGCTGGTGTCCCCTGCAGGAGCTGGGTGCAGGGTCTCTGCACCACTTGAGGAGAGGGCTGGGAAGGCCTGGCCATGCCCTCTGACCCCTGCTGGGGCCTCCCTGCCCGCACCCTGACCCCGCCACCTGCTGACAGCCCACCACAGCCTCCAGCCCCTCTTCTACCCACAGCCAGCCCCTGCAGGAGCTCTGACTCCCCCAGCCCCCTGGGCCCAGCTCCCCACTGGCCTTGGGGGCTTCTTCACACCCCACCCAGGCCTGGGCACACTCCACCCACCCCCGAGTGAGCTTTTGGTCACAGAGGTCCCCGCCGGCTGCTCTGGGTTTGCAGAGCAGAATGGAGCCCACACTCTGAGAAAGCCAGTAGCTGATCCCGCCCATGATCTTGACGCCACTTACCAGAGTGACCTCTTCCCTGGGGGGCTGGGTGGCCGTGGAGAGGGCCAGGCCCCCAGTGGGCACACCGCTGGCCTCTGCTTCCCCAGCAGTGCTGGTGGGCACCTCGGCCTCCTCTGTTGCTGTTGCTGCGGATCCTTCTACATCATCCAGGCCCTGGATAGAAAGATGGCAGAGACGACATCAGGGGACAGGACCCTGATCCACTGCACCACGGCTGGAGGAGCAGACGACCAGGGCCCTCCCACACTGGATCCTGCTGTCCCTTACCTTCAAACACCGGCACATCCAGGACCTGACTTCAGGTCGCAGCCCTCAGAGGGGCACCCTGCGAGCCCAAGCCAGCACCCCCCACCCTTGGGGTGGCTGCACCCAGCTCCCCCCACCAGCCTCTGTCCACCACTGCAGAGAGTGCAGCTTCTACTGTGCTTAAGTCGCTGTGTTGGGACAGAAACCCAGGTCCTCAGACTGCATAGCTCTCCTGTTGAAGGAGCTTTCTACATTCATTGGCCACTTCTTGGTCACTCACGGTCATGTTTACAAATTCAGTGGATGCTTTGCAGTCCCTTGCTCACCAGGACTTTGGGCAGGATCCGACACTGCTGAGCACACCCCAGAGCAGGCTACCGCCACCACTCAGCTGCGCCCCCACGCGGCCCCCAACACATCCACTCATCAGTCAGAGGGGTCGTTCTGGAATTCTCATCTGACTACATCATGTCCTCAATCCAGACCCTTCAGTGACCCCCCACACCTGCTGAGCCACCTCTCAAGCCCTCCATGTCCTGAGAAGCCTCTCCAGTCACATGTCCCCTCCCCTGCACACACCTAGACGCAGGAGACTGCACGTCCACAGGCTCCAGGCCTTTGCTCCTGCCAGCCCACCTCGCAGGGACACCTGTGTCCCTCCCATCTGCTGGGCTAGTCCTGCCCATCCTCCTGGGCTCACCTTGGCCTCCTTTCCCCAGGGGGGCTTCCTTGAACCCCCAGTCTGGGTTCTAGGCCCCTTTTCTGTGCTGCCAGAGCACCCGTGCTTCACCACCACTTACCGCTGAGCCTCCTAGCACCCTGGCCCCAGGAACTGGGTCATTCCTATTCACCATCCATCCCTGCAGCTAGGCCTAGTGCCCAGCACCACGCCATGCTCTGCAAACAACCGCCGACTGGGTCAGTATGTGCCTTGGCCTGCTCAGACTCGGCCCCACAAGACTGTCACTCTGCATTTTGCAGACAGATGAGGAAGGTCAGCGACTGCTCCCACCCAAGCTGACCCCCGTGCCCTGGACACAGGTGAAGGGGAGCATGCACTCTGAGCTCCTTACTGGAGTGACCCCTTCCCTGGGGTGCTGGGTGGCCATGGAGACGGTCGGTCCCCCGGTGGGCACACTGTCAGCCTCTGCTTCCCCGGCAGTGCTGATGGGCACCTCAGCTGGCCCTGCTGCTGTTGTTGCTAAACCCTGCGAACAAAGACATCATGAGAGACTGTGTCACTGGGCCCTCGGCCTGATCCATGTGCCCGTGGCTGGAGAGAACAGACTGCTTGGGCTCTTCCAGCAACCTGCATTTCTGTAGCTTCTCTACCCAAGGACTTTCATGTCTACAACTTCATGAATGCAGGGACAGGAGAGACTGCCCAGGCACCCATGCCTTGTGCTTGATTCCAGGCATCTGTTTGCACCTCCAGTGGCAGGGAGATCAATGCTCCTAAGTCAGCCTGCTCCAGCTCCAGATACTTCTACTGAGACCCATCACCCCCTGCGACCTCCCCACGTGCCCATTCCAAAGCCATCAGAGCAGTGTCTTTGCCCATGGCGATGCTTCCAGGATAGGCAGGCAGCCTCTCCATCCTCCTCAGCCTTCTGCAGACCAGACCCTCTGCGTCCCCTCTTTCCCTGCAACTCAGTTTCCTCTGGGAAATGCACAGGCAGATTCTCTGACAGTTACACAGCAAACGGGAAAAATGGAAAGAAACAGCGGCTTTGTCTGTTGCTGTCACCAAACTATGTTTTATCTCCATTTTCCAAAATTTGGGGGATTTGGTTTTGTTTTCGCAAAAAAGTAGTTCTTTTTGTACACTGAAATAACTAGGCTGATCAAAATTAGACAGATTTCCTTGTAGGATTTTTCAGAGCCTACAAAAAGGGGACTGTAGGGTGGAGCATTTCCCAAACTTATTTGACCACAGAGCCCTTTTTCCATAAAACATATGAAGTCCTTGCAGAATTATTGTCTCAAAAACAGTTGGAAGGAAGAGGGTGTCACAGGATGTTAAAATGAGACTTTCTGATTTAACATTATTAGCTAAAGCCCCAAAGTCAAGTACAATTTCACAGGTAACCTCCACATGCTAAAAGACAATTAAATGATACCAGTTCTACCTGCATCAGCCCATCCCCTACCTCCAGGCTGCACAAGAAAAGGTACAGGATTCATTGTGGAGTTGAGTGCTTGAAGAGTAAGAATGCCCATGGAGAGAATTTTTAGCATGTGATGGCTCTTCCCCTCCCCTCTCCCTACTCGAAACCATTTGGTGAGCTAGATATGTACTCCTTGGAATTTGGGAGACATGGGGACTGTGTCTGATTTTCTCCGGGGAAAGACAAAAAGTGAGAATAGGGAGCCATCTAGACCCAGAGTGGGAAGGGAGGGAGAGGGAGAGAGAGGAGGAAAGGGGGAGGGAGAGAGGGAGAGGAAGAGGGGAGGAGGAGGCAGAGAGAGGAGAGGAGGGGAGGAGTGGGGAGGAGGAAGGGGAGAGGATCTGTCTCGCAGTTTTACTAGAGATAGACAAGACATAATCCCTCCAAAGGGAGCTGGCTAAAGCCTTCTTGAAATGGACTGTACCCTAAGCACCATCCAAGGGTCAGGGCACCCAACAGGGGTGGAAGCCCAGGCAGAAGTTACAAGGCCAACCATGGAACGTCAGTCCTAGATCCCCTGCAGGGGGACCTCTGAGGAATCACAAAAGCCCTGTGAGGGAAACATCCAGCAATCAGGCATCTTCCACACGGAAAGCCTGGATCACAATTTAACTAGCCATGTACAACTGTGCCCTTTTCTCCAGGTGGGCCAGCCCCTGCCAATGCTACAAACAGCTCTAGGGGAGGGGAGGTCATGGGGAGTGGGGAGGAGAAAGAAGAAAAGAGAGAGGAAACCCCTAGCCATGCTTCTCTTTCCCTGCAGTTCCTGGTCTACAGCAGGCCTGCATATGGAAGGAGAGAAACCGTATTTTTTGTTGAATTTTTGATATTCTGCTGGGCTGAACTTTTAAAGTATTGGGAAAATAGACTCTCACCAGCTAGTGACTGAGAGAATTATGAGAACTGTCTGAGTTTTCATCCCAGGGTAGGGGAAGGAATGAGCTGGCATTGTGGGTTTTCAGCAGGGGCCTTTGTGAGAAAACTACTTATGCTTTAATTTTGCATCCAGCATTTCAAAAACTGGCTTTGCGGGTGTAAAAGCCAATCACCAAACAATAGTGTGGACACACCTGCAGTTAATCCGATCCTGTCTTGAAGGGGGCTCTAAGGGCCGGTGAAGCTGTGCACCTTCACAACTGAGCAGGGGGGAGGGGGGACCGTGGGGAGGGGGGCACTCATCACTGGGCAGGTGTGAGCACAAGCTTGCACTGCATCTCACCCGCTGGTCCTGGAGCACCCCTGGAGAGCCCTGGAGCCCTGGGACTCTTGCCTTCTCTGCACCACGAGGACCATGGCAGTCTTGACACTCAACTAAAACCCTCGCGGTTCTCTACAGCGCTTAGTAAGAGTCACCACCAAGTTTGAAATAAGAGAACAAGTTTACAACTGTCTTAACAAAATGAAATTTACCATTCACTCACCTTTTCTTCAATGACGTCAAGGGAGGCTCCATCCCCTGAGCCTGAGCCAGTGTCAGTAATGGGGGCACCATCCACAGCATGAACCCTCTCCAGTGTGTCATTCAGCATCTGGCCAGACCCTACAGGAAGCAGGAATTCTGTAATCAATAACTACATTTTGCAGTCTTGGAAAATAACGAGGTATTTCTTCACCTATTAACTGGCAGGGATGTGCATAACACGGTAACGCAGGATTAGAGGAAAGGCGCTAGCACGCAGGACAATAGTGTACGGTGGTTTCCACTGGAGGCTCTGGCGCCCCCTGCTGGCCTGGAATCCCGCTTAGCCTGTGCCTCAAATTCCTCATCTATAAATGGGGGATTGTAATAATTCCTACCTCCTAGGGTTGTTTTGAGGATGATGTGTCACAAGGATTAAATAAATTAATGCAAGAAAAGCAGCGAAGGAAGCCCCTGGCATATAGTAAACAACAGATAAATGTTCGTTGTCCATGTGGTTCTATATTTGTAAAGCAGAAAAAAAACTAAGAGTTTACATGCTTTATCATTGTTATATATAATTATTATATAACATATTCATGTTATGTAATGATTATATAACATACATAATATATACATACGTATACATGGATATGTGTGTCTATGTATTCATATTTACATACATACTTTGCTAAACCACATTGCTTAGTGTTGGTTTCTTCCAGAGGACATGAGTGGAAGAAAAGAAAACTACTATTTTTCTGGTTCATATAACTGTGCATTAATTGACTTATTACTACATGTACATATTTCTTTTGCAATTTAAAAAGCAAGTGGAGTCCTGAGCAAAGAAAAAGAAGTTATACTCCCATGCATGTATGTCTCCCAGGGGCTAGGCCGACGTCCTCCCTCAGGTAACCCTCCTGCTGGCCCACCTGGCCAGCCCTCCGGGACCCATCCCACCCCCTCACTGCCCCTGGGCAGAGCCTGGGTGGGGATCCAACGTTTTGAGTCCCCACTATCACCACAAGGCATGTGTGTCCTGCCTGATCCGCACATTAACAGGTTATTATTAACCCCACTGTGCAGAGGAGGAACAAGGTCCCAAAGAGAGCAAGTGGCTAGGAAGGGCCGGGAAGACAGGTCGGCCTGTCCCAGGGCCAGGCCCTTCCCGCACGCACATGCCGCCGCCTTGCTCTCGCTGGTCCCGTGGTCCCAACAATGCTGGGAGACGTGCTGACTCTCCAAAGGCCACCGACCCGCTGAACGCCCGGGGAGCGCCCCACCCCGCCCCGCACCTGTCGCAGGCTCGCGTCCTCCCTGCTCTGACCACCAGGGGGTGCTGTGGGAGCAGCCGGCGGGCCCTGGGCCTTTGAGGCCTGACCCCGTGGGGGGCGGAGAGGAGGAGGCCCCTTGCACGGGCTGTCCGGGAAGCGTGGGATACAAATATCTGGGGTGTTCCCTAGCCAGGGGTGCAGGCTCCTGTCTCCCACCATCTGGGCTGTGTGCCCCCCGCCCCCAGGAAGAAAAGGAACCTTTCAGCCAGCTCCGTTGTTTCCCTGTGGCCTTTTGTCCGCCAGATGAGGAGTGTGGCTAACCCCGGAGCAGGCCGAGCTGCGCTCAGATCTCAGTCCCGGCCCCCACGTGGATCTGACCTCCTCAGTCTAGGAAAGCCCCAGCCCCTCCGCCTCTGCCCGCCCCTCGCCCGCGCTCAGAGATCCTGAGTCCACCCGTGCGAACCGCATTCGCCACCATAAACCACTGCCACAACCGCAGCCAGATTCAGCCCTCGCATCCACCAGGGAGGCAGGGATTTTAACACTCTCAGAGGACAGTTGAGGAATCTGAAGCTGGGACACGTTCAGCAAAGAGGTGGCTGAGCAGGGCTTCCAGCCAGACCGTCTGACTCTTCCCGGAGGCAGCCTGTCCCGGCCGCACCCTGCCCTTCTATCACGCCTTTACTAAATCATCCTACGGTCTTTTCTCTCTAGTGCTCTAAACCTTCTCTTACCCACAGACTTCCCAAGTTTAGTTGTTAAAGTAACATTCATTAACTGATGGCAGAAGCAAAAAGAACAAGGATAAATATTATTGTAGAATACTTGTAAAATACAGAAGTACAATAAAAAAATTAAAAACACCCATAATCCTACCACCCAGAGATAACAGCTCATATCATTTTGATGTCTATTATATCTAATATGTAATATATCTAATACACACATTGCTCTACTTAGCTATATGCAAATAGCTAAAAATAACATATATTCAAAATTAGGGTCATAGCACACATAGTTTTTTTTTTTTTGAGACAGAGTCTCACTTTGTTGCCCAGGCTAGAGTGAGTGCCGTGGCATCAGCCTAGCTCACAGCAACCTCAAACTCCTGGGCTCAAGCGATCCTCCTGTCTCAGCCTCCCGAGTAGTTGGGACTACAGGCATGCGCCACTATGCCCGGCTAATTTTTTTGTATATATATATATTTTAGTTGTCCATATAATTTCTTTCTATTTTTAGTAGAGACGGGGTCTCACTCTTGCTCAGGCTGGTCTCGAACTCCTGACCTCGAGCGATCCACCCGCCTCGGCCTCCCAGAGTGCTAGGATTACAGGCGTGAGCCACCGCGCCCGGCCATCACACATAGTTTTGAAGTCTGCTTTCTTGGTGGGATATACCATGAGCATGTCCCTGGGTCATTAAATCTTCCTCATCAGCAATGTCAAGGCCGTACACATGGATGAAGTAGAATTTGCCCAGCCAATCCCTACTTTGGGCAGTTTGGGTTGTTTTTGCTACTAAGAACGGTGCTGGTAGGAATGATCTTGTACGATAGGTGCTCTGGCCTTGGCTGTAACTTTGGTCTGAAATGACTGCCCCTCTGAGAAAGGACAGAAAACGCTGGGGATCTCAGACCCTGGGCACACGTCAAGCTGCTGCCTGGGGGATCTCATCGATGTTTGGGCTTTTGCTGGTCTCTCTGCACGGGCAGAGGAACAACAGGCAGGGGCCACAGCCCGGACGGGGAGCCAGGCGGCCAGCTCTCCCCCCAGGGCCTGGCACTGACCTTCTGGGTGACCAGAGCGGTCCCTGCCCCTCGATGGCCATCAGTTTCTCACGTGTGCCACACAGGAGTTTAGCTGACCCAATCATCTGAGTGTCAGGGGTTTGTGGCAAATGTCAGAAAGGGTGGGGATGCTGGAGTCAGGCCTGGGCTCTGGGCTGTGTGACTGTGGGCACGTCCACCAGTTAGCTGTTCCAAGTGTCAGTTTTTCCACCTACGAAGTTGTGGCTAGTGGCAGTAATATTGACTAGGAGGTATGTTGTCAGGATTGTAGACGAGGAGTGTAAACACTTGGCACACAGTAGGTGTTCAATCAACGGTAATGATTATTACAAGCTTTTCTGTTAAACCCCAGAAGGGGTAGAGTCTGGGTGTTAAAAGCTCAGGCATCTGAGATCAAATGCCAGCTCTGCCATTCGTAAGCCACACAGTCCTGGCTGGGTTACTTAACTTGTCTGTGACTCAATTTCCTCATCTTGTCTATAAAATGAGGATGATATCATCCAGCCCTTTAGGGCTGAGGGGAAAGTTAAATGAGATGCTGTATGTCACATACACGGCCCAGCTGGACACATAGTAATCACTCCGTAAAAGGTCACTGTGCACGAACGTGCATCAGGACTTGCCTTGTTCGGGGCTGCCGTGCTGGACGACACTCACGTTGGTGGCTTCCGGGGTCCCCTCAGGTATAGGCTCACCAGAAAGCTCCGTGTCCTCAGAGGGGGAGGGCAGAGTTGGAGGTGTGTTTATGGGTTCAACTTTTACTTCCTGAGGCTAAAGGGAGAAAAAAATGAGACATAAAATGATTTACTTAGCAATAAAGCCGAAAAATGACAATGAGTATCACTGGCGAAAATAATGTATCTACAAAGTGCTAAATAAACCCAGAAGAAAGCCTAGACCTGCTTGTTGTGTACCTGGGCAATCACTACACCTCCTGGGGTCTGAAGGAGGTGCAAGTAGAGGTCATTAAATTCTGTTCAGTTTACAGTGAGGCTCTGCTCGTCTCAGCCAAGCTCTTTGAGCGTGGGGACCATATTTCTGCAACCCCTGAATCACAGGCCAGCACAGAGAAGGTGCTCAGTAAAGACCTGTTAGATGAGGGAAGGATCGAACAAATGAATGAACTAGGTCGCCCTCGGTAAACACCACATAACTTTGATCCCCAATGTGCACGGTCATGAACACCTATGACAAGGAAAATTGGGTAGGGATTCCTTCCAAGGAAACTTCAGCATCTGTATAGCTTTTCCAAAGCCAGTCAGTGTCTTAACCAACTTTACCAACTAGGGAAAAACAAACAAATGAAAACCCAACAGTTGGAAACACAGAGCAGTTGAGAGTTCCAGGCAGAAATCCTGATGTGGGCCCCCCCCCAAAGTCATGACATTGGTCCCCAGACCCAGGTAGCAGCTCACAAGACCCAGGGCTTGCCAGCGTTCAAATGGTCTCATCGCTCCATAAGCTCGAGGGGCCAGGGGGGGTAAATGGAAAAGTCCTACTGACCAGTGTTGGGTTTACGATGTGAACAGAAACAAATCTGTGTTTTGATGCTAAGATTTCAGGGTTTATTTGTTACCATAGCATCACTTCCCCGTCCTGACTAATAACAGAAGGTTATTTCCTTAATGTCAGAATCTAGTGCATCAACAATGACTCTCTGGTCCACCAGGACAAGGAGGGTTTGTAGGAGCCCCATAAGGTAGGGTTTAATGGTTCGGTTTCTACAGTCAGGCTCGGATCAAACCGCAGCTCTCCACTTACTAAGTTATGTTAGGCGAGTCATGTAACCCCACTGAGCCGCAGCGTCCCCCTCTGTAAAAATGGGGACAATAATGACTTCTCAAAGGTAGAAAATGCACAGAAAGGCTAAGCTCACCTTTATTTTTCATATACAAATATTCCATATTCATTACTGAAAAAACTCCAAATGGAAATGAGAAGAAAGAGAAAACAATCACCTTGAATATCAACACCTAGAGAAAAATCACTATCGATTTTATTGTGTTGTAAAGTCTTCAGGGTGGAGGTGGGAAGAGAGGTTTCAAGGAGTTGGGCCTTGAAGAATGCGCAGAGTTACAGAAAATAGGGGTGGAGGGTGGGGTTGGTGGAGGTCAAGGCCCAACGGCTTGAGCTTCGAAAGATCCCAGGGCTGGAGGAAAAAAGCCGCAGAACAGAGCCCAGGAGGCAGGGCAGGGAGGGCTTGTCCTTTGGTGGGAAGGATGGGCTTGGACACAAGGGCAAGGACAGCCACTGTGGGGTATTAGGTGAGGGAGTGGCGGGGGCAGCTGTGGCCTTTGCAGAGTCCACCCTGGTAGCAGTGTGAGCATGGATTACGGGGTCGAGGTTAGGACTGGGAGACAGGGGTGGCACTAAGGAAGCCCCAGGAGGCAGGAGCTGAGGCGGCGATGGGAGCAGAGAGCAGGCAGCTCCCCAGGAGAGGGTGAGCAGACCAGGCTGGATGTTCGTCTAGCAGGTGAGTAAGGACCCCTGCCCCAGGAGGTGCCTCCCCTCTCCCTGTGAGGTGTCCAGGCAGGAGCCACTTTGCTATGGTTTCCTGATGGTGCCAAGAAAAGGCCCCTGAGAGCTCATCTTTAGCCTGGAGTGAGGCTGCTGGTGGCTAAAGCAACGTTGCTTTTTAAGGCATCTGGGCTTTGCGATAAGGCTGGCAGGGCAGGCGAGGGTTCAGGAAACACAGGAGGAAACGGCATCATCGGTGGGCTGAGCTGGTAACCCAAGGGGGCCAAAGTGGGGTCTGTGTGAGATCACTGGCCCCAGTCCCTTGGTCAAGCACTTCCTTTGGCAAAGTCCCCACAAGGCAGCCACAGCCTCAGGGCAGAACAGGACTCTGGTGAGTTGACCCTCGGTAGTGAGGGTGAGGTGTCCTGCCTCAAACAGGGGGTTGTTTATTTTGGGGGGGTCAACGTGGATGGGGAACCAGTGTGGCCTGTGACAAAATAGGAATCTCAAGTCTTCATAAGAGTTCTGTTGTTGAGAGTGCTGCAATTTGCTGAGCCCACACTCACGTGCACACAAGCAGATTTACTCATTCAACACATATTTTCTGAGGCCCTAGTGTGTGCCAGGTCTTTGGCTGAACCCTGGGGACACAGAAATGAATAAATAGGATGGTGTGTCTGCCCTCAAACCGTCAGACTTTGGAGGAGGCACAGACCCAGACCCAGACCAGACACAACTAACTGTGATTTGTTATGACACACAGGGTAGTGGAAGTGACAGCCAAGTGTGGGGAGGGGGTTGGCAACGATGGCCTCCCAGGAGGGGACGTGGACAGACCTGAAGCCTAAGTAGGAACCTACCAGGCAGAAAGGGCGGTGGGGAAGGGCCCCCCAGGCAAACAGAAGCATGAACTAAGGCAGGGTCGGGGGAGAAAGTGCTCAGCGTGTGGGGACTGAGCACTTGGGAGCGGTTGGAAGGGAGGCCCCGGCTGTGGACCGAGTCACCTGCAGGGCTCTTTGTCAGTGCAGATTCTTGGACCTCACTTCCCACCTACGAATCTGAATGTGCAGGTACGTAGCCCGGGCAAGGATCTTTCTCTAAAGACCTCCCCACAACTGCCCCCACCCTACCCTGACACACAGGTGGCTTTGATGTGCAGCCAGCGCTGAGAGCCGCAGGGATGTTAACTGTAACTCAGCATAAGACAGACCTTTCCGGAAATGCAAAGAATTGGACAGCAAGGCCCCTGACCCTGTGGCGAAGAGGGCGAGGAGGGGCAGACTTTGTAGTCCCTGACCATCAGACAGTCCGAGATTCAGGCCGCTGGCGACAGCTCGGCTCGTGTCTCAGAGGGTGGCAGGCTGGAAAGGCTGAGCGCGGGGAAGTGAGAGTCATTCCAAGAACGAAGCCAGACAGAGAAGGGAGGGGACTGTCTGAGCCGAAGAGGGAAATTCCCCGTCCTGGAGGGTGGCTGCAAAGAGAGCCATGGGCCCTTCCAGGAGCTGATAAAAGTGGGGAGTCCCCAGCTCAGAGGTGGCATGACTGGAAGCCACCCGGGCCCAGAGCCAAAAACCTGGCTCTGCCACCTTCAGGCTGGACCACTCGGGCAACGCTGTCTACTGCTGCACGCCTTGGTGCCCTCTGGGCAGAACAGATCCACAAGGCATCCCTGCAGTGGAGACTGAAGGGAAGGTGACCACCTGGAAGAGCATGACTCATGGCCCAGACGGAAGGGCGCACGCAGAAGGGATTCTGATGGCCGCCAGCCCCAGAGCCACAGCCGGGCAGTGCTCTCAAGGACTGAGGGCAGCCTCAGGGGTTTGGCACACTGACCAGCCCCAGCCACCAGCCACCAGGAGGCAGCTGGCAGAGAGGGGACCCCAAGAGGAAGGAGGTGTCTACACTGTGCCCGGCACAGGGTCACCCCTGAACTGGGCACTCTAACACATCTCCTCCCTTCATCCCCGCAACAAACCCATCGGTCAGTAGTAAGAAGCACCCACCAGGCCCTGCCGCGGGCCAAGCCCCATCCGGGGTTTCACACGGGGCATTTGGTCTAATTCTCACACTAACCCTATTGTAACAGAAGGAACCTGAGCCTTGGAGAGGTTAAGTTCCTTGTTCGAAGTCAACAGCTAGGAAGTGGCAGGGCTGGGACTCACACCAGGTGGGACACCAGTCTGCACCAGTTCTCTTAAACCACTGGGAAAAGTGGGGCTGGAGAATCCGGGAAAGAAAATGCTTGGGTGCCCCAGATGCCCCCGCGTCAAATCACAAACAGCTTTTTCTTTTTCACTTCTCCAGATACTCCTGTTCGTAGCCCCCCTCGGCCGGTGCGCGTTCCACACCTGCCCCTCACCCGCGGTGCCGTGGCCCTGGGCAGAGGCCCAGGAGGGGAGCCAGTCGGGCCCAGCCTGAGTCCTGACTCCGCCATTGTGTGACGCCGGCAAAGCCACCCCTGAACTCCTGAGTGTCCATTTCCGCATCTGCACAAGGAGCTGATGCCACCCCCCTTGTGGGGTGGTGGCAAGGAATAAATAAAATCTCGGACACAAAAGCACCAGGCACACGGTGGGCATCTGGAAAAGCCAGTTCTCTTCCCTCCCATCCTGCTTCCTTACCCCTGGTCCAAAGCTGCCTGGCTCCAGTGCCCCCCACCAAGCTTCCCCGCCCCACTGGGGCCATGTGATCATCTCAGGCTCTCAAACCCCACTCTCCTCTCCTGTCCCTCTCTCAGGGCCACTTTGGGCTACTGTCACCTCTGCCTGAGTTGGCCTCATGGTGAGTTGTGAACTGGTGCATGGGAGGCAGCCTCGGGGTCAAGGGCTCAAGGGACCCCCACTCTGTGCCTTGTGCCTCGTGCCCTGGACATGCCCCTGGGCTGGCCAAGGGCTGATGGGCACACAGGATTGCAGCACTGCCCAGAGCAGGCGCCCTCCCCACTCAGCAGGTGGGTGGGCACCTTGGACTTGACTTCTGCCGTGCCAGCTGCCCAAGAGTTGGCTGCGGTTCTGAGGATGGGCTTCTGCAGCACCACTCGGGCCATGACCCCACAGATGGGCATCAGGAGACTCATGCTCTAGCCCCAGCTCTGCCCACGCACCCTTGGGCCAATCTCTTCCCCTTTCCGGGCCTCAGTCTGCCCATCTTTACAAAGGGCAGTTTTCTGTACCCCCCTGTACAGAAAGAGATGACCTTTAAGTCCTTCCAGTGCTGAAAGACTGTGGTCCCACTCTGCTGCACCCACACCCCTGTCGCCCGAGGTCTACCATTTCTGGCCTCCACCTGATTTCTATCTCCTGCTTTCTTCCAGCCGCGACGAGTTTGCAGAGTGAGCCAGACCAGTCAAGGAGATTGCCGAAGCTTTTCTGTGTTCGGTGACTCAGACGCTGCTTGCCATTTTCATTAAAAATGGGCTCCTTGGTGTCCCCACAGTCTGACTCAGTGCTTTCGAAACCACTTCCGCGTCTCGGCCACAGGGTACATTACCAGGAGGGAGGAGGCCCGAGCCCCTGGCTGCCTCTCCCGTGGGCTCAGCAGTGAGCTCCCAGGAGGACCGTGTCACCTGAAGGAGTGGGGGCCCAACTTTGCTTTCACAGCCGGAGCCCTGAGCAAGTGTAGCAACAGCATCATTCCGGGCCATTTCCCTTGTGCCAGCCACGGGGCTGTGACTTGTCCCTGCACTGCCTCATCTAACCCTCGCAACAACCCTGTGGGATGGGACCATTACTGTCACCATTCCGTGGAAGAGGCGTTGAGGTTCAGAGAGGCTGAGTAAGCTGCCCAAGGCCACAGAGCTGGGAAGCAATGGAGCACAAATTTTGCCCTTGGACTGCCCTCTCGTGGCCACAGCCCAGGGTGACACCTAGGTGTCCCAGTTCACCTAAGGATTTTGCAAAATGCCCACTGGCCAGCACTTTCCTGACTTCCCTAGATGAGTCAACAATTAAACTCACAGATCTAAAAACAGAGGCGTCAGACCCGGGGCTCTGGGCACTCTCCGGTAATTTTCAGCCCCCTAAAAGCTGACCAAGACCACATGGCACAGCACCCCAGTACTCACCGGGGCTTGAGTGTAGGTGACGGCTTCGACGGTCTCAGCTACTCCAGCTGTCTCCTGAAGCCCACTGGTCTCTCCTGAGGCCTGTGTAGAGACAAACCACGCTGCACACCGGGCAGAGGGGCGGCAGGTTCCACAAGAGCCCAGCAAGGGGGAAATCAGAGAAGCCAGCAAGCCCGCTCCTGCCGGGGAACCGTGTGTGTGACAGAGCCAGAGCGGGCCAAGGGGACAGCAGGTGTGCAGTGTGCATGGCTGATTACTCTTTTGTCCAGGTTCCCTTCACTCTCCCAATCATTGTGAGGTTGTCACTGGAATCTTACACTGGGAACCATGACAGCTGAGGGATGACTTCCTATTGTCCCCTCATCATCATTAGCCTCCTAACGGCAGCCAATGAGCCCACACGCCATGATTTTGTTACCAGTCCCTCGTCCTGGACTCCTGGGCTGTTTCTACTTTTTCAATATTAATGGCGATGCAGAGATGGACGAATAATGACACATCAGGTGTCCCTATTCTTCGCTTCATGTGAATGTCAGGCCAGGACCACGTGCTCAAGGAGGACAAATGTTCTTACAGAGCCAAATTGCACCTCCGAAGGGCTTTCCAACTGAATGGACAGCATTCTGGTTTTTACTACGTCAGTGGAATCAACGTTGTTTAATAGTGGGCTGACACCGTGCAAAGAGCAACAGGAATTCTAGCAATATGTCCCCTTCTGCCTGCCTCTGACTTTCCGTGTCATGTCCTCCCTTCTCTCGGGAAGGCCTTTTCTTCCTCATCTGCCGAACACCTGCTTGTCACTGGTCAGGCAGCGACTTCGCCCTCACCTGCTCCGAGCTCCTCCTCCTCCTGCTCCCACCTGACCCGCTGAGTTTGGGTTTGAGGACCTCCCTGTGTTTCCGTCACACTCAGCTCTGTCACTGCCTTTGGGTGTGCAGCTGGAGGGCGGGGGCCGCGCCCTGTTCATCCCTTCACCTCCAGCCTCTGCCCAGGGCTGTCACCTTGCAGGTGCTCAGCAAATCCAGGAGGAAAGGGAGGGAGGGAAGGAGAAGGAGCCAGCTTTATCTCCCCACCCGCCACCCCATCCCCAGCTTCGGAGCTGAGTCACTTGCCAAGCACAAAAGCTAAATTTAGGTTACTTTTCATAGGAATTTATACCCAAAATATCTTAGAGTTTTAATTTTGATTTTAGAATCCTGACACCGTTTCTTGGCGAGAAGGCTGGAAACCAGGCCACTGACTGCCGCAGCCGTGGACGAATCCAACACCCTGTGAGGAACACAGCCCCCCGCAGCAAAGAGATGGCTGAAGCTCTTTAAAGGTGAAATAAAGCCAAAAGCCTAGAATAGGACTCAAGGCAGCACTTGCCAGGATGAGAGGTTTCAGAGCCTCTCTGCCGTTGGGGAGGGAGAGCCACCCGGCTGTGGGGCTGCGGGGCCCGCCGGGGTGCGAGGGGCTCACCGAGAACTCTTCGGCTTCACACAGCTCCTCGGGCTTCCTGGGGTCAGGGTGGACGGTGAGCTGCTGTATGGAGCCCTGGGGAAAGAAAGGGGTCAGAACCACGGTTTGCATGTCCACAGCGTGGCTGCCAGTGAAAACATGATTGTTTTTGTAACGGAGAAGAACAAGAGAAAGCACGAGTGTGAGAATGTGCTGCCTGTGGCCGTGACCAGGAAGCCAAGTCACCTCTTGGCCCACTCTCCGCTGGTGGGGAGGGACTGTCCCTGGGCCAATATAGCACTGAGCCCCTGAGCCAGAGAGGTCCTCGGGGAGCAGTGAGTTTCAAGTGTGGACCCCACGGCAGCCTCCTGTCTCCGAGCCCCCAGGTTGGCAGCTGTGGGCCCTGATGCATGTCTCCCTGTCCCAGGAAGTGTCCTTCCCCCGGGGCTCAGAGCTTCTGGGCTCCAAGGCCTTGTCCCAGGAAAGGCTACCCAGGCAGCCTCCCTGCCTCTGCTCTCACCGGTTCTCCCATACCTGTCAGCGCCTTCTCCACGAGGCCCTCAAAGTGGGCATTTTAAAAATTATCCATCACACTTGAACTTCTTAGCATTCTCCACCGTCTTCCACTGTACTATCAAATAAACCCCAACTCCACCCCACAGGGCTCTTGTTCACCAATGAGGTAGGAGTAAACGCACGTGCTGATTAGATGAATAACTACAATAATTTAGCAATTTTCTTTAGAATGGCCTATTCGTAAAAGCCCATTTCTACAGCAAAGTTAGCTTTCCGATTTTTTTTTTTAGTGCACATTGTCCAAAAGGAGAGAGAGAAGCTACCTCACTGTGGTATTCTAGTGTATTCCACCGTTGTGGAAATAATACTCAAGTGTAGCTGCTGCCTGTATGCAAAGATAAAATCATTTGAAGATGTAACAAACCTTAATCTTTTTTTATAATGCCTTAAAATGTGCACAGTGCTTTCACACAGGTTATCTCATTTGACTGCACAGGACTTCTGGTAGGTTTTCTTATCTCCTCTTCCGGATAAGAAAACCGAAAGGATCAGGGAACCCAGGGACTGTCTAACATCAGCAGACTAAGTTGAAAACTGAAGACTGGAATCTTGGTTTTTGGGTCCCTAGTGTTCTTCCCACCATAGCTCGCATGCCTCTTCGAGGACATAAGAATAGAATAATGACAATAGCTGCTTGTAGTTACTGCATGGTGGGTGTCTGTCCATTGGCCTCCCTGATCTGCCGGGAGCGGGATTTGACTCACGGTGAATCTCTCCAGCCCCGTGGCTCCCGCGTTGCCCACGAAGATTCCTGCGCTGGGCTCGAAAGCCAAAGCCCGGGGGGACCGCTGGAAGGCGATGTGGCTGTGCTCCTCGCAGTCCACGAGGAGGGTCACTTCCTCGTCCTGGACGATCACGGCAAAGCGGTTCCACCTGTTGGTCATCACGGGCACCGAGAAGGCAGCAGCCTCGTGGGACACGTGGGAGCCAGGCTCCGTGTAGTAGAGAATGACCCGCTGGTGGCCGTCCTCCACACCCGAGAGCCGCAGGCCCAGGTAGATGACCTTCTGGAAGGCATCAGTGATAGCAAACAGCACGCCGCCGTGGGCACTGCTGGGCTTCACCGTGACACTGATGGCGAAGTCCCTGAAGAAGGTGGACGGGATGAGGGTCCTGACCGGCCGGCCGACGTTGGCACCAGGCCCGAAGCTGTAGGCTGGGGAGCCACGATAGCCCGTGACAAAGGACACGGACGAGGGCAGCGGCACACCGATGAGCGCTGTGAGGTCCAGGGGGCCCTGGGAAGCGGGCTCTGCAGGGAGGGAGAGAGAGGCCGTGTTCACAGGCATATTCCACTGTGCTCGGAAGCCAGGAAGAAACATGGTCACGAATGAATCAGGACCCCTCAGCTACCCCCTGAAACTGCAGTTTCTAAATTGTTTTTCAAACCTTTTTGACAACGACCCACAATAAGAAATGCATTTACATTGCAACCTGATATGCACATGTGTAGATAAATATTTATCTGTAACACTGAAACAAACATTTCATAAAACATTATCGGCTTTTAATACTCACCAGGCACTCGAATATTTTCCTTTCCATTTAATTATTCTTTTTCTCTTTTATGAAAAACATGCTGGAAATGACCTCCAAAATTGATTCCATTACCCATTAATGGGTTATAGACTTTCCGGTTCAGAAAGGAGTCTCAGAGGTCGCCTGATACAACTCTCTAAGATGCGTTAGCCCCGCCCCGTGCAGTATGGTAGCCGCCTGCTGCGTGTGGCCACTGAGCACTTGAAGTGTGTCGTAAGTGTAAAATGCAAACCGAATTCCAAAGACTTAGTTTGGAAAAAGGAATGTAAAATATCTCATTAAGAATTTTTATATTACTTGGCCGGGCGCGGTGGCTCACGCCTGTAATCCTAGCACTCTGGGAGGCCGAGGCGGGTGGATCGCTCAAGGTCAGGAGTTCGAGACCAGCCTGAGTGAGACCCCGTCTCTACTAAAAATAGAAAGACATTATATGGACAACTAAAAATCTATATAGAAAAAATTAGCCGGGCATGGTGGCGCATGCCTGTAGTCCCAGCTACTCGGGAGGCTGAGACAGGAGGATCGCTTGAGCCCAGGAGTTTGAGGTTGCTGTGAGCTAGGCTGACGCCATGGCACTCACTCTAGCCCGGGCAACAGAGTGAGACTCTGTCTCAAAAAAAAAAAAAAAAAAAAAAAAAGAATTTTTATATTACTATATACTGCAATAACAATTTTGGAAAATATTAGATTAGAATGTATTATTAAACATTTTTAAAAGAATAGTATGAGGAATAAGTATGTGTCCACTACTCCACTTAAGAAAGAAAATATCAATTAAGCTGAAGCTCTCATGAACTCTCTCCAATCCTGTCCTTCTGCCCATGCACCCGAGGCAGCCACGCTTGTGGATCTGGTGCTTATCACTGCCGTGCGTTTGTTTGTATGTTTGCCCCACGAGTATGTGTCTCTAACAGAATGCAGAATCGCTGTCCGTATTCTAAACCTCAGATAAATGCTGGCGTGCTGCATGTGGTCTTCTGGCACTTGCTTTTCTATTTTTCACTCAACATTGCATTTTTGAGATTTATCCTTGTTGATACCTGTGGCTCTGGTCTTAAACTTTCATGACAGTACTCTAGAGCGTAAATAATCTGCAATGGATTTATTCACTTTATTCACTGCTGCTGGAAAGTGACGTTTCCATCACTATTCAAACAATACTGCTAGGGACTCCCTTATGCACGTCTCCTCGCGCCCACCTGTGCAGGTAATTCCACCACCTGGGGATAGAATTATTGGATGATCTGGGTATGTGCACCTGCAACGTTACTGAATGTTGCTACACTGTTCTCTGAAGCAACTGTGCCATTTTGCACGCTCCCCAGCAACGTGTTCTTGCCAACATTTAGGGGAGGCAGAGAGAGGCGATTTGGGAGAGGCCCATGGGGCTTTTCACCTATAGTGGTAATACTTATTGTTTACACTAAGTGATACTGAATGGAAGTATTCATTGTATTATCCTTTATAACCAATTTCTCGGAAAACATTTCCCAACAAGTTTTATGAAAATGATCACCCTCTTCTCCACAAAAGAGCAAATCTGCTGGTGGCCTGCTTAGAAGCCTCCTAGGGCTATCCAAGGCCTCAGGGCAGGGCTGACCAGGCTGCTGCCACCTGGCTTGAGAGGCCCTTTGTGGTCTGGACCCAGCTGTGCTCCCTACTCCCCAACAAGCCCTGGCACAGTCCCCCTCCCCAGGAATGCATTCTTTTCTGCCATCCACCCCACCCCACCCCAGGGATTCTGCCTGAATAACTCCTGCTCACCATTCAAGACTCAGCCCAGGCCTCGCCTCCCTGAAATCCCTTGTTTCACCTCCCACACCCACACCCTCCCCTCCTGGGGCTGCATTAGAAGCCCCCTCCCCACGGACTGGGGCCCTCTGTCATAGCCCCCCACACACTGGATGTCATCGTAGGGTCACTTTTCTCTCTCCCCATTGGGCCATGAAAGCGAGGGCCACACCATTCATCTGTGTTCCCAGTAACCAGCCAGTGCTGATGAATGAATAAATGAATGAAGGTGTGAACGAACACAGTTCAATCCTGTCGTTTTACAGAAGACTAAACTAAGGTTAGTAGAGGGAAAGCGCTCACTGGCCATGAACTCAGATTTGATTCTCAGTTGAAGGCTTGTCCTCTCCAGTTTGCAACTTGCTTTAAAACAGAAATTCGTTTTAAGTCATTTGGGTTTAAGAGTCAAACCCCAGAAGGCATAAGCTAAAAGATTGACAAATTTGGTTACATTTGTCTACATAGAAACAAAAAAGTTCTTCATAGCAAAAAATAATAATAATGATAATCCTTGCAAAGTCAAATAAAACTCCCAAACTGGGAAACAATATTCGCAATTATCTATCACAGACAACAAACTCATTTCCCTAATATGCAAAGCAAATCAATACTCCAAAGAAAAATAGGAAAAGAATAGAAAATTCTATCCACAGTTAAAGAAATAAAAATGGATCTTAAACACATGAAAAATATTCAGCTTCATTCATAATGAAAGAAATACGAGTCAAGATTCAAAGAGATATCATTTTCCGTATCAGATTGGCAAAGATCGGGATGTTGGATGACATGCTCTGTTGGCAAGGGTGTGAGGCAGCAGGCCCTGTCCCGCACTGCTGGCGGGAGCATGACCTGGCACACCGCATGGGAGGCAGCTGGATGACATTCATCAGAATTGCAAACACACGTAGGTGCCCTTTGACCCGGCAGTTATACTTCCATGAATTTTCTAACAGATAAAGTTACATATGTGAAATGTAAAGCATGTACAAGAATATCCACTGTAGTATTGTTTAAAATTTACTTGAATGTCTATCTTTGGGGATGTTAAGTAAATAATAAATTATGATAAATCCATGCAATGAAATACAAGGCAGCTTTTCAAAAGACGTGATTCCTTAGGTACTAGGATGAAAGAATCAACAAGATATAGTAAGTAAAAATAAACAGACCAAAAAATGACAAGGTGCAGAATCGAAATGCTATCATTTAGAAATATATATTAATACATTTTAAATATATAAAACACATATATATATATATATATATATACACACACACACACACAGGATTACAGTACCTCTAGAAGGATACATAAGAAACTAGGGCCAGAGGTTATCCCCAGGGAAGGAAGTTGCTGGCTGGGGCATAGGAGACTTTGTTTTCACTGGACACCCTTTCATACTGTCTCAATTTTACACCATGTACATGGTATGAAAAGTAAAAATATTTACATATTTTTAAAGAGATTAACTCCTTGCATCCACTTTTAGAAATTATAAAACCTATTCTTGCTTTTCTTCACTCAGATACAGCTTATATATGCACAGAGAGAAAGAAAAAAAGAGGGGAAAGAAACAGAAAGAAAACATTCCACTGACATTTCTTTTCTCCCCTCGGCAGTTTAAAGATCAGAACAAAACAAAACTAGGAGCACCCTCCTGATAGCTCCACTGTCCTCCTCATCCACCTAACCCGGCAAAAAGCTCTTCCCCCAGTTCCTCTCTCTCTCCTACCGAGAACAGGAGGTGGCAGCCTCTTTCTGCTGGGACACTCCAGGTTTGGGAGAATTACTGGTTTCACAGGGAGTAACGGGCCTGAGTTCTCCATCCAGTGGCATGTTTCCACGCGGTGACCCTGGGGGTCCCAGGGTCAGGCGGGGGTTCAGGGAACACAGGAGGAAGGGGCTGGGAAGTTCCCACTCAGAAGGCTGCTTACACTAGCCCAGTGCTTCCCGTAGCTGGTACATCCAGGCTTGCATGTGGCAACGCTGGGAATTCCTATGCCCAGGAGTCTGCTTACAAAAACATTCATGAATCTATCCAACTTTGTTGTTTCATGGACAGGGAAACTGATGGTCAGGGAGAGAGCATGACCAGGAGACACAGCCAGGAAGCGGCAGATGCAGCAGCAAAGCGGGGGTGAACAGACTTGAAATCACAGGTCCCCAAAGCTGGAGTCCTCCCACGACCCCCGACCCTTCCAGGCCCTGGCTGTCGGTTGGTCAGCTGGAGAGTGGGCAAAGGAGGCAGCCTGCAAGGAGAACTCCCTCAGCTTTGGACAGAGCGGGTTTCCGATCCAGCCTTTGCCCTTTACCAAATGTGCAGCCTTTGGGTGGATGACTTACTGGTGAAGTGGGGAGGTTTCTGCCACTTCCCACGTGGGGTTCCAATGAGATGACAGATGAGAGCGCAAGTGCTTAATGAATTTTAGTGATTAGCTTTCAGTTCTTCATAAAGGCTGCAGCAAAAAGTCTGCAAAGAGAGCCCTTCCTAACCCTCCTGCCCCCCTGCTGCCCAGGCCTCAGCCGTTGCAGGAGGACACGTGTGCAGGCGCTGGCCCACAGGCCTTGTTTCCACTGGGTCGGTCCCAGAGGGAGCCAAGCCCCAAAACTAGAGCAAGCCCAAGTCAGTCCAGCCCTGCTCTCAGCACCCCCCACCCTCCCCATGCACTATCCCACAGCGTGGCGTGGTGGGGGACGACCCCTGGCCTGGAGTGACCCGTGCTCAGGGCTGCGCCTGAGCCTGCTGGCTCATTTCCCCTTGGCCTCCAGCAGGAGGGCCACCTGCTCAGGCAGCCACCAGGGAGGGGAGGAGAAGCCAAGAGCCAAGACAAACAGGCCCAGCAGCTTGGTCCATGGGCTTGTCCTGGGATGGCTCTGTGCTGGGCAGGAAGGGAGGAGGGTGGAGAGCACAGCTGGTGGGAAGACATCCCACCATCCCAGAGGGGCAAAACCTGGGGGTTGGGGGGGTGCTGCTGATGGGGCCAACATGGAACTCTCCAGCCTCAGCATCCTCAGAGATAATAACACCTGTCTTGTAAGACAGTTGCGTGACTTGAGTATAGTAATATACCTGAAATGTTTAGCACACTGCTTAGCACACAGAGCATTTAATAAATGGTAGCCACCATTTCCATCCCTATGATTATCCTGGTAGCCCATGAAATTGTCATACTGGGAAACTCAAAGTCTCCTGAATGGGTCCTATCATTTCACACCTGCAAGCCGTTGTATATGCTGTTCCCTCCACCTGGGGAACTGTTCCACACTTCTCAAGGCCAGCTTCGATGTCATCACCTCCTCCATGAATTCTTCCTGGATTCCCCCACCAGGTGGTCTGGGCATCCCCACGCCTACACGTGGCCCTGATTCTATGTAGCACGCATCACATCATATCATAGAGGACCCTGCCATCTTGGGAACTCCTTTGGTGTAGGAAATACATTCCACCCCTCCCTGCCTCCCCCACACCCAGACTCTGGCCCTGAGCAGGTGCTCAGGAAGTGTTTGCTGGCTGCACTGGATTCTATGCATTCCAGAATCGGAAGTGCCAGGCTCCGAGTCTGAGGCCCTGGTGAGGGCTGTTGAGGTCAGTCTCCAGTCCCTAATCCAACAATGACCTCACTGCAAGCTCATTCGTCACCTGGAAGTCCATTCCCCCTCCTATCTCCATGATGCTGGGTCCACTGGCCCAGGGGGCCCATCTGGGAGCCACACGGCCACGGGGCAATGAGAGAGGCCCAGGCAGGGGAGGCGGGGCTCAGGTTCAAGTCCTGGCTCTGCCACTGACTCTGTCTGTGCTCCAGGGCCAGCTGCTCCCCTTCCCTGAGCTCCCCATGTGCACGTCAGGGAGTTAGACAAGACGGTCTCTCAGAGCCATATCCACTGTGACTTATTCCAAGTATCTTCACTGCCTTCAAACCTCAGTCTTACTCTCTTACTTCATTAATGCTTAGGGACAGCTTCATTTCCAATGAAGGATTTTCAACTTACTTTTCCAGTTCATGAATTTGATAATATTTATAAAACTCCCCCTCATTGTGCCTTGTGTAGTGCTGGAAATGTGGAGCTACACCTCGAATGTGTGCTCTCCAGAAGCTCACTATCCAGGTCACTGTAAGCAGTCATCTGCTCATGTTACTTACAAGCTCCAAAGCCTTCAATGGCTCCCCAGTGCCTTCAGCATCAAGTCAAAATTCCACTCAAGACACCCTCTGCTGCTTCTCCTCATTCTCCCTCTTTTTCTACCTTTGTCTTCACTGTGCCGTTCCTTCCATTGCTATCACTTTCCCCATCTTCTCGCAGCTTCTTTCCAGGCTCTCTCAGCTGCACCCCAACACACGGGAGCCCCACTCCCACCCTACAAACAGAGCAGCAGGCAGCACCCCTCCTCTAAACACCCACATAAGGGCTCGGCACAGAGCAGACACGCAGCAGCGTGGACCCAGGGAAAGGCAACAGACAGACACAGCCTGGGCCTCACTCCCCTCAAATCTTTGGTTCAGACTCCAGAGCCCAGTTCCCTGGGCGGCCCCTCTCCAGGGCACAGGGAGGAGAAATCAGACGGCTTTAGAGATGGCCCAGGCAGAGGAAAATCTGAGCAGTCACCACAGGGTGCAACTTTCCTCCCAAGGGTCCAAAGCCAGTTTCCATGGAAACCAGGGTAGAATCCTAGCGGTGAAGAAACAAACAGGACAGGGTTCAAGTTTTCCTTCCATAGAGATGACTGTGACCTGGCTGGAGGTGGAGAACAGGAATCCTCACCCCTCCTCCTCCTCTCTGCCACAGTCTCAGGGACATCTGGTGCCTTCCCTGCCCCGCTGGGCCTCGGTTTCCCCTTCTGTGCAATGGGCTGGGTCTCGAGGCAGTGCCGGGCTAGCCTGGGCTTTGGAGCCCGCCTCCCTCTTGAGCTGTATCTGGTTTTGCAAAGCTCCATCTCACAGATGATCATCTGGGAACTGAGCCCAGCGCTGGCCCTTGTCAGCATTTAAGGCCTGAAGAGGCTAAGGAGCGTTCCTCTGGCTCTGGGTCAAGGACGGCTGCAGAGATGTCCCAACCGAGGCACGAGGGAGGCTGAGGACGCCCCCGCCCGAGCGCGGCAGCGGCCCCTAGCGGCCTCTCACGGAACTGCGCCTCCACCCACCAGTCACAGCCGGAGCTCTGGAAGGGGCCCAGGGGAGCAGGTCTCAGGTTGGGCAGCAAATGCAGCCAGACCAGGCCTAGAACCCACACGCCTCGCTGCCATCCTCTGCTCTTTCCCTACACTGGCTGCCTGGGATGGCCCACGTGCCCCTCCAGCATCTCTTCCACTGCCACCCGTGTTTCTGAACACCAACGGAACACTCACTCAGTTTCAATAGGGACACAGCGACTCCTTCAAGCTGGTCAGTGTATTCCCACTGGGGCCCAGGGCTCCAGGGGTCCAGACGACCCCATGGTGGCTCTGCCTGGGACTGGAGCCAGCAAGCTGAGGATGTGCAGGGTAAGGTGGGGGCACTGCCCTGGGGACGCTAGCAGGGCTCCTCTGGCATGAATTTCCTGGCACTCAGCCCCTGGGGAGGGAGGAGGTCCCCAGTACATCTCCTCTGCTGCCTGCAGCGTGAGCAGGGAGCCTCAGAGAAGTAAAGTGTGCCTCCTCCGAGCCCCATGCCAGGTTGCCCTGCCCGGGAGGGGGAAATTCCTGCATCTTCTCAGAATTGCTCTTGCCCTTCCCTTTGGACACCCCTACAGAGAGGTGGCCCATGAGGACTCTGGGTATGTCTAAGCCAGACCACAGGGCATGTGGCGTCCTCTCTTCTCACATCCCTGAAGAGATAGGGAGCTCAGCAAGCCACAGACTGTGCAGAAAGAACGCAGCTCACCATCGGGGAAGGTGTCCTCCCAGGCACAGCCCCCTGAGGGCCATGTGGTCTCTGCTTGCACATCTCCACTACTGGGGAGCTCACTGCCCCCAATCCCCACAGCAACCCTGGTCATTGCGGGACAATTCTAAGTCTTCAGAAGTTCTTTCTCATGTTGAATCTCCCTGTAGCTTACACCCACCTGGCTGGGCCTAGCTCTGCCCTCTGGGACCACACACAGTTGACCCTGATTTCCACAGCACGACCTCTCAGATGCTGCATGGGGTGGTGGAATTTGCCCCAGCCTGCAAGGCAGACTCTGCCACCAACTTGGCACGTGACCTTGAGCTGTCCCTTCTCTTCTCTGAGCCTTAGATTCAATATCTGCAAAACTAGAGCTTGGACTTAATGTTTTCCAAAGGCCCCTGCCAGGTCTGAGAGCCTCAAATTCTGCCTCCTCCTTGTCTCCCGCCTGTGTTCCAGTTTTTCTAACCACCCTTAACTGCCGGTTCCTTCAGCCCACAGCCTTCAGGCCTGGAAGGAATGACTCCAGCATGGATCAGAACAAACCCAGCCCTCCCCACAGACTTCCTCGTCTTTGGGCAGCACGGCCTGCCTGGCCAGAGGCAAGGAGCACTGTGCCCAGGAAAATGTCACAGCTCTCTGCCTGTGAGAAAACTCAGCCCCACCCAGGCTGGAGTCTCCAGGGGCTCCTGGCTCTACCTGACTCCCTTTCGGAGGAAAATGAACACAACACAGTCCTGCTGCACAGGAATCCGTCTGCACCCAGCAGAGATGCAAGAGGTTCTTAGAAAAACCTACCACCCAATGCATTTCTTAGAAGAAGAACTGTTTCCCTGCCAGGGGAAAAAATCCTGGAGCAACTTAGAAAGGAGACCTGGCTTGGCCACAATCAAAGACCCCATTTTTCTGAATTACAGAAGAGCATTTTTCTACATGTAAACTTAGAACGCCTCCTTCCCTTTTCCGGTTTTCATATATAGCATAGGAATTTTCCTGCTCAATGAACTTACTGTGTGAGCATGCTCTCTCTCTCTCTCTCTCTCTCTCTGTCTTTCTCGCCTCTGTCCTAAACCAAGCAGAGGACAGTTTTGACGAGGCCTGGAGTTGGGTCCAGGGATGCAGCTTGGTTTCCCTGGCCAGCAGCAGGAAGACACTCTGCCCAGTTGAGAGCTCCAAGTGGTCCTCACCTGTCCAGCACCCTCTACTGTTTCCCAAGCATCATCCTCTTATCTAGTCCCTCTTCCAGGAGGGAGGCAGGCAGGCAGAGGAGGGATCCAAGCCCCAGAGAGGGGAAGTAACTCACTCACAGCTCCCAATGCCAGAGCCAGCACCAAAGACCCCAAGCTGGGCCTTGCCTGTTCCCGCCCACTGCCTCCCGAGCTCTGCTTGTGGCTCTCCCAGGCACAGCTGCACATGTCTGTGTCCCCATAGTCCCTGCCCATCCCTCCTCCTGGACACCCTCATCCATCTGCTCTCTAGAGGTCAGTCCCCTGTCCTCTCGTATGGTTAGACATGGGCCCCTGCGCATGGACCACGCCAACTCCTCTCTCGTTCCTCAGCACCAGCACAGGGCCTGGCCAATGGGAACCTGTGAATGAGCTGAATGACAAGAAATCATAGCATCAGCAGCTAACATCTGCTGTGGGCTTGCTTCATCCCAACACTGTTCAAGGAGTTTTCCAGAGATCAGCTCATCTTCACACTTGATTCTCTATAAGGAAGATGATATTATTATTCCATTTTACAGGTTAGAAAACAGGCCTGGAGAAGTTAAATTACTGTTCCAAGGCCATGAGGTTAATAAGTGATTGCAGTTGAGATTCCAATGGGCATAGGTAGGATAGCATGGTGTGAAGGCTCCAGACCTAGCCTGGCCCTATGGAATCAGTCTTCTAGGGTCTGGCCTGCGTCAGTCTGGTGCCCACACCCATGTGACAGCCAGAGGTTAGGGCTAACTACCTGGCTTTGGCATCAGACAGATCTAGACTTGAGTCCTGGGTCTGCCACTAGCTGGCTGTGTGGCACTGGGCGAGCCCCCTCACTCCTCTGCGCAGACTCCTGATCTGGGCAGGGGATCAAACCCCCTCTCTCCTCTGCGCAGACTCCTGATCTGGGCAGGGTATCAAGCCCCCTCTCTCCTCTGCGCAGACTCCTGATCTGGGCAGGGGATCAAGCCCCCTCTCTCCTCTGCGCAGACTCGGAGCCGGCTCGCGGAGCCATTGTGAGAACAGACAGCACGGGCAGGACCCTGCTTAGCACAGGGCCCAGCACACAGTGAGCACTCGGCAAGCACTGGGAGTCCCAGCCAGCCTGATGGTGCTGACCAGGGCCGGGCACTCTCAAGCTCTCACCCTGTCATCTCCGTTCAACCTCACAACCACCCTCCGCCTGTTAGCCATTAAAGTGGTAGTATCAGTACTAAGTAAAGTATATAACAAAGGCTCTTTGAGTGCGTTATGGATAAACAGGCCTGTGACTAATGAACTGAGGAGAGTAGCCTAGAGAGAGCGTGGTGTGACTCCCCTGTTCGACCACCTGGGTCTGGTCACCATGTCCCCTCACACACGCGTATGCACACACACACACTCACACACAAGCACACATCTCAGTCCTGGCAGCAGCCAGCCCCAGTGCAAGAGCCACATCCGACCTCGGGAAGCAGGAGTGGGTCCTGCTGTCTCGCTGTGGTAAAGGCCTTTAGATCCCGTCCTTCACCCCCTCCCCAGACCTCTGTTCTGGGAATCTGGGTAAGAGCCACTCCAAGGGCCATGGGGACCAGGTGGCACGGTGATGGTCAGCAGGTGTGGGCAGGTGTGAGCGGCCATGGGCATCTGGGAAGAGTTTGCAGTCAACTTCTCCCAGCTCATGGACTTTCCTTTTCCATTTGGGGAACAAAGAGTCTTTGAGTGCCTTGGGGGCCTTGCGGCCGAGGATGACATCAACCGCAATGAGTCATCGCCCCCACCCGGCAGGCAGCCCTGAGGACCCGGCTCTGGGCTCTGGAGGAGAAGGGGCCTGTCGGGGGAGTGTGAGGGGCACCAGATGGGAACACATGGGGACCTGCTGCAAGTGGTCACCCTACAGCCCTGGGCTCCTGAAAACCTCAGGCTCCGCATTCCAAAGGGACACAGAACCACTGGCTTGCAGGGCAGGCAGGGCCAGTGTAGACCTTGGGACCACAGGGTTTCAAGGAGCATTTCCCAGGGCTGGGGATGGGGGAGGGAGGGGCACAGAGAAGGCCCCCAGCAGGAGAAGCCCTGCCCCTCGGCTCCCCAACACACACATTCACATGTGCACCCTCTCACACATACTCACACAGATTCACACTCATACTCTCAAATGTTCACACCACACCCACTAACACACACATTCACACACAGATACATACACTCATGCACACGTTCACACACTCCACATGCACACAGACTCACGTGCCTCACCCACACTCATCCCATACTCAGACATGCCCCCACACACTGACACACATTTGCACACTCACCTACACTCATATACACACTCACACCCAAGCAACTCAGACTTAATTTGTTTAACACATTGGGTTATATTACAGTCTCGCTTGAAGACAGGGTTCCGCAGCTAGAAACACAGAAGCAAACCAGTCACTGAAAACCCTTCCACCTTACAGATGGGAATTCGGGGCATTGCAAGGGCAGATATGTTTGGAGGGGCCCGCAGAAAGTCTGCAGCCCACCCTGTCCTCTCTTGTGACCTCCTCAAGGGCCTGGAGATCTTTGATCGCCCCTCCCACACACAGGGCTTTGGTCTCTCCGACATGAGTGCATGTCTGTATTCTCCTCCTTTCCCCCTTGTCAGCAAAACCATCTCGCCCCAATATCAGACTTGGGATCACGTCTTCACAAAGCATTGAACCCCATTAACCCGTTCTATCAGAAGCAATGCTAGAAATAGTACATAAATAAATCCAAACAGCTGCCACCTGGCACTTGGTCCAGTGCCTGGCACAGGTAGGTGCTGTGCTCAGTGAATGTTTCATGCAGGTACGAGTGATGTGCAACAATGGCTCGTGTGTGCTGAGCCCTGTATCCTGAGCGCCAAGTGCTTTACCTGCATCGCAGCGTTCTCAACCCTGCCTCTATGATAGAATGATCTGGGGAGATTTTTTTCAACACCAACACCTGGGCCCTACTCCCAGCGATGTTGATTCAGTTGGTTCAGGTGTGGCCTGGGCACAGGGGAGTTGGGCAAGCTCTCCAGGTGATGCAAATCACAGCCCCCAAATTCTGCACAACCACCCCACTCTTATTATTCCCAGTGTACAGATGAGAGAACTGAAGCACAGAGAAGTTAATTTGCCCCAGGTCACACAACTATCAAGTCCCAGAACTGGAGATTTTAAACCCTCACCTGTCTGACGCAAGATGTTGAGTCTCCCTCTGCTCCTCTCTGGGGATGTCACTTCAACCTGAGGCCGACCCACTCCAGGAAGCATGGTCCTAGCCCTCCGTGACTGTGGAGCCCTGTGCCTCTCTCTTCCCGTTACCCTGACATCCCTCCCCACTGCTCTTAGCATCAACACTCAGCACCTCCCTCCCAGCTACCAGGAGCCAGGCTCTGCTGACAGTGAGAGACAGTCTCTCCTGGGCTTCGTCTTCTGACTGGTTCTGCGAAGGCAGGAGGCTCTAGACTTGCTGGCCACTGGGCAGCTGCCGTTCTCAGCTTGGCTGACCTGGCATTTTTTCAGAGCTGGGAGAAGGATCTCTGAGCAACCTAGTACTAGGGAGACTCAGCCAGCTCTGACTTCAAACCCCGGCTCTGCATTTAAATGTGTGCAACTTTGGACAATACACGGCACCCCTCAGAGCCCCAGTTTCTACATCTGTAACAGAGGGATAATGCCACTAGCTTCAGGGGGGAGTTTTGAGAGTTATCTGAGATAACAGACAGAAAGCACTGAGCAGAGGGCCTAGCAAAGGCATATGTTTAATAAAGCACAGTGGTTGTTGCTATTGCTATTATTAATATCATCAGTGATAATAGCCTGCTTTTCTCTCCCGTGAATTATTGTCTCGAATTGCCATGAAAGGTAGCTTTGTGAAATTTTCCTTCTGGGCCTCAGTTTTCTCATCTGCAAAATGCAGTGATACAACCTCCCTCACTAGATTGTAGTGAGGGTCAAATATGGTTGTGAATGTGAAAATGCAGTTTGCTTGGGTATAAGGAACAATTAACACGGACCAAGGGCTCCAGACAAGGCTCTGGGGGCTGGGAATGGTGTTTTTCTCAGAATTTTTTTTGAGACAGAGTCTCACTCTGTTGCCCAGGCTAGAGTGCCATGGCGTCAGCCTAGCTCACAGCAACCTCAAACTCCTGGGCTCGAGCAATCCTCCTGCCTCAGCTTCCCAAGTAGCTGGGACTACAGGTGGGTGCCACCACTCCCAGCTAATTTTTTCTATTTTTAGTAGAGATGGAGTCCCACTCTTGCTCAGGCTGGTCTTGAACTCCTGAGCTCAAGTGACCCTCCTGCCTCGACCTCCCAGTGTGCTAGGATTACAGGCGTGAGCCACTGTACCTAGCCTTTCTCAGATTAGTGAAATCTGAATGTGCTGACATGCTATAACGTGGCCAGTGGAGCTTAGTAAGTAGAATGTTCCACCCCAGCCTGAAAATGGGTTGTCTTGAGTAAGATGGAGCTGGAACCTGGGAATCAACTCTCTCCTCCTCCCCACAGCAGAGGAAGCTCTGAGCCAGGCCCCACTGACCCTGCTGGGAGAAACAACAACTCAATGATGATAATAATAGCCCGTGTTCCCTACAATGGGCTGAATGGTGAACTCCTCCTCAAAAAAAGATATGTCCATGTCCTACTCCTGGGAACCTATAAGTGTTCATCATATTTAGAGTCTTTGAGATGTAATAAAGTTAAGGATCTTGATTGAGATAAGGAGATCATCCTTGATTATCTGGCTGGGCCCTAGATCCAATGACAAGTGTCCTTATAAGACACACACAGGGGGATTTGACAGACAGAAGAGGAAGAAGCAATGTGGTCACAGAGGCACAAGTTAAAGTGACGCAGCCACGAGTCAAGGATTGCTGGCAGCCACCGGAAGCTGGAGGTGGTGAGGAATGGATTCTCTCCTAGAGCCTTTGGAGGGGGTGTGACCCTGCTGACATTTGGATTTCAGACTTCTGGCCCCCAGAACTGGACACAGATAAATCACTATTGTTTTAAGCCACCCAGTTTATGGTGATTTGTTCCAGTAGCCCCAGGAAACTAATGTTAATACATCCACTGAATGTTTACTGTGTGCTGTGCCAAGCGCTACCTGTTAGTAAGTTACCTGGATTGGGTCATTCAGCACCCTCAATGACCCAAGGAGGAAGGTGTCCTTAATTCCTGCATGTAATAGGTGAGAAGGCTGAGGTGCAGAGGGGTCAGGCCATACAGCTGGTAAGTGGCAGAGCCAGGACCTGGACCCAGACAAACTAGGTTCAAACTCTGCTCAACCATGACAACAGTGGTTCTCAAAGTGTGGGGCCTGGACCAAGCAGCAGCAGCAGCATCTGGGAACTTATCAGAGCCACAGGTTCCTGGGATCTACTCCAGTCCTACGAAATCAGAGACTCTGGGGTGGTGCTCAGCATGCTGTTTTTTCACCAGCCTCCCAGGTGTCTCTGCTGCACACTCAGCCCGAGGCTCGCTATACTGCTGAGGCTAAGGTGGCATCCTCCTACCTGCATGGGGCATCATGGGGCAGGAGAAAGCGCAGGAAGCCAGCAGCAGAGAAGGCACCAGAGACCCAGAGACAGGGCTCAGGGGCAGGACTCTAGCTGCTACCACCAGCGGACAGACCCAGTCAGGCTTCCTTCTGATATTAGCATGGCAATCGAGCACCCTCCCAGCAAGGCTGATGGGATGCTGAGTCCCCTGGTAAATAGATCCCACTGAGGGAAAACAGGAATGTCTTGGGGCCTGGGGCAAGACAGCCAAGTGGCCCAAGCTGAGGGGGAAAGAGGCTGGCCGGCAGGAAGCCTGCCCAAGGCAGTCCCTGGAGGCAAGTGGAGGTAAGTGGACATGGAGAGCTCCAGCCTGCTGGGACTGTGTGTCTCAGGAGGAAGCTGGTGGTCTCCAACAGAGCTGATCCCCAGGGAAAGTCTGTCTAGAGCATGGTGGGCTCACACCTGCCAGGAGGGGCCTGTGGCGGCCACTTCCCTGGCCTCACCCCAACTTCCCTTTGCCCCACATTGTGTTCAGGGGTCTGAAAACATCCAGAGAAGGCCACTCTGGCTACACTGAGAAGCTGGGCCTGGTGGACTCCCCTTCTCCACGGGACTCCTTCTACATGCCTACAAATGAGTCACACCATCTCCCCAGGAACCCAGCTCCCACCCCTGGGTGAGTTTCCCAGAAAGCTCCAATTTCTCACAACTTTGTTATTATCTATTCATTTGCCTGTGTTCCCCACCAGCCTGTGAACCCTTCATTATATCTGTATATTTCCCAGCTTCACCCCCTCCTCCCTACCACGTGGCCTTGCCTGGGTAGGCAAACACATTGAGCATTCGATGAAGGCATGCATGCACGAACCAGTAATACACACGTGAGTGAATGAATGAGCTTAGTGCATTCTGGACAAGAGTGATGTTTGCCCACCTTAATCCAATGCATTTATTACCATTAATCACAAAGAACTCTAATGAATGCCAATAGTTGCCCTAGTAATCCCACCAGCACCATTTAGCTTAATATGCACTTACTAGCCTAGCTCTCATCTGATCCCCACTGTTGAGATGTAATATAACATTAATAGCCACAAATTCTTGATCTTAATTTTTCCGAGGGCTGGAATCTTCCATCCTTTGGGCTGACCCTTAAGCAGGAGGGCTTTGAATGACCTGCTCTCTGCAAAATGGCGGTCTGTGGCTGTCACTCGCCAACTGAGTTGGGAGTGCCTCTCTTAAGCACACTGACTTCTCAGATTTGAGACTAAATTCCAGCCACCTCCATCTTCCCCCTCCCTGAAACACGGGTCTGGGTGGGGAATGTGAACAACAGATGCTTCCCCTCTTTGTTATACACTGCTAGGGTCCTTGAGGTTTGGCTGGAGGCCCCAGGGAGGCTGCCTAGAGCCTATGTGGGTGTCAGAGCATGAGCTGGGGCCACTGGGCAAGGTGGGACAAGATAGGCCAGCCCTCCAGGTCCCAGGAGCAGAGCAGTAAGATTCCTGGTCCTCCTGCATGGAGGAGGCCCCACCTCCCTGGAAGGGCAGCATTGGGTTGGGAGGGGCATGGAGTGGTGGGAGGAGCCTGAAAGAGTATTTTAATTCTGAACTTTCCAAGTCTCTCTCTAAGTGAAGCATGTCCTGGGTGTTTCTTGAATTCTTAGACATGGTTGATCCTATGCAGTCAATAAAATCTCTTAAGAGTTGCTATCCACAGGCCTCAAGGCAGTCATAAATTATATCACCCAGCCTCAAGGGACACAGCCACAAGTGGAGGATGGATCCCAAAAGAGGAGGCAGGAGGGACGTCCTTATCATTCACTCTATCTTGCTATGACCAGCATCCACTGCCCAACCTTGTCCGGACTTGGCCCTGGGCTGGGCTCTGGGGGTTGAGAGGATGAGGAATTTGGTCCCCAACTAGTTCTCAGCCTGGTAGACCAGACACCAACACCCAGATCGCTGATACAGGTGGCCTGAGCTTGGGGCCACCAACAAAGGACAGACAAAGGTCTAAAGGGGCCGTTAGGGAGAGCTCCCTGCCTGCTGGAGGGTCTGGGAAGGGGACCTGCAGGAGGGGGCATTCGAGATAGGCCTGGAAGGATTTGCACAGGTGAACGCAAGGGAGTGAGCAGAGCACAAGCAAACCCACAGAATCAGGAAAACTAAGGGTATGTAAGCAATTCTGGAGACAGGACAATTGGGACCCCGAGATAAGCTCCAGGATTAAAGCAGAAAGGAGAGAATTATGGATACAGATAGATACAGACTTAGAAATGTTAATCTAACAACAGGCCAAGCTCTAAGCTAAGTTTTGATGCATTAGTTCATTCAATCTCGGGGCAGTCTGGTAAGTTGGGGCTGTGGCTATCCCATTCTGCAGATGAGTGGACTGAGGCTGAGAGATCAAGGCCATGTGTTGGTAACTGGGATGGCTGTTACCTTCTATGCTTCCCAGTTCCTTCTACTCTTAATCTCCTCTTCTCTCAGGTGATTGGAGTCAGATAGTCAACAGCCTCGAATATCAAGCCAAGGAGACTAAAATTTATGCAACAGGCAGTGGGGCACCTTGGTGGCTTTCTGGGGAAGGCTCCAGCTGACCATTTTAGGAGGAATCCCCACTTCACCCCGAGCTGCTGCCCTGGGCAGTCAGCCCCCTTCCTTTTCCTTGCCAAGGAGAGGGTGGAATTGGTGATCTGGAATGTGGCGCGAAGGCGGTAGTTTGGCACCAGCAGGAGACATACTTTCCTGCAGTCTTTCAGCACTTGGCATTTATGCCCTGGGCAAAATCGAGCTGCCCTGGGAATGGCCTGGGGCGTCCCAACAGATGAGCTTGTGTGAATTCAGCCAGGGCAGACTGGCCGGTCAGAATGAGCTCATGGCTTCAGCAGGCAGCAGGAAATCCTGTCTATGCTGACCAGGGCTGATGAAGAATCAAGGGAACCTGCAGGGCTGGAAAGGATCTCAGAAAAAACCCAGTCCAGTATCCCCAAGATGAGGAAACTGAGATCCAGACCAATGACGTGACTGGCCCAAGCACCTATGGCATGTTGTATTCCCACTGCTATATATTCTCGCCCATGACCCTGAAAAAGGCCAGGGATGGGAAAGCCCAAGCTTGGTACACACTAGGTGCCTAATATAGGGATGAATGCATTTGCATCTGTAGGGGATCTGTGGTACACACGTAAGGACTTTGATGCTGTTGATTAGGAAGAAAGAAACAACCTAAGAAATTTATCCTGCAGTTGTTACCAAACACACCGTATCTACAGCCTTTGCTACTCAATCGTGCAAAGAGCCACTCTCTGCAGGATGCTGGAACCCCATTTGGCTCTGAAATGGGATTTGAGTTTGAGGGAACAGCCAGAACAGATGGTGACCCTGAAGTCATATTTTGAAACTGACTGACTCTTGTTTAATTTAGATGAAAGTACAGCTTGACCATCTCCAAATGTTTGCTGGAGGAAGAGCCTGTGGACCTCCAGGGTAATGTGAGAGGGAGTCAGTCCTTCCAAGATGAGAACCAGGAGACGCCTCCTAACTGGAGCCCAGAAACTGATGGGGGTGGGAGGTGTGACCTCAGGGGGACCCGAGGAGGACCGGGCTCACCCAGCATGGTGCAGGGGAAAAGACACAGAATTCAGAGACAGAGAGACCAGCATTAAGTTCCTGCTCAACTACTTACTAGCCAGGTGACCGTGGGCACATTCTTTTTCTCTGAGCCTTAGTTTCCTTGTCCGGATGTAGAGACAGCAATAGCTAGTTCTCGGGGTGGTGTACAGGGTGAATGTCAGGTGCTGAGCACGTCCTGTTCATTTGCTCATTCATCCCTTCGTTTATTCACAAGTGATTATCAAGCACCAACCACCACATGCCTGGGACTCACTGCGAGTGCTGGAGATTTGGGGTGAATGGCATGGATGCTCTATACTCAGCTCTTCATCCCTATATGGACAGCAGTGTCACCTGGGGGCTTTAGGATACTGGGGCCTGGCCCCAGCCAATCAGAATCCCTGGGGATGAGGCCCAGGCCTCAGTACGTTTTACAGGCTCCCCGGTGATGCTGTTGTGCAGTAGGGTGAGGTCCACAGTCCAGGGACAATGCTCGCTGACTGAACACGGCCACCCCAGGCTCTGCCCCAAGCCCTCCTCAGCACTGCCCGGGGAGTAGCTCACACAGCCTGACTACCTCTGTCCACGTGAGGAGACCAAGGCTCTTCCTGAGCACTGTGCCCAAGCACATAGCGAATAAGGGGCAGAACTGGGGTTTGAATTGCATCTGATGATTCCAAAGCTCAGCTGTAGCCACGCACAGCCGGGCACGTCCTTGTGAATGGTACAGATATGGTCAAACAGAGCTTGGGAATTTCCAGGTGGTGTGACGCTACCCACCTGGAGTTTGGCAGACCCAGTTCTAGATCCAGACCCACACAGCTTAGCTATGTGACTCCCAACAAGTTCCTTTTCTCTCTGAACCTCCATCTTCCCATCTGTAGTTTGAAAAAGCAAAAATAGATGATCCCCAAAGTCCAGCATTTCCTGGGCCCTCAGGAAAGAACTCGTGAGTTCTGACGGAAGCAAGGTATTGGCGAGCAGGGGGGGGGCGGGGAACACGGGACTTGTGGGCCCTGTGAGAAGCGAGGCCTGGGGGCCCCAGCTGCCCAAGGTGCACGAATGGTGAACTCCGCTTTCTCCACAAGGAGCCACTGTGCAGCGGGACCACGCTGGGTAGGAGGCTGCCTCCAAAGGGTGATTCTTAGAAATCCTGAACCTCAGCAGGACTGGCCAGCGTCCCGCATGCATATGCATGAGCCGCATTTTTCACATTCCACCCAAGCTTCCCATGCTAGGGCAGCCCCACACTCTGATTCCTGGAAAGGTACATGCAGATTGAGAAATGATAGATTCTCGCAGGCATCAACACACACAATTCCATTCATCTGACAGGCATGTATTGAGCACCTGCTTTATAGCAGGAGCTGTTCTAGCTGCTGGGATCCAGCAGCTACAGGGACAAGTTCTTTCCCTCTTGGAGTCGACAGTTCCAGTACAAGAGCTTTGCAGAACAGTGATCTCCATCTTGTCAATGTCAAAACATGAATATCCCCTCTACACACAAATGTGTTAGGTATCTGTTAACGGAGAAAATATTTATGCCAGAATGGGTTTTAACACCCTTTGAAATAATTCTAAGCCTCCCCCACAAGTTGGGGACCTCAAATAGATATATGACATCATCTCCACTATCCCATCCTATCAGAGAGAGGAGACCCCACACCTGAGGGCCTGAGTCTAGCCAAAGAGCCCCGCAGGAGCTTGGAAATTTAATTAAGTCTCCCACTTTATCTTTAAAGCACTAAAGTTTTGCACTCCACTCCGTAATGTATGTGTGTTTGTTTCTTTTAATAATATAAAAATGTTCCAAATTATTCCCCAGTTGTTACTGGCCTCCTTACCACGACTGAGCAACCACTGAGTACAATAATGCCCCAGGAAATAAACAAGGTGGCTCTGTGCAGGCCATTGCCACACAGCCAAGGACGGTGAGACACCTCAGTTTGAGAAGCAGGCCTCTAGAGGAATGGCTTGGGCAGGAGAGGGTAACGCGCCCCCACATCCCACAGGTGCAACCGTTTCCGAAGGAATTGCTGCCCTAAGTAAAAAAACTTCCCACCCAAGACCTTGTTTCTCTTCCCTAGCAAGAGAATTCTGCCTTGTGTTCATGGACACACATTCTCAATACAGAGATACAGAGGAAGATAAGACATAAAAAGAAATCATGTCAGACCTGGGGGAGCCTTAGCGCCAGCCCGACCCCTTTACTGCACAGATGGGAAGAAGCTTCTCAAAGCCAGGACCGACTAGAGTCTGACCTCAGAGGGCAAACCTATCCTCACTTGCCCCTCCCCACCTGTTGGCCAGGCAGCTTCTAAGGCCTGCGAGGCCCCAGGGGCTGAGATATGACCAGGACTAGGAGCGATCTGCACTAATCCAGGGCTTTCAGTTAGGCCCTGCTTGTCTAACATTGTGCTGCAAATCTCTTAAAGTCTCTACAACTCTTGTTTTATGTAAAGGCGGAAACCTTTTGCCCCACCCTGAAGCAATTCACTGTCTGGTGAGCAGAGGCAGGAGCAGGGCAGGTGGTAGAATCCAGAGCCCAACTCTGTACTCTGCCCAGACCACAGGCTTCAGCCCTGGGCTGCGTGTGCTGTGGGGCCCCGGGGACCACGGGAAGCCAAGATGCTCCCTCCGGGCCAGGCTGGGGAAGTCGGCTACTGGGCTGAAGTTCTGCTGTCATCCCAGCGACTCCCATCTGCCTCCCTCCCTCACCATGCTCTGTCTCGCGCACGCTGCCTCTCCTTGTTCTGTTTCCCTCTATCTGGAACATTCCACTCCTCTTTCAACCTACTAGCCCCACTCCCTCTCCTGGCTAAATCTGTTCACCCCAGATCACATCTCAAATCTCACTCCTTATAGAAACAGTCAGTGTGTTCTTTCTTAGTTCTCATACTTCTTCGTAACACTTTCTACCTTTTATAAATATTAGAAGCCTTTTTGCACAATCTTTTACTCAGTGTCGATGTCCCCCATTGGATTGTAGACTCAGCATCTTCTGCCCAGTACATCACACATTGCCTTGTACCCTGTAGGCAGTCAATAAATAGTAAGTAAAAGTGAGTGAACAAATGGATGAATGAAAAACCCACCAGGCTAGGACAGGCAGAATCACCGTTTCTCCCAAGACCAGAAACTTTGGAATCGATCCTATCGCACCCATCCACACTTGTAAAGTCCTTGGTTAGCTATGCGTCACCTTTCCCACCCAAGTTATGGTTGTTTATCTCCCTCCACTGGAAGGTCAATGATTCTAACCTCCAAAGATGAATGACATTGTCCTGGCCCTCCCTGTCCTCGGTGAGATGGACTCACAAATGAATTCTGACCCTTGATGGAATGAACTGGGTATAAGCAACGCTAAGAGAGGCCATAGGAGGGTTTAGGGAGGACATCAGTTAGCACTGACATGGAACCTTGTGACTGGCCACCACTCGTTATTGAAGGCTTACCATGCACCAGGCACTGTGCCAAGAACTTGAGGGCATTCTCTCATTTACTCATCACAAGAAGTCTGAGATAGGTACCATTATTATTCCCACTCTACAGATGAGAAAACAGAGGTTTCAAGAGGAGTATTACAGTAAATAGTCCAAAGTCACCAGTGAGTATGTGCAGAGCCTGGAACCAGACCAGCTCCACCTGACTCCACAGCCCCAGCACTGCCCCACCAGGCTACAGTGCACTTCAGCGCCACGCACATCACTGGGGCCTGGTGAAAGTGCAGATTCTGCTGCTGCAAGTCTGGGGCGGAACCTGGGACCTTGCATTTCTGATGGTGAAACATGCATGCTGCCAGCCCAGGGAGCACAGTGGCAAGGGTGAGGGGCAAGTTTACAAAGGAGGAAGGGGAAGGGGGATTTCACTAGGGCAGGGAGAGCATTTCAATAGACAGCACAAGCAGAGGTGGAGATGGGAACATGCATCATAAACTCAGAGACCAGCGAGCAGTTCGGCATAGTGGAGCCGGGGCACAGGCATAGCTATGAGAGGAGAAGAGGCCTTGAACTCCAGCCCAAGGAGTGTGGAATTTAATGGGAAGCATGGGGGGATGTGCCATGATGTGACCTGTGTTTTAGATGAGCCACTTGATTGCAGTGAGAAGCTGTGCTAGGGGACAGGGAGATGGCCAGGGAGCTGCTGCAGCAGTCCATCAGAGAGACATGACACAGGCCTGAACGCAGTGGGGCAAGGGGACAGAGGGAGACATTGCACACAACAGACATTACAGGGTCAGAATTAATTGCCTTAAAACAAAGCTACAGTACTCTTTCCAGGTGCTAAAAAATTCTCAGCCATCCCAACTAGAGCAACAGTGCAGGGATTACAAAAGCCAATGGCAGATATAAACTTAGATGCATATGATTCCAACACCATCACAAACAGAACCACTCTTAGAAATGAACCCCAGCAGCCACTTCTTCCAATCCAGCCACATCGTCTCCGTGGTGAGCCAGCCTTTTCCTCACTTTGCAGATTAACTGTCTGAGTCCGGAGAATGGGAGTGACTTGGCCAAGCTCCCATGGCCAGGCCTGGAACCGAGACATCCTAACCACGAAACCAATGTTGTGCATCTTAGAGAACTTCCCCAGCAGAGAAAATGAAGACATTCAGATGCAATCTGATATCAGCCTGCACTTGCAAATATTAAACAAACAAAACCATTCCATTCCTTAAACTGGAAGCTCATATCCTAAAAGGGGAGGGGAAAGCTCTGAAATGGAGCCATCTACTGTAGACAGTTAAACCTGAAATAAAATTAGAAAATGTGTCACATGGAAAAACTCTGCAGTGAGAAATGGTTTCTTCCCTCCGCCTTCCCTTTCTCCTTCTGTGGGAGAGTGAGTAATTTGGCATTTTAACCAGACAGGGGAAGCAAGCAGCTGTAGTCCCTGTTTTGTACCAAATACACACAGTTGTTGGGTAGTTTTGTGTCCCGACTCATGAATGGGATGTCAGTGAAGAATGTGCTCAGCCGTGAGATGAACAGGGCTGAGTTGAATCACTGCCCTCAACTGCCACAAAGTTTGGCCAAACTGAACTCAAATATCCTGGAATGTTCATACTAACAGTGCTTTTAGGGTTTGCCTGGTCCAACCCCTTCATTTCCAAGATGGGGAAACTGAGGCCCAGAGAGGTACAGAGATTTTCCCAGGATGGAAGAAAAGCAAGAGCTTGTCAAATCTGAGCTCTGGGGGAGGCTCCACCGTGCCCCTCTCTGCCGCCACAGTTGCCTCCAGCATATTGGGGACCCCTCTGTGGCTGGTGGTGACCTGAATGCAGCAGGGTTCCACTGGGTTATTTCTTCAGCAGGCATTGCCCAAGTACATGCCAGGGGCCAGGCACAGGGCTGGGTGCTGGCGGTACAGGGAATGGCCCCAGTCTGGGCCCTCAGAGTGTCCCCCCACACTCCAGCCACTCTGGAGGCTCTGTTAGTCTGAGATCAGGGTGTGGGGCGCGATATTCTGGGAGATAAGGCCAAGACAGCACTTGGTGGGACTTCAGAGGGCCTCAAATGCCACACTAAGGAGCAGAGTGCTGTATTCGTCTTCTATTGCTGCTGCAACAAATCACCACAAACTCAGTGGCTCACATCAACACAAATTTACTACCTTACAGTTCTGGAGGTTAAAAGGCCAACACAGCTCTTACTGGGATAAAAAATAGCATATCAATAGACTGCATTATTTTTCTGGAAGCTTTAAGGGAAATTTTCCAGCTTCCAGAGGTTGCCTGCATTCCCTGGCTTGTGGCCCCTTCCTCCATCCTCAAAGCCAGCAGAGAAGGCTGGCCAAGTCCTTCTCATGTCGCATCACCCTGACCTCTTCTGCCTCCCTCTGTCACTTTTAAGGATCCTTGTGATTACATTGGGGCCAAGCAGATAATCTGGAATACTCTCCCTCTTTTAAGGTCAGCTGATTATCATCCTTAATTCATCTTCAACTTCATTAACTTCCCTTTGCCATGTAACCTATTGGAGTCACAGAAACAAGGGCTAGAATGTGGGCTCTTTGGAGGGCCCTTACTCTGCCTACCACAGATGGTTATCGTGGGAAGACAAGAAAGGGTTCCAAGCAGGTTCCAAGCGACCCAATCAGAGGTGGTTTTAGAATGCTGCTCAAATGTTCCTGTACATGCAAATCACCAGGGACCTTGTTAAAATGCAGATTCTGATTTACTGGGTCTGGGGGTGAGGCCAGACATTCTGCATTTCTACGAAGTTCCTGGGAGATGCTGATGCTGCTGGCCCATGGACCACGTCTGAGTAGCAAGAAGCTAGAAGATTACTATGGTTGCAATGTGGGGAATGGGTTGTAGGGTGGAGAGGATGGGAGCCAGAGACAGACCTGTGTGCTGCTTTCAAATTGTATTTGGACTTCTTCATTTCACAGGGCTGTTGTGAGAATTTAATATATTAAATACACACACATATATAAACATATAAAATTTACATATAGAAAACTTATACGTGTGTATATGTGTGCGTGTATATATACATATATTAAGAAAACTTAAAACCATGTCTGGCACATAGAAAGCACTGTATAATTAGCACAGGTCATATTCTTGGTGTTTTCTCGGGTCCATGTGAAGCACCAGGGCACTGGCCGGGGAATCAGGATACCTGGCTGTAGACCTGGCTCTCCTGCCAACTTGCACTGTGACCTTGGGTCAGTCACTTTCCCTCTCTGAGCTGAAAAATAAAGTGAGGACCAGCCAGCCCCTCAGCCTGTGTGGCTGGAGGGGAGATGCAGCTGGATGAGCCAATTTCAGAAGTTCTGTATGTGACACTGGCGAAACTGCATGAACTTAGGTTCAGTTTGTCATCAGCTGGGCTCTCTCACCTCTGTTCTACTGGATGGAATGGTTATAACTTTCCAGCGCCAGAAAAACATACGTTAATTTTTCTTTCACGAAACATATTCTATCCTCGACGTATCTGCTATAGGCAGCGCCCGCTCTCACCCCTGCTCCGGCCCCACCACCCTGTGCGGTGGGTGGTTGCAGGGTGGTCTTCCCGGGGGCTAGAGGCACACATAGACTTTGCTCTGGTCGAGTGTTCATAATGCTGGGTTTTCACTAAGATCCCCACAGTCCCAGGCTTTGAATGATTCATTCATTAACGTATTCAAATGCTCATTGTGTCCGTTTGGTGCCATGTCAGACGCTGGGGAAACATGGATAAATAAAGCAGGGTTCCTGCCCTCAAGGAACCCACAGTGATGTGGGAGCGGGGAAGTAATGAGACTCTGAACTGGTCACCAGTGACAGGCCCAATGTTGATCTCATGAATCCGTACAGAAGGCATTATTTTCCCAATTCACAGACAAGGAGGACAAGGATAAGAGAGGTAACTACCCAGGTCGCTCAGGGGGAAGCAGCAGAGCTGAGATCTGAACCAGGGCCCCGGGTCCCAGAGGTCACAGGTGTACCTCCTAAACCTCTCTCTGGGGTGCCAGCCCTGCCGCCTGTGTTTCCACCGTGGACAGGCTCTTTCCCTCCTTGGGACTCAGGATCACCACCTTTGAGAGGGGGGCGTTGGATTGCACTGGTTGCTCTCAGTCCTGGCTGCACTTAGAATCCAGCCAGGAGCGTTTAAAACCCACTGTTGCCTCAGGTGAATGAAGAATCCCTGAAGAGCCAGAGGACTGCGCATCGGGCTGCCCTGGAGTCCCCAGCGTGATTCTAAGGTGCCCCAGGGCTGAGAACCACCAAGGCCCTGTGACCTGAACTCTCACATTCTAATCTCCTGAAAAACCCTCTTCTCTTCTCGCCCTTACCACAGGCACGTGGGAAACAGATGGATGGAGGAGAGGGAGGGATGCAGGAACCCCCAGCTCATTCGACTGAGGCCACAACATGGAGAAGGAATGCGGGCACTGTCCCTTTACCTGTTGCTGTTTTCTCCTTTCGGATTAGAGACACAGCAGCAGTGGACAAAGGCAGGGTGAGCTTGGCATTCTCACACACTGTGGGGAGTATACATGACTACTGCCTTTCTGAAGAACGCAATAAAGCCTTAAAAATGGGTATGCACTAGGCCCAACAATTGGTTTTAGGAAATTGTTTTGTGCTGGGAAACAATTGCAGAAATAGTCAAATACAGAGCTCAAGACTATGGTCATCACAATAGTGTTTATAACAGTGAACACTCAGAAACAGCCTAAAGGCCTAGAAGGGGACTGGGTTAATTATGGGACAGCCATATCATGAAATACTATTGGAATTACAAAGAGTATTAGAGAAGAATAATTAGTGGTCCACAGAAAGAATCTAGATGATTATTAAGAGGGAAAAAAAGCAATCAACAAAATACAATGTACAGAATGATCTATTCACAGGTCATTGTGCACATTTAGGGTGGAAAATCAACTTGAAACATACCCGCTCAAATGTTAGCAGGCTTTATCTCTGAGTCATGAGACAATATGCAATCCTTCTAAAATTTTTTGCCCTAGATTTTTATTAATATGCATTATTTTTATTACCAAAATTTTTAAATGTTATTAAAAAAATAAATCTCTTTCCAAGTCTGCTTATATCCCTCTGCCTCCCCCATCTCCTGGTGGAAATGGATGTCCCTGCTTTGGTAGCACAGATGCTTGCTTGCACCATGTCAGGACACTCAAGACAAGCTCCTGAGCACTCAAGCCAGCTGCTGCATTCCCGTCTCTCCTACTAGACTATGGGTCCCTCTAGGGAGGGCACTGTGTCCAGCGCAGCTCTTTAGCTACCCTGCCACCCACTCCAGAGAGCCTCAGAGAGAGCAGGCAGCCAGGAAATGTGGGAGGAAGGCAGACATCTGTAAGAGTAGCCCTAACACAGAACAGGCAGACTGTTCTGGAGACTTCAACAGAAGTTCTCTTTGGAAGAAAGCTAGTCACAAAACACCTCCTAGGTGGGGGGAGGTGACTTTTAAGCTGGGCCCCATATGAGTCCTACAGTAATGGGAAGGGCAACTCCTACAGAGGCCTAAGGTCAGGCTGCTCCCTGCAAGCCGGACGTCAGCCAAGCTCCCCAAACCCAGGAAGGGGCTTCCTAATACCTGATGTTAGGGGTTCTGGTTGCTTGAAAGAGACACCAAGGCCCTCAGAACAGTTTTCTGCCATGTCCAATCCTTTAAGTCACCGATGACATATAATAAATGTGAACTGGATTGGATTGGATTAGGTTGGTTTGGGTTGGGTTGGGTTAAATTGTGTTGGATTGGATTAGGTTGGGTGGAGTTGAATGGGGTTGGGTTGGGTTGAATTGAGTTGAGTTGAGTTGAGTTGAGCTGAGTTGAGTTGAGTTCTGATGGCCATGAGGAGTGGACACTGATTAGGTGACCTGGGTCCCATGTCTCCCTCATTAAGTGTTGCCCAGGAAGAGGTCTGATCCTCTCCCGGGTTCTTCTTTTTCTCTTTGTAGTTGGGGTGGAGCAGAGGAAGCTGATCAGTCAGCAAACCTGGTTCCTTCCAACCCCTCTGACACCATGTCAGCTCCCCTGGCTGTGTTGGTGGCAGAAACTCAGGCCACACAATCTGATGCTCTGAGTTTAAAACGTGAATTGCATATCCATTCTCCTCACTGGACATTGATGGCTTAAACTGAGTCTTATGGTAACATTATCTCCTTTTCATAACCCTCACCTACCCACCACCACTAGTATTCTCCTAATATCCAGTCATCTGAATTTGTGGCTTCATGAAGGAGGCAGAGGCGACTTATCTCACCAGACTTCAAAACATATCACGAAGCAACAATCACCAAAACTATGTAGATTTAAAACAACACACACACACACACAAGCACAAGAAAGTGACCAGCGGTATAGAGATTTCATAAATAAATTTATATCATTAAAAGAAAAAATTATATGTGATAACATATCATATAACAATGATGGGCAACACGACAACAGAGCAATAGCTCACATTTTATTAGTTCTTTGGGCAATCCTGGGTGCCATTTTGGGAAAGAACTGACTGTAGATTATACCTTAATCTATGGCCCATTTTAAATGGAACAAGCTATAGACATTAAAAGAAAACTGGAAAATAAATTCATATATTTAGCTAGAAGAGAAAAGATAAATGCACAGCTTTTGACAAAATGAGGCTATCAGAAATTAGTAGAGATAGGCTAGAAGATAAATTGTTTATATAGTTATGTAATAAAAAAGACAAAGAGTAAAGTAACATTAGTATAAATTCCAGCCTAGTTATTAAGTTATTAAAGAAAACTGAAAGCCCCATAATGTTCCCTAGTTACTCAGTCACGGTCACCTACAGTTGGCAGAGCCGTGGAAGAATCCGGATGACTTACACACCACAGAGGACATGGTAAATTGGCGCATTAGACCACAGGCTACACCAAACCATTCATTACTTCTTTGATTCATTGAAAAAGTTTGCTGAGTGCCCGCTTTGTGCCAGGCCCCATGCCTGGGATCCCTGTTCTGGGATTCAGAGTTGGACATCCCTGCCTCACAGAACGTCCCCCATAGAGTAGGGGAGGCAGCTGAGTAATCAGTGGTCACGGCACAGTCTTAGAAACTCTGTGGCTGAGAGACACCCAGTGTACCTGGGAGGGGAGAGATTCCCAGAGCAGAATCTTAAAGGATGAATGGGGGGTTGCCCGGGAGACTAGGGGAAAGGCATTTTTAAAATAGGACTGATCTGTGCAAAGACACAGATGTGGGACATTACATGTCTCATTCAGAAACCTTCCAGGGGTTCAGTGTAAGCCCAAGTCAACATGGACTCAGTGTAGCTGAAGGGGAGGCAGGGTCCTCCACAACAAGGAGGGTAACTCCATCCCAGGTACACTAGGAACCCAGCTAGGGCAATTAAACTAGGAAGTATCATGATTCAATCTGTTGCTAAGAAAGATCCATCTAAATACATAAGAACTATCTGACTAGTTCTGTTCTTTGGCAGATGAGTCCATTTAGGAGAATAAAGCCAAAGGAAATAATAAAAATTAAAAAAACCCACAAAAAACAAAGGGCATTTGTCTAAAGATGTTCCCAGAAGCATTGCTTATAACAATGACAAAATTTAGCCAAAGTTCAAGTGGCCAACTCCAGACAATTGTCCTTTGGGAAATGGAGACCAAAGGCCAATGGTGCAAAACCTCAGGTGTGACCCTTACCCACGTCTCTCTCACTCAGAAAAGCATGTTAGACAGCCAGGGAGCAGGAGTGACATGACTGGAGGAAAATCCTGAACTTCTCTGATTTATATGTTTTCAATTAATCAGGATTTCTTCAAAGATGATATGCAAGTGGCCAACTAGCACTTGAAAAGGTGCTCAATGTCATTAGTCATTAGAGAAATGCAAATCAAAACCACAATGAGATACCACTTCATACTCATTAAGATGGCTATAATCAAAAAGACTGAAAATAACAAGTGTTGGCAATGATGTGGAAAAATTAGAACCCTCATACATTGCTGGTGGGGATGTAAAATGGGGCAGCCACTGTGGAAAACAGGTTAGGGCTTCCTCATAACTAAAACATAGAATTACCATATGACCCAGAAATTGTACTCTTAGGTATACATATATCCAAAAGAAGCGAAAACAAGTACCCAAACTTGTACACCACTGTTCATAGCAGCGTTATTCACAATAACCAAAAGGTACAAACAACTCAAATGTCCATCAACAGATGACTGGAAAAACACAATGTGGTATACATGTACAATGGAATCTTATTCAGTCATAAAAAGGAATGAAGTGCTAATTCATAATATAACATGGAAGAACCTTAAAAACTTTAAGCTAAGTGAAAGAAGACAGACACAAGAGGTCACATATTGTGTGATTCCATTTACATGAAATATCCAGAATAGGCAAGTCTGTAGAGACAGAGGTAGTTTAGTGGTTGTCTGGGGCTGGGAAAAGGGGGACACAGGGAGTGACTGTCTAATGAGTATGGAGTTTTCTTTTGGGGTAATGAAAATGTTTTGGAACTTGATAGAGGTGTTGATTGCATTTAGTATATTGTGAATATACTAAATGCCACTGAATTATACACTTTAAAATGGCTAATGTTATGTGAATTTCACCTCAACAAAAAGTAAATACAGATATCTAAATGGTCAATAAACATATAAAAAGGTGATTAACTTAATTAATAATCAGAAAAATGTAAATTAGGGCTACAGTATGATTCTAATATATACCCATTAGAAATGCTGAAATTAAGCTCAGTGACAAGACCAAGTGCTTATGAGGAAGTGAAGAAACAGGGACTCTCTTTTCATGGTGGCCATGTGTATCCCGACAACCCTTTGGAAGACATGCTGGCATTGTCTACTTAATTGGCGGGTATGCACACTCTGTGATTCAGCACTCCACACCCAGGTAGAGAACCAGTAGAAATTCATGCACATGGGCATTGAGAGGCATGTACAAGAATGTTCAAAGCCATGTTATTATAATAACCAAAAATGGAAATGACCCAAATGTTGTCAGGAAAAAAATGGATAAATAATACATGGTATAGTAACACAATGGAACATTATACAGCAATGGAAATGAACTACAACCACATACAACGGCATGAATAAATCTCAAAAATGTAATATTCAGTGAAAAAAATCCGACACCAAAGAATGTTTGCTGCATGTAAAAAATTCAAAATAAAGTAAAACAGAACTTCAGAACTTGGGGACATACCCTGAGAAAGAAGAGATATTTTTAAAAAGCAAGAAAGTGATGACTATTAATGTCAAGGTAATGGCTACCTCTGAGAGGAAGAAGAGAAAATCACAGCCAAAGGGCACAGGAGAGCTTCTATCCAATTTTCTTACCTTAATGACCTTACATGGATGTTTATTCTGTGATAAATCTTTGGGCTGTCACTTTAGAATGTACTTTTCTGAATGGATGTTATATTTCACAATAAAACAGTATAAAGAAAAGTAAATAATTTGCACCTATCAGCACTGTATTAGCAAGAACAAATTACTTGTGACACCACCATCCGTGCCCTGACAATAGCCCCCTTACCTTCTAAAGTGTTGGGTATCCAATGACACGGGAACTTTACAGGGAAAGGAAGAGTTGATCCTGTCCTCCCGCTCAGCCCTGACCCATTAGGGGCACAAGAAGCCACGTGGGTGACAACCTACTGACAATGATCTCTTTAAACAGGACAGTGTAGGAGGATGGGGTTGGCTACACACGAGACATGCTGGACGTTAGATGAGAAGAGCTCCAGGAAAAACTGCGTTACATTTGTCTCTGACGCTGTCTTTCTGCCTGTGGACTACGAGCCCCTCAGGGCAGGCCTATGCCCAAACCCTTCCTGCACCCTGCCAGCATGAGGGCCGGTACAGAGTCAGTACTCAGCCTGTATCTGTTGCACTAAACTATGTAGAACAATTAAAACTCAAACTAGATAAATGATGTTTTGTTTCCCAGCATTTTAAATTAGAAGGACTTAGAGAGATGAGTGTATCTTACCACCACCCCATTTTAAGATGGGGATAAATGAGACTCAGAGTGGGAAAAGTAGCTCATCTAAGTTCACAGAGGAAGTCAGTGATGGAACCCAGGTTTCCCAGGGCTTGAAATTTTTTTTTTTTTTTTTTTTTTTGGTGGCGGGAGTAGGATACCAGAAAGCTTACAAAGATGCACTTTTTAACAGATCCACTATCTGCAAACTACCATACACCTATGTTCTTCCCATGCCTGGGGAGCCTCACCCTGGGCCCACAATGGCATTCAGGGGTGGTAGGGAGAATAGAGCTGGAGGCCTGGAGGTGGAGGTGGAACTCAGGACCTATTTTCCCAGAGAAACAGTGCACTATGAGGCCAGCAGCTTGTGAGTCATGAGCTGTGTGTCAGCTCTATACCTGGTTGGCTGGGAACCCCACCTGGAAGCCTCACCAGACCTGGAGCCTAGACGCTCTGGGAAAAATGCATTTTTGTGTTTTTATAAACAGCTTTATTGAGGTATAGTTTGCATTCTGTAAAATTCACCCATTCTAAATGTACAGTTACATGAGTTTCAGTAAATTTATAGAGCTGTACAACCACCACCACAATCCAGTTTTAGGACATTCTCCAGAAAGTTCCCTCATGCGTATTTGCAGTCAATCCCTGCTTCTATTCCTGGCCCAGGCAACTCCCAATCTGTTTTGTCTCTGTTGTTTTGCCTTTTTAGAAATTTAATATAAATGGACTCTTACAATATGTGGTTTTTATGTCTGGCTTCTTTCACTTAGTTTAATAGTTTTAAGGTTTATTCATGTTGTTGTAGCATTTATCAGCAGTTCATTCCTTTTCATGGCTGAGTAGTATTCCATTGAATGGATATACCACATTTTCTTTGTCTATTCATCAGCTGATGGACCAGTTTGTTACCATTTGGGGCCATTATGGAATAATGCTGCTATGAACATTCGTATATGAATTTGGGGGTGGACATATGCTTTCCTTTTGCTTAAGTAGACATCTGGGAATTGCTAGGTTGTAGGGTAAGTGTATGTTTCACTTTTTAAGAAACTGCCAAACTGTTGAAAAAATGCATTTTAAGCTCATAATATTCCACTTGCATACATGCTTTCAGAAGCCACCCTAACTGAACATATAGCATCGCGGTTAAGAGCACAGATTCTGGAGTCAGACCCTCTGTGTTCATATTTTGCTTCTGTCACTGAAAGCTGCACACCCTTGGGCAAATGACTACACCTCAGTATCCTCATCTGTAAAAGGGAGTAAAAAATGGGTTTGCCGTGAAGATTGAATGAGTTCCTTCACACAAAGCACTTAGAACACTGCTGGTTCATATTAGTGCTATAAAGTTTTGGCAATTGTTTTTGACAGCCAGTTGAGCAGTGGCCGCATAGGAGAAACTGTGCCAGTCTTGGGGTTCACAGACGTGGGAGGGCTATCTTAGATCTATCCAGTTGCAACTGTGTGGCCTTGAGAAAGAATCTTTCCTTCTGTAAGATGGAGCCCAACTTACTTTCTAGCACTGCTGGTTGGTGGATCCAGTGACTTGGTGGAGAGTAAGTACTTTGTAGACTGCACAATGGACTCATGATTGTGACATTCAGATTATGGGGCTCATTGGAGACTGGGGCCCATAAAGCCTCCTCTACCTTTGAAGCTCCTCTAACTGCATACTAGAGTGGCTAAGAGTAAGGACTCTGGAGTCAGACTATCTGGTTCAAATCCTACCCTAGCCACTTAGAAGGCTTATGACTTCTGTTTCCTCATCTGAAAAACAGAGACAGTAACAGTCCTCAGTCCCCACCTCCTAGAGTGATTGTAAGGACTGGATGAATGAAAGTGAACACATTCACACTCCACCTAAACATATGGAACGTTTTATAAGTACTAGCCATATTAAACTGCACTAAAAATTTGGTTTGCAGAAGAATAGTTCACATTTCTAAGAATTCTCTTCCTATTCCCAAAGGGGCACCGAATACCCATCAGGTGCAAACGACCCTCCCTGGGCCCTTCTCAGCTCCTCAGGGCCTCCTGGCCCTCCCTTTTCATGTTATGGACGACAACAGGACTTCCCCTGTGTGAGAACACAGCCCTGACCTGACATCGAGGGATCCAGGCTACATATGCATGAGGAGAAAGAAAACCAGTTTCTTTCCCCAGACCTCCTTTCTTTTTAGGAAATTGGAAGTTTCAGCAAAGTTCACAAAAGGCCACGGAACCCAAAGCTGCCCTCTGCGGCTGAGTTAGCAGTGTCCTATATCACATGCAAAATTGCAATGTTCTGACATGGGCCATGGTGCTGAGAGGCCAAAACTATGCTCCAGCTGCCCTTTGATCTGCAAGAAATGTCAGGCCGGACACTCTGGCAGGAAAAACTATCATGACATTTGGGTCTTGCTCCCAAGGATACAATGGTCTGGGTGGTTCTGGGCTTCTTCAGGCAAACAAAGAGTTAACCAAGGCCACCTTCTGAATCCCTGCTTAGGGGTAGGAATACCAAAGGGTATTTCCTAGTCCTCCCACTCCCTTATTAAATTGAAGCCATGTACTGATCCCCTAAATCCAAAACGGGTCAGAAGCTACTGTCTGGAAAGCACAGTTCTGCAAAGCTGCTTGAGAAAAGAAGCTGAGCAGGGACGGGAACCTAGAGGCTTGGGTTCAAGTCCTGGCTTTTGCACTGGCCACTCCCTAAGCCTCTCTCAACCTCAGTGTTCTAAAAATGCCTGCATTCCTTTCCAACACAGTTATTATTGCAAGAATCGAGCAGTAACTTCTATCACTTACTTTGTGCCTAATATGTGCCAGGAGTGTGGGAAGCACATTATTTCTAATCTCTTCTTTCATCTTCACAGCATCCCTAGGAGGGAAGTTGGTCTAATTATTCCCCTTTTCAGGTAAGGAAACTGAGGCACGGAGAGCTGAAATTCATCACCCAGCCAAGCCGCAATTCAAACCCAGACAGCCTGACCTTAACAGAGACCTGTTTTAACTCAGACTTCACTATTCATCCAATCTCCTGAGTCCTGCTGGAGAAACTGAGGTCCAGGGAACAGAAAGGACCAGATCCCCTGGCTCCCAGCCCACAGCTCTTTCCATCGCCCATGAGCCAGTGCCCATGATAGAAGCGGTAACTCAGAGCTAAGTTACGCATCAGAGCAATTCTGTTCCGTTATTTCGTGCGCGGCAAGAGCGCCAGGTGTGACTGCTGGTGGTCATGCTTCGCACCTGTGTGCGGAGAGGGTTCCAGATCTGCCTTTAACAGAAGCTAGCCAGCGCGCACGACCTGAGCGCGGACCCAAGGTGCGCTGAGGCAGTTGTCGCTGGCGCTGTCACTGTGCTTCCAAAGTCCCTCTCTGCCCAAGTTTGGAGGGACCGAGCCCAGTTCAAACACCTCCGGTGCCTAGACAGCGCTCCACCCGCCCCGGCTGCCCAGGGATCCCATTCACGGCTATAGCCTCTGCACTGCCCGGAGGAAGCTGCCAGCAGGACCGCCAGTGCGCACGAAGTGGCGAGGACTCCCTTTTATGTCCAGGAATGAGGCGCGCACCGCAGTCGCGCCCGGAGCCAAAACCAACTTCCCCAAGGCGCGGAGGGAGCCGGTGCCACTCTCCGGACCGGTCTCTTACCTGTCGCGGCGCGAATCTGGGTGACGACGGAGAAGATCGCGGAGACCGAGAGCAGCAACATCAGGCACCAGTGCTGCCCGTTCGTCCTGCAAGAAGTGGCCGAGGGAGAGAAGGTGAGGCGGGCGGGAGGGTCGGAGGGGCCCGGGGCGCGGGGAAGAGGGTCCTACCTTGGCGCCATCTCGCGGGTCTGCGGAGCCCCAGAAGGCGCGCGGCGAGCGCAGCAGAGCGGTCGAGCTCCGCAGAGGACGAGGGGTGCGGATCGCTGGCCGCCGCGCTCGCCCTTCCTGCAGGGAACAAAGGCGGCCCTCGACAGCGGAGAGGGCAGGCAGGATCCCGGCTCCTGGCTCCCGGCTCCCGGCTCCCAGCCGGCGCCCTGAGTCACCGGCGCTCTGAAACCCGACTCCGCCGCGCCCTGCGCTCCCCCGCGCGCTGCGCCCCACCTCGGGCAGCGGCGGCGCACTCACGCCCCGGGAATCCCGGCCGCGCCGGCGGCGTCCCCACGCCCCTTTCTCCCTCGACGGACGTGCGCTCGCCGCAGCTGCCTCCACCCAGGCCGGCCTTATATAACCTGCGAAGAAAGCCCCGCGCCCGTGCCGGCCTGGGCAAGCGGGACACGGCTCCCTCCCGCCCTCAAAGTCTGTCCCTGTCGGGGCTGCCCTGCAGACAAAGCACTCTCCTTTCACAGGCGGCCGATGGAATCCTCGCCACAGCCCAGCGAGGCTGGAGTCGCTGTGATTTCCTTATATGACAGACGAGGAGACCGAGGCTCAGAGAGGTGGAGCGGTCACACAGCGGGACTGAGCGGTGCTGTGCACCACCCAGCACGCCTGACACACAAACCCACTTGAATGCCCAGGAGCGGCCCTGGTTGGGGGCGTATGTGATACATGCAGCAAAGATGGTCCTAATAAATTTTTTGTGTGTGTATCTGGTATTTCAGCGCTTTCCTCTCTTCACCTCGTCTGCTCCCTTCACCAGAAGGTAAGCTCCAGGGTGTAACAGTTTATCTTCCTGTTGTTCTCTGCCTAAAACAGCTTAGGTAGTAGGAGATGCCAGTAAACATTGAGTGAGACACCACACCAGGCCCTGTGATGAGATGTGGGGGACATGACCCAGTCTCAGCCTCCAGAAGCCCTCAGTGGGGGTGATGGGGTGCAGGGCAGACTGTCCCACCTGTACAGAGCTTAGCACAGGGCACTGGTAGACGCTCAAATGGTAACTTTTTGTTATTGAGATTACCACCATGCACAATAGCTGAGATCTGTGGGTGAGAGGAGGCACCACCAAAGCTGGCTGAGACCTGGACAGCTCTGAAGCCCGGACAATGCCAGGTGCCTCTCTGCCTGACACACCAAGTAGCCCATGGCCCCTTGTCAGTGCCAGGGTTTCATTCCGTACCACTCTCTAGAGCTGCGGTTACCAAATCCCGCCCCACCCCACAGCCAGTACCAGTCTGTGGCCTGTTAGGAAACCGCTGCGCCTCACTGCCTGAGCTCCAAACCATCCCCTCAACCCACAACCCCCCACCCTTGGTCCGTGGAAAAATTGTCTTCCATGAAACCGGTCCCTAGTGCCAAAAAGTTTGGAGAATGCTGCTCTAGAGGACAGGTCACCCCCTGACAAGCGAGTTAGCCTTGTAGAGGAGGTGGCATGGGGATGGAGATGGCAGCTAACATTTACTGGATGTAGATTAGGTCCCAGGTCCTGTGCTAAATGCTTTACCTATGTTATCTCATTTAATCCCATAACAGCCCTGGAAAGTTGGTACTGCCGTGATCCCCATTTCATAGATGAGGAAACTGAAGTTCAAAATGTACTCGAGGCTAGTGCATGGCAGCTGCCAATACCCATGCTCTTCACCATTCAGCCATGCTGCCTGATGGTGAACAAGAGGGTTAGACCTGCTCCCTACCCCTAAGAGCAAAATTACACTGGAGATACAGAGCACTTGGGCATGAAAGGGTTAATGCCAGCCTGAGCGGAGCAGAGGGTTCAGAGGAGGGGCCATTGGCCTGTCAATCAGGAGCCTGGGTTCCAGTCCAGTTCTGGCCCTGACTGAAGAGTGAGATGGGGCAACTCCTGCCCTTGGTCTGGTTTTTTCTTTCTTCATCTGTGTTATGGACACAATGATACTGGGATAACTTGCACACACTGTCCTCTGTAAGACGCTGTACAGATGCAAGAGATCGTGTGTGGCAGCGGTTCCTAACCTTTTTGGCACCAGGGACTGATTTCGATTTCGTGGAAGGCAATTTTTCCCAGGGTGGTGGTTGGGTGGGGAGGAGGGGGGCGGAGCTCTGCAGCCTGGTCCCTACAAACCTGGACAATAGTGGTCCCGGCCAGGGGATCGGGGACCACAGTGTATGGGATTAATGCAAATAGCTTTCAGAAAAAGGAGAAATCAATGCATGGCCCAGAGAAGATGGGAGAGGCTTCAAGATGGGAGTGACGTTTGACACAGGCTCTGGGGTCTGCTGAGAGTTTCAAGGGCAAACAGGATGGCGGGGAAGACAGTGCTCAGAGAGACACATGCCCAAGCAGTAAATGGCTAAGAACCTACTCTGTCTGGAGAGGGGACCAGCAGACAGGGTGGTGCTGGAGTGCTGATACCTTCAATGGCAGGCCAATTGGTGTGTATCACATGACCTTGAAGGCCACGGAAGCCACTGGTGTTCCCTGAGCATTTTGGAATTGCAGAACATTTATTATGGACAGAGCCCTGAGAACCCTGATCCACCCATCTCCCTCTTGTCCCTGTTTTATTGACGGAGAAACTGAGGCCCCGAGACAGCATGCAATTTACACAGTCACCTACTCAGTGAGTGACAGATTGCCCAAGAGGGAGACATTAGAAGAGGAGGGAATGGGTAAGGTCTTCAAATGTTAGAGAGTTCATGAAGAATCAGAAGATCCTCATAGGGCAGTGAGTTCCCTGTCACTGGAGGAGACAGACCCCTTAAGAAACAAGTAGCAGAGAAAGTAGGAATTATGAGCTTGGGCTCTGGGGTCATACTGCCTGGACAGACTGCCCGGCTCTGTTACTTTCGAGCCATATGAATCATGGGCAAATCTGTAAAATGGGTATGAGAAAGCTTTCTTCCTTCCTCCTAGGTTGTTGGGAAGATTCAAGGTGTTGCTGAAATATAAAGCTGTTATCAGAGTGCCTGGCACAGGGCAATGCTCATTGGATACTGGCTTCTATTATCGGTGGTGGTGGATGTTCCTATCCTCAGGGCTGCAGCCCGGCGAGGGGGGCAACTGGCAAGAGGGAGGCAGGACCCTAGAGGAAGCTCTTAAGGCACTGAGGCTCTCAAAGCCAAAGCAGCTCGGGGGCGAGGATGGCCCCACGCGGAGCTAACACATAAGACAAAGCACATTCTAACAAAATTGTCCACTTGAGGCCGCTTTCCTAGCCTGCTCACATTCTCTGGGACTGTGAATTCTTTCCCACTCGCAGCCACTCTGTGAAGGGCATAACCTTATTTTATTATAAATCACTAACCATAGGGAATTAGCTTTCTTAATTCTATGTTTATTGCGTGTAAAGTACCACATCAACTAGAAATGTAATTGACTTTCTTAGAACTATATTCCTGTAGTGCTGAGTGAAGCCACATCAACAATGACTACATAGTAGTTCCATTGTTCTTTTTGACAGTTAAAACTAGAGATTGTGAATGGGTGGCCACAGGCACAATTTGGCCCACAGACATGTTTTATTCGGCCTGCTAGGTGCTAACCTCCAAATTCAATTAGTTAGTAATATTTGATTATTAGCAAATTGCACATTAAAATCCAGATTTCTGGCTTCTTTTTAAAATTTTGAAGAACCTGGCAACAGGGGACCTGCATATCCTGTGCCAACAATCAGTTGGCATTGGATAGGAACTGTTGCCTTCCGCTAAGGCAGCGCCATCCAGTTTGCCATAGTCCCCACCACTCCCTATTGTCCCCAACACCAAGGCTAAGAATCAATTGCCACTTACCATCACATTTGCACTCTACCTTTGCTTATAAAAAAGAAAAAAGTAGAATAGATTGAATGCTCATGTTCCTGTTAAAAATGGGTAAACAAAAGATATATAGAAAAGGCCATGTTTGAAGAAAGATACAAAGTAATATACAAATAAAATATGTCTGTGTTGAAAACAGTGAAAACTAAGATGCCATTATGAAACAAATCTGGCCTGCCTTGGTTATGTATGTTACCTGAAGGATGAAGGCTTGACTGTGGTCCAATTTATCAGTCCAAGATACATACACATAAGGCAGCAGATTCCTTTACTACTCTTGCAGGGAAGTCTTGTGTGCACATTTTATCTTTTGTTGGTTCTGTGTCAGTATCTGATAATACCCAATTCACTGAAATCTAAAAATGGAAGTCCCCAAAACACATTTTTCCTCTACAAGTGACTGGAATTATGAACTCAGCCGGATGGAGGACGGGGGCGTCTCAGGCCTGGGAGCTGGCGTGGGGGCCAAACGGTCCCAGCTGTGGGTGTGGGAGGGATGGGGCAGGAAGCCAAGCAGGCATTTTACCTCCTGCCAGACAGTGTTTTGAGGGCTTAAGTGATTTCCTTCCATTCAATGTGCAGTTGTAGAAATAGCCAAGAGGAAGCTTCATGTCATACCCAAGCTGGTCCAAATTGTTTACCACTGTTCAGCATAATCTATGAGACTGGGACATATGGAACCTGGGGATTCTATGTCCCAGCTCTTCCAGGACTCGAGTAAATTATTGGGCTGTTTTGTTTTCCTATCATCTACCAAATGCTCCAGAAAACTCAGTATCCAAAAGCATTCTCCACCCTGTCTCAAACAGCTAGAAGGGGCACAAAAATCTATTGGAAGCCTCTCAAACTTTGGTTTGGGAAGAAATTACCAAGAATACAGTGCAAGCTATTCTGAGCCTGTTTCTTCAACACACAGGCATTATACTTCCCTCGTGGAGTTGTGGTGGGGACGTTAACAGTAGGTACTCAAAGCTTGCATGTCATCTGATTTAATGAGCAGAAAAAGCAGAATAGACTGAACTAGCTGGCTAGAAAAAAATTTACTAGAATAACCAGGAAGATGGCTGTCTTTTAGATTATCCAGAGAAAACAATGATAGTTTAAACCCAAAATAAACATGGGAGTGCAGATATCTTTTTGATAGACTGAATTCCCATCCTTTGGATATATACCCAGCAATGGGATTTCTGGGTCATACAGTAGCTCTATTTTTAGTTTTTTGAGGAACCTCTCTACTGTTTTCCACACCGGTTGCACTAATTTACATTCCCACAGTGTACGAGGGTTCCCCTTTCTCCACATCCTCACCAGCAATTATTATTGCCTGTCTTTTTGATAGAAGCCATTTTAACTGGGGTGAAACGATATCTCATTGCAGTTTTGATTTGCATTTCTCTGGTGATTAATGATGTTGTACATTTTTTCATATACCTATTGGCCATTTGTATGTCTTCTTTTGAGAAATGTCTATTCAGATCCTTTGCCTATTTTTAATTGAATTATTTGATGTTTTTCATTGAGTTATTGGAGCTGCTCATATATTCTAATTATTAATCCCTGGTAAAATGGATAGTTTGCAAATATTTTCTTCCGTGTGTTGCCTCTTCACTTTGTTGATTGTTTCCTTTGCTGTGCAGAAGCTTTTTAGCTTCATGTGATCCCACTTGTCCAATTACTTTGGTTGCCTATTCGCAATAGCCAAAATATGGAATCAACCTAAGTGTCCATCAATGGATGAATGGATAAAGAATTTGTGGTACATATACACAATGGAATATTATATAGCCACAAAAAAAGAAAAGAATCCTGCCATTTGCAACAACGTGGATAGAACTGGAGAACATTAGGTTATGTGAAATAAGCCAAGCACAGAAAGACAAATCTCACATGTTCTTACTCATATGCGGAAGGTAAATATTAAAAACAATCGATCTTATGGAGACAGACATAGAATGACGGTTACCAGAGGCTAAGAAGGGTAGTGGGGATGGGGAGATAAAGTGGGGATGGTTAATGGGTGCAAAAATATAGTTAGATAGAATGAACTATATTTGATAGCATAATAAAGTGACTATAATCAACAATAAGTTACAGTATTCTTTAAAATAACTAAAAGAGTGGAATTGGAATGTTCCTAACATAAAGAAATGACAAATGCTTGATGTTTTGTACACCCCACATACCCTGATTTGATTAATTTACATTGTATGCCTGTATCAGAACATCACATGTACCATATAAAGATATACAAATATTTACATACCCATAATAAATAAAAATAAAAATTTTTTTTAAAAAACCATAACTGCCTTCCAAGGAGGACCTTTTTTTTTTTTTTCTGATGAGCACCTTGATGTGTTTGGACATGCAAATTGGGCCATGGGCTGAGAAGAGTATTTTGTTCGGCATAATAAAGAATGATGGGTTTCAAAATCTGACAATCCAAGAGGGAAGAGGACAAGAAGAAAGGGAGGGAGAGTGTGTCAGACACCTTTCCTGTGCCGCTGCAGCACCCTGCCCATATCCCCTCTGTCTGTATCCTTTATGTGCATGGTGGTGGTCTTCCAACTGCCAGCACCTGAGTGCTTTCTCTGGCCCCTGGAGCCTGCTCTGCCCCCTCCGCCCAAGCAGCTCTCAATCAATGACTGGAAAGAGCTGGTGGATAAGAAACTCAGCTCCTTCATCCAGCTAGGATGGGAGCTGGGAACAGCTAGGCACACCCACTTCTATGCTTCTATGCAGAGTTTCCCTGCAGGATTAAACTCCAGTTTCCCACAGGGTATTGAGCACTCAGTCTTTATTGGCTGCCCCATCTCCCTACTCCGCTTCCAGCGTTTCTTGAGCAAACTGACCAAGTGAACTCCTGGCAGGGGAATCCCTCCCTCAGAGTCTACTTATGGGGGAATCCAAATGAAGAAAGCCATTTCAGATTCTTTTTTAAAAAAATATTATTTTTTTTCTTAGCAATGGGATCTCACTCTGCAATCCTCCCAGCTAAGCCTCCTGAGTAGCTGGGACTACAGGTACACACCACCATGTCTGGCTAACTTTTTTTTTTTTTTTTTTTTTAGAGACAGGGTCTTGCTATACTGCCCAGGCTGGTCTAGAGCTCCTGGCCTCAAGTGATCCTCACACCTCAGCCTCCCAAAGCACTGAAATTACAGGCATGAGCCACTGCACCCAGCTCACTTCAGATTCTTTTCGTCTCACCTGTCTCCAGGGTCTTTGGTCATTTATTCTAGCACCAGTCTCCTTCGTGGCAACCAATTCTAACTGGACTCTCACCAACTTCAAGCAGGTGGGACTCGCAGCCCTTGTCCACACTGAGCGCTTTCCACTTCCGCTCCAGAGGTTCCCTGTTGGTGCTAGGGTATGACATCCTCATAGTCTGCTCAGTGCCCGAGACAATCTGGAGGTGCAATGCAGATAACACCCTAGGGGGCAAAATTTTAGCCAATGGAAGCCAGCAAATATATATGTTTTCCCTCCCTCTTCCAGATGCACTGTCCCAAGAAGGTAATTTATAGGGCATCTCAGAAGATGGTCCCACAATGCTGAGTAATTGGCTCTTCCTCCTTCCCTGCCTCCCTCCCCTTCCCATGTCTGCTCCCTAGGGTCGGTCTCCCTCCAACAGCACAGGCACATAGACATTGTCACAGATGGTACTGCCTGAGCAGCCCAGGCTGTGATGGGGGTGGAGTTTATCTCCCACCTTGACACACTCACACATCTTAACAGAGTATCTGCGGTAGTTGTCACTCTCTGCTCACTGGTTCCAATTAGCCTGATGTCACCAGTATAAGAGACCAGCAGTATAATGGCATGTCAGAATGACAAGGTCCCTATGGCCTATATTATAACAGAAAACTGTTATTTAATATAATAGCCCTGAGGCAAAACACTGAGTATGTCCTGGTGGCTTCAACATGTGAAAGTGAATTTTTAAAAATTTTCCCTGTGATTCCACTTGCCAGATCCTGTTGCACCCCACGTGCCAAAGGCTATGTTGATTATTTCCAGTAAGATACCACATCTGGCACGGCAGCTGCAACTGATGTTACCACCTGGCCGTGTTTATGGAAATCCACCATCATCTGACACAATTCATTTTGTTTTTGCAGGGGCCAATATAAGTGAATTCATGGAAATATAATGGGACCCACCACACTGGCACCATTTAAGTCATGATAGTGGCTGTAATCCCTGAAATGCCTCCTGGGAGGTGATAGTGCTTCTGATCCACTACCTTGAGGTGGGAGGAAAGGAGGTAGTTTCAAGGACTTCCACTTGGCTTTTCCTACCAGACCCCACAAGTCAAGTTGCTAATGTAAATGTTCTGCCAGAAGGCAAGTGTATTTATCCCGGTTATATATTTGAGATCAGGCCTAAACAGGCCTAGAAAGCACAAGTAAGTTATGTGAACAGGTAGCCCAGACTCCCATGTCATCTACTGCTTTGCACCCACACCCCTTCTTCAACTCACTCTTACAGCTTCATGGGTAGTTTCCTACAACCAGTAAACAGAGCAGGAAAGAACTCGGGCTGATTTGCAGATGAGTCAGTATGGTATGTTGATACTCCTTGAAAATGGGCTGTTGCAGCCGGCACAAGAGTGGCCCTAAAGAACAATGGTGAAGAGAATTCCTCCCAGTGGGTAGAACTATGAGTGGTGCACTTGGTCAACCTCTTTGAAGGAGGGAGAAGTGGTATAGTATTAATATCTAGATATATGTAGATGCCTGAGCAGTGAGCACATGTCTTGGATGTTGGCCAGAGGCCTGAAAGGCAAGACTGGATGATCTAGAGAAGAGGAATATGTTGGTCTTTGTATCTCACAAGACTCACTGGAGACCATCCAACCAGGGGGACAGGATAACTCATGCTGTGTCAGCTAGTCTTTTCCTTGGCTATGCCAGGGCCGACGCAGTGGAGCCTTAACCAGTGACAGTGGTGGCAGGGGTAAATGCTAAGCAAAGCTCCAACAGCATGGACCCAGTCCCTCTAAAGCAGATCTAGCTGCTGACATTGCTGAATCCTAGCCTGCCAGCTGCAGAGATTGACACAGAGCCCTTGATATGGCACCATTCCTCAGAAGGATCAGCCCACCACTTGGTGACGAGTGGATCCCCTCAGACCCCTTCCTGAGCAAGTCTTCCTCCCCAGCATCGATACCTGTCTGGAAATGGGTTTTCCTTCCCTGACCAAGTGCCTTTGCCAGAGACAGTATCCGAAGACGTACAGAATGCTTGATTTATCAATATGGCATCCATACAACACTGCCATTTTATGGCAAAAGGGGTGCAACAATGGAATGAGCAAGGAATCCATTGGTTCGATCATGTACCACAACACCCAGAAACAGCTGGTGTAATACAAAGGTGGAAACACCTAGTATAGGCTTAGCTGTGGTCCCAGCCTAGGGATGACCCAGAGCAGAGTTCTGACACTCTCCTCCCGAATGTGGTGGGTATGGTCACTGAACTAATGGCTAATACATGTTGCTGTGTCTCTAATAACTAGAATATTTGGGTCTGGAAACCAAAGGTAAGGGTGGGATTAATCTCTTTTCTTCTTGCAGTGATCACTGAAGACTTAGGCTCCAGCTGGGTAGAGGCTCTGGTGTCCGGCAGAAGAACTCTGCCAAAGGATACAGTAAGGTCACTAAACTCAAAGCTGTGATCACTGCCTGGTCACTTTGAGCTCCTCATGCCCATGGGCAAGCAGGCAAAAGAAGGAGTGACTGCATAAGTTGGGATAATGAGCCCTGGTGCCACCAGACCACAGTAGCAGCTACTTTATGGGGGCAGAGAGGATACATCTAGAATCCAGAGAATGTCCTGGGACATTTCTTGGTCTTTCCATATCCCCTGGTGATATCAAATAGGCACATGAGGCAACTCAGACCCTTAAAGGTTAAAGCTCCATGTCATCTCGCTAGGCAAGCAAGCCAGGCCAGCTGACCTGTAAGCTGAGAATAAAGGAAATAGAACAGCTGGGGGAGGAGGGAGATGGGATGAGCCATAGCTATGGGGACGGTAGCTCGTTTCACTCTCTTGCCTAAAATCTTTTCAGAGATTTCAGTTGGCTATGATCTTGAAAGGGACTCTGTGACTGATCGGACTTGCACCTCTCCTCTTAGAAAATAAGTGAGAACATTGTGTCCTTACAAAATTGAAGACCCCGTATGATACTATAGAAGCTGGGTCTGTTGGGAGGGCGTCAGCAAACCTCAGCAGTGCAAAGGGGAGACTGTGTCAGACATCTCTGCTGCACCACTTCAAATCCTCTCGGCACTTCCTGCCTCCACATGGCCGCTCGTTCCAGCCACAGCCATTGCTACAGAGATCAACTCAGTACGGACTCCAGCCAACCACAGGGAAACCTGGCAGTGCCTGAATTTGCACCCACAGTGTATAACTATCTCCTGCTTTGGGACTTCTCCGTTGATCTTGAGACATGAGATGCTGCAAGGTCCATTTTGTGCCCACACATAAGCAACTTGGAAATGCAAAGGAAATAACATGTGGCCAACTTTTGAACAATGAAAGATGGAAACCAGTGAACAAATATTTCTCTGTTCCTATCCCAGATCAGCCACCCTGAGAAGCAGCTTCTCCAGAGAAAGTCCCACAAGAATGAAAGCTCATTTATATTTAATACCTCTCATTTGCTTTTCCTTCTTCCCTCCTCCCTTCCCCCATCCCCTGTTCCTGGGGCTGCACTCCGTAATAAAGTAGCACAAAAGGCTTTGCCCCAGGCTCTACTTTTTGGGAAATCCAAGTCAAGACAGAGGAGTAAGAGCTGACAAACACCACCAATATTGTGTAAGGCCAGAAGTTGTGTATAATCAAGCAGCCAGTGAAACATTTCCAGCATGGGAGTTGCCCCAGAATGTTCAAGAAATCATGAGTCTAATGCTTAGTTTGGAGTTTGCATTTTAGCAATGGAAATCTCTCCTGCAATGCCCCTTCCCTGGCAAAAACAGCAACAGAAGCCTTCACTCAAGTTTACCAAATACACAAATGCCTGATGAAGACGGAGTTTTGTGGATATCCACTGGGAGATGAATTCCATGTCTTGGTCAGCAGAACAGAACAACGGCTACCCACATGGAACGCTGTGGTGAGCTATAACCGGAACTTAGAAACCAGAGCCCAGTGTCAGAGGTAAGCATAAGAACATTAGCTTTCTGAGAATTTGCTTAATTATTGAAGATGGCTTTGGGCTTCCAAAAATCCATAATGGGGGAGACAGAGGTCATTTGTAAGGGACAGAGAGGACCCAGTCTAACATCTGATGTACGAGCAGTATAGAAAATTCAAAATCGGACTGTAAGGGTTTAAATAGAGAACCCTTACTGGTTCTATGACCTCAGGCAAATTACTAAGCCTCTCTGTGCCTCAAGTTTCAAGAGTTAAAAAATAGTCATAATGATATAAAGTTGTTCAATGCATGAAATTAAATAGTTTGGACACATAGCATGTCACCAAGCATTTTTCTGTTCTATTATTATTATCTAATGCTTCTATATGTCTCATAGAAATAAAAGGCCCAGACATATATAGTCATAGATTATCAGATCTAGAAGAGTGCTCAGGGATTTTCAAGTCCTGCCTCCACTCATGCCCAGAGCAAGGAAGGGAATCGCCCCGGGCCACAGTTAGTCCAGGGCAAAGCCAGAGCCAAGTGTCCTGACTCCTCTCCAGGGCTCTTTTCTCTGCCTTTGGGGGCTCCTGCCCAGTTTCCCCACACATCCAGAGTCAAGACCAGTACAAATCAGGAGAACTGGAAATGAATGTTCTGTGCTTATAATGGGTCCCAAAAGTCTCTGCATGCTCTGCTAAGCACTGCCCTAGAGAATATCACTCTACCAAATAGCACGACTGGTTCTCTAACAGCCAAGAACGTTAATAGTACAGATTCCCACTCTCTATGAACACCTACCAAATCAGAACATTTGCAGGGGCCCCTGGGAATTGGAATTTTTAAGAAGCTCCTTGATCCTTCTTATGCCCACTGCAGTCTCACTGCCATTGGCCTGAAGTTTCATCTCTGTATTTCTCATGGCACCTGGTTCCTGAACTCTATCTTGAAATTTCCTGCATTAGGATACTTTTGTGTTCTAAATACTATTCCCACAATGATACATTTGCAGCTTCCAGCTCAGACAAACTGCCAAGACCTCTCTCGGATGAATTTTCCCATTCACCACACCCTTGGAAGAACAAGAAAAAATGTGTTCTATTCCATTAAGGCCTTTAGGATCCAAGATTCTAGAGAGAAAGCAGCCCAGAGCTAGAAGGGACCTTGCACCTAATCCCAAGCCCCATCCAATCAGAGGCTGTGCTGTGCAAATTCATTTAATTTAAAGAAATAAGACAACTAAGGAATCCCCTAGGTACCATTTCACTAGACAAGGAGGATTGTCAAAGAGAAGGTGGGCGAAACCCCACACTGTGGGCCACCTGCCTTCCATTCTCCCCCAGGTCCCTCATCAGTGCACCAGACAATGGCAGTCACTTCCCAGTATCTGTAGAGAAGGGTGTGGCAAATATGGAGGCACTAAATTTAAGGGCTATTTTTGTCTCAAGGAGGATGAGAGTTGACAAATGTGTCCATGAATAAGTCAGAGAGGACAGGACGTGAAATCTATCCGAAGCGATAAGGGTTTTATCATGATCAAGCCTGGACGTCCCCACGTGGCAGGGTCACACCTTGCTCTCGGACAGCGGTACAGCTGACAGAAAACACAGCCCCGCTCTGTGCCCCCTTCTCTGCCACACCAGGGGCTGGAAGCCGGCTCTGCTGCACTTGACCGTGAAGCAGCAGGCGTGGTCACGTGGACCAGCCACAGGTGTCGCTTCCTCTTCCCTCCACCCTATAGGTTCAAGGGGTCACAACGGTCAGCAGCTCTCCTGGGGGCATTTGGAAACGTGAGGGTAAGGGCAGTTTCTTGTGTCACAGTGAACGGGGATGGCACTGGCATTTGGCAGGCTAAGGATGCCATATTGTGCAGTGTAAGAGACAGTCAACCCAAAAAAGGAATATCCCGACCAAAAGGCCGATTGTGCCCCACTGAGAAATGCTCACAGATGTGGCCTTCAATCTATTTTGACCAAGACCCTTGGGCTCATCATCCCATAAACAAAAGTTTCATGTAGCAGTATTTGCCCTTACTACCTATAATACACTCAGATATTTTCTACACTGTTCTGGTCCGTTTTATTTTTTAAAAAAGACAAGCTGATCAAAACCCATTAAATAGACTTTATGACCCACAAATGGGCCCCAGCCCACATTAGGGTGTGATTGTTTCAAAACTCTTCATCAGCCCCAGGGGTGGGGCTGCAGAGTGAATCTCACCCTGGGAACCATTCGTCTGCTCTCACGCACGCTACTTGACCTAAAAAAGTCTCGGGACTAAAGTGAAAGCCCCAGTGACTTCTGATGAGCCAAACCTGTCTTGCTCTGTCTCCCACTACCAGATGGCCAGAGACAACTGTGCGTTGCTGAGGTGCTGGTTTTCACGGGGCCCTGCTCGGAAGCAGGCGGCCCATGTGTTTTGCCTTTCCCCGCAGTGGGAACGGATGGATCCGACTCATTCAAAGGTTCTTGCAACACAGGGGACGAGGAAACTAGCCACAGCCGGAGCTGGTGGAGGGGGAAGGGTGACTGAGGACCCTGAATTAAGCTGGAAGGCCTTAAATGAGTATTTTTCAGCTTCCTTGAACCACAGCCCGGCACCTTATGCCAGATGGGCAGCCTGGTTCCCCAAACCGACTCCAAACCTCGCTGCCACCTGCCGGGTGCAAGCGCCCAGGTTCTAACACGGTGGGAGCAGCGCAGGAACAGGTGCCGCCCTGGGCTGTGGTCTGGGCCAGGCCCAAGGGGTGGGGCCCGTGACACCGGCTGGTGGGAGAACCAGCCGCCCTTTGCCGGTGTCTGGCCACGAAGGCTTCAGTCCCAAGTTAAATCATCTGATCCTGTCTTCCAGCTGATCCTCCTATTATTTTTACCACACTCTTAACAACCATCCTATCAACATAGTACTGTTAAATGGTTAAAAAGACACCACTTTCCAAAACTGTGGCCCCACCCCCTCCACGGACACCTCTCCCTATCTTGGCTTGTGCTTTTCCCGCAGCCTGTGACTCAGTGTTCCCATGGGTAGAGCCCTCATGGGAGGCACCACGCGTCCCCTACACCCGGAGCCTGGTGCCACCAGGGATCCAGACCCCACCCCCACCCCAAACTCCACCCCCCACCGTTCTGGGTCCCGGGGGGCCCGGTCCTAGCAGGGCTCCTCGTTCTTAATGACTCATGAGATTTCCTGGGTTTCCGCACCAAAAAGTTGGCAAAATAAAACTCTGTAATGCACTGGCCTTTACCCCTACAATCTAAACTGGATGGTGCAGACCCATATATTAACTTCATATTAATAGTTTCCTCACCATTTATCCCATGGGATCATCGCATCAACCCTGGAGGTGGCAGGGCAGGGGGTTCTTATCCCCATTTCAGAGATGAGGAAACTGAGACTCAGAGGGGTCGAGCAGAGCAACTCTCCCAAGGTCAGTTGATTGATCAAGGGCAGAACTGGGAGCTGAACTTGGGTCTTCCGGCCTTGCTTTCCACCTCACCCACCACCTCAGGAAAGTACACAGGCTTTCTTCAGAACTCGGGTCACCTGCCTCGCTACCTGAGCCATACGTGAAAGGACAGCTGAGAGTTTTTCCACATTCCCATGAGAAGGTGCAGGGGTACCGTGGGACTTCTGTGAGAGTGGCGAGTTTTGAGTAGCAGGCCAAGTCCAGGGAATCCCAACACCCCACTACTGATGTGGGTGCCTGGCAGTCGGGTGGGGTCAGCTCCTCAGACCCCCCTCCCAGTAGTTGCCTGGGGTCTGCAAATGAAGAGGAGGGATCAGAGCTGGCTTTGTGGATTGTTCTTGAAGAGCGCAGAAGTGTAAAGCATCTCAGAAAAGACTCTCATCAAAAACAAATAAAATCAAAAGTAACTTTTTATATCTGTTTAATCTAAAAGGGCAAGCTTTAACTACTCAGAAAACTATCAGAACAGCTCTTTGACCAAATTTTAATGTACATGTGTTACAAGGGATTTTTTGAAGCCAAATATCCTCTTTTATGTTTGTGGACCTCATGAAATGGAACACCTACCTTCTTCAAAAGATACTTTGAAGCCATAAAAATGTTCATATGCTTTGATTCAATAATCCCCTTCTGGGAAGCTAGCCTAAGAAAATACCCTGAAATATGGAAAAGGCCATATGCAGAAAAATATTCATCAAAGAGCTGCTTAGAGAAGAACTGGACTCAACCCAAATATTCAAAAAGGATAAGAAGGGTAGTTAAGCAAATTATGGTATCAACTTTGAAGAAATATTCTATAGCCCTTAAAAATGATGGGTATGAAGTTTATGAAGGATCATAGAAAATGCTTACGATAAAATATGAGGTGAAAAAGTCTGAGAAAATATTTAAATACACACAAGTTGTAAAAACAGCAAGGGAACATAAAAATAAAGTTGTCACTGTGTCAAAGTGGTAGGCTTATGGATTTTTACCTTGTTTTCAAATTTCTCTAGCATTATATCTCTACTTTTTATAAAAAATCAAATCCCTCAAAAATACAGCAATAGATCCTATTAATGCTTTTTTTTTTTTTTGGAATAAATTTCTTGCTCTGTTGTCCAGGCTGGACTTGAACTCTTGGGCTCTGGCAATCCTCCCGCCTCAGCCTTCTAAGTAGCTGGCTATCAATGCTTTCAGCAGGAAGAAATACCATTAGTAGAGGTGAGAGGACCAAGTTAAAAATGAGAAACTTCCCATCAAACTATTTAGTGTCTTTAGAATGTTTTCATGTTTTATGAAATAAATCAAAATATATGCAAAAAATAAACATAAAGTATAGTTTTGTTCAAGCACAAAAACCCAAATTATATTACTGCAAAAACCATTCAGGGTTTAAGGATGCCCTTATTTCTGTGCTTTCTGGTTGCTGTGGATGCACTTACAAGGCTCTTTCTGCCAAGCAGCATTGAAATGATTCTTAGTATGTTTCTACTTTTGTGTTTCATTTGCAGCATTCAATGTGCTGTGATTAGATGTGGGTTTTGGATTTAGAAGACAAATCTCATTTCTCACTCCACCGTCCAGGACACCTGGAGTCATGGATGAATTGGAAGGAAACTCCAAGGTCATTTGGGTAGAAATATCCTTGGCAGGAGCACGTGTTCCCGTGATGTGGGTGGGAGTTAGATGTGCAGGGTCCCAGACATGCTATGTAAATGTGAATCGGAGTCAGAGTCCTACCCCAGGACAAAACAAGGCCAATTTACAAAAGTGATTGATTGGAAAAAAATCACAAATGCAAATCCAAATACCCAGGAAAATGTAAACTGGAAATATAAGGAACATTATTCTTACCACAATTTGAAAAAGAGGGACATAGGGGCACCTGTTCCAGCTATCTATGGCTGCACAAAGTATCCTAAAATTTAGCAGCTTAAAACAACCACCATTTTATCGTATTTCACAATTTTCAGGGTCAGGAATTTTGGCAGAGCTCGGCTGAGTGATTCTTGTGCTCTCTATGGCATCTGAGGGCACTCCACAGCTCTCAGCTGGTGCATGAATTGAGAGACTGCAAGGACTCGCTCACGTGCCTGGAGCCTGGGAAGGCTGGCCGGCTGGGGTTGGCTGGGACTATGCACCCCAGCTCCTACACTGGCCTCTCTCACACGCAGTCTCCTCAGGTGGCTGGGTCCCTTAAGTGGCAGCTGGCACACCCCACAGCAAGCATTCTGAGAGACCTAAGCGGAAGCTGCATCAGAAGTCTCGGAGCATCACTTTTGCCACATACAATTGGATGAGCAAGGCACTAAGGCCAGCCCAAGTTCAAGGGGAGGGGAATTAGACTCCACTTCTCGGTGGGAGAGGTAGCAAAGAATTTGTGATCATCTTGGATCTACCACAGCATCATTTTATATTCACTGAATTGGGGGAAAAAATTGCAGGGAGGGATCAGTGTAGATACAAGATCCAATCAACGCAGACAAAGGCATGGACCTAGAGTTCATGCATAAGGAAATAATTATGCCAGAGACATAAAGATTTACTGTTATCTATCATAGTGACAAAATGAGACCAAACCTAAACATTCAGTAGTAGGAGAATGATTAAATTCAACATCACTCTGGCTACTACGAATGTAAACAATGAAAGTTTTGTGTAGAAACATGGAAAATATTTACAGTGTAGTGTTAAACCAAAAAAAAAAATAAGACAGGTTATGTGCATATAACAGGGATCAGAAGGGAATGAGCAGTAATAAAAACAGTTTTACTAGGATAATGACTTTAGAGCATTATTTTTCCTTTTTGATTTTTTTTCTTTGCAATATAAGGAACAGAGAAACATGTTGAACAATACCACAAGGGATGCAAACAGCAAAATCCAGATTGTGGGACATGAACTCTATTGTCCAAATGTCCAGTTTCTTTTTTTTTTTTCTTTTGTATTTTTTATTGATATGTTATAAGTGTAAATATTTGGGGGGGTACATGTATACAATTTGTAATGATAAAAATCAGGGTAATTGGGATATCCGTCACCTCAAACATAAATTACAAGGAAAAAAAAAAGGAGAAGACAATCTAGAGGTTAAAAGAAACTTAAGAGTCGTATCAACAACTGGAATATGTGGACATTATTTCAATCCTGATCCAAAGTAGTAAATTCTAATGACAACGTTTAAGAGATATTAGGGGAAATTTGAACTCTGGGCTTTTATTCATGTTAAGGAGTTGTTTATCTTGTTAAAGGTGATAATGGTATTATGGTTATTTTTCAAGTCCTCATCTTTTAGAGATAAATACAGAACTGTTTACAGATGGCGTGGTCTCATAGCTGGGACTTGCTTCAAACAACACGGACGGCCGGAGCAGGTGCGGGAAGAGGGAATGAGAGAAGGAGGTGGTTGTTGAAGCTGTTGGGGGAATGACACTGTTACACTGTTCTCTCCTGTATTTATGTGAAAGTTTCCATAATAAACAGGTGGTTTTGTTGGCTTTTCAATGTCCTTTAAGTGTATTTAGTGAAGGGACAAGCCAGGCAGTGTCGTGCAGTGATGACATTGATGGTGGCATGGGAAGGGTGGGTGAGGAGCCTGGGAACAAGGCCTGAGTGGTGGGGTCTTAGGGACCGAGGCAGGTTCTTCCAGATGGCAGCCCTGGTCCTGGTCCCAGATGGGCTGCCCCAGGCCCACATGCCTCTCAGAGCCTCAGTGTTCTCAGCCATTAACTGGGGATAAAGACCGTCCCCTTCCACCATGGTGTGGGACTCCACTGAGAAGCCCCCAGGAAGCCGTTTGACGTCTGCTGTAGGCAGGGGGGCTGTTGGGTGCTGCGCACACCTGAGGGGCAGCAATAAGGCAGCTCCACCCTGAGCTGCACGTGGTTCCCCGCTCCGGGCCAGGCCTGTGAGTGGGAATACGGAGACCGTGGCTGCTGCTGTCCAAGGAGCCATGGAGGGGATGTCCTGGTGCCAGAGTCCTGGGGGGAGCCTGGCAGGCCCCTGTCATGTACCTCCTGACAACATGTCCAGGGAGCAGGGGAGAGAGAGCCATCCTGTCCCTGACCTTTAGCTAAAGAAGCAAGGGGCCTCAGAACTGGAGAAAGTCATGAACTGTCTACAAGGCCAGGCACAGGGTCCAGGGTGGGGCAGACAGAGCGGAGCCAACCTCAAGGACCTCAGCAAGGCGCAGAGAGAGGCTGGGCCTCCAGACGACTCTGCCCTCTGCGTCTCAGCTCTCTGGGACAGGAACGACAGTTAAGGCCACAGCTGACTGCTGTCTCTGCTCCTGTTGTTAGGTGCCAGAGGCCAAGCATGCCACGGCCTGAAAAGATGACAGCTGTTAGGGTGACCACCATCCTGGTTTGCCGGGGACTAAGACGTTTCCTGGGACACAGGACTTCCAGTGCTCAAACGGGCAAACCAGGAGGACTGGTCACCCTAACTGCTGTGGCTACTAAAGGAGCACAATTCTCATAGCTCAAAAAAAATCTCCTGGGTCCACTGCTTTGTTTTACATATACGGTAACTGTGGTCTAGAGAGATTGTGACCTGCAACATCAGTTAATGGCAAGGTTGGGACAGAAACCCAGGGTCCCATTTTCTTGTCCAGGATTGTTGATTTCTACAGAATCGGGGCTGCCTCTGGTCCCTCTCCTGATGCTCTACCTGAGAAGTGGGACTTAAGAGACTGTAGCGGCTCCTCCCTCCCCTCTTCCCAACAGTGGGTTATCGCAGGAGCAGCAAGACCACCAAGCACAGAATGGCAAAGGCACGGTGCATTGGTGTCCAGTGGTCCCAAAAGTTAAGGGGGCTCCCCAGGTTTCCCCGCACCCCAGACAGGTAGCTTGGATGACCCCTTTCCCCGAGAGGACGTTTCTTCATCAGGAAAAAAGGCAGACACAAGAAGTACAGCCATAAAAACTGTTCAATGCCCCAGGCACAGTGCGCAGAACTTTCTTCCCCACAGACTGCAGGAGAGAGCTGTGGCAGAATCTGGGGCAGAGCTGGGGACACACTGGGGCTGGAGACAGGGATGGGTGGGAGGGGCCAGATGAGGACTCCTGGATGTCCGAAAGAGGACCCAGCTGCCTTGAGAAGGGGGGCTCCCTGTGACTGGAGGGGCTGTCCTGTCTCCTGTTCCCCAAGGAGGAAGGAGACAAGCCTGGTTTTAAATTCCAGCTGTGACGCCTGACAGCTGGGTGCCCTTGGGCAAGTCACTTCATCTCCCTGAACATCAGTTGTGCCCTCCACAAAGTGAAGACAGTAATAGCTGTCTCCTCTGTGTTACTAAGCAAGTGAAACTAAGCTGGCACCCAGAAGACCTATAACAAGTAGGACTTCCCTTTCCATTCAAGTCGGAGCCCCAGGCAGTGCTGTCTCCCCGTGGTAAGGGAAGTTCTCACTCCAGGAAGGGATACTCAGGATGCTGAAGCATCTGTATCAGGTGCAGCCCCTGGAGAAAGAGCAAGGAAGGGGAAGGCTGAGCCCATTCACCAGGAATTCACTCTCTAAAGCAAAGATGCTCAGCTCTGGCTGGCACTGTTGTCACCACCTGGGAGCCTTGGAAAACATGCATGCCTCGTGCCACCCCAGCCATTCTGCTGTGCTTGGTCTGGGGTGTGGCCTGGGTGAGATTTTAGAAGCTCCCCAAGTGAGTCCAATGCATGGCCAGGGCTGAGAATTCCTGTCACGGGGGCTTTGTATACTCCTGATAAAGATCAAATGAATGAGTAAATCAGCTTGCTCCTTATTGCACTGTAGGGCAATGCGCAGCTGGATGGGGGCTCTTCTTAGAGACCGAAGATTTGGGAGAGTAAAGAAAAATGTAGCCCCTTGGACACTAGGGTCAACTCTGGAAATGTCACATGTTTAAAACTTGGCAATTTCACTAAGCCTGGTTTAAGTCTGCATTTTCTTATAATATGTTAACAAATAGCTCTGTTGGTTTTCCCCCTCCCTCTGTTATTTTGCAATGGCCTTTGTCCAAAGACTTTAAAAATCTGATGTACCGTGTCCCTCTGATACAGATGTCTTAGAACAAATTAGAAAACATTTGAAATATATTTAGGAAAAAAAGCTATTTAGCACTACCAGGATTGAGAGTCTATAGAAAGACGCCTTTCAGAATAAATGTCAGGCGTTCTTTTCAGATGAGTAAGTCCCCACAGAGGGCCTCGCTGGTCAGCTCATCCCCCAGCTCAGCTCATGGCTCTCACTGATTCTGCGTGAGGCGTTCTGGAATGAAGCTGGGGCTTCCGCACACGCAGGGGTGACGCTGGAAATTCTTGGTCCAGTCCTGGGAAATTGATGCTGTCATTCCTTTCATAAGCCGGAGGGATCTGACAGTATCTTTGACTCTTAGAATCTGCATGTCCCTGAGCTCTGAAGAACCGGGGAACAAGGCATAGGGTAGCGGTTCTCAAAGTATGGTCCCTGGACCAGCAGCGTCAGCACCCCAGGGAACTTGCTAGAAATGCAAATTCTCCTGCCTACACGGCAGACCTACTGTCAGAAATTCTGGGATGGGGCCAAGCCATCAACATTTTAACCAACATTCCAGGTGATTCTTATTCATTAGCGTTGAGAACCACTGGTTAAGAACACAGCCCAAATGTGAACAGACTGTGTTTCGAACGCCAGCTCTGCCCCTGATTACTTGGCCAGGTCACTTCACCTCTCTGAGCCTCAGTTTCCTCACCTGTAAAATAAGAATGACAATAGCACCTATCGTCAAAAGGTTGTTTTGAGGAATAAGGGAGTGAATGCAGGTCAGGTGTTTATTAATAGCACCACTCTCTCAGGGTGGGATGAGCTAAGGCCAGGGAGGCACGCAGGGTCATGGGGGTGCCTGCTTGGATTTTGCACGCCGAGATGGCCCACTCACCCCAGTCCCAGCCCTGGCTCTTGGTATTCCAAAAGTGCTCAGTAAATGGCTGCTGCTATTTTACATTATTGAGGAATCAGAAGTTTTATTCATCTTAGGGGCCTTGGCCAGGCAGAATTCTGGAGGCCGAGTCTTTAGACAGCTTAATGTAGAGGAAAGAGCACTGGCTTTGGAGTCCACAGGCCAAGGTCTGAACCCCAGGAATGCCAGCCAAGGGGAGAGGCACAGAGCAGAGGCGCCCCCCCCCCAACCCAGCTTCCTAAGAAAGGCTCCTCTGGCTGGGCAGGGTATTTTCTTCCCCTTTTTCTTCTTTCTAAGAGAAAATAGAGGCTACTCCTGAGTTTGGACTCTCTCATCTGAGATCACTGTATTTTCTGTATCAGTAGATACCCAAAAAGCATTTGACAAATCCAACATTCTTTCTTGATTAAAAGCCTCAGCAAACTAAGAATAGAAGGGGGCTTCCTCCATCCATCAAAGAGCATCTACAAAACCCACAGCCAGCATCATACCCAATGGTAAAAGGCTGGCTGCTCTCCCCACAAGATCAGGAACAAGACACAGTTATCTGCTCTCACTGCTGGTCTATGTTGTATCAGAGGTTCTAGTTAATTCATTAAGACAAAAAAATTGAAAGGCATCCAGACTGGAAAGAAAGAAGTAAAACTGCCTTTATTCACAGGTGACATGATCATCAACGGGGAAAATGTGATGGAATCTACAGTAAAGCTTCTAGAGCTAATAAATGAGTTTAGTTAAGTTGCAGGATACCAAATCAACATACAGAAATCTATTTTATTTCTATACACTAGCAAAAAACATTGGAAACCAAAATTTAGAAAACAATACCACTTACTTAGCATAAAAAAGTGAAATGCTTAGGTATAAATCTGGCAAAAGATGTGAAAGATCTATACTGAAAACCACAAACATCGCCGAGAGAAGTTAAAGACCTAAATAAATGGGGAGTGATCCCATTGCCTATTTCAAAGTCATAAAAATTTATACCTATGTTTTCTTCTCAGAGTTTTATTGTTTTAGCTCTTACATTTGGGTCTTTGGTTCATTCTGAATTCATTTTTTTATATATAAGTCAGGGGTCCAATTTCATTCTTTTGCATGTGGGTATCGGTTGTCCTGATACCATTTGTTGAAGACCTGTTCCCCACCCCCTTGAATGGTCTTGGCACCACTGAATCATTGATTATAAATGTGAGGTGGCTGGGCAAGGTGGCTCACACCTGTGTTCTCAGCATATTGGGAGGCCGAGATGGGAGGATTGCTTAAGCCAAGGAGATCAAGGTGACAGTGAGCTATGATCACACCACTGCACTCCAGCCGGGGCAACCAAGCGAGACCCTATCTCTAAAATAAATAAATAAATAAAATAAATGTGAGGTTTTATTTCCAGACTCTCAAATTCCATTTTATTGGTATATGTGCATCTTTATGCCAATATCACACAGTATTGATTGCCATTAATTTGTAGTAAATTTTGAAATTGTGAATTGTGAGTCCTCCAACTTTGCCCTTTTTCAAGATTCTCTTGGCTACTCTAGGTTTGGACAACAGATTTTTGACAAAGATATAAAGGCAGTTTAGCGGAGACGGCATAGTATTTTCCGCAGACACAGTTCGGGAACAATTGGACTGTCCTATGCCCTTGATTTTTTACTCTCTTTGTGACCACTGCTTTTGGCTCAGCTCCTGTTTTCTGAAATGGTTCTGTTCTTCTCGAAGTTGTTTTCTTGTTTCTTTTCAAAAACACAAATTTAATGAAGTTTAATTAAATTGAAATACTCTTGGTCTGTGCTTTCTGTTTTTGAAGGCTGTGCCTCATCTCTCTGTTCGTGGACTATTTCCTGAAATCTGGGAGTGTGAGAAGCTTAAGGGGAAGCGTTGACCGACTAGCCAGGGACACATCCTGTGAACTGCTCTCTGTGCCCGCCCCAGACAAGTGGCCTTCCCTCCCTGGCCGGTTCTGGGGAAGGGCCCGAGCAGCGACAGCCACAGGACTCAGGCACCTGCAGGACCCCCAAACACAGGCGGATGCATGGAGTAGCTTCTCTCACTTGGTTTCGGAAGGAGAAAGGGCCTCCTCAGCACTGCCGTCCACGTCCTCTCCTCTCCACCGGCGGGACATACAAGTCATGCGTCCACCTGACATCCGTCAAGCATCCAGTGCACACAGGTGGCCGACTAACCTGTGTCAACAGCCCTCAGAGGGCATGGATTTGGCCATGGGTGGGGCGGGAGAGCTCTAGGTGGCACAGCGGTTCTCCAAGTGTGGTCCCTGATCCGGCAGCATCAGCATCACCTGGGAACTTGGCCGAAATCAAATTCTCAGGCCCCACTCCCAACTTATTGAATCAGAAACTCTGGGGTAGGACCCAGCAATTCATGTTTTAACCAGCCCTTCAGGTGATTCTGATACACCGGGATTGTTAAAGAGCTTACCTGCTGGTGCTAACTTACCCAGATTCCATATCCTGCTTCTGCCACTTGCTGTTACTTAAAAATCTCTGCGTTTCAGTTTCCTCATCCATAAAATGGGGATGATAACAGTATCATCCTCCACAAGGCTCTTGTTAAAATTAATAGAAGGAACCATGTAAATTACATAGGCAGCACTTACTCATTAGCATATAAATGTGAATTTCCCTTGCCTTAGCTCTTTGTGAAGATTCATCATCATGTGTAACAGTTGTATGACAGTTCTTAAAATTTTACAAAGAAACTTGTATATGATGGTCACACTCATTTTCATAACAAGCAAGGTAGGTATTATTTTCTTATTGTACACATGTAAAACAGAGGCCCAGAGGGTGAAGGATCTTTCCGGGGTCACAGTGGGAAAGTTATGGGTCTGGGCCATATACCGCTTCTGACTTGAACATTTGTGTCTTTTCATCACCGCATGACTTCTCAGAGTGCAGGCCTGCAATCTTAATATGACATTAATTTAGTTACCTATATTTGTCCACTATGGGGAAAAAAATGTGGCTAATGGCAATGCTGTTAGTTAATATAAAGTTCTTTGCAGGCCCCAGCTTAGCACCTGACCCATCAGGGCTCTCCGCAATTCCTCAGGAGCTGTTTGGTGAGGTGGAACAGGCAGTGGTGGAACGTAACAGCTCCAACTTCTGACTCCGACACTTCTTATTTGTGTACGTGACCTTGAACAAGGTACCTTGCCTCTTAGAACTTTTTCTTCCTCTTCTGTAAAATGGGGTACTACCCCATCCAGCCCCCCAGAACAACCTAGGGTCTCAAGTTAAATGATGTGAAGGTGTGGAAGCACTTTGCAAACTGTAAAGTGGATGCACCAGTGTAGGATTGGAAGGAACAGTTTGCTGAAGATGAATACGGCTGGCCTCCGCCAGCTCTGAACGGCTCTGTGGTCTGGCAAGGCCAAGGCACTGTGCAGCTGGTGGGAGGTAGGTGGGGACTGGTGGAAAATTAGTCAGGATGTGTGGTCTGACCCTTGTCAGGGAGAGCCTGCCGGGGCAGGGGGAGTCAGAGACCCTGCCAGGCAGCCCACAGTCATATGCCATCAGCTTGGGACAAGACAGGGCTACCCCGCCTCCTGGCCAACCAAAGGCCTAAAGAGTCTACCTGAAGTGAAACATGTTCTTGCCCCAGCTGCCAGTTCCAAGATGACTCTGGGTGAGACCCTCACTTCTCTAGGCCTTAGTCCTATAAAGCAAGGCTGGCCCTCAACTATTCCAGCGCCCCTTTCATTATTCCTCCTGCAGGTAGTACTTGGATCCCCAAATTTCCCTACCAAATTCCTTCCATGAATAATGGTGAAAGTGTTTGCCCCTTTTCGAAGTATTCAAAGATATATAAGAATAGCTTTCAGAAGATGATTTGCTAGTGCTTGAGGGTGGGAGCTGGGGAGTCAGACTGCTGGGGGTGTGGCCTTGGCCATGGTGCTTAACCCCTTGGACCCTTAGCTTCTCCATCTGCAAAATCGGGATCTTAAAACAGAGATCAGTCTTCCAGGGCTGAAGGCTGTGTGATGATGCACGGAAAGGGCTCCGCCTCGCTCCTAGATCAGCTCAGTGCGAAGCTGCTATTGTCACTAGCAACACCAGGGTACAGAGGGACCTCCCTGAGCTGATTTCAGGGAAAGTAGAGACTCTTGATATTTCTAGGGGCCTGTGAGCCCTCACACAGGGGCTATGCACTGTTCTTTTAGGCTTTTGAAGGAACTGGAAATAGTCTACGGACCCACCAAGCCTGGGTCCCCAGCCTGGGACCCACTGGCCCAGAGAATCCGAAGCTGCTTCCGGCTCTGACACTCCAGGTCTCGGAGCATCTCAGCTGTGCTGAGGGGCAGCCAGGCCTCTTCATAGAAATCCATGTGGTCAGCGGCAGCTGGGCCTGCGGTGAGTCCAAAGTAGACCACAAGAGGAGCTGCCACAGCCCAGAGTCCTGTCTCCCAGGGCCGGGCCCCCGAGGAAGAGTCACACATCAGAGGACAGCTTGCGGCCTCCTGCTCAGTGAGTCTCCACGCCCCCTCCCACCTCTCTGATCTGGAAAGGCCAGGAGGGAAGGAAACAGTGATTTCAAAGGCTGGGCCAGTCCCCTTTGCAGAGGGGGTCAGAGAGTCTCGCGTTCTCCAAGGACCTGCTGATAGCAAGAAGTCTACCTGGTTCCTTCATTTCCCCTTCCTTTCTTTGCAGGCCTGTTCAAAATGTAGATTTTGGAGGTCGAGATACAGACTGTCAAGGAACAGAAACGTAGCCACCAAAGGCAGAGAAAACACTCTGGGTCTGGCAGGGGCGGGGTGGGAGTGGTGTGGGGCATAAGCCATGCCAGTGGGGTCTCCCGCAGCACAAGCCAGTGTCCACAGGAACAAAGCAGACCCCTCCCCTCTGTGGATGCTCTCCCTGGCTCCTCACACAAAGCCCCCGAGACACCCAAGGCAAGGGGTTCTTAGTCCCATTACACACAGAAAGAAACTGAGAGCCAGAAAGGAGATAATATTAATAATGCTAAAAATCAGACTTAACATTCATGGAGCACTTATTAATTTGCCAAGTAAAGTTCTAAGAACTTTGCGTGCATTATCTCATTTAATCCTCACAAGAGCCCTGTGAGGTAGGCACTGTTACTATCCCCATTTTACAGATAAGGAAACTGAGGCACAGACACAGAGATGTTAAGTGGCTTCAGTTCTGCTGGACGTCAGAGCCCACACTAATAATCACTGGCTACACCTGCCCCTGCCCAAGGACCACGTGACAAGTCGGCAGCAGGGCTTGGAGCCCAGTCTTCTGACTCCAGGTTTAATGCTCTTTCTCCCCCACCCTTCTGCTTCTGTGTGGTCAGTGTAAGGACAGCTGTTCTGACCATCAGAGCAGTATAAAAAGAAACCAGCTGTGTGTAAGGGAGTGAGCACCCCATCACTGAGGGGCATCCCAGCCACAACCAGATGATCACTTGGTGGAAGTTTGTGGAGGTGACGGCAATTGGGCTGAAAGATCCTTCCAGATACAAGCATCGCAGTTCCCGGATGGAAGGAGGCAACGAAACCCTTTGCAGCTGCTAAGCAACCCTCTGGAAAGGTTTCTAGGCCCTATCCCTTCTCATGTCCTTCATTTATTCTCTTAATCAACAACTGACTAAGAGCCTACTCTGCCAGACGCTGTGCCACATAACCAGGGACAAGACAGATGTGGATCACTCCTTCTGCTGGGCTGCTGGGACCCCTGCAGTCTGCTTCCCTACCTCATAGACGGTTGTGGGGGTTCATCTGCTCTGTATTTCGGGCAGGTGCTGGGGAGACAGAGGTGGTATAAGGGTAGGGAGCTCTCCTGCCACTCCTAGCATCATCTCGTGGACGGCAGGGACTGTGTCCAATTCTGGCGTCCCAATGCCAGGCATCTTGGCACAGACAAGATGCTCATTCATCCATTCATTTGTTCAACAAATAGGTATTGAGCAGCTACAATGTGGCGGGCACTGTTCTGCCGCGGGGTTTACAACAGTGAACAAAACAGGCTGACAGCCCTGCCCTGGTTCGCATTCCAGTGGGAACTGCTAGGTGAGCAAATCAATGACGGAACGAATATGCGTTGAATCCCGAAAACGTTTCTGAGACCCTACACCTAGAAAAAAGTGCATTTTAGGACTGTTTGTATATCCACAGGCCAAATATTTATCTAAACTAAGTGAGCTCTTGAAGGAAGCCTACCTTCCTCTGCGGTATGAGTGTTTAAAAATCACCGGAAAGAGATTGTGTTGGAATTAGTCTTCCCTGCTTTGGGCATCTAGAGCTATTGAGGTGTTAGCCTGAGACTTGGATAAAATCAAATAAACTAAGCTTTAGAGTCAGAGAAATGATTCAATTTCAGGAAACACCAGGCCTGGGGAGAGTAATAACAAAAATAATCACAGCAAACATTTACACAGCACATACTATGTGCCAGACCCGGGAGAAGTCCTGGGCTCCCGACAGATGACAAGGCACGTCGGAAGGAAGGGGCGGCTGTGAGAGGGGTGACCCTGACTAGAGCCACCCCCTGGATCGGGCCATTGTTCACTTGGGCTCCCGACTGTCCCGTGATCCACGGCAAACTTTCAGGCCCAGTGCCTTTGAAATTCCTGGAAATTCAACAGCAGAAAAGACAGGTCTTCCCAATCAAAAGGAAATTTGACTCCCTAAAATAGAAAAATTGTGCTTAGGGAAGGAAATTCCTTGGAACTACAGAGGCATCTTTACTTACTGAGAGGAAGGTTGGAAGGCACATTTATTGAGCATCTATTGTATGACAGGAACGGTGCGAGGATTTGATTTACACTGTCATTTACTCACTGCTGGGTACTAATTTAATGTGGACCTGTAGCCAGGAATGAAGTAGACACTGTTAGTCCCCAGGACTGACAGGCAGCCAGGATGTCCCCTCCCCCTCCTCCTCCTCCTCCTCCTCCTCATCCTCCTCTTGCTTCTCCTACTTCTGTGCTCCCCATTCTTCTCATTCATACATGCATGTATTCACACCATGAACACCCACAGAGCACTGTGACATGCCAGGCACTGTGCCTGACACTGAGGATGAGGAAGGGAGCAGGAAAACTTCAAGGAGCCTACGTTTCATCAGCGCAGTTCCCCAAGCTGGAAACCTGGGCACCACCTTCCACTCCTTACTCCCTCGCCCTGTGTGAATTTAAACAAGCCCCGCAGTGGGCCCTTCCCTCCATCTCCACCGCCAACGCCCGAGCCCAGATCAGCACCCTCCCTTACCAGGGTAACTGTCCAGCCCGCTCAGCCTCCCCCGGCTGTTGCTCTCTCTAGTCATTTTTCTACGATGCAGCCAGAGGCTTCTCTAGCACACACCTAAATCTGTCCACTCCCCAGCTCAGAGCCTTCCGTGGCTCCTCACTGCCCTCAAGACAAAGTCCAAGCTCCCTGGCTTGGCATTCAAGGCCCATCCAGACCGAGATTGCCCTAGCAGGGTTGGCCTGGCAAGAGATGAGCTGTAGGGGGTGAAGTTGGTTCCCAATCACCTGCTGACTCCTTATTAGCCAGGCACGTGTGCACACAGATCCCTGCTGACATGCAGAAACACGTGGGCACAAGCATATGCACAGGCAGGTGCACCCTGAGACATAAACAACCGAGCCGTTTATACTGACATGCCTGCATACAGATACAGCAGCCACAGTTAGCAAACACAAACACATGACGGCCAGTTACATTTGAATTTCAGATGAATAACATTTTTGCCTAAATGTTGCATGAGACATACTTCTACTAAAAAATAATTTTTTGTTCATCTGAAATTCAAATTTAATGGGGCATCCTGTATTTTAAATGGTGACCCTACAAATAGAAAAAAACTAACACAAACATCGACCCTACACAGACATATTACATGGCTTACACACTTATACATATTACGTATTTAACACACGTAATTCGCCTCACACTGTCATGTATCCTAGACTAATGGGTATGTCACTGCCTGAGACCAAACCGGGGCAGGGCCGTGACATTGGCCAGCTGCTGAGAGCTCTTCAGGGAAACGTTTATTCCGTGAATAAATGCCTAATTAACCAGGAATTCCTGGACATCCACTTCTAGAATATTGTGTGCCCAAAGTAACCCCTGTGGAACCTGGGCTTCCACTGGACATAGTGCCCTGAGGGTGGGCACTGTGGGCAGTGGGGAGACGGGTCCATGGGGCCTGAGCCTCTGGTCCTCTCTGTGCTCGCCACAGATTTCCAGAGCATAGTTCAGTGCCTATAAACTCCCTTTGCAAGCAGGACCTCCTTGCCCCAGTTGGAAGCCTGCCTGGGATAGTGGGAAAGCCACGGAATTTGAAGCCAGACAGAAACAGGTTCAAAAACATGACTTCCACGTATCTGCTCTGTGTCCTTGGGCACATCGCTTAGCCTCTCTGTATAATGGAGATGTGCCGTTAATAAACCAACTCCTTAGAGTTATGGTGAGAATTACTAAAAAAAGACAATGTGTGTGGAAGCCTTTTTTTAGAGTTCTGGATAAAAACTAGTTACTGTAAACTCTTACTGTCAATGATCATTGTATCAGTAATTGTCAGTACGTTCATTGCAATTGGATTCAGAGACGGGGTGGCCCCTAAGGTTGTAAGTGAAGCTCAGAGGAGAAGCTGGTAAGGCTATGGGACAATTAAAGTCAGGCATTAGCATCAATTAAATACTGTTGAGTCAGTCACCTCCTAAGTAGATTAGCTTCTAAATTCAGCACATACAGGGAAAACTTCTTATGTTCAAAACACTTTGAAAACTCTTTAGGATTGCGTACACAATGTCATACAATGCCAAACAGTGTGCCAAGGCACCCTGGTAATTGAGGGCCACTGAAATAGACTAAAGGGAGGAACAAAAGGAAACTTCTCTGTGCAAATGTCTGGATACATTCTGCTTTTAAAATGACTAGCAAATCCCTAGTGGTAAATGGTAAGGGTGGAGAATTCTGGAGTCTCTGCTTGCCTGCAGGGATTCCTCCATTCTTTTAAAAACATCGAGGCTCTATGTGGTGGATATTAGTGCTTGTTCCTCAATGTTTCTGGTATTTTCCACCTGAGCACACAATAGGATTGTATGTCCCTGCTTCGGCCAACAAAAGAGGAAGTGGTGTGTGTTACCACTAGGCAAGAACATTCAAGTGCTGCTGAGAAATTCTTCATCTCCTTCTCCTGATGCAGTGACCAACGACATTCCAGATAGGTCATTGAGTAGCTGAGAAAGGTCACTGTGGATGGAGGCCCCACCAACCCACAGAGGACATGGAGCATGAATGAGAAGTGAGCTTTGCTGTTTTAAGCCATTCATATTTAGGAGTTGTTACTGCAGCAAAACCCAGCCTATCCTGACTAATACAGTTTAACATCTTAATACATATTATTAGGTTTGTTTGTGGTTGTCAAGATTTTTTTAAATGGCATTCCATCTAATAGGGGGAGAAAAGTTCTACAGTGAGCTTGTAAGTTAGATGAGTCTGATGCAACTTCACTGTGATTATGCCCCGCCTCGCCTACTTCCAAGCACAGTCCATGGTAGCTTAGTAAATCAAAACACATACTGGCAAACAGAGTCACTACAATAACGACGGAGGAAACATGGGAATCCATTTAGGGGAAAATGGGAGAGAATTAAACCTGGAGGTTTTGCCAACAGCCAAGAATGAAAGATTGGATCACGGATCAGTGAAAGTATTTGGGAGTGGGTAATTAGAAGAAATTCTTGGTACCAAAAGGCCCTGGACCAGAAGGCTGGGAGGGAGGAAACCTGTGTTTGTTGAGTGTCTGCTATTTGCCAGATACTATGCTACATGCACTGAAAATAGAATCTCTTTATTATGTTCATCAGAGCTCAGGGAATTAGAAACTGAAGCTCAGAGAAGTCTAATAAGCTGTCCAAGGTCCCACAGTGGCAGAGGGAGGATTCAAACCCTCATTGGCCTTGCTCTTACATCAGTGCTCTTGTTGGAGGCTGAGTTTGGCAGGACGCACTCACCACCACTTGCTCCAGACATGGTTACAGTTCAACGTGGCCATAAGCTAGCATTCTGTTCCCAACAGCGGGGACACGAAGGTCTGCTGGAGAGGACTGTGGTGTCTAGAGGGTTTGCTCCATGCAGGGCAGCCCTGCTTATGACTTCCTGCTCTGTACCCACAGGGTCCCGGACATCTTGGGAGTGTCCTACAAGGAGAAGGCCACATTCCAGGCCCAGATGCAGACAGCTGTGTGCTTCCTCCAGCCTGTGGTGACTCATGCTGGGACAAGAAAGCTGCTTCTTTGCCTGGATTCCCTGTCCCCAAATCCTAATCTGGGGAAAGCTGCCTTAAGCTCCCTGAACACAAGACCCTGTCTGGGTGGCTGGCGCTGGAGAGGGTGGGTGTGCATCGATGATGTCCACAGAGAGCAGGGTCCAGAACAAAGAGGAAATTCAGGGTAGGAGATTTTTTTTCTCCCTGGAGAGGTTCCTGGGGCCATCTGGCTGAGGGGGCTGTTATTCAAACCTCTGGATCGCAGTCTGTTTGTGTTTTAGGAGTTTGCAGCTGATTATTTTCGTCAAATTCCCAACAACCAACTTCACTGGCTCCTTTAGCAGGCAAACCTGTGCAGCCAACGCGTCCTCTCAGCTGGGTTCACGGTTCCCCTCACAGGGAACCAGCAGCATCGCTCTTCTCTCATCAGCAAGGGCCCCAAGGCCAGGACAGGGCCTGCACCTCTGGATACCAGGGTTCTAGGCGACGTCACCCAGAGACACCAGGGCGAACGAGGGGCATTTGGGAGATGAGAAAGCTCCTGGTGGCCAGCCCGGCAGCAGTGGCCTTCGGTGTGATCATCGCAGCTCTGAAAAGGCAGTGCCAACCCTTTCTGGGTATCTTCTCTGTGCAGAAAGGTGGATTGTAAAGATCTCAGAGAGGACTGAGCTGGGATTCAGATCCAACCTCCATTACTTTTGTTACATGGCATCTGAGTCTCTGTTTATTCCTTTGGAGATTAGGGATCGATATGTCCCTGGGCTGTCGTATGTATGTAAATACATGCACACGCAATCATACATACAAAAGGCCTAAGACCATGCTGTGGGGAGCAGGTTCTCAACCACTATTATGAGTTTCCTTTTTTCATTTCTACAAGCAAAAGATGAATTGGCCTTTCCTTCCCCCGGCTTGAAGAACAGGCGAGTGGCTGGTGTTCCTTGCTGAGGCACACAGGGTGCAGGGACTGGGAGCTTTCCTTCCAGAGGCAATGCGAGTGAGCCCTGTCTTCAGAGTAACTGCAGTGGCCATGGACCGGTAGCTTTTTACCCAGACAGTAAAATCCAAATGATTTGGTAAGATGTGAGCTCAGTTGCTCAATATGCCTTCTGGACGTCAGCCTGTCTTTGGGTCAGAGTGATGAACTGGGGCAGCTCGCAGGGACAGAAATGGTGTCCCCTCCACCACAGCAATCACAGAAAGCTCTGAATGAAAGTCAGGCACCCCTTTACCTAAAAGTCTAGGCTACGGAAATTTCTAAACCAAGCATTATTTTTTGTTCTTTATATTTTAGCTACTCAGTTCTTCCGCCTTTTGGAAATGAAGAAAGTGGGGCTTCTTAAAATGCCCTGCCTGGTTCCCCGCTGCCATCCCCCCTCCCCTACGGCTGAGATGGCCCCAGATCCTCAGCCGTTCCTTCCCTCAGGGTGGGCAGAGGATCGGCCAGGTGGGCCTGGCAGCTGGGCCTCCAGGGTGAGGCTTTTGACTCATTCCTGATACCACTCCTGGCCTTGCGGCCTCTTTCTTCCAAGAGCATTCTAAGACCCTGAGCCCTAACCCCCAAGACTTGAATCCTGAGCCCAAACCTCAGGCCTATGGCCACAGCCCTGGCTTGTAGAAAGTCCTCAAAACTGTCCACTGGTCTAGAACCTCCCATATTGCCCTTTCATCAGCTCCTGTTCACCTATCTACCTGCTCCAGGGCCCTCCCTGGACCCCCAGATGCCACCGCTTCAAGTCCACTTGGGACCCGTTGCTGTCCCTTGAGCTGGGCCACACCAGTTCACTCACGGCATCATTTCACTGCCTATGGCTACTGTGCCTGGGCAGGCCCCTACCTGAGGAAGCCACTACACACAAGACAAGAGAGTTCCGTGAACAAGCAAATGACAATAGACTACAAAAATTACAGTAGGGACTCAGAGCATGGAAAAGTTGTCCCAGAGGAGAAATAATCCCCTACACCCGAGGGGCTGGGAAAGGGTCCAGAAATGCTTTGGGGAGGAAATGTTGTCTAACTTGGAGTTTAAAGATGGAACAGGGAGGCCAAAGGGGACAGCCAATTTTTCATTGATCCAATTGTCACTTTTATCTTGACCATAATTTATCCCTCTTGTGTCCATTTCCAATTCACTTAATTTTACCTCTGAACTGAAAATTCAAGGTAGGACCTTGTTCTAAGTTAAAAACTCTGGATTTTCTTCCAGTGGAACAGTTAGTAAAAGGAGCCCTAGATGTGGAATCAGAAACTCTTGGGTGAAGCCTTGGATCTGCTGGTCTTCAGGAGCAACTCTTTGACCTCTCTGAGCTTCACTTTCCTCATCAGAAAAGCAGGGAAAATGATTCTGCACAGCTCACCCCACAGGGCAGTCGTACATTTCAGATGAAACAACAAATGTGAACCTGCTTCATGAATAGGAGATTCCTTATGGCAGCAAGACCTCCCCATGGGTCACCCCAACAGCTTATCCAGAAATCAGGGTGACTACAAGAAAAACCTAAGGCTTCCTTTTCTCCCATTTTGCATGCCTATAATTCCTGGGGTTGTTGGTCAAGATATACCTTATAAGGCCTGGCATTTTGTATCTGTTTTCTCCTACAACTATTTTTCAATAAACAAATTATACTTGTGCAACAAGGATGTACACTCGAGATCACTCAGAATGAGCTGTGTGTACCAGATAGGTGATTTCAACACAGCAAGGTGTGTGGGGAGGGAAGGAAGGAAGGGAGGAAGGGAGGGAGGGAGAGAGGGAGGGAGGGAAGGAAGGGAGGGAGGGAAGGAAGGAAGAGGGGATGCTCACTCTTGCCCAACCATGACAAGCCCCAGTGGAGGGAGCAGGTATGCACACACTGCTAACTTGCTCAGACCTCTCCCAGACAGGCCCAGGGAGGGAGAGTTCCGGGGGGACACCACAGGTGGAAGGGCTTTCAATAGCTTTCCTCCTCCTTCTATGGAGGAACAGAAAGAAAGAATCAAAGCGGGGAGCTCTCAGAGGCTGAGGTTCTCAGAGCGGGCGGGCGAGAGCCCTGTTGACATCTGAGGTAGGGGACAACTGCAGGAAGAAACGCCAACCACTGAGACCTGGCCTAAAGAGTCACGTCCTGAACTGGGCTGACAAGACAGCAGGAGGAGCCTTGGGTACGAGTCTGGGAAGTGGGGTATGTGACGCTGTCTTGTGTGCAGCCCTGGACAAGTCACTTCCCTGCTGTGGGCCTCAGTTTCCCCTTGTGTGAAGCTGGGGGGTGGGGTTGTGTGGGCTCTCTTTCCAGGGCTGACTTGCGCGGTCTCTGATGCAGACGTCAGATGCAGAGGCTGCTCCTTCGATTCCGCACCCCCTTCCGCGCCCACCGGATTTTCCACTGTTGTCCACACTTGTTAGTTGCGCTCCTACCAGGTGACAGTGGCTCCCCATCACTTACCCAGTCCTCTAGGGTCCGTCCTCCATGCCGTCCTGCTCACTCCTCCCCACCACCCCGTGAGCAAGTAACAATAACTACGGTCGATTCTGGGATATTATGTGCCAAGCACTATTTGTTTTTTATTTACTAAATCCTCACCGTAATTACATGAGGTATTATTGTTCCCATTTTCCTAATGTCCCCTTGCCCTGCCACACGGGAGCGGGTGCACACAAAGCTTCCTTGACATGCCGATGACCCCTGACCTCTATTCTCTCCAGCTCTTTTCGCTGTAGGACCTGAGCTCCAGCCCCTGGGCCAGCTCCCGCCCACTTACATTAGGCCCTGACTTCTTCCCAGCCGTCCTTGGCTCTGGGCTCCCTCCTACCAAAGGGGGTCTTCAGAAATCATTCTTCCGATGTCAGCAGGGAGCGCCCACTCGGGTGGGCTGGTTGCTGAGGGAGAGGCTGTGTTTCTCCTTGCAGGTCTGCTCCCCCAGCCCCCCAGAAGGGCTGGCCCACCCCAGGCTCCCTGGGCAGCCTGGGCGAGTGTCTGTTCTAGGAGCCCAGCCCAGTGTTTCTTCCTTCCTCGTCTCTCGGAGGACCCAGGGTCATGTCTGCAGGGCCCAGCCCTCCACCTGCGTCCCAGATCCCCAGTCCTCCCTCTCTGGCACGTCCTTCCCGCCCCGGAAAGTCTCTCTCTCCTGGCTCCTTCCCAGCGACTGCAGCTGAAGTAGAGCAGAGAGTGGCCCAACCTAGGGCCAGGAGACCGCAGAGCAAAGCAGGCTTGTCACTGACTGGATGTGTGACACTAGACAGAGGCAGTCACCTTGCTGAGCCTCAGTTTCCCTGCCTTGGAATTGGGGTTCCAAGGGTGATGGGACAGCACTTTCTCTCCAGTGTGATTTCCAGCAGGTCCCCATCTTGCTGCCTGTGCTGCACCCGACCTGTCCCCGGCCTGTATGTTATTTAAGAAATTCATTCAGTAAATAGGCTGAGCAGACAGGCCCTGCTATCAGGGAGCCTACAGTTTACTGGGGCAGGGAGCTGACAAACAGGCAACTACACGACAGCGTCCTCAGAGCTGTGAGGCCCAAAGTGAAGGGCACTGGGGCAACTGAAGAAGGTGTCTCACTCAGGTGTGGGGGCCCCCCAGGGACGAGACATCAAGCTGAGAGCTGAGGGCTGGCAGGGATCAGCCCTCTGAGAAGAGGGGGAGAGAATTCCAGGCAGAGGGAACAGCTCATTCCAAGACCCAAAGACAAGGCGAGGCGGGCAGATGAGGGGACATGAGCACAGTTTGGTTTGGTTGGACGATATGGTGCAAGTGTGCATGTTTACATGTGCACGTGTGTGTGCACATGCATGTCTGTGTGCCTGGGCATGTTGGGGCAGGAGAGGTGGGCAGTGACTGGCTCACGCAGAGCTTGTAGGCCACACAGAGCCTTGTGTTGGACAGAGAGCTTTGAGGGCCACTGGAGAGGGTTTAAGTAGGGAAGGGACATGATCAGGCGTACATTTTAGAAAGATCCCCCTGTCTGCCATGGGGAGAGAATTTGATTTTTAAGAAAAGAAAAAAAGAAATAGATCTACAATCCCAAGCATCTGCGAGGATCTGAGGCCACCGGAACTCCCATTTCACGTACACTGAGGCACGTACACGTCACCTGGCACTACCATTTTAAAGAACCTTGGGCCATATCTAGTGAAGTTGAAGGTTTGTGCACTTTTCACCCAGTGTCTTAGTCCATTCAGACTACTCTAACAAATTCCACAAACTGGGTAGCTTGTGAAAATTTATTTCTCACAGTTCAAGGAGGCTGCTGAGTTCAAGATCAAGGTGCCAGCAGATTCAATGTCTGGTGAGGGCCCCTTCCCGGCTCATAGATGGTGCCTTCTCACTGCATCCTCACATGGCAAAAGGGGCAAATGAGCTTTCTTCAGCCTGTTTAAAAGGGTCCTAATCCCATCCATGAGGACAGAGCTCTCATGACCTAATCATCTCCCAAATGGCCCACTTCCCAATACCATCACCTTGGAGGTTAGGTTTCAACATATGAATTTGGGGGGATATAAATATTCAGACTATAGCACCCAGCAATTCCATTTCTTGGTTTCTACCCTAGAGAAAACCCCACACAAATGTGCCCAAAGCGACATATGTGAGGATATGCACTGCAGTACCATGCGTAAGTGAAAAAGTAGAAACAGCCTAACCAGGCATCTTTGGGACACAGAAATATAAACTGTGATTTGTTTATATGATGGAAAACTATACAGCAATTAAATGGATGAACTAGATCTCCATGTATCAAAGATAAATCTGAAAAATATAATAGTGGGGGAAAAAGAGGCAATTTGCAAAAGGCTATGAATCTTATGTATATGTATGATACCAATGAAAACACACAAATACCATATATGGTTTGTAGATATAGCAGCAGTAGAAAGTTTTAAAAAATGAAAATAAATCACATCAACTTTAGGATAATGTTCACTCTGGGGAAGGAGGGTTAAGGGATAGCATGGGAATTTGGCTGAAATTAAGTTATATTTCTGTAAAAGAGAGAGAGAGAGAATTGGAACAAATGTGGTGAAATGTTAGTATCTGTTGAATCAAAATGGTGGGTATCTTGGTGGCTCTTGGCACTGTTTGCTATATTTTTTGACATGTTTGATGTATGTATTTTACAATTTAAAAAAAAAGATTGACAATGCCAATCCATTGGTGGGGAACAAGGTAAGGGGGAGGTAGATCTGTTGGGGAGGCTTAGGTTGTGTCCAGGTGAGGGATGCCGGTGACTGGCCCTGTTGAGTACCCAGTGGGGACAGAGAGAAGTAGACATAAATGAACGATGTTCACAAGGTAGAACCAATGTAACTCTCCACCTGTTGCAATGTTCTTCCTTCCTTCTCCCTTCTATCCTCGGGCACCTAAAAGGAGTCTGCCTTCTCCAGGAGACTTCCCCAATTGCACTAGTGCTCAGAGATGGCTCCACTCTTACGTCCTACAGCATCTGTAGTATCAGCCACATCTAGGGTCCTTTCATGCAACAATGCCTGAACCTGTGGCATCCATATGCCTCCTCTCCCCAGGAAAACCATATGGTTTTGCAGGGAAGGAGCCCTCCCTTATGGTCTTGCTGGGTCTCAGGCATGTCCATGTGACCAATTACTGTATCCCAGGGCCTTACATAATGCCACGCCCATGGTCGGTGCTGGAGAAATTCTAGTGAATGATTAAATAAGTGGGTGAATAAATGAGCTCCAGAAAGACATAAGGAAATGCCTAGAAACAATGTGGCAGCCTGAAATTGAAGCCACAACTTCACCATTAACAAGTAGTAACACTGGAAAAGTCACTTCACCTCTCTGAATCTGTTTCCCTAGCTATAAAATGGAGATAACTCCCATATGTCAGGATTATTGCATATGGATATTATATATTGCTTGTGTAGGCCTATGTATGTTATATATTATGGATGTGCTATCCAGAATACTGTCCATAATATATCTAAAATGCCTATCTTTTTCTCCCCAATCACACTCACATTTTATAGAACCTTCCTTGTTTTTAGCCCAGAAAGTGTGGCCTTTTATACCAGGTGACCCTGCCCTTTCTGTCAACAGCTAATTGCAACAGGGGTGGACCTCTGAACCAGGCTGGGCCAATCAGACTCTCTCTTCCAGGAATTTGGAAGTGGAATACAGAGCCTAGTCAATGACATGCATTCATCAAATATTTGATTAGCAGCCCGCTCTACCTGTGCTCTGAACTTGCACAGATGTATATTTAAGCCAATGTGCTGCAATGTGATACAAGAGCCTGGGAATTGGACGGGGAGGGGATAGGACACTGTCCCTCTCTCCTGTCACATATCACAACCAGCCTTGTATAGGTGGCCTTGGTGGACAAACCCTCTCTCTCTTACCAGGCCAAGCCTGACTTGCTCCTGTCTTCCCCACAGCACTTAGCCTAGCGCCTGACCCTGAGAAGTTGCTCAGAGAACATGAGTTCAGAGGAATTGTGTTGGATTGGAATGGAAATGGACCAAGACTCCTGTGGGTGAAAGAAGGCAAGCTGGTGGCTGCAAATAAATCCAAACCATAGGAGGCATGTTTTAAGCAATTAGAGATATTTCGCTTGTTGCAGAAAAGGCTTGTGGACAGAAAACAGGAAAAGGCATCTGACTTTCTCTGGAGCTAAGAGTACCAGGGACGCAGGCTGCGGCTCCATGCTAGGAAGAGCTTTCAATCAGAACTGCTCGGAGATGTACTGGGCTGTCTTACGAGGCACTCTGTTTTCAGAGGTGTGCAAGAAACTGGGTAGCACTTAGCAGCTAATTCAGGCACTCTATGAAGAAGTTGGATGACCTGCAAAATTCCTTTTAATTGGGAGGGTCTAATTTTATGTGTTTATTTATTAGTGCACCCTAGATGAGATTGTTAGAGTCAAAGTTTTAATCATTAATAAGACCTCTGTAAACCTTGGCCCATGTGTTCTGAAATAAATATCAGACACAGAGCATCCATGGAATAACTATTATGACTTATCATTTTCGTTTTTATTATGTAGTTTTATTAATGCTGGATTAAGTTTTAAGAAAAGCTTTTTTTGCCCTAAAAATGTTACTGGGTTGCCTGTCAACTTCAAAAGAGGAATATTGCTAACAAGAAAATTGTGTAGAGTGTTAACCTAGAAGTGGAAAGAAGAAATAAAATTCCCAGCAGAGTGTGTGGCATGTGCTCAGCACATGGATGTGTCCTGCTCGCTGTCTTTTTACAGAGTCACCAAGAAGACAAAACAGGACTAAGACCAGGCAAGCCTGCAGAATCCAATGGAACTTCCTACTGAAGAGGAATAGACAATTTTCTAAAATTGTATATGGAATAAGAATTCCACCTGCTCATAACAATACCTCTTCTGGTCCCCTTCTAATTTGGTTTTCCTGTCATCATAGCAATCCACTCCCTGAAAAAGCAGGGCCATTCTCAGAAGCAGCAGAAAGAGAAGAGCAGGAGGGGCTCTTTGGGGGCTTCATCCTGCTCCTACCTTCTTCTTGGGCCTTTGGCATGTTGGCGCTGGCCCACTAGCCATCCTGGGGGACCAGCCATCAGCGAGGCATATAAAGCCTCCAGGATGCACACATCCAAGTCAGAGAAACATCCACATGGCAAAGAAGAATGAAAAAGGAGCTGATCACCAGACAAGTATCTATAACAGTTGTTTTTAACCCTGGCTATGGGAGCTCTTAAAAATCCCAAAGCCTACATCTGCAATCATTAAAATTAGAATCCCAGCCATCAGCATTTTAACCTTCTCTTTAAAAATTGAGGTATACTTCGTGTAACTTTGAACACATCTTGATGTATTTTGACAAATGCATCCACCCATGTAACCCACACCCTTATCAAGATATAGACACTTCCACCACCTCAGAAAGTTCCCTCCTGCCCCTTTCTAATCACCCTAATCCTCAGACCTCAGGGCTCAAGATTCAACTGTTGTTCTGATTTTTTCCCATAGATTAGCTTTCCTTGTTCTAGAATTGCATACAAATAGAATAACACAGTATGAACTCTTTTGTGCCTTGCTCCTTTTACTTACTATAACGTTTTTGAGATTCATCCATGTTTTGCATGATGTAGTTCATCCATTTTTTATTGCTTGGTTGTATTCCATTGTATGGATATACACAATTTATTCATCCATTCAGCAGTCGATGGACTTCCCTAATTGTGAAGAAGCTGGGGGAAACATGCCCCGATATCAAAGAAAATTCAGAACCCTTTAGATGGGCGGTTGCTGAACAAAGTCCTGAAGAAAATTGATAAAGAAGCTCTGTGCTAAAATGGCTCTACCTGGAGACACAAAGAAATAGAATCTAAGATAAGTCCATGAGACAAGTTTAGTGTAACTCCTGTCCTTTAAAATGACTGCCTGTGATAACTCACTCCTACCTTGTTTGAATATCCTCCTTTAAGACTTTCCTATCACCTAAACTGCAGAAACTAGAGTGATATCTCGTCAAAAAATGTTCCTCATGCACTAACGCCAGGAGGAAATTAGATCAACCCTTAGCGATTCCTGTCAGTAGTCAGATTCAAAGCTTAGGGGATAGAAAAAGGAAAAAGATGTCCTTCCTGCCCCAAAGGAGCTCCCAATCTAGTCGAAATTTCCAGTATATAGGTAGCTGCATGAAATACATTTGGGGCTGTGATAGGTCCATGGTATGACAGAGACACATTGAAAGTGCTTTTAGGAACACAGGTGCTTCTCACTTGAGGTCTGAAAGGCTTCTCAGAAGAACAGCTTTTGAGCTGGGTCCCTACAAGGATAGGAAGGGTGAAGGAGGTGAGGCGTATTCTAGGGAAAGAGAACATATGCAAGGGCATCAAGTGGGGAGAATAAATGGAACATTAGGAGAAACTTGGAATGTTCCGTGTGGAAAGATAAGGAGTAGAAGCATAATTTACAGAACAGCAGAAATAAGGTGGTTTCACCCTCCCCATAAGGTGAGATGAATCAAGTTTAGAAAACAAAAAGTAACTTATGAATAGTTCCTTCTGTTTTATAATGAATCGTGCCTTATTTGGGGTGGAGCACATCTTTAGCTGAAGTTTAACAAAAGTGCATAATAAGTAGGAGAAGATTTACACAGACGGTGTACAGGGAACTGGAGATGCCTGACCATCTGAATGTGATCTGAAGAATGCAACCTAGCTAAGAGACACATTGCATTGTAGCATAAACCTTTGGAGAGTGATCTTTCCACGTGGACTGTGATCCTTCTCATTGATTTGTATATACACAGGCACTACAGAAAGGCAAAATAATTGGACTAGGAAGTTTAAAGATCAAAGACACTTGGCACAATGTGGCTTGGAAATCTCCTCTCCAGCTAGAAAACACAGGTCCGAGCCCTGTAGCTGCCATTTACGGCACATTGCGCCCTTGAGAAAGTCCTTTAAATCCTCTGAGCCTCAGTTTCGTTGTTTATGAAATGGGCACATTAATGCCTGCCTGCCATGTTCTGTCTCACAGGATTTTCAGGAAAGACCAAAGATCTATTTTGTGTGGAAAAGCTTTGTAAGGTTTAGAGCACAATAGTGATGCAAAGGGTTAGTATTGCTAATAATAAACAAGAAGAATGTGTAACAATGACCAGAATTTCCTGTTGAGACAACAACTTCATGAGACCATTCAGAAAGGTAGGATGTTTTTCAATTCCATAATGAGGGTTAAGCACTGGTATTGTTTCAACATTCTCCAGGGAATAGTTTCATGGCAATAAATAATAAGCCAATTTGTCCTAAAGATCTTTTTTCTCTTTATAATTATTTCAACAGCTTTTTGTGCCTTCCTAAGATTTTTCCCGCCAATCCTGCCATGACTGATGAGAATTGGGTATCAATTTGGTGTTTTCCTTAAAAGAGTGTTTCCTTCCAATTACAAATACTCATAATTCAGGTCTGGGAACACCCCATCTCTCCACCCAGGCAGCCCTCAGGCACCACGCTGGGGCACAGAAGGACATCTTTTCTTCAATAGTCTCAGAAGTTGCTTCCTCTTATCCCTTCGTGCCTCTCTATCGGCTCAGGACAAGAGAGCTTCGTGTAGATACCAGTTGACATTTGTAAATTTGTTAAAGAAAAGAATGTGGGCGAGACCCTCTGGGGGAGGCACACTGCCCTTCGGAAATGTAACACAACGATTCTTTCTTGTTGGACTAATGTTGTCCAGTGGTGACTTTGATGACCTCTGGGCTGGCAATTTCATTTCATGTCATCACACCCAGCAGCCAACTGCCCTTCCTCGTATCCTGTAAGAACCCGTGGGTTCTGGTCCCATATGGTGATCCCAAACCTTGCGTTGAACTTCCCCTTCTAAATTTCCACTAAAATAATTAAACTACTATAATAAAGGGAAAAATCTGCATTGCAGATGGACACTTGGAAAGGGTTCCCTCTTTTGCCAGAATTTTACAGCATTTCTCAAATTTTAATGTATACATGAATCCCCTGGATCTGGGTATAATGCAGATTCTGCTGCAGTAGGTCTGTGGCGGGTCCAAGAATTTTCATTTCTAGCAAACTGTCTTAGCCAATGCTGATACTGCTGGTCCCCGGACCACACTTTGAGGAGCAAGAAATCAGAAGACAGATTTGAACAATTTTCCCAGAACTCAGAAGAAATAGGTAAAGAGATAAAAATAATGAAAGGAAAGTTGAGGAGAGAGCAAAAAGCAACAATGGAGCTTCTATGTAAAGAAGAAAACAGGAGACAGAGCGGAAAAAATGAAATTGCAGTATGTTTCAATTTTAGAAAAACTTATTAGCATAATTCATCTTATCAGTATATCCAAGCAGAAATACCATATAATTATTTTGGTAGATGACAAAAATCATTTGATAAAATTCAACATTCCATCATCATCGAGCAAAGAGCATTTCCTTAAAGTGACAAATGTACTCTATGTAAAACGAAGTCCAGCAGAAAGCTTAACGGTAAGATACCAGAGGCATTCTGGTTGGTGTCGGTAGCCAGAAGGGTGTCCACTATCATCAGTGTTATTAACACCATTCTGCAAATCCTAATGCAGACAACCAAATATAAAAATGAAATTAGGGGTGATATTAGTTAGGATTACGTTCAGCTTCATGTAAACACAGCTTACACAAAGTAGAAGTGTCTTCTACTCTCACCTAAATTGGAGGGAGCAAGGCAGGCTTCTGTAGCAGTTCCTCAAAGACACCAGAGACCAAAGGCTTTTCTGGTTCTCCGTTCAGTCACCCCAGATGTGGCCCTTGTCCTCAGGATCACAGGTGGCAGCTGGAGCTGCTCTAAGGACACCACAGCTATCACAAATATTCGATGTCTCAGGCCTCACGAGTATTTAGCGCTTCCTTAGTCCTCCCGTTCCTCCTCTCTCTGTCCGTTCCACACACGCTCTGCCGACTTCATCTACAACACGTCACAAGCTACAGGCTTCTATTGTTTGCAAAGACAGAATTTAAAATTCTTATATAATACAGCAATACGTGTTGCACACAAGAAGCATATTACACTAATGAAGCTAAACAAGGATAACAAGCACATGACAGTAACTAGGGACTTTTAAAATGAGTGATAATATGAACTTATCCCAATAAATATTAAATTACATCATAAAGAGGCAAGAAATTTACCAGTATGTTAGCAGCTGAAGAAAAGACAGACAGATCAGTGCAGAAAAGAAAGTGCAGCAATAGTACCAAAGATGGCCGGGCGCGGTGGCTCACGCCTGTAATCCTAGCACTCTGGGAGGCTGAGGTGGGCGGATCGTTTGAGCTCAGGAGTTCGAGACCAGCCTGAGCAAGAGCGAGACCCCGTCTCTACTAAAAATAGAAAGAAATTATATGGACAGCTAAAAATATATATAGAAAAAATTAGCCGGGCATGGTGGTGCATGCCTGTAGTCCCAGCTACTCGGGAGGCTGAGACAGGAGGATCGCTTGAGTTCAGGAGTTTGAGGTTGCTGTGAGCTAGGCTGACGCCATGGCACTCACTCTAGCCTGAGCAACAGAGTGAGACTCTGTCTCAAAAAAAAAAAAAAAAAAAAAAAAATAGTACCAAAGATATATAAAAAGTAGTATATGCTAATGCTGTTGTCTCCAAATTAACGAGGAAAAGACGTATGGTGATGCCACTTGCTAACCATATGAGAAAAAAAGATAGGTGCCTGCCTCACACCATTCACACATTCCAGATGCATTGAAGCTATAAATGTAAAAATGAAACCATGAAAGTATGACAAGAAAATACATGTATGTATTTAAATAATCTTGGGTAGGGAAAAGACTTTTTAACCTGCCAGCAAAGATAGAACAAAAAATGAAAATATCAATAGATTTGATTCTTAATTTTAAAGGTCTGTATAATTCTTAAAAGGCCAAAATTGAACTGGATTAATGAAGTAAAAAAGATTTGGAACAGACCTACCTAGACTAGCCTAGTCCTTCACCTGTTCTAAGGGGGAGTTCGTAAGATCACACCAGGCTCACACTACAGTTTTGCCTGTATGCTATTTGAAGGTGGATATGCTTATATAATTGTTAATTGTTAAAAAAAAGTATACAGTCAACATGGATGACCCTTGAAAACATTATGCTAAATCAAAGAAGCCAGACGCAACAGGCCACATGTTGTATGACTCCATTTATACGAAAAGTCCAAAATAAGCAAATCCATAGAGGCAGAAAGTAGATTAGCTGTCGCCAAGGGCTGAGGGAGGGGGAATGGGAAGTGACTGCTAATGTATATGGAATTTCTCTTGGGATGATGAAAATATTCAAGAATTAGACAATGGTAATGGCTGCAAAACTTTGTGAATATACTAAAAACCCTTAAATTATATTTGAAAAGGGCAAATTTATGGTAGGTGAATTTTATCTCAATTTTTTTCAACAAAAGTATATGCTGCAAGTCACTTCTGAGAGTGGATTTCAGTTCTTCTCAACAGACCCTGCCGTGCTATAAAACAGTGAGTTAAAAGAACCCCCTTAGAGTTCCTAAGGCACAGTACCTGAGCAAGACCCATGCAAGGGATCTTTGCCTCCTGGTGGCTGGGTAGGCCAGCCAGGCACATGCCTCCCACTCTAGGATGCGGGTCCCAGATGGCAGACAGGGACTCTACCATTTGGAGGTGCCTCCCTGTTACACCCACCAAGGAGGATACAAGCCTAGGTTAGATCTAGCCTTTGCAGCTCAAAAAGTCTGCTTTTAGTTAACAATTTTGAGCAAGTATGTGCTGAATCTCCAGTGGGTGGATTTGATCATCTGTGGTTTCAGAACATTTCTGGTTCTGGTTCCTAAACCATGAACTTGACCTCACAAGGATTGGGATACTCTCCCAGGACTCCATCCACATCACTTTCCAGCCACTCTGTCAGTCAGCCTTTCATCAATCTGATATCGCGGAAGTTACAGACACAGCGTATCAGAGCCGGAAGGAACCTCGGAGATTAATCAATCCAACCTCCCCAACTCCTGCCTCCTACAATCACCACTTAATGGATGAGGTCCAGAGAGGGCAAGGAGCCACCCTGGATCACCCAACAAATCAGTGAGGAAACTAAAATTAAATTTCTGTGTCCCAGTCCCAAAGCACTTAGGGTTTTACATCTAATTATTTCTGTTGCAATGTTGGCCTTAGTAACTCCACTTCCAATTAAATACTCTCCCACACTGTGAAAAGCAAATGCACTGGCACAAGACCAGCTCTAGGACGAGGGTCTTAACTGGCTCAGGGCGCTCCTGACAATGTTACCATTGGAAAGCCATGCTCAGGACAGGTCCCTCAGGCCTGTGACCTTCCTACAACCAAGCAGACTGTTCATGGCTGCAGATGGAATTGGTAGGAGGGACCCAACTATCTGCAGAGTAAATGTTATGGTCTCATAAAATATTACGGTGGAAAGGGAGCGGCCTCCTCCAGATCTCCCCTCACTGCCAGAGCAACAGTTTCTTCTATGATGTCAGGTGCCCTTTTCATTCATTCATTCATTCATTCATTCTTCCATTCAACCAGTGAACACTTCCTACACATCTACAAAGTGCCCGGCCCTGTGCTGGACACTGGGACGTGGCAATGAGTAACGCATAAAACCTGCCTTCCAGGGTCTCCCAGTCTGGTGGGAGATGCTCTATAATGACTAGTGAAGAAGGTGACAGTCAGGGAGCTTATGCAGGCACCATGGAGACACAGGAGAGGTCACGATCCTGGTCTGAAGGTCAGAGAAGACATCACAGTGTTGATGACATTCAAGCTAGATCTTGAAAGTTTTCAAGGGCTGAGGAGGGAAAGCTTTTTAGACAGAAGGAACAAAGGCACCGAACATGAAGGTTCATGGTACGTTTGGGAAAGGGGAGGAAACCAGGGTTTCTGGAACGTGGTGCCTGGAGCTGTGTTACGTTGGTCTGTCCCCACTTGAGTCTCCATCTCTAAAATATGGGTTTCTTGGGAACAGACTGTGAATTACCCCCTTCTGAACTTCTAGAGCCTGGCACAGTGCCCAGCACCTAGTCAGAGCCCAGCGAAGTTGTTCTAAATGAATCGAAAATACTTGGGGGGAAAAATGGATGGTTGAGTCTGTAACTGAACATATGCATATTTGTTTTCTTGTCATTATTCCCTAAACAATACAGTATAAGAGTTATTTACATTGCATTTACATTGTATTAGGCATTATAAGTAATCTAGAGATGAGTTAAAGTACACGGGAGGACAGGTTACATACAAATACTACACAATTTTATATAAGGGGCTTACGCATCCTCAGACTGGTCCTGGAACCAACCCCCATGGATACTGAGGGACAACTGTATACGGCAGACATTTTACTGAGTGCTTTACATACAGCAAGTAATGCAGAGCTCACATACACCTTAGGAATTTGGTATTAGTATTAATAGTAATATTACCCCCTTTAACAGGGGAGATAACTTGTCCAAATAACTTGTCCAAGATCACACAGCTAGTAAGAAGCCCATCTGGTCTTCAAACCCAGCTCTCCGCCAGGTTGTGCATGTACTCTCCTCCGTGTGTGTGCTTCATTTCTGTCTCCCCGCTGTCCTATACTCTCCCTGAGGACAGGGACCATGTCTGTTCCTAGTCTCCAGAGTTTGCTCTTGTAAACGCTTATCTCTCGCTGTGGTTGGAATGAACGGCAAGAGAGCAGCTGGATGGTGAAGGGCCTTGCCAACCAGCCTCGGGATCCTGGACTCGATCTTAGAGGCGATGGAAGCTTTAACATAACCGAACAGATGTGTCAGGAGGTATGTGTCCAGGGTCCTTTCAATACTTAGCAGGGAAATGAGCCTCTCTGTGGACTTTGAAGCCAGGACAGATTTCCTGGGAAGGGGAAAATGGAACCCGAATGTCCCTTTGCTCTACATCAAGGTGGGCACAGGGAGATATCAGAGATGTGACGAGCAGAGCAAAAGCCCCCATGGGTTAAGTCTTTCTCTGTGGGATGATCTCAAACATCTGGCTCCTTCCTATGCTCTAAATTTGGAACAACTAGATAGCCACTTCCTTCTAATCAAGATAAGCCCAGCCCAGGACCCATGCAATTGTGCGAGGTCATTTAATTGCCTTCCTCTTGGAAACCTTGAGCCAGCCATAGGGAAATTCTCCAGCCCAGGCAAAGAATAAAGGTCAATGCCTTGTCGCATCCTGATGCCTTTTACAGAGCCAGGAGCCACAGGAGAAATCAATTCCAGTCAAAGGAGTTGTGAAATTTTTTTTTAAGTGGAGCCAATATTTTAAGATTTTCCAGGTCACGGAAAAATATATACTAAGAACATGAAAACAACACAAAATGTCTCCAGTGGCACAACATTTATTCTCATTGTTGTCTAAACAAAGCTGGCAAATTTAATAAGAGAGTATGTTCTTTAACCCACCATAAAATGATCTATTATGAAGCATTAGTGGGAAAAATACTATTACAAGTTATTCGCATTTTTCTTGGCTGCTCACAATTTTGTTATTAACCATGCTTTCTTGATTGTCCTTCAGATACCATAACTCGGAGACCAAAGATGGCGGAGTGGTGGTGACGGCCTGAATCTGCGCTCCCGGGAAGGAAGGCTTCGATCCGGACCTGCCACAACGCTAGAAGACCGCTCCCACACAGGAACAGCGGTGTGAATCCACGGAGAATCAGCGTGGGACAAACAGAGCGAGTGAGGTCTGAGGTGAACGAAAATTGGGAACGCGGGACAGACACTAGCCAGCGGAGCGCGGGTCGGATACACCCGCCCCCAGCCGGGGCGGGTGCAGCCTCTCGGGAAAGCGGCTTGTCCTCCTCATTGACCGCCGCTCCCAATTGAATAGAGCCCTGACCCAGGCCAGCGCAGAATCACTGAGGGATACGTGGCGCATTGCAGACAGGAGGCTTTTTTGAGAAATTACCTTAGAACCTGGGGGATCTCAGCTGAGACAGCGCTTGGCGAGGAGGGACGGATCTGCCCCAGGGCAGAAAAACACAAAAGACTCCCGGACAGCAAATAGCGTTGTACCCCGTGCTGCCTTTTTCGGCAGTTCTCCAGCCGGTCACCCCCGGTGCGTGTCCTCGCTGGCCAGCCCCTGGGCAGTGGCGGTCTCTGCCTGCCGGGGAGCCGGTCCCCTCCAGCCCCGGAGCTTGGCAGGCGCCATCTTGAAAGCGAGAGCGAAACGGCTCGGGAGCCAAAAAGTGCCCAGCGGCTCTTTCTGCCGGTGCTGCCTTTTTCGGCGGTTCTCCAGCCGGTCACCCCCGGTGCGTGTCCTTGCTGGCCAGCCCCTGGGCAGTGGCGGTCTCTGCCTGCCGGGGAGCCGGTCCCCTCCAGCCCCGGAGCTTGGCAGGCGCCATCTTGAAAGCGAGAGCGAAACGGCTCGGGAGCCAAAAAGTGCCCAGCGGCTCTTTCTGCCGGTGCTGCCTTTTTCGGCGGTTCTCCAGCCGGTCACCCCCGGTGCGTGTCCTTGCTGGCCAGCCCCTGGGCAGTGGCGGTCTCTGCCTGCCGGGGAGCCGGTCCCCTCCAGCCCCGGAGCTTGGCAGGCGCCATCTTGAAAGCGAGAGCGAAACGGCTCGGGAGCCAAAAAGTGCCCAGCGGCTCTTTCTGCCGGTGCTGCCTTTTTCGGCGGTTCTCCAGCCGGTCACCCCCGGTGCGTGTCCTTGCTGGCCAGCCCCTGGGCAGTGGCGGTCTCTGCCTGCCGGGGAGCCGGTCCCCTCCAGCCCCGGAGCTCGGCAGGTGCCATCTTGAAAGCGAAGGCAAAACCGCTCGGGAGCCAAAAAGTGACCAGCGGCTCTTTCTGCCCGTGCTGCCTTTTCCGGCGGTTCTCCAGCCGGTGACCCCCCGGTGCGCGTCCTTGCTCGCCAGCCCCTGGGCAGTGGCGGTCTCCGCCTGCCGGGGAGCCGGCCCCCTCCGGCCCCGGAGCTCTGCAGGCGCCATCTTGAAAGCGAGGGCGAAACCGCTCAGGAGCCATAAAGAGCCGAGCGGCTCTCTCTGCCCGGCGCCCTCCGCTGGTCTCTGAACCAACGCCAGGAGTACGGGATATGCCGGGGCCGCGCTCGGGGTGAAGGGGCAGAGCTGCGCTAAGGCAAAAAAAAAAAAAAAAAAAAAAAAAACACGAACAAGAAGAATAGGCTCGCCGAACTGTATATTTTATTCTTGGTAAATTTCTTCTGGGTTTTGTTTGTTTGTGTTTGTGTTTGTTTTTGTTTTTTTGGGGTTTTTTCTTTTTTTTTTCTTTCCTTTTCTTTTCTTTTTCTTTTTTTTTCCGGTGGCGGACAGCCTCAGCGGGCACCTTTGCCCTCTGGGCCTCTGGCTGCCGCGCCTTTTTGAGCGCGGAGGTTGGATCCCCACCACCCTCGGAGGTGTGCGGGCGCGCAGACGTCATCTTGAAATCCACTGCGAAACCGCCCGGGACCCAGCCGGGCGGGCGTGAAGGGGCGGAGCTGTGCTAAGGCGTAAAACAAACAAACAAACAAACAAAAAAACATTGAGTCGCTGAATTATATACTTCAGATTTGTGTATCTTTCTGCCTTGCGGTGTGGTGAAGTGCTATGTAGTTTGTTTTTGTTCATTTTTGTTGGCGTTTTTGGTGTTTTTTGGTTTGGCTTTTTTTTTTTTTTCTTTTTCTTTCTTTCTTTTTCTTCTTTTTTTTCTTTTCTCTTTCGTTTTCTCCTCTTTCTTTGCTTTCTTTCCTTTTCTTTTTTCTTTCTTTTTTTTTTTTTTTCTTTTCTCTTCTCTTTCTCCTCTCTTCTCGCCTTCAAACTGGGGACCCACGGTGAGCTTCGGAACGGGCCAGGTCCCTGGCTCTGGTACATACCGGATCCTGAGTAGTCACCCCTAGGGCCGGAGATCTGCGGGCACGCAATTGCCACTATAGAGCCCACAGCCAAGTCACTGCGGAGCAATAGGGTACCAAGAGGCCCCCTGGACGGCCCTCTCCCCTGGTCCACGGACCTTATATAGGATCCCTGCCCAAGTGTAAACACTGAATACTTCTCCAGAAGCGAGAGTGTGGAACCTGATCCCTGGGGACATTGGGCCAAGACAGACTTTTGCCCGTGGGAGCTACAGCAACTCCCCCTCTTGCCAAAAGAAGCAACATACCTAGACTGTTTCACAGCCTAAGAACAGAGCACAAAGAGTCCTGTTAACCAGACTAAACCTATAAGTAAAGATCCAACGACAAATCTAGATGGGAAGGGCCCAGCGAAAAAACACGGAGAGCAAAAAGAATCAAATGGAAAGCTCATCCCCAAAGAGAAATACCAGCTCCCAACCATTTGACACAAACCAGACTCAAAACACCAACATGTCACAGGAAGAATTCCAATTATGGATTATAAACAAGCTGAATAATATACAAGAATCAATGGAAAAACAACACAAGGAAAACACACAAAAAATACAGGATTTGGAGGAAAAATTCACTAAAGAAATTGAAATATTGAAGAAAAACCAAACTGAACTCCTAGAAGTGAAGAATTCACTCAGAGAGCTACAAAACACTGTGGAAAGTCTCAAGAGCAGGGTAGATCAAACAGAGGAAAGAATCTCAGAAATTGAAGATAACTCCTTCCAACTAAATAAGTCAGTCACAGAGATAGATCGAAAAAGTAAGAGAAATGATCTGAGTCTTCAAGAAATGTGGGATTATGTGAAGAAACCTAACTTGAGAGTTATTGGCATTCCTGAGGGTGAAGAAGATAACAAGCAAGGGTTGGACAAGCTATTTGAAGACATAATCGAGGAAAATTTTCCAGGCCTTGCCAATACTCTAGACATACAGATTCAAGAAGCTCAAAGGACCCCTGGGAGATTCATAGCAAATAGGAAAACACCACGCCACGTAGTCATCAGGCTGACCAAAATATCCACTAAAGAGTCACTTCTCCGAGCTGTAAGGAGAAAGAAACAAGTAACTTACAAAGGAAAACCCATCAGAATTACGCCAGATTTCTCAGCTGAAACCTTACAAGCAAGAAGAGGTTGGGGCCCCATTTTCACGCTTCTGAAACAGAATAATGCCCAGCCTAGAATCTTGTACCCAGCTAAGCTAAGTTTTCTATACGAAGGAGAAATCAAGACATTCTCAGATAAACAAAGGTTGAGGGAATTCACCAAGACAAGACCAGCCCTCCAAGAAGTACTCAAAAGAGAATTATACACGGATCAGCACAAGAAAGATCCACGAATGTAAAACTACTCAAGAGCTAAAGATGAAATTCCAGATACCACAATGGCCCAGGAGAGAAAACATCACAATGAAGTTCTACCCAACAAGCTGAACAAAAAACTGTCTCACTTATCAGTTTTCTCAATAAATGTGAATGGCTTGAACTCCCCGCTCAAGAGACATAGACTGGCCCAATGGATAAAAAAATACAATCCAAGTATCTGCTGTCTTCAAGAAACTCACCTAACCTGCAAAGATGCATTTAGACTGAAAATAAAAGGATGGAAATCGATATTTCAAGCAAATGGTAACCAAAAGAAAGCTGGTGTGGCAATCTTAATCTCCAATAACTTAGCTTTCAAACCAACAAAAATAATAAAAGACAAAGATGGCTACTACATACTGATTAAAGGCACAATTCATCAAGAAGCCATGACTATACTCAATATATATGCACCCAACCTAGGTGCACCTAGATTCATAAAGCAAACCCTACTAGATCTCAACCAAATGATAGATAACAATACTGTAATAGCTGGAGACTTTAACACCCCACTGACAGTACAGGACAGATCCTCTAAACAGAAAATAAACAAAGACATAATGGACCTCAATAGAATGCTAGAACAAATGGGCATGGCTGACATCTATAGGACATTCTACCCAAAGTCCACAGAATATACATTCTTCTCATCAGCTCACGGGACATTCTCTAAGATTGACCATGTCCTAGGACATAAATCATGCCTTCAAAAATTCAAAAAAATAGAAATTATACCATGCATCTTCTCAGATCACAGCGGAATAAAAGTAACAATGATCACAAACAGAAACCCTCAGCCTTACTCAAAGTCATGGAAGCTAAATAACCTTCTCCTGAATAATTATTCTATAAAAGAAGAAATCAAGATGGAAATCAAAAATTTCTTTGAATTAAATGACAATGGAGATACAACTTATCAAAATCTATGGGATGCAGCTAAAGCAGTCCTGAGAGGAAAATTCATATCCATAAATGCCTATATCAAAAAGACAGAAAACATGCAAATAGACAACCTAACGAATAGACTCAAAGAACTGGAGAAAGAAGAACAGAACGATCCCAAACCCAGCAGAAGGCGAGAAATTACTAAGATCAAATCAGAACTAAATGAAAAGGACAACAAAGAAACTATAAGGGAAATTAATAAAACAAAAAGTTGGTTCTTTGAAAAGATAAACAAAATAGACACACCTCTGGCTAGACTAACCAAGAGCACAAAAGTAAAATCTCTAATAACCTCCATTAGGAACATGAAAGGAGAAATCACAACCGATGCTACAGAGATACAAGATATCACCTATGAATTCTACAAAAATCTTTATGCACACAAACTGGAGAATGTGGAGGAAATGGACAGATTTTTAGAAACACATAGTCTTCCCAGGCTCAACCAGGAAGAAATAGAGTACCTGAACAGACCAATATCAAGAACTGAAATCGAAACAGCAATAAAAAACCTTCCCAAAAAGAAAAGCCCTGGTCCAGATGGGTTCACACCTGAATTTTACCATACATACAAAGAAGAACTGGTGCCCATCCTACATAAACTATTCTCCAATATTGAGAAGGATGGAGTTCTCCCTAACACGTTCTACCAAGCCAATATAACATTAATACCAAAACCTGGAAAGGACACAACAAAAATAGAGAACTACAGACCAATTTCCCTCATGAATATAGATGCAAAAATTTTCAATAAAATACTAGCAAATCGAATCCAAGTACTTATCAAAAAAATAATCCACCACGACCAAGTGGGCTTCATCCCCGAGATGCAGGGGTGGTTCAACATACGTAAATCTATAAATGTAATTCACCACATAAATAGAAGCAAAAACAAAAACCATATGATACTCTCATTAGATGCAGAAAAAGCATTTGACAAAATTCAACACCCTTTTATGATAAAAACGCTTAACAAAATAGGCATTGATGGAACCTACCTAAAAATGATACAAGCCATATATGACAAACCCACAGCCAACATCATACTGAATGGGGAAAAACTGAAAGCACTCCCACTTAGAACTGGAACCAGACAGGGCTGCCCATTGTCTCCATTACTTTTCAACATAGTATTGGAAGTCCTTGCGAGAGCTATCAGGCAAGAGAGCAGAATCAAGGGAGTCCAAATAGGGAAGGAAGAGATCAAACTCTCACTTTTTGCTGATGATATGATGTTATATCTGGAAAACCCCCAGGATTCAACCAAGAGACTCCTGGAATTGATTAACGAATACAGCAAAGTCTCAGGCTACAAAATTAATATACACAAATCAGAGGCATTTATATATGCCAATAACAGTCAATCGGAAAACCAAATTAAAGACTCAATACCCTTCAAAATAGCAACAAAGAAAATAAAATATCTAGGTATATATCTAACTAAAGAGGTAAAGGACCTCTATAAGGAAAACTATGAAACACTGAGAAAAGAAATAGCAGAACTTGCAAATAGATGGAAAAATATACCATGCTCGTGGATCGGAAGAATCAACATTGTTAAAATGTCTATACTACTCAAAGTGATCTACAGATTCAATGCAATCCCTATTAAATTACCAACATCATTCTTTACAGACATAGAGAAAATAATTATACACTTTGTATGGAACCAAAGAAGACCCCGTATAGCAAAAGCAATTTTAAGCAACAAAAACAAAATGGGAGGTATTAATTTGCCAGACCTCAAACTATACTACAAGGCCGTGGTTCTTAAAACAGCCTGGTATTGGCACAAGTGCAGGGACACAGACCAGTGGAACACAACAGAAAATCCAAATATAGAACCATCCTCATATAGTCACCTAATTTTCGACAAAGCGGGAAAGAATATACTCTGGGGACAAGAATCCCTATTCAACAAATGGTGCTGGGAGAATTGGTTAGCCACTTGTAGAAGACTGAAACAGGACCCACAGCTTTCACCTCTCACAAAAATCAAATCACGGTGGATAACAGACTTAAACCTTAGGCGTGATACAATCAGAATCCTAGAAGAAAATGTAGGAAAGACTCTTACAGACATTGGCCTAGGCAAAGAATTTATGAAGAAGACCCCCAAGGCAATCACAGCAGCAACAAAAATAAATGAATGGGACATGATTAAATTAAAAAGCTTCTGCACAGCCAAAGAAACAGTCCAGAGAATAAACAGACCACCTACAGAATGGGAAAAAATTTTTGCATACTACACATCAGATAAAGGACTGATAACAAGAATCTATTTAGAACTCAGGAAAATCAGCAAGAAAAAATCAAGCAACCCTATCAAAAAGTGGGCAAAGGACATGAATAGAAATTTTTCAAAAGAAGATATAAAAATGGCTAACAAACATATGAAAAAGTGTTCAACATCTCTAATCATCAGGGAAATGCAAATCAAAACCACAATGAGATATCACTTAACCCCAGTGAGAATGGCCTTTATCAAAAAAACCCAAAACAACACATGTTGGCGTGGGTGTGGAGAGACAGGAACACTAATACACTGCTGGTGGGACTGCAAACTAGTGCAACCTCTGTGGAAAGCATTATGGAGGTATCTTAAACAGATTCAAGTAGACCTGCCATTTGACCCAGCAATCCCATTACTGGGCATATACCCAAAGGAAAAAAGGTCATTCTGTAACAAAGGCACGTGTACCCAAATGTTTATAGCAGCACAATTCACAATAGCAAAGATGTGGAAACAACCCAAATGCCCATCAATACATGATTGGATTAGTAAACTGTGGTATATGTATACCATGGAATACTACTCAGCTATAAGGAATGATGAAGATACAACATCTCTATGGTTCTCCTGGAGAGAGTTGGAACCCATTATATTAAGTGAAGTATCCCAAGAATGGAAAAACAAGCATCACATGTACTCACCAGAAAATTGGTTTCCTTGATCATCACCTAAATACAAACCTGGGAACGACACCAATTGGACATCAGACTGAGGTGGGGGGTGGGGGAGGGGATGGGGGTATGCCTACACAATGAGTGCATTGCGCACCGTTTGGGGAGTGGTAACACTTGAAGGTGCTGACTCGGGAAAGGGGGGGTGGGGGAAAAAAATATGAAACTATTGTTTTTAACTTGCACTGTTCACTTAATAATTTACCATGAATATTTCCCATATTATTTCATATCATTGTACAAGAAATAATGTATACATTATGAGGACATACTGTATCTAACAAGATATACTGTTAGACTCTTTGATTCTGTAAAATAAAAAAAAAAAAAAAAAAAACAAAAAAAAACAGATACCATAATAAAAAAAAAAAAAAAAAAAAAAAAAAAATAAACCATGCTTTCTTTTTCAAAGGTTTATTTTTCCTGACTACAAAAGTAATACATATCCATTGTTGAAATTTTGGAAAAGAAAAAGAAATAAATATAAATCACCATAACCCACTGTTAATAAGTGTGTTTTTTCTCCCCAAAACTTGAGATTATACTGTATATAGAGTCTTAAGTTCTTTTCACTTAGTATTTATCAATAGCATAATCCTATATGCCCAAATATATCAATTTTATCAATCAGGGGACATGCCATATTAAACTAGTCACCAGCCTGTGGACACTTAGGTTGCTTCCAGTTTTCTGAATTCATAAATGAAAGTGAGGAATGTCCTTATACAAGTATCTTTGTCCTAATTTCTAAGAGTTTCCTTAGGAAGTAGAATTACTAAACAAAGGAATATAAAAACTTAAGGTTCATGATGTACATTGCCAAATTGCTTTGCATTTGTTCAACAAATGTTAATTGAGTGCCTGAGTGCCAGGCATGGTTCTGGGTGCTGAGGATTTAGGGAGAACAAAAAGACAAACTCTGTGTTCTGAACAGCCATATTCTAATGGTGGGACCAACTTCCCTTCCTGCCAGCAGTGTACGAGAATGTCTGGCTCCTTGCTGCCTCACCAGCATCATGATCTTTTTATGAAAATAAATATTTGGTAATCCAATAGTCAAAAAATGTTCTTTCACTATTGTTTTAATTTGCTATTCTTCAATGAACATACTTTCCATAGATTTGAGGATCATCTCCATTTGTGTGTGTGTGTGTGTGTGTGTGAGAGAGAGAGAGAGAGAGAGAGATTCCCTGCTCACATTCTTTTTTTTGTAATAAGATGTTTGCATCTTCTTATTTGCAAAAGCTTTTAAAATATTCTAGATATTAACTTGCTGCCTGCCATATTCTACAAGTATTTTCCATTTGCACTCTGGATATCCATGGTGCTCTCTAACTTTCATTCGTATGGTACATCTTGAGCACCTACCAGGCATGCATGGTGATTGCAGCAATGAATGGAAATACAGACAGGGTTCCTCGTAGACTTGGCAGGCCTCACTCAGTCACTCAAGTGGGGGTACACCCATAGACAGAGCTCGGTGCTGTCATGACAGGACCTGCTTTGCCAGAGTATAAGACAAAGGAGTCTGACACCATGAGTGAGAGACAGCGCGTGGGCATCCCTCCGGCGGCTAGCAGTGTGGCATGGTCTTAGGCAGCGTTTCTGAGAAGCAGAGGCTTAGACGGGGAAGTATTGAGGGAATACCCTTCAGGAAAACCACACAGGGACCAGGGAGGGAGAGGAGGAAGGGGGAGAGCTGAGCAAGGATGTGGTCTTCGGTAAAGTCTGTCTCTGTCCCAATCCACAGCTGGTACGGGAGCATAAATTGCACAGCATAGTTTCTCTCCTTGAAGCAAGAGTAGGGTGGCCTTTTAGAACCCCACCCACCAAGTCAGACACTGGTTATGAGATGCTTCTGGGGCTTGCGGGAATGTGGCCTCCTGGAAAGGCAACTTCCCAGAAAAGGCAGCTGTGAGCATCAGCAGCCAACCCTGTGGCAGCTGTGCCGGGTGCCCCAGGCTGGCAAAGGGGACCTGGGCGGGGCGCCACTGGAAAGGATGAAAGGCCAGCCTGCAGGAGGGGCTTGGGGGGGTGGGGTAAGGAGGACAGAGAGAAACTGCAGGGGTCCAGGGATGAGCAAGTTTGGGGCACGCCAAGTACACAACCCCCCACCTTAGCAAGTCACCGTGACTATTATTAGCAGGTAAAAGGCTCTGAGAAATCCTACAATACAGAAACGTGTTTAACTGTGTTCAAATCCACTTTTCCCAAGAAATCACAGAGGAAGAGAGGAACAGAAGGGACATCATGGCAATATAACAGGCCAACTCCAGGTGCAATAAGAAAGGCCTGGACTCTGGTGGTCCAGAATTGCAGAGAAGGGGAGCACTGAGAACATGTTTAGGACTTAAAAATGACAGTGCTTACCTGAAGACTGGATAGGAAACTGGAGTGAAGGAAATGTCAAGGATGGCTCTGGGGTTTCTAATTTGAGTGTTTGGATGGTGACACATCAGTGTGGAAGGAGGATTCGGTCTGAGGTCAAGTGGGAGGTGGGGGGAGAGAACTTGCACTTGCAAATAAACGTTACCCTTGATATTTCAACTGAATAAATGCCAGAAAAACGTGGAGCCGTGGAAAGAGCCCTGGACTAAAGACTTGGGTCCTTGATCCAGTGCTACCCACAGGTGATTCCATAACCCCGAGCAGGTCCCTTCTGCCCACTGAACCTGTTTCCTCACTTGAAAAATGAAGATGGTAAGTCCTATTCTGGTTACCGCACACTGTTGTCATTTTGACCAAATAAAATAATAGAAGTAGAAGAGCATCCTAAATTGCAGAAGACAACCCACATACAAGAGTATAATTATGATTATCACCAGCAGCCCTTACAGGGCACCCCAGTCATAATTCCCCAAGGAATCGAGTCAGAGCAAGCCATGAGGTCAGCAGACCCAGAGCCATAAATTTTGGAGGTGGCTGTGTTATAAAACTAATTGCCGTCCCATGAACATACTTATAATGATCCCAGCAACATTTTTTTCAGGCAGGATATATTTTTTTTTCCTCTGTCATTAATGTCGCTCCCTCTTCCTGCCCTTGACCAATCAAGGCTTTCAACCAGGGTCACCCCCAGCCCAATGAAACCTGCTCTTGCGAAATCATCCACCGATTGGCGTTCAAGAGAAAGTACCAATAAAGCTTGAAGTGCTTTCTTCCCGGGGGTGCCTGCCCCTCTTCAGCAGAGACTCCTGTGCCAAAGGCGGGGATTCCTAACCAGGGGGCGGGGGCAGCCTGGGCAGCAAACTGAAAGAGATACGACAGTGAACAAGCCAGTCACGCAAGGACAAATACCGTGTGGTTCCACTCACAGGAGGCATCTAGAGTAGTCGGATTCGCAGAGACACAGAGCAGAGGGGTGCTTGCCAGGGGCCGGGGGGAGGCGGGCGTGGGGAGCTGCTGTTTCATGGGTACAGAGTTTCAGTTTTGCAAGAAGGAATGAGTTCTGGAGACGGATGGCAGTGATGGTTGCACAACAATGGGAATGTACTTAACACTGCTGAACTGTACGCTTAAAAATGATTAAGATGGTAAATTTTATATTATATGTTTCTTACCACAATTAATAGTAATAAGCAATATTGAGGAGGTCCAGGTTCCAGGTGCTTGTCCTGGTGCTCTGAGAATCACTCCACGGAGGGAACCTGCTATATACACACGTGTGCTCACACACACACACACACGCACACCCTGCGCAGCCTTCCCTGTCAGCTAGGCGAGGACAGCTGAGTGCAGGCATTTGAGCCAATTTGGGGTTCACTGTGGGATTTTAATATTCAAAGGAATCTTTGTTCTCGCTGTGGAGCCATTTCTCATCCCAGTTAGCTCTTACATAAGACACATTTTGGATCTGATATATGGGAAGAAAAAAGCCCATTGCCCATTTACTCATTTTGAATAAACTAAAAATAACCATCCTTCCCATTTTGTGGAGCCAATAAAGCCCACTAAGAAAGGGCAGAGGAAAGAAAGGCCTGGAATATGGTGAAAGAGCCCTGGGCGGGGCAAACAGGAGCCTGGGTTCAAAACCTGACTCCGCCCCTCATCTGCTGTGTGACCTTGGGCAAGTCCCTCCACCTCTCTGGGCCTCAGGTACCTCATCTGTCCAATCAGAGGGTTGTGTTGGAATCCTCTGGCTTTTGAGGCCCCTTCAACTCTGACATCCTACTTTTTGGTGAGAAGACAAGGAGTTGAGTCATCTTATTTTGTTAGCCATCTAGTAGATGAATCATTTTTATTAGTCAAAACATTTTCCATATTAATTTTGACACGATCCTGCTTGGTAAGAAACAGCTAATGTCATCTCTCCTCCCATTCCTGGTCTAGTGTCTAGAAATAGTCACTTCTGCTCACACCCCCCACTTCCTCCACTCCTGCTCACTCCCCTGCAGTCCGGTTTCCGATTCCCCAACCCTTTAAAACTACTCTTGTCAAGGTCACCACAACCTCCTGTGGCCGAGTCCAGTAGACACGTCTCAGCCCTTTTATGCCTTGGCCTTTCAACGTCCCTCTTTCTTGAGACAGTCTCCCCCCTGGGACCCAGAGGGGAAACAGCTTGCCCTCCCCATGTCCCAAGTGTCAGCACACCAGGATTCGTACCCATGATGTTGGCCCCAAAGTCTGTGTGTAGCACAACATGATTTGCGGTGACTCGCCTTCCTATTGTGATCATTTTACCACCAAATTCTAGATTCGCTGGGTGATTCACTTATTCACTCATTCAACAAGTACTTGTCAGGAGCCAACTAGGTACCAAGCACTGCTTTAGACAACAGGAATATGGTGAGGCCAGTGGCCTCTGCCTTCCCGGCATCTACAATTCATTGCAAGAGTCAGGCCGTCACATGGGAGGGGACAGGATCCATAGGTACAAATGTGATGAGTTCGCTGAGAGATGAGATGGGGACCCACAGGGCGTCAGCAAGTGAGAGTGACACTGACACCCAGGCAGAGATCTGAAAGAGCGGAAGGAGCCAACAGAAGTGGTGGAAGGGGGCGCGCTCCAGGCAGACGGCTGCCTCCCTGGGGACCTGGTGGGGGCAGCATCTCGAAAGGGGGACCTGGGGGCTGACATGATCATGCACCAACAGCACGCTGCTTTACCTAGGTGGGGGCTTGGGGGAAGCAAATCCTCCGTGTAGGGAAGGCAGGGTGCGCTCTAGAGAGGCTAAACCCTACCCCCGCCTCACCCCCAGCCAACCCCTGCACTGTCTCTGGGGCCAGCTCCGGGGGAGGCCCTAGCTCCTAGCTTGGACTGTGTAAGGGTCTGACAGGGGCCAGGGAGAGGGACAGGGCAGAGCACTGGAGGGGATGGGGGTGCGGTCAGGCGGGGGCCAGGTCCCACGAGGCCTGGGTGGTTGCTCTAAGAAGTCATCTGGTTATGCTTTAGAAAAAACAGTCTGCTGACCTGTGAAGACAGGGGCAGAGGGTGGGCAGAGGGGTAAATTGTGGAGGCCAAGTCTTTTGTGCTGACCCTGCTTAGTTCCAAAAGGTGTGGAAGTAGAAATATTTTGCCACAGGGGAGGAAATAAAACCCTTGTCCTCAGCACTCTTGTGGAGAGTGGGCACTCCCCTCCTCATCACTAAGCCACGAGGTCCTCCGAGGCGACCTGGCCCCACATTATCCACGCACAGAGGAGGACGCTGTGGCTGACGTGGTTAAGGACCTTCCCAGGACCACAGGGCCACCAAGTGGCACAGGTAGGACTCAAGCCTGCCTGACTCCACAGCCCACGTCACGTCCACACATGGCCTTAGATGCGACTTGAAGCAGCCCGCTTTGTTTCAGAGGTAAGGAAACTGAGCCTCAGAGACAAGGAGCCACTCTCCCTGGGACTGGAGCCCAGAGGCTCAGCTCTGTCTGTTTTCTCTCCCGCACCAAGCGGCCTCCTTGTGGGTGGCAGAAGAGAAAGTGTCCCCTAAACAAATGCCATTAGCATACAGCTGCAAGCAAAACAATGTCCCCATGGCTTGGGGGCCAACTTCCCCAGGCCACGTGAGGAACAGCTGCTGTGGCGTTGGAGCATGTGCTCTGCCGCCCCCTCTCCCAGGAACATAAAACTCAGGAACGAAGGTTGGGCAGGAGCCCGTGGGAACGAGGCCTGCGCTCCCCTCTCCAGGGGCCGCCCCGGCAGCAGATTGTGCTCCCAGTGGAATTCCTGCTGAACATCTGGATTGCGCAGGGACTGGTGCCTGGACTCCGCCGCCACAGGGGCCGGCGTGAGCCCACCAATTCTGGGGCTGTCACCCCTGACCCCACAGAGACCCTGCCTCTCGGGGCCACATTCTGACCCTGGAAATCTGGAGCGAGTTAGGGGGAATTTAGACAGATGTTGCTCTTTCCAGCTTCCTGTGGAAATTAAATGAAACCAGGAGGCATCTCATTCAGGGAAGAAGATGAGAGATGTGAGGAAAACAGAGGAAATAAATACACGAGGTGTTTGTTTGCAAAGCGGTTGTTTCTTCCTTGCTCAGTGCTCCTCAGAAGGACGCTGGCCTCTGGCAGGGCACGCCACAGCACAACACGCCCTCGGCTTCCATCCTCACCCCCACCGAGGGCAACCACCAAATGAACCTACAGGCCCTCACGCTCCTCGCTCCTGCGCACTTCTGAGCCTTTGCACAAGCTACTTCCTCTGCCTGGAATGCCCTTCCTTACCTTCCGTCTCTGGAGAACCTCTACTCAATCCTCATGGACCAACTCAGGCAGTAACCCTCGGACTCCCTCCCTCCCGCTTTCCCGAGCAAAAGGGGTGGCTGCTTCTCTGGGTTCACGCGTGACCCCATAAAGATCTCCATAGTGACCTTGCCGTATAGACTTGGAGAGCAGTTGGTTATTCTATCTGTCTCCTTTGCTAGCCCATGGCAGATGCTGCTCCTTAATCATCTCTGTGTCCACAGCGCCAAGCAGAGGGCCTGGTACAGAAGATGAACCCAATAAATATTTAAGGACTGGGTGGGAGGAGAGGAAAGAAATGGAAGTGGAAATAGAGCGGGGTGTGGTGGCATGTGCCTGCAGTCCCAGCTACCAGGGAGGCTGAGGTGGGAGGATCACTTGAGTCCAGGAATTCAAAACCAGTCTGGGCAATATAGTGAGACCCCATCTCAAAAAACAAAAAAAAAAAAAAAAAAGAAAAGAAAAAAAAAGAAAGAAAGAAAGAAGCAGAAATAAAGAAAAGAAAAAAAAATATTGGTTTCTTCAGGCTATTTGCAAGTCCCTCTATTCTTCCCTATTGATTCGAGTCTCTAGCTGCCTCTTTGAATTAAAATGCCTCAACAAAATTCATTGATTAGGCTGTAATAAGGCTGAGTGGAGCAACACCAATAATGAATAACAGATAAATAAAAGCTGCTTAAACTAGATAAGAGTGCATTTCTCGCTGCCATAAAGTCATACTGAGTAGGGTGAGGCTGCTCTTCACAGTCATCGGGGCCCTGGCCACTTCTGTCTTGTTGCTCCACCATCCTGGGGGGTCGTACTCACTTAGGTGGTCCAAGATAGCGGCCACCATGTCTGCACTCCAGCCAGGGGAGGGGCAGCAGGCCAGGGAGGCACACTCCTCCCTTCAAAGGCACCCTGGAATTTGAGTACAGTAGTCCCCCCGATCCGCGGGGGATACGCTTCAAGACCCCCAGTGGATGCCTGAAACCGCGGATACTACTGAACCCTACATACACTGTTTGTCCCTAAACATACATACCTACGATCAAGTTTAATTTATAAATTAGGTATAGTAAGAGATTAACAACAACTCTAGGAATAAAACAGAACATTTATAACACACAGTGTAATCAAAGTTATATGAATGTGATATCTCTCTCTCTCACACAAAATATACACCGTACCGTACCGCAGGTAACTGAAACCGCAGGACGCGCACGTGCCGACAGGAGGGACCCCTGCACACGGCTTGTCTGCACCTCCCCCGTCCACGCCTTGTGCAAGACAGGCTGGGCATTACGGTCCTGTGCCGAGCATCTGCATGCCATGGTGAAAGTTCTATTTCTACATAAAAGGGGGAAACAATGGATTTGGAAACAAAAAGAAATCTTTTCCAAAATAATAACAAACAGAAATAGTCTTAGGGGCTGGGTGTGGCGTCTCATGCCTGTAATCCCAGCACTTTGGGAGGACGAGGCGGGAGGGTCTCTTGAGGCCAGGGAGTAGAGACCAGACTGGGCAACATAGCGAGACTCCATCTCTGCAAAAAGTAAAAAATAAAAATAAACCATTTTTTACACATTCAGAGCCCTAACATGTTCATTATATGTTTGACCATCCCAACAAACTTGTGAGGGAACTGTGGCTGGGGGTGGAAATGCCTTAGGCTGAGGGCACTATGAGCAATGAAGGAACATAGAAACTCAAATACTAATATTTGGTGTAACCTGGAACTTCAGATTAAAACCTCACAAATACTAGAAAGAGGAAGAGGGATGGCTGTGCAGCTATTTATAGGAAGAAGATCCGGGGGTCTGGTTTGATGCCTTGCTCAGTGTGTTTGCTGTGTTCTGTGTCTGTCTGCAGAGCTACATTAACGGAAGCTAACATCCAGAACAAAAGGGGTGAGTGACCTCCTTTCCTGGGCTGATCAGACTGCACCTGGAACGCCGTGTCCTGGGGGCCAGCCCTTAATGGGAACACTGAGAAATACAAGCATGTCCAGGGTGAGACAGGCTGGGAAGTGTCTGGACGCCTGTCCTGTGAGGAAAGAGCCACAGCTGAACCCCACAGAGGAGGATGAACTCTGGGGGATACAAGCCCTTATCTTCCCATCTGTGTCACAGTGAGGACACAGTGACCTCATTCTGGATGGCTCTGAGGAGCAGGACAAGGAGGAGGGGAAGAGTCACCGGGGCGCAAAGCCGGCTCAAAGAGAGGTAAGGAGAGTCAGGTGTGGCAAGTAGTGAGGCCTCGTCCCTGAGGGCTCACACCAAGGTCGGTGATGCACCGAGAGGGGCCCTCTCAGGCAGGAGCCTTTCCTTGGAGGCCCGTGCAGCTGAGTGCAGGCAGGTGTGTCTGTGTGCACCTGGGACAGGGCCCATAGCTTCCCTGAGATCTCCGAGGGGTCTGGAACCCAACAAGGGTCAGTGGACTGGCCTGCTGGGTATTCTCAAGGCAGCTGCCCCCTCTAAGATCCCATGTCCCCCGGTGTAGGTGCACAGATGATCTGGTGAGGAGAGCTCGGCATGGCAGAGAGAAGCTGGGGGCTCAACAGGACTGAAGATGGCCGTGAGCCCCCCTCCCCAGGGCAGTGTGAACCACCCATGTGGCAAGCTTGGAGCTCACACTCCTCCCCTTGCTGAGGCAGGACTGTCTCCAGCACCCCAGTCCCCAAATGTGGGTCCCGGGGTCCCACATTCATCACACACCAGCCCTGGTGCCATGGATGGGTGCTGGCCTTTCTCTGGGACACCCCACCAGCCAGCAGATGTCTTTTTGTTTCCCACCACTGTTTTTTGTTTTCCACAATTAGAGACCCTCACGTTTACAAAGCCAGTGTAGAGTGACACGTAAACTGGCCGTTCCTGGGTAGCAGTGTGGGGGGTGGCTGGGGAGGGAGGAATGAAACGCTGCAGACACCTGAGTCCTGGTCACAGCCCTAGTGACCTTGAGCACCTCCTCTCTCGTCTCTGGGCCTCGGGCTCCATGTCTGTGAGTGTGGGGAGGAGACTGGGGATGCAGAGAGATGACGGACACACGTGCCTGGCTCAGTGCCTGACAGGCAGAAGGACCTCGACAGTGTTGGTGGCTCACCTTGCACCTCTCAGGGCTGTCTGGGGAGTAAGTGAGCACCTGGCTCCAAGCCCAGCACACAGAAGGAGCTTGATGGCTCCTGCTCCCTGCCTCTCCTGTGCACACCCTGCGTTAGGGACTGAATCATGTCCCCCCAAAATTCACATATTGATGTCCTAACCCCCAAGACCTCAGAATGTGACTGTATTTGGAGATACAGGCTTTAAAGAGGTCATTAATGTTAAGTGAGTTCATTGGGGTAGACTGTGATCCAGTCTGTGGCGTCCTCACAAGAAGAGGAGGTTAGGATACAGAGCAGCCGAGTGAAGACCACGCGAACGCAGAGACACAAGGTGGCCATCGACAAGCCACGGACAGAGGCCTCAGAAGAAACCACCCCAGCCCACACCTCAATCTTGGAACTCTAGCCCCTAGAATTGTGAGAAAATCAATTTCTGTTGTTTAAGCCACTCAGTCTGGGGTACTTTGTCATGGCAGCCGGAGCGAATGTATACACCCTGCATTTCTCCAGCTTTGTGCCTTTGTCCCCACCTCGGTGCTGTTCTGCCCCTGTCCTGGGACCCAGGGATGACCTGGGGGAGCCTTAGCAAACCTTCATTACACGTTTTCAGAACTAAATGTGCCCAAGAGTCACCCAGGAGCTTTGCTAAAATGCAGACTCTGGGTGAGTAAGCCTGGACGGGCCTGGGAGTCTGCATTTCTAGTACAGCTGTGCCACAACCCACACTTTGCAGGACAATGGCCGGGTGGTAAAGCCAGGTGGATGAGTGACGAGGGACAGTACAGTGTCCCTGAGTCCTGGGTGCTGGTTGCAGCTCTAGCTCCCCCCGACACCGCACCCAGAGGAGGACAGGAGCTGCTTTGGCTGGGGGAGGAGAAGGGAGGTGGCAACGCTGGGCAGCTTCAGGTGACCTTACAAGGGGAAATAACCGCATGTAGGCCTCAGGACAGCACCTCTGGAGGATCACCTGCTTCTGCCATCAGCAGGAAGTCACCTCCAAGCTCCTCTGGTCCCTTAGTCCATCACCTTCTTGACATAGACTGGGAGACTGAGACCAAGACCAGCTGCATAATTTGTGGGGTTTGGTACAAAATTAAAATCAGAAGCCCCTTGTTCAAAACATACTAAGAATTTCAAGAGAGTGCCAGTAAAGCATGACATAGGGCCCAGGCACAGGGCCCTTCTAAGCCTGGAGCCTTGTGCACAGGAGGTAACTGTACGAGGCCAGCATAAGTCAGAGACACTCACAGTGAACCAGAGCTCAGTTCAGCCTGACCCTCAGGCTTCCTGAGTCCCCACCAGCTGCTCTTTCTATCGCACCACACCACCTCGCCCTTGCCCTCCGAGCTTGCCTGCCTCAGGAGACCTAGCTACAGCCAGGCAGTGGGCGCCAGGGGCAGGGAGGGAGTCCAGGGCCCCACAGCCTCCTTCCACCTGAAGGTCCCTGGTTGCACAGTGCTGGGGCCAAGGGAGGCCTGAACTCCCTGCTGCCTTCCCAGTCCTACAGGTTCCTCTAATTCTGTGGGCCTGGCCCATTGGAGCAGTTCTATCCACCCTTAGCTGATGGCACAGTGGTGGGAGACAACACCAAGAAAGATTGTGTAAGAATGTTCCAGGAAGAAAGGGTAGGGAGATGGTCCCCTCCAGTGGAGGTGAGAGGTAGCCCAGTCCATTCAAGAAAGTGCTGTGGGGCAGGCATCGATTTCCAGGGGGTGGCCGGTGGCAGGGGGCAAGACCACAGCCTCCCTAGGGGGACCTACCGATGGAGCATGGGGAGTGACAGCACTGTGTCATGGTCAGGCTTGCTTTTAGAAAGGCCATACTGCCAGCTGGGGAGAAGAAGAGGTTAAAACAGCAAGTCTGAGAGGAGGACCCTTGGTGGTCATCAGCCATGGCACAGGCAGTAGCCCTGGGGGTGGCAGGGAGGGGCTGGCCAAAGAGACTGTTGGCAGAAGTGACAGTTTGCCGGTTCTCCTTGGGTATGGGGAATGGGTCAAAAAGTGCACCCCAGGTTTCTGGCTTAACTGGCTGAATAAATTGTGCTGCCTGCCGTCCAGCGAGATGGGTGCAGCAGAACACTTTCCACTGAAAGTGCTGGAAACCTAATCAAACCGGCCTTTAAGGAAAGGAAAAGGGGAGTGCGCGGACTCACAGAACCGAACGGTGTGAGGGTAGAGTCCTCACTTCAGGCACACCTGGAGCCAGGGTCTCAACGACGTCATCGGCATATTCTCTCTCTTTCCTGGCTCAGGCGCTTTGTGCTGACTCCATTCTTGACGGCTCCTCCACATGGTCTCAGGACGGCGGCAGCACCTCTCCCAGCTACGTCCTTCCGGGTTTAAATCCACTGAAGGCAAACAAGAGCTTGTGTCTTATCAACGCTCTGAGATTTGCTCTGATTGGACTAGCTCAGGTCACATGCTCATCCCTGAGCCAATCGCTGTGGTTGAGCTAATTGACTTAGCCCTTATCCGTGATTGGCCCCTCCAGTGGTGGTGGAGCTGTAGAGACCACAGCGTCTAAGAGGGGAACAGGTGGATCCCAAAGAAACACCGGGGCTCTTACCAGGACAAAGGGAAAGACTAGGGAAAAAACCACACCTTTCCAGCTCTGTGGGCAGCATGGAGGAAGAAGAGCAGGTGGGACGAGGACAAGGTGATGAGTGCAGATCAGAAGATGCTGGGTTTGCAGGGTCTGTGGGACAAGCAGAGGGAGATGTTCAGCCGGGAGCAGGGTAGAGAGAGCGGCTGGAGAGGGATCTGGAATTGCCAGTGTGGAGACGGTGAGAGCAAGACTGAAGAAGGAAGATAACGACATGGAATTTGGGAGCCATTCTGGACTCTACCTGAGGAATGGCAAGTCAGATCTAGGGGCAGTCTCTTCCTCCGTTTGCTCTTTAGGATCAGACAGTGGAACAGCCCCCGCAATCCTGGAGTGAGCATCGCTCCAGCCTCCTTCGTACAACACCAGCTCTCTCTTCTTGTCTTGGATAATCTCACACTTTCCTTTCCCTTCATTGATATCAGGACCTGAATATATCTGAGGGCGATTGGAGCCACAGATGCTGCAGATGGAAGAGATCCATGCCAGGCCTTGGTACCAGGACATGGGACGTGCCAAGGTCCCTTGGGGCTGATGGGCATATTCTGGAAATGACACAAGCCAGCACCTCCCTAGGAAACAGAAGGACGAGCAGCTCCAAAAGGGGATGACACTGATGACTCCTCCCACCTCTCCCAGTAGCCTCCTCCCCATGCCCATCATACAGCGGGACCTCTGGCGGGGCTGTGAGGACACCAGAATGGGGAAGATTCGTGAAGTGTGGCACTGGAGAAGGAGACCTGGTGGCCCACGTAAGTCTTGGATATGCTTGAGATATGGTATCACCTGGCTTCACCAGGATAACAAAACATCTCCAGTGTTACTGTAAGCCAGCGTGGTCTCTGCCGTCATTGCTTCTTACCTGGCAACTCCTGGCCCATGACTACTGAAAAAAGTCCTGGCAAAGTGTGCCCACCCCATGTCCACTCTCCCCTTCTTGCTTACTGTCTGAACCTTGAGTTTTATTTAGGATGGCAATGTACCAGCTAGAAAAATTACACCCCTCAACATCCTTAACAGTTAAGGGGCAACATGACACATGACTGGACACTGAGATTGTGTTCACGTGGATTATTACTCAACAAATATGCATTCTCCTCCACTCCCACTGTGAGTGGAGTGTAGGTACTTACCCGCCAATGTTGGGCTTGGCCACAAGGCTTACTTTGGAATGTTAGTGGAAGGAATAGCAGAGACCTTAGATTTGCTTGTATAGTTTGGCTGCTTCTTGCACTGATGATTCACCATGAGAAGAGCCTGCCTAGGTATTCACTGCTTGCTCAGCCTGGGTCACAGAACTAGTACCCTCAGAGCCAAGACCAGCTGATCCAAGTTGGTGTACTGCTCAGATGAGCCTAACCTGAATTTGGGGATGGTTGTTACAGAGCATTACCCTGGTAATAACTGACCAATGCAGAGACATAAATAGACATAGCTGGTGGAGCTGCTGGGAAAGCTCTTTAACAGGGACAGACTCAGCTGACAAGTCGTCTCCTTCTCTTTGAATGAGGACAGACTCAGTGCTTGGAGGGGTGGGGAGAGGCAGGCCACCTTATCCCCACAGGTGACGGAAACATGCTAAGCGTGGCTGCATGGGAAGACGGAATGAACCTCTATCCCTGACAGCACCATGATACCATCATGTCAGCCTTGCAATGCCTCACTCTGGACTTCCCCTTACCTAAGAAAAATCAAACTGCTGATTTGATGAAGTCACTGTTTTTCAGGTTTCTGATACTTGCAGTCAGATGCAACTCCTAACTGACAGACACAGGTAACTGTTGGTATGAAAGCCACACTTGTGTTTGAGATCACCCAGGGAGAACATGAAGGGTCTCCAGCAGAATCCTAGGAAATGTAGCTCAAGAATGTTGGAGAGGAAGCCCACAGCAGCAATTGAGAAGGAAGGGTCTTGGGGCACCAAGAGATGTGGTGCCAGAGGCCACAACAGGAGACAGGGATAGACCAGGCTAAATGCAGCAGTGGGATGCAGGAACATGAGGCAGAAAACTTTGCAAGAGATTTAGCAAATGAGAAGGCCCTTGACCTTGGCAGGGGAGGTTTGGTTCAGGGTTGGGGACAGAAGCCAAACCACACAGTGTGATAGAATCCCAGCCCTCTGCGGCTCCCTCCATGGGGGAAGGACACTCGAGGAAGGATGATGCAATGGGAGGAAACCGCTCCTTGGCCAGCTGCAGCCCTGTCCTCACTGCAAAGACCATTTCTCCTTGCCTCCAAGATGAAATCTAAACCCAGTTTGGCATCCAACCCTCCAAGCTATGGATGCAGCCAAGATGTGGCCCTGCCTGCCCAGCCTCCCTTCCCCACATGCCTGTCTTCCTTTGGACTTCCTTCCCCTGCCTACCCACAGCCTACTTGGCCTTCGAGATGGCACGAATGTCACCCCCTCTTATGACAGAGATGAGATCACTCCTTTCTCCAGGCTCCTTCTACCTCTCTGTGAATGTCTTGAATCATATTGGCTGGGTCCCAGTGGGTCTTGCTCCTCAGGGTGGGGACAGTGTCTCTATTGTCTGCTTCCCTCACGGCAGAGCACACTGGCCTGGCACACGTAGGGGTCAGTGGCCTTAGTGAGTTGTCATGGGCTGGTGACAGTGTGCCCTATATGAAGTCCCCAAGCCAGGGAGAGCGAGTGGTATGTGCAGAGCCACGTCTGTCCCCTTCCACTCCTACAGAGCTGCTTTGGGAGAGCTCAGGAAGGAAGCGGAACAATCGGCAGAGAAGCGCGAGGGTTTCTGCCCTGCTCCTCTCTGGAGGCTTCCCAGAGGGCAGCTGCTTCCTTTCTCTCATTTTAGCACAAGAAGACATGATTGTGACCAAATTTAGAAAACAACCAAAATTTAAGATGCAACCCATATTTTAAAATCCATTTCAACAGCTCCACCCCACTAAAAGGAATGTCTCTTCTGAGCAACGTGGGTGAGGAATCTGCAGCAGTGATGTCCTGGGTTTGGAGCCTGGGTGGGGAAGGAAAGGGGTCTTCACACCACAGACAGACAGACCTACCCCACCGGCAAATGGGTGGGATGGTGAGGCCCTGGGGGAGAACAGGGCCAGACACGGGAGCAGATGGGCCCAAGTTTAAGGAAGCATCTTCTTGGCTTCATGTTTCTGCCAATAGCTGGGGAGGATGGATGCTTCTGGAAGCCACCTCAGAGACCAACCACAGAGGATGGGCCCCTCCTTAGTGCGATGCTACTTTTAGCACATTGTTCTGCTGTGTTTGTGGGGAACAGAGGGAAACCCAGGGAACCAAACAGAGTCTCCCACCTTATGTAATAATAGCAACCAGGTATCAGATGTATGCTCCGTGCCAGGTGCTGTACTAGGAGGGTTTTTCATTTAATGTTGTTGCCAGGAATTCTATATGAGTCATGTTGCCTCAGAGATTTTCATAAGGGGAGAAAAAAGGTCTTTGAGTGCCAGAATGAAGGAGATGCATTTGTCAGGAACAAATGTAAAGGCTTGCTTTGCAAGGATGGCATTCAAGAGGCGGTTTCGATAAGGCTGTCAGGGAAGCTACTGTGTCCTCTGGCCATCTTAATAGAGATAAAGAGGCCAGATTAAAGGAGGCTATAAACTCGCTGAACTCAGTTGCCATTTGCCTAAATGGGGCCCATTCTCTCCAAGTCTCAGTTTCTTCACCTAAAAATTAGAGCTAGAAAATACCTCCTCCATGAGGTTGTTGTGAAGGTTAAACAAGGAATGTGTGAAAATCAGCACCGTGCCTTACAGGTGCACACTTAGTAAATGGTAATAATCATCATTGTTGGTATAAACCTTGGCATTTATAATGGAGTTGAGGTTTTCTCTCAGGGGTTGGAAGAATCTGGGGATGCATGTTGACCTTGTGCGCCTGAACCCCTACTATGACGGAGACTAATTCTGCATCTCCCCAAGGGACAGAATGATACTTACAGGGCAAAAGCTATTATGGAGCCAATTCCAGCCAAATAAAAGGAATTGTAATAATGAAAGAAAGACTGCTGCCTTTGGGGAGTGAGAACTTAAATGGTTTCTTTATATTCTTGTGTATTTTCCAAAATTTCGGCAGTGAGCTTATATTTTTTAATAATCTTGGAAAAAATAAAGCGTTAAAGTAAAATAAAAAAAATAAATAAAAAAACACCACACACATCAGGAATGCTCCCATTCAGGAGAGCAGACTTGATGTGAGATTCTACCAAATGTGAATCTACTTTCCAAGTCTCAAAAAAGACTGAAATCCATTCCCAACAGAGGTGATGCCGCAGGAGAGCGTCCTGTTCCCTTCTCGGGCCACCCACGCCCTCACCCTCAGAGCACAGAGAGCAGACACCCTGACAAAGTCCCACTGAGTCCGGTTCTGGGAGAGCAAGGGCCAGGTGCTCCGACGGCAGGTGTCACCAAGGGTCTGGGAAGCCCATGAGACGCTGCCTGCAAGGTCTCACTTTCCAGGCAACAGAAAAGGGCCTGGCCTCCTGCCTCAGAGTATGGCCAATGTCACCATCAGAGGGTGGCAGAGTTAGGCCTTCCCTTGATGTTTCACTAAGAAAGACTTCAGCTGGATTCCAAAAGGCAGGCCCTCAGAGGGAGAGCCCAGGGCCAGTGATGGGACAGACATGGGACTGGCAGCAAAAGATGTCAGTTCTGGTCCCAGCCTCGGCTCCCCTTGCTGTGTGACGCCAGATCAGCCCCTTCCTTCTCTGGGCCTCTAGGTTCCCCATGTGTAGCTTCTGGAGTTGGACAGAGCTTTCCAGCTTGGAGGCAGCTTGGAGGCAGCAGTTTGATGCCCCAGGCCCTTGGCCACACTTTCTCCCTAGACTCAAAGTCTCTGTGGCCCAAGAAGTCTTTCAGCCCCATTGTTCCAGCCCTGCTTCTAATGAAGCCACATCTGGAGCGTATCTCCTCTGATCCCTGTTTTGTACAGCTCCTCACAGCTGGGTCCCCATAAATCAATTTGTTCTGCAGACAAGTTCCCAGAATTGTCCAGAATCTTACGCAGAAAGGGCAGTTTTATTTCCCTTCGGCTGCTGGTTCCAGAGGTTGTGCGCTGAGCCCAGTCCACTTCAGGACAAGCTCCCCGAGTCTTCCAAACCCTGTGGCTGGCTGGGGCCTCCCAGAGTGGCCGAGGTCCATGCTCCTATCTCCAGCCACAAGGCCGAGCCAGCCTCTGGGGCCCCCTTCCCATCCCCTCTCGGGAAGCTGTGCCCTCAATTCCACACCAAAAAGATTGGACTAAAATGAACCCCAAACTCCCTGCAGCTCTTGGATTCAAAGTTTTCCCAGAGACATGAACTAATTAAGAGAGGAGAGGAGTTGAAAAGTTAATATCTCTGCAGATGGGGAGGGAAGGAGGAGTGGGAACCTCCAGGGACTTCTGTTTTGCCACAGGCAGCAAACAGCACAGAACCCGGGAATTCTGTCAGGGGCAACCGTTCCGGGGTCGGGGGCCCCCATACGCCTTGCTGTTTCTGACAGTGCTGTGGTCCCCAGGATGTCTCTGGGATTGAGCCACTTGGGATCTTTGTCTGGTCACCATCTGCTGCCCCTTGGGAAGTGGTCCCCGAGCACTGAGTCTAGCAGGTGCCCTGAGCACCCCCCATCCCATTCAGCCCACGCACCTCCCACAGAGGTGGGTACTAGCACAGCCCCTATTGTACAGAACAGGAAAGTGTGGCTCAGAGGGGTTAAGTCACTTGCCCAAAATCCATGTGACCAACAGAAGTCAGGTCTGCCCCACAGCAAATCCCGACCTCTCTCCAATCTATGGTGCCAAATACAGTCAAACCCGGGACCTTGGTTGTTCCCCTACAAACAAGAGCTTGAACTCATACTCCCATTGGGAGGAATTTCTTAAAATAATTTTTATCAAAGGAATACATGTACTTGGCTTGAAAATCCTGATAGTTCGCAAGGTTTATAATGAAATCAGCAGCCACTGTCCCACCTCTGCTCACCCCTCCTCATCCTCAGACCTGGCTTCTGAGAGACCCCCTACTTGCAACTTCCCCGGCTGGTTTTTCCTATGTTAGCCTCTGAATGTCAAATAACATAATGGCCCTGCTTTCTGGTGATTTTTTCAATTTTAGACTATTATTGGCTTCCTGTTATGGAAAATGAAGGTTTTTGTTTGGTTACACCATTTCTTTTGTTCTTGTATCTCTCTCTCTCTCTCTCTCTCTCTCACACACACACACACACACACACACACACACACACGCTCTGCCTCTCACCATCCCACAGCCTACCAATGTCATTTTATTACCCTCACAGGATCTAGGGTCAGCCTGAGCTGGCCTGGACCTCTCTGCAGAGATGCACAATTGAGTCGTGACCTTTGGTTAAATGCAGCAGATTTCATGTAAGCCTCTGTCTTCACTCCCTCCCCGAACCCCAGTGAAAACCACATCCCACAAGGGCAGTTTAAAGAAACAAGGGCCGGTTAGCCTGCAGCAGGGAAGATTCAGGGACATGTCCTCTCCCCTTGACTCTCGGAGGGGAAGTCCTGGGGCAGAGAGAGCAAACACTCTGGGTGGCCTCAGAGGGGATCCAAAACATAAGGGAAGCCACAGAGACAGTGCTTCCAGAAAATGTTGGGCTGTCCTGTCCAGTAGGAGCTCCCCCTGCCTGAGAGCAGACAAGCTAGGGTCGGCTGACCGTGTCCAAGACGTGGAGGAGGGATTCCTGCAAGAGGAGGGAATTGAGCACGTGACTTCTAACGTCCCTTCAAAGTCTGTAACCCAGCAATTTGCTTCCTTTTATAACAGTTGGCAACTAGAACCCAGTGGTGCTTTGCAATCACTCCTGAGTTATAACTAGAGCTGCCCAACAGACTCACCCATCTGGCAATTTCTTTAGAGGGTGCTGAAATAACTGTCTTAACAGCTTTGTGAGCAATCTATTCCACTGACCCTTGCCTCATAAAAGAAGGTTCAGGATGATTCACAGAGGAATCAGGACATGGCAGTTGGGACAGAACTCTCCGTCCCACGGGCATTAAGCACTGCCGAAGATGGAACAGGGCTGGATGGAGTAATTGCCCATGGGCCTCCCTGGCTGCACAGCAAGAACCTCAAAGCGGGAAACTGAAGAAATACCTCCCACCCTGCCCCATTTGGCAGAGAAAGAGGGCAGAGCGTGGGAGTGGGCAAAGACGGAATCCCACCTGGACAACCATGCACTGGAGAAACAGGTGTGGTCCCTAGGTGGCTTTGCACTTGAGCACCGCCCCTGTGTCTCCTCCCTGACTTGACACTTCTGAAAGAAACGTGTTTGCCCAGGGCTTAAATCAGCTGTAGACTGCTGCACTCTCCGAGCAGGACAGACGCTCATTGTCATGCTGTAACTGGCGTGCTGTGTAAGTGAACTAGGAATGGTCAGGGCGTACGAGCTGCCCGGCTTGGGCGAGCTGCCTGCCTTCTGCTCCCCGGAGGCAGGAGGAGTAGCTCTGAGCTCTGGAGTACAACTAAGTGCAAATCCCAGCACTGCCACTTGTTACCTGTGTGACCTTGGACAAGTTCCGGACCCTTCCTGAGCCCCCAGTGTCTCCACCTTTAAGATGGAGCGGGGGAGGGAGAGAGAGGGTGTGGACTAGCACCTACTTCACTGGGTGTTTTTGAGAATTAAATTAGCTCAATTATATGAAGTACTCAGAATAGTGCCCAACTTATGGTATTATTATTATTATCAGCAACTGCAAACAGAAGGCAGCAATCCTCACCTAACTGACCTCATAAGATCGAACAAAATACTACTTGTAAAAACAAAAAAAGCTCTAAAGTTGTGACTACATGTAAGAAATTTGGTGTATAGTGCATTAAATCTCACAAACATTAGGAGACTGTAAGAGGCCAGTATTTCCAACTCCACTCATTGAATAAACACTGTAGCTATGACACACGAAGACGTGTGGCAAAGTCTTCAGGACTTTTTAACAAGATAGAAAACTCATTTGACTTTTTAATTTAATATAATAATACAATATAAAGCCAGTTTTTTAGAGTACCACTTTAACACTCTAAGAAAAACAACACATCCAGGCCAAATTGAGAACTCTGACTACTAAATGGAATGACAGGGACTGACAAAGAAAATGCTGTCCCTAGTTTGCTGTGTGATCTCAGACAAACCCCTTCCCTCTCTGGCCACAGTTCCCGGTCAGCCACATTTGGCACCAGATGATCTCTGGGGGCCTTCCAGGTCTGCCATCCCGGGGATCTCTGATTTGGGGGATTTTCAGACCAACACACTTGTCCTCAGTGAAAGCACTGACATGTTTCCTGAGCCGACACCACCATCTAGTGTGTGTGTGCGAGGAAGACACAACCGCCCAGCCAATCAGGAGCTTCCTCCTCTTCCTGTAAGTCTCACTTGAATTAATCTCGCTGCTCAAAATATGGTGCACAAACCAGCAGTAATGGCATCCCCTAAGAGCTTGGGGGACATGTGAACTCTCAGGACCCATCCCAGACCCACTGAACCCGAATCTGCCAGAGGATTCCCACCACGCACAGTAAAGTGTGAAAAGCACTCTTTTAACGGCAGGAGAAAACAGAAGCTGTTTAGCACAGGACATTTAAGTTTAGCAGATATTCAATCCATAAAGAAATCCAGAATTGGCCTGTATAAATAAAACAAATCCTTCCCAACTGACATATAAGAAGCCTGTCATACTGATGTCACTTTCTTGGGAGAAGTTGGTTAAGGGGGCACAAGAATACAGTTAGATAGAAAAAATACTTTCTAGTATTCAACAATACAGTACGGAAATTAGAGTTAATAATTTATTGTATGTTACAAAATAGCCAGAAGATTTGTTATGTTCCCAACACAAAGAAAAGATAAATGTTTGAGTGATAGCCCAATTACCCTGATTTGATCATTACACATTGTGTACACGTATCACAATATCATGTGTACCCCCAAAATATGTACAACTGTTCTATATCAATAAAAAATTTAAAAAAAATAAATTAATTAAAAAAATGTTTAAACTGTCTCCCACAGTTCTTTGGAAAGCAGAGCGTACAAGGGATGAATGAGCCTTGTTAGGTAGTGCAGATTTCCACGCAATGTCGAAGACGCTGCTCGGTTTCTCCTTGCTGCTTCAAGTAAAATGTGAGAGAAAAGAGATAAACAGAGTGGAAAAATGTTACACAAAAATGAACTAGAACTGAAGCTTTTAGAAAATTCTCATACTCTCCAGATGGCCAAAGATGCTACAAATCCGAATGGCTGCTGAGAGCCTGGTACGGAGAAAAGGCTGAGTGCGTGACTGTACGACCTTTTGCTAAAGCCTCAGAAAGATCAAAAGGTCGGAGTATTCCGTCAACAAAGGCCCTTTCAAGAGATTAAGGGTGTGTGTGTACCTTACAGACCTTCTCAGCTGACTCAGGGACAGCTAGAGAGCTCAGGGCCATTGTTCCTCTGCCGTCTTCGCAGGAAGCCAACACGGAAAAGGACTTAGCCTGGAAAGACACGTGGATGAGGCTTCTGTCTAGTAGAGGGAAGATCAGTGACGTCCATGCAAGACCCACAAAGGTCTTGAGACAAGTGCTGAAGCAGAAGCACGGCCAGCTTAGACTGACCGGGACACGAGCAGGCTGCTAAAACTCAGCTGCAAACACGTGCTACCTTTCATAAACAGGAGCTATGATAGGAGGGTGGAACCGAGTGCCCAGAGGAAAGAGCCAAGAGCCCCTGAAATTACACCCCGGTCTTGTGGCCTAATCAAGAAAAGTCAAACATTGGCTTGGCTGGATTTCAAAACTGTTAGACTCATGAATACTTTTGGCCTTGTAGTCCCCCCTTTTTGCACCAGAATGTCTACCATTGTTATCCTTTGCCTGTCCCACCACTGTATGTTGGGGGTGTTGGGGCAGATGACTTGTCTAGTTTCCCAGGTCCACAGATGGAGAGGAATTGTGTCCCAGAGGCTGTACTTAACAGTATTACACCCAGGAACTGCATCTGTACCTGGACCTGATTTAGATTTTGAACTTTTAGCTGCTGAGGTTTAGATTTAGAGGATGAGATTTTAGACTCTGAGCTCATGCTGTGATGAGATGGGAACCCCTGGGATCCTTGGAGGGAGTAAATGCATGTTGCACGTGGAAGGGATGTGCATTGTGGGGGGCCAGAGGGTGGGCTATGGTAGGTGGCATTCCATGATGACCCCCTGTTGTGCACGCCCTGCATGATCAGCTCCCCCTGAGTATGCACAGGACCTGTGAATACAATGGGACAGTACTCCAGTGAAGGAACTGTGTGGATCTATTAAGGTCCCCAATCAGTTGAATTCTGAGTTAATAGAAGGGAAATTATACTGGGCGGGCCTGACCTACTCTGTGGCCCCTTAAAAGAGGTAAGAAGCAGTAACAATCCACTGCTGGCCTCGAAGAAGCAGCTGTCATGCCATGGAGAAGGACACATGGAGGGAACATGAAGTGGTCTTTTGGAGCTGAGGTCCTGGGTCCTATGATCCCAAGGAACTGACTTCTGCCAATACCAGTGAGCCTGCAAGAGGACCCCGAGTCTCAGGTGAGACCACAGCCCTTGCTGACAACTGGACTGCAGCCAGTGGAGCCCCAAGCAGAGACTCCAGCAAAGCCACCTCATGCTTCTGACCTCCAGGAACTGTGAGATAACAGATTTGTTTTCATCCATTAGGTTGGTGCAAAAGTAATTGCAGTTTTAGCATTGAAATTTGCCATTTGATATTCTTAAATAAATGTGGTTATGTTATACATCATTTTAATGCATATTTCTTGCTTTGTGTTTTTTTGCTAATGACTTATTACTTGCTATTTATTTTATGTTTATTTTAGACTATGGAAATGATGTTAGACAAAAAACAAATTCAAGCGATTTTCTTATTGGAGTTCAGAATGGGTTGTAAAACAGCAGAGACAGCTTGCAACATCAACAACGCATTTGGCTCAGGAACTGCTAACGAACATACAGTGCAGTGGTGGTTCAAGAGGTTTTGCAAAGAAGACAAGAGCCCTGAAGATGAGGAGCGCAGTGGCTGGCCGTGGAAAGTTGACAAACGACCAATTGACAGCTATCATCGAAGCTGATCCTCTTACAACTACACTGAGAAGTTGCCGAATAACCAACGTTGACCATTTTATGGTTGTTCACCATTTGAAGCAAACTGGAAAGGTGAAAAAGCTTGGTAAGTGGGTGCCTCATAAGCTGACCGAAAATCAAAAAATTATGGTTTCGAAGTGTCTTCTCTTCTTGTACGCAACGATGAACCATTTCTCGATCGGATTGTGACATGTGAGGGAAAGTGGATTTTATATGACAACTGGTGACGACCAGCTCAGTGGTTGGACTGAGAAGAAGCTCCAAAGCACTTCCCGAAGCCAAATTTGCACCAAAAAAGGTCCTGGTCACTGTTGGGTGGTCTGCTGCCCGTCTGATCCACTGCAGCTTTCTGAATCCCAGCAAAACCATTACATCTGAGAAGTACGCTCAGCAAAGCGATGAGATGCCCCCAAAACTGCAACGCCTGCAGCTGGCATTGGTCAACAGAAAGGGCCCAATTCTTCTCCACAACGCCCGACTGAATATCGCACAATCGATGCTGCAAAAGTTGAACGAATTGGGCTACGAAGTTTCGCCCCATCCTCCCTGTTCACCTGACCTCTCACCAACCATCTACCAGTTCCTCAAGCATCTCGACAACTTTCTGCAGGGAAATCGCTTCCACAACTAGCAGGATGCAGAAAATGCTTTCCAAGACTTCACTGAGTCCTGAAGCACGGATTTTTATGCTACAGGAATAAACAGACTTATTTCTCATTGGCAAAAATGTGTTGATTGTAATGGTTCCTATTTTGATTAATAAAGATGTGTCTGAACCTAGTTATAATGATTTAAAATTCACGGTGGAAACCGCAATTACTTTTGCACCAACCTAATACAAAGTTACAAAGGCTTCATTCAAATGAGCTATTACAAACATAGTCAAAGCATTAAACAAAACTGTATTCAAAGAATTAAAGGAAATTGTGCTAACAATGAGTCAATATCTAGGGAACCTCAACAGAGAAACAAACATGACAATAAAGAACCAAATGGACATTTAAAGTTGAAAAGTACAATAACTGAATGAAAGAAATGATAAGAGAGGGCTGGCGCGGTGGCTCACACCTGTATTCCTAGCACTCTGGGAGGCTGAGGTGGGTGAATCACTCAAGGTCAGGAGTTGGAGACCAGCCTGAGCAAGAGCGAGACCCTGTCTCTACTAAAAATAGAAAGAAATTATCTGGACAACTAAAAATATATACAGAAAAAATTAGTCGGGCATGGTGGTGCATGCCTGTAGTCCCAGCTACTCGGGAGGCTGAGGCAGAAGGATTGCTTGAGCCCAGGAGTTTGAGGTTGCTGTGAGGTAGGCTGACGCCGAGGCACTCTAGCCCGGGCAACAGAGTGAGTCTCTGTTTCAAAAAAAAAAAAGAAATGACGAGAGGCCTAACTGCACGTTTGAGATAGCAGAAGAAATCAGTGAACTTAGATCAACAGAAATCCAAATTGAAGAACTAAGAAAGAGGCAGAAAAAGTATATAATTTTTGCAAATAATGGCTAAAACCTTCCCAAATTAATGAAAAACATTAAATTACATTCCAAAATTTCAATCACCCCCAAGTCTGATAAACACAAGCAGACCACACTTATACACATCATAAGCAAACTGCTGAAAGATAGAAAATCTTAAAAGGAAGCAAGAGAAAAATGACTGATCACAAAGAGGTAACAATGTTAATGGATTCTCATTCAAAACAATGGAGACCCTCAGGTAGTGCAATCAGAAATTCAGTGTTGAAAGAAAAAAACCCTGTTAATTAGAATTCTATAGCCAGCTAAACTCTTTCAAAAATCGAAGGCAGAAGAAAAACACTCCCAAATAAAAACTGAATTTGTAGCAAACTGACCTACCACAGATGAACTACTAAACAGTCCTTATGTTGAAAAAAAAAAAAAAAAAAAACCAGCAAACTGTTACTCACAGGAAGTAATGCCGAGAGTGGGAAACGGCACATATGTCGGTAAATATAAGAGACTGTGTGTATACGCATATTTTTATCTTCTTTTCCTGCTTAAAGCGACAATTTTACCATTCCATTATTGAGTTTATAACATATATGGTTATAGGAAGTGGAGCTACAGTGGTGCAAATTTGCTAAATTTTACTAGAATTAACTGCACCGCAAGCTGATGAAGATCGTGATAAATTCAGGAAGCACACTGTACTCCCTAAGGCAACTGCCAAAAAAGTAATGAAAAATAGAGCTAAGAAATCAACACAGGACATATTTATCCTCATTATGCAGATGAGGAAATGAGTCTGTAGTGAATTCGTATGACTTTATGTTGCCTCGGCATCCACTGTGAATGTCGGTTTGACTCTCATACCGAGAAGCAGGGCTCAGTCCCTCGTGACACAATTTCCAGTTCTCTGCCTCCTCCCAGTTCCTTAATGTGGCCATACGACTGCCTCCTGGTGACCACCTTCCTAGGGGACAGCTGGATGCAACGTACTTGACTTGCCCACTGTCCCCCACACCCCACATGGACCGAGCAGATGGGCCACACTGCCCGCCTCGGTCACAGCGTGCCTCCCTGGAACGGCACCTGCTTGCTCCAAACCCTCCAGTTAGAACTCCCCTTGGGAAACCTGCTTGGGAAATGCCCTGGGACCCCAATAAAGGCCTCAGCCCACAGGCTCCTCTCTCTGCGGGTTGAGTGCGTGTCCCGGATGGCCCCCCACTTCCTGTTGGCCCTGCTTCTGTTTATGTGTTTTGTTGAGTTGCCTCCTCTGGGTCTCACCTGACCAACACACCCAAACGTAACTTCTTTCCAGGTCAGGGCTCTCCTAGAAAGGGGCTGCCTTGGTGGGAATAAACTGGACACAGGTCAGACGAGAGCCACAAGGGCATCTGCCAGCATAAGCAAGTTTCCTATGAGAGGGAGACCTGCTGATGGGTCAGGCGCTTAGGCATTAGCTGTCTGCCAGGATAAAGAAATGTCCCCATGAAAGGCACACTGTACACATCCACAACCAAATCCCTGGAGCCCCAGCAGGGCAGGGCTAGAGTTTACACCCACTCTTCTGAGAATGACCCCAAGACCAAATCAGAGGAAAATACAACAGAGTCCTAGAAGGTGACCCGACCTGCCACAGCGAGGGCAGCCCCCCAGGACTCCCACCTGCACCCACCAGGATTTGATTCACACCTCCCAGTGGGCCAGGTGCAGGCAGGTGGGAAAACCACTCAGGCAAAAATGCATGTGAGAATTTTCTCACGTCCACCTGGGCTTTTCTCAGACTCTTCACCCATCAGGGAAGGGAAAGGTTTCTCAACATATTATAAATTGCCTCCCAGTCTGTGAAAATATTTCCCTTGCCACTTTCATATCGATTCTTTTCTTCAAGCCTAAGAATGACTGCATATAAGCTGATACAGGAGGAAGGGGGTGACTTTTCAAGCAAAGCTATTAATAATTAGCTGCAGTGCCCAGCGATTGCACAAGAAAATGCATGGGTGGCCTCCCCGCGCCCATGATGGGTTTCATCAGCGTTAATTTTATGTCTGTCTGCACTGTCTTCCTGCATCTGGGAGGGCTGACACCCCTTCATCAAGCTCATACTGACACTGCAGAAACGGTGGGCAGGGCGGCGGGGCAGAACTTCCTAACTCGTTACGGGTTCAGCGGGCACCTTCCCTGCGCTCACAGTCCCCACAGTGGTACCAGGGCAGCTTGGCCCACGCTGCCTTATGTTCATCAGAGAACTGAGCTGTGTCGGAAGATATTCCTCCCTACTAAGACGCCGTTTCATCTCATACAGATTAAAAAAGATGAACAATTTAATATTTATTTTTGAATAAACATCTATTGATGTTTGTTGTGCTTTACATTTTATAAAGTGCAATATGAAAATAGAAGCTGACATTTAATGAACCCATACTGTGTGCCAGGGACTAAGCTAAGTTCTCACCTGCTGTTTTTCATCATCGCCATTTTTCAGAAGAAGAAACTGAAGTATAGAGTAGTTAAGGTGTATCAGGTGGGCCGGGCTCGGTGGCTCACACCTGTAGTCCTAGCACTCTGGGAGGCTGACGTGGGAGGATCACCTGAGGTCAGGAGTTCAAGACCAGCCTGAGCAATGAGCCAGACTCCATCTCTACTAAAAAAAGAAAAATTAGCCAAGCATGGTGGTGTAAGCCTGTAGTCCCAACTACTCAGGAGGCTGAGGTAGGAGGATCGCTTGAGCCCAGGAGTTGGAGGTTGCTGTGAACTAGGCTTACGCCACGGCACTCTAGCCGGGGGCAACAGAGTGAGACTCTGTATCAAAAAAAAAAAAAAAAAAAAAAAAAATTTATGAGGTGGCTCCAAGTCAGGCCCCAGGCGTTTCTGGGTAATTGTTAAACTGGTCCTCCTGGCCAGGATCTCTCAGAGAGTGTCAAAAAGAGCCTGAGACACAAATTGATACTTTTTAAACAATTACACTTGTGTCTCCATTGCTCACATCTGATTGGTACAAAAACAAATCTGCAGTGAGTGTTCTCACATTTTTTAAATCATTCATATTGACTTTATCAGGTTGACAAGTTCTCAGAGTTGATTTGGGATCATTCACAAACCAGAGTTACTGAGAGAAACTTTCACAGTAGCTGCTGCAGGACAAATTCTAACATTGATTAAAATGCCCAAATATTAATATTGAACAAATTTGAAAAAATGAATTTCACACAGAACATTAAATTTCTCCCTGCCACTATTGCATGATAAAAATTAAAAATGATATATAAATGTGTTTTAAAGTCATAGTGGTGATTAGAAAAAGCAACTGGCCACACTACAGGTAGGTTTTGTCAGAAGTTCACTCTCAAGTTTATATCAGCTTGGTAGAGCAAATTGTTTCTTCACGATTTCAGCTTCGGTTAGTCCTCTTTGGCTAACATGAACATCATGGAGTGTTAACTGTGGTAACAACGCATACCCAAAACGCATTCTTTATTAAATAAATCTAGATATCTCAATGATCTGAAGGAATCAATACAATGTTCCTAGTATCCATCTCTCTATAGAAAAAACTGTAACCCAACATTTGAGGTATTATCAGTTTATGCAAAATACATTGCAAGAGTCTTGATACCTGGGAATCACTGTAAATACCAAAATAAAATATTTACTTTTTTTTTGCTAGTGAGACTAAAAGGCACAGATGTAAAATATACATCTTCATAGAAAAATATTACAAGGGTTTAATTCTCCAAATACCAAGAGTTAACATTTTATGATTACCCTTTAAAAATAGAGTATTTTGGAACATTTTTAAGGTTTTCAAAATCAGTACCAAGATTATTTATATTTTTACTAAATCCAACACTTTCCAAATGGCAAAATGATCGCTGTGCTTAGCTAAGTCTTTGCTGGGCACAGAGTCCGGGGCCCGCGATCTCCTTTGACGGTCTTCTTGGTGCGGTGACACTTTATTACATGTGTTCCTTGAAGAACCATTTCTGATGATCCGAGTTGGTGCAGTCTCGTAAGAGTGGCACGAAACTGTCGCTAAACTCCTTCCTTGAAGCCTGGACACATTTCTTGGACTGTTTGTGAAATAAAGTACCATCCTACAAAAGATAACAGACGGTGGATGTTCAAGATGATTACAGGTGGTTCCTCAGAAAAGTCTCCTTTCCCTTAAAACATGTTCTGAAGAGCTCGGAGTGTGATTTTTATCATTTCAGAGATCTTTATTGCAGGGTAACAGTCTTCGGTGTAAAATGGCAACTCAGGACCGAGCCGTGCTTGGGCAGCACCAGGCGTGGACAGGCTGCATCACGCCCGCCTCTCGCGGGACCAGTGGTGCCACCTGCTGGCTGCTCTGGGGGTCTGTCAGACCCTCCGTCTGCCTACTGCAATTCCTTTCCTTCAGGGAAATCAGGAAAAAAGATTTTTTTGCTTAACTCTTTCCTCTTAGATCAACTCATTCCATTCCCAGTGAGCTCTTTCTCTTATGTATTTAAGCAGAGAGTGTGGAAACTTGGCTGTAGTCCCAGCTCACCCACAGGGAAAGTCACTTGGCCACCTCGCCTGAGTTCCTCACCTGTGAAACCTCAGGGTGAAGCAGCGCGTTCACACCGCGCCAGTTCTGAAAGCCTCAAAGACATCGATTGTCTTTATCAACCTCCCCCTTCTCTCCTTCCTCCCGGCCTTTGCTGAGTTATCTCCGCAAGTCTCTCCCCAAAGCCTGGTGCTTATCTCTTCCCTCCACCTCTCTGTTAGAAGCTGCACGAACTTAATCACACTAAGCAGCAAACAGGCAGAACGAATGACACACCTGTTCCAAGGGAAGAGAAGCCTTGGAAATAAAATTAGATGCAATCGAATCCCAACACTATCAACCTTGAAAACCCTTCAAAGTGCTCCTAAGTTGCCTTTAGAGTAACTTGAAAGTAAATAATCAAATTAAGTATCTTTCCCATCCTTCTAAACAAACTTACTTTTCCTTAAATGGTCACTGAAATTTAAGAAAAAAAATTTAATGATATATCAAACCAATTTTATTTTATTTACTATTTTTTTTAGTATCTTTTTTTTTTTTTTTTTTTGAGAGAGAGAGTCTTGTTGTGTTGCCTGGGCTAGAGTGCCATGGAGTCAGCTCAGCTCACAGCATCCTCAAACTCCTGGGCTCAAGGGATCCTCCTGCCTCAGCCTCCCGGGTAGCTGGGACTATAGGCATGTGCCACCACAACTGGCTAATTTTTTTTTTTTCCCTATTTTTAGTTGTCCGGCTAATTTCTTTCTATTTTTAGTAGAGACGGGGTCTGGCTCTTGCTCAGGCTGGTCTCGAATTCCTGACCTCAAGCGATCCTCCCGCCTCGGCCTCCCAGAGTGCTAGGATTATAGGTGTGAGCCACCGCACCTGGCCTCAAACCAATTTTATTATTTCTATTAATAGCTTGCATTACTATTTCTTGAGGGGTTACAATGGCTTACAGGTGAGAGAAAGATGAGACGAAGGCATTGAAAAGGGTCACAGGCTTCTGGGTGTGCAAAAGCGTTTTTCCTTCTTATGTTCTTATATCAAATGAATAGCATTATGGTGCTTGGCTTTTCCGGGCAGCCTGCAAATTTCATTGCTAATTATAACATTTTTCTACAGGAAAACATATTCCAACTTTTAATCAGACTTAGAATTAACCCATTTATAAACAGTACAGAAGACTCTTTCCATATCAGAGGCCAGGCTGGGAATGGAAGCTTCCCAAGGAGATAAAAGAGAACTAACTTTTTTTTTAAATTATTTTCTTTTTTTTTTTTTTTTGTTGAGACAGAGTCTCTCTTTGTTGCCCAGGCTAGAGTGACTGCCATGGCGTCAGCCTAGCTCACAGCAACCTCAAACTTCCTGGGCTCAGGCGATCCTACTGCCTCAGCCTCCCGAGTAGCTGGGACTACAGGCACGCGCCACCATGCCCGGCTAATTTTTTCTATATATATTTTAGTTGTCCATATAATTTCTTTCTATTTTTAGTAGAGATGGGGTCTCGCTCTTGCTCAGGCTGGTCTCGAACTCCTGACTTTGAGCGATCCACCCGCCTCGGCCTCCCAGAGTGCTAGGATTACAGGCGTGAGCCACCGCGCCCGGCCTTAAATTATTTTCTTTGGATTTATTACCTCTAGTGCTTTTTAGGGATTCAAAGGATAGGATTGATTTACAAGTCCTGTCACAGGCTGACTGCAAAAGTGGCAGGGCCAGTCCCTTCCGGGCCTGAAGGAATGCCCAGTTCCAGACCAACGGAGACTATTTGGAGAGCCAACTCCAACAAAGAGGTGTTCTTGGTTATAATATCCCAGGTAACAACTTATCTCCATCAAGCTTTACAGTTTCCAAAGGATATTTCTGGCTACACATCTAACCCTCACCAGAGTTAGGCGACGCTACTATTATTGTGTCCATTTATTTCAGAGCTGTGAAAAATGAGGCTTAGAGAGGTGGAGTAGCTTATACCTGGCTCCAGCCTCATATCCTTACACTCCGGCTACTTGTGTCACTCGTTTATGGCCCATTTCACCTCCAAATGCATTTCCAAGAGCCCTCTTTCCATTCCAGCCCCCTGAAGGGTACCAGAAAAGGCAGAAAGGGACTAGACGGTGAGAGAGAGAGGAAGCGATTCTGATCCTCATGCCATGGGACCCTCCTGCCATCACCACTCCCTCGGCTCACGATGACAGTGTGGCTGCATCCCTGAGCCTCGCCAGGACTAAGTCAGAGAGAGTGCTGGACTCTCCCTGTCCCACTGACAGCCCAGGGACCGCCAGCAAGGAAGGAGTGAGGGGCTCGCCTACCTCCTGCAGGATGAACTTCTGATTCTCTGGGGCCGTTTCTTCGCAGAGATGCATGATGAGAATGTCCTTTCCTGCTTCCACTGCCACGCAGGCCTCCGGCTGGCGGGTATTGTAGCGTAACTCATTCTGGGACGTGTACTCGAAAAACTAAAAGTGGGGCAGGCAACATGCATCAGTTACCCTCTGACGTGGAAAGAGAGGAAACCGCTGGATGAGAACCTGGGGTCACGGGAGCGTGGGTGGGGTCCCGCACTCCCCTCACCACCGACAGGAGCCTGTCTGACGGGCGCCTGCTGCGTGGACCGCAAATGCACTGCTTCGCAAGCGTGGGTGAAGTGGCCCTTTCTCATGCCTGACTCGCTCGCTGGACAGTGAGGACAGGGCTGCCTTGTGCTGAGCCCCATGCTGGTGTGGGACAGCGGGAACAGAGTGGGCCGCCCCAACGCTAGCACTTGAGGGCTCTCTGCTACCTTGACCCTTGACCGGACACTTCCTCTCCTCCTCAGCATTTCCTCCAACCCCCAAACATAATGGCTATGACAGTGCCTGCAAACTATAAAGTGCTGCGCCCAGGCAGCAAACGACTGCTAGTGGGAAGACTTGGTTCTTCCAGGGCGATGGTTTTCCTACTCAAGTGTGCCTAGCAACTGCCTACAGTGTCTGCTAAAAATACCGATTCCTTGCCCCACCCCAGGGGAATAAGGATTCCTTCTGCCTGAAATGGGGCCTAAATTGCAAAAGCAATTTTTCACATTTTTGACAAGACACCCACCCAGCCTACCACCTCCCTTCCAGGAGATTCTGACATGGGCGGCTGTTCCTAAGGCACGTAGAGCAGCGCTTCTCAAATCATTCTCCCGAGAAGCTGGTTAAAACAAGAGTCTGGGATTCGCTGGGGTTGGGAAGAGTCTGAGGATCTATATTTCTCAGCTCCCGGTGACGCTGATGGTACCAGTCAGGCACGACCAGCTTTGAGGAACACTTTTCTAAAAAGTGTTGGAGAACCTGAATACTTTAAAGTTGCAGGGGTCTAAATTATGAAAGTTTACTGTTGACCATATAAGGAAGCTTAATATTCTAATAGAATCGAGGTGAATCCAGATTGGAAGGAAACTTCTGAATCTCCATCCTTCCATCTCCAGAGGTCTGGTAACTCCTCAGACAGGAAAGCTGTGAAGGTCCAGGACCAGCACTTCTCTCGTCTCCTGCATCCTGTGAGGGCCCTGCCCTGATGGGTCCATCTGCTTTCCTGGGGGTCCTGCTCTGGTCCTCAGACCCTCCACACCTGAGCTTCTCCTGCCCGGCCTAAAGTACAGCACTTAACCCAGAAAGATCCACCTGGGCCCCAGCTCAGGCCATTTCCCTAACCACCACCTTGCAGTACAGCGCTGTGCATCAAAGCCTGTCTCCATCCAAGACTCAATGCCAGGGAAATCATCTGAAACGCAGATCTGTTATTTTTTTCCTTCTTTCTTTCTGACCAGAGATGTCAGTGGCAGGGTTATTTATAATTGCAAAAGCAATGACAAGGCAGGGACCCGTTAACTAAGCAGTAATATAGGCACACAGTGAAATATCAAGAGCCCATTAGGAATGGTATTCTCAGAGCATGTCTAATAAGAAAAGTTATGATGAAGTCAATGGAAATAATAGAATATAAAACAGACAGACACTATGATAACAACTATTTAAAACACAAAATCTAAAGCCCATGTGTAAAAAAAGATGGGGAAGAAAAACATGTCTTAAATTTAACAGTGTATCTCTGGGCCCTGCCATTCACCCGACTTCTACCTTTTCTATTTCCCAAATGTTCCATAATGAGTAGGGATTACTTTTACAATAAAAAAAAAATCAAATATTTGATGTTTTAAAAAACACATAGCTTTCCCCTCATTTCCCTCTCGAGAGGCCCACACCTACCTGGTTCTGGCCCATCCCGTGACAGAGGTACAAAAGGACCTGGTGTCCCGCGACTTGGTTTTCATCGGGAGGGTTGTAGTCAAAGCAGTATTTTTCCAGCCCTTGGTTCTGGAGCTAAACGAAACATAAAGGTGGCCTTTTGGTCCAGATCTACACACCCTAACAGCTTCCACCCAAGGCTCTGGGGCTGAGAGCCAGCCTGCCTCAAGAACTCAAAGGTGAAAGCCCCTCCTGTACCGCACTTTGTAGTGTTAAAAGCACTTGCCCGTTCTGAACCACAGGCAGGAATCTTTGCCTCCGCTTGAAAATGAGAAACCCGAGGATCAGAGAGACTAACCTCTTATGGCCTGAAAGCTCTTATCTCTTCATTGCTCTTTAGTGGCAGCCTTATTGTCGCACTAGTCCAAATATATCTGGGTTGTCCCTTGAACTGAGATTAATTAAGCGAACTAAATCAACCCAGTGATGGACACAGAGAAAGAATTATTTTAAATGACTTTAGAGCATGATATTTTTGACGCTACAACCTTAGTGAAGTATATTCTACAAACAAATAGAGCTGCAAAGAAATTGTAAACCTCAGAGTACCACTGTCAGTTGGAATACTGTATTATTGTTTGAAACTATTTTAAATATATTTTAGGATAAAGAAAATAAGTAATTATGTTAATATTGTTAAAAACCAAGATTTTCAGTGTAAGAAGAAATATGAGCATACGATCAAAGGAAAAAAATCTTATAGTATTACATTTGCATTTGAGATATCAATATGAGCTCATGATTTGTTTCTCAAAAATATGCATTTCCTTTCTGTGCCCACTGAAAAAGTTTAGAACTGTGCTATTCCATGGCACAGCCACTGGCTACATTGTGACTACTGGACACTTGAAATATGACTAATCCAAACTGAAATGTGCTAGAAGGGTAAAATATACACCAGACTTCAAGACCTAGTATGAAAAAAAGAATGCAAACTATCTCAATATAGTGTAGGTGAGGGACACTCCGTGAACCCACTGATGAATCTTATCACTAATAGCAAGATGACCAGACACCATGTGCTCCTGAGATGGTGCAACATGAACACAAAATGCCACCCACAGAGTCTGCTCACCAAAAAGGTACAGCCCGACTCTAATCAAACCTTTAGACCTCACTTCTATTTTAAAGACAGACAGGGGAGAGAGGCATGACTTAAATACATCACAAAGAAACAAACAGTAATTCCAAAAGTGAGACATTCCACAGACGACTGTCTTATTTGATCAACAAGTTAAAGGTATTAGCCAAAAAAAAAAAAAAACCCAAAAAACAAAAAAGGAAGAAGACTGCCTTAGATTACAAGAGACTTAGGAGAGAAGACACAACAAACAAACACAAATTTGAAAAGTTGGGGGAATGTGAATTAGAACTGGATAGTAAATGATACCACGAAATTGTTCATTTAATTAAGTGTGATAATGGTCTGCAATTTTATAAGCTAATATCTATAGTTTATAAAGATGCATACTAAATATATGTACATAGGAGTGAAATGACGCAACAATGTCTGAGGTTTGCTTAAAAAGAGAAAAATGTGGAGGATGAAATAGAGGGGAGAGAAAGCAAGAGAAGCAGAATCTTGAACATTCTAGAACCTCAGGGACAGGATTTATTGTACCATTCTCTCCGCACTTCTGTATGCTTGAACATTTTCATAATGAAAATAGAATGTAATAGTACTATCCTACTTTGTATGTATCAAAGACTTCCAGAATGGAACACCAGCACTTCGCATCAACAGGACACAGCAGAGGAGACCTCACCGAGTTGGTAAAAGCAAAAGACATTGGACATTTTAGTTGGCCTATCCCAGAAACATCTCTTTTAGGTTTTCTCAAATACTAGAAGTAACTCTCCTATCCCCACTATTGTCTTTATAGACTCCTAAGTTGGGAATTATTAACCGGTCCAGCCATTGAGACTAGAAGTAACATGATAAGGGGTTAGTAAAAACCAGGACATGGAAACACCAAATAAGCCTCAGTTTCCTCATTTATAAAATGGGGGGGCTTATAGCTGTCAATTTCAAGATGGCTTCCAGCTCTGACATTCTGGACCCAGGGCCCAGACACTCATGGGGAGAAGGAAGGACAGTGGATGAAAAGGGGGCATGGGAATGTCCCCATGAAGGGGTCTTTCTTGCCCAGAATTTGTCGATCAGACCCAGAGGCCAGGGAACCCCTTGCTCACCACGGGCCTGCCTTACTCACCATCCCGAAGAAGCCAGGCCTGTCTTCAGGCACATGCAGCTCTGGATACACAGTCTCCAGGAACCACTTGAAGTCCTTACACTGGAGCTTGGTCCTGAGCTGCCTCCTCTCTGTCACATCCCCAAAGGGTTCCTGAGGCAACAACAAAACAGTGAGTCCCTGCAGGTCCCAGTGCTTCCGTCACAGCCCTTCTCATTGATGCTCACTCATTAACAACCAACCAGCTTTTACTGAGCATCTATTATGTGCCAAGCCCTGTGCAGGACACAGAGGATAAAAACAGCCTCACTCCTGGTCCCAGCATCCAGTAGGAGAGACTGTGGCACAGACAATTCCATTCCCAGGTGTTCTTGCTACAGGGAGGTGCCACCAGGTGCATGAGGGTAGGAGATGACCCACCTGCTGACGGAGTCAGGGGCCAAACCCTGGGGGACCTGTGTATCATCAGTGAGCCTGTGATCACAGAGATCATCCTGACACCCGACCAGCAAAACAGCAGTTTCACCATGACATATGCCGTAACATTCTGATTTACTATTAAATATGAATATTCACTTCCAAACACAGGTAAGTATTCTAGATATAATCATGTTCTTACTATATTGAAGTATTAATATATACTTATGATGGGAAGAGCAAAATGCTGCAATAAAAAATACTCGTGGAAGTTTGGTTTTATGGACAAAACCAATGATTGAGAACTTTCCAATAATTAAACAAAGTAAGCCTCTATTCAGTATGGCAAATGTGCAGCTGTAAGAAAAATGCTGAGTGCTGAGATATTACTGTCCCTGTACTGTAATGTTAAACTATTAAAAATTGAGAAGTTAAATATTTAACAAAATGGTAGTAAGAAGTAATTGTTTTAATAAAATTTCAAATTTCTGCTATTTTCCAGAAGTTCTTTCATTGATGAGAGTCACTGTGCCCTCAGCTTCAACCAAATATCCATTTTAACACTCAGCCCTCGGTCATTCAGCTGAAAGGAATATTCAGTGCTACTCTAACATATCCTCTGGGAACCCTTAGGAACAGGGAACTATAAGTTCCAGACAGGTCCCCTGGGAAGAGCAGGTACTTCTACTCTACAGCGCTGGGCAAGACAAACGAAGCAGAGGAAAAGGACCGAGGGGCCCCACAGGCAGAGGGGCCTGGGTGGGAGGTCAGGTGGGGAGTCCCTGGGGCACTGCAGAGCAGAGCTAGAGGTGCGCTGGAGTATCCAGGCCCCAGGCCCAATTCTACCCCACATCAGCCACGAGGCCTTGGACAAGTTCCTTCAATCTCCCTCTCTCTGAGCTTCAGTTTTCTCATCTGTAAAATGAGAACTGTATAGTTGCTACCCTGCAGGGAGGCTGTAAGGAGTCAGAAGAGACTTCCATCAAGTGGCCTGGCAAGAAGTGTTAGAGCAAGGCCTTCCTGTGTTGCCGAGCAGCCCTCTCGTTTATGCAAATGCAGGACAAGTGGGTGTCCTGTCCTGGGGGTGCAGAGCTGACTCAGGCAAAGGCAATGGGCTGTGTTGCATCTGAAGCCCAAGATCTTCTAAGAAAGAAGGGGCAGATCCTTCACCCACAGAAGTCCCGAGGCAGGGGCAGAACAGGCTCTGGGGCAGATAACAGCAAGCCCCTGAGATAAGTTGCTTTGAGGAAAGACAGTCTGGGCTGAGACCCAGACTCCCAAAGGGCCTCAGTGCCAGGGCTTGCACTTGTCAGTACAGCATGTGCCGGGTCCACGGGGAGCACGCCAACAGAGCTGAAACCTCGGTGACTGCAAGGACACCTTTGCCATCGCTCACACAGGGGGCCAGCAAGACCTCTGAGAGGGGAGGTGGAGGGCACCTGCCAGGCTGTGGGTCCCATCATCAATAGCCATGACACATGGCGAGAAAGAGTGGCAGTAAGGGCCTGGGCCACTCTCTAGCTCTCTTTCCATCTGGAAATGGAAGCAGAAAGGACTCCCTGTTTTGGAAGAGAAAGCTTCCAGGGATCTTGGGCAATTTAAGGGGACTAGGAAGAAGCCTCTAGAGAAAGATAACAGACCCCTAGCAAATAAGGCAGGTGTGCCCCTGAGCACAACTTTAAGGTAAAGAACTGTGCCTTAAAGGGCCACAAACTTGCCCCTTGAGTTTGTGGACTCAATCCTACTGGCTACAAGGAGGAAGCCATAACACATGCATGATGGCAGACACGTGACACCAGGTGCCCCAGACCATCTATGTTGGTACAGTCAATCCTTATCATTCGCGGGTTCTATATTTGCGAATTTGGCAACATGCTAAAATTTATAACCCCCAAATCAATACTTGCGGTGTTTTCAAATTTTCACGGACATCATGGGCAAAATATTTGAGTTACCCAACAGCCATGTTCCCAGGTGAGGTTGAACGTCAACTGTCCTTTTCACAGCCTATTAAATACCATGTTTTTCACATTTTTCTGCTTTGTGCTGGTGATTTTACCAGCCATTCTAAAATGGCCTTCGATCATAGTGCTGAAGTGCTGTCCGGTGTTCCTAGATGCAAGAAGGCTGTGATGTGTCTTAGAAAATACGAGTTAAGGAAGCTTCGTTCAGGCATGAGTTAGAGTGTTGTTGGTCATGAGCGCAATGTTAATGATGCAACAATATATGCTAAATAAGGTGTCTTTGAACAGAAACACACATAAAACAAGGTTCTGTATTGATCAGCTGACAAAACTGTTATGACCTGAGCCTCCTAGGAACCTAACCCTATATTTCGCCAAGGAGCGATGGCTCAGTTTTCACCAATTCAGTGTTTGTGGTGGCTTTATGGAACACAAGCACTGTGAATTACAAGAACTGACTGTATGTTATTCTTGTAAATGGAGGAATAAAGTTTTCCGATACTTATGTCATGAATGCCCAATTTATCCTCTATTTCTGGAATCAGACCCACTGATTTGGGCAAGCTGGAATCAGCGGCTTCTGTTCAGATGAAGCAGAGGGAGTGCAGGTGCGCAGGAACTCACCAAGCGCGCGCGGGGGTTGCGGTGGTAGTACAGCTCTTTATAGTCATCCATCCACACTTCGGCTGCGCGGACGCTGTTGGCCAGAGCCTTGCTGCGGGAGTAGGGAGCTTGCTTGGGGAAAACGTGGCCAACGTGGGAACACGGGTGTATTTCCAGAGTCCCACCACACTGCCAGATCTGCACACAGAGCAGAGGAGAGGCCATGGTGGTGAGCAGGAGATAAGCGGCCAGCCCTCAGTGTCTGTAGCAGGGAGGCCAGGCACAAAGTAGTCACAACGGACACTGCCAAGACGCTCAGCCTCTGTGGGGCAGGAGGCCACTTACCCAACACACTAATGACACAGAATGCAGGCAGAGAGCAAGAAAGCAGCCCCCATGACAAATACACCACTGGAACCAAGACCTCAAAGTCCATGCACTAAAGCTCATGCACTTGACTCACAGGAGCTCCCCAGAGGCCTCACTGGCAATCAATCCGTTTACTCATCACATAAAACGCAGGCTCCATTACCTGATCTCCTAGCCACAGAAGATAGGAAAGCAGCAGGGAAGAAGAGAGGTTTGGAAGGGGAAAAGGAAGAGCTTCTAGAAATAGGCAGAGCAGCCTGACACCTAGGGAAGAGGCAGAGAGACCATTAAAAGCACACCCAAAGACTCAACAGGCAGAGTCATCTGGGGCCATTTCACGCGGGGACAAATAGCCGTGAACATCTCATTTTACCAAGGACGGTACAACCAAGTATAGCATCTGGTACTGATTATGGAGGGCGTGAGTCCTTGGTGGAAGGCCAAATTCTTGTTTATTAACTCTTTTTATCAGGGTGGAGCACCATACAAAATATTACTAAATCTTAATTTTCCATTGAAAAGCATGAACATTTACATAAAGTTTTGATGCTTAAAATGTGGGATTCAGAAAATCTACTGCAATGCTAGGAGTCTTCCCAAGAGGTTTCCATGGGCCATGGAAAACAGAATCAGTAGGTAGCTTGTTACAAAAGCCAAAATCCTGGCCCTACCCTAAATCTATCAAATCTGACTTTCTAGACAGTGCCTATACCTGTGCCCTTTTAACAAGTTTCCCCAACAATTCTTATATGTATCAAAGTGTGAAAGCCACTGTACTAAATAAACAAGCTATTTCATAAGGAGTTAATCAAATGAAGGTTCTCGAAGACGGGGTCAGGAAGCAGAGGTCTGAATTTCAGTCCAGTCTGTGCCACTAACTCTTTGAGTGACCTCAAACAAGTCGCTTCTCCTCTCCTGGCCTCACTCTTTGGAGTGAGAGAAAGAACTAAGTGACTTGCAAGGCCCTTTCCAAGCCCAAATCTATTCAAAGTACATTTTTTGAAAAGTTCAAACAAGAAGGCAAGCATGTTTATAGGATGTGGGTGTCATTATCATCTTTCAGGATCATTGGATAAACTTCCAATGAGGGAAGAAAAGTCCACCAGGCTGTCATAGGAAATCCCATCATTCCCAAAGAGAGAGAGGACAGGTTAAGAGTGAGTCCAAGGAGAACATTGGAATACTTACCCTAAAGGAGAATTCGAGGTTTTCTCCTCCCCAAACTTCCATTCCTGTATCATAAGACCCCAGATATTCAAAATATTTCTTACTCACAGCAAACAGCCCACCAGCCATTGTTGGAGACCTAGAAAGGTGTGATATCCATATTTCACTGTAAGCAGCAGAAACCAGCACGGTTGGTCTAACCACCTTCCCACCACGAGCCCTTTCATCTGTTCACGCATCTCTAAGCATAAGCCGCTGTGTTCGTGCTCTGTGCCGCTGAGCCGGGCCTGCAGGCACAGACGTATCCCACGGCCCTTGCCCTGAGGAGGCTCACGGGTGTCTGAACAGGCAAGTACTCATGTTCACCAAGTCAGTCAGCCCTGGGGACACAGAGGACAGCAGGGGCAGGGAGAGGAGGGCTAAGTTTCCTGGAGGAGGCAAGGTCCGCAAGACGAAAGAGAGTCAGCATGGAAGAACGGACTGGTGCTCCAGCAGGAGCAGGTGCCAGACGGCGAGAGAAACCCTCCTACTTTTAGAAGCACAGAGATGCAAAAAGCCAGAGGGCACTTGCCCAGGGAGGATGGCCGCTGCCAGGCCACGGTGGCCTGTGGTCACACAGCTGCGCTCTCCCAGGCCAGGCACTCACAGACGCCACTCAGAGGCCAGTAAGCAGGAGACCACAGAAGTCACTCTGGCATCTTAAAGTGCCCAGTGTAAACTGCCCAGGAGGGCCAGTTCCGCTCCCGCTTGAGTGGTTTCCCCTCCAGGTCCCAGCCGGCCAGCGTCAGCCTGCTTCTCTGGCTGGTCTTGTTCTCTCCCTACCGGGTTCATCTAGAAGCCAGCACTGACTTCCGAAATGGCCCGAGGCTTCCATCCTACTACAGTGTAAGGTCCACTGCACAGAGACGCAGAGGTAAAAGAGTAGGCTCAGAAATGGGGGCAAGGAGACCATTAAGAGCACAACAACAATTTAAAATGCCAAGAGCCTCCAGCATCACGGCTTTCCCTGGACTTTGAGCTTGGGGCTAGGTGGGAAAAGGACAGCAGTAGTCCCTGTGGAAGGGAAGGTTCTAGACTACAAAGCACTTTCAGGTGTGCTTATCCTAAAAATCTGGGAAATAGGCGGGGTGGATACACTTGTACCTATTTCACAGGTGAGGAAACAGAGGTGCAGGTATATTATGGGATGGGGTGGACAGCTGTCCCTGAGCATGACTGAGGAAGGGACAATCAGAGTTTATACCAGCATGGCAGGCTGGATAGGAGCCTCCCTACTCTGTGCCTCAGTTTCCAAATGCTGAGTGAGGGACTCAGCAGCACGCTGTCCTAAGGGCCCCTACAGAAGCCTGGTGTTCCCCTCAATTCCTCCCTTCCCCGGTTCCTACTCAATTTCTCCCAGTTCTTCTACCTCAACATCTCTGGAATCTACCAGTTTCTGCCTTTGTCTCCTGACCCATCATTTCTGACCTGGGAGACTGCAAAGCCTCCTCGTGGTGTCCCTGTCCACACCCTGTCCCCTCCAGGCCCTTCCCACTTGGTACGCAGCACAGTCTTTAAAGAACGCAACAAGCTCAGGTCACTTCCTGCTCAGATCCCTTCAGTGGCTTCTGCCCTCTCAGGGCAAAGTCCAACCCCTCCCCTTGCAGGAACTGGCCCCCACAATCTCTCCAGCCTTATCTCTGGACATGTTCTCCTCGCTCGCTCCACTCCAGCCAACAGCGGGTCACCTCGAGGTCAGGACTCAGGTGGAAGGACTCAGAGCCCAACTGCCAAATGTGGACACAGACCTAAGACATCCTTCCCAGTTCAAAATAGCAGCCATAAAGCTGGAGTCCTCCTCCTGCCTGGCTCCTACATCTGTCTCCCAGGCGGTTCTGAACTTGGAAGGGGAGGAAGGAGCCAGACCACGACTTCAACACCTGGTCCTCCTGTGGGCCTGCTCTGCTCAGAACTAGACTGGCCACTGGCTGGAGCCGGCTCTTGCACCCCCAGGTCCACGCACCCCCAGGTCGAAGGGGCTTGATGGTGCTTTCTTGAGAACGACCATATGATCCAGCAATCCCACTCCTAGGGGTGCACCCAAAATAACTGAAAACAGGGACTCAAGCAGATAACAGCACACCAGCGTTCACAGCAGCATTATTTACAATATCCAAAAGACAGCCCAAGTGTCCGTCAACACGTGAACAGACAAACAAAATGTGGCTACATGTACAAAGGAATACTATTCAGCCATAAAATGGAATAAATTTCTGAAGGAAACTTGAAAACATTTTGTTAAGTGAAAGAAGCCAAACACAAAAGGATAAATATTGTGTGATTCTACTTACATGAGGTACCTAAGAGAGGGAAATTCATAGAGACAGAAAGTAGAACAGAGGTTCCCAGGGGCTGGGAAGGGGAGAAAGGGGAGTTATTGCTTAATGGTATAGTTTCTGTGTGGGACGATGAAAAAGCCCTGGAAACGAGCAGAGGTGATGGTCGCACAACACTGTGAATGTGCATGATGCTGCTAAAATTGTACACTTAAAAATCGTTAAAATGGTAAATTCTCTATTATGCATATTTTACCACAATTTAAAAATTAAATTAATTAATTGAAATATACCAGCCAGGCATGGTAGCTCACACCTGTAATCCCAGCACTTTGGGAGGCTGAGGTGGGAGGATAACTTGAGCCCAGGAGTTCAAGACCAGCCTAGGCAATATATTGAGATCCCCATTACTATAAAAAATAAGAAAAATCAGCCAGGTGTGATGGCACGCGCCTGTAGTCCCAGCTACTCAGGAGGCTGAGGCTGGAGGATCGCTTGAGCCCAAGAGTTTGAGGTTGAAGTGAGCTATGATGACACCACTGCACTCCAGCCTGGGTGACAGAGCAAGATCCTGTTTCTTAAAAAATAAAGAATTAAAATATACCAATATATAATATATGTGTGTAGAGAAGATATTTAATAAAAACAAACAAATGTTCTGGGGAAAAAGGTGGGAGGAAGGGAGGTAGGGATGCTGACAGCTAACCATCCCTCCCGAGGGCCTTCCTTGACAGGTCAGCCAGACTCAACCAGGCACACTCAAAAACTCAGTCACCCAGAGGTCGACCCCTGACCTGATGACGTCGACGGGGGACCGCATCCGCATCCTCTCCTTCTCGGGAACCACGTGCCACGTGAACACCAGCCTCCAGTCGAAACCTCCGATCTGGGGCTCCCCAGCGTTCCCCAGGTACTCGAAGGTGTTCCAGTCGATCACGTCAATCACTGGGCACACCACTGCCGACTCCTCTTCATGGATCCTGCAAACACCCAAGACATCCCGTCTCTCCTATGTGGATGGGCAGCAGGAGAACAATTAGGAAATTCTAGAATGAACTCACACCCGAGAAAGGCCTCCTTGTCTCATTCCAGGTATCTGTAGCCATGTCAGAGCCCTGGCAGGTGAACACCATGGAGGATGCTGGGGTTGGGGGGTTAATGTGAAAAGTCCCACGGCTTGAATATTCTCTGATTCAAGCTATGGACACTCTGACCAAACCCTCTATGAATGTCAAGGCATGTAAAAAGCAAAGGTAACAGCCGGGCGAAGTGGCTCACGCCTGTAATCCTAGCATACTGGGAGGCCGAGGAGGGAGGATTGCTTGAGGTCCAGAGTTTGAGACCAACCTGAGCAAGAGGGAGACCCCGCCTCTACTAAAAATAGAAAAAATTAGCCAGGCATGGTGGTGTGTGCCTGTAGTCCCAGCCACTCGGGAGGCTGAGGCAGGAGGATCACTTGAGCCCAGGAATTTGAGGTTGCTGTGAGCCAGGCTAACGCCACTGCACTCTAGCCCAGGCAACAGAGCAAGACTCTGTCTCCAAACAAAAAAACAAAAAAAAAAAAAAGGTAACTTTTTGAGAAACAGCAGATTTCCAATTTCTCAGGAGTACAATAGGTTTAATCACAATGAAACATCTTAATGGCAAGAAATAATTATCTCCCTCAAAACAAAGAGGGACCCAGAACAAAGGGTCAGCTCTGGAGTTAGAACATAAACTCTGATCCTACTCCCTAATCGCTGTGTGACATTAGCCGGGTCACCTAACCTCTCAGAGCCCTTGTCTCAATGGTAACACTGGAATAATAATACCTATTTATAGGGTTAACATGAGGCTTTCCCATGAAAATGTTTGTAAGATGGCTGGCAGAGAACCTGGAGCTACTGCTGTTTTTTTCTTTTAATTTTTGTTATTGTAAAATATTACACATAATGAAAAACGCTGTAATTTCCCTTTGCCTGTGTGTGGGTTTAGCTGTTCCCTCCACAAACATTATTACAAGCCCAGCCATCCTTCCACGTGCTCCCAGACTGTGTTTCTTTGTGTTCGACACCACACCAGGAAAGACAAGCTGAGACAGGACCACACGTGAACACTAGATTTCTTTGGTTTGCATTTTAGGGGCTGTTACCTGAAATTTGAGGACTAAAAATCCTAACAGTCACACCACACAGGGCAATGAAGCAGAGATCAACTGGACTTGGGCTACAGTGTCCTTAGAGGGGATATCATAAATACCACTCTGAGGTCAGAATTACAATTTTAGGGGAAGTGCACCATTCAAGATAGGTTGTGTGAGGCAGAGACTCAAATCTCTAGTTCCCCAAACTGAGGACATTACAGACTGGGTATCCACCAACACCTACTCTTTAAAGAAACTGAGGGCATTATTAAAAGGATTGAGAGGTCTAATGGTCAGACCTGCTGGGCAAGTCCCAAGACACTGCCTGGCAAAGACCAGGTCGTCCAGGAATCGATGACATGCGATCAGGCTGGCTGGAACCACCCATAACCTAATTTTTACAGAAGGGGGACAAGGAGGGAGTGCAGTGCCAGTGCTGGGGTACAGGACTGCAAATCCCAGGTAGAGAGGGTACAGGCCTCACGGGGATGCTATTGGCATCCGTTCTTTGCTGCGCAGGGCTGAACTGCATACAAAATGCCAGGAGCCCTACCTGATTGACATGGCAACCAAGAACACCCTCCCACATTTCCAAAAGCGCCTGGAGGCAAAGTGTTGCTGCTCCTGGCTGGAAGCACCTGAGAGACAGTCTACAATCCAATGTGTTCCAACTCTGGTGCACACTCAAGTCCCGTGGGAAGCTTTTGAAACATCCAAAAGCCCAAGCCCCAGCCCCAGAGAATCAGATCCAAACAGTCTGCCCTAAGACCAAGCATTGGTATGTTTAAAAAGTTCCCCAAGTATTTCTAATGGACAGCCCAGGTGAAAAGCCCCCTCATCTACAGGCACAGAGCAAGGATGTGGTTACAGGAAGGCAGGCCAGTCTCCAAAGGGTGGGCTGAAGTGGAATTCTAGGCGGCATGAGTGCATCAGCTGAAGAGGAAAAATGTCCCCTCCCTGTGACTTCAGACCAGCCTTGAGATGGCCATTTACATGCACTGTGAGGGAAGAGGAACCCACAGGTCCAGCCCAGAGTGGGCACTCGATTATCGCTAAGTTCTAAATGATCTCAGACTCTGTCACAGGCTTGAGCAATGCTGAGTCTTTGCTGCTGGTGAAGCTGGTCAGATCTGAGAAGGAAAAAGAGGCAGCTATAGCACCCGTCCAGGTCAGAGCCGGTACACCAGGAAGGGGCAGAGCAGGGGGCAGCTTGGTCATATCCAGGAAGGGAGGTAAGCGGGTCCCTAGCTCTTCCAGATGACCCTAGCAACCCAAGCCTTGAAGGCCATGGGGAAGCAGGTTCCCAGCTGCAGAGACACTGACCCCCCGGGCTTTGCCCGCCCCACACAGGGGAGACCCTTCTATCTTCCTCTCCCACCTGGGGAGCTCCTGGTTTGCCTGCCCAGCTCCTGACTTCCGTGATACAGAAACAGGAGAATGGGTGGAAAGAGACAGAAGGGATGAAAGTCGGGGCCCAGCAGATGGTGGCTTCCTGGAGGGGCAGGTAGGAGGGTGAGTGAACAGCAGGGACAATGGCCTTGAGAACTGAGCTGCATTGTGGCCTTCATGGGCCCCTTCTTCCACAAAAAGAATAGACATATTAAAAAGTATATTTTATGACTATAGTGGTATATAATCCAAGCTAGATTTGTTATTATATACTCATTATTATGATATTCATTTCTTCCCCTTCTGATTTAAAAGAAATTAACATAAACACATTTTTGTGGGTCCCTTCCAGGTTCATGGGCCCTGGGCACTGTGCCTCCTGGGTGTAACAGATAAGTCAGCTTGAAAGAAATACAGCCAAAGGTATATTCTCTAGCAATGTGATTCAATTTGATTGACAATTTGTTTTAAATTTTCTTGGTTGAGGACACTTCCTAAATTTTCTACAATAAACTTGGATAAGAAACAATAATAAAAGCAAACAGTGACACAGGACCTCCTCCATGCTGGCATGTTCTAAACACTTTTTTCTATGTGTTAAATCACTTGAGGGCCTCAACAGCCCGATGAAGTGGGACTGTCATCATGCCTAGTGACAGAGGATCTGCCCGGGGAGTAGCTGGGCCCAGGCGCCCACTGCCCCTCCAGCAACGTGATGCATTTGTTCCCTCTCCAGGTGGGTGGCTCACGCACCTCTGCAGCAGTGGCTCCAGCCACCCCTCGTGGCACTCACAGTGACAGTCCAAGAAGGTTAGCACGTCACCTTTCGCTGCGGATGCCCCCAGCAGCCGCGCTCGCACCAGGCCCTCTCTCTTGCCCGCGCGGATCAGGCGCACCTTGGGCAGGCCCGACAGCTCATTGGCCAAGCGCTCCTTCAAGTGCTCTGGGGAGGCAAGCAGAGTGACAAGGGTCACCGTGACACTCCTGGCAGAGTGCCTCATCCCAAGCTGGGCCTTCCCCGTACCTCCCCGTTCCAAAAAGAAGATGAAACAGACACAAGCCTCCTTTGCTCTGCTGCCTGCGACATCCTGACCTCACCCAGGACCAAGGTTAGAAGTGCTCTGAAGGCCAGGGGTGTCTGGGCTGGAGGGATTCCAGAACCACCATTTGCTCCCCGTCAAAACACAGGCACACTGAATTGTACACTTTAAATGGGTGAACTGTACAGTGTGTGACTGTATCTCAATAAAGCTGCTATCAAAGAAATACTTTATAGCTTAACTTGTGAACATTTAAAAATAAAAAACACATGAACCACCTAACCACCATTTTTCTAAAAATAGTAATTATGCTAACCGAAATCTTCTCAGGAGTACTTTACAGTTTATAGTAGTAGTAACAATAACAACGGCAGCTAACATTATAGAGGAACTGCTGTGCCAAGTACTAAGTGATTTATAGACAAACCCATCTGATCACAACTATCCTATGGGGCAGGTGTTAGTATTATCCCCATTTCACAGATGAGGATGCTGAGGCCAGAGAGGCTAAGAAACCTGCCCAAGGTCACAGAGCAAGTAAGCTTCGGAGCCATGATTTGAACCCAGGGAATCTGGCTCTAGACTCCACAGGCTTAACACTAGCCCAGAGTCTTCTCCTGCAATTTCTCATCCTTACTAAACAAATCAAAAACGTGTCCGAGTTTATCCCATTTTGCAGAAAGGAAATGAATGAAAAGGTGTGCCTACAGTGAGCCTTGGCCACTAGGCCTCCCAACTCCACAGACGGGACTCTGGGACTGGAGGTCGAGTCACACACCTCAACGGGTCGGGTGGAGGCAGGTGGGAACCCACTCAGGCAAAATAAAAATGAGAGCATTTCCCCACATCAATATGGGCTTTGGGCTCAAAGTCCTCAACCACTAGTGAAGGGGAAAATTTTATGAAATGTTTCAGGTTGCTTCATAGTTTATGAAAATGTTTCTCTAATTATCCTTGACACTTAAAAACATTCATTGGTTGATTTTTTAAAAAATCCTAATTATAACTGCAAATAAGCTGACAGCAGGAATAAGGGAGGTAATTGCAAGCAAAGCTAATTAGCCAGTGCCCAGCAAACACACAAGAATATGCCTGTGTAGCCTCCCTGCACCCACGATGGGATCTGTCAGCATTAATTTTATGTCTGTCTGCGCTGTCTTCCTGCATCTGGGAGGGCCGACACCCCTTCATCAAGCTCACACTGACACTGCAGAAACGGCGGGGAGGGCGGCGGGGCACCTGCTCTGCTTTCAAAAGTTCCCACAGTGGTACCAGGGGAAGCCTGGCCCACGCTACCTAACGTTTCTGGGAGAACTGAGCCAGGTCAGAAGGCATGCCTGACTGCTACAGAGCAGTTTACTTTCATCAAGATAAAACAAATAATGTGACATTTGCTTTTAGATGAATATATTTGTGAAATGGTGTTTTTTCCACTTTATCATGATGTTTTAAACTATTTCATAAACATGGAAGTTATCATCTAACAAGAGCTAACTATATGCCAGGCATCAACCTAGCACATGATCTACCTTATCTCATTTAATCCTCACCATGATCCTATAAGGTAGAAACTATTATTATTCCCATTTTACAGGGGCTGAAGCCAAGGTTGAAACTGGATAAAGTCATTGCTCAAAGTTGCATAGTCGCTAGGTGTTGGACAGGCGATTCCAACCCAGGCAGTGAAATTGAAGGCAACCGAGAGGAAAGGACAATAGGAAACAGACGAGCACCTACTATGTGCTGGCTGACACATGGGTTCTGTCCTATATGTGACCTCATTTAATCCTCACTACAACTCTCTGAGACAGGTGTGGACAGACCCATTTGCAAGGGAGAAACTGAGGCTCAGACAAGACAAGCAACTCATCCAAAGGGCCATGATCGGATCGTGGTGAAGCCTGCCTCAGACCCCTGTGCCCTGACCCCAGAACTCAGTGCCCACTAGGCCACGCTCAGCATCACACCCCAGCCTGGCTTGCACGCTGCCATGGAGACCACTGCTTGTGCCCAAAACCCACTCTGCCCATGACCCACAGCTGGGCACACACCACCAGGATAAAGGCCACATCTCCCAGCCTCCCAGGCAGCCATGCTCTGCTCAGTGGGAGGGAAGGGGAACTTCCAGGTGTGCCCCCAGAGAAAGGGTATCACTCCCCTTCCCCTTTAAGCCCTCTGGCTGACCAGGGTGCACAGGAGGAGAAAAACCAGCCTGGACCACGTGGACCAAGGCAGCACGGCATCCTGGAGAAGGTGGAACCACGGCACAGGAGTCGAGTCCCCTACCACGTGGAGCCGCCACGCCCATCCTGGACTAGCGCAGCAGATCTGTGATGTGGGAGATCTGTTTCTACCTCGTGTGATCACTGTTATTTTGAGTCTCTGTAAGAATAGCCCAACTCACACACCAATTAGAACACGCACAGGCCAGCGCTGAAGTCAGACAGAGCAGGCACAGTAAGCAGTGGCTGTTTCCCTGGGGTGGCCCAGGGATGGTCATTTGGTTTGAGACGGGCTCTAGCAACTAAGCCCACAGTGCTACCTGTGGGCTTAGTTGCTACAGCCTTGACACTTGCCCTCAGTTAAGCTTAGCTGCCTCACTTCAGCTAGTCCCAAACAGTCACGGCTGATGCCACTCCAGCGACACCGCCAACACCAGCCAAGCCAGGGCTCCGTTGCGCATGGGCACCACAGAAGCCCCCACCCTCCCCGCTTGCATCCTCACCACTGCCCACTTCTGCCATCAGCCATTCTCCACACTGCAGGCCCAGTGACCTCGTCAGATAGACCTGGTCCTTCTTGTCCCCCTCAGGCCTTCTGACAGCTCCCTGTCAGGCTCACATTTAAGCCTCAACCCCTTCTGGTGGCCTCCAAGCTTCTGCCAGATCTGGCCCTGCACACTCTGCAGCTCCACTCCCATATCACCTCTCCTCGTTGATGATCGGCCCCAGAGAATGCCCCGCTCATTCCTGCTCCGCACTTGCTGTTCCTGGGCCCGGGCTGCTGTCCCAGAGAGCTTCATCGGGCACAGGGGGACACAGGAAGCCTGTCCTTACCGGGCCTATCCCACCGCTGCTGCATCGCACTCTCACCTCCCAGACACTGCCACGGAAGAACAGGCTCCTCCAAGAGCCCGGGCTGGGGGCTCACCTCTATCACTGTAGTCATCCACCAGGATAACTTCTTCCAGCAGGATGTCCGGGGAGGTCTCGAGGACGCTGTAAACTGTCCGAAGGAGAGTTGACCAGGCTTCATTATAAAACGCTATGACAACAGATGTTGTGGGCAAATTATCATAATCATATTTCTTCTCTTTGCACCTGCAAAGACAACACAACTTCAGGAATTGAGAACCCAACCCAAGTGAGTGCTGGGGACACAGCAAAGAAGGGGACAAGGTCCCCTGGGGAACGAGAAATAATCTGCCCGAGGATCTTCCAGAGCCCTGCCGTGTGCCACTAGGAGACCAAGCAGATTCTAAGAAAGGTTTCAATCATGATGCCCAACACGCTTTTACTGTGGGATATTGTTTTAAGCTGTAAAGCAATTTTTAGACTTGAGCAACATACAAACCAGGCAGAATCAGAAGAGGGAAACTGCTACTTCTCCCTCCCCAGCAGCTGTCTCTCTGTCCCCTCCACTCCAATCCCACTGCCTGGAATGGCCTTTCCTCCCTTCTCTACTTGGCAAATGCCCTGTCCTCTCTCAAGAGCAGCTCAACCCTATTCTCCCCTGGGAAGCCCCAGGGACCACCTACCTCGGGCAGCTACTGGCTCCTCAATGCTCCCCGGCGCACGGCCCGCTCCATCTCAGCTCGTGCCGCCACAGTACTCTGGTTACTCGTGTGCCCCTGGCCTCTCCCTACCTGCCCCCAGCACCCAGCAGTGTCTAGGCCTGACAAAGGTGGTGTGCCACACGCACAAACTACAACTGTGGCTAGAACCTATCAACATTCCAGGCAGGACTCTGTGGAGGACACTGACGCCTGGTGCTCCTGCCGCCCTGCTTCACGATGTGGCAGCTGCACAGTGGGGTGGGCCCTGACTGGCAGTGACAGGGGCCAGTAAGCTCCCTCTTTGTTCGGTGGAATTTGCTGTCACTTTGCACTGAGGGTTCCCTGTTTGACACAGAATTCTATTCTGGGTGACCTGTGAAAACCTCCCAGTGTCACGGGACTGACTGGAAAACCATCAGTGGGAAGTGGTTGATGGGAAGATGGGAGAGGAACAAAACCCCAAGAGGTACCATGGGGACACCAGAAGCACCAGAGTTTGAGTGCTGGGGGCTGGCTGAAGGCTGGATGTGTCCAAGAAGGGGGTAAAATGCTGAGGACCAGCCGGGCTCCCTGGGCAGCTAAGGCAAGGCCTTCGGGGACAAGCTCAGAGAGCAGATCAGAGAGCACAGGAGGGAGATGCAGGAGGCGGCGGGGGGTGGGGGGGGGCGGCACTGACACCTGCTGCCTGTCTACCACGTGCCACCCTGTGCCAGTGGGCCCTTTGTCAGCCAGTCACCAAACACTTCCTGGTCACATACTGTGTACCACATAGGCCACGGGAGCTCACATTTGGAGGGGACAAGAATCAAGTAAACAAATCAGTAATTACAGAAAGTGATCCATGCTGTGAAGAACATAAAGGTGGGTGATGAGAGAGCAACTGTGGAGAAGAGTGGGAAGGGGGAGGGGAAACTACAGGACAGGTGATCCCGGGGGGGGGGGCCTCCCTGAAAAGGTGACATTCAGGATGAGACATGCAGGACAAGGGACACAGCCCCATGAAAAGCCAGTGTTTTTTTCCCTTTTATTTTACTATGAAAAATTCCAAACATACAAAGAGTAGAGCGAATAAAAACCGCTGGGTACCCTTTGCTCAGTGTCAATGATTCTTAATGCACTGTCAGTCTCGATTCATCCACGTCAACACCCACTCCCCCATCCCAGATTAGTTTTAAAGAAAATCCAGCAGAGCGTAGCATCTGTAAATATTTCAGTATGAGTCTCTAACAGATAAGGATTCTTTTTTATAATAAGCACAATTTCCTTGTCATATCTCTAGAAATTACAATTCCTTAGTGCTATCATAGCTTCAGTCTATAACCTTTCATCAAATTAAGCAGCTGTGGGTTGGAAGACACAACATTCTTTAATGAACCAATAAGAGGGACAAATGCTGCCAATCATAACAGTAGGATGTTGTGATTTTTAAGACATATTCTGATTTTAGAAATGTTGAAATGTGGAAAAAAATGTGTCTTAAGATCAATGAAATGTAGTACTTCATTGTATTAATACCTCAAAACCACTCCCTATGTTAGCATTTATTTTTCCGATTTTAAAGGCGAAGCTCAGAGAGGTGGAGTAACTTGGTCAGTTCACAGAGCACTTGCTAGTGTGTACTGGGCTGAGATCTCTGTGTCCAGAAGTCTTGTTACAAGGTTCCTTCCACCCAAGAGAAGGCTCAGATGAGCCATCTGACTCCAAATAAAGATCCCTTTATCACATCTTCCCATCCGGCCCTCCCCCTACCAAGATATGGACAATTTCTCTTCTCCTCTTTCTCAGGGTCTTCCAAGGGGTTCCAGCTCCCTCTTCCTAATGCCAGGACAGCTTCTGCAGCAAGCTCTCGGGCTCCCTGGCAGCAGCCTAGCTCTGCTGTCACTTATCCGAGAGTCTCTAACAGGGCTGGCTCTTCTCAGCCACCTTTATATTCTCATCCCTGATGAATCTGGAGGTCCTGCTCTGGGCACTCAAAGAAAAATCAGCCCAGGCTGGAAGCACGAAAGCTCTGGCACCATGAAGCCACAGAGAATCCCCACTAGCACCTAACTAGCTGGGAGCTGAATCCTCAGACGCCATGGGCTTTCAATTTGTGGAAGTAGTTAATGTAGCACTGACCCTGAGAAAGGTTTTTATGCTCCACAGGGGGGAGCCTGGTCCACACTCAGGACGAGAATTCAGCTCTGTTTCTTGGAGGGAAGGATATCAAAGAATTTGTAGATATATTTTAAAACCACAACAACAGGAGAGATAGTATGTGACTTCCAACACTAGGTCATAAGACATCGAGGCTTCCTCTTTGTTTCCTCAATGGAATGGATCATCCATTCTGGGAAAGCCAGCTGCCATGTTGTGAGGAGACTCAAGCAGCCCTGTGGAGGCATCAATGCTGCAAGGAACTGAGGCTTCCAGCCAAAAGCCAGCACAAACTTTCCAAGCATGCGAATGAGCCGAACTCCAGCCCCAGTCAAACCTTCCTAGAACGAAAGCCCCAGGCAACATTTTGGCTGTGATCTCAAGTGAGACTCCAAGCCAGAACCACCCAGCTAAGCTACTCCTGAATTCCTGTCTCACAGAAACTATGTAAAATAATCAGTGTTTATCATTGTTGTAAGCCACTAAGTTTTGTGGTAGTACATACCTTGAAATAAATCACAAGAAAACTATCTGACAAACCCAAACTGCGAGACATTTTATAAACCTATAAATGTGCCTATACTCTTAAAAAATGTCAATGCCGTGCCAGACCACAGAAGGCTGTGGGACTGTTCAGAGTGATGGAGCCTAAAGAGACATGGCAACCACATGGCACAGCTGATTCTTCCTTGGACACCTCAGTAGGAAGGAAAAAAAGTTGCTCTAAAAGTTGGGACTGCTGGAGAAATCCAAGATTGTATCAATTTCCTCAGTTTGATAATTTATCTTGGTATCCTGAGAGAATGTCCTTGTTCTTGGGAAATACATGCGAAGTAAGGACGGATAAAGAACTGTTATCTCCATGATTGGATTAGTAAACTGTGGTATATGTATACCATGGAATATTACTCAGCTATAAGGAATGATGAAGATACGACATCTCTATGGTTCTCCTGGAGAGAGTTGGAACCCATTATATTAAGTGAAGTATCCCAAGAATGGAAAAACAAGCATCACATGTACTCACCAGAAAATTGGTTTCCCTGATCAACACCTAAATACAAATCTGGGAACGACACCAATTGGACATCAGACTGAGGTGGGGGGTGGGGGAGGGGATGGGGGTATGCCTACACAATGAGTGCATTGCGCACCATTTGGGGAGTGGTAACACTTGAAGGTGCTGACTCGGGAAAGGGGGGGTGGGGAAAAAAAATATGAAACTGTTGTTTTAAAAAAAAAAAAAAAGAACTGTTATCTCTGTAACTTGCTCTCAAATGGGTATAATATTATAGTAGACATATAGAAAGAGAAACATTAAGTAAATGGGGCAAAATATTAATGGGTGGATTTAGGTGGAGGATTTACAACAGTTTGCTGTGCTATTGCAAATTTTCCACAGGTTTGAATTTTTCAAAGTTAAAAGTTTAATACAAAAAGAAGAAAGAAAGTTTAATATTGCAAACATATGTGTGTATGTATGTATCGAAATACTTATTAGTATGTCTGGATTATTTAACTCCTGCATACTAGACAGGATGCATAGAAAAGCTATATAGTGCTAAGCTGTAGCCCACTAGGAGCCACAGAAAGAATGAATTATTTATACTACATGAAAAAAAGTGAAACCTAAAATAAAGATTTTTTTTAACCTTTAAAAAAAGATGCAGGCCAGGCATGGTAGCTCACGCCTGTAATCCCAGCACTTTGTGAGGCCAAAGCAGAAGAATTGCTTGAGGCCAGGAATTAGAGACCAGCCTGGGCAGCATAGCAAGATCCCGTCTCTACAAAAAATTAGATTAAATTAAATTAAATTAAAAATTAGTTGAGTGTGGTGGTGCATGACTATAGTCCTAGCTACTCAGGAGGCTGAGGCAGGAAGATCACTTGACCCCAGGAGTTTGAGGTTGCAGTGAGCTATGATGACGCCACTGCACTCAAACCACAGTAACAAAGCATGACCCTGTCTCCAAAACACATAAACAAAAAAAGATGCTGCTAAAACTTAGTTTCAAATATGCATAGATTTAAAGAGAAATGAGAGAAAATGAGGATGGTAAAGTTTTCAAAGTGAAGTTTATTCAATGTAAAGAATTGTCCTTACATATGAAATCACATCCTTACTGTATTAGATTAAAATTTATTTCTTCTCTGCTTGACCAAACAGAGTTGGAACCATATATCAGCCCGTCTTCAGTTTTTTTTGTTTATGTGTTCTCACTGCTCGGTGAAAACCAAAGGCCTAAGGGCCACTGTCCTAGAATGTCGGGGTGGGTTCTTTATTTGTGTCACCTAAATCACAGGAAAGCTGGATGCCAATTGGCAATTCATATCCAGAGCTTTAAAATGTTCCTCTTCTTTTTGATCTCATATCAATATATCTAAGAATTTCTTGCCTAAGTAATAATCAGATACCCTTAAGGAGGCTTGTTAAAAAATTTTTTGTTAACATTATTTATAATAGCAAAAAGCTGCACACAATTTGTCCAGCAAGAAAGAAACAGTTACAGTACGGCTGCATGAAGAAATGCTACATGGCCATCAAAAACACATTTTTAAAGACTATTTAATGATAAAGAAGAATGGTCACAGTATAATGTTAAATCAAAAAAGCAGTGTAGAGGCCAGGCGTGGTGGCTCACGCCTGTAATCCTAGCACTCTGGGAGGCTGAAGCGGGCAGATCATTTGAGCTCAGGAGTTCGAGACCAGCCTGAGCAAGAGCGAGACCCCGTTTCTACTAAAAATAGAAAGAAATTATCTGGCCAACTAAAATATATATAGAAAAAATTAGCCGGGCATGGTGGCACATGCCTGTAGTCCCAGCTACTCGGGAGGCTGAGGCAGTAGGATCGCTTAAGCCCAGGAGTTTGAGGTTGCTGTGAGCTAGGCTGATGCCACGGCACTCACTCTAGCCAGGGCAACAAAGCGACACTCTGTCTCAAAAAAAAAAAAAAAAAAAAAGCAGAGTAGAAATCTATAAGTAGCCAATTCTAGAAACAACAATATGTATGTGAGTACGCTCCCCCATAAACAATAAACAGTAGAAAGAAATATGCCAAAAATGTTATCAATGGTGATCTCTAACAAGTGGGATTATCACTGATTCCTATTTAATGCTTTATATTTTTCTGCATTCTAAAATTGTCCAACAATGAACATGCATAATTTGTATAATCATAAAAAAATATTATTTTTAAAAGGCTCGATCGTATTTCTTTAGCTCCCCATTGCAAATGCTCTCATTGAGCAATAATTTAATATTCTTCCATTTCCTTTTCTCTTGGCCTAGCTTGTTTCTTAAAACATCTCGCAAAGGCTCTCTCCTTTATGAACTTCAATACAGATGCTCCTCAAGTTATGATGGGGTTATGCCCCTATAAACCCAGCATAAGCCGAAAACATCCTAAGTTGAAAATGCATTTAGTTCACCTAACCTATCGAACATCATCGCTTAGCCTGGCCTACCTTAAACATGCTCGGAACATTTCCATTAGCCTACAGTTGGGCAAAATCACCTAACAGAAAGCCTATTTTATAATAAAGTGCAGAATATCACATATAATTTATTGGATACTGCACTGACAGTGAAAACCAGAATGGTTGCCTGGTACCATTATAAAACTGAAAAATCTTAAGTTGAATCATCTTAAGTCAGGGACCATCTGTACATCCTTTTGAAATGTCTGACTCTGCATCCAGGAAAAATACTCTCTTCCTTTTCCTGACTGGTATAATAACAACCTGTGCATCCTTCGATTAGACAAGGACAACTATGCATCACCTAGGGCTCCACTTTTGCCTTACGGACAAAAACTCAGAGCTGAATTTAATGTCAAATCATAGGAAACCATCATTTCCCTAAATTTCTGGTATATCGCATGTGCTTTGTAAGGGCAGGGGCAGAGTGGTGTTTGTCTCTGTATTTTCAGCACGCCTTGTACCTTACCTGGTAATAGCAGTAACACCTGCTGAATGCTTACTACATAAGAGGCACTGTGCTAAGCATTTTACATGCCATTATTTCATCTAACCTTCATGATCTCTGGGTAGGGACTACAGTAATCTCTACTAGTAGAGTACATGTCTATGTATTATATGGATATGGATAAATGGATGCAGTAAATGCCTCCTCCTCTTCTTTTGTCTTTATATTAAGGTTATCACATAGTGTCTTTAAAAAAAAAAAAAAAAACCTCATATCCTTTGCTAGAACAGGCTAGGGAGATGGTAATGTACATTTGTATGTGTAACCTGCCCAGATCCTTCCTCCTTTCTCCTTGATTTCTCTCACATGAACCACGCCTCCCCAGCTCTCAGTCTATGTGGTCTGTGTAAAGATAAACACACACACACACACACACCCTACCTCTGAGAAGGCTACATGCCTCAGGCCTGACCAATCACGATATCCTAATGCCATCATTTGAGTCACTGAATCCAGGGCCCAGAATAACCTGAACACTGTTCTAATCCCAAACTTTTCTGTGACAGAAGCCAATATATTTTCTTGTACATATATGTCAGTTTGCATGGGATTTTCAGTCACTTTCAACCAAAAGAATTTTGACTAATACAGAAAATAAGTATTTTTAAAAAAGTGAATATAGGCCTTCTACTTCTGGCACTATGGAAGACTAAAATGTCTGGAGAATATACATTCCAAAAAATCTCTTGGTATAGAAACCCAAAAAAGCCTTGATAAAATACTTTTAAAAAATCTTTTAAATGCATGGCTCAGCTGACAGGAAAGTAAAAGAAGTCCTCAGCACGCACGAACAATAAGAAAACACCAATCTAGATATTAGTGTTAGCCACAGAGCATAAAATAAATATGCTTAATATACTTAAATAAAAGAAAACTTCAAATGAAGGCAAAGAAACAAGAATGACAGACAGGTTTGAGTCACTGTAGGTATCTCATAGCAATGGTACAAACCAGCTGACAATGCAATAATATCTTCAAATGTCAAACTATCAACCTAGACTTACATACTCAGCAAAACTATCTTTCAAGAACAAGAGCAGGCCAGGTGGGTGCAGTGGCTCGCGCCTGTAATCCTAGCACTCTGGGAGGCAGAGGCAGGAGGATCGCTCAAGGTCAGGAGTTTGAGACCAGCCTGAGCAAGAGCGAGACCCCGTTTCTACTAAAAAATTGAAAGAAATTAACCAAATAACTCAAAACATATAGAAAAAATTAGCTGGGCATGGTGGTGCATGCCTGTAGTCTCAGCTACTCAGGAGGCTGAGGCAGAAGAATTGCTTGAGCCCAGGAGTTTGAGGTTGCTGTGAGCTACGCTGATGCCACGGCACTCTAGCCTGGGCAACAGAACAAGACTCTTTCTCAAAAAAAAAAAAAAAAAGCAAGACAGAACTAAAATACTGGAGTAAAATGAGAGGGAAGGTGATCAATGCTAAAAACATGTAAGGGCCACAGTTAATAATTACCTTTAGTGTTCACTGAGTTAAAATACATATTTTAAAATTTACCACTAGAGATGAGAAATAGATAATACAGGCCAAGCGAGTTGGCTCATGCCTGTAATCCCAGCACTCTGGGAGACCAAGGCAGGAGTATCACTTGAGGCCAGGAGTCTGAGACCAGCCTGAGCAACATAGTGAGACCCCATCTCCACAAAAAAATTAAAAATTAGCTAGGAGTGTTGGTGAGTGCCTACAGTCCTTGCTACTTGGGACGATCACTTGAGCCCAGGAGTTCAAGGCTACAGTGAGCTATGGTCACACCACTGCACTCCAGACTGGGTAACAGAGCGAGACCCCGTTTCTAAAAAAAAGAAAAAAGAAATAGATAATAAAACTGCTAAATTAGTAAAGAGAGAAAAATGGAATAAGAAATGGGTGAAAGCCTCTATCAACTCAAGAAGCAATAGGAAAAAATATGGGAAAAACACATTTTGAAAAGCATAACAAATAGCATAAAATAAGATGATGCAATCAAATCCAAAAGTATCTGTGAGCACAATAAATATAAATGGATATAACTATCTAGTTGAAAGTCAGTGATTGTCAGTCTGGATTTTTTTTTTTTAATGACAGCACAAGATGGAACAATATACTATTCCGAGACACACCAAAAACATATGGACACAGAATGAGTAAAAGAAAAAGGATGGAAAAAGGTATCATGAAAATACTCATCAAAATTGAACATGTTCTATGGATTTGAAGTACTAACTCAAAGAAAGAACACCACTCTGACTACCACAAGATGGGTCTAATAAGAATTAGTAAAACACTGCAGTTTTCAACCTCGTTGGGGAAGCGAAAGAAACATCAGTCTAACACCCACACCATGTGTGATGTTTTTCCAAAGATAATGTCCTTATGAGAACAGACAGACTACTTTTCTGCAAAAGAGGAAATCCTGACCAACTCCCTCCTGCCAACCCTAGCAAGACACATTAACTATTGCTGACTTACCTGTTTAGAACTTTGAAACTCTTTGCCACCCCAGTACCCAAATCCTGTTCCCTGAACTCAGACACACATCTGCAATTATAGTATTAACAAGGCTAAAACCAGAGCAAGCAATCAAGAAATGCAAACACTACTGCATTAACTCCAGGCTTTCCCGACCAGGAATTCACAGCTCTTCTGCCAAGGCAGAGAGTGGCTGATGTCCGTAGATGTGCCTGGGGAAATGCACAGCCCCGAGGGCCCTGGCACTTCACTTTTTCTCTCCTACTAAATAGGCCAGAATGCAAATGAGAATGATGCTTCAATGATCATCTTAAGATCCCTGCTTCTATGAAAACGAAAACTTTTTTGCAAATTTTGGTGCAACATTATTAGCAACCATTTCTTTGTGACACACCTCTCAACTGACTGTGATGTCATCACTGGTTTCAACAGCATATGACCTGTTATTAATCCTTACTTTGTCTAATTCTGGTATTCTCCCACACCCTCAAAAGCACTTGCCCTAAATTTTCTGAGTCAGAAATCCACAGGTTCTAGGCCAGCAGCTTTATGGCAGACTCAGCCTAAGGTCCTATCCACAGAAATTCTGATTTAACTGTTCTGGGAAAGGTCCCTGGCATCAGTTTTTTTTTAAAGTTCCCCAGGGCCACAACCCAGCTATCTGACTCCCCACTTTGGCTTGCTATGAACTTGAGTGAAAGTTCCTCCTCCTTGCTAGGATCAAACGAGATGCTACTTATGAAAGTGCTGCAGACCCTAAGTATACTTGCTGTACCATGCACGGATGCCTTGTCATTATCCTCCCTCCCCTCAACTCAGTACTGTAACTTATAGAAATAAAGCTGTGCTCTAATCCACTAGCATGTGAATTATCAGATTTACAGAAGGGCAGGGTCTACAGTGCATCTCACAGAATTAGAGTCAACCCTCTGAAATGTCTCTTTATTGGTCTGGCCCTGTCCAAGGGGGCAGTCACAGTGCCAAGCCTTGCAGACACCAGGAAGAGCCAAACCAAATGGTACCCTGGTCATCTCCAACTCCTTGCCTCTGGCAATAGGTTTATGCACTGCAGTGCAAAGACACATTTAAAATGAGTATGGGTCTACATACACATTCAGGTTTGAGTATGTTCTACCCATACGCCTACATGCATATTTTTCAAAACCTATTTCTCTACCTAGAAAAGATTAGAAGGATACACAGCTAAATGTTAACAATGGTTCTCCCCTGGGTAATAGGTTTATTGGTAATTTTGGGATTTTTCTTTTCTGCTTTTCTGTACATGCTAAGATTTTTAGAGTGAACATGTATTGTTTTTATAATTAAAATAAACAGACAAATAACTGTGGCCACCCAGGAAGGGAGGAACAGATAAAAGATCAGCTCTGTGGCCCAGGGGCATGGCTTTTCCTCTCTGGTTAGACTGGATGCTCCCTCAGGGCCCTCCCTGCAACATTCAAGGATCCTAACTACCCCTAGACTCCCAAGGGACCACCCCCCCTTGTACTGTGAACTCATAATCTGCCATTCTGATTTCTCAGGCTAAGTCTCCAGACCCTGATCTGTTCCTCACCCCATGTGGTATGAACTGTAATAAAAAGTGAGACTCCACACTAGGCCCTGGCCCTACTGACCACAGTGAAGTTGTGCGGCAAAGCCTGGCCCGGCTGAGACCCGCATGGCTCAAGCTCACCTTTCTCTTGCGCTGGGCAAGAATAAGCCAACAACAAGCCTTGCTACAGAATTAGAGGCAGGAAGCAGTCACACTCCTTAGCATGCTGGGTTTGGATTAACTTCCCCGGGTCAATGCAACAGCAGGATCTATGAGCAAATTCTGACAGGACACGGAGGCAGCTGTGTCACCATGGAAACGGGATACCATAAGCCCCACAGCTCCTCCACAGTGTTTCAAAGAGATATTCACAACCTGGGACAATAAAGGAAGTTGGATCCAGGAAAAAAAAAAAACAACAACTTTACAACCAATCCCCAATGACTCTCAAAAGCAACATCCGATATATTCTTGGCAACAAGGAAATGGGGAAAAAACTAATAAGAACTGAGTACACAGTATGCTCCCAGGTGTTAGTGTTGTAGGAATTAATTCCTACAGTGTATTCTTTCTACTCCCATCTAGAATGCACGGAGATTCACTTTTTTGAGTCTGCCTTCCTCCACTCAAAGCCCAGGAACCCAACACCCAGAAAGAGGGCCAAGAGCTCTCTGCCTCACACTGGGCCTTCCAGTCACCTTTCATCTCACCTGCCGCCACTGCCTCCATCCCTGTTTTGCAGAAGGGGAAGCTGGGGCTCTGAGAAGCTGAACAGTTTGCCCAAGATCACAGAGCTGATGAGCAAAAGAGCCAGGATTTTATCTCACGTGGGCTGGGTTTGAACCCTGGGTCGGACCTGAAAGCCTCCCCTAGACCTTGCCTCAGTGCAAGGGTTTCGAGGAGCTAAGCAGGCATCAAGCCAACTGGCTGAGTGGGAGAACTGCTACCAATTCCAACGTTTTCGTTAAGTGAAAAATACCTCAGGCAGAAGCATGACTAGGCATGAGGAGATCCCCCAAAATGGGGACAACAATGAAGTCCAAGTTCACCCAAACTTTGGAGCAGAGGTGGGGCCTCCTCATTCTGGAGCAGGCCCCTAAAATCCTGAGATTAGCAGGGTGCCAGGGGGACCAGGAAGGCCACATTCCCCCAATGCCAGTTCCACCACTTTCCAGCTGAGTGGCCTTGGGTGAGTCATCTGTCCTCTCTGAACCTACATGCACACCTGTAAAGCAGGAATGCCACGGAGGGACAAGGGGTGGCAAGTGCCTGGTGCACACAGCAGGCTGCTCCCACAGGCTCCAGCAGGGGCCTGCTCTCTGACCCCCTTTTCCTCAAAGTCTGGAAGGAGGGGGCTCATGTGGGGCCCAGGGAGATCCCCCTTACCTCAGAGGAAAGGAGAGACAAGGCCAAGAGACCTGGCAGCAGAGGTGGCGGCAGCCACCTCGCCTTCCTCCTGCTGCTAGCTTGTGCCCTTGCTGTTCACCTAGGCAGGGGGCACCGCCCGCCCAGCGGCAGTTCCAACAGGAACTAGCCCTCTGACCTGGCTCCAGTCCTGCACCACCCAGGGGAGTCCAGGAGTCCTTCCCACCCTTCCTCCATCACACCTTCCTCCACCCAAAGCCCAGAAACCCAACACCCAAGAACAGGACAAGAAGGCTCTCTGCCTCACACCCGCCTTCCAGCCACCTTTCACTTCACCTGTGGCACTCCCTCCCATCCTGTTGGTTCCTGGGGCCCTGGCACACACGGATGAAAGAACTGAGCCCGTCCCCGCCCCAAGGAGTCATTCCCTACTGCAGACAGAGCACAGCTGTCCTGTGGGTGCTGTGGGGTCCTCGCCTTAAAACTATCTGCTTAGCCCCCATCCCCACCCTTTTCATGGCAGAATGACAACTTCTCAAGGAGGAGGCAGCTGAGACCACCTAGTAAACAGACTGGTCAATTTCTGGGATTTTTTTCTATTCTCGTTTTTTTTAACTTCCTTGCCTCCCCGCCCCCTTTCTGAACCCTTACACTGCCTTCTTCCGAGAAAGATCCAATAAGACGCGAGACCCTCTCGTATGCCCCTGTCACTTGTGTGATGGAGACACGGAGGCCCGGGGCCACCTGTGGACTCACAGCGGGTTCCAGCGCTCGGGCAGGCGGCGGTGCAGCGAGATGCGGTCGCTAAGGTAGATGTTGATCTGATGCAGCCGCACGCTCTCCTCCTGCAGCCGCAGCTCCTCGTCCTGCAGCTGCAGCCGCACCGCCTCGCCCCGCGCTCCCAGCGCGTCCGCGGGCACCGGCGGCCGCTGCAGGACCGGCTCCCGCCGCCCAGAGCGCGGGGTGCGCAGGGGTCCCGGCTCGGCGGCCCTGGCCCCGCGCCGCGCGCGCAGCACCGAGCCCAGCCCGGCCAGCGCCAGCAGCGCCAGCAGCACCAGCAGCGCCTCCCGGCCGCGCCGCAGCCCCCGCGGGCAGCGCCTCCGCGCCGCGCGCCCCAACATGCGCCCGCCAGCTGCGGCCAGCGGTCGGCGCCCGGAGGCCGCGGCGGAGACCCGGACCCGGATCCCGGAACCGCGGCGCCGCCCCGCCCCCGGCCCGCCCCACCTGCGCGCCGCCCCCGGCCCGCCCCGCCGCCGGCCCGCGCGGGCACAGCACCCCCGTGCGGCAGGGTGGCTGGTTCCACGGGGACCCACGCGCGCTGCCTGAGACTCGCACCTTCCCTCTGGGGCTGCTGCGCATTATTAAGGAGGTAACGGCCCGTAAACCCTTAGCCCAGCGCCTGGCACGTCGTAAGCACTCTAGAAAAGTTGGCTTGGGTGCACCCTGCAGGATGCTAGGAATTTAACTGCCATTATCTCATCTGATCTTTACGCAGTCCAACAGAAGGATGACCAACTCCATTTTACCGATAGGAGACCGCAGTGCAATGAGGCCAATAGACACCAGGCTGTCTCAGACTCCGGCAGGCCCACCCTCTGCCATACTGTTTGGGGCCCTTGAGTAGCAGAGCCTCGCCTGGCTCCCTATTTGTCCTTAGCTGTGTTTCCTATTCCTCACTTTACAGATGCCTCCAAGAAACTGATCAAAGGAATGAACTGTCTGTCCCCTCAGAAAAACACAGGCACACACAGATCATATGATCACACACCTCAGGCCATCCATTCGTGTTAAATACCCAAGGCCTTCAGGGAATGAGGGAGCCACTAGGGTGCTGGAAATATTTAACAGGGCCAAGACTAGGGGTGAGGCTCTTTCCTCAGGGCAAAATATAAGGGGAGGACAAAAATCTCAGGGACCAGGATAAACTCTGTCACTCCTGTGAACTAAAATAAAATTTTAAGGCTCATCGCCCCCCTCCCCGCCGGACCAACGGCAGACTGAATGGACCCCTGGTGGCCAAAGGAATATCCTAAAACGAAATTGCCTTCCAGGAGGAGGGAGGTCAGACATGCCTCATCATGCCCCCCTCCCTTCTTGGGGACACCCTTTGTAACCCCTTAACAGGCCTAAGGATATGCAAGACAAACCTGCAGGTCCTCAATTTACATAACAAATCTATGTCCAGTGGTTTATCTCTGATAAGCTCCTTACGGTTAAAACATTCCAAGCCTTTAGACAAAGCTTCATGTATTTAACCAATTACAAGTCAAAGAATCTTTAAACCCACCTATAACCTGTAAACTTCCTCCCACCCAGATGGCCCACCTTTTCAGGCCAAACCAATGTATGCCTCCCACATATTGATTTGTGACTTTACCTGTAACCCCTGTCTCCCTGAAATGTATAAAACCAAACTGTAACCCAGCCACACCGAGTCCACTTGCTCAAGACTTCTTGAGCGTGGCTCTGGGTCATGGTCCTCAAATTTGGCTCAGAGTAAATCTCTTTAAAATTATTTTACAGAGTTTGGCTTTTTTTTTTTTTTTTCATTGACACTCCTATCTCTAGCCACTCCGGGAGGAGGGAGGAAAGGCTTCACTACTCCATGCCTTTGCACATGCTGTTCCCTCTGCTTGAAATGCCCTTTCTCATCTGGCAAACCTTTAGCCATCCTTCTACACCCTACCAAAAAGCCACCTCCTCAGAAGCCTTCAGTGGCTCCAAAGCCTTTTAGGGAAATGTATTTCAAGAATACATCATTCTTTTGTGTATTAGTCAGGGTCCCACCAGAGAAACAGACCAGTAAACCATATATTCAGAGATTTATTGCAAGGAATTAGCTCACACAGTTGTGGGGGCTGCTTAGGTGAGTCTGACATCCACGGAGAGGCCGTAGGGAAGGGCAGGCGGGACCTCCTTCACACCAGCTGGAGCTGCGGTCCATAAGCAGAATTTCTGATTTTTCAGGACAACCTCAGTTCTACTCTTAAGGCCTTTCAATTGATTGAATTGGGCCTGCCCTGATAATCTCCTTTTCTTAAAGTCAACTGATTATAGACATGTACAAAATACTTTCACAGCGACACCAAGATTAGTGTTTGAATAAAATGATTATAGCCCAGCCAAATCGACACATCAAACTGATCATCTCTGTTAGTTTCCTAGAGCTGTCATAACAACATACCACAAACTGGGCTCCTTAAAACAATAGAAATCTGTTCTCCCACGGTTTTGGAGACTAGAATTCTGATATTAAGGTGTCAGCAGGGCCCTACTCCCTCTGAAGGCTCTAGGGGAGAACCGTTTAAAACCTTTCTCTCAGTTTCTGGTGTTGCGGGCAATCCTGGGCGTTCCTTGGCCTGTAGATGCATCTCTCAGTCTCTGCCTCCAGCGTCATATGGCTCCCCCCGCCCATGTGTCTGTCTCCATGTCTCTTCTACCATTTTTCTAAGGACAACAGTCATATTGGATTAGGGCTGAATTTTATAACCTCATTTTAACTTGTTTACATCTCTAAAGACCCTATTTCCAAATAAGGTCACAGTCACAGGTATTGGGGGTTAGGACTTCAACATGTCCTTTGCTGGGGGGGCGGGACACAATTAAATCCATACTGCCATCACACTTTGTCACAGTACGGAATACATCAAACTGTGTTTAATGTACACCCTGGCCTGGTAACAAAAAGAATGTAAAGGGACTTACAGAATGAGGTGCAGTCACTTAATGATCCCAGAGCTGGGTACAGTGTCAAACACACAGTAAGTGCTCACTTAATGGCTGATTCCATATCTCACACTCGACTTCCTTAGGTATCTGTTCAAACTCCCTGGGAGCTATCTGAGGCACAGCCTGGTTAAGTGCAGGGAGAGGTTACTCCCAGAACATAACACACAGAAATTCCTCAGGACTTGCTGGAAGGGCCTCCGTGCTAATCTAATCTGGAAGTTTTCAAAATCTGCTCCCAAAACCCGAGGAAACCATCCAGAAAAGAAAAAAGGAGGCTAACTGGGTGGGGTTCCAGTTCTCCCTGAAAGCAGAATGTAGACATGCTTATCTGTTTAATACTTCGAGCTTCCCTGTTAGACTGCAGCACCCTCCCCCAATATACCAGAGGAACTGGTGACAAGGCCAGAGAAGTGCATTGTCCAGAGCCATAGCTTGTCAGTGGCAGAACAGGAAATGGAAAGGAGTAAGAAGGTGTGGCAGAAACTGCTGGATGTCTGCCAATATCCGTTCTCCTCTTCTTCCTTAACAGTAGAACCCTTAATTTATTTGCTTGTTTGTTTGTTTCTCTGGGCAGAATAAAGACTAGATTTGTCTTTTTTTTTTTTTCTTTCTTTTTTTTTATTTCCCCACCCCTCCAAAGACTAGATTTCTCAGCCTCCCTTGCAGCTAGGCACAGCCATGTGACTAAGTATGCTGCCTGTGGGCTACAAATTGTGGTATCAGGTGGGACTTCTGAGTAACATCCTTAGAGGAAACTTCTTTACTCTGCCTTCTGCCTACTGGCTGGATTGTGGATGTGAAGACTGGAGCTCAAGCACCTACCTTGAGTAATGAGGTAAAAGTCACCCTCTGACAATGGTGAGACCACAAGGCAGAAGAAGCCTAGGTACCTAATACTGTGGACACTGAACCCGTCCTGACTGCCTCCTTCCAGGCTCCAATTATGTGAAAGAGAAATAAACTTCTATCTCATTTAAGTCACTGTCTCTGTATGTTTTCTACCCTATATAACCAAATCTAATCCTACCGGATAAAAAGGACTAATTGCAAGAGAATTCTCCCAAAATCTGGCTCTGAGAGTGTGTGGTTTTAAAACCAAGCTGCAAATTCTTCAATACTCCCGCCTTTGAATCAGGCAGGGAGTATTTGATCAATAGAATATACCAGAAGCAAAGCTCTGTGACTTCAGAGGCTAGGTATAAAAGGCCATGAAGCTGCTACTTTGTTCTTGGAGCTTTGAGCTGCCAGGGAACAAATCTGACTATCCTGGAACTATCATGTTGGAGAGGCCACAGGTAGTCACCCAGTCAACAGTGCCAGCAGAGCCCAGCCAGCCCAGCCAACCCCGGCATCAGACAGGTGAGTGAAGAAGCCATCTTGGAAGTGGCTCTTTTCCTAGCCATTCGTGTCACCACCAGCTATTGAAGTCATCTCAGCTGTGGCCCTCGACAACATGGAACAGAGAAGAGAGATGCTCTTTTCTAATTCCTGACATAAGCAAAACAAGATGGTGGTGGTTTTACACCATGAAGTTTTGGAATAGCTTGTTATGCAGCAGTGGATAACTGGAACAAATGCATAACTTTCATCAACATTTTCTCATTCAGGAAATACTTACTGAGCATCTACTATATGACAAACACTATATTGAGCAAGTGTAAAAGATACACAAAGTTAGGCACTAAAGTGGTAGCGACAGATTTTAATCAGTAATGTACTATTGCAATAGGGAAGAGGGTCCAGTGTGAACTGAACTCAATTTCCATTTGTACAGAAGTGACTGGGCACTTTAAAGGGAGAATGAAGGAGTAGGGAGGGCATTGGGGGGACTCAGTAGAATTAGGGAAGTGAAAAATTACGAAGGGTTGGTCAGTGTAAATGCTAATTAGGCCAGGTGTGTCTGTTGGCTGGCAATTATCAAAGTTAAGATTTCATCCTCCCAGAGAGACTGGGAGACAGAGGCCCTACCCTTTCTGACAATTACATTTTAAATGAATGGTTTTCAAGTCCTTAAGAAGGACACTCCTGAGTGGTAGGAGATGCACGGGCATTTCAAAGGGACACAGGAGGGATTCACAATTGAAAGCCCTTTTTGGTAAGTGCTCTAAGAAAGGGTGGTTGGGGCCTGCGGTCAGGTGTCAGCTGAAACAGTAGGTTCTTTTGGCAGCCTGAGCTTCCCAGGCAGGCACTTTAAGAAGGGCTAGTTTAGGGTCATCCTAGGGATGTGGCTTTGAGCTGTTAGAAACTATGTTAGTGTTTGTTTAAGTCTTTCAATGTCAGGAGAGGAGCCTGGGCAGAGTCATTTGTGATGACAGGTAGAGGTTGAGGCCTAGTCAAGAAGAGGGCTCAGAGGAGCCCGGCTAGAATTTAGACAAGGAGAGAGCCTTTGTCACAAGACATATTTTTGACATCATGGTGCTTAGAGTCTAATGGAGTAGACAAATATTAAAAAGATAACTTATTAGAGTTGTGATAAGTGTTCTGAAGAAGAATTACAGGGTGCTAACAGTGCTTAGAATAGTAGAACCTGATTTAGTTTAGGGGTTTTGCAAAACTTCTCTAAGGAAGTAGTGTTTACACCGATGCCTGAATGCTAAAGTGGTGTCAGAGATTTGAAATCATATCTTAGGTTAATCTGGAACTCCCTCTGCTGGTGCCTAGGAAAGGGAAAAGAATCATTTTGCATTCTCTGTAGAAGGACAGAGTATAAGCCATATTTTTTGTTGTTGTTTGTTTTACCATGGGAAGTCGGTCTGAAGCTTTTTATCAAATATTCTCAAAGAGACCACAGGTCAAAAAGTTTAGGAAGGCTGGGTGCAGTGGCTCACACCTGTAAGCCTAGCTCTTTGGGAAGCCGAGTCAGAAGGATCACTTAAGGCCAGGAGTTTGAGGCCAGCCTGGGCAACATAGTAAGATCCTGTCTCTACAAAAACTAGAAAAATTAGCTGGGCATGGTGGTGCACACCTGTAGTCCCAGCTACTCAGGAAGCTGAGGTAGGAGGATTGCTTCAGTCCAGGAGTTTGAGGTTGCAGTGAGTTATAATGATGCCACTGCCCTCTAGCCCAGGTGACAGAGGAAGACCCTGTCTCAAAATAAATAAATAAATGAATAAACAAAAATTTAAAAGTAAAAAAAGTTCAAGAAGCACAAATCTGGTCCAACTCTCTCACTTTACAGATGGGGAGTCTGATATATAGGCCGGGGGGGAGGATCTTGAACAACTTGATGGCCCAGGTAGAGTTAGAATCTAAACATACAACTTCAGGTTATTGGCATCCCTGGAGGAAATCTCCCCCAAGCTTCAGGAGGGGAGTGGGTTTGGGTGAACCACGCAAAGCAGCTCCCACCCAGGACAACCTGCTGCTGCTATTACACTCAAGGGAGGTAGTTCCACCCACAGTGCTCAGGGCCCCACCTGCTTCCCTGGCAGAACAGAGTCGGAAGGCAGGTATGATAGAAAGGCCTGGCGTTAAGCCTTTGGCCTCTGTCCAGACACCAACACATTTAAGATCTGTGGTCAGATTAGAAAACAGACAAGGATTACAATTCACAATGTCTTGGATTGGCTTGCCGGGTTGTAATGCTTCAGTTGCAGAAAAAACAGCAATGGAATTAGGCCTTAAAAGACATGGGTTCAAGCCCCAGGTAATAGATAAAAGCTATTGTTTATTGAGCACCAACTGTATGCTGTAAACTGCTAGACTTAATTTTCACACACTATCTCATTTCACCCTTTTGACAACCTTGCAAGGTAGACAGATAAGAAAACTTAGGTTCAGGGAAGTAAAGCTTACATTTCTTGCATGTTGTATCCAAGGTTACACAACATGCAAGTGTAGAGCAAGGATTTGTATCTGGGTCTCCTGATCCCCAGTCCAGGATTTCCCACCTCACCGTTCACTGTGTGCAGGCTGCTATGAGATCAAAAGGCAACTTAGCTTAGCGGGTAGGAGCACAACCTTGGAGCCTACTTGCCGGAGTTCAAACCCCAACCTCAGCATAAATTACTGTGTGGCCTTGGGCAAGTTATTTAACTTCTCTGGACTCAATTTGCTCATTTATAAAATGGTGATGATAATAATAGTACTGACTGAGTAGGGTTGTTGGGAGAATTGAATGATATAATCCACACAGTCGGCCTTTCTGGGCACAAAACAGAGTGGAAAGGCAAATGGAAGATGTCCAGCACCTTGATTCTTGAGATGTGGCACTTAGACCAGAAGCATTGGTAATACCTGGGAGCTTGTTAGAACTTCAGCATCTTTTCAATAGAGGCAACACACTAAGAATGGTCACTGCCCAGAGTAAGCACTATTTAAGTGTTACTAATGATGATGAGCTGACATCCTTAGAGGGCGAGTTTAGCTGGAACCTTAATTGTTTTTGCATCTCTTCTCAAACTGTGTACCTGGTCCTTTCCTTGGGTTGTTGCTAGTTTTAGGAGGCTTAGCTGTTCACTGACTTACAATCTCATATCATTGGCTGTTCAACCAACAAGGTAGATTTCTCTAGAAGGTTTTCTGATTTTTCATATTAACTCTCTTTATGGGGGTCATTACATTCCTTTTAGAGTTTAATATGATATATGGTAGACGTGGTATTTCAAACATTAGTGGGGAAAAGAGGGCTGATTCAAGCAATAATTGGCACAACTTGAAAACCATTTGGAAAAAATAAAATTAAATCCCAACCTCACAACTTACACCAAAATAGAATCCAAATGATCTAAAGATGCCAAAGTAAAAAGAGAGAGAGAGAGAAGGAAGGAAGGAAAGGAAGAAGGAAGGAAGGAAGGAATCCAACACTGAAAGTATTGGATGAAAAAACCCAGAGGCCACTATGAAAAATATTTGTAAATTTGACTATTTAAAAATTTTTTAATTCTGTAAGACTTCCAAAAATAATACAAAGTTAAAAGACAAATCAGAAAGAGATATTTGCAAATGACATTTACCCAGGATATGAATCAATAGGGAAATAAAAAGAACAAACAGAAATAGAAATGGTCAAAGAATCTGAATACATAGTTCTCTCCAAAAAGGATATAAATGGTCTACAAATGTATGAAAATATACTCAATTTCTCTAAAATGTATGCAAATTTAAACTTACTCTGAAATATTTTTTCACCTATCAGATTGGCAAAGATTAAGAAGGTTATTGATCCCAGTGTTGGCAAGGATGTATGGGTAAATGCACTCTCACACACTGTTGGTAGGAAGGCAAACTGGTATAACCTTTTGGAAAGCAATTAGGCAACATTTATTAACAATGTTAATATTAACATCCTTTTGATTCTGTAGTTCCGCCTCTAGGAATTTATCCAACAAAAACAGACTCACAAGTGCTCAAAAAACATGCACACAAAGAAGCTTACTGCAGTACTGTATATAAAAGCAAAAGGCTGGAAACAACCCAAATGTCCATTAACAGAAAATTATAAATAGAGTATTGCACACCCATACAATAATATAATATACCACAGTTCCATTAACAAGCATGAGCTAATTCTAGGTGTTTAACATACAAATGTGTTTAAGATGCATTGTAAAGTCAAGAAAGGCAAGTCATAGAGCTGTATAGATAGTACGATACTACTTTGGTAAAATAATATATGTTAACATATGCAAAGGGAAAAACCTAAAGGGATATTTATCAAACAATTAATTGTATTATATTTATTTCTGTTGAGTGAGATTCTATAGTCCTTTCACTTTCATTCAATTTATCCATTTCTTCAACAAATATTTACTGATCACCTACCATATGGCAGGCAGTGTGCTAGATGCTGGGGATATAATGGTAAACAACGTCCAAAGCCATTGATTTCAAGGAGCTTGCATTCTATATTCCTACAACATCAGAATTCTTTACAACAAACATCACTACCTTCTTAGGCAAAAAAGTTAGACGTTTAAAAGAAAATTCTGTACTCTTCAGAGATTATTTTACTTCTAAGCCTTCTTTACCTCCCGCCTAATCCATTGTCTGGTCTCCCTGTCCCCCTGCTCTCTCTAATGCAGGGGAGTGCTCCCGTGAAGGGAGGAAAGAACTCACTAAGTGGGTTCTTGGCTTTGCACAGGAAACACAGGGAAGAATTTGAGAGCAAGCCAATCAGCGACAGAAAGTTTATTGAGAGAGAGACAGACAATAGATCCTACTCCACAGACAGAATAGAGGTCCTCTCCTGAGCAGGAGGGGGACCCCTTATGGGGCAATGGTAATGTTTTCACATGTTCAAAAACCCTGTTAGGAAACAGCTGTATGTGACGGGCATTGTCTTGCGGTCAGGCCATAAAGGTTAATCATAAACTGCTGTCACAGAAAGGTAAGCACAAACAGTTTGTAAGGCATCTGGCTTAGTAATTCATCCATCCTCGGATGGTCCCAGGCCGGTGACATGCTGGTGACTTCCCTGTTCAGGGTGATTAGGGTCTGGTATCGGCCAAAATGGCTGCACTTGGGCTTTCTCGACCTTCCTTTTCTGCCTCATCCCTACATTATCTCACTCCAGTGTGTTTCCTCTCTTTTCCTAGAGAGGAAACCACCCTGTTCTCCAATCATGTGGTGATATGGTTTGGATATTTGGCCCCTCCAAATTTCATGTTGAAATTCAATCCCCAGTGTTAAAGGGGGTGCCTGGTGGGAGGTGTGTGGATCATGGGGGCAGATCCCTCAGGAATGGCTTGATGCCCATGCTATAATGAGCGAGTTCTCACTTTGTTAGTTCACGAAAGTGCTGGTTGTTTAAAGGAACCTGGCACGGTATCCTCTCTCTCTCTCTCACCGTGTGACACACCTGCTCCCACTTCACCTTCCTCCTGGATTGGAAGCTCCCTGAAGCCTTCACCAGAAGCAGATGCTGACACCATGCTTCTTGTACAGCCTGCACAACCGTGAGCGAAATAAACCTTTTTATAAATTACCTAGCCTCAGGCATTTCCTTTAGAGCAACACAAAATGGACTGACACATGTGGGATTCCCTGGGCGCCAGAGGCTGTGTTCCTGCCACTTGATACACATAATACTTGGCACTCAGAAGGTACTCAATAAATGCTGGTTGAATAAAGATTGTGTTGGCAACGGAAGTGCACCACCCAGATCACCCTTCATGAGAACGTGCTGGGGAAAACACAGTTGACTGAGAGCTTCCAGCTGCTATGCCTTTAGGTCCCCTGTGGTATCCTCTGGCTTCTCCCAGTCAGTGACCGAGCATGGTGGGGGTACAAGAACCTGGCCATTTCTGCCTGATGCAGGACATCTTAGCAAGCAACCTTTGCTTGGGGACTCCCCATGGGCCTGGCTGAAACAGCACTGCAGTCTGAAGCTCCTCCCACCCAAGCCTCCTCATTTCCCACACCCCTTCCTCAGGTGTCCGACCTGCATCATGGTCTGAGGGCTCCCCTTCCCTTTTCTTCCACCTTTCCTCTTTATCCTTTGCAGGCATTTTTCCCAGAAAAAAACAAAAACAACAACATCTAGGCATCTGATTCTCAGGGGACCCAAACCAACCCAGGGATCAACGAAAGAAAAATGCTGGAAGAGAATTCATAAATAAAAAGACTATAGATATATTTGCATAAGAGATATATGTACAAAGATGTGCTGGATCCATGCCTCACAAACTTCAATGTGCACGAGTCACCTGGGAATCCTGTTGAAATGCAGATTCTGGTTTAATAGGTCTAGGGTGGGCCCCAGATGCTATAGATCTAAGAAGTTCCCAGGTGATACAATGTTGCTGGTCCAAGGACCACACGTTGAGCAACCAGGTGCAAGACATTTTCCACTGCACCACTGTGTCTTTTCACGCTGTTCCACACCCTGGGAGACCGACTCAGTGGACTCCATCAGCAGGCTCCAAGCCTCTGGCTTCCAGTTGGGTTTGCCAATGAGGAGCTCTGACAGGAGGTCAGAGGAGAGGAGGAGGGTGAAGTCAGAGGTTTATATTCCTCTGGGGATAGCTCCCTACTGAGCTGTGTCTCTCTATTAAAGGCTATGGCTCCTGTCTAGTAACTTCGCTGTTTTTTCTCTTGCAGACTTCCAGTACCTGCTCTTCCCTTTCTCTCCTTCAGGCCTGGGGTGCTAATAGCTTCTACTGTTACCAGCCCTGGAGTACTGTACCACTCCTTGTGGCTCTTAGTAAATCCTGTCCACACTTCTATAAATAGCTCTTTGGTAAACATTCCTGAGTTCTTCAGCCAAGTGTGCCATCTGTTCCCTGCCAGGATCCTGGCTGCTACAAGTACTGTCCAATGTGGGGCTTTTTTTTCTTTTCTTTTTCTTTTTCGAGACAGGGTCTCACTCTATCGCCCAGGCTGGAGTGCAGTTGGTGTGATCACATCACAGCTCACTGTAACCTCGAATTCTCAAATTCCTCGGTGTTAGGTCTGGAGCTGAGAGGGAGACACACCAAGCCTCAGGTGTAGCAAAACACTATTTATTTGAGCATCTGGTGCAGATGGGTAGAGGCCAAAAAGAGCATCCATGCTGAGGGAGGGTAAAGCCTTGATTTTTTTTAATTTTTATTTTATTTTATTTATTTTATTTTTTTTTGAGACAGAGTCTCGCTCTGTCACCCCGGCTAGAGTGCCGTGGCGTCATCAGCCTAGCTCACAGCAACCTCAAACTCCTGGGCTTAAGCAATCCTTCTGCCTCAGTCTCCGGAGTAGCTGGGACTACAGGCATGTGCCACCATGCCCGGCTAATTTTTTTCTATATATATATTTTTTAGCTGTCCAAATCATTTCTTTCTATTTTTAGTAGAGACGGGGTCTCACTCTTGCTCAGGCTGGTCTCGAACTCCTGACCTCTAGTGATCCTCCCGCCTCGGCCCCCCAGAGTGGTAGGATTACAGGCGTGAGCCACTGCGCCTGGCCAGCCTTGGGTTTTTATACAGGGTTTTTCCGGGGGGGAGTGAGCAACTGGGCCAGAACAGCCGCTGTAATAAATTCTTTTTAAACAACCAATTTCTGGGACCCCTGCATCGGTCTCATCCTGCAGAGATGGGGCAGGGGTAGCTTAGTCCTTATCAGGGGGAATAGGAATGCCGGCATCACCACAACTGTCTGTGGTCAGAGTTAGATTTACAACCTCCAGACTCCTGCGGCTATTGTTTTACAGGCTTTATGATCACTATCTAAGTTTTCCATTAACGGCATTTTGTCCTATACATGCTTTTCAGGTTCCCACCCTAAGTAAGCCTAACACTGGGCTCAAGTGGTCCTTCTGCTTCAGCATTCTGAGTAGCTGGGATTACTGGTGGGTGCCACCACACCCGGCTAATTTTTAAATTTTTTGTAGAGACAGGCTCTTGCTATGTTGCCCAGGATAGTCTCGAACTCCTGGCCTCAAGCGATCCTTTTGCCTCGGCCTCCCAAAGTGCTAGGATTATGGGTATGAGCTACCTCACCCAGCCTAGGATTTTTTACAATAGCAGAAAACTGGAAAGAAGCTAAATGTGCCTTATTTTAAAATGATTAAACAAATTACATTATATCAGCTGAATGGTGTTACATGCAACCATTAAAAAAATGTGGCAATTTATAGTCACCTACATGGAAAGATGCCTGAGACATTTGTTAAATAGAAAAAAAGAAAAGGAAAAAAATCATGATTCAGAATAGTATGCATAGTATGAACCCATTCATTTAAAAAAGTAAATTATGCATTTGTTAAGGCTTGGGTTGCAAGTGATGACAACCCAGCTCAAAGTAAACCTAACCAAAAAGAATGGGGACAGGCAGATTTTCCGACTCCATCTCTTTCCCATCACTTGGTGCTGCTTTCCTTTGCTGTGGCTTCACTTTCAGGCAGGCTGTCTTTAAGTGGTGACAGAGTGAGCACCAATATGGTTTGCAACATCCTGATATTCTGACAGCTGACAACATCAGCAGACAGGACCTTGTTCCTAATTGCTTCAGCAAAAATCCCGGCTGAAGTCTTGGCCATGCACTACCCACCGAACCACAAGGACTGTGGATGGGGGAGAAATGCTCTCCCAAAGAAAGACGGTGTCTAGAGGGAATATTTTGTAGTAGACGTTTGTTATCCTTTTTGACTGCCCAGCATCTGAACCCCTTCCTACAGTGGGCATTCCCCTACTTTCTGGGGCAGAGCCTAGCTCCCGATGTTCCAGATGCTGAAAATGCCAGCAACTCACTTTCCCAGCATCCCTTTTTGTCAGGCAGAGCACATGACCCAGGTTGGGCCAATCAGACACTCCCACCCCACTCTCTGAATCTGGAGCCAGTGACACCAATAAGGGCCTGAGCCAACTCCATGCAGGGAAAGAGTGCAGCTGTGGCATGATTTGGGGCATTGTTCCTGGCTGCCGGGCCTTCAGAACTGATTCTCTGGCCCTGATGGGATCTGTGAACTATGAAAGAACCTTGTACTAAATCCTCTTTCTGCTTAGATTATTCGGAGAGTTTTCTGCTGTTTGCAATCAAGTAGTCTGAATAATGCCCATATGTATGTGTGCATGCTTGTATATGTGTGGAATATTTTTGGAAAGCTAAAATAAATGTGAATATGGGTTACCTACGGGAAGTAGGACTGGGAGAGTGGGGGTTTTACTTTTGCTTATGCCCTTTCGTACTGTTGGAATTTAGTTTTTGCTTTTATATTACTTTTATAATTAAACTAGTTAGTAAAACTACATGAAAAGATACTTGAGTGACGAGACCAAGACAAAGGTGCAATTATTCAGGATTTTCATGGAAACTAATGTCTTCATTAGACCTTCAAAAGAAAGTCATCCTCACCTCCATGGTGGGGAACGGGACCAAATCTGGAAGTGAGTGAGAGTGTAGCACCTCAAGCATTGGCCCTGAGTGACTAGCTCTAGCCCTGTACCTCACCTGCTCAAATATTCTCCATGGCTCCCCATTGCTCACAGAGTAAATCCCACAGTCTTCCTCCTGGCACTGAAGCCCTTTGCAGTCTGAGCGCCTTGTACTTTCGAGACTCTCATTTTTTACACTTTGCCTAGAAGGCCTTTTCTTCCAGGCCTGCTGGCCCAGATCCTAAGGACATGGTTACAACATCTCTGATCTGCCAAAGCCAAGACTCTTATCCCTTCCTCACACCCTCATCAAGTTTTGCTGTGCATTATAATTCTATATACATGAAACTTAGTCATTTAACAATCACGTATTGAGCACCTACTCTATGTCTAGGATTTTATTAGACTTTGGGGTCACAGCTCAGAGTCTATGGAAACCAATTACCCCGTACCAGACTGTCAATGTTACCACAATGGGCAGGTGGCACAACGTGAGCCATACACAGGCAGGGCTGCTCTTGTGAGAGCCTTCCTCTGTCCCTCTGCCTGGATTGCTCTGCTCCCACATCAGCACGGCTTGCTTTCTCAGCTCCTTCAGGTCTCTGCAAATGTCACGTTTTCAGTGCCGACCCTATTATGACATCTCACCCTCTATCCCATTTACCTGGATTTACGTTATGTTCTATTTATTGTTTTAATAGCACTCATCACCACGTGACATACAGGTTACTTACTTGTTTGTGTATTTACAGCCTGCCTCTTTCCACTGAGATTTCATTTTCACAGAGATTTTATTTTGTTTCTTGCAGCATCTCTCCTGCAGCATAGTTGTGTAGTCTTTGGCAAGACACGACCTCTTTAAGCCTCAGTGGCCTCCTCTGTGACTTGGGGAAGATCATCCGGGCCCTCGCTGGTGGCCGGCAGGTCTGGTGTGAGGAGCCCACAGCGGGTCTCCCACTTCAGCGGGCATCAGATTCACGTAGAGCGCTTGTTAAAATACAGGTTGCCGGCCCCACACCCAGAGTTTCTGACTCAGGAGGTCTGGGGTGCGGCCTGAAAATCTGCATTTGTACAGAGTTGCAGTTGGTGCTGATGCCGCGGTGAGTGGGCCACACTTCAAGGACCGCTGATAAAGACAGGTGAGTACAGAAGGGCTTGCACCCAGCGGCCCGGCCTAGATGAAGGGCCGGCACTAAGGGCCCGCGGGACCTTGCGGGAGAAGAGAATGGACCCGTCCGTTTCTTATTTCGGCCCACAACTATTTAGGAAGCGCCAGTTCAGTGCCGGGGGCTCGGGGAGCGGGGTGGTCGGCGGAGCACGCCGGTCGAGTCAAGGCTCGCGCGGCTGTGGACTCGGACCCCGGCCCAGAAGTCCCGGGCCGCAGCGTGTGGAGGCGCTGGGGTCGCCGCCCCGGCAGGAAGTCCCCGGAGCCGCGACAGAGCCGCGAGCTGGCGGCGGAAAGGCAGAGGTGGGCCAGGCGCCGAAGGTTCCTCAGAGCTTCCCGGGACCTGCCTCAGTAGGCGCGGCCCCGGCCCGGCGCGCGCCCGCACACAGTAGGCGCGCCGCGCGGGCGGGCGGAAGGGGGCGGCGGCGCGCGGTATCCGGGGGCGGAGCCGGCACGGCCGGCAGGGCGGTCGGGCGCGGCGGCGATGGGCGAGGGCGGGCTGCCCCCGGCCTTCCAGCTGCTGCTGCGCGCCTGCGACCAGGGCGACACGGAGACGGCGCGGCGGCTGTTGGAGCCGGGGACGGCAGAACCGGCCGAGCGCAGAGCGGAGCCTGAAGCGGGCGCGGAGCCGGCGGGGGCCGAGGCAACCGGGCCCGGGGCGGCGGCGGCCGGAGCGCCGGTGCCAGTGGACTGCTCCGACGAGGCGGGCAACACGGCGCTGCAGTTCGCCGCGGCCGGGGGCCACGAGCCGCTGGTGCGCTTCCTGCTGCGCCGCGGAGCCTCGGTCAACAGCCGCAACCACTACGGCTGGAGCGCGCTCATGCAGGCGGCCAGGTGAGGGGCCGGGGTCCCGGGAGGGAGGGTGCCCAGCGCGGGCCGGGACGCGGCCGGGGGGCGAGGACGGGGCTCAGGCGTCCCGAACTGCCAGGCGGCCCCCCACTGACGCCCCGGGAGGTAAAGAGTCAAGGCCTCGTTGGAGCTGGAATGGTAAACTCTGAGAAGTGGAAGCGCTTTTTAATGAACATAAACCCAGAATTTTAGAAACTTTGGCCTTTCACAACAGAATCTGGAGACTGCGAATAGAATCTTAGAGGCTCAATCTTAGAGGTGTTCATTCATTACTTGTTGCACCAAGGGTTTCCTAAGAACCTACCTGCCCACCCTGGCTTGGCGTTGGGGATACTGTGGGACCCAGGTAGAGTCTCCACTCGGGACAGCTCTCATGTCGGTGGTGGGCAGGCCAGGGGCGTGACCAGGAAGGTTTGGGTGGCTTTGGAGGCCGCTGACCCTTTTGGGGAGGTGGGGGAAGGTTTCTGGTAGAAATCCTGCATACATCCACGTCAAGACCTGAAGATGCTGAGAATTAACCAGGGCAGAAGAAGCAGGATGTGGGAACGGTATGATGGGAGGCCCACTCAGATGCTTGGGAGCAAGAGCAGGGAGGACTGGTAGAGAGTGACATTATGACTGGGAAAGGGCTGGAAGCAGTGGGAGATGAGCCCTCCCTGGAGAGAAGGAGGCAGGTGCCAGGGGGCTGAGAAAGGCCAATTACCCTGGGGCACTGGGGAGTCATGGAAAGTTCCAGGCATGGTGAGTGACAGGATCAGATTTATGTTTTGGAAAATTAACTGAAGTGTGAGAATGTGGAGGGGTAGGCTGTTTAGGAGTGAATTCTGGCAGTCTGGGTAAGAGGTATTGGTGGCCTGGACCAGCATGGAGATAGTGGAGGGAGGGCAGAGAGATGAGTTTGAGGTATATTCAAGGAGTAGATCAGCGGGACTTGGTGATTGGCTGGCAGCTGGTGAGGGAGAGGGAGATAGCGAGGATGGCATGTATATACCTGGCTTGGATGACGGGGCATGGTGGCAGCAAATGCACTGAGCTAGAGAACACAGAAAGTCAGATTTGGGAATGAGCCTGGCCTTCAGGCACACATCAGGTGGGGGTCTTTGTGGAGGATCCCCCAAGAAGTGTCCAGCAGGGAGCTGGAGGTGGGAGTCTGGAGGGCAAAGGAAAATATGGGTCTAAGGAGACAGGCAGTTAGCATGTTGATGACAACTGGAACTTTGGGGTAGAAGGAAATTGTCCAAAGTGAATGTGTAATGTAAGAATGATGCCGAATAATGGTAGCTGGCTATACCAATTAGCATTGCTGCAAGACAACCACCGTAAACCTGGTGGCCTTATTAAAGCAACACCATTTATGTAGCACACAGTTTTGCCACTCTGGTCTCATCTGGCTTCCTCATACATCTGTGGGCAACACCATACTCACATCTGTGTAAGTGAGCTAGGTGGCCTTGCTTCTGAGGACTGGATGGATGGCCACTGTGGCCACAGGGGTGACTGGACTATTTCTCTTTCATCGCCCAGCAGGCTAGCCTGGGCCCATTCACAGCTCAGCCTCAGGGTCCCTAGGATTGGAAGTGTATTCATCACTTCTGTCCCATTGTGTTGGCCAAAGCAAGTCACAAGGCCCAGATTCAAAGGGTGAGATATAGGCTCTACCACTTGATGGGGAGGTGTTGCAAAGTCTCAGGGCCCGGATACAGAGAGGGGAATAAGTTCTATCATTTTTGCAGATTATCTGCTACATTAATATTAATTGAACACCTATATGCAAGCCTTGTTCTAAGAGCTTTGCACAGGTTAACGTTAACCCATTTTACCTTCACGACAGCCCTATACACTAGGCATTATTGCCACCATTTTACAGAAAAGGAAACTCTAGAGGGCAGAACCCACTGGCATGTCAAGATTGGGTAGCAAAAGGAAGTTAGTTGGGGATTTAGGAAAGATTTCAAGTACTAGCGACAGTGTCGCTAAAGAGAGGGAAAAGGAAGACAAGGACTGATTTAGCAGCAGCAGGTTAGCAGCTCAGAAGCTTGGGCAGGAGAGTTCTGCGGATTATGAGCATCCAAAACGGATAGCAGTGGTGGAGGGGTGAGTGGGATTTGAACACAGCAAGTGCAGACAGCCCTTTCACTGAGCTTGACTCTGGGAAGGAGGATGCTTGCTCAGGGTCTAAAGACGGTTTTTAGAGTGGGAGAGATTTGAGCAATCTTACCTGCTGATGGGATAATAGGGAGCCTTCAGGTAAGAAGGGGAGAGGAGTTCTCCACTTTAAGGTGAGTTAACATTGCTCTTTATAGAAAAATATGTTCTGAATTCCAGTCTTTTTTTTTTTTTTAAAGAAGGCATATAATTAAAGCAAGGTTATAATAACCTTTAAGGGCATTTTAAATGTAAGTTTTGAATAGATAATATATTCATAAGGTTCAGACACAAAACTACATACACACAGGTACATATAAGGGTATAACAGTGAAGTCTCTCACCCTGTCCATCATCTGCTTAGGCACCACCCATTCCTCAGTTTCTTGCATGACCTTCCAGAGTTTATACCAGAATTTCTCTACCTTAGTACCACTGACATTTTGGACAGTTTCATTCTTTTTTGTAGGATATTTAGTAACATCCTTGGTCTCTCCTCATTAGATGCCAGTAACCTCCCTGCTCCCAGTCATGATAATCAAAAATGTCTCCACACATTGCCACATGTCCCCTGGAGGGGCACAGCAACCCCCAATTGAAAGCCACTGCTTTACACATGTATGAGCAAGTCTGATGGTTGATTTTCTCTTCATCCCCCACCTTACATGCTACACACTGTTCTCTACTTTGCTTTTTTCACTTAATGTTCTTTGGCAATCTTTCAGTATTTTTTCAGTAGTCTCACAGTATTTCATTGTATGATAATTTATTTAACCAGTAGCCTGCTGATGGTCGTTTAGGTTGTTTCCAGTCACTTGCTGTTACAGGCATGCCCTAACCTGTGCATATGTCTGATACATATGTCAGTTCACACCTGAGAAAGTATATCATAGGCAATTCCCTAACACAGGAATACAGGCTGTTTGTAATTTAGGTATTGCCAAATGGTTCTCCATATGAGTGTATTCGCTTCCTGTGGCTGCTGGCACAAATTACCACCAATTTAGTGGTTAAAAACAACACAAACTTATTACCTTACAGTTCTGGAGGCCAGAAGTATGAAATTGGCCTCTCTGGCTGAAATCAAGGTGCCGGCAGGGCTGTATTCCTTCTAGAAGAAAATTTGTTTTCTTGCCTTTTCTGGCTGCGAGAGGCTGCCCGCATTCCATGGCTCGTGGTCGCCTTCCGTCTTCAAAGCCAGCAGCGATCACATCACTCCCACCTCTGACTCTAAGTCTTCCACTTTCCTTGTCCACATTTAAAGCACCCTTGTGATTGCTTTGGGCCCACCTGGATAGTCTAGACCTGCAGTCCTCAACCCCGCAGGCCAGTACCGGTCCGTGGCCTGTTAGGAACTGGGCTGCACAGCAGGAGGTGGGTGGCCGGTGACCAAGTGAAGCTTTATCTGTATTTACAGCTGCTCCGCTCCCCATTGTGCCCATCACTGCATAAGCTCCGCCTCCTGTCAGATGAGTGGCAGCACTAGATTCTCATAGGAGTGGGAACCCTACCGGTAAACTGCGCATGCGAGGGATCTAGGTTGTGCGCTCCTGGTGAGAATCTAATGCCTGAAGGCTGGGGTGGAGCTGAGGTGGTGATGCTAGTGCTGGGGAGCGGCTGCAAATACAGATTATTAGCAGAGAGGTTTGACTGCACAATACATGTAATGCACTTGACTCATCCTGAAGCCATCCCTCCCACCCAGGTCTGTGGAAAAATTTTCTTCCATGAAGCCTGTCCTGGTGCCAAGAAGGTTGGGGCCTGGTGAGCCCCATGTTACTTAGTGAGGTTTGTGACTGCAGCACTGGCATGCCTCAGAGGGTCCCAGAGACCCCTGATCACCAGTGTTTGCCTTTCACCAAGTTTTGCAGGATGATCACAGTCATCTCCTGATTAATTACGGCTGTTTAATTTGTGAACCTTGATGGGGCAGGAGACTCAGAATTAACTTAACCCCTGATTGTTAACTAATGACAATTTAACATTTTTAGAGGACTTTCCTCCTCCTCTAAAATTTGGTATTGTAAATAGAACTTAGAGTTGTGATCCAAGTGTCCTGACTTTGTCACTTTCAAATCGAGAGGCTTTGGACTGCTTATGTGCCTCTTTATTCCTCAGTTTACCTTACAGATGCTATTTTGGGAGTATTAAGGTGATGGACTCTCTTATTTATTTCTATGAGAATGGGGTAGAATAAGACACTCCCATGAGAGGATTAGAATTGACTCTTGTCCTTTAGCTGAGCCCAGGCAAGGCCTGGGTACTTCAAAATGCGTTGTTCCTCAGTTGGTGACACCTGCTGTCTGTACTCAGTTCCAGCTCTGCCCATGTTGAGTTGTGCTTGAGCTTTCCGCTGCCTAATCCATTTCAGAAGCTCAAGTTGAGGAATAGTATGTGTGGGAGACTTGCTGAAGGACGTGTGGTGTCTGTCCCTCAGATCAGAATGGGTGCATGCATGGCCCTGTGTCAGCGCTCCCCAGGCTCGTGCGCTCCTTGCCTGAATCTGCATGTGCCTCAGACTCCTCCTCAAACCGTGCTCCTGGCAGCCACAATGTTCGGTCTGAGTGAGCACTGGTTTATCATCCCAGCTCTTTGTTCCAAAGCTTATCCCTGGATCAGGCCAGGCCATCAGAGCCCCTGTGCCTTTGGTCTCTTGTATATGTTTTAGTAGCAAAATTGGTTGCACTGATGCTTTTTCCTATTCTTAAAATAATAGATAAACTTTATTGAGCACTTTGTGTCACATACTGTGCTACGTGCTTTAAATGAGTTAACTCATTCAATTGACACAAAACCTTAGGAGGTAGGTAATATTGTCATCTTCATTTTACAGATTAGGAATTGTGGCACAGAGAAGTTAGGTAACTTGCCCAAGGCCACACAGCTAGTAAGTGGCAGGGAGTCAGATTCACACCCAGGCAGGTGGTTCCAGAGCCTGATAGCTTCGCTCTTGGTGTTGGCAACAAGGAAGTGACTTGCCAAATTTGCCAGCAACTTCTGTCCAAGGGACATGGTTGCATGGTGTTTACTTTGGCTGTAACTTCACCCCTGGTCTCTTTACCTTCCTTCCCTGCCCTTCATTACTCCTCCTGCCGGGGAGCAGAGCTGGACTCAGCCCACTGGTACTTTGAGTAGGGGGAATGTGTGCCAGCTCTTTAAATACAGGTGTTAATTGCTGAAATTAATTGGTAATGATAGCATCTATTCAGAAAGCCCTAGCATCCCCATCTCCAGTAATTACCTATTAGAAACTGAGCATCCACAAAATTATCCCAGCCTTGTTGAATCCTTTTATATTTTCAGCATACTTGAATGCTCTCTTGGGCTATCTGAGTTCAGAAGACATTCCAAATTTCAGTATTTTTGTTCTAATTTAGCCCTTTTCTTCCACTGTAAAAATTGGGTATACCAAAAGAGCTGAGATTTGGAGTTCTAGGGTCCAGGATCATGTGTTGACTGTCACGTTCAAATTGAGAGGCTTTGGGTTGATTGCTTTTTACTCTAATCTTCAGTTTCCTCATCTGTGAAATGGGAATTAATGAGTTTATCTCAGGGTTTATTAAGATCAAATGAGATAAAAATGTGACAGCACCTTGTAGTCTGCTGTTAGGGATTGTGCTAGAGTTAATCTCACGCCTGATAACTAAACAGTGTAATCTTTTTAAAATCTCTGCTCCAGTGAGGATAGACTGGTTCTTCAGTCATTTCCACTGCCTGTCTCTGGACCTTCCCCTACATGGTTATGCCATTTATGCTTTCACTTACTCACTTGTTCCTTTGATGGAATTTACTAAGCTCCAGTATGTGTCAGCCACTATGTTAGGGGCTGGGGGCACAAGAATGTGTGAAACCCCATCCTGTCCTTGGAGCGCCCATGGTCGAGTAGGAGACAGGCAATTATAGGAGGGCTCAGGTGCCACCAGAGGAGACTGCAGAACTGTGGGTGCTCAGGAGAGGGGCGCCTGACCTAGCCTGGAGGGTGGTCTGGAAGCTGCCCAAGCTGAATCCTGAAGCAGGACAAGGGGTGTGCTGAGTAGATGAGGACAGGAGGGTGCTCTAGTTGGGGGGCAGGATGGCAAAGGTTGGAGGGGGGCTCTAATGGGCGAGTATGGGAGAAGGGCCTGGCATGGGAGTGGGGAGGAAGTGAGCTTAGCCATAGGAAGCTGGGGAGTCAGATTTAGGGTTGGGGAATATCATTTGGGGGCTGCATGGAGGATGGGCAGGAGGGGAGTTGATTTCAGTTTGACTTGCCCCCTCTCTGCTCTGGGAGGGGAGGCCCGAAAGCCCAGCCCCCTGAGCTGCTGGAGCTAGTTCACCAGGCTCTCACTCTGCGGGCTGAGGCCACCCGGTGCTGTTAAGGTTCACGTCCCAGAAGGAATTTGTAAGTTCAGCTGGAGCCTCAGACCAGAGTTCAGCACTGGCCCTGCCTCCGCGGGGACGAGGGAGGCCCTGGGTTTAGATGAGGTACAAAACCTGCTCCCGGGAAGGAGGGCTGAGCGAGGAGAAACTCAGAAAGCCACCTCACAGACGCAGACACAGCAGCGACATTGCAGTTTCTCAAAACCTGGCACAGGCAGCCCCTCTTTGGTCATTGCTTCCCTGTTGGTCCAGGGCTGCTTCCACCTCTGAGTCTACCAGAAACACAGCAAAACAGAACTTTTCTTCCCTCTGCTGTTGAAAGAAGGAAGAGATTTTGCTGGGAAGAGGCACCTGTTTTCCGCTTCCTGGTGTCAGAGAGTTGGTGGACGCATGTCTGCCTCCCCAGGGGCCTTAGCTCAAACTTCACCCGAGAAGGTCTGGCCCAGGCTGCGCTCAGCCGCCTGCAGCGAACGTTCCTGCCAGCAGGTGGCAGCAGGCCTCTGCGCCGAGGTGCCCGACCCTCCCTGCTGACCGCAGCCATACCACACCTCTTGGCAAGGGGGGCGTGTGTTTGGCACCGGGGAGGGTAGAAATGAATCAGACATGGGCCCTGCCCATGGGGCAATCAGAGCACAAGCAGAGAGTCAGATTCCCAGGCTATAAACTCTGAGATGTGAGAGGCAGGGCGGTATAGGGGATAAAGTGAGGGCAACAGGACTCAGACAGACCTGGCTCGGACCCTGCCGCTGCCCCTTGCCAGCCGGGTTACCTTGGCACGCTGTGTAAGGTAAGTTGAGCAACAAGTGTCATGTAATAGCTAACACTGATGTGGTGCTTCCTTTGGTCAGCACGGATCCAGGTGCTTTATATACTTGGCTCATTTCATCCTCAACAATCCTCAGAATAGGTACAATTACACCCCATTTTACAGATCGGGAAATGAAGGCACATTTCCCGAAGCTGAAATTCTTTCTCAAGGTCCTGCAGCTAGTGGATGGGAGAGCTGGATTCAAACCTAGGCAGGGCAGTTGCTCCCCTTTGTGATGGTCCATCTGCAGGGCCCATATAGTGCCCGACACCAGAATCAGGCCTTGTCTTATGAGCAGCTGTTGTGACTTTCATCACTCATAAGATGCAGATTACATAAGCTGTGTCCTCAGTGCTCCATGTCTAGTATCACTCATTCTCCATCTTCCTGGCAGATTTGGGCACGTGAACGTGGCACACCTCCTTTTGGATCACGGGGCCGATGTCAATGCCCAGAACCGGCTGGGGGCCAGTGTGCTCACTGTGGCTTCCCGGGGTGGCCATCTGGGTGTGGTGAAGCTGCTCCTGGAAGCTGGTGCCTCCGTGGACCGTCACAACCACTCGGGCGAGCCGCTGGGGATGGGGGGCAGCGGGGATGAGCCGCTGGACATCACAGCCCTGATGGCCGCCACCCAGCATGGGCATGAGGCCGTGGTGCGCCTGCTGATGGAGTGGGGTGCAGACCCCAACTATGCGGCCCGGACTGTGGGCTGGAGCCCGCTGATGCTGGCCGCGCTCACTGGGAGGCTCGGTGTGGCCCAGCTGCTGATAGAGAAGGGAGCCAACGCCGACCACCTCAGCGTGCTGGAGAAGACCGCCTTCGAGGTCGCACTTGACCACAAGCACAGGGACCTCGTAGACTACCTGGACCCGCTGACCACCGTCAGGCCCAGAACAGGTCAGGCTGCATCCCCCACCCCCATGGCTTCACAGAGGCCCCCAAATTGTGTTTACATGGCTGAAGCTGAGGACTGCCGAACAGGAAGGGCACGCGGAAATCAGAGTCCAGCCCCGCAGACAGTGAGACTTAGGACGTGGTGTGCGTCAGAATCAGATGGGGGTGCCTGTCATATGCAGGTTCCTGGCCCACCCTCCAGAGAGTCTGATGTGGTAGCTCTGGGAGAGAGCCTGGAAACCTACAGAGCAAGGCCACTCTCCCTAACCAGATAATTTTGGTGCAGGTGGTTCTAGGATCCTTCTAGAACAAGGGCCAGCAAACTCTTTCTGTATAGGGCCACATGGTAAATATTTTAGGCTTTGTCGGCTATACGGTCTCTGTTGGAACTACGGTACTCAATTCTGCCAGAGTGAAAGTAGCCCTGTGTAATGTGTAAATGAGTGGTTGTGCTATGTTCCAATAAATTATAATTACAAAAACAGGCAGCAGGGCAGACTTGACCTTTGGGCTGTAGTTTGCCAACCCCTGTTGTAGAACAATTTGCCTAACCTATTTTGCCAATTATCATTTCCCAAAGACGAATTCACATAAAATTAGTGAAAATTAGCCCCCTTTTAAGTTTCATTACTTTAAAAACACCTGTCAGTGTGTCCTGTATTTTTTTTTCTTTTTGCCATCTTTGTGGCATTTAAAGGGTTGTCTAAACAATCTTTATCAAATCTGCCACAGGACATACTGCGTTTCAAAAGCCCTAGTTCATTGAGCAGTAGGACCACAACACACAGCCTTGGTACCCTCTATCTGTAATGGGTCTGACTTCAGCGACGGGACTGAGGCAGCCTGGGGTGTAACAACGGGCTGCAGTGTCAGCATCTGGGGCTGAAAGGTAAAGAATTGAAGAAAATGTCTTCAGAAAAATTAGCTAAAAGGACCTGAAAGTGTTAAGTTTGGTACCATCCAAAGACTATACAATAGTCCCATCAATCAAAAGATGCTGAAAATTTGGTAAATGCTTATTAGAAATGCACCATTCAATCAGACCAAGTCTGACATAGATGATGTTTTGAAAGCCTGGCCGGGTACAGTGGCTCACGCCTGTAATCCCAGCACTTTGAGAGGCCAAAGTGTGAGGATCACATGAGGCCAAGAGTTTGAGACCAGCCTGAGCAACATAGTGAGACCCCATCTCTAAAAAAATAAAAACAAAAATTAGCCATGAGTGGTGGCATGCGCCTGTTGTCTCAGATACTTGGGAGGCTGAGGCAGGAGGATCACTTGAGCCCAGGAGTTGGAGGCTTCAGTGAACTGTGATCATGCCACTGCAGCCTGGGTGACAGAGCAAGACCCTGTCCGCAAAAAAAAAAAAAAGCCTTTAATGACAGGTGGCAAAAATGAGGACACCAAACAGAAAGGAAAAACGTGTCAACTGGAAGTCTCAACAGGAAGCTGAGGCAAAATTAACATAAGCAAACAGTTTATTCAGGCCAGACTTGAGGATGGCACCCCAGGAGCATAGGTTCCAGTTGCCCTGAATATGCACTCTGACCAGCGGCAGTTACAGGTGGGTTTTTAAAGGCAAAAAGGGGTACAGGGTGTGGGCTGATACAGAGTTATTTGTCAGGAATTCTCATTGGTTTATAGAAATAACATTGATTAGTGATTGGGTATACATTATTAAGCTATAGGGTATGGGCTGTAGTGTCAGGTGTGGCATTATTAGGTAGTTTATAGCTACTTGTGGCAATAGCACGCAATTTCAAGAGATGAATACATAGCTCAAAAGGGATGTGATTGCTGTCTCATTTTAATGTCTCTCTGGGCCTGATAATTTAAAAGGACTCACATTCCTCAGTTAAAATTTCTTTTCTTTTCTCAGAAGTGAAGTTTAGGAAGACCTGTCTGAAGCCAAGAGACCTCTTAACCTTGTACCTATTGGGAAACTGAGGGCCAGAGAGGGAGAAAAACTAGTCAGAGGTCACACACCCATGGGAAGCTGCGTGGGTGACACCCAGGAGGCTGGGATCCCATGGGAAGGGCACCTTGAGGTGACCGCCCAGCGGCAGCACTTGCCTGGCTCCAGGAGCCGGGCCAGCCTGGACTCTTCTGAGCCTCTGCCTTGTCCGTGAGATGGATGTGATGACGGCCACTGCAGGGTGGTCACTAGCACGAGATGTGTTGTCCTCTGGTGTGTGCGGCCCTGAGCCCAGGGCCAGAACGCAGCTGCAGAGTGTTACGTCCTCAGAAGGGTTGCAGTTAGAAATTAAGGCTCCGGTCTCCAAGAACAGGGCTTTGTTCTTGGCACAAGGCTGTCGCTGTCCTTTAAAGGTTTTGGCTGGCTTGTTTCTGCGGCTGTGGTAGAGAAGGGATCTTTGCTGAATCTTCCTTCACTCCCACAGGGACCCTCTCGGGGGTGTTCACCCATTTTACAGGTGAGGGGGCTCAGGCCCAGAGTGGACAGTGCAGAATGTGGCCCCACCTGTGACCAGCACGTGGTGCCTCTGCTGCTACATGCGATTCTTCCTCAGCCCCCCTCGGCCTCTGAGTCTTTACTGAGTGCCAGGTGTGGGCTTAGCTCCCAACAGGCCTTGTTTTAGGGATTGCCCTGGCACCTTGGGATTGTGATGTCCTCGTTTCCCCAAGACACGCAAGCTCAGACACTTTGGTGAATGTGGCTGAGGTCACTCTGTGATTCGGTCGGCTCAGAGGTGCCTTGAGCCAGTTGCCTGGGCCACCAAGCTGCTGTTTCCTTGTCTGCAGATGGGTGGCGGGACCGCGAGTGGGGGTGGTGTGAGATCACCCCACCCAGAGAGAGTGCGTGAGAGATGTCGGCAGCCGCCACTACCTGTTATCATTACTGTGGTGGGCGTGTCTGACAGGATCAGAACTCAAGTCTTCCAGCAGGCTCGGGTCATGGTCCCCATCGAACAGACCCCGTTTGAGGCCCAGTTCTCCCACTCTGTGGCTGGGTGGTCTTGGGCACAGCAACTGCTCCTTCAGGACTTCAGTGTTCTGTTTCATAAAATAGTCATGATAAAGACTGTTCACTTGTAGGGGTTTTGTGAGGAATAGTAAGATCATGTGTATAAAATGTTTGTCCCAGTGCCTGCCACGTGGACAGCATCCAGTATGGAAATTATTATCCTATGTTTTTGTTGATCATATATTCAGTTATTTTACAAATATCTACTTAGTGCCTACTATGTACCAGGCACCATTCTAGGCACCTGGGATACATCTGTGAACAAAGGAGGCCCAAATCCCTGCCCTTGAGGGCCGTGGCCTCTATGGGGGGACACAGGCCACAAAAAGGAAAGAAATATACTGAGTAAATTAATTATATGGTAAGGTAGGTGGTAAATGCCACGGGGTTAAAAACAAACAAACAAAAGCAAGGGCCAGGTGAAGGGATTAGGTGTGGCGGAGTTGGGGCGTTGCAGGCTGCCATACGAAAGAGGGCGGTTGGGCGGCCTCCCTGAGAAGGCGGGATCGCGGCAGACCCGTGTGCAGGCCGTGTGGGCCGCCTGGGAGGGCCCCTGGTGGGACAGCAGCACGGCCAAGGCTGTGTGTGAATAGTGACAAAGATTATTAGTAAATAATAATGGTCCCTAGCTCTTCCTGTGAGATGCTGGGAAACCCACAGCCCCAGCGGGGCCTTGGAGGTGCCCTGGTCCCTCCCTTGCTTTAACAGCAGGACAGGTACTCTCGATGCTGTAACTGTCATTGTGACGACCCCCCACTCCCTGCCTGGTTATGGTGCGGAGGTCAGAGCAGGCTTCTTCTTGGCGTGGGGCAGGGTCCCTGGGGCTGCTCTGATATAGACGAGAAACTTGAAGGCCAGAGCGAGGAAGGGTCCAGCCAGGGTCACTTGGCGTCAGGGCCTAGCTGCCTCAGCCTCCCGGGGTCAGGCTAGACTGCCAGTGATTAACTTGTACCAGATGGTTGCTTAGCAGTCAACCCTTAGACCAGGTGACACTCTCTTCTGTCACAGGGTCTTGGCGTGAGAAGACCCTGGCCCACAGCAAATTTGGCTCTTAAATACTTAAAGGAACATGAAATATTTTTTTAAACTACAGTGCAGAATTTTTTCTTTTCTTTTTTTTTTTTTAAAGAGAGAGTCTGACTCTCACTCAGGCTGGAGAATAGTGCCTCTATCATAGCTCACCGTAACCTCGAACTCCTGGGCGCAAATGCTCCTCCCACCTCAGCCTCCCAAGTAGATGGGATCATAGGTACGCACCACCATGGCCTGGCTAATTTTTTTAGAATTGTTTTGTAGACATGGGGTCTCACTATGTTGCCCAGGCTGGTCTCGAACTCCTGGCCTCAAGAGATCCTCCCACCTCAGCCTCCCAGAGTGCTGGGATTATAGGAGTGAGCCACTGTGCCTGGCCCAGGACGATTTCTTGATAGTATTTCATAGGCAGAATGAGACGCCTGGTTCCATGGCAGTGTTTATATTTCCCATTAAGAGTTCTGGAATTAAGTAGCTAACCTTGCTGGGGTGGCTGCTAGTTGCTAGTAAAGAAAAGAATTGCTCTTTGGATGGGGTCTTAACATTTCTGAAGCATTTTCCCACTTTTATATATGCTATCATGTGATACCTGCAGCAACCAGGTGAGCTAGATGCTATTCCTGCATTAATGGTGAGGAGAGAGCTCTCTCTAGAAGTGTGTGTTCAAGTTCAGATGCACCGACTCCACACTCAGTGCTCCTGGCCTGGATGTGGATCCTTCCCATTGCCCAAGAGGGCTGCTCTGGGCCAAAGTCAGCCCATAGTCACAGGTGCCCTCTGGCAGCTGCTCCATCCCTCGGGGTCAGTTAAAGGCTATAGGAAGACTGCGTTCAGCATCCCCATAAGCAGACTGGCCGTGAAGATGTCTGCTCTCTGACGGGAGCAGGGTACCTGGGGGCCCGAGCTTGGAGGAGGGTGTGGGATGAGCACGTGAGAGCGGGGCGGGCACTGGGTGGGTGCAGCAAGGCTCAGCTACGCGGGAGGCCTGGGGGTCCTGCGTGAAGACATCCAGGTGGATAGCTGTGTCTGCAGGTCTGGGGCAGGAGAGGGCAGACGTTCACATCGGCTCTGCTGCTGCCTACGGCTGTGACCTTCCTTTGAGCTCAGTTGCTCAGTATTTCAGGAATCTTCTGCTTTGGAATTATGGTTGTACATTTAGTTTTTAGATGAAAAAAATCATTGCTTCTTTTTAAAATTTCCCCAGGAATCCAGATTTTTCCAAGACCATGCTTTTCAGTATAGCTAAGACAGGATAATACCCCAAAGTTTGGAATACCTAAAAATGATCGCCTTGTGTGTGTGGGATCAGGGCAGTGGTCTGCTGCTCCTCTGTGCTTTTTGGCCAGATGACCTGCCGAGGTCTGTGTCTGAGGCGATTTTAGACATTCTTTGGTAATAAACCTTCCAGAGGGCTGCTGGCTTCGCCCGTTACACAGGCCTCCGATTAGATTGCTTTTGAAAAGTAGATCCTTCTTAAAGCTGGGCTGTCGTTACACCCTTGTGACTCTGTTGTTATAGTAAACCTTTCCGTGGTTAACTTTTAAAATCTTTGTTTACTCAGATGAGGAGAAAAGGCGACCTGATATTTTCCATGCATTGAAAATGGGTAAGTGCTTTAGAAAATCTTTTTGGATATTTAAGAATACAGGGCCACATTCTCCCAACCTAATATTTGTAGTCCTTTCCAAGGCCACCCAGAGTATTTGAGAAAGAAACGGGCATTTTGGTGTTTGGTGGGCCCATATTTACTATGGAGCTCTGCACACAGGTTCCGGACTACCCTCCCAGGCCCCACCCCACCTCCAGCCAAACACTGTGGCTGTGCCCTAACTATCCCTACTTCTGAAATGCCTCTCTGCATGCCCATCCACTCCAGTCTCTTTGTGACAAATAGACCCCACCTCCAGGAAGCCCTCCCTGATCTTCAGCCGCCAGTGAGACCTGATTGCTCCTTTTGCATGCTCATTGCCCTCATATGTCTCCTTCACCTGTTCTGTTAAGACACTAACAACACCTCTGTCTTTTAGTGAACACTTCTATCCATTTGTGTGCTTGTCTCTGTCCCTCACAGACCGAGGGACTTGAGAGTGGGAGCCGTCTCTGACCCAGCTTAGCATCCCTGCGATGCCCACAGCCCATCGCAGAGGCAGGGTCAGTGCACGTTTGTTACGTGAACCGACTGGATAAGTAAGTCTGTGGTGCCAGGCCCGTGGTCACCCGGACTCCTGCTCATGTTGGCAGGAAACTTCCAGCTGGTCAAAGAGATTGCCGACGAAGACCCCAACCACGTGAACCTGGTCAACGGGGACGGCGCGACGCCCCTGATGCTGGCGGCCGTCATGGGGCAGCTGCCTCTGGTGCAGCTGCTGGTGGAGAGGCACGCGGACGTTGATAAGCAGGACAGCGTGCACGGCTGGACGGCCCTCATGCAGGCCACCTACCACGGGTCAGTGCCAGCTGCACCCCCTCAGCAACGGGGCTAAACCTCGAGTGCTCCGGCCTCAGATGGGGCTTCCGGATCTGATGGGTTTTCTGGTCCTGAGATGGCACATACAAATGCCAGGGCTGTGAAGACATCGAGACATGCAAAAAAGATTAAAGTGACACAGGCTTCTTTCATCTTGCACCCTTCTGTATCCAGATTTCCTATTGCCCCGTGACAGAATTTCACAGTGACCATGGAAACCTTGCAGCAGGAGCATTTTATGCAGAAGGATAAGTTTTGTGGGTTGGTTTCAGTTGAGCAGAGGGATTGGTTCATTTGGAGTTTTCACACTGAGATACAGTGAGCTCTTCAGGTCACCCCTGTGTGAAAGGAGCACGGGAGATGGCTTCTCATGAGGTTTGGTGGGGAGATACGTCCTCACCCTCTCCTTTTGAATAGGCCTCAGCACGTCCTGGGTGCTTAGGAATCCCTTCTCATCTGATCGTCCTAGAAGGGTGGGGTTTTCACCCCCTGGAGGCCTCCTCTTTGGGGTGGGCACCTTGTCGCTACTAAGTGGTCTGACTCCACATTAGGGACTCCTTCCCTTGCCCTGTTTCAGGTGATCATATCTCTTCCCTGTGTCCTCTGAAAGCAATTTGTTTTCGTATTTCATGAGTCTCAAACTTCCATCTCAAGCGTCTTGGCACGTACAAGGCTTTCCCAGGGGAGAGGCCCTGATTTACAGAGGGAGTGGCAGGGTCCAAGGTGGGCCAGCAGAGGGGGGTGGTGGCCAAGTGTTTTTTGGGAAGAGCCCTACGTTTTCATTTTGTTTACGGAAGGAACATTTAGACTGTGATTTAAATCACATTTGCTTCTGACCTGCCTGAGGGGTAGGGAGTGGCGGAGTGTGAGTCTGTTTGCAGTTTTCCATGCCCCTCTTAAATGCTCAGAGACTGTAGTAAATGTTGTCAGTCTTGTTGCCCAGGAGCAAAGCCATGCTTTTGCTTTCAGTGAGTGTGACTCTGGCATTTTCTTTTCTCTCCAGGAATAAGGAGATTGTCAAGTACCTGCTAAACCAAGGGGCTGATGTCACCCTTCGTGCAAAAAATGGGTACACGGCCTTTGACCTAGTGATGCTGCTGAATGATCCTGGTGGGTGATTCCAAGAAAAGGGTTGTAAATGCACCCAGCCTCTCTCTGGCTGAGAAGCAGGATAACCACCTTCTCTGTGAACTGTGTTTTAAGCACTTGCTGATTCATGGGGCAAAGCCAGTCTCAAGTGTCAAGAACTCACCACGTGACCTTAGGCAAGTCACTGCCCTCCCAGTGAAGCACTGGGCTTGGACCAGGTAGTCTCTGAGGCTTCCTCCAGCACCAGCCTTCTAGGAGTCCCCAAAGAGGAAAGGCACACAGGCACATGTCTGGCTTTGCGGTCCACACAAATCCTAGAGTGGTATCTGTGCTTTGCAGTTAGAAACCCTGAATGACTCAGGAGGAAACATATACAGGCCTTTGATAAGCAGAATGGGAGATGGCGTGATGACCCTCCCCCAGCTTAATTGTGTAGGTGGAGGCTGCAGGGTCGGGCTGTCCTGGGGCTGTGGCCATCATTAGCCCCCACCCCTTGGTCCCTGACTAGCACCTGCTGTTTCCCTTTGGCTATGACAGGGCCTTTGCTAGGATCATCTTGAGTCCTCTCCCTGTGGCCCAACAGACATATTTTCAAGTAAAATGCTGCCTTTTGTGTCCATAGACACGGAACTTGTTCGACTGCTGGCATCTGTCTGCATGCAGGTGAATAAAGACAAAGGCCGGCTCAGCCACCAGCCGCCCCCGCCCCTCTCGAAGGTCCGACAGCCCTGGAGCATCCCAGTGCTGCCCGATGACAAGGGCGGGCTGAAGGTTTGCCTTTCCTGTCTTAACGGGGTTCAGAGGGCCAAGGGGATGGGGAACCTGCTGCTTCCTGTTCACCCAGGCTGATTCAGGCTGGGGGCCCAGCAGGGGGGGTGGCATATGAGCAATAGGAGATGATGGGACAAGGCAGCGGTGGCTGCTTTATAAGAATGTCCCTGTTGCCAGATCTCCCATTTTTTTTCAGGTAAATCCAGAAATCTGGATTTTATTGTGGAATCTCTATTTATAAGTATAGGGGAATTTAAAAAAAATTGTGTGCCGTAGCACGGAGCTGACCAAACCAAACACGTCTTTCCCCGAGGAATCTGTTTGCAGCCTCTGCTTTACGGCGTGCAGGATATTTGCTGATTGCACTGCTCTGGGGTCTCCCTGCGGTCCGCAGGCCCCACCAGCTTCCTGGAAACACTAACAACAAGCTCTGGTTGCTGATTCTAACTGCAAGCTGGGACTTTCTGTTTGTATTTCTCATCTTCCACATCCTGCTCTACTTATTCGAAATCAAACTTATTTTATTCCCAAGAAAACAAAACACGACACTGGCCTTGTCTGCTGACCTCCCCATTCTGCACGGGGTGGCAGCACCTTCTGCGATCTGCGGCCTTGGCATTCCTTCCGTGGCTGTTGCTAGCTCAAGCCTCTGGGTCCCTTCTCACAGAATTGTTCATGCAGATCCCTTCATTCTGCTCTTACTGCTGTTTCTGCAGGCCAAGTCCTCACGGACTCTCCTCATGGCTGTGCAGTAACTCTGAGCGGTCATGGGTTATAAGGATCCCCCAGGGGCACCTGCTGTCGTCTGTCTAGGTGGGGAGGGAATCAGCTACAGGAGCAGATGGCCCAGACCGTGGTATAGACACCTGGACAACTTCTCATGTCACTGGAGTGGGAGGAAGGAAGTTATGCAGTGGTAGATGTTAAGGAGTTTGGAGCTGCCTCTGTGTCCATCTGTCTGTCCTGTCTCACTGTGAGACCTGAGATAAGTTAGCACTCCTTATCTGGATCTCTGTTTCTCAATCTGTGCAATGAGGAGATTGATTAGAGGAGGGACAGCAAATAGGGTTCAGTGCCACCTTCAGTCTATTTGGAAATGACCACTGGAGGGCCGGGTCAGGAAGGATTTAGTGAGCACCCATGGCTTATTGGGAACAGGTGCTGTGGTTGATTGGTAATGCCTGCCTGGGGCCAAGGCAAGAGGAGGGCAGGCAGGTGTGAAGTATATTCACTATCCCTGGGGTGGGCAGGTCCTGGAGCATGACCTCTGCTCTGTGTTCCCTTGGCAGTCCTGGTGGAATAGAATGTCCAATCGGTTCCGAAAGCTCAAACTGATGCAGACGCTGCCACGCGGGCTGTCTAGCAACCAGCCTTTGCCTTTCTTTGATGAGCCCGAGCCAGCTCTGGACTCCACAATGAGGGCAGCCCCCCAGGACAAGACAAGCCGCTCCGGGCTCCCTGATGCAGCCCCCATGAGCAAAGACAATGGTAAGAAAAGGCTGCTTGTGTGGTAGAATTTCCAGAATGGTATGCATCTGCACCCTCTGTCGTTTATCCTACCTGCTGGGCTGATGACGGGAGCGAGATGATGTTGGAACGTGACACTGAAGCAGAGTGGTCTGGTGGAGAGGAGACGTAGGCAAGGACACACCTGCACTGAGCGTGATGGGATGGGAGGCACTGGCCAGGGGCGAAGGCTCAGGTTCCTGTGCCACACTCCTTGCCAAGGGACCCCAGGCCAGCCAGTGCCTCTCTGTTGCCTTTGACAGGTTTTCCCCACCTGTCAAATGTGACTGGTCTGCGGCACTGAAAGGATCTTGAAAATAAAATGAGTTACCTGGGGGTGGGGGGCATAGGTACTGAGCTCCCCACCACTAGAGGTATTCAACAGATTGGATGACTTTGCCAGTTTGCTGAAGGAGATTCCTGTACTGATTGGAAAATTGATTAGATAAGATTCTTCTACCAGTCAGATTCCCCATGTCCGGATGAGCTCCTCTGGCACCACTGTCTGAGACAGACTATCGAGCTGGGTGTGGCACTGTCTGACCCAGCACGGCAGTGGTTTATGGAAAAGCTGAAAACACGCTCTGAGTTACCTTTTAAATGATTTCTTTCTATTAAAATATTGAATATCAATTATTATTAAATATTTAATCACCCAGGAGAGTTGGTTTTCCAGGATGAAGGCTGCCGCAGTCCCTCATCCTCATGTCATGGACATGCTGGGGGTGGGAGGTTCATTTCAGGAAAATTCCATTTGTCTCTCAGGTCCTGGGAGTGCGAGAGGCGAAAAGGAGGATGCGTTATTGACAACCATGGTGAGTTGTGGGTCTTTTCTAAGAGCATTTTAGGTCCCTGCCAATCATTAGTTGATTGATTTACAAGGAGGGATGTGAGCGTTTGTCTGTCTTTGTGGTGGTCACAGATGGGGTTGATGCTCAGAATGTGTAACAGTGGGTTCGGCTCTGGCACCGAGGACTGGGAACAGATGCCAGCCCTAAACTGTGGGTAGGGCTGTGCTGGTGCCTGGCAGCCAGGTGCCAGCCCTGGTCCTGTTCTCAGGGAGGCAGGGGCAGTGAGGGAGGAATTGAGGGGCAGCATCAGACGTGGAGACTCACCCTTTGGGGTCTGGAGAGCCAGAAGGAGAGGATTCAAAGAGGAGGGCATATTTCCAGCCCAGGAGAGGCCTCGGTTTCCTCATCTGTAAACTAGATGTGTATCAGGATTAGGTTCAGCTATGAGTAACAGAACTTCCCCAAATAACGGTGGTATAAATAAGATAGCAGCTTATTTCTCTCGAGTGAATAAAGTTCAGGATTAGTGTAAGGTTCCATGAAGTTAGGGACCTAGGTTCCTTCCACCTGTTGGTCCCCATATGTGGTTTCTGTTCCTCAGGTTACGTCTTGGTCCAAAATGGCTGCCAGAGGTCTGGCCATTACTGCCCCATTCCAGCCCACAGGGAAGAGGATAGGAGAAGAGGTAGCCATGGGCGCATGCCAGCTATCTTTAAAGACGTTTCCCGGGAACTGCTGCATATTACTTCTAGTTATATCAAAGCGGCCAGAATTCAGCCATGTGGCTACATTATGCTGTACAGCAAGGTGGAAAATAAAGTCTTTGTTCCAGGTGGTTGTGTGTCCATCCAAACATCAGAGGTGTCATTTCTAAGGAAGATGTGGAAGGTAGATACTGGGGGACAGTTGGCAGGCTCTGACTTGGGGAACGATATCCTTCATGGTTATGGCTTTTTAATGAGATCATTCCGAGGAAGTTTTTTAGCATGTCTGGCCCCAAATAAGCTCTGCTGTATGACCTTGGATGTGTTACCTCACTTCTCTGGGCTTCTTGGTCCTCTCCTCTGAAATGAGGGCCTAATGGTTAAAGTTGGACTTGAGGCCCTTTAGCGTGAAGACCCAACACTGGCCAGCAGGGGGCAGTATTGGCGAGGACAAGGGAGCAGAGGTGCTCCCTGGAAGGCGGCAGCAGGGGCAGGCGCTGCGAGCCCTGCCCGGGTCCTCACGGATCTGCCCGCCGCACCCTGCCACGCCAACAGGTGTAAGCCGGTAGTTCTAACACCAACTGCGGGAGCTTGTGCTGCCCAGCATTTGAGCATGTTATTAAATAGCAGTAATTATTTCAGTGTGAAGACAGAAATGCTATTATAGAAATTTTGGAAGGCGCAGTAAAATATAAAGAAGGAAAATAAATTCACCCTTGATCACACACCCAGGGATAATCATGGTTTGCATTTTGTGGTATATATCTTTTTGGTATGTTTCTTGAGCAATTTTTTTTAGCATCTATGAATATATCATGTTATGTATAATAATAGCAAATATTACAGCCCTTACTAAGTACCAGGCACTATTCACAGCACTTTACATGTATCAACTCATCACAGTGCATTAGGCTCGTACCCCAGGGACTGCAAATGCCCATCCGTGCTACGTTTGCAGCTGAGTCAATCCAGCCCCTCATTTGCCGGGTAAGGTTGTGGAGGTCCAGAGGGAACACCCTTGTCTTGGAAAGCAGGACTGAGCCGGGTGACAGCCCAGGATGCCGGCCTCCCGCCCCCGCGCGCCCTACCTGCTCGTGTCCTCTAGAGGGCGCCGGGGCCCCGTCCACCCGCTGATGGGCATGTGCAGCCATCGGTGCGGACATCCCCACCCGCCTGGCTCCCGAGGCAGGTTTAGCTGTGGGATGCCCGTCCCCACAAAGCACCATCTGGCACCATATTCACTGTCTTTTCTTAATTAAGGTGAGCATAGACTGTGGATGCTTTTCTTTGATGATCCAGCAGTCATCACTGTGGGTTTTATGCTGACCCCCAAATCACATTTTCAAAGTTCAAAATTAGATTACAGTTGGAACTGTCAGCAGGAGGCGTGGCTGGAGTGGGCTGGGATGTGGTGGGCTGGAGAAGGAGCATCACCAGGCCCAGCCCTCATCCCTGCTCCTCCTTCCCCAGCCCCGAGGCCACTCTGGCTGGTCTCCTGGCAGCTCTGCACCCTGTCTCTGCCCCAGGCCTCTGCATTCTGCCCTGCATTCTGTCCCCTCACTGGTCTGGAATGCCACTCCCCATCCTCACTGGGCCAGCTTCTGGCTGAGCTTGGTGCCCGCCAGGTGTGCCCCACCTGTGGCAGGGTGCTCTCCTCTGTGCTCTCCCAGCTCCCCTGCCTCACCCTCGCCCAGTGGCACACTAGCGTCACCTGCTCTCCTGGGCTCTCAGTCCCCTCTGCCCCGTCCTGGTCTTGCCACTCTGATAGTTCCAGCAGGAACCCGAGCTGGAGCACAGCAGACGTGGCATTGCTCAGTTGCTGGGAGGAGAGCCGAGAACGCCCAGGGCTCCTGGCCCTGAGGGGCGGGTGGTGGTGCCTCACCCAAGAAGCAGGAAAAGCCTGGAGTCTTTCCCCAGAGCCGGGAGCCCTCTTGGGCTCGTCTAACCCCCAGCCTGTCTTTTTCAGCTTCGAAACGGAGCCCCCTTCACCAGACTCCCGAGTGACAAGCTGAAGGCAGTCATCCCCCCCTTCTTACCCCCTTCCAGTTTTGAGCTGTGGAGCTCCGATCGGTCCCGGACCTGCCACAACGGGAAGGCAGACGCCATGAAGACTGTGCTGCCCCAGAGAGCCAGCAGGGGCCACCCTGTGGGCGGCGGGAGCACAGACACCGTAAGTGGTCCCCCCGACACGTTTTCACACATCGCTCACCACGCCCAGAGATCAGTGTTTTTCAGACAGAGGAACTTCAGACCGACTAATCCAGAGGAGTTGCAGCTTATTTTGTCTTTTGAACGAGTGATATCCTCTTGTCTAATGAAGTCCTACAAAGCAACTTAAAATGTTGGGGTGGGGGGAACATCTGTCCCCTCTGGAACCCTGGAGCTCCAAGGAACCCAGTTTGAAGACCCAATCTATCTAATCCAAACTTCTCTTTAGTAGATGAGGACACTGGGACCCAGAAAGGGGAAGTAATTTGCTGACGATCACCAGGCAGGCAGGGGTGAGCCTGGGACCAGAAATCAGGTTCTTGGCTTTTAATCTATGACCAACAGCAAACACTAGGAAGCAACTGTGTGCACTACCGGTGTTTTCTTACACCCACAGAGAGCGTGACTTCTGTCCTTCTGACCACAGAGGTTTCTAATTCCGTGGCCATTGGTGTGGGGGGGCGGAAGGTGGGGGCAGTCCTGTCAGTGGGGCAGATTATCTCTGTAGGTGTAGCCTGTGTCTATACAGCAGATGCAGTGAACCCAAGGCCCTGCTGTGCTGGGTGACCGTCTGTAGGATGGGGCTGACCCCTGCACTCGCTGCTGCCTCCAGAGCTGTCATACTGTCAAATCGATGGTGGGAGACCCAGAGCCTGGCACTAGAGACGCTCTTGAAACAAGGACGGGCTTGCATTTAGTCCACTACTCGGTCAGGTAGGAATGTGAAGGGGTCACGGAACCACCCCTGAGATTTCTTCCATGGCTGCATTGTCTTGAGAATTCAGCTAACCCCAGAGGGACAGATCACCACCTGCTGCGTTCACTCAGTGAACACTCACTGAATCCCACCTCCGTGTAGCCCAGTCAGCCGACCCTGTCCCAGAGGCGGCCACGGCAAAGACACAGGCACAGAACATGAGGCAGAGAGCAGTGTAAGGAGTGTCCTGGGGGCACCAGAGAGTTGATTGTGCGTGGTGCTGCAATCAGGGGAGGCCTCCAAGAAGAGGTGACATCTGAGCTGGGATTCACAGGCTGTGGAAGAGCTTTCTCCCCAGTGCAGAATGGGCAGTGGCATCCCAAGCAGAGGAGCAAGGACGTGTGTGCAAGGCCTTTGCTGAGTTGCTCTGTCTTACTCACTCAGCAAACAGGCCTCATTCTGGGCCCTGGGGATCTGCCACTGTCCCTCTCAGCGGTGCCCACAGTGGGGTTCTGACAAGTGAACCTTTGCTTTAGTTTCCTGTGGCTGCTGTAACACATCGCCATAGACTAGGAGCCTGAAACAACAGAAATTTATTCTCTAACAGTTCCGCAGGCCACAGACTGAAATCACGGTGTTGGCAGGGCCACACTCTCTGCAGGGAATCCCGGAGAGGATCTGTTTCTTGTCTCTTGTAGCTCCCGGCTCTCGGCTTTCCTTGGCTAGTGGCTGTGTCACTCTAGTCTCTGCTTCTATGGTCACGTTGCCTCCTTTTTGTGGAAATTCCCTTTTCTAAAGATGCGTGCGATTGCGTATAGGGCCTGCCGGGAAAATCCAGAACAAGCTCCTTCTCTCAAAATGCTGAACTTAAGCACATCTTGGGCAAGTGTATGTAAGATGATAGTCACTCTCTTGCCTTGTGAGCTGATATTCAAAGATTCTGGGATCAGGACACAGACTTATCTTTTGGGGGCCGCCATTCAGCCCGCTACAATCTTTGGTCACACCTACTGGGTGCCTTCTCTGTGCTGAGGCCAGAGCCGGGGATGGAGGATACATATGGCAGAGAACAAAGTCCCTGTGGAGATGACAGTCCTCAGGGGAATCAGACACACAGCAAACGTGCACTCTCGAGTTGTGACCAGGGTTGCAATGTGGACGGACTGGGTGCTGGGAGGAGCAGGCAGGTGGGAGGAGCCGGCCCTGACTGCACAGGGGTGGGCGTGGCCAGGAAACCCAGAGGAGGTCAGTGCGACTGTGACAGAAGCGGCACAAGTGCGGGGCAGGGTGGCGAGGTCTGGTCAGGAGGACGGGCGCAGGGGCCTCGTGCAGGGCCAGAGGCGCTGGGAAAGGCTGCAGAGGATGTGGGGAGGAGAAGACACAGTCCAGGCGCAGGGACGGCAGAGGAGCATTGCAGAAGCAGGTGCGGGATGTGGTCACTGGCCAGGCTGTGCTGAGGGGGCTGGACTCTGTCCTGAATGGGGTAAGGCTTCCAGGGTTTGTCAGTAAATGACACAGTCAGGTTTCTTTCCTGGAAGGCACTGGAGCTGAGTGAGACCAACAGCAGGGTGACCCGCGGGAAACGACGTGAGGGGCTCGCCCGAGCTAATGGGCGGGTGGTCAGCAGGTGGACACAGCTCTGTGCCTCAGGGACTCCAGGCAGGCTGAGCACTGCGCAGGGATGCGCTGGTCGGGGTGCACTTCAGGTGGGGGTGCACCGGAGGAGCACAGGGTCCTCCCCCTGCCATCCTGCACAGCCGCAGGGAGGAGCACGACCCTAACCACCACACTTACCTTATTCTTGCAGGCTCCCGTCAGGCCCGTTAAGTTTCCAAGTCTCTCTAGAAGCCCAGCCTCTCCCGCCAGCTCTGGAAACTTGAACCACTCGCCCCATTCCTCAGGCGGCTCCAGCGGGGTAGGGGGTGTAAGCAGGCACGGTGGGGAGCTGCACAGCCGCTCAGGTGGGTCGCTGGGCGTTGCCCGTGGGAGGTGGGACGACCCCTTGGGGCTAAGGGGCGAGCTGCCCCCATATCAGTCTACAGATAGTCCCAGAAATGACAGGCACACAGGGGCTTTCTCCTTGATGTGGCTAAGGGACTTTGCAGTGAGTTCACATTTCAGAGTTTCTTTTATGCATTTTCTTGGGGGTGCAGGTGGATGGAGAGGGAGGAAATAAAGTCCACAGTGCCTTTTTTCTTTTGAAGTTTTACAAGAAATTAAGAAAAATGCGTGGTGTTTAAAATCCCTGAAGGGGCTGGGTGTGGTGGCTCATGCCTATAATCGCAGCACTTTGGGAGGCCAAGACAGGAGTGTCACTGGTGGCCAGGAGTTTGAGATCAGCCTGAGCAACGTAGTAAGACCCTGTCTCTATTTTTTAAAAAAATTAAAATAAAAAATAATAAAATCCCTTGAGGTTAAACCTTAGAGAGCTTCTCATTCTGCCCTTTTATTGAACAGATGAGGAAACTGAAGCTCGGAGTAGGCAAGAGATTTGCTTAGGGTCACACAGCAAGGTGGTGGCAATTAGGTCTCACAACAGAGTTATCCTGAGCTTAGAGCATGCTTTCTAGTCCTCCCCAAGTTCATCCAGGATTAACCAAAGCCAGCTTTTCAGGAAGGCCACCCAGTTTGCTGTGGAAAAAGCTGTAAGACCAGACAAGCCAGAAGACTAAAACAAGGTATAATCTCACCTACTGGGGATCAGTATTAACATTTTGGTATATTTTGGTGGATTGCAAAGTGTCTTTATGTATACTATAAATATTTATAAAAAGGAATAATAATTTGTTTTTTTTTCTCTTTTTTTTATTTTTTTATTTTTTTATTTTTTTGAGACAGAGTCTCACTCTGTTGCCCGGGCTAGAGTGAGTGCCGTGGCGTCAGTCTAGCTCACAGCAACCTCAAACTCCTGGGCTTAAGCGATCCTACTGCCTCAGCCTCCCGAGTAGCTGGGACTACAGGCATGCGCCACCATGCCCGGCTAATTTTTTGTATATATATATTTTAGTTGTCCATATAATTTCTTTCTATTTTTAGTAGAGACGGGGTCTCACTCTTGCTCAGGCTGGTCTCGAACTCCTGACCTCGAGCGATCCACCCGCCTCGGCCTCCCAGAGTGCTAGGATTACAGGCGTGAGCCACCGCGCCCGGCCTTTTTTTCTCTTTTTTTATGCATGAAGGAAACTGGAAGGAATAATAATTTATTGAGCACTTAGTATATGCCAAGTACAATGCCAAGCCCTTTAAATGAATTATCTCCTTCAGTTCCCTGACAGCCTCTGAGGTTATCGTCTTCCCTTTACAGATGGGGGAGCCAGGGCTCAGGACAGTTAACTCACCCTGGGTCTCACAGCTGTTAAATAGCAGAGCCAGGACTTGAATCCAGCCTGAGTTCAGAGCCTTACTAAGCTGTAAACTGCTCTGTAACTTGATTTTCCTCTTTCCACACATTGCTAGATTGCAAGCATCTTTTTATGTCAATGTGCATATATCCACAGCATCTTTTTAATAACCAAGCAGTATTCCATTTATATGAGTCTTCACAGTTTCTTTAACCAATTCCCTGTTGTTGAACACCAAGGCTGTTCCTAGATTTTTGCTCTTGTAGGCAGCGCCTGCCTAAGTAATACCTTCATGCCTTCAGATTTGCCTCCTTGTTCAGTGATTTCCATACATGAGTTCCCTCGAGTCAGGACAGCAGTTTGTAGGTTTGCCTATTTTTGAGGCTTTTGATACGTTTTGCCCTCCAGAAGGGCTCTGTTTATGTGTGTGAAATATTTATAGCAGTGCCTGGCACATAGTAAATCCTCTGTAAATATTAGTTGTTAGTGTCCTCCCTCGAGCACCCCCCAGCCCTGGGTATTGCCACTTTCTTCCTCCCTTTTATCATAATTCAAGGTTACCAGTAGATTTGGGAAAGTAGGGAGCGGGAAGGTAGCAATCGGGATTCAAAGACTCTGAGTCTTATGGAGTTAGGAAATTTATTGACTCAATCATGGGAGTAGCTGGGGACATAAAGGTCCCAAAGGGAGAGTCAGACAGTGAGGGACAGTCACTGACTAGCCCTCCTGAAACCGTGGTGTGGCCGGACGAGTCAGCCCAAGCAGCCACCAGCCAGCACTGCAGAGGGGCTGCTGTGGGAGTCTGGGGCAGGGTGTCGCTCTGTGCCTGGCGGGGGCTGGCACGAGCCGGCATGGCACGGGGAAAGCGAGGGTGGACTGGGTCTTGCCCACACTGGGTCTTCCCTGCCTCTTACTACGATGTCTTCGCACCATGGTAGTTGCTGCCTGACGTCCACCTTCCAGTTCTCAAGCAGAGTTCTCGTGTGGTCAACCCTGGCCTGGAGCCTCTCGGGGAAGGGGGTCTGGGAGACGTGGTCTCAGCCCAGCCAGCACAGGGCAGCCCTCCACCCCCGTGTAGGAGTGAGCACTCTTTGCCCATGGAGCTCATCCCTGTTTCTGTCTCCTCAGGTGGCAGCATAGACAGCGTCTTGTCCCAAATCGCTGCCCAGAGGAAAAAAGCAGCCAGATTATCTGAGCAGAAGTCCAGCCATCGGTCAAGTCCTGTGGGGCCAGCACCGGGGTCCAGCCCATCTGAGCTTCCAGTCCCCCCTGCAGGCGGCAGCATTCCCAGTGGCAAGGTGCGTGTTCTGCATCAACTCCACCTAGTACACTCACAGATTCTGTCCTAACGTGGCCACATGCCAGGCGGTGCCTTAGTCGTGGGACAGGACGAAAGGCAGGCCCCTTCCAGCCGGCCATACCTGGGCTTCCTGAGAGGGCTGGATCAGTCTGCTGCTTGTGTTCAGCTCCTGCCGTGCCTCCAGGGCATCTCCAGGTGGGAGGATGAGGCACTGAGGTGCCATGGACTGCCAGGATGCACACCCGCTTCCTGCAGCCCCGGGGGTCATCCAGCCTCACTTGGCACACATTTGTTCATTGATGAGAGTGAAAGAGTTAAGAGCATGGGTTCAGCAGCAACTGCCTGGGTTCCAGTCTCAGCCCCATACTTTGCATGGGGCCTGGCACGGGGTAAGCCTGTGTCGGTGTCAGCTGCTGCTGTTGGTGGCACGTTAGTAGTCTCCGTCGTACTCCACCTCTCTCACCCATCCTGTGCCTCGTTGGAGCATCTGCTCTGTGCCTGGCACTGCCAGCAGCGAGCATCCCACTGCAAACTGGGGGATTTGGTGACCACTCAGGGTGTTATAAAGAACACGAGCATCACACCTTAGTGTCACAGGGGCTGTCGTGGGGAAATGGGGATGCTGTGGGGGCACAGGTGGAGGCCCCTACCCAGGCTGAGTACCATCTGAGTGGGCGTCTGAAGGACAAATGAGGAGCCAGATGAAAGGGCTGGGGTGGGCCAGGGATGTTGGTGAGACTGTCCCAGGTGAGGGAGCAGCTTGTGTAGTGCTCCAGGGGCGAGAGCGTGGCATGGGGTGGGAGGTCATGGGCAGGACAGAGCCAGAGCCTCACCTCCCAGCTTCTTGGCGCCATTCCTCCTTTAATGCAGCCAGTGAGTGGTTACTCCCTCGTTAGCGTCTCTGGAGTATGCACTGAGTGAGAAACGCTAAATGCCTCTCTGGAGTGGGGAGTCTTTTAGTGTCTCTGGACTCTGCCCCTCTGCTTCCTGAACCTCTTTGCCTTGGTTGGTTTATGGAGCGAGCCCCCAAAGTGTGGGTTCCCCGTTGTGAGTGGGAACTGGCTTCTCTACCCAGTGGCCCCCAGGCCCCCCTAGTTGTTCAGCCTAGCACAGTTCCTCCTCTGAGAGGACCCAAGTCCAAGCACAACCTTCATCATATTTCCTAGATGTCTTCAGATTTCTCCCTGAGAGAAGTCAGGCCACAGTCAGCCTCATCCCTGGGCCTTTGCCCGTCAAAGAATTACCTTCAGGGATCTATGTCTTAATGCATGTATGAGAAAGAATCTTTATTTTCTGCCCAACCATCATTGGTTACATAACTCTTTTGTTATTCAGAGTTCCTTATGCAATAGGACCTACATAATTAGGTTCCTTTTACAATTCAGGTCCAAAAACAGCTTTTCTCTCCCTACACATTAGCTTATTTTCCATTATGTTACACAAAGTTATTTGTGTGAAGCCCCCATGTAATTAATTTACTTTTAGAACTTAGCTGTAGAAAAAAAAGACACTACTGATATTTTGATATATTTTTTATCAGATGGTAAGAATTTATATAATTATTGTATTTCTCTTTTTGCCTTTGCTTCTAGGAAACTCAGAGCTACTCATTAAGTCTGCCAGTCTGAGGCTTTGATATAGTTTTTTTCTTCTTTGTTGTCTAAACTTTTCTGTTTTATTCTGATGATTTTTATTAGATGTGTTAGGTATTATTAGTGTCCTTAAATTGGTGTTGCAAATAGGCAAGCATCTAAGTTATAAATTATATTAACTATTATCTTACTTGGATGTATCCGTCATATATAATCCATATATAATCATAATCTGATGAAAAGAAATTATGTCAAAAGATGCATTTAGGAAACCATAAACTGAGGAAACCATCCATTTCAATGATCACCTGATATTATTAACATAATAATATGCTGTAACCTTGGAGAGCTATTTAAAATTCAGATTTCTGGGTTCCACCCCAACATAACTTAATGAGACTCTCAGGATAGGATCTTGAGGAATCTGTTTTTCCCCCAGAGAGTCTATTGCAGCCAGCCTAGCCCAGGGCTGTTAGAAACCACTGCCCCTAAATCAAAGGACACAAGTGGGCTTTTTGTTCCAGCAGCAAAATAGAGCCATGAAGTGCTTTTCAAAGACTCCCTAATTCCTAAGAATTAGGAATTAGTATTCAGAATATAAGCCTCCTGAATCTGGTTTTTGTACTTTGCTTAAAACAAGCAGCTCACTGTAGTGGTGGAATATTCACAAGGCATGGTGTCTAGAATGATCGTGCTTTAGTGTGAAGTGAGCCTTAGGAGACACCGAATGGGTGGAGTTAGAATGTGCACCAACACTTCCCAGATCTTTGGGGGCCCAGAAGGCCCACTAGATAGAGCAGCTTTGTATTCCCACCCCCAAAACTCAGTGTTTTAACCAAAAAACGTTTGCTTAGCTTATGCGCCTGTGCGTCAGAGGTTTAGTCTGGACTTAGTGACAAGTTCTTCTGATCTGGGGGGAATCACTGATATGTCTGGCTGTTGACTGGAGTGGCCAGGACAACTGGGCCATGTGTGTCCACAGCAAGCATGGGCATGTTCTCCTGGCAACGGCTGAAGGTGTGGGTTGAAAATCAATCAAGTAGTTCAAGCAGGTCAACATGCCCACCATGGGAGAGTGCACAGAGATACATAGCAAAGGGTTTGGATCCAGGGAGGGCCGGTGATGACATCCTTAACACAGTTAGTCTGCCACCCCAGGGATAGAGAGAACAGTTCACATATTTCAGAGAATCCCAAATAATCTTATATTTACCCAACCCTTCCCCAGTTATGCTACCCATGTGGTCCAGAGCATCATATTTCTTTGCTTTTGGCAAAGATCTGTTTTGTAGGAGTATACTGATTATCTCCTGCTTAATCAGAAATTCTGTTTGGGAAAGCCCTTCTTTATAGAAAGAGCAGAGGGAAGAGAGAAGAATTTATTAGTAATATAGGCAGCTTTTTGACAAAATCTTTCAAAACCTAAGAGAGGGACTTCTTTTTCCACACTGGGATATAGTTAACTAGAGGGAGCATTAGAAGCTTAGTAGAAGGAAAGGTGTACCCATTTCCAGGCATAAAAACTATTTATCTTATTCTCTACTATACTATACAAGATGTCCAATTTTTAGCAAAAATTATAAAATGTACAAAAAGACAAGAAAACCATACTCCCAAGAAACAAAGCAATCATTAGAATCAGACTTAGATATGACACAAGTGTTAGATGGGAAATTTAAAATAACTATGATTAATAATGCTAAAGGTACTAATGAAAAATATGAACAACAGGCAACATCATATGAATAACTATTTCAGCAGAGAGATGGAAACTATAAGAGGGATTCCAATGGAAATGCTAGAAATATAATAAAAAACACAGTATCAAGGATGAAGAATGTCTTTGACAGGCTCCTCAGTAGACTTGATGTGGCCAAGGAAAGAATCAGTGAACTTAAAGATAGGTCAATAGAAATTATCCCAACTGAAAAGAGAAGTTAACAAAAACAAAGCAAAACAGAGCATCCAGAAGTTGTGGATAATATCAAATGCTGTAGCATATAGGTAGTTGGAATCCTGAAGGAAAAGAGAGAGAGAGACAGTGGTAGGGCAGAATTTGAAGAAATAATGGCTGAAAATTTCCCCAATTTAATGATAGATGCCAAACTCCTGATCCAGGAAGTTCAGAGAAGACTAAGTAGGATAAGTATCAAAAGGAGCATACCTGGTCTTATATTTAAACTACTAAAAACAAGACAAAGAAAATCTTGAAGGGCAGCTAGAGAAAAATAGAAATTACAGAGACACAAAAATAAGAATTACAGCAGACTTCTTTTCAAAAAACATGCAAATCAAAGACAGTGAGTGTCAAGACATCTTTAAAGTGCTGAAAGAAAAAAACAGTTGTGTTGGCTCATAAAATGAGTTGGTAACTATTATCTCCTCTTCTAATTTTCTGGAAGAGATTATACTGTATAGAGTTGGTATTACCTTTTCCCTAGAGGTTTGATAAAATTTGCCAGTGAAACCGTCTGGGCCTGTCATTTTCTCTTTTGGAAGGTTTTTAATTGTACAAAATAATGTATATAGGACTATTCAGTTTATTTCTATTGGAGTGAGTTTTGCATTTTGTATCTTTCAAGGAATTATTCCCTTTTATCTAAGTTGTTGAATTATTATAATTTTTTTTTTTTTTTTTTTTTGAGATAGGGTCTTGCTTTATCACCCTGCTGGAGTGCAGTGGTGAGATCACAGCTCTCTGTCACCTCGAACTTCTGGGCTCAAGCAATCCTCCCACCTCAACCTCCTAAGTACCTAGGACTACAGGTGTAGTTTACGCCTGGCTAATTTTTTTTTTTTTTTTTGAGACAGAGTCTCACTCTGTTGCCCAGGCTAGAGTGAGTGCCGTGGCGTCAGCCTAGCTCACAGCAACCTCAAACTCCTGAGCTCAAGGAATCCTCCTGTCTCAGCCTCCCGAGTAGCTGGGACTACAGGCATGTGCCACCATGCCTGGCTAATTTTTTCTATATATATTTTTAGCTGTCTATATAATTTCTTTCTATTTTTAGTAGAGATGGGGTCTCGCTCTTGCTCAGGCTGGTCTCGAACTCCTGAGCTCAAACGATCCGCCCACCTCGGCCTCCCAGAGTGCTAGGATTACAGGCGTGAGCCACCGCGCCCGGCCTAATTTTTTTTTTTTTTTTTTTTTTTTTTTTTATTTTTAGAGATAGGGTCTTGCTGTGTTGCCTAAGCTGGTCTTGCATACCTGGCCTTGTAGTGTACAAGGCCTTGCCCTTGCATTTGCTAAAGAATATATACCAAAAGCATGATCCTTAAAAGAAAAAATTGGCAAATTGGACTTCATCAAAGCTCAAATCTTTTGCCTTTCAAAAGACACTGTTAAGAAAATGCAAAGACAAGTCACAGACAAGGAGAAAATATCTGAGAATCATATATCTGATAATGGTCTTTTATCGAGAATAAATAAAGAATTCTCAAAACTCAGCAAAAGATCACAAACAACGAATTTAAAATGGGTAAAATATCTCAGCAGATACTTAAGTCATATAGATGTCTAATAAGCATGTGAAGAAAGGTTCAACATCATTAGTTATTAGGAAAATGCAAATTAAATGCATAATTGAGATACTACTATACACCTATTAGACTGGTTTAAGAAAAAAACATATAGTTGCTGATGAGAATGTGGAACTACTAGAACTCCCATTCATTACTGGTAGGAAGGTAAAATAGTACAGCCACCTTGAAAAGATTGGCAGTTTCTCATAAAACTAAAGATTTACTTACCATATGACCCAGCTATCTTACTCCTATTTACCCAAGTGAATTTTTACAAAACTTCTGTTCACACAAAAATCTGTGAATGTTTATAGTAGTTTTTTTCGTAAGCACCCCAAACTGGAAACATCCCAAATTTCTTCAGCAGGTGAATGGATAAATGAATTGTAGTATATTCAGGCAGTGGAATATTGATATGTGCAATTGCTTGAGTAAATCCTAAAGGCATTATGCTGAGTGAAAGAAGCCAGACCCAAAAGTCTACGTATCATATGGTTCCATTCACATGACATTGTGGAAAAGACAAAACCATAGGGATATGTGGCATTCTGAAGTGTGTATTTGGTCTTCATCCCCATTTCCTGGTAAACTACTCCCGAAATGCTTGGAATCTCCAAAGTGATGTCTTTTCGTATGCTAATGAGTTGGCAGGTGGCTGGCAGCCTCTAGGCAGCTGTGGGATGGTCGCTGGTCACCTCCAGGGAGTGGAAGAGGGGCTGAAGGTTAAGTTGATCTTCAATGGCCAGTGGTTTAGTCCATCATGCCTGTGTGATGAAGCGTCCATAAAAGCACAAAAGGACTGGGTTCAGAGAGCTTCCGATAGCTGAACACCTGGAGACTCCTGGGGGGTGGTGCTCCCAGAGAGGACGCGGAAGCTCCATGCTCCTTCCTCCATACCTTGCCCTATGCATTTCTTCATCTGTATCCTTTGTAATATCTTTTTTGTACTTTTATGTTTTTAATTGACACATAATAATTATACATATTTATGGGGTATGTAGTGATGTTGTGATACATGTAATGTATAGTGATCAGATCAGGGTAATTAGATTGGATACATCATCTCAAACATTTATCATTTCTTTGTGTTGGGAATATTCACTATCCTTCTATTAATAGCTGTTGGAAAGTGCATATTATCATTAACTATAGTCATCCTACAGTGGTATAGAACACTAGAACTTACTCCTCCTATCCAGATGTAAATTTGTATCCTTTACCAAATCTCTCCCTACCCTTCCCTTTCTCCTACCGTTCCCAGCCTCTAGTATCTTCTGTTCTACTTTTTTACTTCCATGAGATCAACTTTTTTTTTTTTTTTTTAGCTTCCACATATGAGTGAGAACATGCAGTATTTAACTTTCTATTCCTGGCATATTTCATTTAACATAATGTCTTCCAGTTCCATCCATGTTGCCAGGAATGAATGACAGGATTTCATTCTGTTTTATGGCTGAATAGTATTCCATATAAACTGAGTTCTGTGAGCTGCTCTAGCAAATTAATAAAACCCAAGGAGAGAGTTAGGGGAGTCCTACTTTATAGCCAGTGAGCAGCACAGGCAAAACAACTTGGGGCTTTTGGTTGGCATCTGAAATGGGGTGCAGTCTTGTGGGACTGAGCCCTAAACCTCTGGGATCTGACACTGTCTCCAGGTAGATAGTGGCAGAATGGAATTGGAGGACACCCAGCTAGTGTCCACTGCAGAATTGGTTGCCTGCTTGGTGTGCAGGTTAAAATCCCCACATGTTTGGTCATAGAAGCCTTCTCTGTTGATTATTGTGGGGTGAGAACATAGGAAAAACAGTTTGTTTTTTTCTTCTATATCTATAGGATGGAAAATAGATCAGTTATTGGTATGGTTTGGGATTAGGGGAGGTATTAACTAGAAAAGGCTGGCATGTGGGAATTTGGGGATGACGGAACTGTTCTATGTGGTACTCTGTTGGTGGCTACACAACACTATGTGTTTGTCAAATCGCATAGAATTGTATAAAATCCCATAGAATTGTATATAGCTATTTTTATTATAAGAAAATTAAAAAAACAAAATCACCCAGTAACCAAAGATTGCATGCAGGTGATGACAAAGGCTCTAACCGTGTTACAAATGAATGACGTAACTGCACTGTAGGTGGTGGAGGGGAAAACTGTATGTTAAGTGGATACTATAAAATGAAGACAAAAAGTACTGCACACAAGCACTGTACTCTAGTTGATCAATTTTTTTTTTTCTTACCAGAATATGGTTTAGTAATTCTGAGACCACTTTACATATGTATAATTTTTTTACATACATGTACACTTTACATATTTACTAGGGTTGAACAAATAAGTAAATATAGTTGTGAGCCAAGTTCTTTACTGTCAGATAGAATCAAAGGAAGAGTGCTAGAACGAACCCTGTGGATGGTGGATGAAAGTCAGAGTTATCTGTGTGAATCAGTATGAATGCATGCTTTAAGAAATACATACCCAGAGTCGATAGATATAAGAGTAAGTGTGGCTGTGTGTGTATACATGGGTTAATATACATTCCTCTATTTCCTTGCTCTTTCCACTGAGAGGGCCTAGAAACAGTGACATCTCAGTAGCAGTGGGCAACCTGGTAGCCACATTTTCATTTCTGAATGTCATTTTCTGATAAAAGAGACCTTGGAGGGCCTTGGAGAAGCGATTTGTTCTACTGGGTCAATGAAAATGCAAGATGAGCCTAAAGTATTTTGTGGCGTCAGAAAGTAGGGAAATGCTTTTAAAAAGAAAGGAAAAAACAAAAGAAGAAGAGTCACATTGTAAGGACACAGGAGCCAACCTGCAAGTCTCCCAGTGGCCAAAGCTGGAACAATGAGCAACAACGTAAATAACAATAGTATTGGATTATAGCCCAGGGAATAAGAAATATCCTGAGCCTGTACTGATATGAATAAATGATTCAGTAAATAAATGGGAGAGAAGGAGCAACTCTTCCATACAGAAGCATTCCAAATAATAAAGGCGGAAGGAATGAGCAAAATCGAGAATCACCCATTGGAAACCACCGGTCATAATCGCTGCATATGAGAGCCACCAAGGAGGGCTAAAATTAGTGGACCAAACCTTAAGAATAAAAAAAGATATTTACCCTAAAACATTTCCTCCCAAATATTTATTAATTATAAATGGGAAAATAGTAACTTTACAATGGAGAAACCTGGCAGACACCCCCTTAACTAAGTGATGAAAGTTAATATCACCCGAAATCAGATTCCGTGTTCCATGCACCGCAGGTATGATGCCCTGAGAAGGCCATGTGACCTCTGCGGCAGTTGTCACACACATCCATAAGCAAATCTAATTATGGGAAAGCATAAGGCAAACCCAGATTGAGGAGCATTCTTCAAAATACCTGACCAGGACCTTTCAAAGTATCAAGGTCACGAACGACAAGGGGAGACTGAGGAGCTGTCCCAGATCAGAGGAGGCGAAGGAGGTAGGACAGCTCTGTGCAACGTGGGGTCCTGGATCAGAGCCCGGACCAGAATCAGGACATCAGTGGAGCAACTGGTGAAACTGAGCCAAAGCTCTAGTCTAGTTAACAGTGTCGCACTGATGTTAACCTCTTGGTTTTGATAATTGTCCTGTGGTTATGTAAGATGTTAACGTCTGAAGAAGCTGAGTGAGCAGTATATGAGAACTGTTCTATCTGCAACTCTTTTATGTGTCTAGAATTATTTCAATATTAAAAGCATTTGTTAAAAAGCTACATGACCAAACAAAAGGGAAAAATAAGAAGTGTTCTTTGGTGAGAAGTTTGGAAGTGACTGGTGTAACACATAACATTGAGAGTGGAAAGGGCCTTCGTGCTTCTATAAGCAGCACTTTCACTTTAGAGCTGGTTAACTGAGGCCCTGACAGGTAAGGGGACATGGCAGAGGACACAGTGCTAGTAGCTGTGGGGGTGGGACTAGACCTGGGTTTTCTGACTCATAATGTGCCGCTTTTTGCATCTCACCCCCGTCTCTTTGCTCCAGGGGAGGATTTTCCTAAAACTGTTTTAATAATGCTGTTTCTGCTTTGCATGTTTTTAAAAGTAGATTTCCTAGTCCTGGTTAAACATTGTGTTGAGTCAAATACCGCCCATGTTCCTGTTGTGGGTGTCTCTTTCATCATCTCTACCCTCCAGGTGACGGCTTATGTATTTGCCTTACTCTTCACAGCAGAAACCGGAGACCAGTACAAGGCCTCCGTCCGGAACTTCCACTACCTCCAAAAGCACCTCCCCCACCCTCACACCCTCCCCGTCACCCAAAGGGCACACAGCCGAGTCCTCAGTGTCCTCCTCCTCGTCCCATCGGCAGTCCAAGAGCAGCGGGGGCTCCAGCAGTGGCACCATCACGGACGAGGGTGAGTCCCCTGAGCTCCTGAAGCCTGTTCCTCTCACCGTGCTGACCTGGTGGTGCAGAGCCCCAAGGTGCCCTTAGTTGCTATAACCATCCTAGGTCAGGTTTTTTTGTTTTGTTTTGTTTTGTTTTAATTTAAACAAACAATCATGTCCCTCTCCTTCCCTGACTTGTATTTTTGTCTTTACTGTGCTAAAGGTATAGTTAAGTTCCCTCGAGTGGCTTTTGAGTATAGGTGAGTTTTATTTATATGCACAAACATAGACCCATAGGAATGCTTCTCCAACACTTAGTTACTTACTTTCCCTGAACCCTGTACAAATCAGGATTCTTGTAGTTGCAAGTGAGGGACCCTCCACTCAAACTGATACAAGGAAAAAAAACCCTGATAATTCATTGGCTCATGATGGGAGTGTCTAGGGTGTGTTTCAGGCATGTCTGGATCCGCGTGCTTTGGGAGTGTTTTTCTCCGTGTCTCAAGCAGGCTGTCTCCCAAGTGGTGGTGAGCAGTTCCAGCCTTACTTTATCTTCCTACTAATTTTGCAACCCCAGCAGAAAGATTGTTACTTTCTCAGTAGGTCCAGCAAAATCCCAGGAGTAAAGGTCATTGGCTTGGTTTGGCAAAATCTATAATGACTTGGGTCATTTGCCCATCCTTGACCATCCTTCACTATCTCTGTGTCCGCGGGGAGGGAATGCATTGATTGGCCAGACCTTGTCTGCCTTTGGAGCTGGAGCCGGGGTCTGACCTGCCAATGATGTGTGGATTAGAAGTGGGAGAGAAGTGGCTCCTCAAAGGAGAACTGAAGTTCTGTTTTCAGGAGGGCAGGGATGGATACTGGGCAAGCAAAAGCAATAGATGTCCAGTGCAGCCAGGAGAACCCTGGAACCTGCCTGCGTGACTCACAGGCCCCTCCCACAGGGATCATGAGGGAGGGAAGACAGAGTGGACGGCCGGGCAGGAGTGGAGGATTTGCAGGCAGGCCCCAGGAAAGATAAAGGAAGGTGCAGAAAAGAATCCTATCCTTTAAAACTGCACTCTGGTGGCTCCTGGGAGCTGTGAGTGGGGAAGGAGGGAGGGAGCTTTGGTGATAGAAGGGGCCCAGGCAGTGGCAAATCGAGGAGTATAAATCAGAGACGAGGACAATCATACGGTGTGTAAGGTCCTCACAACACGTTTGCAGGCAGCTCATTGCAGCCACTGGGGAGGAGGGTGCTGAGTGGGTTCTGTCAAGCAAGATAAGTGAGAATCATCTGCCCGGGCTCCAGTCTGCGCTAAGTTGACAAATGTATGCTGCCATTGGTATCCTCTTTATTGGGGGCTGCTTTTATTGTTTTGTGATACCCAGTGTGATCATTTGTAAAGGCTTCAGAGATTCGCCAGCAGTCTCATTCCTCCCCAGCCATGTTTTCTTCGTGGGGTCTTGAGTTCCCTACTCGTGAATTCTACCCCCCTTGGGGGTTGGCAGAAGTCTAAGCTCCTAGGGGTTCAGTTGGGTATTTGTGCTCCATCATTTTCCAGAACAGTTGAGACAGTGGACTTGTGAATGGATGGCCCAGGCCCACTCTCTTTCCCTCTCGTTCACTATAGAAAATGGTTTGCAAAGCCCTAAATGGTATGAAAAAAGAAGACTTATAGTGGTTTCCTTTAAGATAGATTTCTCTGGTTTAGAAAGACTGGTTTTCCCTTCCAGCGTTCCTGAGTCCTGAGACAGCAAGACCTTTGTCCTATGGGCATAAGATTGTTACAGGACGTGGGCTGCGATCTGTCCCAAACAGCTGTTCTTTATGGTTTTCTTCTGGGAAACGTGTGGCCCCAGATGAGGATGGCACGCAGGCTCTTGCCCTCTCCCATTTTGACACCTGCGTCCTCTTCTCCTCACTGGAAACGGTGAGGCCTGTGATAACGTCACCTTCTCAGCCTCCCGTTTGTTCCAGGAAGGCTTCCTGGGCAGTCACAAGGTGCCGAAACCCCTGCTGGGTGTTGAGATAACTTACCAGGAGATAGACATAGTCAACCTGATGACATTAGGCTGTTGTAACACAAACAAGAGTTCAAACCTGAGTTATCAGCAAAGTGCAGTGCACCTTGGAAGGCTCCACCGGAAAGTGGGTTTTCCTGGCTGGACCACAAGGCTGAGAAGAGACGAGCATGTCGTGTGCCCAAGCCGATTGTTAAATATACAGGAAACGTCCAAGCTGGTTAGTAAACACAGCTGTTATCAAAAAGTTGCGTGAACTTATAATTAAGTAAATTATATAAATATAAACAAAATGTATTATTTACTAATTTTTTAGTGCATTTGACTATTTGTGCTCTTGAGGTGATTTCCATCTCTCATATCTGTGTGACGTGAGTACTGTATAATGGTGTATAACCACCGTGCATCTCTTCCCAGCTCTACTTTCACAGACATTGTGTTAGTAGGTTGCAACTGGCCACGAGGAGGGTATTTACCACCATGGAAATCAGCAAATGCCACCAAATAGGGCCTAATTTGTTGTTTTATAGATTGTCTGGACAGTGTCTAGACAGTGAGGGAAAATGTTAATAATGAAGATTAAACTTAAAAGTATGTTTTATCTGAGCCATTATGTTTTGAATAGCACAAAAAATTGAGAATATATTCTTTCAGTATTTGAAAACCATTATCTGATTCAGCCAACCTGTTTGCACATGAAGTTCCAACATACATCTTTGTGGTTTCATTCTATCTTCTTTGTTCATGTAAACAAAACTATCACCCAACATTCATTCATGTTGGAACTGTACTTCTTGGCTCTGGATACAAGAGTAGGGCAAAAATCAGTGAAAGCATTTGGTGGGAATCAATTGGCTACATGAAATTTATAATAAAGAATATTATACTTTTATTATTTGTAAATTTTGTGCTATAAATCCTTTATGTCAGTAAAATCTGCAATAGACTTATGTACCTGTAACATGCACACATTCCTCCACCCCCCCCCCGCCCCCAAGAGCCGGTTGTTAACCTTTACCAGCACACCACTGTGGGCAGAACCTGCATGTGGAGGGCACAGCAGAAGCAAAGTGTCATGAACGTACAGCGGATTGTATGTGGATTGGGAATCCAGTGATCTCACCCATCCTCACTCAGTAGCCTCTCTTCTGTGCAGCTTTCCCAGGTCGCTTGGGCTGGGTCCACTGTCCTCTCTGTCCCAATGTCCTCGGTTCATGCCCTTCACTGTAGCACTCAGCACCAGTGAGGCAAGTGGAGAGCAGGGTGCTGAGCACAGGCCTGGTCACGAGACCACTGAATTTGAGTCCCTGATCTGCCATGACTAGCAGTGTGACGTCACTCAAGATTGAGGCCTCACTTCCTCATCTGTAAACAGGGGCAGTAATGGGGTCTACTTCATGGGGCTGTAAACAGCAAATGGACCATCCGTGTACAGGGTGCCTGGTCGTGAGCACTGTGCATTAACGGTCACCCTCATCATTGTATCTTGAGGGATGGGGCCCTCTCCATCCTTGCACTCCCAGCATGTAGTGGGCACGTTGGTGGTCACTGCTGCATGGATGGATCGATGGATAGATGCTCTTCTCCCAGGCATCTGCCTAGCTCACTCCTCATTTACTGCTCAGTTGTCACCTTATAAGAGAGGTCTTCTGTGACCATCCTCTGTAAAGCAACTTTTATAAAACAGGGCACATGCTGTCCTCTGCGCCCACCCTATTCTCTTCCTCCTTGCTGTCTTTGGATTCTCAGCCACCTTCTTGTCTGTTTGGTACCTGTCGAGTCCCCACTGCCTAGTCTGGTAAATCCCTATTGACTGTGTGAATCAATATTTCTCCAGGCCCCCCAGATACTGGCCTTGTCTCTTTTCTTTATCTTCCCTGCTCTGATAGCCAAAATCTTCCCCTGACCTGCACCCCTCCGGCTCTGCTGTTCCAGCCAGGTGCTTCCTTCCTCTGGGAAGGCCACAGCCTCTGCACACTTGAGCCAAACCCGGGCTCTGGTCTGAAGCCAACCTGCCTGCTCTTAAGTTCTTTCTCAGACTAGCTGAGGACTTGGCATTGACATTTACTGTGCATTCTTGCCCAGAAGAAGGCAGAGGTTTAGTCCCAGCATCTGGAACTCCCAAGAACTTGATGGTTGCAGGCTTGAGAGAGTCAGCCCTAGCCTCCACTCTCCCTGTCTCCGCAGCCTGGTGTGGGTGTGGGGAGATGTGGAGGCCTTCCCCGAGGGGCGGCTGTGGCTGGCAGGGACTCGGGACCCAGGAGCGCAGCTTAGATCCTTCTGTGTTGGGGTTTCTTGTAGAATATCATTTGAAGTAAGATTATCACTACTGTATGGAAATTTGAAGATCACTTTTTTGATACATTTTACTAAATTCTAAAATTTTTTTTTCTCCTACATCTTTCCCTCTTGAAGATGAACTGACTGGAATCCTTAAGAAATTATCACTTGAGAAATATCAGCCTATTTTTGAGGAACAAGAGGTAAGGATGTTCCTTTTGAATGTCAATTTAAATCTTACTATTAAAAAAAACTTTGTCTAAATACGTGGGTTTTCATTCTGCAAGCCTGGATTGATCTTTTTCACTGAGACAGCTGAGGAAATAGAATTTGTGTTCAGCACATTTAGTTCAGTTCATTGCAGTGAAATCCTGGGGACCTTATGGCTTACTTTGTTATAGTAGAATTTTGTCATTTTGAGCACTGCTCTCTCTAGAAAAGTTTGTGTCTGTCCTGACAATATTTTTGTTGCGTGGGATTGACTGGCAGACATATAGGTTTAAAGTAGGCCAAAGCAAATCCTAAGGAATCTGTGTTATGTGTCTGGATGTAGGGTCTATGGTAATCCGACAGAGTTCCCATTTGCTTAAAAGCATTCAAATTCACATTTTTATAAAGATTGCTGTTCTGCAATCTGGCTCTTCCTCAACATGTTAAACACAGAGTTATCATATGACCTAGCAATTCTACTCCTAGGTATATCCCCAAGAGAAATGAAGACATATGTCCACGTAAAAGCTTGTAAACAAATGCTCATAGCAGCATTGTTCATAATGGCCAAAAAGGGGAAACAACCAAAATTCCATCAACTGCTGAAGGGGTAAATAAAATAAGGTACTTCTGTACAATGGAATATTACTCAACCATGAAAATAATGAAGTACTTATACGCAAGGCACCATGGATGAATCTTGAAAATGTTGTGCTAAGTAAAAGAAACCAGTCACCAAAGGCCATGTATGGTTTGACTCCATTTATATGAAATGTCCAGAATAGGCAAATCCATAGAGGCAGAAGGTGGATTCTTGGTTGCCGGGGAATGGGGAGAGGGGAGGATGAGGAGTGACTATTAATGGGTATGGGGTTTCTTTTTGGGGAGACGAATATGTTCCAAAATTGAGTGTGGTGATGGTTGCACAACTCTGTGAATATACTAAAAAATCATTGACTTGTGTACTTTATTTAGGTGGATTGTATGGTAGATGAATTATATCTCAGTAAGCTGTTAAAAATTTATTGTTTTAGCCAAACAAAACTCTTCCACAGGCCCACCAGCCATGCACTAGGGTATAATTACTGGATTAGAACAGTCTAGTGACCAGCTTAGTACATGAAAACTGTCCTCACTGCAGTAGCAATCATGAGACTCACTCATCGTCCCCACCAAGCTTGAGACGCAATTGGGGAGTTTGTGTTTCAGTTCAGGGAATAAGTGGGGGTGCAGTGGCTTTCTTCCTCTGCTTTTCTGCCATGTCCAGTCTGTCATTCTTGCCTCCCTGGGGTTTGAAACGTCAGCAGTGATTTTTCTCATCTCTAAGAAATCTTTCCAGATTGCTGACTGCTGCCTGCCTTTGTTTGGTATGCCCCGTGTCCTCTCTGAGTGTACAGAGAACACATCTCAAAGTGTACTTCTGGTCCTTGCAGTATCTTTGTCTCTAGTTCATAAGAGGACACTTGTTCTGATTTCTTGGCTTTATCTCCTTTTTTTGAGCCGGCCTGTCTGGGAGTTTACCCGTCCTTCATGGGTCAGAGGTTGCTACAGTTGCCCAGCGTAGGGAACTGAGGTATGTCCCAGCTCGGATAGTATAGAAATCTTTGAGAATTTTAAAGGAAAGGGGGAAGGCAAACCAGGCACATTTGCTGTAGTTTTAACCCACTCACCTGGAAGTCTCCGCGGCTCTGGGGTCAGGGAGGGAGGGGGGCCTGAGGCAGTGCCAGGGGGAGGGCTGGAGGATTTGTCTGTGCGTTATGGTAGCTTGAGGTTAGCTGAGACAGTGCCCTGGGCCCTACCTTGTTGGGAGCCAAGCTCAGCTATCTCCTCCTTTTACTCGGTTTTTCTCTGGGTAGCAGGTAAGCTGGGTAGCACTGCAGGGGATTCACCATCAGTATGGACCCACCATCCATCGTTCCCCCTGGAGACTTCAGTGGGACTGGGGTTTTAACCCCACTGATTGCCCCTGCCCTGGCCTCAGACCCAGTCCTCACAGCTACAGCGGTACTTCTTGGTCCCTTGCAGAAACTCCTTGAAGTATCTAGAATGTGGATAGCACTTTTCCCTGGTTTCCAGCACTGGTAAAAATTTCTCCCTTTTAATAATAATTAATACTTTTAGTCATCAGTGGAATTTGGAAGAGGAATGAGGTTAATACACGCTCTCATCTTGCCATATTGAAACTGAAGACAGACTAATAATTTTTATCTTTCTACCTATATTAGGATGGATTTGATTTGGCTACGTGTATTGAAGAAAAGCAAAATAATGGTGTCTTAAACAAAATATAAGGTTATTTCTCCTGTAGAAAGTTTGGAGGCTTTTCCAGCTCTCTTCTTCACCAACACTAGAGTATGTGTCCTACATCCTCAGAGTTCAATATGGCTACTAGGACACCAGCCATTACATCCACATTCCAGGCAGCAGGATAAGAGGAGATTGCGAAAGGACACATCCACTCCTTTTTAAGGAGACTCCCCAAAAGTGCCACACAGCCTTATTAGTATATATCTCATTGGCCAGAACTTTGTCACCTGACACGTACTTATGTGCAAGGGAAACTTAGAAATACAATGTTTTAGCTGTATGGAAATGTGCCCAGCTGAAAATTGAGATTCTATTACTTAAAAAAAAAAAAAAGAGAGAGAGATACGAATATTGAAAGGACACTGGGATGTTTTTACCCTGTCCCTGCTAACCCTTCACAAGTACTCACTGGAGGGGAATTCAGTCTCTGGTACACTCCACCTAAAATGAGCCATGGGGGTTTGCCATTCCCCAGGGTTGATAGAGGTCAGAGACTGAGAAGGTCAATGCAGATGGAGAGGCAGGAGAAGACTGGTTGGTTGGTGCGATCATTCAGTCAGTCAGCAAACGCTTACTACTTGAGTCATTGCCCCGCTATCAGGCCCTCTGCCAGAGCCTGGTACTGGGAAATGTACAAGTGCCCAGGACACTCTGGGAGCCCGTGTAAGGGGTCTACAAAGTGAAGAACCAAGGAGACCTGAGCTGAGAGTTAAGCTGAGCTTTGGCGAAAGGAGAATGTGACTGGAAGGACATCCGAGAAAAGGGGTAGGACTCGTTCAGAGAGCCACAGGCACTTTGGCCCGGTTGGGACTGGGCCAAGGCCAGCACGTCTGGAGGAGAGAGTGGGGCCTGGACGTGTGGACTTGCCTCTCCCGGCCACGGGCTTGAGGCAGATGCGGGCCGGGGAGATCTGTGGCCTCTGGTGTGAGGCAGACGGGTTGGAGGAGCCCGTGAGGCGGCACCAGTGGGAGGGAGGAACCGCTTAGGAGGTGGAGGGCAGGCGTGGGGACCTCAGAAGTGAGGTGGTGCCAGGCTGGGTGTGGGGTCCCTGCTGCAGGCCTGGGGTGGTGGGGAGAGACTAGTGTCCAGCTGGGCAGGGACAGGAGGTTTCCATCAAAATTGCATCACCTGGTCATTCCGCCCCTCGGCATGTCGTGGGCTGTGAAGTCCCAGAGAGACGTCAGGAGCGTGTTACCATCAGAGAGGTGGCAAATGCCTGCGTCTCAGACACGCTGAGGATTGGCTGCGGGCACAGACTGCCCCACTGACTCAAACCCGGTTCACGGTTGGGTGGTTGGTTGGTTTTAATCCAGAAAAGCAAAGTGACTGTTAAAAGAGAGAGGGAAGGATGGGGGGAGGGGCAATCGGGATTTCAGAAAACAATCTCTCTGGACATAAATGTTTTGAAGAAAACTTTTAAAAATCTGGTTCTATGAGAGGGAATATAGAATAAAGCCTACTTATAAAGTGAAAAACTAAGGATTTTCAATAAGTTATGAGAGTTTTATTTTAAATGACACCAGTGTCATATAAAAGTATAGTAGTCTCTTTTACAGTTTGTAAATACAGTTTCTAAAGCTTTTTATAAACGCTCTTTGTAGAGCCTGCAACCACCCTGTAACTTACATGGTGGGGAACTGAGGTAAGGCACCTGCCCGGGTCCCCGGCCTAGTGGGAATTGGCACCCCGTCTGTCTGTCTGTCTGTCTGTCTCCGGGGCCACTCTGCCTCCGCCTCCCGAGAGCCGGCTGCCGAGGGAGCTGTGGGCAGCCAGCTCTTTGTCCCATCTCTTAGATGAGCACTGTTGTTGGAGTCTGATTTGTGAGGCTGTAGCATTGTCTGTAAGGGTGACGCCCCAGGGCAAGGGCCCAGACAGGTGACAGAATCCCGTAATTCTTAGGGAAAGTCATGTTAGCAGGGCGGCTGCTGCCATCAGGGAGACTCCGTGGGGAAAACCGGCGAACGTGCAGCTGCGGCATCGGAAGGCCACATGGCACCGTGGAGAGGGGCCGGGACGCTGGGGTCCGCTGTCTGGGTCCCGGCTCTGGGTGCTAAAGCTCTCCATGCCTCAGTTTCCCTCTCTCCAAAGTGGGGATAGTGATGTACCTCTCTCATGCTGTGAGAGTTAAGTGACTCAGTCTATGTAAAATGCTTAGGAAGTGCTTTGCACGACATGGTCTTAGCTGCTCTCACCCTCTCATACTCTGACAGTGAGACTGGCCTCCGGTGGACCGAGATTGGGTTCTGGCCGGTGCGGAGGCTTGTTCTCTGTCCCCCTCTGTCTGGGGCTGTTGTCGTCCAGCACGCAGGGAGTGGGTGTGCTTGCTTCGTCCGACACACTTTCGACCATCCCTTCATCCTGCCTTAGAGGAACAGAGGCCCTGAGTTCACGTCCAGGGCCCAGCACGGCTGGCAGAGCTGTTAGGATCTCACCCGTAGAAACCCAGGGTTGCACGGTTTTGAGACGCCCTCATTCTCAGCCCTTCTCTGCTTTGTTGCTTCTGCTTATCTCTTCCCTCTGTCTTTCCACAGTCTGCTCCTCTCTTGTCCTCTGAGGGGGAGGCGAGGTGAGTACCGCCATGTACCCACGTTTCTGTGGCAGTATCCAGCGTTGTTAGAAGTGCAGCAACACGGGCACACCTTTCTGCTAGCAGGGCTTGCGTTTCTACCCTTCTAGCCACCGAGACTGCTCTCTTGAAGATTTTCCTTATTTGTTTTATTTAAGGGTCTTGCCAAAATGCATCTGTTTGGAAAATCTAAGGGCTAGAGCTGAGGAAAGTTGGCGTTTAATGATATTTTCAACTACATTTTAAGCATAAAGTCAGGAATTGGAAGTAGCGAATCATAATTAGTTCACTCCTAATGAGCACCCATAGCTTATAATCACGGTATGTCTGTTGCGGTTGGGATGAAAGAGCGTGGCATCGGGCAGATGGTGGCGAGCCCCCCTCTCTTCCCAGGTGGACATGGAAGCCTTCCTCACGCTGACTGACGGCGACTTGAAGGAGCTGGGCATCAAGACAGATGGGTCCAGGCAGCAGATTTTGGCCGCCATTTCCGAACTGAACGCAGGCAAGGTATTGTCTCAGCCTTTTTTCTTTCCTTGTTTCAGGCAGCTGAGAGCCTTGCGGGGGTCCTAGGGTCTAGGGGAGTCTAACTTCATCTCCCCTGGCATATCCGACAGAGCCGGCCTCTCGTGCACACTGCTCGTGGCCCAGCACTGACTGCCTCCCGGCCTTGTCTGTTCCCTCTTGGGACCTCTCTCCCCATAACGTTGTTTCTCCCCAGACTCAGCCAAAACGTTCCCTTGGGTAATTTCACCCCACAGAGCCAGGTATTGCCCACGGGAGCACCATGGACACAGAGCCCTTTGTTCAGAGAAGCCCTGGAGTCAGGCTGACCTGGGTTTGAATCCTGGTTCCTCCACATACTTGCTGTGTTGCCTGGGGCAACGCATACACCTCTCTGAGCCTCCCTGCAGAGTGAGGGTGATGAAGTGGTTGCAAGGACTAAAAATGCTTAGCAGAGCACCTGGCACACAGAGACCCGTCAATCACTGTTGTTATTGTTGGCATCCCAAGTTTTTGTCTAATGTTAAATTTCTGTTTCATCAGCTTTAAAGCTAAAGATTAACAGTGCCTCCCATCCCCCCAAAGGTGCACACACACCAAAAAACTCATCACTCACTTTGCAAACGTTAATTATAGTTGCTATTGGGCTATTCATTTTGCCTTCTGCTTTTTTTCCAAATATAGGATGAATTTTTCTGTTTCTCATTCCAGCAACAATGTATAATACCTGCTTACCTGTTGCTTGTTCACACTTTGCCTAGCAGCTTCCCACTTGTTGGACAATAGTGTCGTGTCGGGGATTTTACAATTATAAATGTTACCATAATGGAATCTCTCCCTTTTGCCTTTTTCTTTCTTCTTCTTCTTTTTTTTTTTTTTTGTTTGTTGTTATTCCTTGGGCTATGTTCTATGATACAAGATTATGTCAGACAGCATGGCCATTTTTATGGTTCTTTCTGTATATTGCTGGATTATACACAGAAATATTGAACAGACGTATAGTGCCAGCAGCAAATAAATATTTATGTAGCACTTTATCATTTACAAATCACTTGGCATACATTTCCACATCAGTCCTCAAGACAGCCCGGAGGCTGCTGTCCTTACACTTACCTTGTCTGGGTGGCAAGTGAGCAGAATGGGGAGGGGGGGACCATGCACAAGTCACAGGGTGGTGGGCAGAGGAGACAGAAGCTACACCCAGGTCTTCTGGCCTCTTCATCTTAACCTTTCTGCTGCCCCACAGTGTGTGGAGGCGGCTCCTCCCAGCCCTGCCAGGGTGGGAGGTGGTTGTTTTATTGTTGTCATGTCATTATTATTTTTTGAGACAGCGTCTTGCCCTGTCACCTAGGCTGGAGTGCAGTGGCGTAATCATAGCTCACTATAGCCTCAAATTCTTGGGCTCAAGCACTCCTCCTACCTCAGCTCCTGAGTAGCTGAGACTATAGGTGCACACCACCACACTCAGCTAAATTTTTAATTATTATTTCTTTGTGGAGACAGCATCTTGCTTTGTTGTCCAGGCTGGTCTCAAACTCCTGGCCTCAAGCAATCCTCCTGCCTTGGCCTCCCAAAGTGCTGGGATTACAGGTGTGAGCAACTAGGCCTAGCTCCTTCATTATTATTACCGGTCTATAGGCTATGAGTTGATCCTTCAAAGTGATTTAGTTAGCATTGCTGCAGGCATTTGCAAGGCCGAGTGTTTTTCTTCAAGACTTTACTATTTGTTCTTTGTCCTCTGTAAATGGCCTGTTTCTATGCATTTCTCGCCTATTCCCTGGGCCTGGACTCCTCAATTTACAGATAGGGAAGCCCAGGCTCAGAGACGAACAGTGACCCCTGACTTCCAGACCAGCACTGCTTCTGCTCTGCTGTTAGATGTGCAGGGGGAGGAGAGGTAGGCGAGGCAGGCATGGAGATTGCAGAGGTGGGCAGGTCTTGGCTGTTAGAAGAGCATCATCCAGGAAACAGAAACCCCAGGGTGGCTCACAGTGGGTGGATTAACCAAAACAATCACTAAAGTCTTTGGGGCATTGATTTATTCATGAAAAAGGGCGCTTTGCAAATCTGCTTTGTCCCAGGCACTGTGGGTGCTGAGCTTCAGAATCACTCCGTGCCTAGCACTGTGTCTGAGCATGTCACATACTGTAGTCATTCATTTAATCTGTGCAAAAGCCGCCAAGGTCGGTTCCACTTTATAGATGAGGAAACCAAGACACAGAGAGGTTAAAGAGTTTGCCCAAGGTCACACAGCCAGTACGTGACAGGGCCAGGGTTTGTGTCCTGGCCACGTGCTGTACTGCCTCAGTGTAACTCACCCACAGCACACGTAAAGGAGAGGCAGGTGGTGCCATGAAAGCTCCTGGCTTAGAGTGGGGCCGGAAGGGAAGGGATGGGAAGACACTCCTGAGCAAGTGGCAGGGGTGGCTGAGATCTAAAGGAAGAGTGGGAACCACTGCATAAAGGGGTAGAAGAAAAATGCAGACCAGGCAGAGGGAAGCACATGTGCAAAGGCCCTGTGGTGTGAAGATGTGTCACACATTTAAAGAACTAAAGAAATGACTGCAACACAGAGCAAGAGCCATGGCATGTGGGAGGTCCCAGGGGACAGATGAAGGCCCTCAGGGTGGTCAAAGGTGACCCAATCAAGTAAGGGCAAGGGCTTTGAGGGGGAGGGGGTTGAGTGATGGTAGGGGCTGTGGCCCAGGAGTTAGAGGACCCTTCCTCCTCCCGGCCTCCAGAGGACAGGTGTGTGAGCCCCAGAGAGAATGGAGGTGGGAGGATGCCATGTGTCAGCCAGGTAAGGAAGGAGAAAGACAAAAAAGGTTCTGGATGCCGGGACAATGAGAGGACAGGCCAGATGGCAACTGCTAATCCCCTTTGCTCTCTGTGGCCATGGCCTTCTTGGCCCAGGATCACAAAAAGAAGACAGACTTGGCTGGTTTGCAAACCTTCAGAAACTTAACTGGCATCACCAGAATGGACAATGTGACATCTTGAGCCCACCCCAAAGGAGGACGTTTTTCTTAAAGTTTATACAGACTAGAACCTTTTTCTAGTTTTCTCTCAAATTCATTGCCCCCATTCCCTGTTCTCTAATAGTCTGATCCTGTACTGAGCAGGTCCTCATTAGGAGAGGCAGAGGGATGGCTGTTGGTGTCCTCCTTGGGGGCCTAGTGTGTCACAGAGAAAAGGCAAGATTAGGACGAAGTTTAATATTACAAAAACAAATTTAACTTCTGCTGCACTATTCCAAGTTACTGCTGCAACTCTGTGCTGGTTCTTAAAATTAGCAAAGAACTCCTCAGGCCAAAGGTGGCTTCCAAGAACACTGCTGATGCCCGTGAGATGCCCTGGGCCTCGGCTGTTCTGGACCAGACTTCCCTGGCCCTGCATGCAGGGGCTCCTGCCTCTGCGATTGCTGCAGCATATGAGCTTCGCCTTCTAACCTTCATACTTTTTATTTTGCAATGCAAGCTAGGCCCATTGGGTACCCACTGTGGCTTGAATGCTCCATACACGCTGTGGAGCCCAGCCAGGGACGTGTGCGAGGGAGGCCCGGCTTTCCTTGCCCCCACGTCTGTCTTGCAGTGGTCCGCAGCATGCTGGTGGGTTGTGGGGTCCATGTAATGGTTCGTAAGCAGCATTTTAAAAAACAGAGAATAGAAAATAGCTTTGCAGGTAGAAGGTACAGAACTTGCTTCTGTTATATATGATTGCATGAAACAGGGTTGTGATATACAATGCGTTTCTTACACAGTCAAAAAAAGTTTGAGCATTTTAGCCTAAAATTTTTTTAAGTGAGTATTAACCAAAAACCTGACTCATAATAACATAATAGTGGCAGCAAACATTATCAGGCATAGCATCAGCAAAGCATTGTGGACCCTCAGCCTGTGAGCCAGGTAAGTTCTAGGTGAACATGTGCTGGTATTTCAGTTGGGAGTCTGCTTATTAGTGTGTTAATTTCACATGAGTTATGTATTGGAGAAGGTTCACTAGAAATGATGAGTTAGTTGGTCCTAAGCCACTGTTTCTTTCTGGTACCCTTTTTGTCGTTATCAAAGCACTGCATATTCATTTTACTAAATTTACATATTACCAAAATTGTGAAAAGAATTTTCTTTAAGAAGTCACGAATCGCGATCCAATCACCCAGAGGCCAATGCCTTTCACTTTTGGGCAGATAAGTCTGCAGTGTTTTATGTCCAATTTTTTTTTAAACATGGCTAAGATAAATTTGGATCTACAATTTTACATCCTGCTTTCTTTAACATTAAATATATGCAGCTACCCATGTCACTAAGAACTCTCTTTTCATATAAGAAATTTGTATAGATGTGCTAAAATTAATTTTTTAAAAATCCCTACTTGTTGAATATGTAGATATCCAAACTTTATATAAATAGTGCTACAGTGGACAACTTTGTATATAAGGCTTTCTAATTATTCTCTCAGGATAGATGTCTGAAAGTGGAATTACTGAGTTGGAGAGTCAGAGTCAAGGTGTATGTACATCTGGATGACTTTCCAGTGAGAGCCAGTAGTCACTCCCGCCAGCTGGGGTGTATGAGTTCCAGCTTCCCTGCAGCCTTGCCAGCATTGCGTACTACCAGTTTGTTTTTTAATCTGTATTAATTTGATAGGCAAAAAAATGTGTCTTGTTTTAATGTGCATTTTTTGAAATACTGGGTAGATTGAACCTTTTTTTCTACATTTAATGGCCATTTGTTTTTTTTTTGTTTTGTTTTGTTTTGTTTTTTTGCTTTTGAGAATTACCAAGCAGGTCCTTTGAAGCTCAGGAGTTTTTAAAGGACAATTATTTTCATCTTCAATTCACTGTGGATGCAGGAAACGATTACAATTTTAATCATCTATAGCTCCCTCCTAAGGTTAGGAGGCAGCAAGTGCCGGGACCCTGTGTCACCCTGGCCTCGTTCCTCAGGCAGTTAAGGCCAAGGTGGTGCTCAGTAATGAAACCGCTTGTCACCCCTTCTGTTACTTCTTAGCCCTCTGCAGTGTGCCCGGTGCCGCCCCGTTCATTATCTCAGGGTGAGCTTGATGGCAGCCCCGGTGGGTGACATTATCCCCGTTTTACAGATATGGAATGGGGACGTGCCTGGGAGGCCACCACTGGTCAGTGCTGGAGGAGGGACTCCAAGGCCTCGGACCCCACATGCCATGCTCTGTCCGTCTGCCCTGCAGCCCCGAGATTTGTGCTGGTAGAATGCCGAGGGCGCCCTTCCACCTTGTTTGCCTGGAAGGACTGACGTGAAGGAGAGTCTCACTGTCCTCTCGGGGGTCCGGGAGGCCTTGTCAGCACAGATGTCCACTTGGGGGTCTGGAGAAGACCCCCACCACCACCCAGAGTGAAATGACGGGAAAGAAAGTTTGAAGTCGGGGCTTATTCCGTCGACTTTTTCCCCGTTTTCACTCTTAGCAGAGAACAATCTGCCAGACGTTGTACATTTCTAATTTACTTAACATTTTGACCACATTTATTTGTTAATTTTAAAAATATATGTTTAATCCACACTGCTGCCCGCTGAGGGCAGGACCTGGCTGCGTCTTACACAGGGTCTGATGTCAGCAGCCATCGTGTGAGCTGCTATTCTTATCCCCATTATATAGATAAGGAAACCAAGGCCCAGAGCGGTTACGTTTCTTGCTCAGGGTGACGCAACCACTAAATGGGAGAGATGGGCTTTGAACCCAGGCTGTTTGGTTCCAGTCTTTGTTCTTTGTATTTTTTTTCAAGAGATAACAGAGTCTCACCAGGCTGGCCTCAAACTTCTGGGCTCAAACACTCCTCCCACCGCAGCCTCCCGAGTAGCTGGGACAACAGGCGCCACCTTGCACAGCCCAGCCTCTGTTCTTAGCCTCTATATATCGCTGTCTCCCAGCCATGTCCTCAGTGAAGATGTTTTCTGGGCTCAGAGAAACATCCACGTCCACTCTTTTCCCATGTCAGAATGTGTGTGTGGGGGCTGGGGGTGTTGTAGGGATGGAGTGAGAAGGGAATCTCTGTGAAGAGGAATCTGACACCTTTTGGGCAACGGGGAGTGAAGGCAGTTCAGCCTCTCCCTGTGTAGCAGGAGGATAGGTGGCTCCCATTGAATCCTCTGGAAATCTGAAGGCTGGAAGGACATATGGAGCCGGGCAGGGAGGAGACCTTCCTTCCAGGCCACGTGCCTGGGACAAGCCGGTCCTGGCCTCTGGGCTCTGCCTCCTGTCCTGGTCCAGGGGATCGGACTCCCGTGTCCCCGCGGCCTCTCCAGCGCTGACAGGCTGCGATGGCCGTGCTGGGGAGAGCCTGACTCAGTGTGTTTTTATTAAGCTTGGTGCTCTTTCAATTAGGTAATTTATTTTCCCCAAGACACCCATGGGTTTTTCGAGTATGAGTTGAACATTAACAACACTGTGTCAATTGAATTAATGGTTAAAAGATTTAACAAGACTTTCTGTGTCTGTTTTCAATTTCCTCCGCAGGGACGAGAGAGACAAATTTTACAGGAAACCATTCACAACTTCCACTCTTCCTTTGAGAGCAGTGCCAGCAACACCAGGGCTCCTGGCAGCAGCCCCTGTACGTGACCTCCTTTCTGTGGCCACCAGCGTGAGCTCTCTGAACCCCACCTCCACCTTCACATAGCCAGGGCCCAGCCCCTGCTCCCGGACACACACCCGCTCTGTCACACCGCTGTGGCTCAGTCGCGTTGCTCTCTCTGCCTGGAACACCCTGCGTCCCGCTGCTGCGTTGGTCGGTAGTGCTTGTTGCTAGAACGACCTACAACACACAGAGATTGAGTCTCACATCACAGTCCAGTAGGGCTGCTGCTGCTTGCAGGTGGTTTCACGTCGTGATTCGGGGACCTAGCTCCTTTCATCTTGTGCTCCAGGAGCCCCAGAGTCTTTGCTTCTGGGTGGCAGCAAGGGAAGGGGATGGTAGAGAAGGCCCAGCCACTTCTTAACTACCTTGTCCTTAACTGACACACTCCCGTTCACCCTCCCTTGGCCACTGCGATGCAAAGGAGGCTGGGAAGTGTAGTCTCCATTCAGCTAGCGGCTTCCCAGCAACAACTTTAAACTTAGGTGGGGAGCGCATATTTTGGTGGAGATTAGTCCGCCCTGCCACAACTTCCCTTAAAACTTCCAGCTTGTCCCTCTTGGTCCACGTCACCTATCAGGTGAAGCCTTTCTTGACTCCCATCTAGCCACTGGGGTCCCTTAGCACTTTGTATGTGACTCTGCTCTAGCACTTTATAGCACCTGCTGCATACATCATACAACAGGTGTTGGGGATGTGTATGTTGAGTGCATTTTTCTTTATTGCAACAACAGCCTTTTATGTAGGAAAAATAGAGGAGGCCTGCTGTGTGGACCCTTCTTCTTTCTGCTTTTAGTTTCCTCATCTGCGAGACAGAGGGTGGAGGGAGACGATGCTCTGATACTCCATCCACACTCCTCACCCCGTATCACTCTGGGCTTTCTGCACTGCAAGGGGGATCCGAAGACCAATGTGTCACACTGAGAAAGGACTGTGGTGCTCAAGTTTTCTAGGCAAAGAGGTGTAGAATTTGGAGTTTTTTCCTAGATCCCGTTAATGCTACATTCCTCAAAAGTGAATTGGCCTGTGTAGTGTCTGACTATATCATGTTGTATTAGAGGGGCTCTGACTTTTAAAAGCCAGTTGCCTTCCAAAGTGTTTTCCAGTGAGTAATTCACGCGGCCAGTGCTTGCTGCATTTCTGTTACATGCTGGGTGCTGAGTGTGCAGGGACAAGCCAGGGCTGGTCTCCACCCTTGAGCATCTGGACGGGCCAGGGACCCGACGTGGAGAGGCAACACAGTAGAGTGGAAAGAGCTTGCGCTCTGGACTCAGGTTCAAGGTTCAGATCTGGCTTTCAGTATCTTAATTGGATCTTGGAGCCAGTGTGCATGAAGTGCTTGATCTGCAAGCAGTACCCAATAGATGGTGGCCTTCACAGAATTCCAATCTTTACCACGAGCTGTGCTGGGCCACGTGTTGGTCTCCTTGGGAGGCGAGATCTCCCATCTGTCCTTCCCCCAGCCATGAAAGCCCATCCCGCTATGCCGGCTTTCAGAGGCGATCGTTACTGTACTGCCCAGAGCCTCGTGGTTTCCTCCCTCTGCCTGAGGCCCAGTGGGTGTTGTTCCTTCTTCATCCTCCCAACCTTCCACCCACAGAAGTCAGCTTTCCACATGACTGAAGATAAAGCATTTCAGTCGGGCCATCACTGACACACATCTTTGTAAAGCTTCCTTGGGTCCCATCCTTCTTTAAGGAGACACATTTCTTGATCACCTACTATGTGCCAGCAGCTTTACCGCATTGTCATTTCACCCTCACTGCCCCCCTGGAGGTAGCACTGCTCAGCTGCCTCCTGCACCTCAAGGAAACAGCTGCTTTGGGAAAGGAAGCTGCACGCCAGTTCCACAGCTCAGAAGGAGCAGATCTGGGGTTAACTAGGCCTGCTGGCCTCCAAGCCTGTTCCTTTTCCACCAGTTCCTGGAGATTCTAGAAGCACTGGGGATTCCCATTGTTTTAACGTACTGATATCTTCAGGGGCTGTCCATAGGCCTAGAATTGTCTGCCCTTGAAATACATGGCCCCCGGTGTTAGATGCTTTGCAGTTTTGTGGCTGCTTTTTGCTGCAGTCCTGTGTTTTGGTGACCCGTGTATTGATGTAGCTTTCACCCAGGTAAGTTTGATTGAGCACCTGTAACACACAGGCGCTGTGCTGCGGGTCACTTTCCACAAATGCACACCTCCATGATCTCGTTGGATGACCCTGGACAGAGCAGGGCTTATTATTCCCATTTTGCAGACAGGAAGACTGAGACTCCAGATGATGCCTCTTCTTGTCTTTTTTACTGGACTCAAATATCGATGTTTTTTTTCTCCAGGCACTTGTGCGCTGGTTGGTGAGCGGTTCCTGGCACCCTTTCTGGGCCTTGCTCACTCCCTCCTGGGGACCCTTCTCACCCTACGTGTGTCCCCAGCCGTCTCCAAGAGGCTGTCCCCTCCACAAGAAGTATCTCCTTTGCTTGGTGACTCTTCACCAGCATTTCCTAACGTGTGCTCCTTGGAACACTAGTTCCACAGGATATTAATAGGTTTTTCATAAAGAAAATTAAGGGGGTGTGTATGTGAAAGTGGGGTGAGGTTCCGTGATCAAGTGGGTTTGGCAGACACTGGGTTAAAGCCGAGCTGCATGGTCATCTTTGCTGTAGGCGTCTCATGACCTTCAGCATGCAGGGGTGTGTAGGGCCTCTTCGTGGGGCCATGGAGCTTGTAGCATTTCACACACTCATCTGATCACAGAACACTTCTCCGGGGTGCTCTTGCAAGACACCATTGGGGAAGCCCCGCTTGACTGGGACAGTAGCAGCCATGAGCCCTCCCAGCTCTGGGGGTGGGGCATGGGGTGCTGGAGCACCGCAGCTGGCTCAGGGTCCTTGGTAGCACCCTCCCCCGCTGCAGAGGTGGCCTGCTTGGCAGTGGGACATGAGGGTGGGGGACTCCCCTGACTTTGAGATGGTGGGGACCCTGCTCATGAGGCTCTCCATCCTGCGGGACTCCTGCTGGGTGGCGGGCATGGTTTCCCAGCATCCATGCAGTGTCCTGCTGGTGTGTGCTGGGTGTGCTAGCCTCCACTGGCCAGGGCAGGGTTCCCACCTCGTTGCTGCAGTGCCAGGCCATTATATGGAGGCCAGCTGGTTTTGCAAAGAGAACATTTACTTTTTCATCTTTGGTTCACTGAGCATTTACTGAGCATCCACCCTGCACCAGCCCCATGCTTGTGGTCTAAACCCATGACGAAAAAGACTCATCTCTGCCCTCAGGGGAACCTTGGTACCTTAAAGGAGACAAGCACATAGAAAAATGGTGCAGTGGTAGAGGTGTGTGCTTGGTGCACGGCACAGGGAAAGTCATCAGTGACGGCTCCAGCCCAGCCCAGGCAGGGCTCTGAGGAAAGAACCGGAACTAGGTCCTGGAGGGCGGGTCTGGGCATGGCTGGCAGGCAGGGAAGAGAAGGGAACCCAGACTGGGGACAGCATGTGCAAAAGCAGTATGTAACATTTGTGGGTGATACATTGTTGAGTAAGTTGGATACATGTTTTTTTGATTTTTGGTCCTTTGGAATGTGTTGGAGCAATCTGTTATCCTAGAAAGAGTACTGGGTCTAGAGTCAGACCTAGCACTGGGTTTTGGCTCAGCCACTTCTCACTGGGTAATGTTGGATATGTTTCTTCATCTCTGTGAGCCTCAGTTTCCCTTTTGGTTACAAGGGGATAAGAATTCCCAAGGTGCTGAAGATCAGATGCAAGTGAGAAAGCCCTTTTCACACTGGGAGCTGTACAGATGTGAGAAATCTCAGAGATAGTTGCACATTTTTAAATTCTCTCTCTCTCTCCTCTCCCCTCTTCTCTCCCCCACCCTAATGAAGCTATGGCAGGGTGGGTGAGGCCAGAAGAAGCCACCTCCAGCAAGAGGTAGCGGCAGCTGAGATGGCTCTGCTGGCGTCAGAGCCAGACCGGGACAGCAAGAGGGTCGACCTTCGGATCCCGCCCTCCATCAGTGCCTGCCTCTGGGCTTCCCAGCAAGGTGGACAGAAAGAAAGGAGACAGTCCAGCCAAACTGTAGGCGCGGACGCAGCAGGCAGAGAGGGGCAGGGAACTCTCTCATTTGCTCTTGCCATGGAGCTGTCTGAAGACACTTACGTCAGCCAGGCCTGAGGCTGGATGGCTGTGGACATCCACACTGACCTGTGCTTCCAAGTAAGTGCCTCCCGAAGGGCCTGGGACCCTGCCCAAGAAGATTCTGCTGCCCACAATGAAAGTGCCATCCCTTGTCTGTCCTTGTCCGTTCCAAGCAAGTTAATCATGTCTTGTTATCCAGTAGGACCTGTTCAATGTGTAAAGAGACCTGATGTTTTCCCTAATAAAGTTGCTACCAAATTCTGCAGGACTGGGCTGCAAGGGAAAATCCCCCGGGGAAGGTGGGTGGTGAGTCACCTCCCCTTGGGAGTTTCTCACTAGTCACATATTTCCTGAGGGCTTGCCAGGCTCCCCAAAGGTCTTGGGGGGCTCTGCGCCTCCTTAACATGCACCGTAAGTATAGATTTAGACCCTGCCTTAATTTCAGCCCCTCGGCCGAGGAGCCAATCTCAAATAGACAGAGGTTCACCAAGGCTTGGGAATGACAGAAGGGAGGCAAACACGAAGGGTCACGGTAGCGCATAGAGCACAAAGCTGGCCCAGTTCACCTGTCTCAGCACCCCCTGCGCCCCGGCTTCCTCCCCATGCAGACCACATCTCCCAGCCCAGGGGAGTGGAGTGGAGGGTCCCTCCCAGCTTCCTGGGCCCTGCTGGAACCTCCTCTCCAGGGCTGGTAGACACAGGCATGGCCATCCTTGTCAAGGAGACTCGTCCTCACTTTCCTGGTGTCTGTGTCAGGATTTGGCCATACCCTAAGTCCTTACCAAGGCCACGGTATCCATTGGTAAGAGACCGGGACACCATTTCAGCCCTAGAGAGTGGGTTTCATCCTCACCATCAAACACTATTTTATTGTTATTTTCAGGCAGGGACTTGATTCTTTGAAATATTTTTGTTTGTCAAACTACACATACTAAATAACGGTGAATTTGTCTTCCCACTTTGTGCTCATCAAAGGCATAAAATGCTCAGATTTCTTCTAATGATGGCTGTCATGTAGCAAGCCCCTGGGGTGTGCCAGAAGCTTCTAGAAGTCAACCTGCCTCATCTTCACAATAACCCTGAGAGGCAGCCTGAACATTCATTCCCTTTCAATCAGTTTGGTGACTGTGGCACACAGATGTTAACCTATTTTACCAAGGTCACATGGCCAACACGGAACAGTTGGGTTTGAGTGCAGGTCTCACCTCAGAGCACAGATTCTCGTCGCGATGTCTTGCTGCCTGTCAGCACAGAGGGTAACAGTGAATTGGCACAGCCCAGCCAACGGCACCACAAATAAATGAAATGTCATTTAGTCTCTGCTGCTTGTTCGCAATGGGGGAGGGGGACACTTGTGAAATACTATAAATAGCGTGGTGATTCTCTCTGCCGCTTTTAAGAATTCCCACAGGTCGGGGGAGTGCTGGGGGCACCCCAGTTTCACTGCCTCACACTGGCTGCTCAGCCCTAGGGAGCCTTGGGGAGGCGGAAGGAGGAGTGAGGCCCTGGGGCCCCAGAGGGCAGGGAAGGGTGCTGGGGAGGCCGTGGGCATGGGGCCAGTGCCCCATGAGAAAGATGAGGAGTGTTCCAGGGATCAGAGCTTTGGGAAGGGGGAAGCCTGTGCCAGGGAGCTAGAGAGGGGATTGGACCCGGGGAGTGGCTCCCAGGTGCCAGGACCAGGTGGAGGTGATATGAGAGTAACCAGCACAAGGCAACACGTTTGCCTGACACTGAGTATGTTCATTTTTTACAGGGCTTGATTTTAACAAGTCCCTCCTACTTTGGGAGGCGGGGTGTGGTGATGGTAGTTTTAGTTTTACTGGTGTGTGGAATCCAGAAGTCTGAGCAGCACTGTTCTGGTCACTTTTGAGGTCCCTTCCAGCCCTGTGGTTCTATGAAAAGCTATAGAAAGAAGGGAGAGTGTTTCCTCCATAAGTTAAACATAGAATGACCAGACAACCTAGCAATTCCACTCCTAGGTAGATGCCCCAAAGAACTGAAAGTAGATACTCAGACAAAAACGTGTACACAGATATTCATAGCAGCACTGTGCACAATAGGCAAGAGGTGGAGACAGCCCAGATATCCGTCAGCTGAGGAGTGGACACACAAAACGTGGTGTATCCACACCATGGAATATTATTCAGCCATGGAAAGGAAGTACTGATTCATGCTACAGCCTGGTGAACCCTGAAAACATCAGGCCAAGTGGGAGAAACCAGACACAGAAGGCCACAGATTGCATAATATGATTCCATTTATATTACCATAAAAAAGTGGAGGGCTAGTGACCTGGCTGACCTGCACCTTCTCTACCTTGCCCTTCAGTCTGAGGGACACATGGCCATTCTAGGGTCTTCCTCCCTCTCTCTCCCATACACGTACCCCTTGGTTGGGGATGTAGAGGCACCGAGGGTTTCACGCCAGCGTTCCCAGGGCCCAGCACAGAAAATGCTTCACAAATGCACCCCGAATGGGGTGGGGCTGGTCTGACCCTGGGGAAGTCACCTCCTGTGCTGGGGCCCTCTTGCCACTTCTCTAGTTCACATTTCCTCTCTTAAGCGTCTCCGCTTCTCTTGCTCACAGCTCTTTAGTGGAACAATTGTCTCCACTTTCAGCACAATCAAAAACACTCCCTTTGAGCCCCCGGATGAGTGTTCTCAGAAGTGCAGAGGCACTGGCGTGGATGCCCACTCCAAGGGACCTGTTCAAGTGTCGATGCCTTCAGGGGGCCCCAGCCTGTGGCCTCCCACCCCTCCCACCTGCTCGCCCACCTCAGCCACAGCCCACAGCCCCTCCTCCCGCCCAGTCCTGCCCCCCACCCACCTCCACAGGTGCCCATCCAGAGACCAGACCCTAGGCAACAGCTGAGGCTGATCTCAGAGTGTGCCTCCCAGGGAGCCGAGCTGTGACAGGGGCTTCCTAAGTGATCAGGCTGTGCACGCTCGGAGGGGAGCCTCAGCCACAGAGAAGGTGCTAGAGCTTCAGCTGTCCATCAAAGTCATGGTGGCTTCTATAGAATGAGGTGGCCACAGGGAAAGCTGCCTGGACACATCCTCACAAGGGGCAACAGTCAAGAGCCTGCGTCAGACCGGATCTTCCAGGGGAACTTCCATCGCCCACCTGGAGCCTCAGGCATGCCAGGGGCAGTGTGGGGGGCCCACAGCCCTTCCCAGGCAGGCAGGCACTGGTGGCACACCATGGTGGGCACTGGGGAAGTGCCAGGGGAGTACAGCAAGGTCCCTGCCTGTGCGGAGCTGGTGACCCACTGGACCAGTAACAGTCCTGGCTCCGAGGGCTGGTGTGAGGACAGGCAGTCCGAGTGCCCAGCACGGTGCCTGGCACAGGGCAGGTGTCCTCAGCATCTGAAGCTTTTAACGATTCATTTCTTCTCATTTCCTAGGTAGATGCCCCAAAGGAGGTCAGGACGTATGACCTCCTTGTCAACAGCCACAGAGCTAGGTTGTGGACCTGTGACAAGGGCCAGGAAGGCACTGGCCAGATTTATGGTGAGAATGATTGGAAAATATTTGTTAATTGGGTAGCAATACACATAATTCAGTTTATAAACCATAATCATATAAGGAAGAAGACAGAGCAAAGAAAATTAGGGGGAAAGAAAGCAGAAGGTGCAGGCTTTTAGAGCTGTGTAGTAGGTCTACGTCAGTCCCCTTTCTGTCATGCACTGAAACACAGGTCACTTAGTATTCCTGTGTCACCTTTTTTAATTTTAGAAAGTTCATTTTTATTTTTAAAGAATTGTGCAAGTCATTATCAATGAGTCTATTCTGTTGTGCAAGATATAACACGTTGTTTTTCTGTCCTCTGTTGAGAGCCCCCAAATCAAGTGTAGGTGTCAGCAGAAGCCCATGGGGTTCCAGGATGTGCAGATTCCAGGGCTGGGGCCTAAGGAGCACTCTGTCAGGGTTTCACACCTGGGGAAAACTCCAAATGGGCTCCTGCTCACACTCCCAGTGAGCTCTCCAAACTCCTTGAGCTTCCTGCTGATGTGGGCATGGCTCTCTGCATAATTAATCATTCATGACACTTGAGTAGTGCTTTTCTAGCTACAGTCTTGCCTCTCAAAATGTGATCTGTGGGCTGGGCATAGTGGCTCACACCTGTAATCCCAGCACTTTGGGAGGCTGAGGTGGAAGAATTGCTGAGGCCAGGAGTTCACGACCAGCCCGAGCAACATAGCAAAACCCGCCGTCCCCTGCCCTCTCCCCTTCTCCCCGCATCTCTACAAAACAGATTAGCGAGGTGTGGTGACTATAGTCCCAGCTACCAGGGAGACTGAGGTGGGAAAATCACTTGAGCCCAGCATTCGAAGGCTGCAGTGAGCTATGATGGCGCCACTGCACTCCAGCCTAGCTAGGTGAGAGAGCCAAGACCCTGTCTCTAAACAAAGACAAAGTGGGGTCCATGGACCAATAGCTTTGGCGTTCCCTGGATGCTTATAAGAAATGCAGGCCCTGCACAGTCCCCAGGGGATGCATATACACACTGCAGTGTGCAAAGCGGTGGTACATTAATCTTAGGCACAACATCATGTGAGCACTCTGATGCTGTTACCTCTTACACAGAGGGGGAAATGGGAAACAGCTTCTGCAAGCAATGTCACATGGATGGTTGGGGAAGAACCGAGACTCCCCCAGGCTTCTCCTTCAACTCCAGTCAGCACTTTCACATGCACATTTACTCCTCTCTTCCATCCAGAGGTACCGTTATTACTACCCGGTTTACAGATGAGCAAAGTGAGGCAAACAGAGAAGTTAAGTAACTTGCCTGAAGATGACATACCTTGATCGAGACCTGCCTCATTTATGGAATTGACCATTTAGGATTCATAAGCAAAGCAGGTCTGCAGGGCAGGGTATTCATATTCATCCTGGCTTAGGGGACCCCAGGTCAGGTCCAGCGTCAGAAAACTTGGGTTTGAGTCCTACTGATACCACTGAGGGATAAGAGGGCAGATCACTTCATCTCCGAGGCCTCAGTTTTCCCATCTGTAAAATCTGGCAAGGCTGTGGTGACGAGTAAACAAGGCAATAGATGCTGGAGTGTGCTGTAAACTGTAAAGGGCGATGCACATGCTAGTTAGTGGCTTTATTCTCCAGGGACCCTGGCACGATGGTGGAAGAGGAAGAAGCTTGGAGAACTGGGAAGTTGCAGTAGGTGGAACTTCAGGGTTGCCATGGGAACCAAAGCTCTGAGGCTGATCAAGGCAGGAAATACCATCTGGTTTTAAACACCAAAAAGCTTCGACTCACACTGGACTTATTTCTGTAAACAGCAGAATTAACATCATCCTCTAGCAACTACGTCAACCCAGAGCAAGCTGGAAATTTTTTGTCTTTCCCCCGATTTCCATGGCTGGATCTGGACAAAGCACCTCAGGAACTCCTTGTTCATCAGCTGTCACTTCCAGAGAAACGTGGACAAGTCACTTAATAAATCTGAGCTAAAATGGAAGAAAAACACCCACCCCTCCCCCTTCCCAGGCTTTGCAAGCACGGCGGAAAGGTAGAGATGGTGCCCAGGGACAGAAGGGAAACCTGGGTCCCTGTTGGTGCTGAAGCTGGAAGGGCACTTAGAGAGCATCCGGTCTCCTTTGCCCCAAGTTATGGGTGGTTAAATAGGCCCAGAATGGGATGGTGCCTGCCCAAGGTCACACAAGAGACCAATGACAAAACTGCAACTTGCACTTAAGTCTCTCAACTCTCAATTCACTGTTTTCCACTTCGCCAATCACACCTTCCTTTGATGTTTGTTCCAGCATCGTAGTGTCTCTCCCTGGGAAGCCCTGGGCTTGGGATTTCTCTGCTTCCCCATGGGCTCTGCGAGGCGGGAAGCAGAACATGTCCTCAGTCCCACACCTCCCAAGGATTTCACGGGGAAGCCATCATTTCTTTGTTTTTTGGGGAGAAACAATATTTCTGTAAACCATATGAACCAAAACAAATCAGGATGAAATTTTAAAATCAAAAGGGCTATGCCTTTAAGTTTTCAAATTCTGGAGGACTATCCTGGTTTCATTGCAGCCCCCAAATCCAGCAGAGGTCTCGTGGGGGTGAGGACTTTTATCACGGGGCTGCTAGGAATCATTTAAGCAGAGCATTGCTGGGAATGTAGGCCCAGAGTGGCAGCCGCTGTGCTGTGCAGCTTTGCTTGCCCTCTCTGAGCCTGTTTTCCCACATGCACCGTAAGGCAGTTCAATGTGAGCATCTCTGAGGTTCCTTCCAGCTCTGACATGCTGTGACTTGATAACCATTTTCGAAGAAAGGAAAGGAGACCCATTGCTCCTTGTTCATCAGCTGACATGAGCCTGAATTGACAGGCTGGGCCCTTCGGCTCCCTGCTGGCTGGGACCTGGGAGTTTCCTGTGAATGGGGCTTGGAGGGAAATGGTCTCCATCCAGCCTCAAGGGGAGGGGGGCATCTGAGAGCACTACCCCAAGCCATAGCCCCAGGACCCTTAGCCTAAGCTGGCAAGTGGCACCCAGGGGTGGCTCCAGAGCACTCATCCATGGCTGTGTTTACTCCAAGCCACCGCACCACACCCTCTGACACTAAGGCTGTGCCCTCCAGCACCTTCGTCCTCTGTTCACCCACGGGGGTACAGGCAGCTTCATCTCCTGGGAGTGGAGGCAGGGACTGTGGAGCTGGACAATCTCCTGGCCCTGCAGAGCTTGGGGAAGTCTCACCCTTGGATGAAGCCCCTCCCCACATTGTCACCGAGGGCTGTGTCTGAGTCCTGTTGTGTTCATGGGAAGCTGCACCTCTGGGGCCCTCACTCGCCTTCTGCTCCTTGGGATAGATGAGGTCCTCCCATCCCTTTTCCACTTGCTTGGAGCTATGGAAACCACCTCATGGCTGTCTCGGAGGACTTCCCAAGCCTCCGCAGCCAGGTTTGGGGATCCCTGGGGTTGCCAGGGCTTCAAGAGCTGCCTAAGCTGTGGGGGAGGGAAGACCGAGAAAGCACTGTCTGCGATTTGTTTCTAACCTCGTTCCCAGGGGAGGAAGATGGCGTGTTTTAGTCTGGAAGAACTTGAGAGATACTAAAGAGAGCTGAGGTCCCCAAATTAAAAAGCTCCATGTTTCCAGTCCAACTAAGGACAGGGGCATAGCAATCCCAACTGTGTGAGCCTGAAGGAGTTCCTTAATCTCTCTGTACCTCTGAATCTCTCGGTTTTCCCACCTGTAAAATGGGGATAATAAATCCCTCCTTCTGTAGTGTTCATGAGGATTAAATGAGAAAAAGTACCCCCAGTGCCTAGCACACAATAAGTGCTTAAAAAATTTGTAAAAGTTGCAAAGCAATTCCATTTCCACTCTCCAGTTGAAGCTTCTTAAGGAAAAGTATACGTGGTAAATCCCGTTTTGCAAGCTGGGGTGAAACTGCAGCTCAGACAGGTGGAGCGAGTTGTGGAAGATCACAGATCAGCTGCGTGTCAGACTGGCATCCATCTGCCATCTGAGTCCAAGCCTCTATCCGTCTCTGCACAACCATGAAATGTGTTGCTTTCGGAACCCTTTAAGAACATGAAGGGAATAAAAATGAATTTAAAGCATGTATATTCCCTTAAGACATGAGAAATGCTAACTTTCAACTTTTTATTTACTTTCTTTTCTTGCAGTTCCCTGAGAGGGATGTGGTTTGGAAGCCAGTTTTGTTACGTGCATCTTTCCTTCATATTCTGCCTTGCTATTTCCAACTGCGGTGTTATTTGTGATGACGATGTCTAGTATGTTCTCTGGGAAGTTAACACCCCAGAAAACAAAATCTTCTTTAGTGATGAACACTCAGCCTGGAAGCAGAGACAGAGAACATCTCCCTGAGACAATAGCTCGAAATTGGGCTTTGTAGAAAATCTGGATAAACAACCAAGGTTCTTCCTCCCTCTGCGGTTAGAGGCTTGTGGAACTGCAATACGGGAAACTGAGGGCGTGACCTGACAGGGTCAGAGAGCTGGTAAGTGGGAATAGACTTCTTAACAAGAGACAAAAGCACAGTCTTAAGGCAAATCATAATCATAGATTAGACTACATAAAAATTAAGATTTCTGTTTAAACAGAGGACATAGGGAGAAGGTATTTGGAGTGTCTCAATATGACAAGGTTGTAACAAGGGATTCATAGCTAGATTCTACAAGAAATATTTGCAAACCAAGAAAAGGTAGTTCGCAGAAGCAGAACCTTGACTAGCTGACAAGTATATGAAGAGAGGCTCAACCTCACCCGTAACTGAGAGAAATGCAAATTACAAGAAGACTCCATTTTATACCCATCAACTTCAAACATTAGAAGAGTGGATTACAAAAGTGTTGGCAAGGATGTGGGTCATGTTCCCTGGCACAGCCATCCAGACAGCAGCCTGGCATATTTTAGGGAAGTGGTATGTGCTGCCTGAAGTGCCAGCCCCAGGCTTGTGTGCCCTGAGATGGGTTTCTCATCCTCCTGCTGTCCAGTTGTCATGGGGATTTGGTCCCTGCAGGTGTCATTTCCCAGGCTCCTTGTCAGCTGCCTTCCACTGAGAGACCCTGACAGGCTCTGCTCTTTCACCCGGAGAGAGATATCATGGCCAATGGGATCCCACTCAGCACTGAGCTGTGGCAGTTTGGGGTGATGACTGACATGTGCATCTGGGACTTCCTGTTCTGCCATCTTGCTGCAGACTGTCAGAGGAAGGGAGAAGCCAGAGTGTTCTCCCTCTTGGCCTTAGGTGGCATCTCCAAGCAGTGGCTGCATCTCTTCCAAAGGGCCAGCTCTGTCCCAGTGGCTCAGCTGTGATGCCAGCTTTACCAGCTAACCTCTCCCCTGCCTGTCCCTCCAGCCTAGGGAAGGTGGCCGTTTCCTGCTGTTACTAGTTTCTGGACTGCCTCCCCATCCCCAAGCAGTTTTGTACTCTCCATTCCCCAAGTAACTAATCCCCTGCATTCCAAGTTCCTCTGTGTTAAATACTCAGGTAGTTTCTGTTTTCTGGTTAGACCAATTACTATACCTGTGATCCAGCAGTCCCAATCCTAAGTGTATGTGCTGCAGAGAAACTCTCCTGTCGGTCCCTAAGGAAAGACGTGCAAGGACATTTACAGTGCTGCTTGTGAAAACGGAGAGTGGGAGGTAGCCTAGGCACCACTGCTAGAGGAATGAATGTTTAATAAGGATAGATAAATATGTGACATCTGTGGGGCACACTGGAGGAGTGACCATGTCGAAGGTTGGGAGAGAAGTGGGAATTAGGGACGAAGGGAAAAAGCAAAGCGGGAGAAGAGCCTTGTGTAGAATGGATGATGAATGTGTGACTCCAACTCAACCTCTGCAAATGAGGTTTAAAAAAATGTGCATTGTGCCCTCAAAGGATGAGTGGGGAAGAGTATGATCATCCAGGCAGAGGGAATAACACAAGCAAGGGAACAGAGGCCTAGGAGCAGTTTATCCAGGGAACAGCAAGAAGTGGGGTATGGCTGGGCCCTGGGGTCTGTGGTTGGCAAAGCGGGTTGGGGGAGGCCCTTGGGGCCTTTGAGCCTTATCAAGGATGCTGGACTCTGCCTGTGCAATCACAGAATGCCAGCTGCATACAAAAGGTCTGAAAGATCTGTTCAGCCTCTTATGGGTAGATGGGGAAACTGAGGTCCAGAGAGGGGCAAGGGATTGGCCCGAACATCACGCTGTGGCAAAACGGGTCCAGAGCCCAGGTTTCCCGACTCCTGTTTAGGGAATTGCCTCTTCTCTCCTCTTCTCTAAGCCCCCAACTCTGTGCTGAGAACTGTGCTGGCTCAGGGGACACAACTCCTGATCTGAAGTAGCTCCACTCGTGGGAGGGGATGGATAGAGTCAGACAGCCCAGTGTGTGCTGAGATGGTCTCCCAGTGTTCATGCCTTTTTGAAGACCAGCAGAAGAACTTCCAAGCTGAGCCCAGCCCAGATTACAGGCACACACAAAAAAGTAGTTGTTATTCTAAGCCACAAATTTTGGGGGTAGTTTGTTACACCAGCAGTAGATTACAAAAATGTACAGTATAACGTTCTCACTCTTACATGAATACTAAAAGCAATGCATTCACATGGATGTAGAGTGTGAATTGATAGCTAATGGAGACTCGGAAGGGTGAGAGTGTGTGCTTGAGGGGGAAGATGATGAGAAATTGGTTAATAGGTACAATGTAATTTGGATGATAAGTACCCTAAAAGCCCTAACTTGACCACTACCAATCTATGCATGTAACATAACTACACATATACCCCATAAATTTGTACAAATAAACAAAGTGAAGATTGGGAAAAAAGTTGAGAAGCACAGAGTATGTGGTAGACCAGAGGGAGTGAAAATGAATCTGACCCAGAGAATTCTGAGAGCTGTAAAGTGCTAACTAAGCACAGGGTCAGGTACATGGTAAATGCTCAATACAGTTTTTGTTGCTAAACTTGCTCATGATCGTTTTTCACCCCATTTTAAAAAGAAGAAGCTGAAGCCAAAGAGCTCCCAAGTGTCGACATGTTGGGGAAAGGACACAGTCCCCATGTCTCCTCCTTTGGCTCCGCCGTCTCTCCTCCCTGCACCCCCCTCTTCCCTGCCCCTAGAGGTTGTGCTGTCACCTGCCAGAGTGCTGAAGTGAGGATTGAACTGCAGGCCCTCAGACTCCCATCTGGGTTGCTTTATAAGGACCTCCAAGGTGCCAGTAAAGCAACTGATGCCCTTGGAGACTCATAGCCAGCATCGAACCATGTCCAGAGAAGAACATGCAAGCAGCAGGGGACTTTGCCAAAAGAAATGGCAAAGGAACGGTATGAGACACTAAATGCCCACCTTTGACAAAGGGAAATAAAATAATATGAAAAGTTACAAAATCAAACATGTACTTAACCTTGAAGCTGTGGTGTGGTGGAAAAGACTGGATGGCTCCTTAAGTCCAGAATTGCCATGCAAAATTTTTCACCTTCCCTGTACTGTCTTGGGCAAATCATCCAAACTCTCTAAGAACCCATTTCCTCTTCTGAAAAATGGGCATTCAAATGCCTCACAGCATCATTAATGATAATTCAGTGAGGTGATGTGTGCATCTAGATGACACTGGACAGATACAAGGCCCGAGTGGGGATGGGGCACGACCCTGAGCTGTCTGTGCCTTGCTCTGCAGAGGGAATCTGCACCTCCCCAAGATTCTCCAGAGGGTTCCTAACCACCCTCTCCCCAAATTGAGAGACACTGATGACTTCTCTTTGTTTCTAAGATAAAATCTAATATTGAAAAAAATCAAAGAGATAAAAAGAATTGAAACAGGAGAAGCAATAGTAAACAATAAATATCAAATGCAGTGGGTTTTGGTTTTTTTAAAAAATCTTTTTGTTGTGGTGGTGGTGTTCGAGATTTTTAATGAACTGAACTTGTCATCCTCTGGACAAACTTTACAAAATGAACATAAAAGGGAAAAGAATAGAACCAAAAGCAATAACAAAACTGCAAAGTGATAACAAGAAACTTTTTTTAATAAAAGGAATACATGCTTATGGTGAAAGATAATTCAAACAGTATAAGGTAGAAAATAAATCTGTTTTTACCCCTCCGGTTATCCCTTATCCCTGGTCCTATTAGCCAGAGTTCACTACTCTCAGAAGCAAGGAACTTTTTATTTGTTTTCACATTGCAAGTAATGGTATCCATTTTTTTGAAGGAGAAGATGGAATTCAGAAAATTCCCAGAGGCATCTCATTTGCTAAAAGATAATGAACATCGTATGAAAGAATTAAGTGTTTTCCTAGATCTTGACAAAATAAAGATATCAATCAAAGAAACTCCCCAAAGGAAGTCCAGATGGCCATGCAATTGAACTTTATCATGCTCATCGGCCTGGCAATCCCCATGCCCTTGAAATGCCCAGGAAAACCATGCAGCAGAAGGCAACACCTGATACCTATAGCGAGCTCCTTATAAAACCGACCTAAAACTGGAGAAAACCCTGTAAACTTGTTCCTTTGTGCAGTATACCTAATGAACATGGGAACAAATTTTCCTCCAAACCGATCCTTTAAACAGCCGCGGATCTATGCGCTGCAGGGGGTCTTGTGCAGGGTGGTGCGATATCAGGAAATGAGAGTATCATTCATCACATAAAGTGTGTCATCTCAGACTGTTTGACTATGTTGTAGCTCCAAATTTTAGAAGCATGTGAATAAACAGTAGGACATTGCTATGGTCTGAATGTTTGTGTCCCTCTGAAATTCATGTTGAAACCTAATCCCCATGTTGGTATTCAGAGGTAGCGCCTTTAGGAAGTGATGATGTCATGAAGGCTCCACCTTCACGAATGAGATCAGTGCCCTTAGGGAAGAGGTTTGAGAGAGTCTTCTTCCCCTGCTGCCATGCGAGGACGCAGAAGGCACCATCTATGAGGGACGGGGCCTCACCAGACACTGAATCTTGTTTTACAAACAGCAGATTACCCAGTCTAAGTTATTTTGTTATAGCAGCCCAAATGCATTAAAACGAATATGTTGGACTTCACCTAAATCACCTATGCAATTCGAATGCTTGGAATATTAAGAAATGAGCAAAGCGTAACTAAAATACCACTAAACTCAGACGTCTGCCTATCTTTGTTCTTTGTTATTTAATATAATATAGAGTGGTGGTGGGGGGCAGGAGGAAAAACTGATTTCATTAGCAAAAAGCAAATTAAAGGACTCACTGTTGTTATTCAAAAAGAGAGACTTGGAAGAAGATTGGCACGATAGGATGCTACTGCTTTCTATCCCAGCGTGCTCCTGAAAACCAGGCCATAAATCAGATCCTTGGAAAGCAAATCATATTTACCCAATAGGAATGATGTTATAATTGAAGATTGCTTTGCTGATCAAGAATTGGGCATTAAATTAATCCCATGTAACTCCCTGCTCCCCTTGCAAGCTGACATGACAGCCAGCCACAGGGGAGAGAGACTTCTGTGGCTGACTCCAGCCCTCCGCTACTGTCTCCTGGCCCTCAGCAGCTCAGGAGGAAAAGGGTAATCCTTTCGCCCTTGTGAGGAACCTCATGAAGAACCACACTCAGGGGCTGTCCTTGCCTCCCCTGCCCCCAACTGTAGAAATGTGCAGGCGTCCAGGTACAGCGAACAGTGCACACCTCTTCATTCAATGACACGGATTGCTTGCTTTGTATGTGCTTATGGTCTCACACGTGGAAAGGGACCCAGACTTGTGGATGACTAACTATACAATGCAGTGTGATACTAAAAAGCTTTTCTAGAATATGTTGAGATAAAGAAAAAATACTGTATTTCACTGAATCTAAGACACCATTATTTTATGTATTAACAAGAAAGAAAAAAAATACTTCCAACTATAAGATGCCATCAATGGCAAAGTGCATCCTAATTCCAGAGATGAATAAGAATGTGTGTCTTAGAATGGTGAAATGTGGTAATTAACTTTTAAAGAAGTGATAAGTGTTATTTCTCAGCATGAACCAAGCCTTACTCTGAGAGCTGAGAAAAGGTAGCAATTATTTCTGCTGGAGTGACTGGAGAGGGTATCACAGAGGAGCTGACAGTTGATCTGGGTCTTGAAGGATTTTGCCAGTGGGAGAAGGAGTGGGAAGAGCATTCCACGTTGAAGGAATAGCATTAGCAAATGTGTGGAGGCAGAAAAGGAGTCCATGTTTATGGGCCAGCTCATGTATTCTAAGTAGTTAGAATATAAAAGGTGTAGGGAGAGGGAGCTGCTTGCTAAAGCTAGAAATATCAGAGCCACATTGCAAATAGCCTATAACACCAGGCTTAGGAGTTTGTATCCTAGAAGTAATAGGGAGCCACAGAATGTTTTGAGCTGGGGAGTGACATGATGTGGAAAGGTCAGTTTGGTAGGGTAAACGAAGACTAGGTTGGAGAAGTATAAGAATAGAGGCAGAGATACAAGTTATTCTGTTGCAACTAGCCAGGTTGGAGGTGGGTGGAGAGAAAACCATACACATGGATCTATGTGATGACGTCAGATTTTAAAAGCCTCAGGCGACCATACGGCAATGAGAAGAAAAGATCTGCAACCATATACAACAACGTGGATGAATCTCCCAAACACAATATTAAGTGAAAGGAGGCAGACACAAAGGAGGACAGATGGCAATTCCATTTATATCAAGCCCAAGAAGAAGCAAAAACTAATCTATAGTGTTAGCAGTTAGCTTGGTGGTTACCCTTGGGAAGGGTAGTGACTGGCCAGGGACCCACCTCTGGGTGCTGCTCATGTTCAGGTTCTTGGTGCTGGTTACATGGATGTGTTCACTTCGTGAAAATTCACTGAGCCATGCACTTAAGATTTGTTCATTGTTCTGTATATGTTATATTTCAATAAAATTTACCAAAAAAAAAAAAAAATTAGGACCATGGAGAGAAACTGGAAGTATGGTTTCAGAATGGAGGAGCAGCAGGAACCTGTTGGAACACATGGGCACTCAGTCCCAGAATGAGTTGAGGCTTTGGAAGAACGTCACAGACCACCAAAGGGGCTTCGTGTGGTGCATGGGGAGCAAGCATGGGTAGGTGTCAAAAACAAAGCAGAACTTTCTCATTTCCAGACCTGTAGCCGAGACACACCAGATGTTTTGGTGGATAATGACCAGCACACAGCAAATAGTGGAGCAAGCATAAAATGAAAAAGGAAGAGATTCTCAGAGGGCACCTAGATGCTTTCAATGAGCCTGTGTCCCCCCGGTCCAGATGAACTACCTGTCAAGACAGAGCAGGACATTGTAGAGGGATCCAGAGAGAGCGTGTAAGGGTCTTGGGGAGATGAGTGAAAGGAAGGGTTAGGGGGCAGGGGTTGCAGCAGGGCTCGGGTTTCCTGAGGACCTAAAAGGGTGACTTCGGCAACGGGGATTTGGGTGTTGACCCTCAGCCACATTGGAGACCTGATTGTACAAATGATATGTGATCACGTAGAACTGGAGTGCCCCCTAGTAGTGGGTGTGTGTTCACCAAGAACAAGCCCAGTCACCATCACCTTTATTTGTGGGGTTATTAATATTAGTCTGGCAGGTCAGAGAAATTAGGAAACAGCATGTATCAGCTCTTCAGCGAGGGCTTCAGCCAGAGTTCCCATGATGTTCTGGAGTGCAAGATGGTGAAGGGCCAATGGGGCCGGGAGGGGTGGGGTGTGGACTTCAGCAAGAGATTAGAATCCAGGGTAAAAGCTACAGGAACGCTGACTTTGAAAAACATGTGTGAAAACCTCATGAATCAAGTGATCGAGTGATCTGCAGGCACTGATCTTGCCAGTTTTAGTGGTATTATTATTGTTATTTATTGTATGCCTAATAAGTACCTAGTACTGTGCTGGGTACTTTACATGCATTATCTTACTTAATAAGAGAGTTCATTACATGTAAAGTGCTTGAAACAGTGGCTGGCACATGTGAGTGCTTAACACATATTAGCTGTTATTGTTAATATTTAATCCTCTCCATAACCCTATGAAAGACGAACCATTATTATCCCCATTTTACAGATGAGGAAACTGAAGCTCAGGAGGTTAAGTGACTTACTCAAACCTATATCACTAATAATTAGTAAGCCAGGATCTGAACCCAGGGCTGTCTGGCTCCAAAACTCATCACTGTCCCTAAGGGGTAAAGAGGGATTCATATATTTGACACGTGTGAGACCAGAGACTTTATAGGCCTCTTCTCCATCTAAGGCTCTGTTCCAGAAATGTGCATCTTGTCCATCCATGGTCCCCTTTGTCAAAGATCTTATTGGTTCTGTAACCTCTAAATGAGAGGGCCTTTGGCCCTTTTGCCAGCCTCTGGAGACCACCCAGTTTCCCACCTCTGTCCCTTCAGGACCTGTCCTGCTGACGTGGAGCAACCTTCCACAGTTCTCAAACCAGAGGAGGCTCCAGGCTCTGCTGTTCTGCCCCAGGCGTGGCAATGATTCCTGCAGGATTTAGTCACGGACTCTCCAGGACAGATGCTCTCCTCCCTAATCACCCAGAAGACCCAGATTCATCTTTAATTCACTGGGGGACTCTGGCCAACTCATTTCACTTCTCTTTGGTGCTGGCCTTCAGCAAGGTTCTTTACCTCTTTAAGACTTTCCTCCTCAGTCCTACAAGGGCATCTTCAAGGAGAGGTAAGTGGAGCAGGAATTGGGGTCAGACATACTGGGTCTGGGCCCCGTCACTACCACTGTCTAGCATCATCAGGCACACTATTTAATCAATCTGGGCCTTGGTCTCTTAATTTGCAAAACTGGGATCCTAGCACTTATTTTTCAGGCAGTCGTTAAGATTAAGATGGTGCATCCCAAGGTGTCTGGCACAGAGTAGGTAGGTGTTTAATAAATGGTAGCTATTATTATTACTCGAACTGTGTCACCAGATCACATTGGATGCCTGAAACCCAATTTTACAGTTTAAAAAACATGGCTTGTGGAAAGGGAAAAGCAACTTAGATTCATTCAGTTACTCTTTTTTAGAGCCATCATTTGTAACTTACCATGTAAAAAAAGGGGAGATGAAAAAAAAATAAAGTACTTCAAAAAAAAAAAAGGGCTGAGCCATTTGATTGAAAGAAACATTTCAGTGTAAACATGAATGAGAAATACATGGGAGATGTTTGCAAAGATGTATATATATTTAAGAAGAAAGTAAGAGAAGACCTTGCTGCTGCTGGGAATTAGAGTAGAGGGTGGCATGGATGACTGGGTCAAACTGGGAAGAGGGTATTGGAAACTGGAGCCAGTTCCTGGAAGCAGCAGCTGTGGAGGGCAGATCCGAGCAGCCCTGGGTGCAGGGGTGACCGGCCCCACAGGGAAGGAGAGCAGGCAGCAGAGGAAGGCCTGTTAGCTTCCCACTGTTGGGATCCTGGTTAAGGGGATGTAGTGTCCTGCTGACAGGCACCCAGATAGGCCATGAAGCCCCAGACTTCCCAGAAAGGGAGCAGGCACCAAGTCTCAACCACTGAGCTGGGGTTTGGAGACTGATTTCTGTGTGTAGGGTGAGGGTGTGGGAGAAAGGATTGCTAAGGAGGCAGGTTGATGGGAAGAAGACAAGAATTTAAGCCATTCAAACCTGAGCTGACATTGACATTTTATCACTTTCTGGAGGTGCACTCTGAACACGTTGCTTTCTAAGTCTCTCTTAACTCTGTTGTAAGGTAGATGAGCTCATGGGAATCAAGTGTTTCCCATAATCCTGGGACTTGGCCAACACATTTTATTCCCATTAATAAGAACAGTTATTACTCTAGACGCTTCTCATCCTCTCCTCTGCTTATACCCTGGTCTGGCTCCAGATGTGGCTTATTGTAATGGCTTCTTAACTGGTATTCCTGTTCCCAGCCTTTGAACCGCTAATTCTCCACTTGGCAGCCAGAGTGGCCCTGTCACTGACCCCACAATACCCTCCCACGGTTCCTGTGCCATGTGTACAGACCAAGGCCCTCACAGGGCCCAGGCCCCACACGATCCCACCTGCTTGTGGCCTTGGGCCCTACTGCTTTGCCCCTTGCTCCTGCCACATTGGCTTCCAGACTATTGCTTGAACATGCCAGGCGCATTTCTGTCGCGGAGCCTCTATCTTTGTTGTTCCTGTGCATGGAATACTATTAGCATGTTTTTCTTACTTACCCTTTTTAAGTCTTTGCTGAGAAGTCACCTTAGTGTGTCCTTCCCTAACCTCCCTGTTTCAAATTGCAGCCCCACCCTGCCAGTCTCCATCTTCTTTCCTGCTTTATTGTTCGCCACAGCACTTTTCATAAACTGACATCCTAAAATATCTTCTTATGCCCACTTATTGCTTCTCTTTATCCACTAGAATGTCACTTCTACAAGGGCAGGGATTTGGGGCTGGTGGTTCTCTCCTGTATCCTCAGCAACTAGGACACTGTCCGGCAGGTAATAGGGCTTCTGAAACATTGCTTGAAGGAATGAGTGATTATTATAAAGTAAGAGGCTGGACCCCAGCTCTACAGAAACATGGACTCTAGGCTGGTGACTGAGGCAGGAGCTCACGCTCAGGAAGGCTCCCAGGCACCCAGTTACCCAAACTAGAACACAAGGCCAGGCTAGGATCTCATAACCCGGGCATCAGAGATAGGGTGTGAGATCAGAGCTTGGCCTTGCTCCTCTGCTCAGGGCTGGTTGGTCCCAGGCCATGGGGGGCCTGGTCACCCCATAAGTGGAAACAGAGAGACTGGAGGGCAAGATGCCAGGCAGGGCCTTTAGTCCGTTAGTGAATGTCAGGCAGAGTTACCTCAGTGTTCGACTTATTTCCAGATGTAGGTGTCAGTGGATACCCTATATTGGCACAGTTTACAAGGAAAACACAAATGACTAAGGAGAAAAAGAAGAAAAAAACTCTGAAAATGCTCATTCAGAAACCCGAACTGAGGAGTTGAGGAATGGTAAGTGCCACAAGCCTATGATTAGAGGGCGTTTGTGATGTCAAGTGAGAGAGCAGCTGAGCAAATGTCTGGGGTCACACTGTCCTTTAACCGTGTGTGTATGTAAATATATATTTATGGAGATGCTCAGGTGAGCTCTGCTCATGCAAACTGTCCAGCTTGGGGAGGAGGAAAGGCTGAGTGGAGCTGCGAGTGTCTACAGAAGCCTAGAAAGAGAATTCCGCGCTGGGAGAATTTGGCCTGGTTTCCCTGGCGCTGTCCAAGGTACTTCCCAGTGGTTCTGCTCAACCTCTGCTCAGGTCTTCTGTTTCCTGCTGATAACCCGGCCCTGACTCAGGGCTGCCCCCGCCTCGCTCCATAAGAGTGGGTCTGTGGACACTATCTGGAGCACATCCCTCACCAGGTGCCCGAGGGAACCGAGGTCCAGAGCAATAGAGCATCAGGGCATCCTGGCTCTCACTGCACTGTGTACAGATGTCCTGTCGGCCCTGGGTTCCCTCTTCCCTCCGTAGCTCTGTGTGCTTTGACTAGCTACAGAACCTCCCTGAGCCTCAGTGCATTCACCTGTAAAGTGAGGGTGATTAACGCAGAACGCTTAGTTCAGAGGGCTGTTGTGAGGGTTACATTATGAGGCATGTATTAGCTCAGGGAAGGTTAAACTCCCATCCTTGTTACCAGGTCGTCGATATGGCTCACAATGCCTGGCTCAGGCTCAAGGATGTATTGTGATTTGATGTCCTACTGTGTCCCCAGCATTAGTCAGCCCCTGGGATTTTATAAATTAATGACCATGATTCCCATTCTTCAAGCATGAAGAGGCACACGGGACCAAGGTCTTAGGTCACCTCATTCGGGCACATCTGGTCTGGGACTGCTTTGCCTAGGATTGGCCAGCATGGCCAGTGCGACCTGGCAGAGAGAGGGCCAAGTCCAGGGGTGCTCGGGGGTCTGGCCTGTAGTGCTCCCACCTGAGGGAGAATTCTAGGGCGGGGCCCGTCAGGAGTGCGGACGCGGGGAGGTCAAATGCCTGGAGGGGGCGGTAGTGCACGCAAGGTTCGGACCCCAGCTTCGCCTGGGGTTGGCAAAGGGAGGCTGCTCCGTCTGGTGGGGAGGGGAGGAGTGTCCTCAGCCAAGGCCCTAAAGGCCGGACCGCCTAGCACCAAGGGTCGTTCGAGCTCCAGCAGGCGTCCTCCACGACCCTCCGGCCTCGGTCAGGACCCGTGGGTGCCAGAGCAGAACAGGAGAGCGTAGCCTGCAGATAGATATCTCTAGGACGCCTTCGTGGAACGTTCGCCCGCCCAGACCTTCTCGGCCAGACCTCCCAGAGGCAGTTCCAAACCACCGTGCAGGTGCTACAGGAAGCGCTCAGCGAAGCAGCGGCGGCCGCTGCGTGTGCCAGAGCGCGGTCCTGGTTCCCCGATCGCTGTCTCCGGGCGCTCTGGTTCCCGGCGGTCGGCGGGCCGGGGGCGCCCGTGTGCGTGTGCTGGGAAGGTGGCCCTCCCCACGGCCGCCGCAGCGCCAGCACCTCCCCCTCCCCTGGCGCGCACGGTTCGTCCCCGTCCCTGGAGGCGGCCCGAGCCGCCGCTGAGCAGCCTCGCCTTCGCCTCCCGCGTTTCCTGTCGCCCGCCCTCCCCCGGCCGGGCTCCAGGGGCTGCCGCCTAGCAGCTCCCGGCGGGAGAGCGGCTCAGAGAGCGCACGGGGGCGGGCGGAGGCGGCCCGGTGCGAGGCGGCCGCGCTGGAGAGAGGCGCGCGCGGAGACGCCGGCCCCCCTCTCCGCGTTTGCTCGCTTGCTCCCCGCCTCCTGCACTCCGCTGGCTCCCACCCCTTCCCGGCGTGATTGATCCGTCACGGGCGCCGCCACTGCCGCCGCCGCCGCCGGGGCCGTTCTGAGCCGAGCAGGAGCCCGATCCCGAGCCGGAGCCGGGGCCCCGGCCGGCGCCATTGCGCGGGCGCCGAGGGGAGAGCTTGGCGCGGGGCGGCGGGCCGGGGCAGGCCATGCGGGCCGAGTGAGCCGGCGCCCGCAGCCCGCGGAGCGGCATGGCTTCCCCGCGGAGCTCTGGGCAGCCCGGGCCGCCGCCGCCGCCGCCACGGCCGCCTGCGCGCCTGCTGCTGCTCCTGCTGCTGCCGCTGCTGCTGCCGCTGGCGCCCGGGGCCTGGGGCTGGGCGCGGGGCGCCCCCCGGCCGCCGCCCAGCAGCCCGCCGCTCTCCATCATGGGCCTCATGCCGCTCACCAAGGAGGTGGCCAAGGGCAGCATCGGGCGCGGCGTGCTCCCCGCCGTGGAGCTGGCCATCGAGCAGATCCGCAACGAGTCACTCTTGCGCCCCTACTTCCTCGACCTGCGGCTCTACGATACCGAGGTGAGTGACCGGCTGCCCATGCCGTCGGGGCTCCAGGGTGGAGAGTGTTGGACAGAGGCTAGCTCCGGCTCTTGGCCAGAACGTTGATTGACCCGCCCGCGCCTGTCGAGGGCACCTCGGTCTGGTGCTCAGTGCTCACTCACCCCAGGGTCCTGCTGGGCTTGGCTGGCACAGCTGATACCAATATTTGCCAAGCACCCACCTCCTCTGGGATTGTGTGTGTGTGTGTGTGCGTGTGTGTGTATAGAGAGTGAGATAGAAGACTAGGGTCTATTTTCACCAGAGAAAAAGGAGTCGAGAAGCTGAGGCTGGACCCCCAAAGGCCTGCAATGGTTGCTCCTGCCCAGGTCCCGTTCGTGGGGCTGTGAGGTGTCGGGTGGGAGAAACAGGCGCGTTGACTGCAAACTGGGCCGCCCAGGGCCGGAGGGGCTGCGGGCCTGCTCACAGGCCCCCAGGAAAGCCGACCCGCGCTTTGAGGTCCAGAGAGCTCCGGGACCCCGGGGGCTCGGGGGCGCAGCGGGGCTGGGCGCATAGTGCGCGCCAGCAGCTCAGAGCCCGCCGGCTCTGCGGCGCTTCTGCCTGGATGTGCCTGCCGGACGCTACTTGTAGCCAGAGCTGTTCTATGAAGAGACCCCCCGCCCCGCCCCCGATAGGGTTAGTTGCTCAGAGATGCCCTGGCAGGTCTCGCTCCCAACGCACGGTGGTATCCGGCTGCGCCGCTACTGTTGGCCCAGCGGCTGCAGGCACTGTTTTTTCCGGGCGCAGATTTGAAGCGTCCTAGTATCCGGAGCACGGACTTGGAGCGCAGTGGCAGCCTTCCCATCTCGGCCTTCTTCTCTGAGCAGAGCCAGAGAGCCTAGGGCTTCCCATCCAAGGACTCCTCCCCACCCCTCGGTTTGGGTTCCACCTGAAGCCCCAGCGCGGACTTTCGCCGCCAGCCCGGGAGCTGGGGCGCGCGGAGGGGCCCTGGAGAAGCCATCGCTGGCTGCGCAAGGTCGGGTTTGCGAGTTTTTCTGGACCGAGGGAGCCCCTACGCTCTGGCCGCAGCGTCCGCGACGCGGCCTGAAGGGGGCAGTGATTTGCTGTGCAGTAGGCTCTGTTGGCGCCTCTGCCACCGCGCCGAGCCGGGCCGAGGCGCTGGACTTGACCCCGGCTTGCCGGGACTCCCCGGGCGCCTCTGCTGGAGCCCGGCTGCAGAGCCCTCTGGGGAGGAGGGTCGCTCTACTGCACTGCTGGTGCAACCTGGGCTTCACTCCCTCCTCTGTCTGACCCTTTTTATGTCCCCGGAGAAAGAGCAGAATCTGGATTTTGTCTTATTCCCCGCCTCCCCCGCTTCACTGACGAACCAGCCTGCTCTGCGCTGTAAATAAAAGGTGAAGGAAACGGTGGCAGTTGGCGGCGGTGCGCGCAGGCTGCTGCAGGCGGAGAGGTGTCCTCTGCCCAAGAGGATGCAAGCTGGGTGGTTGTGCAGGGCTAACCCGGGTGTGAGATCATTTCCCAATGACATTTCTATCGCCCTCCTCTTTGCCCGAGCATTTTAAGTTCTCTGGGATACTTGTCCGGCACACATAAATGGAGAGAGCAATGCAATTACACGGCAGCATGTCTTCTTGGCACTGTTCCTCTGTCGCTTCCGTACATATTCTTCTGGAAGAGACACTAGGGAGCCGGTTCTTCCGGGACAAAACATTTGTAGACAGGGCAGCCCTGCTTGCATCATCAGCAAGTATTGTCAGCTACACAATGTTTTCATCATCAGTTTCTTTCCTTTAGAAAGCTTCCCTGAAAGAGATTTCGTATTGGCCTGGTTGTGGCAGCAAAGAGATGGGAGCTTGGTTTCAGGGTGTGGGTTGAAGCTTTTTTTTTTTTTTTTATTTTTCAAGTGTGTCTTGATGACTTGCTGAGTGAGAGGGCCCAAAGTCAAGAGGGTGAGGCAGTCAGAGGCTCTTCAGTTCATGTGAATATTTAGGAAATAGCGAGAAGGAAGACAGAGGATAATTTCAGCCTCCTGCAAACAGGGAATTGTCTCTAGCCTTTTGAAGGGGCCCAGACCAAGGGCTTTGGGGTAGGTGGGACCTGTGTTTTAGTCAGAAACTGGTCACCTTCCCTGCTGCGTGACCTTGAGCTAGGTATTTAATCTCTCTAAGCCTAGAGTTCTCCATTTAAAAAAGTGGGAATATTATATGTACTCTGTGGGATGGTGACATGGGGCTTAAGGGAGCTGACAGGCTCAGTGGCCAGTGCTCTGTCTGGCATGCTGTAAGCACTAAATAAATGTTCCTGCCTCTCTTCCTTAATTTTCATTTGGTGTGGATTCACAAGTAAGACATTGTGGCTTTAGATGTGATAAAAATGGATACATCTAAAATATTAAGCCTGCTTATTTCTTTTTCTTGCTTTTGAAATCTCATGGCAAGTCAGTGAAGTTGTCACCAGAAAAAAAGAATTCTATTTAACAATCAAATGTGTTATCTCCTGCCATGAAGTATCACATTTGGGAGAGTGCCTACCTGATATAATTACTTAATTTTTTCAAGTGATCTCATCTTTAAAGTAGAGGTGAGGTGCTTTTTCCCTGAGCCAGAGTGAGGGTAGGATCAGTTTGGTTAATTTGCAGCAAAATCCAGATTGCTCTGAAGAGTGTTTGAGGCCTCGTTCATTCAGGTTGGCTGTCTTTGTGGATTGTGTGCCCTGCCTAATTATTTGTCGGCTGTGTCACATCGACTGTGGACTTGAACGCAGGATGGATGTGGTAAATGGATTTTGGCTGGCTTTGCTGACATTTGCTGTCAGCCAGTGGCCTCAATGGCCAGTGATTTGGGCAGCCAGGATGGCCTTTGTCACAAGGAGATGGAGATTTAGCAAGGAATGGGTTAATCTAGTCATTGAGGACAACCTGTCTCAATAAAAAGCCTCCTACATCCAGATCGACTCTCTACTGTAATTAGAATAGCAGTAGAATCTTCAAAGCCCCACTCAATGCCATGTGTTTGTAAAAATGAAACATCCCAACAGAACACCTGTCTGTAAGAAACTCTGCTTCTCTGGTGTCATATCAAATCATTTCAGCAAATACTTGTTTATATATTTCAAGAAAGATTAGGACAAGCAAGACAACTGAAAATACAGATAAAAGGAAGCACCAGAAACTATGTAAATGCATGGCAGTTACTATTCCAAGAACTTGAACCAAAATAGTTATTGTAAATTTTAGCTCTGAGCTTCCCAGCAGTCAAGGTAAAAAGGCAAACATGGTAGATTGGTTATATTACTTACATGTTTGATGAAAAGAATCTGAGGGACAATGTCTTTCTTTCTTTTGTTTTTTAACAATGTCTTTTTTAAAAAAGTTTTGCAGGAGATTAAGAAATGTTCCGTTCCCCGTGTGGTTGTTTTGTATTCTTTGGTAGCCACATTAATAAAATAACAACCAAAAAATGAGTTAGAAATAATGTTGGCTTTCCTGATTTGATTAATAGTCATTATAGAAAAATTAAAAATTACAGAGAAGCATAAAAAAATTTCACATAATTCATCTATACAAAAATAATTATATCTAATAATTAGCATTATTCCCTTCCCCAGTTGCCATTGATTATTATTATGTACTTGAGATCATACTCTATGTGCTCATTTATATTTTGTTTCATTTAGTTAACATTATATTATGGGGATTTCCCTATGTTTTCGAATCCCTTTAGTAAAGATGATTTTGGGTGACTGTATACTCTTCTATCCTATGGGTGCACCAAAGTATTTAATCATTCTACTATTGTTGGACTTATATGTTTTCCCACTTGTTACTATTTTAAATCATTCTATAATAAACTTTGGGAAAGTTCAGGGAGCCAAAGGAGCACAGTCCAGATGTGCAACCCTCAGGAAGACCATCCTGCTGTAGACATCTAGTGTAGAAAATTCAGAGAAAGCCCAAGGACTGGTGAGCATGTCTTTTGCTTGAGTGGCTTTGCCAAATATCTGTTTTCTTATTCGTAGTGCTTTAGAAAGGATCCAAGGAACTGTTGGATTGAGGCTACACTTCCTAAAAAAGTCTGAGTGTAGCTCAGCAGATGTTTATTGAGCACTTGCTGGAGTTGCTGGTGCTGCAGAAAGGTGTGAAACACAGCCCAGGGCTTGAGAGGGGCAACCAGGACTAGTGAACATGGTCACCATTTTCAACGCAGGGCAGAAAATGATAGTGAAGGCGGTTGTATGATTCTGTGAGTATGCTGAAAACCATGGAATTTTACACTTTAGAGGGTGAATGTTATAGTATTTGAATTATACCTCATACAGCCGTTATGAAAAACAAAAAGATAGCACATGAGATCCTTTAGGGTCAGGCTCACATCTTCTCTGCGGTTGTACCCCCACTGCTCAGCATGATACCCAGCCCTTAGTAAGTGCATTGCTTAGTACTCTTGTTGAAAGTGACAGAAACCCAACTTTAACTGGTTCATATGACTGAGAAAACCTGGGGTGGGCTGTATTAAAGTATGGCCAAATCCAGGTGCTCAATGATATCTTTAAAAATATCTTCCTCCCTGTCTCCTGCCTTTGATTTCCACTGTGTTTGCTTCACTCTTGGGCAGGCTCTCCCCATGTGGTGGCACAGATGGCCTCTAGAAGCTGCAGGCTTACAAACACTTCCAGTTTAGAAACTCCAGTAAGAAGAGTGTTTCTTTCCCAACTGTTTTAGCAAAAGTTCCCAGCTTAGATCTCATTGGGTTCAATTGGGTCATGTGTTTATTACCAAACAAATCACATGACACTGATGGGCCAGGCCTGGGACATCTGCCAGCCTTTCCTGACTGGGAGGGAGGTGAGGTCCACTCCACCCAGCCACGTGAATACAAGGTGGAGAAGCCTCAATTCTTCCATGGAAATCAGAGGCTGTTAAGGGTGTGAACGCCAGGTGATCACAATGTGCACAAAGGCAGGAAGTTGGCAAGTGCTAAACTGAAGAAAAAACAGTAGATGCCACGGGCAGTAAGAGAAAGGGAAGACCATATCTAGGTCAAGAGAGGCCCCCTGGAGGAGGAGAAGTGCAGACTGGGCCTGGACAGGGTGAATATAATGTTGACACAGAGAGGCGGGGGCTCTGGGAAATGGAGGTTGGATGCTAAGAAGGGTCCCCAGGAGCAAAGGATGGAGGCAACAAAGGGTGAGATGTGTGGGGGTCACTGACTTGTTTTTACTTGAGTGCAGGGTTTGTAGAGGGAGAGAGCCCGGTGCGGGGTGTGGATGGCCTTGGGTGTTGTTGTGAAGAAGGTTGGACTTTATTATCGAGTTTCGAGGAGCCACAGGTTTTTGAACATGGGTGTGATCTGATCAAGGCTCGACTGCAGACAGAATGGGCCTGGAGTCCCAGAGCCAGGAAGCTATGGAAGTCTTTGAAGGGAGAGACGATGGGGCCTGAACGGAGGTGGGGAAGCAGCACAAGGTTATAGAGAAGGGGCCGCATCGAGACCCACAGGGGAGGAGGGCAACAGAGAGGGAACCAATGGCTGGGGAGTGTGTCCCCAGCAGAGCTGTCACTGGAATTAAATGCACCATAAGGGAACAGAAGAGAGCGTCTCCTGTGGGCAAGAGGCTGGTGAGCTCTGAGCATGTGGCAAGTGAGCCCTGGCCTCAGGGTCAGGAGATCCAGGGTTGTCTCCTCGTTTGGGTACCACTCACCATCTTGGTGACCTTGGGCAGGTCAGTTTGCCTCAGTTTCTTACTCTATAAAATTGGGCTAATATACTAACTGCCTTATTGGTGCAGGAGGATCAGATGAGAGGATCCAGGTAATGTAATCAAATCAATACCCGGTACACTATGCGCACTCAGTAAACACTTGCTGCGCTGTTACCGTCGCTATCATTTCTGCCCAATACGGGCGTAATTATGCTGACCTCACAGGGCTGCTACAAGGAATACATGTAATGGATGTGGAAGCTCAAAACATGATGCAAATGCGTGGCGCTGTTATCGGTCATCTTGTTTTCTGGTGCTGCGTTGCAGAGAAAGGGCGCTGGTGACAGAGGGAGCACATACTGAGGCCTGTACTCACTTGTGTCCCCCAGCATGTCTGTCATTCTGCCTGTGTCATAGCTGTGTTTGGCTCTTTATCCCCGCCTGGCCTGTAGCCCTGTGAGGGCAGGGCCCGTCCCATGCCCAGGGCCTTCCAAGCTGTGGCATGAGCACATGGCTGCTGAACTGAACCGTGAGTGGGCAAATTACAGTCTGCTTTCTGAGGCAGCATCCCCCAGGATGGCTGGTCTTGTCACTTCCCCAAGGTCTTCTTCCTCCCTTGTTTCAGGACTTAGGTGGCTCTGCATATCAGGATTAAGTTGACTGCCCAGCTATAGCTGCCCTCTGTGTGTTCCCACCAGTGCCAGTCCCTGAGCTTCCCAAGATGAAGGCAGAGCCTTGGCCGTGCCAGCCCCTCTCCAATTCCTCAGACCTAGCCAGGCACCCATGGGCACACCTTCTCTGTCCCCAAGTTCCTTTTCAAAGAGGATGAATGGGGATGGGGGTGGAACTAACACACTAAGGGCCTGTTTAGTACTTGGTATTGGGCTGTGGCATGCTAACTTTATCTTCAAAGGGGCATTCTTCATGTGTTTGGCCTTCCCTCCTGTGGGCACAGAGTAACATCAACTTCTGCATACCGAGATCTGAGATCTTGGCAGGGTAATTAGCAAGCTGGAAGTCTAAGATAACAGTGCAAAGAGAGGTGCAAAACAAATACATATATGGGATGTATGCCTTTTGTTAGTTAGGATGGACTAGGCTATGCTGCATTAACAAACAAATTCTGTAATCCCTGTTGCTTAACACAGTAAAATGTATAGATTGCTCACACAAAGTCCAGTGTATGTCAGAGGGCCTCCTGGGTGGCTCTCCTCCAAGCAGTGACACAGGGATCCAAGCTGTCTTTGCACTGTGACTCTCCTATCTTGAGACTTCATGAAGATGGAGGTAGAGAGGAAGCCATGGGGAAGGCACACTGGATTTTTAACCACATTTACTTGGAAATGACATGTCATATTTCTACTCATATTTCATTGACCAGAAACAGTCACTGGCTAACCTAAACTTCAAAGGAGGCTGGGAAATGTTGAGGAGCATGTAAATGTCATGGACACTTGTCATTTTGGGTCCTTCAGGAAGGAGATGCCAAGATGGACTTACAAGTGTGGATTTACCTGTGGAAGATAAAAGAATAGGTAGGGAAATGCTCAGACCATGATGCCATCCTGATACCTGTGAAAGGAGCGGGGGAGGGAAGCAGAGTTGGGTAGGAAGAGTCTCAGGCCAGGGTGCAGTGCTCAGAAAGTCTTGGCCAGCCCAAGGTGAGCTCCGGAACAAGGATTGCCCGGGAGTCTCCTATTGGACCCAAAGAGTCAGGCTCTAGAATCCCTGCTCAATTCAGTCATTGGCTGAGGTCTGCCCTGGGAGACTGTGTCTTAGCTTGAATGCTGTGGCGGGTCTTGAACGTGCTACAGCTGATGACCGTCAGCTGACTGCATCTCCTCCTATAGGTTCTCTCTTCAAAGGAGGTCTGAGGGTCCCGCCAGGCTGGCTGCCACAGACACAGAGCCCTAGTCCTATACCCATTGACTACCAGACCCTGTCCTAGGCTCTGAGATAGAGATGGATGAGACCCAGATCTCACCCTCACAGAGCTCACCGTCTAGCAGGTGGTCAAGACAGACAACAACAATCACATGTGGAGTGGTCCAGCCATGACAGGGATGGCATAGCGCTGAGGCAGGCATTCCTGTCCTTGAGGCACCTGCTTGGTCCATCCCCATGTTGCTTGGGAGTGAAATGTAAGTGACTTCTTATCTCTCACTTTTTTGGTTAATTATTTTGGTTTTAGGAAGGTGAGAAAATTAAATGGCATAGTTTGCCCAATGAGCAGCTGCCTTACATCTGCTACTTTCTTTTCTTCTTCCCTATGGTTACGTAAGAATGTGCAGTGAGGCTGGTGAAATGCCTTCCTCTCTGCACCTGGCTTTCCAGGGATGAACAGGTGAGCCAGGCTGAAACCATGTGGGCGTGAGCCCCAGAGAGGGTCGGCATCTGGGTTCTGGTGCTGGGTTACTTGCTGAGACCACGGGGAGGTCTTTACTGCTCTCTGAATCGCAGCATGGATTGAAGATCTCCGCTCCATTGTTATCACCAAGAGAGCAGGCACAGGGTGTGTCTGGCTCCTTTGTGGTCCCCCCAGGCGCTATCCCAGGGCCAGGCCCAGAGCAGGAGCTCGATAAATATTTATCGAACAAATAGATCTAAAAGCCTGGATTCCAGCTCTCCGGTTCTAAGAGGATTAATGGGCACAGTTTTAACAAATGGAGGAAGTGCTTTGTTTGCCAGGCCATATGGGGGTGAGCTTCCTGCTTGCTCTTTATTCATTCTTTTGGGTTCTTATTATTTGGTGCTTTCAGGGGCTCTGCAGTTGTGGTGTGAAAGGGGGACGGGTACTTCTTGGATGTTCCAATAAAAGATTATGTGCAAAGCTGATGTCATTTTCTTCTTCCCTGACAAACATACATAGCATCCTCCAAGGTACATCAAAATCTAGGAAAGAAATACTTTGCAGTGTCTGAGAGTTGTAATGGTTTAGGTCAGTTTATTGGAGCAACGCTGTAAACTAGTAGATGGAAGACTTAGGAATTGGGTTCTGATTGCCTACTAGTTCCCACCTCCAGGGAACATGAGAGCAACAGAGGCTGGACTGGACTCTGGTCCTTGTAGAAATTGTAGGAATGAAGCCAAGTCATCAGCCTGGGTGAGTCAGATGATCTAGTGGCAGGTCGGGGCATAGTGAATAAAGATTTGCCCTGGAATCCCCTGAGTAGCGAGACTTCTTCCGGGCTTCCTGCTCCTGGGCTGGAAGCTTCTCTTCTTTATCCTTCCATGGCCTGTACTGACTCAGAAATTTGGTGTGCTCAGCTTGAAGGTGACCATCTTCGTGATGGTGGCAGAATAGTTCTGAGCCCCAAACCAGATAACCAAATGTGTTAGAATCATGTATAAAGTAAGAGTAAATTGGTTATGAGCTGGAGTTTTTTTGTGCCTGAGTGAGGGGCATGAACGTTGTGACCCCTTTTTGGGCTGATTGGGGCGTTCCTTTGCCAATTTTCTACATTTCCAGTCTTTTTTGAATAGTCTATGTTGCTGGAAGGATGAAGTGTCTTTGTCATGTAGAAAATTAGTGGTAGATCCAAAGTGTTGAGTAAATGGACTCATCTGTCTTCATCAATGCCCACGTTCCGCAGCTGCTGGCCGAAGCAGACCCCTTCTCCTGCCATTTGGCAAGGACATCATCAGTCACTGTTCAGATCAAATCTAGCCGGAGAAGGACTTTGTGGAGTGATGCATTATTGCTGCTCTCATGGCGCGGGGTCAGGAGGTGGCACTGAGAAAATGATATTTTCACACTCTTCTTATGATCCACTTGACTTTGTTCACAGGGAACTGATTTTGAAAGCAACAGCCATACTTATAATAATCATCACTATATTATTCAAATCACTTTGTTTCTAGAACTACCCATTCACTGAAAATGCTCAGAATTGTTCAAGAATGTAACTAGCAGACAGGGACCCGGATGCTCACTCTGGGGCATATGACCAGAGCCCAAGCTAATGTCCCCCTCTCCATCCCTGCCCAGCCCTGCTCCAAGAGTGCCGTGGCTTTGATGAAAGGGAGGACAGCTCCACCATTACTCCCCAACGCGGACTCTGCAGCCCCCCTGACCCTTCCAAGCTTCTTGCTGGACTCTGGGAATTCTAGAAACTTCGGGAAGCCATTGAAAAGCATCTAATCTCATTGTCATAAACAAAGGAAAAGCAAATGGAGACATTTAGTTGCAAGTGAGTAGATGAAGGAAAAGAGAATAGAACAACACCACACCTTTATCCAGTGCTTACCATGAGGTAGGACCGATGTCAGATGCTTTGCATCCTTCATTGGTTTGGTCTTAACTGCAATCCGATGAGGCGGGTACTATTATTGTCTGCATTTTACAGATGAGGCTTAGAGAGGTTAAGTGACTTAGCTAAGATCACAACCAAGTGTTGAGCTGGGATTTGAATCTGGATGGTCTGACTTTGATCTCTGCAGCTTAAGCGCTGAGTGAACCAGCATCTTCATATAGTTATCTTCCTCCTTTAAAAGCAAGTGGCAAGTTTTGTCAGTAGTTGATGTCTCTTTTTATTCTTGCAAATTTCCCCCAACTGCCTGCCTCTCCCTCTGATTCAGCCCCCCCCACCCCGCTCCCATTTCCCTGTCCACCCACTCAGTCACACACAGCCAACCCTGTTCTCTCTAGTCACTTTAAGCGTGTCTGTCTACACACCTGGCTCGCACAGATCCGCTCCCTATCCCCTTGCACCTGGAGACTTGTCTCTTGCAGACTTGTTACCTCTTGTTGTGTTTGTGTGGGGTGGTGGCGTTTGTGTCTGTGTGTGTCTCCTGTTAGATAATCTCAAGGGCAGTGGCTGTGCTTCCTTTATGCATTGAGGCCGTGCCTGCCAAGCACCTACTTGGTGCCAGGCCCTGGGTGTGTTACGGGACATACAAAGGTGCACCCAAAATAGCTGTGCCCTCAAAGTCACATGGGAGAGGAGGCCAGGGGTCATTACCATGCAGTATGAGAAGTGTGATGGTGGGCCTGGGGTGGGTGCAGGGGCTGTCCCTAACTGTCCTCTGCACCCCCAGGTACTGTCCCAGCACTCCGGTCAGTACTCTGGTCTGGTAGCCTCTCTGCTTGGTACCCTGCAGGGACTCACCATTGTTCTGGGGATGGGAACACAACTTCTCCCACAGCCTTGGAGGCCCTCTGGGGTCTTCCCTGACCACTCCCCAGTGTCACTCTCCCCTCTTCCTCTGGGCCAAGCCACATGGTCCTTTCTGCCTCTTGGGTGAGCATGCTCCCTGCACAGGCCTTTGCACAAGCTGTTCCCATGGCCTGGAATGTTTTTGCCACCTTTATTCATCCTTTAGATACCAGCTCAAGCATGCCTTCTCTGTTCTCTTTGATTAGGAAAAATCCCCTGTCATGTTTCCTCTAAGAACTGTGAACCTTTCCTTTCTAGTGGTTGTCACAGTTGCAGTTTGACATTCGTTGGATTAGTTGATCCATGTTGGTCTCCCCCTGTTCCTCCATGGGATTGTGACCCCAAGAGTGCAAGAAATGGTCATTTCAGCTCGCCATAGTGTCCAGCACATGCTCTAGCATATAGTAGGTGCTCAATAAATATTTGTAGACTGAAAGAGTGAAGGCTGAAGGATTCTGAGGCAGGTCTGGACGTTTATAATGGCTTGCTAGTTTGTTTTTCGATGTCTTTGGGGTGTGAGGGAGACAGCTGGACCCTGTGGAAGGATATTTGGAGTCAGACGTCCCGTGTGTTATGCTGGCACTCCTTGCCCCCGAGTCTCAGTGTCCTCATCTATGAAATGGGGAAGATACTCTCTCAGAATCGTTCAGAGGATTGACATGGACCATTCATGGAAAGCATTGAGCACAGGGGCCTGCATTTAGTAGGCATCCACTAAATTTTACTGTCATCATTTCATTATAATGCATGTGAAAATGTAAAATGTTATGTAGTCGCATAAAAACTGGTTGACATTTCAGTGGGGGATTGTGTATTTGAGGCCAGTGAAGAAATTGTGATCTGTGTCTGAGCTTCGTTGAATGAATTTTCTAAGTGAAGTTAAGGTCCCTCCATTTCTGGAAGGATTTGAGGTTCACTGAGAGCTCAGTGGGAACACCGCCACTCTGGCCCTTGTGGCTGGGCTGCTGTCCCCAGTGGAGTCCTTATAATTCAGTTATTGTCTGCTGTCTTGCCTGGCCGCAAGCTGGGGCAGCCCACGGGAACAGGCACATCACCTGCCCGAGTGCACAGGACAGAGCCTGCAGGTACTTGGGGTGTCTGCGAGTCGATGGAGGCCTCTGTGTCTGGAGCACCCTGGCACATTGTAAATCCTTAGCAAATGTGTTTTGCATGAGTGGCGGTAAACACAAGGTAAAATATCAATTTTGGATAAAATCACAACTGAGCCTCTAAATGGAGCAGAGGGAGAAGATGTTATCAGGCATCTGCGAGGAACACGTTGCTTCAATTGAGCCCTGGATTTGAAGGCAGGAGAGGGATGTTCTGGTGTTCCTGTGTGAGGGGGACACATTTCCCTTTAGGCTCCAGGGACAAATCTTTTAGGTTTGAGGCAGGACGGTTCAGTGGAAGGAGCTCTGGACTTGACATGGGGGACCTGACTCGGACACTAACGGATGACCTTGACCTGGTCATTTAACTTCTCTGCACCTTAGTTTTATCATCTATAAAATTAAAATAAGAATGCCTGCCCTGCTTTTTCATGCAGTTATTGTAGAGATGAGAGAGAGAGAGAGAAAAAAAAGATTAATGTGAAAGGGTTTTAAGAAGCTGTAAAGAGGTACAGATATAAGATATGCCTGAAACTAAACACAGAGAGTAATTAATTCTGGGTCATTCTCTCAGGACCATTGGATGTTTCCAATAACATCTTTATAAAAGACACAGCAATGTCGTTCATGTGTGTGATTCATTTAGCTTCCTGATAAAGGAGGACACAGTATTAGGTTATAACACTCTGAAAGCAGTTCTGCAGGGGACTGAGGTTTTGTGACCCCAGCAGGCTGTCTTACTGAAGCATCTAGAACAAGACGTAGTTAACGTGTCTTCCTCTCAACTGTCAGATGTCTTCAGAAGCCAGCCATCTGTCTTTGGCAGGGGTCAGGCCCAAGGTCGTCCACAGCCAGACCGTTGATCGGGAGTATCAGGGCAGAAACTTGAGGGCATGGGAGTTGGTGAGGGCTGTCTGCTGTAGGCAGTGACTGGGGATGTGGGCCAGCAGTGGGGGCCCAGCCCCCAAATCATGAAGGGTTTCTGGGTTTGGTGGCTGGGGCAGAGCCTGGCACACCAGCTTGAAATATGAACTGCCCAGACCATGCCAGTCCACTGCAGCCCAAGAGTGGGTGGCTGGAGTGCCTGTGTGCTGGGTTAATAGTTTTTTATTTTCTCCAGAAAGTACTTTGACTCTTCCCTAGCAGATGCGCAAGTATTTATTTGGTGGAGACCTGAGCGTTCTGGGCCAGGCAGTGTGGAAATGATGAGTCTGGCTTGTGAGGTTTGGGGGCACCAGCTGCCAGCCGGCTGCCACATCCTCAGAGGAAGGCCAGCCAGGCTCCTGTGGACACTGGGTTTTTAGATCATCAGATTGGCTTTGTCCTAGTTGCTCAGAATTCTCTGCACACTGTGGCCTGACAGGCCCTAATTCCAGCCTTGTGGTTCCACAGTAAAGAAAACTAAGTGACAGGTCCTTATTAAGTCCCTACTGTGTGCTGAGCACTGTGTGGGTGCTTTCATGTGTGCACCTGAGATGCTGCAAGGTGTAGAGGAAAGAGCTTGGTCTTGTGAGCTGGAGAGGCCCAGGTTCCACTCAACCCTGCGAGGTGACCTTGGGCGGGCTCTTCTCTCGGAGCCGCCCTAACCTGCTGCGTCAAAGGTTTGCTCGCAGGCAACCAGAGTGGACTGAATAAAAGTGTGTGGACCTGGTGCAGAGTGGGCATTCAGCAGACGCTACCGAGTGGGCTGCTCAGTGGGGATAAGACACATTTGTGTTTTGGTGCGTTTTGGGGGCAGAAAGTTGCAGAACTGGCCTCTGAGAATTGTTAGTGTGTTCTGGTTTCCAAGTATGAGGACCTCTGTTGTGCTTTAGTGTGAGTCACGTGAGCAGCTCTTTCCCTGCACAAATGTAAAGCCAGGTGCTTATAGTTCTGGGAGGCGGATATAGCTGGAACACAGCCCTGAGCTCTGTTCGGGCTCTTCAATTCAGATGACATTCTAGAAGCCCCTCTCTTTACTGTCAGGAAGCTTTGGGGTCACTGAGGATCAGTGGTGGCCACACTGTCCAAAGAACAGGGGGTGCTCTCAGAGGGAAAGGAATGAGATTCTGATTCCAATTGTTAGGTTGTTTCTGCGGAGAGACATGGCCCTGAGTGGGGCCTCCCGGCAGGAAGGGCACCAAGAGCGGGAGAGGAGGACATTGATTGGAGTGGGGGCGCAGGGCGTGGGGTATTGAGGGCAAGGCTGCTCTGGAGATTGTCGCTGATGTTGGAGCCTTCTGCTCACTCCTGACGCCATGGGGGCCTCTGGGGGTGGTGGCTGTGTGCATCAACGCAAACTGAAAGTGCTCAGTGCTGAGAACTGTAACTCTTCAGTTTCTGAGCCCTGAGCGGGTGGCCCTGGGAGGCCTGTGTCCCAGGTCTGGCAGCAGGACGGAGCTGGAGGGAACCGAGGCCAGCCTGGCTCAGAGCTGGGCTCGGGGTACCTCGAGGTGGACAGGCGAGGAAGACTCACCATCTATCAGCACAGGCCACTCTGGGCTCACAGGACAACTGGGCCAGGCTTTGCCAAGAGAAAGCCCAGACTGCCCTCCCCATCTCTTCCTTGAGCATTCAGAGGAGACTGTCCTTATTTGTATCGATCTGGTAACGTGTGAAGTGCAGCTGGTTCTTTTTCATTTAGTTCTTATAAATGGCACTTCTCTTACCAGGCTGTTACTGAGTGATGCATTTGGAAGCAGTAGTCAACTCTAGCACTGCACAAAATTTGTAATCTTTGTTGTTTAATTGTTGCTATTATTTCAAAAATTAAACAACAAGAGAGGAATTCTTGCCTTTAGCCCCATTTATAGCTGGGGAAACTGAGGCTCTGCGTGCTGGGCCCACGGTGGGGCAGTAAGTCTTAGTCTGCCTGACTCCGAGCCCAGCGCCCTTTGCACTACGCAGAGCTGCCTGTCACGCTCTGGGCTGGCCGGGGGTGGGGATGTCTGTGGTCCTGCTCTCTTGTCTGGGGAGTCACCCATCATGGCTGTTCCCAAAGGCCCCTCAGCCAACCCCAGAGAGGGTGGCATGGTTATAGATGGTGACATGCATATATAGAGGCTGTCGGTGTCATGGACAAAAAAGTGCTTCCTATTTCATCCTCCTAAGCACCTCAGGAAAGACTGCCAAAGGTAGCAGAGGCAGGCGCTCGGAGCGGTCGGAAGTATGGCCGGGTAGCATCCGTATTGCAGGCCACCACAGCCGGCCACACGGGGGAGGTGACCCTGTGCTGGGCACTGAGCTCCATTCAGGAGCAAGCACAGAGTGCCTGCCTCATGCCAAGCTCTGGGCGTCCAAACGTGACTTAGGTGTGACCCCTGCCCTGAGGGAGTTCACAGGACAACACGGGCAACTCACACACGGGCAAGTGACCCTGGTAAGAACACTTCCCAGCTGTGTCAATTTTAGGGAAGCCCCTTCATCTCCCTGTGGCCCAGTGGTCTTGTCTGTACAATGGGTTGACAATAATAGTACCTACTTTGTCGGATAGCTATGAAAACAAAATCAGTGACTCTGCTGAAGATTTCGACCACTGCCCCGATACATAGTAAGCGCCATAAAAGTGTTTGTCAAACAAAGTAAATGATGTGAAGCAGATTTGACTGTCCTCTTGGCAGAGGCACCAGCAAGGGCTATGGGAGCACAAAGGGGACGTGAGGAATTCTCACTAGTGAAACCTGGGAGGGCTCCCACAGCAGGTGACCTTTGAGCGGGCCTCAAAGGACAGTAGGTAGAAGACGTGGGCCCCGCGCCAGCAAAGGTCGGGAGGTAGGACTGTGCGGGGACGGTGCTGAGCCATTCAGATGTGGCCGGCACACAGGTGACTGACCACAAGAGACATTGTGGAGAGAGAGCTGAAAGGCCTGCAAAGCACTCACCTTTGGGCCCGCAGCATCTGAAAGCATATTTTTATAATCAATCGGTTCTCACCAGGCCTCCTCAAGGTCCTGGCTCCCAGCCTTGTTGTCAGTGAAGAACCTTCTTGTTGGCCAAAGCTGGAGGACACACCCCCAAGTCACCTGGGAGCTGGGCAAGGTCACCTCCAGGGACGCCACAAAGACTACGGCACAGGGGAAAGGAGGATTAGCCAGACTTGGAGCTAATTCCCGGCCTTTTCACTTCCTACAGGTGTGGCCCCGGACAGTCCTAAACTCAGGCTTTTCCCTCAGCATATCAGGGCACTGGCCTCACTCGCCTTGCAGGGTGTCCGTGAGGCTAGGTGACAGTAAGTATCCCAGAAAGCCCCGGCTGGAGCTAGGCACACCACAGACACCTGCCTGATAACGTTGAATGGGAATAGGACCCAGACTTGTTTGACATCACTTAGATTTGGGAGTGAGCCTGCCAGGAGACCATTCTAATTTTAACAATCAAAAATGACTCAGGGTGTTGAAGAGGGCCCGGGAGTGATTTTCAAGCTTACTCGAAGTTGGGTCTGTAGGTGGACGTAATAGATGCAATCAGCTTTTACGTTTCTCTTAACGGCTTTCTTGAGGAAGAGGGGAAGCAGAGAACAGCGCGAGCTGGCTGGCGTGACTGTCGTAGAACCTCAGCAGCAAGCAGCCAGGTTGGCGGTGAGATCTGGGGGTGGAAGGCCGGTGCCGACTGTCCCAGGCCTGAACCTTGGGCTGGTGGGTGGCCAGTCTGCCTGCAGAGGAGACTGTCACCCTTTTTGACATGGGTGACACACACTGTGTTGGTCCCAGGACCTGTCTCTGTTGGAGTGTGGCAGGATATCTGGCCAGGATCGGGCTGTCTTCCATTCCCTGATGAAGCAAGTTCTGGGTTGGGAGACAGCAGAGCTCCTGGGGGCTGCCGCCGTTCTGGATTCTGGGAATTAATCAGACTGTCTTGAGAATATCGAGTTCTTAGTTCCCAGCTGGGACACCGAATGGCTTTTCTTTCGAGACCTGCCAGGTCCCAGCCCTTTTACAGCCTGCCACAGATGACTTCTCTGGGCGGAGAATGACAGGCCATTTTCATAGCACGTTTGGATGGAAGAGATCCTGAGCAGAGCAGTGCAGAGGTTTTCTCACGGCCTCCGATAAAGAAGTTGATGTATAAAGACTATATTGGATTTTTTCCAAGACAGACTCAGTTCTGGGTATTTAGTGAGAGAGAGTTGTAATGGCTTTGGGGGAGCCCCAGGGGAGGAATGTGTTCGGAATATGGGCTTGGATCTTGGAGGGCTTGGTCCTGGTCTTTTTATGGAAATTTGGGCTAAGACTCGGTTTCTTTTTCCTTTTCTTTTCTTTCCTCTCTTCTCCTCTCCTCTCCTCTCCTCTTTTCTTTTCTGTTCTGTTCTGTTCAGTCTTTTCATAGGGTCTCTCTCTGTTGCCCTGGCTGGAGTGCAATGGCATGATCATAGCTCACTGTAACCTCAAACTCCTGGGCTCAAGTGATCCTCCTGCCTCAGCCTCCTAAGTAGCTGGAACTACAAGTGTGTGCCACCATATGCAGCTAATTTAAAAATTTTTTTTGTAGAGACAGGGTCTGGCTATGTTGCCCAGGCTGGTCTCGAACTCCTGGCCTCTAGTGATCATCCCGTCTTGGCTTCCCAAAGTGCTGGGATTATAGGAATGAGCTATCCAGCCTGAGACTCAGTTTCCTTACTTGTAAAATGTGGAAAGGCACCGGCCCTAACCCCTCTCAAGGTGATTTTATGCTTAAATCAGATGACGATGCCGGCAAGCCCCTGACCAAAGTCCAGAAAGGCACATCTGGGATTGTTAAGCATTTCCCTGAGAGCCCTGCTGTGACAGGTGTCTGAACGTGTGAGGAAGGAAATCGCGGAAGCTACAGAAGAAGCAGTGTTGTGACGATAATGGGCACTAAAGTAGGTCTCATGTGGGTTTTAGAAAGAAATAGGTCAGTAGATGGAAAGATTGAACTATCTATTCTTGTTTCTAAGTTGGAATTTACTTTTCAGGGAAGAGAATGGGCAGGTGGATTCTTTCATCCTGTATAAGCCAGAAGTCAGACTGTCAGAGGAGATTTAAGGCCCACCCGAACAAACAAGTAAATATATCCTGAAAAGAGTTTCTTGTGTGGTTTAGATGTTTCTAAGAAGTCACTTTAAAAGCTTTCAGATCGTTGTATGGTGTATATAATCGTAATTGCCATAATAGAGTTAGGGAGAATACAACAGTGCCACAAACTCTATCATTTTGACTCTTTTGAAGAAAAGCCAGGTGATGTGACGTCTGGGACAGAATATTTTGGAGGACAGCACTGGTCCCTCTGTGGGCTGCAGCAGCTGTTTTCTCCAGTGCAGTTCGTGCTTGGGGCTGTACAGGACCCTCCAGAAACCTGGGAGGTGGGAATCCTGGCATGTTGTCCCCATGCACTACGCACAGGCACGAACGTGCGTAAGCACCACCAGCATCGTCAGAGCAGACACATTCCACAGTCTTAGCCTCTGTTCTGAGCACCGTACAGGTTGTAAATCATCTACTTCTTACCAAGGCCCTGTGAGGTAAGCATTCTTGTTGCCCATGTTTTTCAGATGAGAAAACTGAGGCTCAGAGAGGTTCAATAACCTGCCTAAGGTTACATGGCTAGGAATTGACTAAGCTGGGATTGAATCCAGGGCTCACATCCCTGACCATTATGCACCACTGTCCTTGTGTCTGGCTTTCAAAGGGACCTCGAGAGATCAAGTGGTACAGTTGCCTGCCTTCCCACAAATAATCTGATCATAATCCCCATTTTACAGATGGGAAAACTGAGGTCCAGAGAAGGAGGGAGGCTTGACTTGCTAAAGCCACACAGTGGGGTCGCAGGAGAACTGGAACTAGAATCTAAGTCTTCATGACAATAGTGACTTCATCCAGAAGTCTTTGCTTTTGTCTATCCTTTTGTTTGTCCGTCCTGCACCTGCTTTCCCTTTCTTACAGGGTGAGGGCAACAACATCTGGCCCAGACTGAGCTCTTCTTTCTCATCTCCATCATGCTTTGAACCCTCCCCTTCTAGAACCAGCAGGTGCTCCTCTCTTTGATTGGCTCACCTGGCTGCTGGACCTTTCCCTGGTATGCCCCTCCCAGCGGTCCACAGAGGGCTGCGCGAGTGGTGCATGCAGGTTGGTAGGAACCTTAACCAGCTGTGATTCCAATGTGGGTGCTCAGAGGGGGGTTTGAACAATTAAGAAAGGAAGTTATGATCGCTGGGAGCACCCTGAGTTCACCAAGAGCAAGACCTGCAGGACTGACCTTGCTTACTTTGTTGAGAAAGTTACTAGACTGGTTAGATCAGGAGAGGTGGGGCCTAGCAAACATGAACTTCATGAAGGCATTTAACAAAATCTCATAACTTCTCAACCAGATAAAGAAGATGGTCTGTTTAGGTGCACCTGTTACTGGTTGGAACCCCAAACCCAAAAGATGTTAATATGCAAGTAGTCTGTGGTGGCTATCCACAGGACTCTGTTCTTTGCCTGGGTATCTTTAAAAGAAGATATATTTAATATATTCTTTCTTTAATCAATGATTTGAAAAAGGTCATAAAAGTCATACTGGTCAAATTTTGCTGATGATGCCGGGCTAGGATGATTAGCAAGTATTTGAGATGACAGAGCCAGAAAACAAATTTCCTCCTGTTACATTCACCCCATTGCTCCAGCATCCCAAGATTCTTTTTTTCAAGATTCACTGCATCGTCTGGCACTTGGTTTCAGAAAACCAACTGCTTCCGGACAGGACAAAGTCAATGAGGCTTAAAGAGACCGAGGCGCTTGTTGACCTCTAGAGGGCGGAGCGCCTGGGGCCGGCTGCTCGGTGTGTGTGTTCATGTGAATTCAGGTTACCTGGGTCTGCCGAGAATGACCATGGAAGAAGTCCAAAGATTAAAGACTTTCATTGGCGACCTTGCATTCGTGTCGAGTCCCTCCCCATTCCCCTCTGTGTGCCAGGCTCTGCGGCGGGCGCTGTGGGCAGTGCCAAACACAGTCCCTATCCTGTGAGCCCGTGCCTTTCTGCATCATGTGTGTGGGTGGTGCCAGGGATCTATGGGATGGTGCCAGCCTGGGTATTGGGGAAATCCAGTCTTCCCGAGCTGGGCAGCCCTGGCGTCAGGTGCTGGAGAGACAGGAGCGGTGGTGGGGAGTGGACCCCAGAGCAGGCCCCGTGATGAGCTCTGTGGGCCTGACAAAGTGCCTCTCCTTGACCAAACTTTAATCAGCCTTCTCTGAATGCTCTTCCCAACTAGCCCTTGACCTTTGGGTTATGTGTCTGTCTTTTCATTGCCCAGTTTTGGCAGGAACCCTGCTAACTCAGTGTAGCAAGGACCCCCACCCTTGATATCTCGTCACCCTTGACATCTGATCAGAGCCCTCGACCCCACCAGCCCCAGGTGATGTCTGATCTCCCCGGCCTGCCTCCAGCAGGAACCCCGTGCAGTTGGTTTAGCCAGGACCCCCCTCACCCCCAATGTTTCCCCTTAGTAATTTTCTGTCCGCTGACCCCCAACCTGCTCCTTGGCTATAAATCCCCACTTGTCCTGGTTCTATTCAGAATTGAGCCCGGTTCTGTACTGAGGTCTCTTTTCCCCTATTGCAGTAAAATCCCAAATAAAATCCATTTTTCCTGCTTTCACTACTGTCTAGCTCTGGCCTTCTTTGACAGCCCTCGGCAGGTGAGGGCCAGGAGGACAAGGGTGTCTGCGCTGAGGCGGGGGAGGAGGAAGGACGAGGTCGGACGCGTGTGGAGGGAGGCTCTTCCTCTGGTTTGGAAGCTCTGACTCTGCCGGGGGAGGATGTGCCAGGCCCTGCTGAGGGCTGCAGAGGGGCAGCGCTTCGAGAGCTGTAGTGGACACCCCCGTGTTTGGTCATGGGCTGTGGAGGTGACAGGAAGGGAACACAGCTCTGTGGATGGCGGATCCTTCACTGCCCATGCTGGGAGCCCTGGACGAGGGCGGGTTTTGTGGCTGTTAAAGAAAACTAGGGCCACACAGTAGTTACAGAGGTAAAAGTGGATTTCATTCAGGGAGTATTGCAGTAGGGGAAAGAGACTTTGGTTCACATGGAACTGGGCTCAATACTGAATATAGCATGGACTGTGGGGACGCAGCCCAGGAGCAGGTTGGAGGGTGGGAGATGGAAAATTACTAAGAGGAAACATCAGAGGTGAGGAGGATTCTGGCTAAACCAACTGCACACGCAGGATTCCTGGGGGAGGCAGGCCAGGGAGATCAGGCTGGTGGGGCGGAAGAATTTGATCAGATGTCAAGGGTGACCAGATATGGAGGGTGGGGAATTCCCACTAAAGCAACTTAACAGGATTCTTGCTAAAATTGGGTGGTGCAAGACAAACATGGAAGCCCAAAGGTCAAGGCCTAGTTGGGAAGCAGCTCAGAGGAGCCTGACTGAAGTTTAATCCTGAAGAGACTCTGACATGGGACAGATCCAAGAATGCCAAAATGGAAGACCTGCCGCAAAGGAGCTCATATTCTGGTGGGGAGACAGACACTTGAACACCTGAAAGAAATATCTATACCTTCAAATGGAAGGTGTGCACCGAGGGCTTCAAGCATCATTTCTTCCCTTATTCATTCAACAAGTATTTGCCAAGTGACTACATGGGTCAGGAATGGCTGTTCTGCAGAATGCTTCATTCTGCCTTTGTCGGGCAGTTTGGGGAGGGGGTGGGGATGTAGAAGCTGACCTTGAGGAAAGCCCAGAGTTCCACCCTTAGGGCAGGGACCTCTCTCAGAGGCCATTGCATGAACAAAATACAAAGTCACAGTGCGAGAAGCTTTGGATGGGACGAGGCTTATCTCTTGCATAGATGTTGCTTTTGCTCTGATTTTAAAAAATGTTATTGTAGAGTGTTGCACGATATTTGGTTTTGACCTTTTGGGATAGATACATTATCTTGGAATCACAAGCCCCATTTTCCAGAATGAGGGCAAATGTGCCAAGGAACAGATAGATAACACCGCGTATCACAAGCATATTCTGTTGGGGGACTTTCGCCAATATCATGACAGTGGAGTCAGTCTCCACTGTGGGTTGGACGTTTCCCAGCTGGGAAGGGAAATGCATACTTACATGAACATTTGCATCTTTTGAAAAACCACCCTAACAATAAACTTGTATTTTCATATTTGGAGAGTCTGCATTTTAAAAAAAGATAACTTGTAGTGTTTTTTTATCTTATTATAGAAGTAATTTATGTTTATTGTAGGAAATTTGGAAAATGCAAATAAAAAGAAGAAAATTCAAATCACTCATAACCCGCCTATCTAACATAATCACTGTTGATATCATGGTGATATCATTAAACTTAAAAAAAATAAACTTCGTATCATCTGCTGCTTATTTCCTGCTCTCTACCACCCCCAATTTTTTTTTTTATGATAAAATATACTCTTTTGTTTTTCTTTAACTCCATGTCATGAAGAGTTATCTTGGTCCTGTCAGAGTCTCTGCTCCGTATTTTAAGTGGCTTCCCCATATTCCACTGGGCCATAATTTATTTGGATAATCTGTTGTTGAGCATGTCTGTTGTTTCTAGTTGTTTTTTTTTTTAATTCTAAACAGTGCTGTAGTACACAGCCTTGAACAAAATATGTGCGCTTCTCCATGATTTTATATCCTAGAATCTAGCATTGGCTGGGGCCAAAGGGGATACAAAATGTAAGTATTTTAGTAGGTATTTTTCTCTACCATTTACGGAGAGCTTAGTATGGGCTTCTATGAATATATGCATCATCTTGTTTAATTTTCATAACAGAGGTAGGGGCTATTACTATTCCTCTTTCAAGATAAAGTATCACAGACTTAGAGAGTTTTAATAACTTGTGCAAGACCGCGGAGCCAGGAAGTGGAACAGAGAGGATGAAGCCCACTGAACCCACTTGTAGGCCCTGCACTGGAATCCGACCCTGTACTTCTGCTGAGCTGTCCACAGACGGCAGTGGATGGGCAGACCCTTTCCTGGAAGGGTCACATAACTGGGAATTATTATTATTACATAAAAAACAAAATCAAAAGCTCCGCCAATTGGGCAGTTGATAAGATTTTATTTTGCATTTCTTTGTTTATCAGAAAGGTTGAATGTATTTAAATGTTTAAATACATTCAGTTGTTTTAATGAATTGACTTGATATATCTCTTGCCTATTTTTATTAATATGTATAACTCTTTCCTACTGATTTGTGAAACTGCTTTATGTGGTAAGAAGGACAAAATATCTCCCCCACCATCCCATGTATGTGGTAAATATTTTTCCAGCTTTCCACTTGCCTTTTAATTTTATGCTGTTTTTCAACATAGGGGCTTTTTATAAAAACTTCACATATCTAGAGTTGTATCCTTGTGGTTTCTGCTTTTGGTGTCCTGCTTAGAAAGTCCTGCAAATAATCCATGGCTTTATAAATAACTCACTTCGATTTTCTTTTGGTTACACTGGTGGTTTAATTTTTTAATATTTAACTCTTTAATACATTTAGAATCTACTTTTTTGTAAAGTAAACTTCTAATAATATATATATTTCCAAATGGTTAATCCAGTGCCCCAATACTATTTGTTGAATAACCTATTTCTCCACTTATTTGAAATGATGCCTTATATCAAATATATAGTTGGTCTGTTTCTGAACGTTCTGGTCTGTTCTATAGATATTTCTGATGCTTTTCTGGGTCAGCACCCTACTATTTAAATCACTTTAGCTTTACATTATACTTTAATGTCTGATAAGGGAAGGCTCCTCTGTGATGGAACTTCTCTTTGCAAGGATTTTCTTAATTGTCCTCACCTGTTTGTCCCTACACTAGAACTTTAGTGTCATTTTGTTTAGTTCTCATAATAATAATAATAAAGTTGGAATTTTTGGTTGGAATTTGGTGAACTTAGAGATTGATTTGGGGAGAGCAAAATTTTTTACAGCATTGAGTCTTCACATTCCGAAGCAGAGTATATCTTTTATTCTTACCTCTTTTTATCTCTTTGGGGAAAATGGTAGTTATTCACTTGTAAGGGAAGAAAAGATTTTTTTATCTCACTCATTGCTAGGTTCATGGCTGAGACCCCTATAACAAAAGATATATTTATAAGAGAAAAGCATACAAATTTATTTAATATGAGATTTTACATGACACAGGAGCCTTCATAAAGAAATGAAAACCCAAAGAAACAGGGAAGCACATATATTTTAATGCTTAAGTTTGATGAAGAAGTGGATAGTTGTGGAGAAATCTGATTGGACAAAGGGGTGTGATCTAATGGTAATAAACTAGGGGGACTTACTAAGGCCTGTTCAGATTCTTCTGTGTCCCTATGTCTTCAGAGATAAGAATGTTCCTTTCCTTTGGGTATAGGGAGGGCACCTTTCGAACGAAGGTCTCAGGACCTGACTCAAGAGAGAAGGGTAGAAGACGGTCAGAGATGACCTTCCTGGGTTTTGTGTGACCTGCTTCAGGGGAGAAAAGTGAGGGGAAGGTGAGAGTGGCCTTCCAGATTGTGCTGTTTTCTCAAATGCCACGGTGCCATATTTGGGGTAGTTTGTCCTGAACTCCCATCATATTCGTTCAACAATATTCCTCGAACAGGTCCAGATCCTATGGCCTTTTTAGTATAAATTCTACTTGTTTCACTTAGTTACTCAGTATTTTATATATCTGTTACTATTGTGAATGATATTCTTTTGTTAATACTATTATAGGGGTTTCTCTTCTCCACTAGTGTTTTAACTAATCATTGTTGGTATACAGAAAATGTTGATTTGTGAATATTTCTTTCCTAACCCACTGCCTAATTGAGCATTCTCATTGGTCTTGATAGTTTCTCGTGGATTTCCTGGGGTTTTCTATGTAGACAGTCATATTATATGCAAGTAGCAATACATCTGCCTCTTCCTTTCCAATATTTTTATCTTGCCTCTTTGTCCATGGATTGAATTGTCATCACCTTTGGGGACTGGACGGGGCAGAAGTCATGAGCATCAGCATTCCTGTCTGCATCCTGAGTTTGATGGAGTAATGCTGTTGGCCTGTTGCTTGGGTACTGGTGGTTTGCAGCAGACTTTGCTGTGTCCTGGAGGTATCCTCTTTCTCCTTGGCTAAGAGTTTTGTCTTGTTTTTGTCTAAATCAGGAATGAGTGCTGAATTTTATTAAATGCTTTTTCAGCCTCTTCCCTATGAATAATTTTCATTTCTAAGAGTTATTTCTGCAGGCAGCTGGACCGTAAACACCCAGAGGGCGGGGACCATCCTCGAGATCACAGAGTCATTCATTCCCAGCCGTATAGAGACCCTGTGGAGGAACAACCTAAAAGGGTACTAGTTTGCCCCCAGGAGGTGCTCGGTCAATGTGTATTGGGGCCCCGTGGATGCACAGTCAGTTGGTGGCATGAATTTTAGGAGGACACGAAAGAGAACAGTGTGACAATGTGGAGGTGGGATAGCTGGGGAGTTTCACCTCCCCAGGTGCACTAATTGGAGGCCTGGAAGGTGAGGAGGCATTTCATCCCCGTTTTCCAGATGAGGTTAGTACCGTGTTTGCCTCAAGGAGGAACCGAATTACAAGGCCATAGACATTTAAATTGCGGGCCATAAAGTACTTGTCAAGTGCTAATTGCAGCCTTGCCAAACTCCCGCATTACTAACCTTGTGATTCCGCCAGCTGCCAGCGGTGCTGTGCGGTGTGCAGGCTTTCCAGCCAAGCACCTCAAGGTGCGGCTGCGACGGGGTGCCTGTTATTTGTCTGGGAAATCAGACTTGCTTTCTAAGTAACTAAGTGGCTAGAACGCCAGTGGTTAGAGTCGGCCAGTGGCTGGAAGTGCCCCCGTGCTGGTACTGTACCAGTTGTTTTCGTTGAAAACACATTGTTCTAATGCAGATTGAAAACAATATGATCCAGGTGAAAATTAGGTACAAAATGATGATTTGGCAGGAAAAAAAAAAAAAAGAAGAAGAAGAAGAAGAATACTGCCTATTACTGGATTTCCATGTATTGGTAATTTTGGTGCATTCTTCATTTATTCAGCAAATATTAACCATCTGCTATATGTTGTAGGCAGCAGGAGATGGGGGAGGGACCATCAGTGAACAAAACAAAGGCCCTGTCCACAGAGAGCTTGCAGGCTAGGCAAGGAGAAAGATTAACAATGCAGAAAGAAATACAGCACCATGGCGAGCTGGCTTGGGAACACGGCAGGGGGTGATGGCACTAGAGAAGGAAAACAAAGGAGAGTCAGGGGATGAGAGGTCATGGTTCAGGGGCAGGTGTTCGGGCTAGGCGTCTCGGAGAGGGCGGTGTTGGAGCAGAGCTTGGAGGGAGGGAGGGAGGGAGCGCTGGAGGGTGAGGCTGGAGGGGGAGCTGTTCCAGAGCCCTGAGGCCAGGGTGCCCGGGGAGTCTGAAAACAGTAAAGGGGCCTTTGGACTGGAGCTGAGTGGTGACACAGGGTGCAGTCGGAGATACGGGGAGGGGCTGATTTCAGAGGGCTTTATGGCCATGCGACGTTTGAGGATTTTGAGCAGGGAAATGATGTGATTTGATTTGTGTTTTAGGGCCATTTTCCAAACTCTGTTTTTAGGTATTTTTTGTTCATTTCTCAAAAAATTTTTTTTGGCAGAGCAGGCGTAATTGCCTGAAAATGAATGAAATCTAAAATGAGAAAACACAGCCAACCACAAAAACCAGAAAAAAAAAATCTGAAACGTTGGCACAACTGCTTGAAGGCCTATAAGATACCGCAAACCTGTCTCAGGTGCCCTCAAGTTATTCACATGTGAGAAACCGGTGACTAGGACTCTTCATTTCTGACCTGATTATTGTCTGGATCGAGCCATCAGCTGTCTGGGGGCTGGACAGTGTGCAGTTTGCCAAACACCTCCCTTTGGTCAAGAGCCTGGGTCTGGAGGCGTGCAAGTGGCTCAGGCCCATCTTCTTGAGCTGAAAATAACTGCTGCAGATGGTCGGACTTGGGCAATGTTAGTGCAGTTGGGCTTCAGATACTGCCACGGTCTTCTGGACCATGTGAGAAGATTGTTTCATCTTTGGTTCTCCCACTGTTGTTTTCTAGGCCTGTAAGACAGGGGAGGTTGGGACTGAGGGTATGTGCTGCGTGAACAGCCACCTGAGGTCCCAGGTCCAAATCTGGAATCCTTTCCCTTGCATCACAGGGCCCACCTGTGCTCCCAGGCCACCTTGCCTACCTTTGTACCATAGTATCCATCCCATAGTTGTGCAAAGATCTGTTTCTGTGTTTGCCCAGATAAATTGGGACTTCCTTTAGGCTGGTGTGTCTGGGTTACAGGTAAGCTGCTATGACCTGAAAATACAGTGGCTTCAATAAGTTAAACATTTATTTCTCCCTCAATCAACCTCGGCTGCTCCAGGCTGGTGGGGCATCTCTGCTCCACAGGGTCATTCAGGGATCCAAGTTCCTTAACTCTTGTTGTCCCATCATGCTGTAGGATTTGTCCTCATTGGTGTGGTAGCAGCAGGGTCACTGCCAAAGAAGGGGAAAAGTGGGAAAAGAAAGTGCAGATGTCTAGAGTGAGCAACTTATCCTAAAGCTGAAGATGGCCCAGAAATCGTATGTACATATCAGTTCTGTTCAATCCCATTGTTAGAAATTAGTCACACAGTCACACTTAGCTGCAAGAGAGGCTAGTTACATTTGATTTCAGCTAGGTGGTCAAGTGCCCAGCTTACATTTAATGGTGAGGTACATTAGTTTTCCATTGCTGCTGAAAAAAAATCACCACAAACTTAGTGGCGTAAAACAACATGCACTTATCTCCTGGAGGTCAGGAGTTCGAAATGAGTCATGCTAAAGTCAAAATGTTGGCAGGCCTGGTTCCTTCTGGAGCCTCTGAGGGGAGAATGTGTTTCCTTGCCTTTTTCAGCTTCTAGAGGCCACCTGTGTTCCTTGGCACCTGGCCCTTTCCTTGCATCAACTCAAACGTCTTGATTCCATGCACACATCTCCTCCTGCTCACTCTGCTCTCCTACCTCCCTCTCACAAGGCCCTTGTGATTACATCTGACCCATCTGGGTCCGGGATAATCTCCCCATCGCAAAATTCTTACTTAATCACATGTGCAAGGTCCCTTTTGCCTGTAAAGTAACATATTCACAGGTTTCTGGGATTAGGACAGGGATATATTTGGGGGCAGTGTTATTCTATCACAGGTGGGAAGTGGTTTTATTATTAAAAAAGGAAAAGGAGAAAGGATATCTACTGTGTGCTTAACACCCATCACACAGTAGATGCCCAGTAAATGTTGAAGAAGGGAACATTTGGTGGGGTATTGCCTGCCCCTCCTCCTCACCACCCTGAAATCCATTGGCTCAACCAATATCTCCTCATAGAAAGCAAAGTTTCCAGGTATCCCGTGCTGATCCTTAGGTGTATATACTCTAAGTTTGGAGCAAGAGAACTTGGGAGGAAGCTGAGGGCAGATTAGCTGTCCCACCTGTTACTGTTCGATTCCGCATCCTTCCTGGAGTCCACTTTCCCACTCCCACCTTCGGGATGGTGGACATTTGGACCAGGTGTCTCCTTGTGCAAACACGTAACCTTACAGAGCTAACACTGAGCCCATTACCTGAGGCCACACATGTGGCTCATTCTCCTAGTTTCCTGGTTCTGTCCTGCTCCTGGTCACACAGCTGAGAGCCTGGCATCATCGCTGACCACTCCCTTTCCTTGACCCGCATCTCAGCCAGCTCCTTGCACATTTCCAGATCTCATGGTATTCATAGAGCCTTTCTTTGTAGCTTTGCTGCTAATGGAACTGGCCTGGGCTCGCGTCACTGTGGTTAGCACACCTGCCACAGCCATCTAACTGGCCGTCCTTCCTCTGGTGCCTCCTCTTTCAAGCCTCTTGCATCCATGGCAGCCCCTGCTTTGGTAACTGACAAAAGAACCCTTGCCTTCCTGCTGAAATCTCTACCTGGTTCCCAGCTCCTATCAGGTGAAAACCCACCTGTGTTCAGTCTCTGTGGTTTGACCAGGCGTGGAAACTAGAAAAGGCCCTGCCCTCAGAGTTGGAGACTGCGGGTCTCGTCCTCTGCCCTGGACCTGCTGGGAGGCCTGGAGGAAGACATATCCTTCCTCCAAACCTCAGTTTCCTCCTTTGCCAGATGGGAGAGCCTGGCCATCTGAACTTTCCTTCTGAGATTTGGGGATTCCTTCCAGCCTAGTGTCCCAGGACTCCTGCCACTGAAGCCCAGGGAAGCACAAAGGGAGGAGGGAACAGAGAGAAATGAGGCAGGCTCCATTGCTGTCCCCTCCACATAGTGCCCGTGGATGGCTCACACGTATAGCCTCTGCCTGGACCTGAGCCCTCCGGACTCGGGTCTCCCAGGTCCTCGGTGAGCTCTGCTCACAGCAGGCATGCTGACATCTCTCTCCGCCTCCAAAACCAGCTCAGGGCTGGCCACCCAGTGCTCCACTGGGTGGAGGAGTCAGCAAGTCTCTGCTGTGCTGCCAACATCTAGCCTCTCTTCTTGTCTCGTCTGTCATTGACTCTGGTGCGTAGGCATCTCATCCCTTCCATCTGTCACACCTGAGTCCTGTACTGAAGGTGTGGGGCGTGCAAACCGCTGCCGTGCCCTCTGCTAGACTGGACTCCTGCAGTGGGGACCTTCTCTTACCCCTTTCTGCCACTTCCTCAGCCCCACCACACCCGCCCACACAGGCACCCAGTGCTCAGGGCTCCTAGGCTGGGAGCCTGTGTTTGTGACAGAAGTGGAAATGGGCAAAGTAGAGGATCCTATGATACCACCAGACATTGAGGTGGCACTTGTGGCTTCCGTGATTTGGTAGGGTCTGTCCCCTCAGAAGAATGTTGGTGATGTCACTGATTTCTGGGCTGTGCTGATGGGGTTAACCAACTCGTAAGAACAGGCAACTTAACTGAGAATCTGCACTCGGGCGTCCTATGGAAGCCTGACTTTCACGCCATTCAGCAGCAATGCGTTCGGCTCATTTTATGTGCCAGGCACCATCCTGGGCAACAGAGGGGACAGCTGCTAAGGGATGTTGATAAAACCTCCCTGTTCCCTTCCTGGAGGACAAGAGAGACAGAACCAATCAGCCTGAACTGTGCAAGGCTGCAGTAGGGAGTGCCTAACTGTTAGCAAAGTTTATAAACCCCCGCTCCTTCCCTAGAGGATTGATGTGGGGCCTGTGGATGGGATTCACAGTGACTGATGGGCCCCAGATGAGGCTTTGTCCTTAAAAAAACCATTATCATTTATCTCCTCCTCAACAGGGCTCCTCGCGACCTTCAGTGATAGCGGCTGAAGTATTAGCAGTGAGCGTGGGTCCGACAAGGGCTTGTTCATTGAGCAGTGCTTTATAGCAAAACCAAAGTGACATCGGCAATTATGCAAGGTTTTCCGTGTTCAGTTATGCCCCGTTTATTTAGGATCTTCAGGGTGTGAATTGCACTAAGGCTCTTATTTTCAGGGCACTGGTTTCCACATTTAAATACTAAAAGTGTTTTCTTTTTAAATATTGGCCATTTTGTATTTCTTTCTAAAATGTTTTTATTCCTTGTTTTTTTAACTTATAAAATGTATTCATATCTGTATTCATCGTAGGAAAAAAACCCCAGGAAACTACTTGTAAAGCAATAAGAATTTTCTCCCTTCATCTGCTCCTCTCGGAGATAAGGACTTGACAATCTACCTTCTGAGATATGGTGCTTTTAATTCAATCTTTTATTGATGAGTCAAGATCTTTTATTGATGATTCAAGATCTTCATCTCAATCCTTGTTAGTTGTCTTCTACAACCATGCAGAATTTTTTGCCCCTGCACTATGATCCTTGAGGGTAAAAGTGCAGGGTGTGGTTGTTATCTAGTTTGGTTTTTTATTCTCTTGGTGCCTGCTGGCACTTTCTGCGGCTGTACACAAACCGTCCGTATATTCCTTTTGTTTCCCTACGTGCACTGTGTCTTCTTGATTCTAAGACGCTCATCTTCCCTGGACATTTTCACGTTTCTGAAACCCCAGGATGTGTCTCACCCGCAGGCGAAGGGATAAGTTCTGATGAACATTATCCTCATCTCTGTTGATGGGATCTCGTCTGTTTTCCACCTCAGTTGCTATGGTCACTTAATTTCGTTAGAGCCCTTACACATACTTGAATTTTAACTTACATTTGGATTCCTAAGTGATTGCTTATTACGTGTTCTAAAAGATGACACTATAGCGAAGTAATAAAATTATCGTGAATGCAGAAGCTTGCTTGTCATGTGCCGGGTGGGATGATTAAAGGCAGTAGAAATTGCCAGATCTCTCAGAATAGATCATAGAATTTCCAGACTTAAGGGTGGTAGATGTGATCAACTTTTGTGTCATGAAGGAATATTAAATGCTCCAAATTATTAAAAGCTTTGGATTGACTTTCAAGAGAAACTGTCTCGTTCCCATCAATAGATAATTTAATTAAAGAAAAACGAAACAGCAAATAACCAGAGATGAAAACCCCTATCTCCCTCATCCTTCAGTTTGCCTGAGAATTATGCTGTCCGTATGAAAGATGCTGAAGGGGTCAAGGTCATGGGGTCACGAACAGCAGCGTGTCAGCATAATGCTATACTCCTCCAGCCAAGACGGCCAAGACAGATTACTGACTCAGAAGGACCTTGAGAATCGGAATCTGAAGAAAGCTCAGACTAAAATTTTGAGGATGGTATTGAAGAAGAAAGTGGTTTGGATAAACCTATGCTTTTTTGCTGGTCAGTCAAAAAATATTTCTGTGTTCTCACTTACAAAGGAAGGAAGTTCTGACATGTGTTGCAAGGTGGATGATCCTGGAGGACATTATGCTCAGTGAAATACGCCAGTCACAAAAAGACAAATACTGTAATCACGCCACTTATATGAGCTACTGGGGTAGTAAAATTTATAGAGACAGAAAGTAGGATGCTGGTTTCCGGGGCTGGAGGGAGTGGGAGATGGGGAGCTGTTTAATGAGTGTAAAGTTTCAGTTTTGCAAAGATGAAAATTCCGGAAGTTGGTGGCACAACATTGTGAAATACGTGAAACTGCTGAACTGTACTTTTTAAAAAGCTTAAGATGATAAATTTTATGTTATGCGCTTTTCATCACAACTAAAAAATAAATTTCTGTGTTCTCTTGGTGAGAGCACCACTGTTCGCCCAGTTCTGCAAACCAGAAACGTTTGAGACAGCCCTCACACGCCCGTCAGTGATGTCCAGACCTTGTAGCTTTTATCTCCTAGTTCCCCAACTCTCCTGTTCTTAACATCTCTTCCATCACGGGCCACGCCACCATCATCTTCTCAAGACAACAGCGATGGCCTCCGAACTTCTTACTGACCTCAAATCTTTTCTCCTAAGCAACTGTTCAAAAGTCTGATTGTATTAGGCCCCCATTTAAAAGGCTTCAGAGATCAGAGAAATGCAGATCAAAACCACAGTGACTTATCACGTCACACTGTGAGGATGGCTACAATCAAGAGTCAGATAACAAGTGTTGGATGAGGATAGAGATTGGCACCCTCACACATTGCTGGTGGGAATGTAAAGTGGTGCAGCCACTTTGGAAAACAGTTTGGCAGTTTCTTAAATGATTAAACATAGAGTTACCACGTGACCCAGCAATTCCACTCCTAGGTATGTACCCAAGAGAAATGAAAACATATGTCTATACAAAAATTGACACATTTACATTTATAGTAGATTTATTTATTTATTTATTATTTCAAACTATTATGGGGGTACAAATGTTTTTGGTTACATGGATTCCTTGAGTAATGCTCCAGTCAGGGTTAAAAGCATGCCTGTCACCCAGGTAGTGTTCATTGTACCAGTTAGGTAGGTTTTTGCCCATCCGTTCCACTACCTCCCCCTGGCTTGATTTCCTTTGAGATTTACTTCCCTGTATGCAAATGTATGCTCATCAGTTAGTTACAATTTAATAGTGGGTAAGTGTCGTGTTTGTTTTTCTATTCTTTAGATACTTCACCTAGGAGAATGGCCTTCAGTTCCATCCAAATTGTTGCAAAAGGCATTAAGTCATCCTTCCTCATGGCTGAATAGTGCTCCATGGTATACATACACCACATTTTGTTAATCCACTCCTGAATTGATGACCACTTGGTTTGATTCCACATCTTTGCAATTGTGAAATGTGCTGCAATAAACATTTGTCTGCAGGTGTCTTTTTGATAAAATGACTTCTTTTCCTTTGAGTAAATACTCAGTAGTGGGATTGCTGTATCAAATGATGATTTGTCTTTTAGTTCTTTGAGTAATCTCCACACTGTTTTCCATAGAGGTTGTACTAGTTTGCAGTCCCACCAACAGTTAAGTGTTTCTTTCTCTCTGCATCCACATCAGCATCTATTGTTTTTGGACTTTTTAATAAAAGCCATTCTGACTGGGATAAGGTGATATCTCATTGTGGTTTTGATTTGTATTTCCCTGATGACTAGTGACATTGAGCATTTTTTCATATGTTTATTGGCCATTTGTCTATATAGCAGCATCATTTAGAATTGCCAGTAAGAAAGAACCCCGGCAGGGTGCGGTGGCTCACGCCTGTAATCCTAGCACTCTGGGAGGCCGAGGCAGGCGGATTGTTTCAGTTCAGGAGTTCGAGACCAGCCTGAGCAAGAGCGAGGCCCTGTCTCTACTAAAAATAGAAGGAAATTAGCTGGACAACTAAAAACGTATAGAAAAAGTTAGCCAGGCATGGTGGCGCATGCTTGTAGTCCCAGCTACTCGGGAGGCTGAGGCCGGAGGAAAGCTTGAGCCCAGGAGTTTGAGGTTGCTGTGAGCTAGGCTGCTGCCATGGCACTCTAACCCAGGCAACAGAGTGAGACTCTGTCTCAAAAAAAGAAAGAACCTAAATGTCCATCAATTGACAAATGGATAAACAAAATGTGGTAGATCCATAAAATGGAATATTACTTGCCCATGAAAAGGAATGAGGTACTGATACATGCTACTACCTGGATGAACCTTGACAACATTATGATAAGTGAAAAAAGAAGCCAGTCACAAAAGATCATATATTATATGATTCCATTCATGTGAAATGTCCAGAATAGGCAAATCCATAGATAGAAAGTAGATTAATGGTTGGTTAGAGCTGGGAGGGGAAATAGGGAAGTAGGGAGTGGTTGTTAAAAGTATGGGGTTTCTCTTTTTTCCCCAATTTTTTTATTGTGGTAAAATATATGTAACAAAATTTATAATCTTAACCATTTAAGCATATAGCTAAGTGGTATTATTAATAAGTACATTCATAATGCTTTATAACCATCACCACCATCCATTGCCATAACTCTCTCCATCTTGTAAAACTGAAACTCTGTACCCATTAATCACTAACTCCCCATTCTCCCTCCCCTCACCCCCTGACAACCACCATCCTACTTTCTGTCTCCATGATTTTGACTACTCTAGGTACCCATATGAGTGGAATCATACAATATTTGTCCTTTTTTGTGGTTTAGTTCATTTAGCAGAATGTCCTCAAGGTTCATAATGTCGTAGCAAGTGTCAGAATTTCCTTCCTTTTTAGGGATGAATAATATCCCCTTGTATGTATATACAACATTTTGCTATCCACTTATCTGTCGATGGACACTTGAGTTGTTTCCACATTTTAGCTATTGTGAATAGTGCTGCTATGAATATGGATGTACAAATACCTCTTTGAGACCTTGCTTTCAATTCTTTTAGGTATATACCCAGAGGTGGAATTGCTGGATCATATATTAATTTTATGTTTAATTTTTTGAGGAACTGCCACACTGTTTTCTATACCAGCTGTACCATTTTACATCCCAACCAACAGTGCACAAGGGTTCTAATTTCTCCACATCCTCACCAACGCTTGTTATCTTCTGGTTTTATTTTTTGTTGTTGTTGTTAGTAGCCATCCTAATGGATATGAAGTAGTATCTGAGGTTTCTTTTTGAAGTGATGAAAATGTTGCACATATGTGTGAAAAATTATTGAATAGTACATTTTAAATGGGTGAATTGTGTGGTATGTGAATTATATCTCAGTACAACTGTTTATTTTTAAAAGCCTTCAATGGCCTGCTCTTACTCTTAGGAGAAAGTCCACAATCCTTCAGTTGGCCCTTGGGGTGTTGCTTGCCTGGCCTGATCCTTCCCTAGGGAAGGATGCAGCCCAGGCTTGCTGGCGTGCTGGTCTTTGCATGGATGCCTCCCCCACCCCCACCCCGGTCACTTGCTCAGTTCTCCTAGTTGGGTTCTCTTGCTTCTACCAAGTTGAGATTCCAGCTCCAACATCTCCTCCTCAAAGAGGCCTTCCTGACTTCTCAGACTAGGTTCCCATGATGTGCACTTATGGTTCCCTGTACCTGTGTGCTTCACCAACTGTGTGTGCCACCCCCCTCCCTCCTCCCCCAGTCTGTTCTGTATCTTCAAGTCCCAGCAATAGCGCTCCGTGTGTATTTGTGAAATGATGACTCAGTAACATCTTAGGTATTAAGACTCATGGTGTTAATGTTCTGCCTTATTCCTAAAATGATTCAAGGCAGCTTAAACACAAAACAAAATAGCAGCTAATAAGATTACCTACAAAGCTGTATTAATTAAAACAGTGTGCTCTATAACCAGAAACAGACTGATCGGTGGGACAGAATAGAAACTCCAGAAGCATGCCCAAATAAATACAATAATTTGATATATAATAAATGTAGTATTTCAAATAATTGAGAAAAACTGCATTGAGGATGGCTGGTTACATTTAAAAAATTAAAATGTTAAAACAGCTCAATTCAAAAAAGGAACAAAGGACTTGCATAGACATTTCTCCAAAGAAGATACATAAATGACCAGTAAGCTCATGAAAAGATGGTCAGAGTCACTAATCATTAGGGAAATGAAAATCAAAACCACAAGAGTTACCACTTCACACCCATTAGGAGGGCTATTGTTTACAAAACACACACACAAAAGCAAACAAGATAAGTATTGGTGAGGATATGGAGAAATTGGAACTCTTCTGCATTGCTGGTGGTAAAATGGTGTAGCCATTATGGAAAACAATATGGCAGTGCCTCAAACATTAAAACATAGAATTACCGTATGATCTATCAGTTCCACTTCTGGATATGCACTCAGAAGAATTGAAAGCAGGGACTTAGATGTACACCAATGTTCACAGCAGCATTATTCACGGTAGCCAAAGGGTGGAAACACCCCAAATGTTAGTCAACAGATGAATGGCTAAACAAAATGTGGCATAAATATAAACACACAATGGAATATAATTCAACCTTAAAAAAGAAGGAAATTATCTTTTTTTTTTTTTTTTTTTTTTTTAGACAGAGTCTCGCTCTTGTCCTGAGTAGAATGCAGTGGTGTCATCATAGCTCACTGCAGTCTTGGTTCAAGAGATCCTCCTGCCTCAGCCTCCCAAGTAGCTGGGACTACAGGTGTGTGCCATTGTGCCTGGCTAATTTTTCTATTTTAGTAGAGACAGGGTCTCACTCTTGCTCAGGCTGTTTCGAACTCCTGAGCTCAAGGCATCCTCCCACCTTGGCCTCCCAGAGTGCTAGGATTAGAAGCCTGAGCCACCTCGCCCAGCTTGTCCGTCCCTTCTTTCCTCCCTCCCTCCCTTCCTTCCTTTCTTCCTCCTCTCTTCCTTTCTTTCTTTCTTTTTGAATATATTTCAGGGGTGCAAGTGCAGATTTGTTACATGGATATATGGTATAGCAGTGAGGGCTGGGCATTTAGTGTGCTCATCGCCTGAATACTGTACCTTGTACCCAATACGTAATTTTTCATCCCTCAAGCCCCCTCACCCCCCCACCTTTGAAGTCTTTTCTGTCTATTCTGCTCTGTATGCCCATGTGCACAAAAAGAAGGAAATTTTGACACATGCTACAACATGGATGAACCTTGAGGACATTTTGCTAAGTGAAATAAGGCAGACAGAAAACGACAAATATTATTTGATTCCAGTTATATGCAGTTCCTGGAGGAGTCAAATTCACAGAGAGAGAAAGTGGAACGGTGGTTGCCAGGTGCTGGGGGGACAAGGGAGTGGGGAGTTAGTGTTTATGTCTACAGAGTTTCAGTTTGGGATGATGACAAAGTTCTGGACATGGATGGTGATGATGGTTGCACAACTATGTGAATGTATAATACTTAATGCCACTGAATCATATACTTAAAAATGGTCAAAGTGGTAAATTTTGTGCTGTGTGCATTTTACCGCAATAAAAAGAGAATTAAAGAAATTAAAATGTTAGCTTTCTACTACAAACCTCCCCTTTTTACTGCAAAATGATTTGCAGATTTAAGATTTAAATGTGAAAAAACCATAAAAGTAGTAGAGGTGGCTGCTGATGCGATCGCGGGGCTGCTGTGGGACTTGCCAGGCATGGTACCAAGGGGCAGTGACCATGAAACAAAGACGGTAAATTTGAACACAAAATTTAGGAATGTCTGAAAGTGAAAATCACTGTTATGTTAAGTTGGGCTCCCAGGAAAAAGACTCTGAAATGGAGAATTCCACACAAAGGTTTACTGGGGAGTGACTGGGAGAGTCAAGTGTTATCAGCAAGAGAGGACGGCAGGGATGGGCAGAGGCAGAGACGGGCCAGCGTTGCGGTTTCCACTGACGCCAGCGCTGATCCCAGGGGCAGCCCCGCAGCTGGAGTAACACTTCAGCGCCGTCCCAAATTGAAGCCATGGGACTGGGCCTTTGTTTCCCTGCCTCAGCCAGACACTGGCTGCTGGCTACCCCCTGGGATGAGGGCAAGTTCCAGTAAGGGACTCAGCCCAGCAGCTGGGGGACGGGAGTATCCGCCCAGCCAAGAGGAGGGGGTGGAGCCCCACAGGATCCACTGTAGCTATGAACGACTAGGGCAGATATGTACAACACAGATGTCTTGGGTCAGATTTCTTGGGACACTGGCTCCAAGCAGAGATGTGCACCTGGGAGGTTTATGTTGCTGCAGGGGTATTCTCCAGAGCTACACCTGTAAGGGAGGGGAAAAGCAGAAATGGGGGCACGGAGCGGTTGGACCACCCCACGCACCCAGTTGCAGCAGAGGCCTCTGCGGATGCCACAGGCAGCTATGGAGCTGGGAGAGCCCTTCAGATTTGTCCTGTGTAAAGGCAAGGGTGTCCTGTATCGAGGCAAAGGTGTTTATGTGGAACAGTTACTAGATGAGCTCTGGCCCTGGGGAGGGCATGTGAACTTGGGTAAGGCAGCTCGCTTGGCCAAGGGCAGTTCCGGGAGAGAGCAGCTGGCGGTGAGCAGCCAGCTCTCTCTGCAGCCGGGGGAGCAGGTGCCCGGCTCCTGAGGGAGGACCCGGGCAGTGCACAGGAGCACCCACCCCACGTGGTATTTCTGCCGCTGGCATCCACGTTCTTTGAATAGTAAGTTTACCCCCTCCAGAATCCTCCCCAAAACTCTATGGTCACTTTTCCTAGGAAACTTACAAGAGGAAGCTACTGGCACAAACCATAGCCCTGACCACTACAGCTGCTCTTGAGGGACAGCCAACACCCCTCACCTTTGCTCTCGGTTCCACATTCCCTCCCATCTCTGCTACTCCAGGCGCCTTACTGGGTGAGCTGACCCAGGTTCCCAGCCCTGAGGGTCTGAGCCCTGGTCCTACACTCCTCCCAGACCGTGACTGCTGCCAGGTGCATTTACTGTCAGAACTGGCCAAAGGACCACTAAGAGCTCTCCCAGCGGGTCCCCCGGGCACCAAACACACTCTCCCACCACCTAAGAGCAGCAGAGCAGCCCTACCCCTCCTGGAGACCAGGGTCAGGCACCCCTGCCAGGGATGGCTCCACTCCTGGTCTGCTGGGTTCTTGGCACAAGGGCCTGAAGTAACCAGGGGGTCACTGTACTAAGTTTAACGAGACTCTTACCATTATCCTTATTCCGCCTCTGGGGCTCAGGCCCTCTAGACCTGTGCTGTCCAATACAGTAGCCACTAGCCATGGTTAAGTATTTATGTTTAAATAAAGTAAAAATTCAGTTAGCCACTCACACTGGCCACATTTCAAGTGCTCAGTAGCCACATGTGGCTGTGGCAGTGCAGGGTAGAACAGGGCCATTATCACAGTAAGTTTTCTTGGGACAAAGCATCTCTACACCCACAACACCCGAAGCTGCCAGGATGAGAAGCATGGATTCCCCAAGCGGGTTCCTGGGAGTGGTGCTGAGTGGGGCCATTCCCACCTCTAGCCCTGGGCTCCTGGACCCATGTATTCTGCCTGTTGGGGGACATAGCACCCTACAATGACAGTTCATTTAGATTCTTCCTTTAGATTCCTTAGGTTCCATCCTAGAACAAGGTACCCTGTCCTGCAGGGGGGTCATCTCCAAGCTGGCCCCTTGCCTGAGTCTTTGAAGGGCCATTCCGTTGCTCAAGCAGGCTCGTGGCTTCTGGGTGATTCAGTCTGTGATAGGACCAGTGGACTCCACGGTCATGTGGCCACTGCTACACCTCCTCTGCCATCATGTTGAGGTGATGTTACGCAGGATCCCATGCCAGTGGATCAGACCGTCTGAAAATACTCGCACAGTGGTGCTGGCCAAGGCTCTGTGGGCAGGACAGGTACACCGTACCCAGAATATGTGTAGATTACAGTCAAGAAAAATCACTCCTTTTTCTGGGGTTTAAGGTGTCCACTGTAATCAACTTGTCTCCAAGTGGCGGGTTGCATTCCTCAAGGGGCGGTGCCATATGGGGACTCAGCTTCGGTCTCTGTGGCTGGCAGGTTGGATATTCAGCAATGTGAGAAGTTAGCCCAGCCCTGGTGAGTGGGAGTCCACACTTCGTCTCCACCAGGGCTCAGTAGCACATTAAGTGCTGCCTTTCGAGTGGCATATAGTTCTCTGCTGCAGATGGCATGGCCTTGTTCCAGAACCCTAGGGTCTGTGTTGTGATTCTCCTCTTCAGGCTCGACGCAAACTCCACATGGTGTTTTTTACCACCAGATTCCTCTAGTACTATAGGGTCTGCTGGGTCATATGGCTGAGTTGTCAGGGCTGCTTGTGTCGCAGCCTGGGCCTGCTGCAGAGACCTTTTCTGCCCTGGGAGCTACTCAAAGTTGGCAGCGTTCTATGTCAATCAGTAAATGGGTCAGAACAGTATTCTCAAGTGTGAAATATGCTTCTTCTGGAACCCGAAGAGGCCTTCTTAGTGTTGGGAGGTGCGAGATGCAATAATTAATTCCTTATTTTGGAGAGAACATCTCAGCATGTCTCAGACCACTGGATCCCCAAACACTTCACTGCTGTAGGGGATCCTGAGTGTTTGGAGGGTTCGTCTGGTTCCTTCTGGAGTACATGTGTCTTACCAGGTGTCCAGCCTACCTGTCCCTTCTTGCTCAGATGGCTAAATTAATGCTATGTCATTGAGATAAAAGACCAATGTTGTATTCTGCACAATGTGTGTGTAGTCCTGGTCCCTTCAGACTGTGACAGAGGATGGGAGAATTAACCAAGCCCTGGACAAAACCCATAAATGTACACTGCCATTTGTTCTGTGTGAATGCGAATAGCTTCTGATCTTTCTTCCTCATGGGAAGGACGAGAGTGGATTTGCCAGCTTGGTGGCCACGTACCACGTAGTCGAGGCTGTGTTAATCCGACCTAGCAGAGGCAGTGCTCCGGCACAGCAGCGTCATTGGGGTGCTACTCGGTTGGCTTTGCAGTCATCCACTGTCATCTTCCACGATCCATCTGGGTTTCAAAGGGGTCAGACTGGTGGATTAGATGGGAATATGGCATCACCAGTCCTCTATTCTTAGGTCTTTCTGCATTCTCTGCCCACCTACAGCAGGATGCCATATTGTTTATGGCTTACTATCTTGTCTAGGAAAGTGGGAGAAATAGTTTCAGAAGCTTCCTCTTGGCCTTTCTCACTATGGTGGCTCTTACCCCACAGGCCAAGGAACCAGTGTGGGGTCCTGCCAACTCTCAGGTGTGGCCTTGCCAATCCTACATTTGAGAACTGGGGACATACAACCGGGTGGGTCTGTGGACCCAGTAGACTCATTATGATCCAGACCTGGACAGCCTTTTATTAGCTGTGCCCCATATAATTCCATTCTAGCAGTGTGGCCATGGTGATGGTTTGTGTCCCCAGGTATCAGTATAGACTCAGATCCTGTATTTAACAATCCTCAAAACGCCTCGGTCTTTCTCTTTCCTAAGTTTATGGCCACTTGTACAAATGCTGTGGGTCCCCCTGGGGAAAGACAGAGGGAATCATTATTGTATATGCTTGGTGTGGTGTCACAGGGTCCTTCCTCATGGGAACCTAGGCTGTCCTTCTGCAAAATGTCTCAAGTCCACAAACTGGGCAAGGGATCATGATTTTTTTTTTAGAGGGGCAGCTGTCTTTAGCCTCCTGATCACCCATTCTTGATATTTTATTTTTTGGCTGTATAAATTAAGGAAAACTCTGACCGGCTGCCCACCTGTCTTTCCCCGAGGAACACTGTGTTCTGTTAACCACCTTCCTAGATCTCCTGGGCCAGACCCCTGGCTGCCACTCTGACCTTGCCACTCATGATAATTGCACCCACCCTGCTTCTGATGGTTGAGTGCTGCTGTCTGGCCTCTTATTGTTTGGGATCCTGTCATCTCCATGGCTGCCGGGGAGGCCAGTTCTGTCGCAGTGTCTTCTGCCGTCAGCCCTGGTCTACAGAGGAGAGCCAGCACTGGGTACCTGCATGGCACTGGTGCCCCTCCTCCAGGGGTCCCACCCACTCCCGCCTGAGCCCCCTGTGATCTCTTGGCCTTGGTAGCATTTCCCCTCTACCGTGCTCAGCACCATGAGCTTTGTGATCCTTCCTCCACCTTCTTTGTGACAGTTCTGGTATTTCTGCTTCGCTTAGTGTGGGCCAGCCTTGTAAGAGCCGGTGTGTAGGATACTTACTTACCAGGGATCATATCCTGGATCATGGCAGGATCCTCCCATAATGACAAACTCACCCTCAACCAACTTTATGTCTCATCTCCCCATAATCCACCACTGAGAATCCACCCCACGTGTCACCTCTTGGCTCCTGCGGTACATACTGGCTGGGTCCCGCAGCTCTGGTGTGCATTACCCAGCTGGCCTCGTCTGGGCTTCCATGTTGGGGCTGTGTTGTGATTTGACTCTAGGTTTTGGTCTGGTGGTTGGGAGAACAGACAGGGGCATAAATCCTGGGGTGGGCACGTATAGTATCATCTTTGCCACATCTTTAACCAAGGGGATGCACTGGCCTGTATGAGGGAGGAGTGGGTTACTACCGCAGGCCCAGGGGGCTCAGGAGAAGCTGGGGACTCGAGGTTTTCCAGTGCATCAACCTGATGTCCCCATTCGGAGTCTTACAGTCCATTCCCTGTCAGAGCCCTGACTTCAGCATAGCAGATTTGCCAGGGCTGGGAATTCACCCTCTCAACTCCTGACTTTTCTGCCTTTCCTCTACGTGAGATGCAAGTTTCTCTCTATGCTACCAAGGAAGGTCTCTGATTTCCACACTTCTCTTAAATTGGTGATTAATCCCACTCAGCCTCTCTTTGTCTTTCCCCAGCACAGTTGCACCCAGCAGCAGCCATCTGATTCTCAGTTCCTTATAGTTCTGCTTCCCTCAAACCTCTCGGGTGTCTGCGGTATTGTCCCTGCCCATATCCTATTCCAGCTGGCCATGGTGAGAGTTTTGACAGTTTCAGCGCTTCAGTATGCCATGGCCATGAGTGTCCCACCTGCCACCAATGGTGGAGTTCTCAGTGCCAGCTCCACAATCTCAGATTAGATTCTGCCTCTGAAAACTACTTCTTTCTGAAGCCTTTCTGAAGCCAGCCTCTTCAGTTGGATTCCCAGAAACTGAGACTCTGAGATTTGTGTGCAGGAATTCTTTCTCGGCAAGTGCTACCGGGAACAACATCTGTAACAGAGAGAAGGAAGCAAGACTGGGCAGAGGGAGAAGTCGAACTGCCGTGCGCTTGGCAGTAGGAGCCTCAGCGAGGAGTCGAGGCAAGAATCAGGCCTTTCTGCTCCCACACGGGGTGCAGGCTGCTCCTAGGGAACGCACATCCTCTGGAGCAGACAGCTCCCATCAGCCCAGGGCAACTTCTGGAGAGAGACTTATCTGTGAGCCACTCGGCAGCTAGGGGAATGGGTGCCCTGGTCCTGGAGGGGTGATCTGGGAGGTGTACTGAAGCTTGACTATCCACTATGATAGTCAAAAGATCTTTAACACACAAAAGGAAAAATAAGAGAGACATGAACACTCCAAGGAGCAGTGGGCAAAGGACCCATGGTGTAGGCTTAACAGTGCCCCCGCAAGACGTCCACAGCCTAATTCCTGGATCTTACATGGCAAAAAGGACTTTGAGGATGTAGTAAGTGAAGGATCTTGAGATGGGGAGATTATCCTGGATTATCCAGATAGGTTCAATGTAACCACGGGATCCTTATAAGAGGCAGGCAGGAGATCAGAGTGAGTAGCAGGAGATATGTGCACAGAATCAAGAAATTTGAGTTGATACAAGGAAGAGGCCATGAGCCAAGGGATGTAGGTGACCTCTAGAAGCTGAAAAAGGCAAGGAATTTCCCCTCAGAGGCTTCAGAAAGGACTAGCCCTGCCAATACTTTGACTCTAGCTCTGTAGGACTCACTCATTCTGGACTCCTGATTTCCAGAACTATAAGATAAAAAATTTGTGTTGTGATAAGCTGCTAAATTTGTAGTGATATGTTACAGCAGCAATAGGAAATGAATTCAAACCCAAACAGGAATTTACCAAAGAATAAATATAATTGGCCAATAAGTGCAGTTAAAAATATATAATGTAGTTACAAATATATATGCTAGCTAGCTATCAAAGAAACTAAAATTAAAGCAGTAAGATACCATTTTACCTATCAGATTGGTAAAAATCAAAGATGATAATTCCCACTGTTGGTGAGGATTAAGGAAAGATGTATTCTCATACTGGGGATGGAAGCGTTGTGTAAGTTGGTAGAACTTTTCTGGAGGGTGATATTAGAATATTTACCAAATGACTTTAAAATATGTATCTTCTCTGATCCAGAAAATTCATTTCTAGGATATTATCCTAAGGTAATACTTAGAGTATTATCTATAATAGTGAAAAGTGAAAACATCCCAAATGTTCAAGGAGAAAGAATTGGTTGAATAAATACTGATATATCTATACAATATTTATATAATACTTTCTGTATCCAATTTTGACATAGACAAATATGAATGAATTACTGTTAAATGAAAAAGGCAGGTAAAAAAATAGTGTGTCTAATATAATCCAGATTTTATTAAAATATTCATATAAAATGTCTTAAAGGATATTTATATATGTGTACCATAATTTTAATAGTGGTCATTTCTGGTAAGTTACAGTTTAATGTAATTTTTAAAATCTATATCATAGGTCATCAAATTATAGCACCTGTTGTTTCTTTTTTTTAAAGCCTGCAAGTTAATAATGGTTCTTACATTTCTAGAGGGCTGTTTGAAGAAAAAGAAAGAATATATGACAGAGACTATATGGTCTGAAAAGACTAAAATATTTACTATCTGGGCCTTTACGGAAAAAGTTTGCTGACTTCTGATCTCTATCTTTATTCACATCTATCTACAGTGAATAAAGCAATATTAAAAATATAAAACAAACTTTAAAGATTTTTTAAAATTTTCATAATATAGTGCTTTAAAATAAATAGCTCACTTGGAGAATTTAAAAAGGGAGAATCATAAAATGAAGAGAGGAATGACTGAGTACAGAGAAATGTATGCGAAAGGTCTTGCACAGTTGCTAAAAGTGAATGAGAAATTTGGCCCTGAGCTTCCCAGTGGCCAAAGCAAGAACATATATAGGATCCATTTCATGATCCATAATATCTAAAACACCTCAGCTGCTCAAGAGAAGTATAATAGTTTTTCTTGGCTGAGATAATAGCACTGCAACTTTATAAAGTGAATTTTTCATGTGATTAGACTTGGAATTTTTTGCCCAGTAGGAGAATAATTTGGCTTTGAGTACGTGGAAGAACAGTTTTCATGGAAAAAAGTCTTAAATTTCAGGGCATGACATCTCTTATGCTGCCCAGAGCTCTGTCTACCTTCCTTCTGTTTCTTGTTGGTTCCATATAAGGGTCTTCTGGGTGAATTGAGGTCCCCTAACTAATGCTGGCGTGGCTTGGGATCACTATGAGTCACAATGGTTACCACACATTTGTGAGGCCACATGCCTACTCTGCTCCCCACCAACCTCCACTCCAAGTCAGGGCTCCCTTCTGCATTACTTCAACAAAGTGCTCTGCACGCCTAATCCTAGGGAGAAAACCCACTCCTGAGGGATACTCTCAGTGGTTCCTTGGAAGAGCCTGTTTTTAGGATGCCACATCGAATAAGGACTGGTCTTTGTGTGACAGATGCTGGTTCGACCTCTGGAGGGTTGACAGAGTGATGGATTGGAACAGGCACCTGTCTGCATGTGGAGAGACTGCTATAGGGCAGGTCCCAGTAATGGGACCCATGTAATGGAGCCAGTTTTACTTGAGTTAGCCAGTTCACGCCAGCGTTCATTCATTCATTCAGCAGTGATGCGCAACGCAGCAGTTCTCCACTGAGGCTGTGGCTGTGGAGCACCTGGGGAGCTTTGTAAATAAATATAGATGCCTATGCTCTACCCCAGACTCAGTGAGTCAGAATCTTCTGGAGGTGGAGCTCCAGGCATATGTATTTCTAAATATCTCCCTTGGCGATTCTGATGTGCATCTTCAGTGGAAACCACTAGGATCTTGGGTTTTGGTGTTTGAATTCTGATTTCTTCACTTATCAGTCACATGACTATGGGTAGTAGATACTTAACCGCTCTGGGCCTCAGATTTTTTAATTTGTAAAAATGGGTTAAAAGGAAAATATATAAAGTACCTGGCATGTTGCTTAGCATGCAGTCAGTGCCTAGTAAAGGCTCTTGGTGACTATCATTGTCAGAATCATTATGATTACGAGTTGGCCTTCACCTTGGATCCTGGTTCTAATAGCTGAATGTTGGTCTTTTGTGTGGCCGTGTCTTTTTCATACCCTTTCCCCTAAAACTGGGTCCCTTCCTTATACCTGAATCCCTGTCCAGGGGCTTTCGTGGCTTGAGAGGTTGCAAGCTCGAGAATGTGCAGGGGCCCACAGGGGCCAGGGAGACACTGTAAACAAATGAAGAGGGCAGGTGTCGGGGAAATGGACACGGACACACTTGGTGCATTACGCCTGTAGGAATAGTTTTTAAATCTGACAAGAAATACGCTCTCTTCGTTTTTCTCGGAAGCATATAGTCTTCTTGGGTTGTGTTTCATTTTTTTACTTTTTAATAGAGACATGGGTACAGAGAAATATTTCTGCACTGTAAGAAATACAACACTGCAACGGCAGTGATAAACGTCAGCTTAAAGTTGGGTAAAGCTGTAAAGATGGGAGTCATGGGGACGTGGTGGGTGGGACAGCCCTCCCCATCTGGAGGTGCAGTGGCTGCTCAGTTCCAGGGGGTCATTACTGCAGGGGATGTGGCCCAGTTTAGCCAGATCTGATTTTTCAAAAGAAGCCCAAAGTTTGGATTTTTTAAATGTTGGCTCAGTTTTAAAAAATAGCATTGTGTGCGTCAAACAAAACATATTTTAAGGTTCAATATGGTCTAAGAGTTGCACCGGTTTGCAAGCTCTGATCAGAATCTAGGACCTGTTTGCACTTGCTCCCCTACCCAGGTGCCTGTTACCAGACTCCCTACTGTCAACCCGTTCTTGCCTGTATTTCTCCGTATTTCACGTTTCCATAATCACTTTGCAGTGCTCTGCCCTCCTGCTGGGACACCCTCATTCCTAAATGTGTTCTGGAATCGTGGCTTTCCTCTGATAGGTTTTCTTAAGAATGGATGAGTTAAGGCATAACTGGTAATTGGCTCACTCTTTGTTGGCAATGGAAAAATATTCCTTGCCAATAATTTCTCTCAACACTTTTTCAGGCAAAGCAACATACGGGGTAATTATTTTTAGATCAGAAATAATTTGGGTGTTATAATGTCAGTGTACGTAAACCTGGTAAGATTATAGGAAGGTTTTAAAATGAGTTTTGAAACTAGTGACATATAAATTAAATGTTGAAGTACTTGCCCACTTATTACTGAAAATATCAGCTCAACTGTTTTTTTTTTTTTTTTCTTTTCTTTTTTATAATAAGACGGCAACATGAGGCTGGGTTTAGCCCAGTGATGAAGCCTGTCAGATGTGACAGCGGCACCTTTGGTCCTGCATTTCTTCAGGGATGGCCTCACCATCCACTCAATTCTGCAAGCCAGAGGCCTAGAGGTCATTGTCTACACCCCACCACATCCATCCTAAATGTCTCCTGGATCCATTGGCTTCTCCTCCCCTCTGCCACACCCTGGCCGAGGCCACCATCCTCCAACTCTTTGGCGACTTCACTGGCAGATAATTGTCTCCCTGAATCCACTTTGACCTTTCACTTCTGTCCCTACACTGCAGCCAGATTTTCCTAACTGCAATCTTCTTTCACTCCTTTGCTTTGGCCTCCCAGTGGCTTCATGTTACCTAGGATAAAGACCAAAATCCTTAACATCGCTCTTAAGGTCCCGCATGGACATCACCCCTCTTATCTCCTACTCTGGTCCCCTTGTGCTCTTGCCTCTAGCTTCTTTTTTTCTTCTTTTAAAGACTTAATTTTTTTAAGAGCAGTTTTAGGTTCACAGAAATGCACAGCCTCCCCCATTACCAGTATCTCCCATCAGAGTGCTACATTGTGACAGTTGTTGAACCTACACTGGTGCTTGATTATCACCCCATAAATCTATAGTTTATATCAGGGTTCATTACCTGTGTTGTGCATTCTGTGGGTCTGGACAAATGTGCAATGACATGTGTCCACCACTGCTGTATCCTACAGAATAGCTTCACTGTCCTGAAAACCCTCTATGCTCCACCTATTCATCCCTCCCAACCCCTGGCAATCACTGATAGTTTTACTGTCTCCATAGTTTTGCCTTTTCTAGAAGGTCATATAGTTGGAATCATATCCTTTGTAGCCTTTCAGATTGGGTTCTTTCACTTAGTAATATTCATTTAAAGTTCCTCCATGTCTTTTCATGGCCTGATAACATTTCTTTTCAACAATGAATAATATTCCACTGTCTGGATGTACCATGGTTTATTTATCTATTCACCTACTGAAGGACATCCTGGTGGCTTCCAAGTTTTGGCAATTATGAATAAAGCTGCTCTACATAGCCATGTGCAGGTTTTTGAGTGGACATAAATTTTCAGCTCCTTCAGGTATATAACCAAGGAGCTCTGTACCTCTTCTGTGTTTTCATACACACTCTGTAGTTCTCTCTTCCTGGACCACTCCCCATGACCCCTCATCTCATCCTTCAGAGCTCAGCTCAGACCTCAGTTTCTCAAGGATGTCTCCCTCAACCCCTCAGGCCAGTCCCTCCTCATGTTGTTATATGTTCTCTAACCTTCTGTACTTTTCCATAGCTCTCACCAGCTCGTTTGACGACTTGACTCATATCCGTCTTCCCCACTAGCGTGTGAGCCCCAGAGCAGTAGTGCCGAGTGCCCACTGCCTGGTCCATGGAAGGCACTCAGTAAATACTTGTCTAGTGAATGAATGATGATAAGGAGAATGCTTATTCTTCCTCCTCATCCTGGGCCCTCAGTGGAACTCACATGTGAGACTGGCCTGTGAACAGACAACATGCGGGGGTGAGACGGGCCGCCATGGAGCTGCGCCCCAGGTGCGAGGGGCCCAGAAAGAGGCAACTTAAACAGTGCTCAGCTTTGTTTCCATGGGACCCGCCATGGTGCCTGGTGAAGAGTGGGCAGTGACAATTGCGTGTTGATATCCATGAGCCCCTGGCCAGCGTGCTGTGGGTCTGCTTTCCTCCACCAGCAGGGCTCTGAGTCTGGACTCGTTTGGTGTGGGCATGTGAGAGAGACGGTTATGTAAGATGGAAAGGCTATGGAATTAGCATCTGAAAACCTGAATGGAAGTCTTGGGATATTCCTCATAAGTTTTGTGACCTTGAATAAGCGCTTAATCTCTCTGAGCCTCAATTTCCTCATGGGGGAAACAGGAATAAAGACGGTGACTCACTGTGTTGTTGCAGGGCAGAGAAATAAAGCACAGAGTGCTTAGACTGTACCTGGCACACTGCATGCATTCAACAAATGTTAGGATTCAGTTTCTCCATTAGCTAAAGGGTAGCACTGTGTGCAGATTCTCCTCCCTGCAAAAGAGATAAAAAGATAGTTTTAGCTATTTATGATGCCAAGACCAATATTTTCCATGGCTTCCGCCAGGCTATCAAGAAGACGTGGAGATTTGAGGGGTATGTGTGTGTGCACCTGCCTCCACACTGAAAACCTCCGGGGAGTCCCTTTAGGCATGTAGAAAAGAGGCTGTGCTAACAGCCACCAGGGACAGAGGGATGCTACCATATCCTGCTGGTCTTTGAATTGATACACAGAAAGATAAGTTAGAAATTTCCCTTTTTTAGAGCTGTGATAGAAAAAGGGAGGACAGTTGAAGAGACTTAATTCTGCCTAGGAACCATGGAGGTTGCATTTCTTTAAATCTTGCTCTAATTTAACCTCTTTATAACCAATATTTATTGTGCATTCTATTTAAGTGTCATATTTATACCAATATTATTTTTTTCAGCCATTTATTTAAAAGAAAAAAAAAAGAGTTCCCTTTTGTAGGTAAAGGAGACTAACTGATTAGAGAAAAAAGATCCTGTCGTCTGAGGCTGAGGTCCACAGCCCTGCTGCGCTTTGGAAATAGCTGAGGAGTTTAACAGCATGTGCATGCCCCAGGCCACCCACACCAATTGGGTCAGTGTCTTTGGAGATGGGGCCTGGCACTGGTATCTTTCAAAGCTTCCCTGGTGATTTCACTGTGCAGCCAGGGTGGAGAGCCACTGATCCTGGGAACCATGACTATAGAGCCTGGTTGTGCAGACCTCAGAGTTCTCTGGTGGCTGCCTAGTAAGGCCACCTGGTGGCAGCTCTTCTAACCTGCAGTGCCCTGGGAAAGGACCAACAACCTCAACACGTGAGGCTGGGAACTGAGCGAATTCCATTCAACTGGGAAACCCTGGGGCGAAAGCCTTTAGCCTACTCAAGAAAGAGTTATAGGAAAGGGGCTCTAGACTCACTTTGAGGGAGAGCTGGGAAGCGGTGGTGTAAGAGAAGGCAAAGCTTTTTCAAGAACATAAGGAGGCTGGGAGCCAGAGAGAGGAGGCTGCACAGGGTGGTGAAGGAGAGATCTATAGTCACAGCTCCAGCTTTAAGTCCTGATTCTGCTCCCTATTGGCTTGAATGAGTCACTAAACTCTTGGGGACTCAGGGTCCTCATCTATAAAATAAGGTTAATTTCTGCTGAAAAGTGCTCTACGCCTGGGAGGTTGTTGGCTACTTCAATACCTTAAATGGATGAGCAATAGGAAGGGAGTCCGTGTTGGACCTGAGAGTGCAGAGATGAGACGGGAGGGAAGACCCATGGCTTCCGTACTCCTTAGGACTGCAATTCACTGGAATTAGCCTGACTAAAAGGTAGTAATCAAACGCAGTGGTGTGCCAGGAACCGTGCCAAGCCCGTGAGGACAGAGAGAATACACATAATGTAACAACTCTTTCTCTAGTGATAATAAAATGTTTGACCTTATTTTATTAGAGAAACTTACAAACATACAGTAGACGGAATAATATAAGGAACCCCCATTTACCCATCACCCAGCTGCAACAGTTATCAACTCATGGCCAGTCTTGCTCTAAGATTATTCTAATCCATTTCCTTCACTCCCTCATTATTTTAAAGCTGATCTCATATATTATATAGTTTTGTTTGTAAATATTTCCATTTATATCTCTAAAAGATAATGACTCTTAAAAACCATGATCACACCTAAAAAAATCAACATTAATTTTTTAATATCATAAAACATCCAGTCAGGGTTCAAATTTCCAATTGTCTCGTAAATGTCATGACTTTTTAAGTTTGCTTTTGAATCAGGTCCACGAATTGTGAGTGGTTGATATATCTCTTAAGCACTTATTAAAAAGTTGTGGTAGAATATACATAACATTAAATTTATCATTTTAGCCATTTTAAGTGTACGGTGACATTAAGTATAGTCACATTGTTGTGCAATCATCACCACCATCCATCTCTAGAACTTCTTCATCATCCCTAACTGAAACTCTGCACCCATTCAACAATAACTTCCACTTTCCCTTCCCCCCATCCCCTGACAACAACTGTTCTACTTTCTGTCTCTATGAATTTGAATGCTTTAGGTACCTTTTATAAGTGGAATCAGACAGTTGTTGTTTTTTTTTGTTACTGGCTTATTTAACATAATGTCTTCAGGATTCATCTATGTTATAGCATTGGAATTTCATTTCTTTTTCTTTTGAGACAGGGTCTTGCTCTGCGGCCCAGGCTAGAGTACAGTGGCATCATCATAGCTTACTACAACCTCAGACTTCTGGACTCAAATAATCCTCCTTCCTCAGCCTCCAGAGTAGCTGGGACTACAGGTGTGTACCACCACACCCAGCTAATTTTTCTATTTTTTGTAGAGATGGGGTCTTGATATGTTCCTCAAGCTGGTCTCGAACTCCTGGCCTCAAGCAGTTCTCCCAAACTGCTAGGATTATAGGCATGAGCCACTGCACCCTGCCTCATTGCTTTTTAAGGCTTGATGATATTCCATTGTATATAAGTACCACAATCTGTTTATTCATCTGTCCATGGGTACTTAGATTGTTTCCCTCTTTTGGCTTTTGTGAATAATGCTGCTGTGAACATGGGTGTACGAGTATCTCTTAAGCATCTTTTAATCTAAAAGTTCTTCCTTCATCTCCCTCCTCCTCGTGTCTTTTTTTCTCCTTGCAATTTATTTGTTGACGAAACTGGGTCATTTGTCCTGTAGTGTTCCCCACTATCTGGGATTTTGCCGATGACCTCATTAACTTTTGGGCTGGCAAAGGTATTTTAAAATTTGTCAATTTCATTGTACTTATTCTGTGCCAGGCATAATTCTAAGTATTTAAAAAATATAAACGGAGTTAACCCATGAGGTGAGTACTATTCTTTTAACCTCCACGAGACAGGGAAACTGCCATTAAGCAGAGGTTAAACAACTCACCCTCCATCACCCAGCTAGCAAGCAGCTAGCGGCAGAGGCAGGATTCTGTCCCAGGCATCTAGCTTGATTATGCTACACTGTTACTCAAGCTAGGGTGTTATTCAGTTAACAGAAGATGATAATCTTGCTTCCTGGGGAGACGGGACCAAACACAAAAAATTAAAAATAAATAATGGAGATTGACATTCAAATTAGAGGAAATGGTACAAGACCACACCTGATTGGTTTCCAAATGAGTAACATAGCCTGTGAATGTCAGGGAAGGGGAATGGAAGGAGAAATGTCTTCAGACCTCTCGCTGAAGTCAGTAAAAGTCCAGACATATGGATCATCTCAGGGTATTTTGCTAACATAGCTGTGAATGCTTATTGTTGGAGAAAATACCCAAAATAGATGGTCGTGTCATATAGTGGAAATAAAGCAAGGTAAATGGCCACCTCTGTCTTCCTGATAGTTCTCCGATACCCCTTTTCCGAGAGAGCTTCATATGTTTTTTGTAGCTGTAAAGTTTGTGCATGTTTTTGAAACAACACAACACTATTTTGCAAAATGGAGAAGAAAATCATTAATCCTACCACTCATCATGTCTATTTTTCTCAGCCTGTTTTTCCTGTAGACATAAACAAGACATAGTTTTTAGCTGTTGTAGTGCCTTAAAACTGAGAGTCTTGTTTCTAAGTGACTGAAACCTTAGTGCCTGGGCTTGCGAATGGAGGAAATCTTTCTCCTTCTTTTGCTGCAGTCTGTATCCCCCTGCTCTAGTCAGTTTTGGGTAAAAGGACGATGAAGGCGTTGAGGGTTCTTGTGCAGCCGTGGGATCCCTGGGAAGGAGACTCAAGCTGGAGGCAGTAGGATGTGGCAGAGAATGCCTCCTGGAGTCCAGAGAGCTGTTCTCCTCCTGTCTTGTCACAGACTCTTAGGGTGACCTCGGAAGGTCACCCACTACCTCTCTGGGGCCTTAAGGGGTGAAATTGGGTGACCACTAGGTCTTTTCAGCTTTGACATTCTGGGATGCTTAGATTCTAATAGAATAGTGATTTTTTTTTTTTTTAACAAAGAAGAAAACCACATTTGTCTCTTCTCTGTAAAAGAGGCTTTAAGGTTATATTTCTGAAAAAAGAATACATTTTTTGTAGGAGAAAAATTGGTCAAATTGAGTCTTCCTGCCTGGTGAGTTAAATTAGTTAGATTTAAATCAAATTCACCCAGCCCTGCCCTTTCATCACTGGGAGATGAATCAGGAGAAATCTACCTTTGAAAGTGACCTGGATTCAGAAACATCCATCACTTTTTAGTGGACCTTCAGCATGTGGACTTTCCTTTGGGCTCTGTGTTTTCTGTTGATGCCCGTGAATGAAGAAAAATAATAGCCAGCATGACCCATTTAAAAAGAGTCATGTTTAGGAAAATGGAAAATAACTCAGATGCCTAGAAATTGGGGAATGATTAAAACTCTCACCTAGTATTAGTTCTATGAGGTCATCCTAAAGGTAGAATATCAGCTCTGGAAGGAACTTAAAGGCAGTCTAGTCCAGCTGGTCTGTGGCTGGACACCAGACTGGGTTCCCTAGAGGGTAGAATCTTGCTAAAAATTCAGGTCCCCAGGCCCCATTCTCAGGAGGTTCATTTCGCAGGGCCAGATGAGGCCTGGGAATCTAGATATTTGAAAGCTCTTCCGTTGATTATCATGGCAACTAAGTTGGCTTTGGTAACCCCTGATCTAGTCCAAACTCATCATAGCACAGGGGAGGAATCTGAAAGCCAGGGAGGGAGCGGGAGCAGGAGTTACCCACTGGCAGGACTGGGCCCAGAGAGGTGCTCTCAGGTACTCACCTTTGTCATATTCCCCTGAAAGTGGCAAATATGAAGATGGTGTCAAAACACCTAGATGCATCTTTAAAATGCTGTTAGGTGGTAGAAGTATATCCTGCATGATTGTAAATGTGTAAATAAGTATACCGAATGATCGAATGGGGAAAGCAACTTAGAGAAAAGTCCTCTCTTTGGGTACCATGACTGTTGGCAGTTTTCTTTCCTGTTGCTGTGAACTTGCTTGGAGAAAAAACCCAAACATTTAACAAATAATTAACATTTCAGTTAAGGTAAGAATGACATTCACTTTTACATATGAGAAGTCATACTTCTGGGATCTTTTCAGTGACTAACCCCCATCCCATGGCCAGCCCTGAACCTAATGAGGTCAAATATTTTAACATCATTTGGGTAGGAACTTTTACATTTATTTAACTTGTGAACAAAAGATGGGATTGGAGACCTTGTTACCCTCTTGTGTTTCTTCTCAATGTAATTAACCTAATTCTCCCTCCTGTTGGTGGAGTGAGGAAGGAAAGTAGGTGGCCTATTCATAAAACTGGTACATCCAGCACTCCGCATCCGGCGGGGATAGGCACGAGGTGCCAGGCCTCGGGCCAGGTTCAGATTTCACGCAATCTCCCAGGCCCCCGTTATTCACAGATAAGGAAGCCGAGAGTCAGAGGCTTACAGAACTTGCCAGAATCCCAGAGCCAGTGTGTGCTAGAGCTGAGATCAAACTGGAAGACACCTGTCTCCAAAGCCTACCATGTCTTCTCCACCGGCCACCGACACATTTCCTGGGCTGGGCTTTCTCTGGAGGAGAATGAGGAGAGAGGAAGCGTTGGAGAAAGAATAGAGCAGGCATGAGTGGATGCCGGTCTGGCATTATCAGGTACATATAAAATTACTGAATCCCAGTGTCAGATGCTAGAAGGCAGGGATTCCCAACAGATAGCCACCCCACTCCTACTTGGTCATTCCCAGTGACGGGCAGCCCAGTCCCTTAAATAAGCCCTCCTCCTAGAGGTGAGCACTGTAGAACAGAGATGGTGTCTAGGTCTTCTAGTCCCCAGCTCATTACCTATGTTCATTCGATTCATTTGGGAGCATAGCTGATTACAGAAAGGGTCTTTATTATTCCTTATATCCCACAAAATGTCCTCCCTACTCCTTCTCCTCATTGTGCCTGGCTCTGCACTCTGGGACAGATCAAGGGTGATCCCTGGATGGGAACTCAAGAGACCTAGGCTCTAGTCCTTGAGAAGGTCACACAACTGTTCTCAGCCTCAGTTTCCCTGTAGATAAAAAAACATTGTTGATATTATTGATCACTGAAAGCCTACATTTTTTTAAATTAGTTTTTTTTTTTAGAGATGGGGTCTTGCTATGTTGTCCAGGCTGGTCTTGAACTCCTGGCCTCAAGCAATCCTCCCGACTTGGCCTCCCAAAGTGCCAGGATCACTGGTGTGAGCCATTGCACCTGCCCTGAAGGCCTGCTTTTTGAGCCTGCCTGAGGCCAGAATGGGTATGGGAGGGCCCTCTTGGACATAGTCCTCTGAGAACCCTGCTAACCTTGGGACCCTTTGCCAGCCCAGTGCTGGCCAACCTACTTAAGGCACATTGTAATACAAGAAAGATAATCTTACGTAACGTATAGGTAGGGGCCTGAGAAAAATGTCACCCAAGACCGGCTGAGCCAAGACTTCCTATGATGTTTTTCAGATGATAGCTTTAGGGATTTTGAGGATGTGTCGGAGTCCCCAAGACCACCTCCAGGTTCGATAATTTGCCAGAAGGACTCACAGAACGGAGCATCTAGTTGTACTCACGGCTGTGATTTATTACAGCAAAAGGACACAAAGCCAAATCAGCACAGGTAAAGGCTGGGGGGAAGTTCCAGAGGAGACCAGGTGCAACCTTCCAAGAGCCCTCTTCCAGTGGAGCCACACACCGCGTGCTTAATTCCCCTGGCAATGAATCGTGACAGTGCTGTGAAATGTCTTCTACCAGGAAAGCTCAGCAGAGTCTCAGTGTGCGAGGTTTCTACTGGGCACTGGCCAGTAGGCACCCTCTACCTAGCACACCCAAAGCCCACAGTCCCACAAGCAAAGCAGGTGTTTAGTATAAACCGTATTGTTTGCATGGTTTATACAATTTAGGCAGAGTGAGCCACTCTTGTCAGGGAGTGGTGGGAACTCTCTTGAAATCCAAGTTCCCAGATGCCAGCCAAGGCCAACGTCTACAGCAGGCCTTTCCGGGGCACAGTCTCAGACCTGCTGTGTTAACCCTTTTCGGCACAGAGGCGGTTTTGCACAGTGGCCGTCCACGATGACCCTGGAGCCAGCCTGCCTGGGTTTACACCCTGGCCTGCCATTTGCTAGGGAGGTAATTGTGGGCAGTTATATAACCTCTCTGTGCCTCCATTTCTTCATCTATACAAAGAGGATGATAATGGTACCCACCTCATAGAGCTGGTGTGAGGATTACATGAGTCAGTCTATGTAAAGCACGTAACAGTCAGTACCTAGCATACAGGAAGCACTAAGTAACACTTACTAGCTTAGCTGCTAGTATTATTCCTATTGTTGTTGTTATTCAAAGTTCAGTAGTGCTAAATATACATACATGGTTGTAGTAAGGGCACTTCCCAAAGGAATTGTACTCCCGTTAACAAGAAATATCCTGCCAGCACTGTGCCTGGTCCAAGGCAGGGCTGGGGAATGTGGCTTTTACGTACACAGGAACACTGAGAACCTTAGGGGTGGGGTGGGGACTCAGTTATTGATGGTGTCCCAAGCACTGGAGAATTCACCTGGAAAAAAGTGCTGATGAGGGTGGTTGACTGAGGGGGGAGGTTTGAAGGTGCCATCCAACTCCGTCTGACGACAGTAACAGAGTGAACCAGACAGCCTTCTTCTGCCTCCTTCCCGGTTCAACCAGCCCAGCTTCTGGTTCCAGGGATGCTGCCAGCTTGCTAAGTGACCTTGGGCCAGCCCTGTCACTCCCCAGGGGTGGACAAGGTGTTCCTAGTCCCCTCACTGTGACAAACTGTGCTTCTAGGTGTGAGATGGGTTCACAGTACACTGGTTACCACTTCAGCCTGCTGCATCTTGGGCTGTACTTTTACTACTGCCCAGGCCCAGTGAGACAGAACACTCCTACACAAGTTACACGAAGTGGGTTCATTACCAAAGATAAACAGCAAGGGACACAGAAGCCAAGGATTCATGACAAGCCAGTCTCTCAAGGCTCAGGAAAGCTGTCCGGGATGGATGGAGTCCTGTCTGCACATGCTCCACTTGCCCGGCAGCTGAGCCACCCCAGAAAGCAGCCGGCCCTGGGTTTTATCCCCTGGGGGCAATGTGTATTGCTGGGCTAAAGATGGACATCCTGTTTCTAGGGGAGACAGGACCAGAGCCTGGGCAGTTCTGGCCAGTTCCTCCCTATCTCAGGATGTCACTTTCCTAGCTCATGCTACGGTTATTCTTGAGAACCACGAGTGAGAAAGGAGGTGCATCTGGGTCAGTCCAAGGCCACCTGGAGAACTGTCCTGCACCAGGGGCCTCTCTGGAGTGGAATCTGGGTTAATATACCGGCAAGTTCCGAGGTCCCCATGTTAGAACCCAGGTTTCCTTTTAGACTGACCCAGGCAACCTGGACGTGCTTCAGTTCCTGACCCCTTTTCCACAGTCTTGTCCTTTCTGCTCTTTGCTGCCCACACTCTGTGTATGTAACGGTCACCATCTCTGCTTTGGAGGTTGCAGTTATGACAGGGTCAGTGACCATGTGTCTATGTCTACCCGTGGCCAGGAACGGCACTGTCCTGGAAAATGTGGTTGGGGGGCCTCCGCACCATGACTATCGCTCCAGACCCGTCTTTTCCCCACGATGTGCCAGGGAAGGTAGAGGTCCAGATGCGTGACGGGATCTGCTGTCCAGATGACAGTGCAGTGAGGGAGACAAGGCAGGCTGCACTGGGTGGGATGCTGGGTTGCAAATGATAGAAACTCAGTTCAGACAAACTTCCGGAGGCAAAAAGGAATTGATTGGATCAGAATGGACGTATTCAGGCTTTGGGGAAGGCTGGCCCCGGAGGCTTAGACAACGTTACCATGACATGGCCCCCTCTCCCTCCCTTCCTCTGTGTTGGCTGTGTGTTGGCTCTTGCAGCTCCTTTTGGTGGCAACTTGGCAGCCAGCAACTTTCAGCAACACCAGCAAAAAAGTGATTCTTTTTCCTAACAGAGTAAACAAAAGTCCCCAGATGAGCTTCCGTGGACCTACTGGGGTCAGTGCCCACCTCTGCCCGCCCGGTCACTGTGGCCACAGGGATACAGTTGGCTCTCATGGACCGAGAATGGCAGAAGGGTTGTTCGCCACGGAAGATGTGGGTTCTCCTTCCAGGAAGAAGAGGGTACGGATATTGAGCTAATTCGGTCTCTCCCCTTAAGGAGCTCACAGTCTTGTTGGGGAAGCAGACACAGAAACAGACAGAAACATAAGAAGTGGCTCCAATTAAAGTAAAGGTACAATGGAGTCTCTGTGCTGTTTAAATCTTTCTATCAGTGAACTTCAGGAATAGAGAGGAGGGAGGATTCCACTACACCAGTGGAATCTCGATGCCTGGTGTGTGTGCGCGCGCGCGTGTGTGTGGACCCGTGTTGAGGATGGTGGAGTGTGAGGACAGATTCCATGTAGAAATGACTTTTGTCCTGAGGCTGCCCCACCCATGTCCCTTGGTCACTCACTGTGCCCTTCCATGCTGCCCTGGCAATGTCCATCTGCCAGCACCCGGCTGCAATGACTGGCTGGGTGGGCGGATGAGCATCTGGGCTCCCTCGCTGCCCAGCCGCCGCCAGAGCTGCAGGTGCTCACAGCAGGAGGCGCTCAGCAGTGCCGTCTGCACTGGCTCCAGGTCCTTTTCTTTCGCTTCTCCGTGTCCTTACCCGGGCTTCTTGGGGTCACCTCCCAAATAAACTTCCTCATCCCGAGTCTGCTTCTGGGAGAAACCAGCTAAGGCAGCCTGGACAGATCCAGATAGATGGAGGTAGCTCGGGGAGAGACGGGGAAACCACGCAGAAGGAGGGATCGTGTGAGAAGTGTGGAGACGGAACAGGGACCACAGAGCAAGAAGAGGAACAGGGAATTCAGCCTGGTCCAAACAGGCCCTTTTCAGGTCTTTTTGACTGATCCACAGCAAGATGTGCATTTTTTAATGTTATGCAGTGCGTTCACACCTACACACACACACACTCACACACACACATCTACGACAGAATTTTCAGGAAATGAAAACTTCCCATGTACAGCGCACTCCTATTGTATTCTATTTCATGAAAAGTTCCACTGAAGACCTGCTAAATTCATTTGATCTCTCACTAATAGGAAGGGATTTGTAGTTTGGAAAACACTGGGTCAGAGGGAAGGGTGTAGGGATGGGAGGAGTGGAAGATGAGGGAGAAAGCTAGGTTGGAGCAGACCTCAGAGGAGCTTGATGGTCCAGCTGAAGTATTGCACTTGGCTCTGGAGCCATGGGGAGCCGTTGCAGGCTTTTGAGCAAGGGCATGATGCGTTCCTAGCTGAGCTTCAGGCAGATTCTTAGGACAGTGTGGGGGATGGGCTGGAGGAGGCACAGAGACCCTGGGGAGCCTATCCCTATGGTCCAGCTGAGAAGCTGTGGGGTCTCCCTGGGCACTGGGGCGGCGCTGGAGAGGCCGGAGCAGCCTGGGAGCGGGTGGACCTCAGGGAAGACGGAGGGAGGAGAGAAAGAAGCCTCGGTTCCGGCGAGCTCTCTGGGAGGAGGGTGGGGCCATCGCCTTCCTCGGTTCTTGATGAACTATTTATCAGGGCATGAAACTTTCATTAATATTATTCTGGTCTGAGAGTCCGGAAATGTCATAAAGGACTTGTTGAGTGGTCAAGCAGCTTGTACTTAATGCGTGCTGCAAGCAGAACTGTTCCCAGGGCTGCCGTAAGTGGGACGTAGCCGTGCTGAAGAAGCCTTGCTTTTTGATGGATTTCATTCTTAATGACTCCTCGAAGCGCCCCGGTTCTTCCCCTGGGTGAGGCCGTCGGGGTCCCCCTAGCTCATCGACCTACTTACTGTCCGATGAATGTCGAGCCGGGCTGAGGGCTGCCGGGTGGTGCGGCCTTCTCTCCTTTCATTCCAAAAACACTTACCTGGCCAGGGGCCCCGCTGGATGCTGAGGATGCTAATTTTGTCCCTCCCCTTAAGAGCTCACGGTCTTGTTGGGGGAAGCAGACAAAAACCAAACAGAAACGTAAAAAGGGGGCTCCAACTGAAATAAAGGCTGGATGGATTCTCTGCTCTGTTGCAACTTGTGCAATCGATGAATTTCAGGAGCAAAGATAGAGGGAGGAAAGGGAAGTGACTTCATGAGCGGCAACTATGTGCATGCTATTAATAGTTGCTTTATGTGCCTTGGATAGCTTATGTCTTAAAATAATTGAATCGGTGTTTTATGGGTCCATGGACCCCCATTAGAATGACGTGGGGGCACAGGGAGGGTGCATTAAAACACAGATTCTTGGGTCTTACATCAGACCTATGGAATCAGACTCTGTATGTGCTTGAGTAGGGGTGGAGGCGAGAAGGGGGAAGCCCAGGAGTCTGCATTTTAACAAGGCCTATAGGCTATTCTTGTGTGTGCTAAAGTATGAGAATCACTGAGGAGGTGGATCTTGTTATCTGCATTTTGCAAATGAGGAAACTGAGGCTCCAAAAGTTTTAGGAACCCAGCCAAGCTCAATCTGTTAATATCTTACTCCAAATCCCATGCGTCAGACCCACAGATCTGCTCAGGCACCCTGCCCTGTCTCAGAACCTCTGAGCCTCTGCGGTGTGGTTCCTTGTGCCTTGCATAGGCTGCCTATCACCCACTCCGCTCAGAGGGAACCTCCTCCATGAAGCCTTCCAGGATGCCTTCCCACCCTCCCCTTCTCCAGGGGGTCAGACTTCTCCCTGCTCTGGATTCCCAAAGCACAGCTTAACTAGGATGATCCTTGTCTGTTTGTGGCACCTTTCCCAGCAGAGAGCACCTTGTACACCCCATGTATGCCCATATCTGGCACCTGGTAGGACTGTTCTGTCTGCGGTCCTTCCGCCTCGCTCAAGGAGTGACAGTTTCTGACTGGCGGGAAGAGGGGCATTGGAGCAGTTTCATGGAGGAGCGGGTGTGTGCGCTGAGCCTTGCAGGATGAGGAGAAAACGAGGCAATCCACCCCTGCATGCTGCCAGCAGGTTTACCCCGGCTTCGGTAGTTAGCAGCTGAGTGTAGAAAGCAGGGCAAGAGTCAGAATGTCCATGACTAGCAGAGTTTGTGAGTCTGTCCCCAGGCTCGGGTAAGGTTGGGGGATTGAATTCAGTTCAACACTGAGCCTTACTTGGGCACCTACTGGGTGCTGTAGGTGCAGTGATCCAAAGGTGAATAAGGCCCTTAGCAAGCGACTTCTCAGCTGTTTTGAGAAAATTACTATCAAATTGTTTAAACGTTTTTTATACACTTGGTTGTATTTTCAAAGGCTCAAAACTTCAAAAACTATTCAAGTAAAATGGAGGTCTTAAATGTCAAAATTAGTGGAATTAAGCCAAGAATCCCTTTTAAATGCAAATGAGGTGATTGCCAGGTAAAGAGGTGAGAACTGAGAGAGCTTCAGAGCCAGTTCCAGGTGCAGGAAGACTGCCTATCCCAGCTGCCACCGGGGTAGCTCTTTCTCTGGCTAGGAGGGAGCAAGTGCACAGTGGGTTTTCTCCCAGGCTGACCTGGAATCAGCAGACAGCGCCTCCTGAGGCAAGGCTGTGACCGCCAGGACCCTCGAGCCGGCAGCTGGCAGCGGAGATGCTGACACCACAGGTAGAGCATTGGCAGCTAGATCTCTGGGAACGGGCTCGTGGGTCGGGGGAGGGGCACGTAGGAGGTGCTTTCCAAAGCAGAGTGTGGGAAACCAGAATTCTCTTGAACCATCCTGAGTGGGCTTTGTATTTGAATTTTTTTCTCTGCATACGCAGGTGTGAAAGTGGTGGTTGATGATGAGATATGCAGCTGAAATTTATGCCAGGTTAATTAAGGTGTATTTGTAGGAAAAGTGTGTCGCTGCAAGGTGTGCTGTTTCTCTTCTTCCAGGGCGGTAGGGAAGCCACTGGGTCCGTGAAGTCCATTTCCAGGGCCATGCCAGCCTCTGGCAGCTGCCATCTTCATGGGCTTGATGGCACAGGTCAGCCCAAACGTGCAGCACACACAGTGGATGATTGGGTGACTGTGGCCTGTTTCTGTCACGACTGCTGGACTGTCGAGGAACAAGAGGCTCTGTGGGGTGAGGACACTGCTTTGAGACATCACAGGTGCAGGGCTGCCAGGGTCTCTGTCAGTGTGCCCTGGATGGAGTGACCAACTCAGCTGCACATGGGCCATCACGGACTCTTCTGGAAGGAGGAAAGAAGGCGTATGTGAGGGCGAGGGGTATGGAGGAACCACCCCTCGAGGGGCTCCAGGCCCTGGGCTCCGGCCCCATCTCCGCCTGCTTCTCTGTTCCCTTGGGCATGTCACTTCCTCTCTCTGGGTCTTATTCTCCCCAACTTTGACTTGTTGGGTTTGAACTTGGCCGTCTCCAAGCAAGCTTACAGCTCTGACAGTTTGATTCTGTGACTTTACAGTTGGACCAGAAGCATTTCTTAGGAATCCTAGAACAACCTTGGAGTAACTCTGTATAGCGATTATGTATTAATATTTTGTTCTGGGTCTTCTTTTCCAGATCTTTTCACCTCTTGTTCCCATTTTGTACTCTTCATTTTGCTCCTCATTTTCCTCCCTACCCTTCTTCATGAAGGATTTTGGAGACAAACAGACCTGGATTTGGACCCAGGCTCCACCACTCTGTGTGACCCTGGGCAGGTTATTTAGCTTATCTAAGCCTCGGGTTTTCTTATATGTCAAACAAGAATAAAATTAATATTTATCCTTCAATTATTAAGTTACTAAATGAGATGCTACATGTACACTATCCAGTACATCATCTGGCATAGGGGAAGTGTATTAGATTTCTCCTGCAGCTGGAACAAATGACCACAAACTCAGTGGCTTACACAAACACACATGTATCATCTGATAGTTCTAGAGGTTAGAAGCCCAGCGTGGGTCTCAGTGGGCTGAAACCAAGGTGTCAGCAGAGCTGCATTCCTCCTGGGGGCTCCCGGGCAGAATCTGTTTTCTTGTCTTTCCCAGCTTCTAGAAGTTGCCTACATTTCTTGGCTTTTGGCCCTCTTTTACCTTCCGAGGCAGCAAGGTTGGTTGAGTCTTTTTCACAGGGAAATCCTCTGTGCTCACCCTCCTGCCCTTCTCTTCCACTCTTAGGGATCCTTGTAATTAACTGCACTGGGCCACCTGAATAATCCAGGATCCCTCCCTACCTGGAAGCCAGCTGATCAGCAACCTTAATTTCATCTGCAGCGTGATTCCCCTTTGTCATGTGACCTGACATAATCACAGGTGCTGGGGATCAACATGCAGGCATCCTTGGGGAGTTCGTTGCTCTGCCTACCACAGTAAGCGCTCCATAAACAATATAAGGAACACAGGAAAAAGGAGGTAGAGGAGCAAAGGTTCTTGCAGCAGCCAAATATGTGTTGTCTTCCCTTTCCACATTCAGCATACTCAGAGTCAATAATGAAGTCCTGTGTGTAGATTTCACCTTCCTACCAAGGCTACCTGCCGCAGAAGGCTTGGACTTCACGCCCAGTCACTGCAGAGGCTGGGAACTTGGAGCACATCGACCCGGGAGGAAATCTTCAGTCCAATATCAGATTAAAGTTTGTAAGGGTCACAGCTCTTCAGAGTTAGGTTGGGTTGCCCTGGCAAGGAAGGAGCTCCCTGTTCTTGGAGGTGTGTAAGAAGAGGCCAGGGGAGCTAAGTGTCTCCAAATGTTCCTCCCCAGAAGAATCCCTGGGCTTTGCTACAGACCCACTGGACCAGAGTCTCCGGTGGAGGGCCTGGAACTCTGCATTTATGGGCAACTCTGAGCTAAGTATTTGGAGACATTTTAGCATGGGTTGGGGGATTGGCCCAAAGGACCTCTTACCTCTGAGATGCTTTGCCCCTGAAACTCTTGCTTCTAAAATCCATTTTGCTTTTCAAAAATGAAATGAAACGTCTGTTTCAGTCCTTGCAGTTCCTTCATGAGGGAATGACCTCTCTCCAAGGGCGTGATTGACTTTCCTGTGAGATCTTGGGGCTGAACCCCGAGTGTGCTCATCCTGAAATGACCTGAGGGCTTCTCCCCTTGTAAAGTGTAGGCGGACTCTGAGGGTCAGTGAGGGGAGGCGGCGGGCAGTCCCAGAAGCCACTGCTCTGCCCACAGAGGTAATTTTTAATAAATTCTTGGCCTTTCATTTTTGCCAAGTACCTTGATGGAGACTTGAAATTGGTTTTTCTTTCCCCAGTGCATTTTTTCATATGAACTTAAATTGCCGGTCTTTCTGGCATAACCTAATATGTTGCCATGCCACCCACACTGTTTTTCACAGTGGAGACAGGTGCGAAGCCTGAGACTACTTCCCAGGTGAGGTTTGCACACCCCCGCCTTGGCATCATTGTGGGAGCCTGTGGATGCTGCAGCCCAGGCCCCGCTCTGATGCAGGGAATCGGGATGTGGGCGTGGTAGGTGTGCAAGGGAGTTGGAGTGCTGGGGCAAAGCGTGGCAAGGTCGGGGTCGGCATGTGAAGCAGGCTCTACAGGTGATTTCTAATGCACACTCAAGTCTGAGACCCACCATAAATGCTCAGTCTCATGGGAAAAACCAGCTAAAGAGGGGATACTTTTACCCAGCCTAAGACTATCTTTGACTTCACCTTCTACTCTCATCTCTTCCTCTTGCAAATAAGCACATGTCCCTCCTACCCCAGCACACGGAACTTGTCCTCATGCCTTGAACACGTTCTGAAGAGTCACAATGCCTTGTCTTTGCTTAGACACTTCCTTCTAGACACTGATATTGTCACATCTGACTTAAAGGCTCAGCCTACAGACACCTCCTAGAAGCCCACTCTGATTCCCTTCCCCCAGAGGCTGTCATACTTCTTGCCTCCGTATGTGTCTTTCTCTTTGTTTAAGTTGGAGTATGACAGTTAATTGAGTCACGCTGAGAGTTCTAGGTAGTATTTCTGGCTTTGTCTCTCTCACTGTTGTTCTGGGAGTAACTCGATGGCAGTTACTCTCATTCTCTCTGCAGCCCTCCTAGCCCCTCCCCTACCTCCATCAAGCCCACCCTACCCCCGTGGCCAGCCCACACTCGGGCACCTAGGGGTCACTCGAGAGGTCTGTGGAAGGAAGGAACCGCTCTTCCGGAACTTGGGTCTTGTGTGCCCACCCAGCCTGGGTGGCTGTCCCCAAATGCCCTATGGTTGCTAGAAGCTCTGGGTGTGCCAGTTCTGTGAATCCCTGATGAAAATAGAGACAGCAGTATGCTAATCAGGGAAAGATTGTCTTTATAGAGTACAGCTGATAAGATCATTTGCATATTCTGGTTCATTGTTGCATTTCGAGTAAGTTACATTATTCTTTAAAGGAACTGGGGCCGAGTAGCCTTCAGGAAGATTTAGCAGGACCAGGGTGTCAAGAGCAGGCTGGGTCCCAGAAAACAAAGCCAGGCTGGGGAGGCAGATATTTTAGGTCAGTATAAGGAAGTGTGTTGACTGTCAGAGCTGCGGGGAACAGGAGCGGCCGCCCTGGAGGTGGGTAGGTCCAGGAGCCGCCTGCCCTGGAGGTGGGTAGGTCCCGGCCCTGGAGATGTGCAAGCAGAAGCCAAGTGAGGAGGGTGAGAGGGTGGGTCTCACACATTCCAATTCCAGAAGTCACTCATTCTTGGGCTGATACTTCCTTCCTTCAAACCCTGTGATGCCTACGCTTTTGATGGGCATAGGATAGTCTGTGATTTCCTAGGGCTGCCATAAAAAATGACCACAAACTGGGTGGCTTGTAAAATAACATAAATGTATTGGCTCACAGATCTGGAGGTTGGAAGTCTGAAACGAAGGTGTTGCAAGGCCCTGTTTCCTCTGAAGGCTCCAGAGGAGGGTCCTTCCTTGCTTCTTCCAGCTTCTGGTGGCTCCTGGTGTCCTTTGGCTTGTGACACCATCACTCCAATCTCTGCCTTTGTCTGCACATCTGCACATCACCTCCTTCCTCTTGTGTCTCTGTGACCTATTCTCTTCTTGTAGGGACATCAGTCACTGGGTTTAGGGCCTGCCCTACTTCAGGATGATTTCATCTCAAGATCCTTTACTCATTACATCAGGGAAGACCCTATTTCCAAATAAGATCATACTGTGAGGTTCCATGTGGACATGAATTTTGGGGGGACCCTAGTCAATCCACTACCAATAGGTATAAAAATTTCTGCCAGGGCAGCAGGCTCACATGTGGAATTTCCACATTCTTCTTGGTCAGGCCTCCTCGTGTGTCTCTAGACTGTGTAGTGTAATGTAATGCTTCTATCTAAGGCCCAAAGTCGGGGCCCCAGCTGGGAAGTGAGCAGACACACTTTCTCCCTCTGTGGTCAGTTGCAACTTCGTGCCTGGGTCGGGGTCCCACCTCACAGCCCTGCTGCACTTCTCTGGGTCTCTACCTGTAGGCCACTCTGCCCCAGGTGACAGCTGCAGAAGTGCACCTCTGCTGTCCCAGGAGTGGCGGGTGTCACTGACCGCAGCTCAGCGGCTGCAGGCCGAAGCCCGTTACCACATAGGTGCTGAGGCGTGTTTGCAGAGGACAGCTTGAGCCAGTCCGCAGCTGAGCGGGGCCACGAGGGCAGGCCCACCCCTGGGAGACGCAGGCCTCCTCTCACGGACGCCTTTGGCTCGAGGACTCCCCATCGGCCTTTCTGAGCACCCCAGGACTGCACTGTGGTGTAAAACTCCTCCACCTCCCTCCCTTCCCATTGGCCCGGCTCCTGCGCTCAGGTCAGACCTGCATTGCGGCCCAGGCTCTCCCAGCCCATTCCCCTGTTACATCTCCAGCACATCTAACCCTGTCCTGGCATCAGCCTCTCAGAGGAACCCGGCTAACCTAGGGATCAGTGCCTAGCCTCTCACCCTTCAGAGTTCTGAGAAGTGTTCTAGATGGCTCCTCAGCTGCCCGCAGCAGTAGCCAGCAGGACATCATACTCATATTCACTTTCCTTCTCTCCCTGTCCTCTCCCTGCTGCTTCCTGGGTCCCCTCTCTGCCCTCCAGCAGCCTCTGCTTGTAGGGAAATCCAAGGAAACACAGGAGCTACATGTTTGGGGGAACCCTAGATTTCCTCTACATTCTCCTGTATTTAAATTACAGAATCATAGAAATTTTAGACCAAGACCCAGCCTCATTTTCCAGATGGGAAAACATTGGCCCTGGGGAGACTCAGACATTGTCCTTGACATTTATTCTTTTGAGGGGGAAGGGGGTGGCGTGTCGTCTGATTTTTTAATTTCCTTTTGTCTTGCAGGATTCTAGATTTTCCCTCTTTCTCCCCCCACCCCTATCACTGTGTGAGTTCCTCCCCTCCACCACCCCCAAAAATTCCCTAAGACGCTCCCCACCCCTTGGTGGGTGATCTGCTCCACTTGTATTTTCCTCCAGTGTTTTCTTACTTAAAGTGAAGTTCCTTTTTGGTTTTCTGTGGGCTTTACCCCTGCCTCTAGCTCTCTCCTTTGCACGGTTTTCCTCAAACTGCCTTGTTCTCTGCACTTGTGCTCACTGAGATTTAGAGTTTATTTTTCTACTTCTAGGTAATTTGAGGTTTGGAGGATTTCTGTCTTGTAGTGGCATTGAGGGTGTGCGTTTTATGTGTTCTTATTCTTTATTGTTTTGTGGAGAAGACGTTGGGAGTTTGGGACTTAAATGGCTGTCATTTCCTTGACTGCCAGCACTCCCGGGCCCCTGGCAGTTTGGCTGCCTTTGTCATAGCCCTTCCCACACCAGGCTGTGGACCTCTGACCCTAGCGTTCTGGAGCCGGCTTGTGCTGGCTCATGAGAGCTGATGTTACGTTCTCAGGAATTTTTCAAATTGGCTGACGTCACTTTGGTTGCTTAGAATTGGTAATGATGGGAGTATTCACACCGTGGGTATCTGCAAACACTACAAACCACACCCCCCACCGCAGCTGGTTGTGAACCATCACCAGCACATGCTAGCTGTGTATGTGTGCGTTTCTCCACCAGCCTGCACTTCGAGGCTCTCCAGAGCTCCTTGCGCTGCTTTGCTCGTGGAAGACCCCAGTAAATGTTGAATGAATGAATGGTGCCTACTGAGTGTTCCAGTTGCTTATTGCTGTGTAACAAACCATCCCAAACTTAGTGGTGAAAACTCCCATTGTATTGTGCTCATGGGTTCCGCAGATCAGGAATTCGGACAGGACACAGCAGGGATGGTTTATCCTGCTCCATGGTAACTGGGACCTCAGTTAGGAAGACTTGTTGGGCTGGTTTAACTCAAGGCTGAGCTTAGCTGAGACTGCTGACCAAAAGACCTGCACACAGCCTTTCCATGCGGTTTTGGCTTCTCCAGCATGGTGGCTGGGGTTTGAGAGGGACATTGAGAGCTAAATAGCAGCTGCACAGCCTTCATGAAACCTTGTCTTGGAGGTGCCATGGCGTCACTCTCACCAAACTCTATCGATCAGAACAGTCACAAGTTGGCTCGGGCCCAGGAGGAGGGGACACAGACCCTGCCTCTCAAAGGGAGGAATGTCTAAGCGTTTTGGTGTCATGTTTTAAAACCGCCACACTGAATAAGCCAAAAAACATTTATTGAGCACCTACTACATGCCAGATACTTTACATACATTACCTCTACTTAAGGTATTATTATTTGCATTTTGCAGATTAGGAAACTGAGGCTTAGAGAGGTTCAGGAGCTTGCCTACAGTCACACAGCCATAATTGTGACCCTCCACCAGGACTTATTTCGTTCATTAGTGGAGGGCGCTGGAGGACACAAGGATAGATGAGACCCAGTCTTGCTTCACAGAGCACAGAACAAACGCAGCCTGGCATAGACACACCCCCGGGGTATCTTAGCATCCAGCCAGCTGGGGTTGGGTGTGAGCAACCACTTCACTGTTCCTAAAAGTCAGTCAAGGCAATTTGTGCTGAAAGTGCTGAGCACTTGCTCTTGTCCAGGCTGATTCGGCTTTATAACCTCAAGTCTGAAGTCAGTAGTGTGGAGTACTTTAAATTAGCTGTAAAATTTCAATCCAATTGCTAAACTGCCTAAATTATCAAGTTTGCTCATTGCTAGTTGAATGCATGCATAATTAATTTTTTTCTAATGTCTGGACTAAAAGCTGCTGAAATCAGATCTTTTTCTTGAATTAGATTCAAATGTCATAGGGAAGTATTTGGTTTTATGATGTAACCTAAAGCAGTGCAAACGTTTAAAGAATTCTTAGCTGAGATTTGTATTTGGGAGGGAAATGAGTTAGAGGACTCAACTATTTTGAAATTTAAATTATGTTCTTACTAATTGAGAGATGGACCTGGTCTCTATTAATGACAAATATGACTCATAGTACTGCCATGACTATTAATATTATGATCAGGATTAATAGCTAACATTTGCTAAAGTTTTTTAGCATGTAAGCTCTATGAGAACAGGGGGACTGTTCCATCACCTGTTTTATCCCCAATGTGTAGAATAAGTAGTTATTGGCACATAGTAGACACTCGATAAATATTAGTTGAAGGCATCCGTTAGCTAATGTGATCATAACAGCAACTCTGAAAGATAGAAACTTTTATTATCATTTTTACAGATGGGGAAACTGAGGCTTAGGAAGATTAGTTGTCTTTTGCAGGCTCACACAACCAGGAAATGTGGTAGTCAAGGCTCAAATCCAGATTTTGGGACTCCTTGCCCTGTGCTTTTTTCTTAAGTATATAGACACACCACTGAAGTTTATGGGGCATTTCTGAGTTGAGAATCCACTCAGTCTGATTTTAATGGGTATCATTGATAGTTTTTATATTAATGTAGCATTTCATGATGTTTTATTTACTCTCCAGTAGTTCTATACAATAGAACTTTCTATGATGGTGGAACTGTTCTGTATTTGCACTGTCTCCAATGGTACCTACTTGAAATGAATGGGGCTAGTGCAACCAAGAAACTGAATTTTTAAATTAAATTTAATTTGAATTAATTTAAGTTTAAATAATAGCCACATGTGGCGAGTGGCTACCAATGTTGGACAGTGCAGCTCTATAGTTTAAAAGTATTAGTAGGTTGGTGGTCCCTACTAATTTTATTCATTTTATTCAATGCTTTTTAAAAAAAAAACAAAAACAAAAACAGAGACTTGAGGACCAAGCAGAAAAGAGACTTCCCAGGGGCTTGCTGTAAATCAATAGCAGACACAGGCTAGGGTCCCCTGGTCCTGCTTCCCACCTTGGCTCTTTCCCTTTACGGGTGGTCTTTGATGGCTTGAAAGTTTAGTTTCCTGATTACCAGCAGTCTTCCAATTTTCCAAACAAATTTCCTTTGTTTTTCTTTTCTCTTTTGGCTGGGTTTTGATCATTTCTCTGACCTTCTTGCTGTTGAACCAAAGAAAAAAATATGAAAGGAAGTAAAAATTAGATATCCCCTCCCTTGGTAGGTCTTTGGGCTACTGCTCAGGCCCCTACAGCCCCCATGATGCTGGTGTCAGCTACCCAGCTACCTGTCTCCAGGTATCCACAGCCACACCTTGGTCATGATGAAAGCAGGGTCGTGGTAGTAAGCACCACGGAGTGAACACCACCTCCCTGCCAGGCTCATCTCTCTTTGAGTGGTTTTGCCTATTAGGTGGTGTGATCCTCGCTTTGCAGATGCAAAAATTAAGACCCAGAAATATTAGTATTATGGGGATTGAAGTCAAGATCTGACTGCAGATTTGGGCTTATCTGCCTTCTCTGGATGGTTCTCACCCAGTGATCATTTATGTCTGTTGTTCCAGGGTATCTGGACACTCCTGGCTGCCAGTCATAGGTACGGAAGCCATGCAGAGTGGTGTACACCATAACAAATTCATGGACTCACAATGAGAGGTCCAGAGGTAGAGTAGGGTTCAGGGTCAGCTTGATCCTGTAATAGGGCTAACTTACCCAGGAGGCACATGGATTCTTTTAAAGCCCACAAAAAAGTTTTCATTTATTTTAAAATAAGAAGAAAAGAAAAGAACTTGTAGGTTGGAAAAATGTTCTGATAAAATATTAATATACTCATCTTAATACCAATGCAGTATTAAAATGAAACAAGGGGCTCAGAAAGGCAAAACTTCCTAGACCCACTCAAGCCATCAATCAGGCAGCCTCCTTCCCGACTCCAGCGACCTTTTCTGCATAGTTCATTGGCCCAAATTTTCCAAGCACATCCTTCAGGGAATTGTGTGTTCTCATTGGCTCTCTCCTGAACTAATCACAATCCAGGAAAATGGGCTGAACCAGAATTCGTCTGGACTAGTGCACCAGTATTCCATACGCATGGCATCTGTACAGTGGCGGGGGCGGGGGGGGGGGTGACCCCAGATGAAAATCAGAGACTCTCACAAACTTAAAGAAAGGAAGGCGAATGCTGTGTAGGAGACCACCTGTGTCCACTACATATAGTTAAATATGTCAGTGGGCAGAGAATTTGACGCTATCCAGGGTATGCACAAAAGGACAGCCACTCCTTTTAGGTTTGGTTTCTATAATCTAGTGTGGAGGAAAAGAAAATGGCTTATAATTTAAGGAGCTCCCAGCAGTAAATGTGCTTGCTCAGGCTAAATGATTAGAATTACCTTAGGTATAAATAAGAGCAAGAAGAAATTTTAAGGTCGTCATCTGATCACTTTTGGTCTTTTCTGTGAAAATTATTATTCTTTATTAAAATAATAACATAAAGCTGAACAATCTCTATTTTCTCTTTATAAATAAAAGGGCACATTATTTTGGAGTACATTCAAAAATATATGCATATAAAATACAAATGAATCCTGTCACTCATTGTACCTCGACTTTTTGGTCTCTGTTTAGATGCACCTTAGTGTTTAGAACCAGGTGTGGATAGGAATTTTACCTTTCCATACTCAGAGTGGTTTCTTAGAATCTGAAGCCCATGGGATTTTACCCTTGATTCTGACTTAGACTCAGTTTCAAATTTGGTAGCAGATTTAACATTGATTGAGAGAGTGAGCCCGTCTTTTACAAGAGCAAGGTCTATAAGGACACAGTTGGGGGTAAGAGCAAAGTGGTTGTGCAGCTGCAGCCCCTGCAGGGGTGTGCGTGTGTGTGCGTGTGTGTGCGTGCGTGTGCGTGCACGTGTGCATGTGGCCTTTTCAGCTGCACAGGAGGAGGCTGGGAGACCTGCAGCTGAGAGGAAGAAGTTGGCCGGTGGGGGACCCACACTGTCATACTGCGAGCCCTTGCCCTGTCCTCCTAGGGAAAAATATCTCGAGAATTAGTTGGCAGAAGGTGTTGGAGGCAGGGCGGTGTGCAAAGGGCGAGAGATAAGATCCATTTTCAGGTGTGGTTTGGATCACACACAGAGCAGAGAGCAAAGTGTGATCGCTCTGAGGAAAAGTCAAGTATAGCGGTGGAGCTAATAGAAAAGCTTTGAAAAAGCAATGAATGTACTTTTTATATCAAGGAGAAAGAAAAAGGTGTTGCCACCTAAAGTGGGCAATTTCACAGCAAGCTCAAGTGTTTTGCAGCCAAATGGTGCCCTGGAGCTGGTAAAACTCCAGCAAATGCCCAGAGAAGCTTCTCACGTCAAGAAGTGAAATTCAAGGGAAGTTTGTAGCCAGTGAGCTGCTTAGATAATTAGCTACCCTTTCTTTTGCAATTTATTTATGTATTACTCTATACCACGTGACTTTAGGATACCTGGGGTGGCAGCAAAAACCCTAGTAGTTTGGAGCAGCAGGTTTGGGGTCGGCCCAGGTTTCCAGTTACTGCTTCTCTGAAACCTCCCTAGTCTTCCCCTTCCTCATCTGTAAAAGAGTGCTAAAATTAAAACAATTTATTGTTGGTCCAGGTGGGATACTTTTAAACACATGTAAATTGTTGTATCTTACATCTTGTAACTTTTCAAAGAGTCTATTCTGACTGCAACTTGTGATGGTGCTTAAGGAAAATTACATTTTTCTAAAATTCTCTGTTTGAGATGCATCCTTATCTGATTAAAAGGCATTTGGCTACAATTAAAAACAGAAAGTCTTCAAATAGTTTTTTTTTTTTTTCAGCAGAATGTCTGGCTGCCAGTGTCCAACTTTAGGCCCAATTGAACACGCTGATTTAAGACTCCTGGCTCTGCCATGAATAGCTCCATGACCTTGGGCAAGTTAACTTTTCATCTGTAAAATCAGTTTTTTCCTGGTAAAATAGAGGGGCTAGACTAGATGGTCTCTGGGGTCCCTTCCAGCTCATTCGGTTTGTGATTTTCGCAGTTGGCCGAGCATCGGGTTGGGGGACAGGAATCAAGGAGAATGGCTGTGGGATTTCACAGATCATCAGTCAGGGCATGAATCTTTTTCAAAACACCCTTGATAGGTGTTCATCTGTCACCTGCCCTGTGTGGACACTTCTGTGTGACAGAGCAGTTGCTACTTCATGAAATGGCCTTTCCCTGTTCAGCCACTTAAATTGTTGGTCACGTGTTCATAATGAAACTAGCAGAGCCATGAGGGGGACAGCTAACAAAGCCCTCTGGAATGTAGTATCCACGTGAGCATTCCAGGTGATTACGGCATTAGCCAGAAGAATGAACAAGAGGTTGGGAATAGCTTGTCTCAACTCTCTCGATCTCATTCACAGCACCCCAGGCCCTGAAGCAGCATCCTGTTTCTTGGGCACATGGTGACCATTCTTCCCCGTCCCCCACACTGGGTCCTGAAGGCAGGATCCTGGTGGTGCAGGCATCCTTGCTCAGAAGGGATGTGGCTGCCAAGGGAGGTGTCGGGGCAGGTCACAGCTTGCCGACTCAGTAGCTTATTTGTGGAGGAAGTTCAGCCGTCAAGGTGGGCTCAGAGCATCATTTGGACATTTGAAGTTGGGGTCACCCCTCCAAATTGGCCCATCCGTGGCTGGGGCTGACTACCCAGTCCCACATCCTTATAGCTCAGCTGCCTCATCTTCTTATGGAAGCGAATCTCAGAGACCATGAAACAAAGGAAGCGTCTGAGAAGGGTCCAAGGTCCTCACTCAAGAAAGGGAGTTTCAAACCCGGGTACCTCTTATTCTAAGGCAAGGTGATCTCAGTGGTGTCTCAGAACTCACTTCCTTGTAACTTCTCTGCTGGCTCAGCTCTCCAGGAGAATGCAGACGAGAAGTTCAAAGCAGAGGCAAAAACGAATGCTTGTGGACTGAACGAATCCTTCCTCTACAGGGAAAGCATGTTAGGCCATGGTACATGATGGAGCACAGTATACAACTTTATACAAACAACATGCAAAAGTGTGGTGTTTCTTCAAATAATAAAAATAACAGCAAGTACTTGTTTGGAACTTTTAATGAGCCAAGCCTTTTTAAGTACAGGTATGGACATCATCTAACTCAAATCTCATAATCGTAAGAGACAAACATTGTTATCCTCATTGTACAGATAGGGAAACTGAGGCACAGAGTTAAGTAACTTGCCTAAGATGACACAGATAGCAAGTAATAGAGCAGGATTTGAACCCAGGCTCTTAACTACCTCACCTAGACTTCACCTTTATTTTATTTTATTTTTTTATTTATTTTTTTTTTTTGAGACAGAATCTCGCTCTGTTGCCCAGGCTAGAGTGAGTGCCGTGGCGTCAGCCTAGCTCACAGCAACCTCAAACTCCTGGGCTCAAGCAATCCTCCTGTCTCAGCCTCCCGAGTAGCTGGGACTATAGGCATGTGCCACCATGCCCGGCTAATTTTTTCTATATATTTTTAGCTGTCCATATAAATTCTTTCTATTTGTAGTAGAGATGGGGTCTCGCTCTTGCTCAGGCTGGTCTCGAACTCCTGAGCTCAAACGATCCGCCCACCTCGGCCTCCCAGAGTGCTAGGATTACAGGCGTGAGCCACCACGCCCGGCCTAGACTTCACCTTTAGTTAACCAGGAGGTCAAACCCATTTTCATATCCTTTTTAAAAAATAATAGCTTTTTTTGAGATGTCATTTGCATATCCTACAATTTACCCATTTGTAGTTTATAATCTAAGGATTTTGGTATATTCAGAGTTGTGCAGCCATCACCACGATCAGTTTAAGAACAATTTAATCACCCCCAAAAGAAACCCCGAGGCCATTAGCAGTCACTCCTCGCTTTCCCCAATCCACCCGGCCCCTGGCAGCCTCCAGTCTGCTTTCTGTCTCTTTGGATCAGCCTATTCTGGATGTTTCGTAGAAATGGAATTATACAATATATGGTCCTTTGTGACTGGCTTCTTTCACTTCTTTTTAGCATGAGGTTTTCAGGGTTCATTTCTGAATCTTTGCCCACGCTGGTCCCACTGCCTGCAATGTCCCTTCTCCCAGCTGGCAGGGAACACTCCTCCTTCTGTTCTCCCATGGCCGCTACAAGCTCTCAACCCTGGCCACCCTGTCTAAGGCCTGTCCCCTGCTCAGGCTTTGGAGGAAAACAGACTTGGTGTGAATCCAGATCACTGCGTACTGCATGCTCTTTGGTAAGCCCTTAACCTCTCTGAGCCTCAGTTTCTTCATCTGTGAAATGGGCATAAACTAGCCCCTGTTTCTTGAGGTTGCTCTGAGAATTAGAGATTGGGCCAGTAGAATATGGACTCAATTCATCTTAGGCCTGTCCTAAAAATTCAGAGGAACCTCTGACATCATTGCTGTGTGTGAATTGTTGACAAGGAGTGATCCTAACCATACCGCCTCTGTGTAGAGCCTTCCGGTTTGCAGAGGGGGTCACCCTGTTATCCCATTTGACACTCTCAGCAGCCTGGTAAGGGGGCGTCACAGCTGCCCCAGAGAAGAGGCTCAGGATCTTCATCAAGACCCTCCCAGGAGGAAGTAGCAGATGTGGTTCCTTCCCAATCTCGAATTCTCTCTGCCCCAAGTCTCCCTCAGGGCAGGGCAGGGCCGGGCAGTGTGGCATTGTCCACAGAAGGGCAGTGTGGCTAGTCTGGAGCCCGGAGCTGGGCACTGAGGGCTGGGGGTGTCCTTGCCCTGAGTGTGGGAGCAGAGATGAATGTGGGGGTGGAGGTGGGGCAGGGAGAGGTGGCGACCTTTGGGGGTATGCCGTGTGGTACCTGGGGTGTGGGCTAGGTTTCAGTCGCCCCTGTGGGGCCCCCTGCTGGGGGCCTTTATATGTCATCCAGTATGTGCTGGCCCTGGTTCCAGGTTCCCAGATAGTGTCCTGGCTTGGCACGGGCAGTGCTTCCTGGGTGGAGCAGCCCGCAAAGCCTCAGGAAGCTGGGAGGAGGGGGGCTTCCTGGCAGTGACGCCAGGCCAGGTGATGGAGGAGAGGTTGTGCATCGCAGAAAACCCCGTGGAACAACAGACTTGTCTCTCCTCTGTTCTTTCCCCCAGCAAAACACACGGGGAAACTGAGGCCCAGAGAGAGAACAGCCCTTGCTCAGTGCCCCACAGCCAGTCAGTGCAAGCTGCCTTCCGGCCTGCACTTGGTTCGGGGCTCCCCACCGTGCCCTCCTCTGTTCATTCTCACTCACCAGCCCCGGCCAGCCTGGGCAACCCGTGCTCGCGCCTTCCTCTGCTGCTCCAGCGGCTCCTCGCGGCCTCCTCGTCCTTCCCCTCCCCAGCGACTCTCTTCCTCCCTTCCCTGCCCCCCCCCAGTCTCTCTGTCTTTGTTACAACCACCACCCACCTTTTGTTTAACATCTCATTTCTTTTCTACTAGAAGACAGTATTTGAACAATTAGAATAATTGAAGTTTTTCTCTCCTGCAATTCTGGCCAAAATATATCCACTGTTCATGGAACTGGAGCGAGACACCAGTGTCCTGGTGGGGACCAGGTTCTCTATGTTGGCCCACAGGGACCACTGCAGGCTGTAGGGTCCAGGCGTCGTGGCTCAGCCTGAACCCTTGGGCTGAGAGCCGTGGGCTCCCGCCCTGCCTGCCACATCCCCACTGCAGTCCTGCATGTGCCGCCTGTGAGATTCCAAGGGGAGGCCACCCTGGGGGGGCTGCCCTGGTGCTTCACTGGGATCCCGCCCAGCCCCTCCACAGCACCCGGGGCCACCTCCCACCTCCCCTGCCTTGCCTGCCTCAGCCCCTGCTTCCCTGCTTCCCCCGCCTCCCTACCTCAGCCCCTGCTTCCCTGCCTCCCCCACCTCCCTGCCTCAGCCCCTGCCTCCCCTGCCTCCCTGCCTCAGCCCCTGCCTCCCTGCCTCCCCCACCTCCCTGCCTCAGCCCCTGCCTCCCTGCCTCCCTGCCTCCCTGCCTCAGCCCCTGCCTGCCTGCCTCCCCCACCTCCCTGCCTCAGCCCCTGCCTCCCTGCCTCCCCTGCTTCCCTGCCTCAGCCCCTGCCTCCCTGCCTCAGCCCCTGCCTCCCCTGCCTCCCTGCCTCACCCACCTCCCTGCCTCAGCCCCTGCCTCCCTGCCTCAGCCCCTGCCTCCCTGCCTCCCCTGCCTCCCTGCCTCAGCCCCTGCCTCCCCTGCCTCCCTGCCTCACCCACCTCCCTGCCTCAGCCCCTGCCTCCCTGCCTCAGCCCCTGCCTCCCTGCCTCCCCTGCCTCCCTGCCTCAGCCCCTGCCTCCCCTGCCTCCCTGCCTCACCCACCTCCCTGCCTCAGCCCCTGCCTCCCTGCCTCAGCCCCTGCCTCCCTGCCTCCCCTGCCTCCCTGCCTCAGCCCCTGCCTCCCTGCCTCCCCCGCCTCCCTGCCTCAGCCCCTGCCTCCCTGCCTCCCCTGCCTTGCCTGCCTCCCTGCCTCCCCTGCCTCCCTGCCTCAGCCCCTGCCTCCCTCCCTCTGCTCTCACATGTCCGCACCTGCCAGGCTACCTCCCAGGGCAGAGGGGGCCTGGCCTCCACAGTGCTGTGATGCCCTTGAATCCTGGCTCAGCCCTTCGCCCGCATGCAGCCTGGGAGTTACAGAGCTGCTCCGCGCCTCAGGTTCCCCATCTGAAAAGTAGGTAAGAAGGGGGCGGTGATCAGCAGCGTAACGGCCCCCAAAGGCATCCATGTCCTCATTGAAGAACCTGTGAATGTGTCGCCTCATGTGGGGAGAGGGCCTGGCGGAGGGGGTTAGGTGAAGGACCTAGGGACGGGAGACCAGCTGGGGTTATCCAGTGGGCCCGAGGAATCACAGGGGTGCTTAGAGGGAGGCAGGAGAGGCAGAGCAGGCTGCACTGCTGGCTTTGAAGGTGGTTGGAGGAAGGGGCCACGAGCCAAGGCTCACAGGCAGCCTCCAGAAGGTGGGAACGGCGAGGGATGGATCTCCCCCAGGGCCTGCAGAAGGAAAGCAGCCTGCTGGCACCTTGATTCCAGCCCATTGAGAGCGCTTTTGGTCTTCTGACTTCCAGAACTGTAAGATAATTATGCATCTTTATACGTTTTTTAAAAAAAGATTTTATTTATTTTAGGGCTGGACATGGTGGCTCACACCTGTAATCCCAGAACTTAGGGAGGATGGGGCTGGAGGATCACTTGAGGCCAGGAGTTTGAGACCAGTCTGGGCAACATAGTGAGAACCTATGTCCTTATGTTTTTCTCTTAAAAAAAGAAAAAAAAATTAGCTGGCCATGGTGGCACATTCCTGTAGTCCCAGCTACTCCGGTGGCTGAGGCTGGAGCATCACTTGAGCCTAGGAGTTCAAACGAAGGAATGAGACCCCATCTCTAAAAAACCAGAAATGATAAAAAGGACTTGATTTATTTTAAAGACAATTTTTAGAGTAGTTTTAGGTTCACGGAAAAATTGAGAGAATAGTAAAAAGATTTCCCATCCACTCCTTGCTCCCACACATGCCCAGCCTCCCCCATTACCAGCATCCCCCGCCAGGGTGATACACTTGTTACAGCTGATGAACCTGCATTGACACATCACTATCACCCGAAGTCCAAAGTTTATATCTGGGTTCACTCTTGGTGGTGTACATTCTACAGGTTTGGACAAATGTATAATGACATGCACCCACCATTGCAGTACTATTCAGAGTGTTATCATTGCTCTCAAAATCTGCTGTGTTTGTGTCTGTGTTGTTTTGAGCCACTAAGTGTGCAGTGATTTTTACAGCAGCCATAGGACACTAATGCAAGACCCTACCTTACCACCATGAAGAGTAAAAGAGGTGACGTCAGGGAGTACCTCAGCAGGGCAGGTCATATGGTGTTGGGGGCCACTGCAAGACTTTGGCTTTGACTCCAAATGAGATGGGCGCCGTGGGAAGGCTTTGAGCCGAGGACTGACGTGGTGGACACGGGGTCTGACTGTGAGCGTCCTGAAGACAGGCATGGGTCTTAAGCAGCCTTGCTTCTCTTGCAACTTGCCCAGACTGCGGCATGTAGCTGGCGCTGAACACTCATTTGTTCTTTCCTTCCTTCCTGTCACAACTGGGGACTCTGGTTTGGTGGTTATAAAATATGTGAGTTGCAGATGGGATGAAGGAAGAATGATCAAGTTCTTGAAACACAGAAGATACTGCGATAATTATAATATTTAGGTTGTTAAAAAATGCATTTTTTACTTGGGATCACTGCAGACTTCTCTTTTGGGTGGCAAGACATGCTTTTTTGTCTTATAGTCAGGTATTTTGATTTAAAAATTGTGCATTTTTCATGCAAGCCCATAGGGAATTGATTTGCAAATTCTTGATGTGACTGATGTATCGTATAGATACACTTGCATTCCTTCTGCATGAGGCTTTCAGCACCGGATATCTGTAGGCACGTTATTACGGGGAAGCATTGATTTTCGCCTAGTACAATATGCCTTCTCTTTGAGGAAATGAAAATCATGACAAATGAAAAGCCATTTTTCAAAGTGACTTTGATTCTTGTAGTTTATGATTCAAAAATGAGACCTGGGAGAAGGGACCTTAATTTTCTGTGCTAATTATTTGGCTCCCATTGGAAAGGAGCATGTTTCTATCGAAGAAGCCCTTAGTAGGCCCACGGAGTCTGATGATAACAGTGGCCTCGGTCATTCTGCAAAGTGCTTGTCAGGTCACAGCATGCTTCTCCGTTTCGCGTGTCATGAAGATGAACAGCCTAATGAGGCAGAGGGCTTGTATTCCATCGCACAGTAGGGGGACAGAGGCTCTGAGAAGCAGAGTCACACAGTAGGACACAAGTCTCTCCAGATTTGATTGGACATTCAGTGGATTTAACTAGGCAAGACGAGTGTTCTCAAGGCAGGAACGGGTGGAGAACCGCACGATGCTGATGCCATGGTTACAGAATAAGAGCTTGGAATTGGGTGCGGGGGGTGGGGGGGAATGACAGTGGCGGCCCCTCGAGTCCTGGTTCCTTCTGTAGCCAGCTGGATAACCTCAGCCAACCTGTTCAACCTCTCTGAGCCTCGAGTCCCCTCTCTAAAGTGAGGATAATTGTCCCCATGCTGCTCACCTCCCTGGACTGCGTGCATTCAACAGGAGATAATGGAGAAAGTGCTTCATAAATTGTGAAGGGCTCTTTATAAGCTAAGGGTAATTGTTGCACAGATAAGAGCTTTGACTGTAGAGTCTATAATTTCTGCAACATTAATAGCAATAATAGCTTTAAAAAAAAAAAAAAAAACACTGAGCCATTACTGTGCCTGCTGTTGTGCCCAGAGTTTCCCATGGATTGTTACATTTCATTCTCATTATGGCCCTGGGAGTCAGGCACCGATATTAGCACACCCATTTTGCAGACAAGGAAACTAAAGCTCAGAGACATAAGGTAATTTTCTGAGAGCCATACAGCTAGTAAAGTGGAATTCAAACTGGAATCTGTGTGACTCCAAAAGCCTGTGACCCTCAAACTGCCCCCATCAGAGTGATCGTGGGTGCTGAGACGAACTAGCGCAAGCCCTTGGTCACAGAGGATGCACGTACCTGCAGGAATGAAGCATGAGGCCCAAGGTTACCAACACCCAAGGGCTCAGGGAAGATTCCAACCTAATTCTGAGAGTTCCTTCTTGCCTCCTCTGCTACCAAATTATCATCTACTTTTTTGTCCCTGCTTGCCCCAGAGGAATGTCTTTTTTCCATTCCATTTAAAAATCAAGGGGTGTATTGGCAAAGAAACATTGGCAACCAAATGTAATACGTGATTTTTTTTTTTAAATATATAAAATATATTTTTGGAACAATTGGGAAATTTTAAATATGGATTTTATTTTAAATAAATTATTTTAAAATATTACTTTTTAAAAGTATATAGTAGGAATGTATGTAGGAGAGTGTTCTTATTCTTAGGAGATACAGCTCAGAGTATTAGGGGTAAAGTGGTCTTGTGTTTACAAACTGCATTCAAATAATTCAGAGGAAGTGGGGGAGAGAGAGAGAGAGAGTGAGAAGTAGATGTGGGGAAATATTAATGATTGGTGAATAGATAAGAGGTATATGAGTATGAATTGTACTATTCTTTCAGCTTTTCTTTCATTTTGAAAAAAATAAAGTAAAATGTAGCAGTGGAGGGAAAATGAATCAAGGTTGGAAAAAATTGGCATTTGCTGACCACCTTTTGTGAGCCAGGCGTTCACAAGGTATTAATACTATCTCACTGGTTTCTCCCAGCCCCTCTTTAAGGTAGGTGTTGTTACCTTCATTTTGCAAATGACCCAACAAAGCACAGAGAGGGTAAGTGTCCCACACAAGGTCACACAGCAGAATGGCGAGCTGGGGTTTCTAGGCAGGTCTGTGTGAAGCTTGTGGAGCTTTCAGCCAGCCCACAAGTCAGCTCTCGTCTCTCACCCACACTGTGACCCTTCCTCTCCAGGCTTTTTCACGGTGGAGACGCGTGCGGAAATTACTTTTCATACCCCAACGGGAACCCTAAAGGCTCAGTAGAAAACACCATACACTATTACTCAGGGCCTTCAATCAGAAGCAAGAAAAACAAGGAATTCCAAGTATCAAAAGCTTCCTGCGCTGCCCAGAGTCCCCACAGGAAGGAGAGTTCTGGAAAAACAAATGTTGACATTTGACACCACAGGAGCACCAATTTAAAAAGGCACTTTAAACCAAAATTGACTTCACAAAAATCAATATTGAAAAATCAGACTTGGATTCCGATGAAATATCAGTCTCTTGATGTTTATTGACTTGGGTAAATGTTGGCATTTTACAGCCCAGAATTAAAATAATAGAATTTTAGAGCTAGATAAGACCACTGAGATCATCCTGTTACCTGCTAATATCTCTTTCTGGGCTCTACTTAATGATGTTGTTTTTATTATGTTTAATTCCCTTTTTTATCTTTGTTCTGTGGGCACAAGGTCTAATAAATATTTTATTTTTTAAAAGAGCCAGACTAGGCTTACACAAAGCTGTCACTTTATAGAGGAGGACACTGTCACGAGGAGGGGAGTGACTTGCCTGATGTCACAGGCTGGGGTCCACGCTGGGATTGGATGCCTGGGACAGTCACACTGTGCCTCACTTCCTCCTGATGGCCTTTCTTTCCCAGAGTCCTTCAGTCACGATCTCATGCCAAGGAACAAGGAGCTGTCAGGGATGGCTGGTTCACCACAACCTGGTGGCCAGGTGGGAACCATGTTAAGCAGATGTCAACTGGAGAGAGGGGATTGGGGGGCTGGGAAGAGAGAGAGACAGACACACTCGGGAGAGAGACAGAGACAGGAAGACAGAAACAGAGAGACAGAGATACGCAGAGAAAAACACACATAGAGATAGAGGCAGGGAGAGTCAGGCAGAGACAGACAGACAGACGCAGCAGACATTGTTTCCTTTGGATGGAAGCATCTTTTATCATTGTTTCAGGATGAGATGCAGAACACGTCATTAAATTAGAGATACTATTGTTTCATCCTAACGTGCTTTCATCTGCCTAATTAAATACTACGCACAAACCCCCAACTATTGTGATCAAACAATCCCCACAAAGTCAAGATTACAAAAAGGGCACAAGACTAGTAATTATGCCAAATGTGGCTCCCCTTTCGAAGGCCCCTGTTATTAAGCCATTTAGAGGGATGTTGTGGAGTGAAGGTGCATGCCCTCCCCGAGCTCTGACACCAGAGAACTGGAGTCACAAGCTCACTCAGCCCCAAGGCCCCATGGTCGTGGGGACCCAGGCCTCTGACTTGGGTAAAAGTCACATTCCTTAATGATGCCAAGCATCAGAATAACAGTTACTCTTTTGAGCACTTCATATACACCAGGCACGGGGCTGAGTTTTTTGTGTCTCTTTTTTCTTTTGGACCTCATGGACAATAGGATAATTATCATCCCATTTTAACCGATGAGGACACCCGGGCTCAGACGGGTGAGGGGCTTGCTCAAGGTGACACAGCCTGTAGCTGGTGGGGCCGAAACTGGATGTGGGTCTGTCCGGCTGTAAGTGCAGCTCTGGCATGCCCCGCCATCGCTGCCCTTGGCCCCGTTCGGGTTCTGTGGTGACCCTATCCCTGCTGTGACTTTGGTGTTGGGTTTACTGGTCTCCCATATTCACAGAGGAGAGGTAAGGATTTCAGTGATATCGAGGTGATCTAATCAGAGAATCAAAGCCAAAGAAATTTATTTAGGGACCCGAGTTCTCTGATTGTGCAGAAAGTGCTGTCTCCCTTGTTATTCCTCCTGCTGAATCGTGGTGTTTTTGTGTGGTCTGCAGCAACGTATCTGATGTGTATGCTTTCACCATGACTCCAGCGAGCACAAAACTGTGACTATGAAACAAAAATCAGAAATCCTAGCGGCTCCTGGGGTCCGCAATCAACCAGTGTCCCCCGCTGTCCCAAGCTGCATTTGTACCCCCTCTTCTGGACGTCCTCACTCCTTTTCCGATTCTCCCACTTAGTTTCTCATGCTGCCTTTTATTTCCCGGTGCCGTTTCACCTCGTTCTCTGGAGCCTCCCCTCCCTCGGGGAGCAGCCTGGGTCTCGCTTCCCTTGGTGCCCCCAAGGGCCCAACCCAGAGCTGTCACCTGATGCGCGTTTGGTTTGTGACATGGTTTAGTATTCAGACATACACACGTCTGACAGGAACTCGCGATCATCCATCATAAGGAGGATTTATCGTGGTGAGTTGGGAAGTTGTTTAAATGCAATGCGGCACCGCGGGAAAATTCTAGGTCTCATTTATGCCTCTGGAATGTGAATGGTGGAGAGGGCTCTGAACTGACGTGCCGTGCCGTACCTGAGGAAGCCTGGAATGCAGGTATTTAGAGTGAAATGCGCTGTCAGAGGGGCGGTGACGCCTGGGTCTGCAGTTGGAGGGCAGGGAAATTTAAAAATGCCTAAATCAGAGACTTTAGTTTTAACATGTGAACAGTATATTCATACTTCAATACGTCACGTGCCCAGAGCACATGGATCCAGACAGCTCGTCTCTCCTGAACCCAGCCTGGAATCAGCAGGTCTCTGAACAGCGGAAGCAGAAGACTTTTCCTAAGATGCATTCGGTTCACATCCGGGAGCTCTGCTCAGGGCTGCTCTCAGAGCCTAGCTGTGCTTGTCCTGAGAACAGCTGTCCTCGCCAGCAGTGTTACCTTTGCCTCCCAGTCTACAGCAAGTCAACGAGCTAGGAGCAGGTGTGGGGTGGATGGAGTCAGGTAGCCACCAGCAGGAAGTGACAGTGACCACTCGACCCCAAGAGTGAGAGAGGAAAAAAAAGTCAAGTCAAGGCCTGAGGATTAAAGCAGCATTTGGGGACATTAGGACAGAGGGACAGAATAACACCCCATACTCTGTACCTTCTGGGGAGCCTTCAGGTATTCCTGGCAGGTCTGTGGCTTGATTTCCATAATCATCTGTTGGATTCGGTCCATCACTAACCTCTCTGAATCTCGGTTTCCTTATCTGTGAAATGGGATTAGCAATTGATTGGGTTGCTATGTGCCAGGCACTGTTCTCAGATCTTTACATGTGTGGATTTATTTGATTCTTACAATTCGCCATGAAGGAAGCTGAGTTGGTGACACTAAGGAGCGGAGGCACAAAGCAGCTGCCCAAGTTCACCTAATTCGCCAGTGACAGAACTAGGATTCAGAGGCAGCCAGGCTCGGGGTCACGTTCCTCACCTCGGCTTTCACTCTGGGAGCAGTCCTGTCCCGCCCTCACAGAGCTGGTTCAAGGGTTCAATGAAACATGTAAGAAGGGGCCCAGCGCAGTTCCAGGTGCACCCAGTGGTCTGAACGAAAGGATGAGGGCTGTGGGCAGTGCCATTTGTCTAGGAAAGCAGGGCGTCGACAGCGATTATTTCTGGAAGGTGAGATTGGAGGGAAACGAGAACTTGGCATTTCCCGCTTTATCCATTGTACTGTTGGAATTTTCTACAAGTATGTGTTACCTCGCAATTTAAAAAATTGTTCTTGGGAGGAAAAAAGAAAAATTGTAAACAATAAGGACATGTCTAAAACCCAAAGACATGTCTCAATGTGGATCGCATTTTAGAAATGAGTCTATCAAACACTACTTGGGGCACTTAAAGATAGACCCTCAATTATCTAGACCTTCACTTCCGTGGAACAGTCGATGCCATTTCTCGGGTCCCCTGTGGGCATTGCCTGTTACCATGCAGACATGGGCTCCTTTCCTCCGGGGGGTGACTCTGTGCCTCTCAGTCTCCTGCTGGGGTGTCCAGATCGGCTGCGTGAATGCTGGTGGTGCCCTCTGGTGTGTCCCTCCCCCTGCTAGGGGTGGGCGATCCGGAGGGGGATTGGATGGCACCCCTGCCTCAGGGGCCCCTCAGGTCAGGGGGCAGAGGGTGCCCTGCAGGACGAGCCTGGGAGCGTGATTCATTCTGGTGAGGGATCAGGGAAGTGGTGTGTCAGTTGAGCCTAGAAGGAGAAGGATTTTGATAGAAAAGACTGCAGGACAGAGAAGCTGTTCCGGGCTGAGAGAACAACACAGGCAGAGAGAAGTTTTATTTACCCTGAAAGTCTATTTCTGGGCAATGAGATCACTGAGACCTGTATTAAAAAGAGTCAGTCCCTGGATGAACTGAGTTTACACTCTCAGTTTACGGGCAGGCTCCTTAAGGCTGATCTTCATGTTTGCCTGCCTGCTTTCCCTGCTTCCCTCCCTCCTCCCTCCCTTCCTTCTTTCTCTCCTTCCCTCTTTTCTCCCTCCCTGCCTTCCCTCCCTCCCTCCCTTCCTTCCTTCCTCCTTTCCTTCCCCCATTCTTAGGGTACCCCGGATTTGCTTTCATCAGGTAAAGTAGGACACACAGACACAGAAATGCCTGTCACGAAGGAAGGAGTTCTTACTCAGAGACCCCTGGAAACAGGAAGAATGGCACCCCTTGCAGGCCATGCAGGTGTGCGGGAAGCGCCAGGTTGGTGGGGGCAGGGGGGTGAGGGGAAATGTGGGCCAGACCCTTTAGTGTGGTTTCCACAGGAGGGAATGGGAGACGCAGGGAAGCAGGTTTAGGAGTCACTGCTGCAGTCTGAATAAGCTCAGGGGGCTCTCAGGCAGAAGGGCTGTTTCTGCTTGTCTGGTACCTGGCCTGGGGGTGATTAGAGCAGGTGGGTAGTGGCCCAGAGAGTGAGAGCCCCCTAAATGAGATAGTTGGGGGTATGGGATTTGGACTGGTTGGTTTGCATATGACAGGCTCATGGTTGGGGACAGTTGTTTACTGTTATATGTCAAGGAGTGGCTAACCTGGGGGTGGGGGCAGTCCCTCCAGGGTCAGTAAGGCCCCAGGATGTCAAAGCATCAGAATACAGAAAGTAAGAGATGTGGTTAATCCTTCCTCCCTCCCTCCCTACTCGCCTTCCCTCCACCCCTTCTCAGCTTCCTTCTTTTCATTCTTCCTTCCTTCTGTATCACAAAATAGCGCAGACTGAAAATATTACAAAAAAAATTGCAACGATAAAAATAATACAAATTTTAAAAAATACAGTGTAACAACTATTTACATTGCATTAGGTATTATAAGTAATCTAAAAATGACTTAAAGTATATGTGAGGGTGTGCATAGGTCATATGCAAATACTGCACCTTTTTATATAAGCAACGTAAGCATCTGTGGATTTGGGTATCCAACAGGGGTCCTGGAACCAGTCTCCCACAGATACTGAGGGAATACTGGATTTTCAAAAAAACCTCAATGCAGCTACAACGTAGCTTATACCTGCAACTCAGGTTTGCAAATGTGAATATTTTCCCACCAGACCACATTTTTCAAAGAACAAGTGCATTGCAGATGCAGCCCAAACCACCTTTTCACCTCCTCCACTCCTATGTCCTCCCTTTCCCCACCACAGAAATAACTATCTGGAAGTCGGTTGTATTTTTCCCATCCCTATTTTTATATATTACTGCAGATGTACACGGCCATAAACAATCTATAGTATTTAAAGCTTCGTATAAACATTGTGCTGTATATAACACTCTGCAGCCCGTTTCGTTTTACTCATTTTAGTTTGTCTTTTAATAGGTGGTTTAAATTGGTTTGTGTTTATTGTGATTACTGACGTATTTCTACCATCTTATTTTGGGTGTTCCTCCTGCCACTCCCTTTTTTTCCTCTGCTGACGTGGTTAAACCCTTAACATTTTAGCGTACATTCTAAATTACATTTCTTTTTTTTTCGCTAAAATCTGAAACTATTCAGGATTTTTCTCCTCGACTGAATCTGATGAGAGTTGTAACACTGCCTAACACGCCACTAATACCTGCTTTATATCTCTTCTTGTTTCCTGGAATTTGGGCACCAAACATTTTAGTTATTATTAGTCTTGTCAACACGTTTTGCTCAAGTCCCTGCTCACCACTGTCTGTTGCACCCCATCCCTTCTTGGGGGCTCGTTTTCAAGGTGCACTCTGTGCACAGGGTGAGTATCAAGGGTGGTTGACTCTTGATATTTTGATGTCATAAAATGTATCTGTTTTCTGCTCTCTCTTGAGTAATAGTTCAGCAGGTTTCTGAATTCTAGGCGTACAGTTATTTGCCTTCAGAAGTTGGTCTTTGGGCTCTCTTGTTGCTGATGGCAAGTCTGCCGTCCCTCCAGTTATTGATTTGTTATAAATTGTCTTTTTCTGGTCGCTCTTGAAGCTTCTGTCTGGAAGGAGCTTCCTCTCACTCCCACGGTGTTCCCTGGGCCACATCAAGTCACAAGGCCAGCCCAGAGTCAAGAGGTGGGGAAGCAGACTCCACCTTTTGATGGGGGGAGCCACAAAGTCATGACAAAGGCCATGGATGTAGGAAGGGGTGAATAATTAGGGCCATTTTTGCATTCCATCTCTCACTCTGTTTGGCCTCCCCGTCCTAACACCGTGAGTGTGCAATTTGGCATGGCTGCAGCGGCGGACAGCAGTTGGGGACTGCACCAAAGTTGGTAGAACTTTGCTCCAGCTTTTTGCAAGAGTAGAGGATGCTGTTCCTTACCTGCTCTGCTCCAACTCCTTGCTTCAAATAGTCCCCTTTGCTTTGAACGTGGCTCTGGCCCCTGTCTTACTGGGGGTGCTAGAGTCTCTGTCACCCCAGAGAATTTTCACCACCAGGCACATCTGTCTGTTTTGCACCCACAGCCCATCAAGCCTGCAGCCTCATCTCCACTTACCACGTTGTGGGGTTTTTTTTCTCTTGAGAATTTTATCTTATTTTTGAGTAATATTATGTCTTTCAATTTTCTATTTTCGTATGTCAGCTATCATTGCTATGTGTTTGTTACAGCAGGGAGGAGACCTCAAAATGTGGATTTAATTTGCAATACCACCTTGGCTGAGATTCTTTTGTTTACTTTCTTCATAAAACAGCGCTTGTCACATTCTCCAGGAAACACATGAGGCTGTGCCAGCCACATTAGAATGTACATGATTGTGATAGTGAGAACAAAAGTGCGCACTCTCAGGGTTAGAAGGGGCCCTCCAGTGCTTGAATCCTTCCTAAACATGTCCGTCTGACACGTGGACAGCCTCAGGGACGGGTGACCTGCCATCTCTGCACAGCTCTGGTTCTGGAAAAGCTGTTACTGTTGTTCTTCTTCAGCTGGTGTCGGCCTCCCTGTAGCTTCTCTGCTCCGGCCCCCGCGTCCTAGTTCTGGTTCAGAACCAAGCAGACCACATCTCTGCTCTCTGCTTCCAAGAGCTTAGCAGCACTGTGGAGGCCATGCCTGGGCCTGAGTGGGTCCTTCCCCTGGCTGCACAGCTCCAGGTTCTGCAGCCAGAACTCGTGGGACGTAATCGGCCGTCCTCTCTCCGTACTGGCTGCCTCCGTGGACACGCTGCAGATTGCCCTCTGGCTCTCCCTGGGCAGGGCCTGGGTGGAGCCTCGAAGATGAGTTTGGGTAGAGCAACCAGAGACCGAGCAGGCCTGTCCCCCACCTCCTCCATTCTCCTGTTGGTGCAGCCACCAGCTACATAGCGAGATGAACTCACATGGCTCCTTGGTCAACCACCATTCCTTCCTTCGTTTGTTCACTCCTTGAGTGCACCAGGGCTGCAGCGGTGAACAAGCCTATCATGGAACTCGGGGGCCGGTGAGGCAGACAGGTGTAGTGTCACCACAGCCATGAGGGAGAGGCATGGTGGTGGGAGTGTACGTAGCAGGGGGACCTAACCAGATCTGGGGAGGCTTCCCTAAGAAAGTGGCCTGTGCTCGGCCTCATTTTCTTCACATTGCTGAATCCAGATTCTCAGGAGAGGAAATCTCTGCCCTGCCAGCTCATTGGTCCTTGACGTGCAAGGTTAAAGGTCAGCAACTAGCCTATGGCTTGCATTTACATACCCTGTCTAATTAGCTGTGCCTGAGATATACAGAGTCTTTATATTCCATTCATTCATTCATTCATTCATTCATTCCTTGGGTGTACTGGGAATGTGATGGAGGAATTCACAGCAATCTTTGTTGTTGGAGAACCCTAAGCAGGAATTACTTGGGGCAGGGATTGGAGGGGAGTGTCAGTGGTGTGGCAGCTCCGTGGCTGGAGGGAGAGGGCTCATATGAGGGGATGTGGCTGGAGCCTGAGGCATCAGGGCGAGCGTAGGACAAAGTGGGCATTGGAGGTGGCCGCAGCCACACAGTGCAGGGAAGTGTGGGCCGTGGGAAGGATTTTGATCTTCATCCTAGGCTGGTGTAGTGAGGGGTGTGAGAAAGGTCGGGCTGGCCACTGTGTGAAAGTAGCCTTGCGGGGAGTGGCAGGATGGTGATGTCGGAGGAATGGCTGGACAGAGAGACTTGAGAACAGAGTGGAAGGTGGGGGACAGTGATGTCAAGGGGGCATCTCGCATTTGTTTCCTGTGGCTGCTGTAACAAATCCCCACAAACCTGGTGGCTGAAAACAACACACATTTTTGGACGCCAGAAGTCCAAAATCCGGGTGTTGGCAGGGCCAGGCTCTCTCTAAAGGCCCCAGGGGAGAATCTTTCCTTGCTTCTTCTGGCGTTTGGTGGCTGTGGCATTCCCTGCCTTGTGTCTGCTCTGCGGTCATGTTTGCTCCTCTTCTCTGTCTGTCTGATCTCTCCCTGCTTCACTCATGAGATTTATAGCCCCCCTGGATATTCCAGGATTAGCTCCTCCTCTCAAAAGCCTTCGCTGAATCACATTTTTCCCATATAAGGCAATAGCCTCTCTTTTACCATATAAAGTAACATTCGCAGTTGCAGGAATTAGGTCATGGATGCATCTTTTTGTGGGCCACCATTCAGCCAGGGCAGTGTTAAGGACAATGACTGTAAGCTATGCTCACACAGTGCTGGCCCTGGGCCAGGCTCTATGTCCTAACTGCTCCAGCTGTATTGACTCACTTAAACCCAGGGCAACCTTGTGGGGTAGGCACTACTGTCATCCCTCCTTATAGATGGGGAAACTGAGGCTCAGAGAGGTCAAACGTGCCCACTGTCTTGCCACCAGGAAATCACAGAGCTGGGATTTTAGCCCAGGAAGCCGGCTCCAGAGCCCTTGCTCCTAACCAGCAGGCCGCACTGCCTCGCTGGGCTAGGCGGATGGGGCTGGGGGCTGTTCACTGAAACCAGGCATCTGGGGAGAGGCCAGGGCAGAGGGGAGGACAGGAGCTCAGCTTTGCACATGGTGAGCCACAGGCCTGGATGTCCACACCCTTCTCTGCCCCGTGTGTTGCCAAGTGCAGCCTCCACGTGCGGGTTTCTGCCCTTCCCCTCAGCTCCCCTGCTCCTTTAGCATTTGGAAATAGTCTGCCAGCCCTGGACTGGCCACCCGGCTTCAGAGCCGCCAGCCCCAGTCCAGTCTCCTGGCCTTGAGGACTGGCTTTGGGGTCCCTAGTGCCCACACAGACCTGTCGGGTAGCTGAGGGGGCATGAGAGTGACTTTGAGGATGGAAGGGCCCTGCTACTAGCACCCGAGGAGCTGGATCCCAACATTGCCCCTGGCTACTCCCTGCAACTTCACCCTCCTGAGGGGCTGGGGACAGGAGCTGCTGCCCACCTGCCCTCGGCACCATCTCCCCACACCACACTCTGCTTACTGCCACACTCCCACCTCGGAACTCTGCCCTTCAACCTGCTCTTGCCCCTCCCTGCTTAGGGCTTAGGGCTCAGCCCACCCAGGTGGTTATATCTGGGAGGGGGTAGGTTTGTGGGACAATCTCCCAATGAAATATCAGGGGACTATTCCTGTCCTTCCCCTTCACTCACTTGAAATATGGCGGGTTTTGGACTGCATAGATGGAAGGAAAGGGCTTTCTAGGTGTAAGAAATTGCGACGAGGCAGGGAGCAAAGGCACAGAAGTAGGAAAAGATGGAATATGTTTGGGAAATACCAGTTGCAGTATGACTGTGATATAAGGTACTTGAGGCAGGTGGTGGAGGGTCTGAGAGGGAAGGGGTCCAAACTCCAGGGTGTCTGGGAAACCAGTCTGGAATGGACAGGACAGGCATTTTATGAGACAAGATTCTGTGTCAGTTGCAGAGATTTTCTGCTCATGCATGTTTGCACCTTTTTTTTTTTTTTTTTTTTTTTTTTTTTTTTAAGGAAAGTGATGATACAAACAATAATGGTAGTTGGCCCCATGGTGCTTGTGACATGCAGGGCATTATTCCAAGCAGTTGACATGACTTTGACTCTTTTCACTCTCACATCAAATCTAGGAGGGTGGGTCCATTATCCCCATTTACAGGTGAAGAAATGGGTTGTGCTGTGAGGTTGAGTGATGCACCCAGGTCTCACTAAGTTCCAGGAAGGTTTGAAAGTGGTAGGGCATCCTGGGGGCCCTCCTTGCCATAGACCCACTTGGCAGCAGCATCTCTAGACCCCTAAAAGATCAAATAAGAAACACAGAAGACATTTGGCTCCCTGAGGAACCACGGCCATTGCTGACACTCAGGCTGGGCTTGTGAGTGTCCCCATCACGCTCACATGGGCATCACAGCAGCTCCGTAAGGCAGGTGAGGGTCTGGAGCCTGAGATCCAGATGGAATCTGAGCCTGAGTGGCGACTGGCTCGCTGCACATCTGCAGCACAGCCCGGGGAATGGCAGCTTGGACCAGCACCCCTGGGCTCTACCCTTGTGGAAAATCAGCTAAGAGCTGTGCTTCCCCTGGTGCCTCTGACTTCTGGGGCTCACAGCACCTGAGGCTGGCAGAGCAGGTGCTGGTAGATGCCTGAGCAGGGACAGCCGTCTAGTAGCTCCATTGCACTGCACCTCCCTGCTGAGGCCTCCAGGGAGGAGAGGGACACTGCTGCCCTGGTGCTGTCTCATCGGCGCACCCTCCCTTGTTCTGGGATTCCTCGGTGCCTTGCCACGTCCAGGTCTTGTGTCCATGCTGACCGTGGCTTCTAGGTAGTTTGGGGAGATGAGGCAGAGGACCAGGAGGGCAGGGCCATGTCAGCCTTGGCTGTCCGTCTTCAGCTGCAGAGTGGAGAATGGCACGCAGTGGGTGCTTGGCCATTATCTATCGATCAGGGAAAGGATGACTGACTCCCAGGGGTCAGGAGGTCTGGACCGGGGCACCAACCCTGCGACCAACTACTGTTGGGCCTCAGGAAAGGCACTTAACCTCTCTGAGCCTCAGTTTGGCATTTGTAAAGTAGATATGATGATGTTTCTTCTGAGTGTTACAGATGACGGTCAGAGGCAAAGGGAAAATGCATGACGTGTCTTTGTAAGCTGGAAAGGCCTCTATGTAAAGACAGTTATAGGCATTATATTACTGTTGTTGTTAGCACTAGCATCCAGTTAGCATTTTAAAAATGCATATTTAAGGAGCATTCTTTAGTGAGCATTCTGATTCACGACAGTGTTTCTTGATGTTGGCCAATCAGTAAGCAATGTCTGAGGGCCTGCTCTGCGCCTGGCCTTCTGCACACAGCGGGTGGAAGGGCAAAGCACAAAAACCACGATCTTCTGGAACAAAAGCAAACATTAGGAGCCTAAAGGGTGGCTGGTGGCCATTTCGGCCAGGGAGAGGGGAACGTTGGAGCGCAGACCAGGTCCCTGAGAACCGTGGAGAGCCTGCAGTGTGTGGCTGCGCAGAGCTGCAGGGATGTCCTGTCCTGCAGAAACAGTTGCTCGGTAAAGGTGGCAAAATGAGGGTGTGTGGGAGGTGGTGGTGGTGGTGGTGAGCAAAGCTCCTTGGCAGGAAAATGAGCTGGCATCTCAAACTTTAGTGCACACCCGGATCATCAGGGATGTGTGTGTATTAAAAATGGAGCAGCCCTTGAGATTCCGATATGGTAGGTCTGCAATAGAGCTTGGGAAGCGGCATTTTAACAAGCCCTGGGGTGGTTCTGATGCAGTGGTCCTTGTCTGTGAAAAGCACCACCCTATGCCTGGGGCAGGTCCCTGAGCCCCAGCTTGCAGTTGTCAAAACCCAGCCAAACAGAGCTACTTAAAAATGCACAGAACACGATGGGAGAGCACACATCTGAATTCTAGGTGATACTTTCATATGGAACAGGACGTTATTTTTGTCCACGTTGGCAGGAAGGTTCTTGGGGTTCAGTGAACCAGAGTGGAGTCTGTTGCTCTGTGCTGCTCTAATTATGGTCCCTGAAGCTCTCAGTGGGAAGTGAAGGCCAGAATATTCTTTCTGAAGATCTTGTGCACTAGCCTGGAAGGTCTGTTTTGCAAAATTAATCAGCTTTGGGTCAGTTTCTTATCTTGAACCGTTGGAGATTTCTGAGCTACAGTTAGAGAAAGCATGCGTAGGGAGAGTAATTTCTTCTTGCCTTTGTTCCCAGGGCATTGGTTGAACCCCACCAGTGCCAGACACAGGGGTGGGATGCAAAAATTGGAGACATGATCCTTGCCCTTGAGGGAAAACAAAAAAAGCAAAGGTACACCTGACATGAGGGAGTACGAAAGAAGTGTTGGAAGGTCCAATGAGGGCCTTGAGAGAGTAATATTAACCAAGGAGAGACTGAATTAAAAAAATCAATTAAAAAATTTCCAGGATGAAACTGCTCCCTAAAAAGTAATTAGGAATATTAACTTCCTCCTCTCTCTAGCATGAATGAACCTTGGCCATTGAGGAAACACAGTGGAAAAGTTCCAGACCAAATCCTTTGCCTGAGAATGTCCACTCAGATCTTGGTTGCAGTAGGCAATGAGGAAGTTGCTGGAAGAATTATTTAGAGCCTTTGGGGATCCTGTTTATCTCTCTGAAACAGGGAATGCCATGGCAAGTGAAACGAGGTGCTCTGCAGGAGACAGGGCAGAGAGAGCGGGGTATTTATTGACATGCAACCCATTTTTTTCCTCTCCTAGTCCACACTTGCTGAGCATTCAGTCTTATTAGCAGCAGCAGTAATACTGGCAATGGTCCCTTGGGTTTGCACAGTCCTGGCGTTTCCAGATCCTGTGTCGTCCTGTCTCTGCTGTCCCTTCCTGTCTCTGCTGTCCCTGTCTCGATAAGCCAGGGAGAAAAGGAGTCACTGCACTTTATAACTGAGGACCATTGAGGCTCAGAGAGGCAGAGTGACCTGCCTGAGGCCACCCAGCTGCACCCAGGCCATGCCTGCTTCTGACTGGAGCATACTGGACTCCCCGCTGCAGACTGTGGTCCCCACTTTGTGGAATCCAGCGCCTGTTCGGGTGTTTAAGGGAACACTGTGACAGGTACAAGGTAGTTTGCTAAAAAGAGAAAGTGAGCATCTCTCTGAGAGCGTCAGTTCCCTTTCCTCCAGTTTTTCCCTCTCCCATCGAATCAATTAACAATTTCCAATTGTTCCCTAGTGCTTGGGCAGGTTGGTTTTATGAGTATTATTATCATTACTATTGGAGGGTGTGTTTCCTGAGTGATATTAGAAAGAACAGTTGTTCAAGTAAAATTTTTCTAAAACCAGCTCAGCAGCTCAGCCCAGGGCCTTCCCTGTGGCCGAGCCACTGGCGCTGCCCTGGATTTGACAGCACCTTCCCAGGCGGCTGGGGCTGTGCCAGGGACCGCACCTGAGACCCAGCTCGGCCTGCCGGTGCTCCCGTGGGAGACGGAGACCACCGGGGAGATGTTCAGCATGACCAGCCCTTGGTGCTACTGGCCTTGACAGAGCTTTGACATTCTAGGGTGACATGAGAAAAACAAAGATGAGTTTTCCATAGAGCTAACTTTGTTGTTTTAAAGAACAACCTTCCTGTTGAGATGGTGTCCTTCCTTCTCTCCTCCTTGCTTCTTATCATGCCCTTTTACAAATTAAATTGTGGTGATAGGAGATGTTAGGATTTGTTTTTTAATTTTGTTTTGTTTTCCAATGTCCTTACCTTGAGAAACTAAAATTTGACAACCTACATTGGTATTCTGATTGTTCTGGGGGGTGGTGATTGTGTGTTGTGTGAAAGCTTGGAGCGTGGGCACCGCTGTTGTTGGTGATGTCGTAGAAGTCCCTAGGAGGTCAGTGGGGCACAGGGTGGACGCAGTCAGTCCTGTTTACTGGGATCAGGAGGATTTGGAGCAGAAAGTGACATCTGAGCTGAGCCTTGGAAGGTGAAGTGAGAGGGTGCTCACCATGGGTGGGAGGGCCGTGAAAGCCTTTGGTTGGTGAGAGACATGATCAGTTTTTCATTTTAGGGAGATCACTCTGGAGGGAAGGTGAACAGCAGAGGGGAGGTGGCAGGCCTGGAAGCAGAGGCACCTGCCTCAGTGCCGGGGAGAGGCGGCAAGGCCAGACACAAGCCCGTGGCCGTGGGGTGGAGAGGCCGGCACGGTCCCAGGGTGCTCAGCGTGTGGAACTGACAGGACCTGAGGCCAGCTGGGTGTGAGGGGTTGTGCCACACTGGAGTCATAGATGGCTCCTGATTTTCTGCCTTGGGGGACCTTTAATAGTAATATGAATGCAAATAATGACAGTGACAGTGACAGCTGACGTTGACTGAGCTTTTATTCTCAGCAAGCACTTGCTGAACCCCACACCTCGGTGAAGGCTTAGGCAAAGAAAGCCGTTTTCTGGGAGTCTCTCCCTGACCCAGTCACATCAGCATTCTGCCCTCGGGAACACTGGCTGGGTTTTAGAGGAAGATGGCGAGTACAGGTTTGGACCTGTGGGTGGCCCAGGTGGAGGCTGTGGTCTGGAGCTTCAGGAGGTGGTGGGGAGGGAGGCTGGGATTTGGGGCATCAGCCTGTGGGGGAGGGGGGTGAGGTTGCATCCTGGAAACGCTGCCTGGGAGGACGTGCTTTGCCCAGCAGAGAACTGGGACTGTCCCGCCTCTGCAGGCGCGGTTCGGGCCTCTGGTTGTGTTTTCCCTACAAGTGTGCCTGGAATCACTGAGCTGAGGAAAGGGGAGATTTGGGGGCTGCCTGGCCCTTTCTTTTTCCTTTCTTTCTTTTTATTTTTTCTTGGGCTTTTTACTGTGGATGATTTCAGATATATACTATAGTAGGAGGAGTGGGTTGAACAGCCTCGTGACCCCCTCGCCCAGCTGCAGCCGTTATCAAGCACGTGCCCACCCCTTTCTTACACGACCTCCTCACATTCCAACCCTCCGCAGCCAGACAGTTCCCACCCTGGAGCCCCAGCTCTGTCCGGTTATCCTACTGCTTGCTTCTGCCAGACTGGGCTGCCTCGTGCTTACCCCATCCCTCCCTGGCAGTCCTGCTAACCCGGAACACAGTCCCTCTCCTTCCTCACTTAGGAAAAGCCTCCTGGTGCCACCTGGGAGGGGGTCCTAAGGTCCGGTTTTGTCCTGAACCTCCTTGGTCTGGTCACTGTATATCTGTACGCCCGACTCAGAGCCCGTCAGCACCACTGTAAACTGTGTGGTAGGAGCCTGAGGGCCACATGCTCCACAGGACAGAGGTGGCACCCCTCAGCCTAGCATTCAAGAACATTTGCACTTCAAGAGAAAACCCTGGCCCCTCACTCTGTGTTGAAACTCCGAGATTACACTTGTTTCTTGGGAGGTTTTATTTTGTTTCGTTTTGTTGTTTTTCCTGTTGTCCATTTGCCAAGCCAACCGGACCTCTTAGGCCAGAGCTTCCTCTGTGACCATTGCAGGTCCTGGGTTGAGAGGACCCCAGCTGATGGAGGGAGGCCCGGCTGCCATCGCAGGGACACCAGTGGGCTGTCTTGTCTCCGGGCATCCACTCTTCTGCTTGGCTGTAGGACACTCTGAACAAAAATTTTCTAGAAGCCCATGTGTAAAATTTCCAGAAGGAAATTCCCCTGGTTAAATGGTGGTGGGGACCCAGAGCCCTGCCCAGGAGGACCACGTCATGTCAGTCTCCCTTCGAGGGTTCTCCTAAGGCACTGAGGTTGATTTCTAGGTTGGAGTCCCCACCCCCAAGGCCACCAAAGGCCCCACCCAGGGGCCCTCCACATCTCTCCCCACTGAAGCAGCAGTTGAGAGCTCCGGTCTTATATTCAGTTTGGCAAAATGGCGCAGAGCCCAAACACAGTGCCGGGCCCAGGAGAGACGGCTCAGGAGAGGTTCTTGCCCTCAGGCAGGTCCACTCCAGGGCCGGGAAGTAGGGGGTGGGGAGCCGTCCAGGCCAACAACAGCTTGTTGATAAGAGACAGACTGCTGTATACAACCCAAGTGCCCATCAATACATGAATGGGTTAATAAAATGCGGTATATGTATACCATGGAGTTCTACTCAGCTACAAGAAACAATGGTGATATAGCACCTCTTGTATTATCCTGGATAGAGCTGGAGCCCATTCTACTAAGTGAAGTATCCCAAGAATGGAAAAATAAGCACCACATGTACTCACCATCCAATTGGTTTTAACTGATCAACACCTAAGTGCACGTATAGGAATAACATTCATCGGTGTTATGGGATGGGAGGGGGGAGGAGGGGATGGGTATATACATACATAATGAGTGCAATGCTCACCGTCTGGGGGATGGACACGCTTGAAGTTCTGACTAGGGGGGGTGGGCAAGGGCAATATACATAACCTAAACATTTGTACCCCCAAAATATGCTGAAATTAAAAAAAGTTAAAAAAAAAAAAAGAGAGAGAGACAGACTGAAACTCACACAGAGGACGCTGGTGTACTAGGCTGGAATGGAGAAAATTCCGTCCATCCCATGTGGCCGGTGGGCAGCTCCGATGCTGAGTTGTCGTGTGATACCACCCCCAGGTCACCAGGTTCACAAGGGCTGGTTGACCGTTTAGATCCACGCTTCTGCCAGCCATGTGGAAATACATTCTAGGCATTTGATCTGCTGTGTCTCAGTCCCTGGCTGGGCCTTCCTGTGACAGCTGACAAAGGTCCCACCCACCCCGCCCCAAGGCAGATCTGTTGCACAGACACTGGTTATGTGCAAGTTTGGGGATGTTTTTCTTCCTTCCTGTGTGAAGTTTTAATTTTTCAGTAAACAGTAATTAAAACAAATGTGCACAAAGAGACAACAATGGCACCTTTTAATTTCGTTATTTCAGCTGACTACATCAGCCAGCCTCCTCCTGAAATTCCTTTGTTTTCTTATTTTACGCACTATATGAACAATAGGTCTCCCTGTGTGGTTTTGTGTTCGCTCTGTTTCTTGAGAGTGCGGAGGTTGTAGTGTGGGTGTGGCGTCGGGATTGAGTATCCCGTGCTTCCTACCTGGAGAGAAGGGGCTGCACTTCCCCAGCCATGGAAAATGGAGACAATCCTGTCCGCCTTCCTATTCAAAAGCCTCCTCCTCCAAGAAGCCTGTCTGGCCTCCTCAGTCCTAGTCACTGGCCTGTTCTAAGAAACCCTTGAGGTGGATGCTGTCATCGAAAGAGCCTTGCTCAGTGCACAGCTCTTAGAACTTCCCTGTAAGTGAATGCTCTTCCTGCTCTCCCTAGTCATCGCCCCTCCCCTCCCCCAGCACGGTTCCATTCTTACTCATTTCTCTGAGCACATTGCTGGAAGTTTCCTTGTCTGTGCCCTCGCCCCTAAGGGTTCTGGGAGGGCAGGGATGCTTGCTGCCACTTCATCCTTAATGCCTCCAGACCCCGTGGTCTCCTGAGGTCGTGGGCGAGTGCATAGCCAGGCTGGCCCCTGCCCACCTCCCCTTCTGCCGTCTTTGCGTCCTCAAGTTGGTTACGTAAACTCTCTGAGCTCCTGTTTCCAACTCAGTAAAATGGGGGATGCTGTGGACATGCAGCTGCATGGGACGCTGCTTGGGAAGCGTGTAGGATTTTTGCCTGCCGCATAGCAAGCCTCAGGAGCTGAGCGCTATTATTATTATTACTGTTGCCGTTCTTGCCACCCTAGCGGGCACTCAGCCCATGCCTGTTGTCCCTGGCATGTTGTTTGTGATTGCAAAGTTCCCAGTGCAAAAATAAAATTCTGTGAGCTCTGTTGTGCGGGAGAATCCAGCACATTCTTTACCATGCAACATGAATGGAATCTTGGGGTGTCCCGAATCCTGGGCCGACAGAGGTGGGGAGCTGTGTGATCTCAGACAAGCCACATCCCTTGGGTTCCCCAAAAGTACAATGCAGAGCTTGGCCTAGACAACCCCTGTGAACCTTCTTGACCTACGTGTCCTACAACGTGAGTATCCGGAGACAGCAGAGAATGAGGGGGCCTCTTCAGCTCCTGGTTGGGGAAGGTGCATCAGCACTGGGGTTTTGTGGGAAGCTGGGAGTTGGGTCCCCGCCTCCCTCTGTGCTGGCCTAAGCCCCATTTTTAGGCCTCGGGGAGCGGAGCTGGCAGCCCTCACTCACATCGGCAGCGGTGATGCCGGTGATGGTCTCGTGTCCTGCTGGCCCTGTGTGCTAAGGGGAGGGAGCCTTGGCAGGGTCTGTGACACGCCCCTCCGGTCGGTGGACGGAGGCAAGCACGAGGGCGGCAGGGTCTGAAAGCCTGGTTGTCATGTCAACACATTGGCCCAAAATAGTGAGAGATAGTGAGGGGCAGGTCCCCATATGGTCCTGTCGAGACCACGCCACCTGCTCCTTTCATGACGGGGCTGGGGCTGCACCAGGCTTTTATGGGAACACAATGGGCTGGGGGGCTTTGAGGAAATCCCCCTCTCATTTCCTCGGGAGGGACCAGACAGGGCGGGCGCTGTCTTGGCTTCTTCGTAGCTGTGTACATGTGAAGCCTGAGGGGGAATCCCCAAACCAGAGACCCCACCCCCAAGGCTGTGCTGTGACTGACTTCACTGCCCCCGGCAAGCACTTCCTGAGCAGGGGCGGTGCAGGTGCAGGGGGCCTGGGGCAGTGCAGACAGGCGCTCTGGAGGCACCGGCGCTCTTCCTGGCACTTTGAATGAATGAACTCATTTAACCCTCGCCACAACTGTGTGAGGTAGACACCATTATTATCCCTGTTTATGGGGGAGGAGACAGGTGCAGAGAGGCTACAGAGCCTGCCCAAGGTCGTTCAGCTAGTAAGTGGGAGATTTGAACCCAGGCACCTGGCTGCAGAGCCGGCCCCTTGACCATGATGCTACGGAGATAGAGGATAGAGCCCTGCCCTGAGGAAGCCACACTCCAGGGGCTGCCTGGGACCACTCCCCTCAGAGGGTGCTGGCTTAGCCCTCGGAAAGGGCATCTCACCCAGTAAAGACTTCCAGGAGAGAGCAAGATGCGCTGGACTTGGCCAGGCAAAGAGGGCGGGACACGGCTGTCATGGCAGAAGCCACACGTCCTCTTAGTTCTCGCCTGTACTGGGGAGGAGGCCCGGGGTCTGGGGGAGGCTCTGCTGGAGTCAAGAGCCCCGGGTCTGCCCAGCTCCCTCGGTGACTTGCTGTGTTCTCTGGGCAACTTCCTTCTCTCTCTCAACCCCAGTGTCCTCATGAATAGAGCCTCCAGCCTCCTGACTGCCCGGGAAGCTGCCCTCCAGACACGAGGCCATGTTGTGCTTCTGTGTCTTCATTATTGAGTTCCATTTTGATTTCTGTTTCTTTGTAAAGTATTATTTGAAAAGTGCTTTCTCGACCTGGCAGAGAGCAAAGGTGTGGATCTTCTACCCATATCCAGACTCAGAGAATAGGGAGGAATGGATTTCTCTCCCATTCTACAGATTAGGAAGCTGAGGCCCCAGCAGGCCATTAGACTCGACCTGGGGAAAGTATTACCTTTCTGATAATTTTTTATTAATTGTGGTAAAACATGCGTAACATACACTTATCATTTTAACCATATTTTTAGTATACAGGTCAGTGGCATTAAGTACATTAACATTATTGTGCAACCATCACCATCATCCTTCTCCAGAACTTTCTGATCATCCTAAACTCACACTTCGTACTCATCACACACTAACTCCCCACTCCCTTCCCCTGCCCCTGGTAACTACCGTTCTTTCTGTCTCTATGGATTTGACTGCCTTAGGTACCTCATATAAGTAGAATCATACAGTATTTGTCTTTTGGTGTCTGCCTTATTTTATTTCCTGCTAATTTTTTTTAATTGTAAGAAAAACTATGTTCAAATAGTTTGAGGCTTAGAAAGGGTATTTTAAACTGAAAAGGAAAACCAAGTAACAATTTCACAGCAAGGTTGCTACTCAGCGAAAAAAAACAATCCTAGTTTTTTTTATGCACGAAAGTGAATAAACCCTGAAAAGGCCTCCTGTCCTGTTTGCGGGATTTATGAAGGTAGTGGTTTCTCCCGGACCTGGGAAAGGGCCTGGGAGGCTGTGGCAGGTGTTTAGGGAGCAGAGTCCTGGGAAGGAGGTGGTGTGGAATTACACGCAGCCTTGCTTTCCTCTGTGTCTGAGCAGGGAGCCCCTTTTGCTTGGTATATGCACCTAGTTTGGGGGCTGGTTCTGACAGAACTGGCTCTAGAGGCACCAAACTACCACATGTAGGGAAACTTCCAGAATTCTGAGAGCTTGGAGAGCCCCTGAGGCTATCTGAGACCAGGATCCTGAGGCCCAGAGACAGAAGGGTCCCTGCCCAAGGCCACCCAGCAAACGACAAACAAATTAGTCCCAACTCCCAAGGTGGGCTCTGCCTTTAGGTCTGGGTATGAGATAGCAAGGAATGACCCTCCCTGTACATACATGTACTTCCAAGGACCAAGTGTGTTATCCAGTCCCACCTGATCTGCCATCTGCCGTGTGAGGGAGGGAAGCTCATTAGACCTTATTTTGCAAGAAGCTACAGAGGGTTACAACCTGCTCAGAGGTCACCAGCTAGGAGTTGGCAGAAGTAGGGCGGTGGGCAGGGCGGTGACTTCTGGTCTAGGCAGAGTCGCTGTTTCCCGTAGCCTGGTCCTGGGTCCAGGGGCTCCAAGACCTTCCTCTAGCTCAGCAGTTCTCCCACCCGGGTTCACGTCCGCCTCCTGTGCTGTTCTGCACCTGGCAGGTCACACCAGCCTGGGACAAGGCCATCTAGGGGATTCTCACTCCCTCTGAGCAGGAGATTCTGAGCGGCTGTTTTCATTGGCAAGGCTTGGATGCTTCCGGAATTGGAGGGGAGCTTTCCCCAAATGACTACAGTTTTTAGTTGCTTTGACCTTCAGTAGAACATGAGGAATGCTAGCAGCTGCAGTGGTTTAGTGATAATTATGACTGCTATTCCGGATCCCCAAGTGCTCCCAGGGTCTGTCCTCCACTGCCTCCTCCCCCAGGACGCCCTCCCGTGCAGCCCCTCGCACCCTTGCACAGCCTCTTGCCGTTCACCACATCCCCCGTGATGTCTTCTGGGTGTTGATCAGAATGCTGACAGGGAATTTAGGGCACCTAGTCCACCCCTCCCAGCATTGCCCCAGCAGCCTGTCCCCTGCTTTTGTTGTTCCTTTCGCACTCATCATCACAGTACATACATTTTACTAATCTTTTATGATCTAACATTTTACTATACACTTAGTTATTCTCTCTCTCCTACTGGAATAACAACTCTCCACGGGCGAGGATTCTGTTCCCTGCTGTGTCCCTGACACCTAGTGCACTGCCTGACACATAGTAAGTGCTCAGTAAATTCTTGCAGAGTGGGTGAATGAAGGAATGAACACCCTTCTCACTGTGGGCCACCTCTCCCCCCTCCATCTGGCTGACTTTTCCTTGTTCATCAAGACTCAGCACAAGTCTAGGCACGGTGGCTCACACCTACACTCCCTGCACTTTGGGAGGCTGAGGGGGGAGGATCGCTTGAGGCCTGCAGTTCAAAACCAGTTTGAGTAACATAGCGAGACCCCGTCTCTACAAAAAGTAAAAAAAAAAAAAAATTAAAAAATTAGCCAGACGTGGTGGTATGCACCTGTAGTCCCAGCTACTCGGGAGGCTGAGGCAGGGGGATCACTTGAGCCCAGGAGGTCGAGGCCACAGTGAGCTATGATGCCACTGCACTTCAGCCTGGGTGACAGAGACCCTGTCTCAAAAAGAAAGACTCAGCATAAGTGCCAAGTGCCTTCTGCTGCGGGAGGCCTTCCCTGCTTCCTGCCACTGTGTGTGGTGGCCTCCTCTGGGCCCCACACTCTGCGGTCCCTTTCATGGTGTGCTCCCCTCTCTGCTGTGATCTCAGTGATATGGACCCCCCAGAGTCATATGTAGAATCCTAATCGCCAAGGTGATGGTGTTAGGAGGTGGGGCCTTTGGGAGGTGATTAGGTCATGGGGGGTGGCCGCATGCATGGAATTATGCCTCATGAAAGAGGCCCAGGGGAGCTTGTGAGGATGCGTGAGAAGGCACCGGCTCTGAAGCAGGAAATGGGCCCTCACTAGACACCAGATCTGCTGGCACCTCGATCTTGGACTTCCCAGGAGCCACAATTGTGGGAGATAAATTTCTGTCGTTTGTAAACTACCCAGTTCATGGTATTTTGTTACAGCAGCCTGAACGGAATAAGTCGCCATCCTGTGCTGCGATGGCTTATTGGCTTCTCTCTCATCCCCACCAGCTTGTGAGCTCGTTGGGGATGGGACTGCGACCTGTTTCCTCCTGTCTGCCCAGTGCCTGGCAGAGCTTGGCTCAGAGGAGGTCCTCAGTAAACGCCTAACACAGCAAACCGAATAAACTCAGCGTTCGGGGGAACCAAGGGCTTGGGCATCTGCCCTATTTGACCTGGTCAAGTGCTGAGTAGTCAGACCTTCCCAGCATTAACTACTTCTCTGTTTCACAAAGGGAGACAGAGGAGCCTTCCCTAGGACCAGGGATGGGAGACACCCCAGCCCCCACCACCACCCCCGCCGAGTTGGGATGGGCCACCCTCTGAGGGCCTGCATATCTCCCTCTGGCCTTCCAAAGGCTGCTTCTCTTGACGTTTTGCTGGCTACCTGGTCAAGGGGTCCTGCCAAGGGGCTTCCCCAGAGTGGGTCATACACTTAAATGCACTGGTCCCAAACGGTTGCATGAAGAACCACAGGGGAGCCTTCCCTGGGCCCCGCCCTGCACGTGAGTTCTGCATCCTGGAGCCTCTCCCTTCCCTTCCCAGCTCTTGGCGGTACCTGCTTGCTGGTCTGTCTGTCTAGCAAGGCTCGCAGCTGAGACCTCTCTGCCCCCTTTTCTAGGCCGGGGGAAGCGTCACATTCTTCAGTGAGTCCAGGGGCAGCCCCAGGTGCTGAAGTCTGGGCTTGGGACCACTTATTTAGCAGGATCTCAGCCATGGGGTGGAGAGTGGGCCAGGACCGAGACTGGGAAGGTGCATTGGGACCTCAGACATGGAAGAGCTGGCATCTGGGAGCAGGATGTTGAGATGGGGACCACAGTTAGGCCCAAGGCTGCCTGTGCAGCCCAGAACCCCAAAACCTCTTACAACCCCCAAGTGAGGTCAGCACTGGGGTGTGGGATCAGGCCTGGGATGTTGGGGTGTTGAGGAAATTGCCTCTTGGGTTTTCCTCTGAAATCTGGTGCGGCAGCAGCTCGTGCTGCAGAGAGGCGGAAGGATTCATGACAGGCCTTGGAAATTGGAAGCTCCCTCAAGTAGAGTACCCTGGTCACAGTGATGTGTGACAGCAGCCCAGCCCTCGTCTGTCAGGTAGGGGAGTGACCATCGTGTCCCCAGTTGGAGGACAAGCAAGGCATGTAATTAACTCAGCTAAGCTGCTGCTGACCGAGGGCAGACACCTGAGGAGTGAGCGTGGCCACGTCGAGGGGTTGAGGATCCACCTCTCATCTCCGAGCAGGTGCCCAGTGGGCATTTGAGCCTCCGGGTGAGCCGTGGGGATGGCTCTGGCCCGTGTCCCGGGAGGACTGTTGGGTTTGGGGATGTGGCTCCCCGGGGAGAGGCGGTAGAGTGGGCGGCCGGCCAGGTCTCACCTGTCCAGTGCTGGACTTGGCGGCATCTGCAGGGCCCAGTGTGCCCCGCTGGCTTTTCCACCCAGTTCCTGGTGGCCCAGGACTCCCATGGCCCCCGGAGGAAACTCTCCCCTGAGGTTTCCCTTCCTCTCGTTCCAGATCTGACCACTTCCCTCTGCCCCTCTTGCGTCCCTGCCCCTGGCTTCTGCCATCTCTCCTCTGGACCCCTGCCCTGGTCGCCGAGCCCACCCCCTTGCCCTGCCTCTCTTCCCTCTAATAATGTCCTTCAAGTAGCTGCCAGGGTCGTCCTCCCCGTCCTCAGCGCTGGTGATGTCACTACCAGGTTGAGGCACTTTTAAGAAGTTCCAGGTTTTTATGGGTACAGAGCTTTTCTGTTTGGGATGGTGAAAAACTTCTGGAAATAGATAGTGGTGATGGTCACACAACTCTGTGAGTGTACTTACTGCCACCGAATTGTACACTTAAAAATGATCAAAATAGTAAGACAGACCAAAACAAAACTCCTCAGAACCTCCAGAACAAGGTACAACCCCTCATCCTGGTCCTCAGGGCCTGCTGGAGGCCACCTTGACCTCCCTTCCCCGACTCACCTCCCACTTGTCCCATTCACCCATCTCGTGCTCCTGCCCAGAGCACGACTTGCTGTTCCAACACGTACCCTCGCTTTTCCTGGCTCTTTGCCTTTCCTCGTGGACTTTCGCGGCTAGAGTCTGTTCCTCTACTTGTGAAATAATTGTTTCTACAATTCCCTCCTACGGGCTTCTCGCTGTTCTACAGGGCTTGCCCTGTCTCTGGACAGCGCCTCACAGACGGTGTTATCCCTAAGAGCACAGGTTTGGAGTGTGATGGCCTGGGCTTGAGTGCAGGCTTTATGACTTACCAGTCGCGTGACCTTGAGCCTGTCGGTGAAGCTCCCCAGAGCTGTCTTTCCTCCTCTATTAAATGAGGGCCCAAAATGGTGCCCACCCCATAGGTTCATTGCAAATATTCAATGAGATCTATTATGAATAAATGAAACAATGCATGTAAAGAGTTTAGCATAGTGCCTGGCACATAGGCCAGTGTTAGATAAATATGAGCTGGATATGTATAAATTGAACCAAGCCCTGGCCTTGAGCACAAACAAAATCACAGGCTGGAGGGGCTGGAAGGGATCTGAGAGATGGCCAGGCTCCCGGACACCGGCTGTCCTCACCTGCTGGCCACATAGCAGGCTGCACTCTGTGACCCTTGCCCTTGGGCGGGGTCTTGCCCGTCTCCTGGGCCACGTCTGGCCAGTGAGTTCCCTCGTTGCTGGCTGAGCCTCTCCAGGGTCTTCTTTCCCCTCCTCCCCTGGCACTAATGGCGGCCGTCCCATCAGCTTGGGCCCCTGTGTGTCTGTGATGAGTCGAGTGCCCTTGCTGAGAGAGAAATTGACTTTTCCTGCAGTGCCCCACTGAGATTTAGGGGCTGTTTGTTGCCCCTGTGTAGTGTAGCCTCTCGTGACAATAAATCCACTAACTCAACCTTCCCGTGTTTTAAGTGAAACACAGGTGAGGAGGGTCGCGGTGTGGCAGTGGCAGGTCTGGGCCCTCACATGCTGTGCCTGACATAGCTGGTTTACTCTCTCTTTGGTCTCTTTCCCCATTCATCCTCCCCATCACTGACCTCCCAGGAAAGAGGGTCCTGAGATTGACCCATCCGAATGGGTCCCATTGGTGTCATGAGCTGGTCACACCCACGCCCCAGAGGCCCTTAGTTAACGAGCTCCCCTGTGGACACATGTGCTTCCCAGGGTGTGGGGCCGGATTGCTCACCAAGCCATCCACCAGCCCTCCAGGACCAACGAGCCCGCCTTGCCCTGGCCTCCTTCCTCCCCCGTCGGGCCTTCCTCCTCTACTCCTGCTGCCCTGGGCATCTGTGCAGAGCGAGCCTGCTTCCCCCTCGGCACTTCCTCGGTGAAAGTTCTGCAGTAACTCCTCGCTGCCTGGGGGAGAGGAAAGCACACACCTGCCAGGTGTTTAGGGTTCCCCAGGGCACTGATTCAAGCCAGTCTGACCCCACCCATCCCTCTCCTGCCACATCCCTTCCCCACACTGTGCTCCTGCCATGGAACGGGATACGCCGTTTCTCCCTCATGCCCTGCACGTTGCCACCTCCAAGCCTTTGCTCGTGCTGGGAACTCGGCCTGGTGAGCCCTCCCTCCACCTCCGTCTTTTGCTCATCTTTCAAGGCTCAGCTCAAGTGCCACCTCCTCCAAGAAGTCTTGGCAGAATAGCTCAGTGTGATTTGAATATTCCTTCCTTTGTGCATGACTTGTGTCTTCGCTGCAGTCCCCACTTTTGTCCCGCTTTGTGTTATGGCATTTTGTTTGCATCTTCTCTTCCCCACTGAATGGAAAGCTCCCTGATGTCCAAGACTACATGTAACCTTTATATGTCCCCACCCCAGGGCCTGGCTCTCCATCATCACCCAGCGGGTGTTCATGGAGCGAATCAATCTTCCACAACTCCAGATCCAATCCTCCACACCACTTCCTGCCTTTCACTAAATCATGTCCATACCTCTCACCCCTTCCAGGTTACGAGTCCCCTGAGGGCAGGGACCATATCTTACCCATCCCATCTCCCTCGTACCTTGCCCAGACCCCCAGCCGATGCTGAACCCAGGTGCCCCTCAGATATGGAGTGGCGATGGCTCCGTAGGGTGACCCAGCCCCCACCCCCAGGAGAAGGGCTGACAACTTGTGATATTTGCGCAAACCTGCGGAAAAGAGCACCCCGCTCCTGACAGGCAGCCCGCACGCGCTTTGCGTTGGTGACCCTGACTTTTAAAAATGTCACACCTGCATGTGCAAGGAGACTTACTGACAGCTAATTAGGAAACGCAGTTTGTATCTACCTGTCTTTGAAAAACATTTTGTAAATTGGGTAATTGGCTTTAACAGTGCAGAGGAGAGATGTGTGCTGTGGGCTCCATCATCCTCAGATAACACAGTCTACAGCCAGCCAGGAATTCAGAGTGACAGCTTCAGGGAGAATACAGAAATGCCAGTTTTTCTCAGCATTCAGGATGGACTGCCTGGCTCTCTGGAGACTTTTAGAAGCAGATGGTCTGTCCATCACCCCAGGGAAGGGGTGTGAAAAACTCAAGATGGCTGAAGTTAATAAGCTCTTAGGGACAGAGCTATGGAGACGACCACTTTTCTTTCAGACTGTATCCACCAGCAGGGATTGTATCTGCCAGGCAGCGGTAATTTAGTCCAGCCAGTATATATTAAACACCTGTTTGGGGCCAATCCCTTTGCTAGTCAACAGGGGACAGAGAAGAGGACAGCGTCGTTCAGCACACCTGAGTTATACCTGGTTATGTCCCTTAAATTCTGGTTTGACATCAGTATCCTGAATGGTAGGGGAAATTTTTTGTAAATATGAGGCTTACTTTCTAGCCCTTCCCATAATCTTTTCTTGTCTCTCTTTAAACTCTTTTCACCTTTCTCTAATAGTTTCCCAGGTATGTTGATTCCTTATGTTTCAAAATACTTACAGCAGGTGGTTAAGGATGTTTGTTAGCCAAGGCAGGCTCTTTGCAGTAAGAACAGCCCTATGGTCCAGGGGTTTCACGTGTGAAGGTTATTTCTTGCTCATGTCATCATCAAGTGCAGCTTGGAGGGCTGTGTTGGTTGGGTCCTCTGGGAAGCAGATGCCCAGACAGAGTTAGAGGGACCCTGGGGAAATATCTGTGATAGGAAAAGAAGAGAGATGGGCAGGGGAGCCCTCAGACTGTGGGGTGGGTCTGACACTGGTGAGGGAGTGGGGAAGGAAGGAGGCTCGGGTGGGAAGAGTCTGAGGCAGCTCTGAGAAAGTCCCAGCCAGACGAACTGGGCTCAGAGATTGCCCATAGTCCAGTCTTGCACTGGCCAGAGATGTGGCCATGCTCCGTCAATGGTTGGGGGTGCCTGAGAGGAGGGTGGCCTCCTCTCAAAAGTCGAGGCACACCCCAAAGGCCCTGCACCTGAAGGCTGTCAGCTTGTGAGGCTGCCCTCTTGGAGATGGTTTCTCTGTTGACATGGTGGTGTCCCTCTCCATGGCTGCCACAGGGATGTGGGGTGTGGGGGGCTCCTCCCCCTTCTAGGTCCTGGGATTCTTCCCCACTCACACTATGGATGGAAAAGAGAGCACAGAGCACCAGTGGAATGGTTTTATAGGCCAACTTGGGCATGGTACACATCACCTTTGTTCATATTCCATCACACCAAACTCGGTGGTCACGCCTACTTGCAAGGGAGGCTGGGGAGTGTAGTGCTGCATGCCCAGGGAGAAGAACAGAACACGGATGTCATGGGGCATGAACTCTGGAACCCGACTCCATGGATTTGACTCCCAGTTCTGCCCCTTACTCATTGTGTACAACTTTGAGCAAATTACTCTCTGACCCTCAGTTTCTTCATCTACTAAAACATGGACAATAATCGGACACGGTTCACAGGGTTTTGGGGAGGATTAAGTGAGTTAATATATATAAAACAATTAGAATAATGCCTGGCACAAATAAATGTTCTATAAGGGCTCTCTGTGTTGTTATTATTGCTATTCTTATTTCCAAATTTAACACATCAATAAATGTTTGTTGAATACCTATTCTGTTCAAGGAATTTTTATAGGTCACATGTTTCCTGAATAGCTCCTAGTACTTACTAGATGGTCTGAACACGTTTAAATGAATTAGTTGTAATGGCAGAACAATATAGCTGTGTTTAATTCAGTTGGCCATGGTGCGGGACTAATTTTTAACATGATTTAGCCATAATAAATGTAAAGTCTAGTTCTTGGGTTCAGAAAGTCACCCACAGATGAACGGAAGGAGACCTAAATGATTGCGAAAGCGTCCTGCGTGTGAAAAGCTTACCAGTTTAAAAATTATTTCTGTCTTTATAAAAGTAATATGTACCTTTTTAAAAAATTCAAGTAAAATAAAAAGGTATAAGGAAGAAAGTAAAAAAAAAAATCAAATGTCATCATTTTTAACATTAGATAACTCTCATTCCAGACATCTTCTATGCATATATTGTAAGTAGAGAGATAGAAATAATTTTATAAAAGGAGATCATTATTACATCCTATTTTAAAATCAGTATTAAATTTTATTTATTTGCATGTAACAGAAGAAAATGAGGAAAAGTAAAATAGAAAGAATAGCTCAACATTAAACAATTTTGCCTTCACTACAGAAAATATTTGTTTCTAAAACATCTCTCTAAGGGTAATAAAAGATTATGAAAAGCAGTGAGGTTGGAATCCTGGCTTTTAAACTCCACTTTTCAATTTTAGATGGTATCGATTAGCCCTTCTATGGAAGAAGAGGAAATTAGCAATCTTGCAAGTCCTTTTCCCTCCTCCGCCTTCTGAAGTTTATGTTCCACTATCATCTCCACATTGCCAGTTGTTTCATGTTAGATGGGTCCAGCTCTCACTGTCTCCTTTTATCCCAGCCCTCCATTCCTCAGATCTATATTGTGATTCATCTTTTTGTTGGCTGGATTTTATCAAAGTAGTCTCTTTCTCTATCCCGCCCCCACCGCCACCAAGAAAGGCTCATAGGTGTTCTGCTACCAAGACGATGCATGCTGATTTAGTAGTTTTTGCTGACAGTCAGCGCTGTCTGATGTAGGTGTCCAGCAGAAGGGCCGCAGTCTGGAGCCATATTAACAGAAGTCGATACTCAGAATGTGGGAGGTGATCATTTCATTCAGCTCGGCATTGTGGCCAGGAGCGCGCCGAACAAATCAATAAGGAAAAGACAAACAACCCCAGCGAATAATGGGCAAAGTCACCAGTCCAAAAGAAGAAACAGAAACAGCCTATAAACATATGTAAAGAAGGCTTAACCTCTTTAGTAATCAGACACATACAAATTGAAATGAGATATCCAATACCCACAAGACTGGCAAAAATTAAAGTTGGCAAAGATGTGGAGCAGTGAGATCTCTCAAACACGCTGGGCAGTGTGTAAATGGATCAAACCACTTTGAGAACATGGGGCAGACCCATTTCCAGGTTTATACCCTAGAGAAACTCTGCATGTGTGTGCGCCAAGAGACGTGTATGGAAATGTTCAGCCATCTTGCTCACAGCTGTAACCACACAGAACACTGGAAACAGCCCACTGTCCACTGACAGAGGAATGAACATACAAACGGTGGTGTAGTCACACAATGGCATACTACACAGCTATGAAAATTAATGAACTACAGCTATATTTGGCAACAAAAATCTCACAAACGTCATATAGAGCCATGAGAGCAAGTTTCAGGTGAAACATACCATATGATTCCACTTATATATATGTTCACAAACAAGTAAAATTAAATGATACATATAAAACTGTAAAGAAGAGCAAGGAAGAATAAATGCAAAATTCAGACTTGGGGTTCAGAAGGAGGCATGTGTGCAGGTGTGGGCACACAGGGTTTTCAACATCAGCCTGATGTTGAGTGTTCTGCATATTCATATTACTATTTTCATACCTTATGTAACATATATATATATGATCTATTCTTTTCTCTGAGTGACAATTTTTCATAATAATCAATTCTTATTTAAAATAAAAGAGTGCTCTGAAGTTACACTACTTGAAATTGAATCCTTGCCATTTACGTGACCTTGGGCAATTATTTCTGCCTCAGTTTCCTTATCTGTAAAATGGAAATAATAATAGTACAGGTTGAGCATTCCTTATCCAAAATGCTTGGGACCAGAAGTGTTCTAGATTTTGGAATTGTTTTTGATTTTGAAATATTTGCATTATACTTACTGGTTGAGGATCTCAAATCCGAAAATCCAAAATCTGAAATGCTTCAATGAGCATTTCCATTGAATGTCATGTCTGTGCTCAAAACGTTTTGGACTTTGGAGCATTTTGGAAATATGCAATATTCTCAATATTGCATATAACAATATTGTGAGGAATGAATAAGATCATTTACATAAAGTTCTTAGTACTGTGCCTAACACACATTGAGGGCACAATACACGGTAGTTGGTGTTATTTTCGGTGCAGGGCAAGCAAGATGGAGGTATTTGGGGACCATCCTAGGTGCTGCATCCCCAAAACATCTGTCCTCTGAAGGCTTTCCAGGCATGACCCCTAGATGGGAAGGCTGTGAGACCATCTTGTATGCAGATAATTAGAAGAGCTAAGAGTAGTTTAGCCTAAGGACATCTCTTGGAGTCACACAGGTTGAGCTTAGATATCTGATTTCCAGGCCAAGAAAGGAAGAACTTTCTAACAAGCAGAGCTGGCCAAGGACAAATTAGCTCCCCGGTGAGGGAGTGAGACCCCCGCCGCTGGAGGGCCAGGCGTGTGCAGATGCTGACTGCTCCTCGGGCAGGAGGTGCAGAGGGGGACTTTCTAACGGGGGCAGGCTGGACACGTTAGCTTTTCAATTCTTCTTCCATTCTGAGATTCTGCGTGGAGCAATTCCCAGTTTCAAATGGGTCGTTATTAACTCTGACATTTTCTTGGCATTTTTACATTTTAACTCTCAGCAACATTTTCTTTGAAATTTTTAAATCAGAAAAGTATTTTAATTCTTTAAAAATGAGATTTAAATGAAAATGGATTTCATTCTAGAGTCTCACTTTTTCATTAAAAAAAAATTGATTTTCATGGCTTTTGGATCCGTTCCCATTTATAAGTGCTGAATTTTAAGAGCCTATATGGGCCAATGATGACTTCTCTGTGACAAATCCTTACAGGGAAGGAGCAGCCGTTGGCAGTGAAACAATAGACAGGAGTTTGGGGGCAGTGACCTTGTGCAACAGTAGACATGGAGTTAGAGGAAGGCAATGATGAAAAGTCCTGGAGAGGCCGGGCGCGGTGGCTGACGCCTGTAATCCTAGCACTCTGGGAGGCCGAGGCGGATGGATCATTTGAGCTAAGGAGTTCGAGACCAGCCTGAGCAAGAGTGAGACCCCGTCTCTACTAAAAATAGAAAGAAATTATATGGACAGCTAAAAATATATGTAGAAAAATTAGCCGGGCATGGCTGAGGCAGGAGGATCGCTTGAGCCCAGGAGTTGGAGGTTGCTATGAGCTAGGCTGATGCCACGGCACTCTAGCCTGGGCAACAGAGTGAGACTCTGTCTCAAAAAAAAAAAAAAAAAAAAAAATCCTGGAGAGAAGAGGGAGCGGGGGAAGGCAGCTGTCCTTGAGGGCCTACTATGTGCCATAGCCAGTCTCCAAGTGGCAAGACTGCAGATCAGAGGCTTTGGCCAATCATTAAGCTTTGAGCTATTGCATGAGAATATGAGCCGGGATGAATTACCCCGTCTGCCGGCCAGTTGTGGCCATGCCCTCTATAGGGGAGTGGGGAGTTTCTGGTGGAGGAGGTGGGGGGATGGGAGAGCATGATAAAGCCCATAGCTTTCTGCCAGGGCGCGGAGCCCCCCCGACAGTGGCTCTGAGCAATCCATCAAAAGCCAAATCACTGAAAGACAACTTGGCGTAAATAACTTCTCAGAACGATCACTTTGCCCCAATGAACAGCTCACTAAAAGCTGTCAGACACACACCTTAAGTGGGGTATGGAGAAGCTACCTGGCTTAGGAAGGGGCGGGCCCACAAGAAAGGGACAGTAATGAACAGCCCTTGGGGGAACATCTCCAAGTGCAGCAGCTGGGCAGGGGGAAATGTGAAATACATGTGAAATTGACTTTCACCTGAGCTGGAAGGACAAATCCTGTGAAATGGCCGTGGCAAGGTGTCTGCAAAGAATCCCTCAGGAAACGAAAACTTAGGGAAGTTCCCCAAAGATGTGGTGTATTGATCGCCAGGCAAATTCATTAACTTCCAGGGAGCAACTTGTAGCATGTGTGCTCAGCCACCTCGTGTACGTGACACTCGACCCTCGACCGCCCTTCCCGAGACCAGAGACAAAATCACACTTGGGCAAGGACCTCCAGGGCCATCTCCTTGGTGGTTTTCAAACATTTTTGCTACTGGCAATGAACCCCCTTTTCACAGTAAGTGCTCTGTGGAACGCTGATGCCGTACATAAAACAGCAGAAGAGGAGTTCCTGTCTGGGAAGGGAAGGTGCGGAGCCCGGAGCACCTCTCACCAGCCCCCAAACCTCTCTGCTGGGCTCTAGGCACCCGAGGGGCTGAGTTTGAAAATCTGCAAGCTGATCCAGCCCCCAAAACTCAGCTTAGGTCAGCTGGAAAGTATATTTGTGGGGGACACAAGTCATGTCAGGTAAGAAGATAAAATATGAGAGATGAGGATAAAGAACAGCATTGAAAATGGGATAGACATGTCTTTGTGAGTTTCGTTTTGTTATTCACTGCAAAGGTGCTCTCTTTAGGGCAGCAGTCCCCAACTTTTTGGCATCAGGGACCAGTTTCATGGAAGACAATTTTTCCACGGATGGGGGAGGCGGAGTCAGGCGTTGATGCAAGTGATGGGGAGCGGCTGTAAATGCAGTTGAAGTTTCACTTGCTCACCTGCTGCTCACCTCCTGCTGTGCGCCCTGGGGTTTGGGGACTGTAGCTTTAGGGAAGTCAGGGGGGCTGTGCCAGGTGCTCAGTAGGTTGTTTCTCCCACCTCAGGCCAAGAGCTTTTATCAGGAGGAGGCCTGGGCTTGCAGCATTATCCTGGGGGAAGTTGGTCTCATACAGAACGCCATTAGCTTTAACCTACCTTTTGCCCATTGAGATGAGTTCTTTAGATTATTAGAAAGCTCTCAACTGGGAATCCAGAAATCCCTCTCCTAATCCTGGTAAGACAGTGGACAAATCCCTTCTCCTTTCTAGTCCTCAGTCTCTGAAAATGAGGGTGGAATTAGCAATGCCCAGACATTTGGATTTCACACACCAAGACAGGGAAGCCCATGGACCAGAAACTTACAGAAGGTGGAAAACTTTTTATCTCACCACATCAGGACATTAAAAACAAAGCTATCTATCATTTTATAACAGAAAAACATTTCAATACCATATAGGCTACAAAGGACCTTATCTATAAATTAAGGATAGTTCCTTAAATGGAATAAATTTAGCTTTAAGGAAAACCTCACTATGTCATTCTCATTTGTCTTATTTTGTTTGAGCGTATCAGTTTTCTATTGCTGCTATAACAGACTACCACAAATTTGGTGGTCTAAACCGTGCCCATTTATTGTCTGCCAGTTCCATGCCAGAAGTCTGGACACCGTGGGGCCCCACCGAGTCCTCTGCTCAGGGCTTCACAAGGCCAAAATCAAGGTGTCACCTGGGATGGGTTCTTATATGGAGGCTCAACCGGGGAAAATTCCGTTCTATGCTCATTCAGGTTATTGGCAGAATTCCGTTCCTTGCAATTGTAGGATGGGGATCCCTGTTTTCTTGGCATGTGGACCTTCTTCATCTTGAAACCAACAATGGCAGATTGAATCTATCTCATGCTTCGAGTCTCTGATTTCCCCTCTGCTATTAGGCAAAGAAAGGTCTCTGTTTTAGGGGCTTGTCTGACTACCCTGGGTCTACATGTACAATAATTTAAGGTGAGCTGATTAGTAACCTTAATTACATCTGCAATGTCCCTTTTGCCATCTATCATAACATATTCATGGGAGTAACATCAAAGGGCTGAGGTCACTGGGGCCAAAACTAACTGCCTGCCTCCCCTGGTCTGGTGAAGGTTGGGTCAGATAAACATTTGGAAACACTGGAGGATTCTGCAGCTCCAAGACTGGTTGTCAAATAGTCTCAGATTTTTAAGTTGACATATCCCAGCATTGTGTATTTGTGAGAATACAGAATCTTGCATGGACTAGGTACTCAGGAAATGTTTGCTGAGCAAACAAGTATTAATAAGTTCATTGTTGCCAATATTATTTTAATGTGACTTTGATTATAAATCTTGTGGTACTGTATTATCATTGTCATTAGCTACAGATTAGAAAACAAGCCAAAATCATTACAGAGATGTATTAAAACTAAAAATGATTGAGTAAATCATGGTAGAAACAATTAAAACATGAATTGCTCTGCAATATCCGTGCATGCTCTGCTGAGGGTGAGAAGTGTTGCTTTCAATCAAGGGCCGGGGATAATTAACAGAGGTCCCCAAAAGCAGTAAGAACTTAATCTTTCTTTCCTCCTTCCCTTCCTTCTCTCCTTTCTCTCTTTTTATCCTTTTCTCTTTCTCTCTTTCTTCCTTGGCAAAATACATTAACTTGGCCAGCTTTAAAATTAAATTAAAATTTAAAAATTGCTTTATTTATTGAATATCTACAGTGTACAACCCAAACTCCCTAGCCTGGTGTTCAGAGCCCTAAGCCTTCACCCAGGCCACCTTGTCCTTATCACTCACCATCGAAGTGGGCCAGCTGTTGCCGTTCCTGTCTCGGTTTCCCACCTCCTTGCCTGTGTTCGTGCTGCTCCTCCGCCTACGATTCACATCTCCAGCATTGCCTCTCCCAAACCACCCCCCGGCTCTCCCCGCCTGCCCCACAGCCTGGCTCCGCCTCTCCCGCGGCACTGAGCGCTGTCCACCGCGTGAGGTGGCCACCGTGCCGGCTCCTTGCCTCCACCAGACAGTGAGCTCTCTTTGGCCAGGACTGCGTTGGGCTCATTTCTCTGTCCCCATCAACACCCACCACGGGGCACAGTCCACAGGAATATCTCCGAGAAATACTAACCCACTGTGATCCCGTAGTATGATCGCTTAGGGGAAGGTGGAGGACAAGGAGAAAGAAAGAGGAGGATACAGAATGGAGAGAAAGACAAGAAAGAGGAGTGTCAGGGGGCTCCTCAGGCATGGACAGGTACTTACGGAATCCTTAGGGGGGCCCTTGTCCAAGCTCTGGGGAGACAGCAGGGAAAGCAGTGACAAAACCCTTGTCCTCATGGGGCTTCCATTCTGGTTGAGGAAGTCGGTCAATATACAAACAAATGGTAGACAAGATGGGTTCAGAAAATTTTAGGAGCTATGTTAGGGCGTTAGACAGGGTGGCATGTCAGAGAGTGGCAGGATGGAAAATATTTAGGGTGGGGAGACCTGAAGGATGAGAAGAGGTGAGCCATGTCGAGAACTCAGGGAATTGTGTTCCCAGCTAATAAAACAGCAAGTGCAAAGCCCCAGAGGGAGGAAGGAAATTGCTTTTGGTTTCAGGGAACAAGAAGAAGGCCGGTGAGGCTGTGCTTGATGAGGAAGAGTGAGAGTAAAGGGAAATCAGGCCAGAGTGGGAGGCAGGGCCTGCATTACGTGGCTTCCACTGTGATAAGGAACGTTACAAAAATTATCCCAAACTTGTAAATGATAGAAAGATGCCATAATGTGACCATTTACCCTTATACTTAGAGCATTTTCAGCCCTGCCTGAGGGTCATCTGACTGGGGAATGGAACTTTGCCCAATCAATTAAGACCCAGACATTTCACAATTCTCTGCAACTGATAAGTTATGTTGGTTTTCAGTGATTTTCTTTTCTGTCCCCAAAGCTGATGGTTTTATTGCCCTGTAGGACATTAACCAGTTTTGTACCTAATGTAGCAAGTCTTATCTTATTCCTTACTTTTCTCATTCACCGTAAAAATCCCTGTTCCTCAAATTCTCTTTCAAATCCACTTTGTCACCCCACAGATCCCATTATTAATGAGTTGAATAAAACTTTGACATGTGCTCACTACCGATTTTCATGTGAATTATGTTTTTAACCTTTTGAGAATTATATTCTGATAGGAATTGGGTTTTAAATGCATGGAAAGCAGGCGATGAGAAGAATTAATTTATGTTTGACAAAGGACGCTCAGACTGCTGGGTGGCAGATGAGCTTAACAGGCCCCCACGGGAAGTGAGATGCCCAGTTAGGAGCCAGCACCTCTGTCCAGGGGAGAGATGGCCACGTGGCTTGAGTGAGGGAGGTCGAGGCAGAGAGGTGGGGAGTGAGCCACAACAGACTCTGACATTTGTGGGCATTTGTGCTCTTCCTGTTTCCACGTTGGATTGCCATGATCTACTTGACTGGTCGTTTTCCTCTCTAATGTGGGAGCTCCTTGGCAGGGGCTGTGTCCAACTTTTTGTTTCCTCTGCATCCACCCCTGGGCTGAACATGGAGTGGTGTTTGGCAAGTGTTTGCTGAATGAATTCTTCCCTTTAGGTTCATTATCATGGCCTTTTTTTTTTCTATTGTGGTAAAATATATGTAACATAAAATTTACCTTATTAACCATCTTTAAGTGTCAGTTCAGTGTCACTAAGTACATTCACACTATTGTGCCACCATCACCACCATCTACCTTCAAAACATTTCCATCATCCCAAACTGAAACTCTGAACCCATTAAACAATAACCCCCATTCTCCCCTTCCCCCCAGTCCCTGGCAACCACCATTCTACCTTCTGTCTCTATAAATTTGATTACTCTAGGTACCTCCTATGAGTGGAATCATAACATGTGTGTTCTTTGGGGTGGCTTATTTCACTTAGTGTAATGTCTTCAAGTTTCATCCATCTTGTAGCATGTATCAGCATTTCCTTCTCTTTTCAAGATGAATAATATTCCATAATCTGTATACACCGTGATTTGTTAATCCATTCATCTGTTGATGGACATTTGTTTTGCTTCCACCTTTTGGCTACTGTGAATGCTACTGCTAGGTATACAAATAATCTCTTCAAGTCCCTGCTTCAGCTCCCTTGGGTATAGATCTAGCATTGGAATTGCTGGATTGTATGGTAATTCTATGCTTAACTTTTTAAGGGCCACCATACTGTTTTCTACATTCCCACTAACAGTGCACAAGGGTTCCAGTTTCTGCACACCCTTGACAACACTTGTTATTTTTTGTTTTTTTTTTTTTGATAATCACCATTTTAGTGAGTGTGAAATCATATTTTAAAATATAAGTGGTCATGGAAAGGGGAGATCCCAGGGGGAGGCATTTTGGGGGCCTTTCCTCTGTGTACCCTGAAAGGAGACAGCTGGGGGCTGGAGAGAGCTCCTAGTCTGGAGGATGCATAGGGGAGGAGAGCCAGGAGAGGGGGTGCCAAGACCACTCTCACTGAGCTCACAGCATGGATTCGGGGCTGGCTTAAATAGAAGCCCCACTGTGGCAGCACTGAAGCCCAGAAGGAGTCCATGAAGGAAGACTTGTTTGTGTGAGTCTACTGTTGGGCTCTTGCCCCTGGGGAAAGCTGTTTCTAATTTGGACCTTTCCTTCTGTGTGTTTCTTCCCAGTGCGATAATGCGAAAGGGTTGAAAGCCTTCTACGATGCAATAAAATACGGGCCCAACCACTTGATGGTGTTTGGAGGTGTCTGTCCATCCGTCACGTCTATCATTGCAGAGTCCCTCCAAGGCTGGAATCTGGTGCAGGTAAGTCCTGATCCACCTTACGTTGGGGGGCTGTCTTTGACTGGCCACCAGTCTTTTGCAGAAATGGCTCCTTGCACAATGTGGTTCCTAAGTTGCCTGGGCCAGGCCTCCTGGACTAGCTCCTAGATGATCTGCCCTCACTGCTGGACCCCACCTGGCATGGCCCCACAGTGGGTCTCCAAAGGGCAGTCCTGATACCACCATTGTGTATTAGAAACCCTCAATGCTCACCATTGACTTCCTAGCCCAGGCCGACCTGCCTGTCCAGTGTTAGCTTCTGTAGCTACCTGTCACTCCACAACACAGCCCTGCCAGACACCCCACCTTTCCCTATGTGCCCCCCAGACCTCAGGTCTCAGAGCCCTGCTCTCACTGTTCCTTTAACCAGATGACCATTATCTACTCTCTGCCAATCCATCCATCCATCATTCTAATGGTTGTATATGTAGGGCCTACTATGTGCAGACGCTGTTCTGAGCATTTATATGCATTAACTCATTTAATCCTTGTAACTACTCTTTGCTGTAGGTACTATTATCATCCCCATTGTATAGATAAGGACACCGAGGCACAGAGAAACTAAGTAACTTGCCCAAGGACTCACAGCTAATAAGTAGCACGGCCAAGATTTTAATCCAGGTAGTCCGGCTCTTGAAATTAGACTATGGAAAGGAAACTGGGCTCTGATAGAAATAAACAGGGTGATGGGATGCATAGTGACTTCCCTGGGGCGGTCAGGAAAGGCCTCCTGGAAGAGGTGACAATTGAGCTGAGACCTGAAGGGTGTGAAGGAGCCCACTGGGTGAAGAGCATTCCACGCTGGTGAATGGAATAGTAAAGGCAGGCAGGCAGCTTGTGATGGAAGCAACCTGGCATGTCCATGGGACAGAAAATGGGGAGGTGGGACTGGAACATGGGGGGCTGGAGTCAGGGTGCAGAGAGTAAGAGTGAAGAGGCGGCAGGAGCCAGCCCATGCAGGGGGTCAGTTTTCACTCCACCTGCGTAGACTGAGGCCCTCCTCTGAGTCGGGTCCTGCAAGCATGGGGTGCCAAGGGTGGAGCCCAAGCTTACAGCCAAGAGGGGCAGGGGCACAGGTGTGATGACAGAGGTGTGATGAGGGAGGGGTGGGGGCCCAGAGGAGGGCCCCCCACTCAGCCCCAGGTCACGGAAGGCTTCCCGGGGCAGGTGTTGCAGGAGGAGAGGGCGTTGGACAGCCGGGACGTGGGGGAGCGCACGGCTGCAGAGGAAGCCGGGTGAGCAGAAGCGGTAGGTGGGAAAGCGTGTGGGCTTGGGGAGCGGTGAGTCACTCATTGTGGCCGGAGCAGGCCACACTGATTGTGGGTGGATGCAATGGGAGAGGAGGCCAGAATAGCAGCTCAGCGTGCTACAGTGCAAACCTAACTATGTACCTGGGAGCCAGCATGGCTCAGCGTGCTGCAGGATCCTGGCCTCAGGCCCTCGTGGAGCCCCAAACAGCAGTGAGAACTTGGACAAGTCACTTAGCTTCTCTGGGCTTGAGCCTCTCTCTTGAATACCAAAGAGCACCCTCCTGGCTCGTAAGAACCAGGCGCTGCCACCCTGAGCCTCATTCCCTCATCTACACGATCGAGGTGTTAACAGGACTGCATTTATAGGGTTCTCATGCGATCGAAAGGTTAGAACTGTGCCTGGCACACAGTGAGCGCCAACTAAGCGTTACTTGTTGTTAGCCCTGCCCTGTCTCCTCTCACTCCTTGAGTTGAATACCCTGATTACTTGGCATTCCTGGTCTTTCGTGCATTCCCACCTTCTTACACTGTTCTCACCACTTGAAACATCCTGTTCTCCCTATAGCCAGTGTATCAAGTGCTACCCATTCTTTGAGACTCAACTTAAATGCCAGCTCCTCCAGGAAGCCTTTCTGGACTGCTACGAGGGGGCTACTAAAGTAGGGCCCCTAGAAAGTCTTTTTATCACTTCCCGCTGTTTATTTCTGGCAGAGCGGTACTCAGTGGGTCCTATTCTGGCTTTGCCTGTCTTCTCTCAGGGTTTTGCAGATGTGGGGGCATGTTTGCAAATGTTTGTCTCTCGTGCTGGGCTGCGAGCTCCTTGAGGACAGAACCTGGGCCTGTGTGACATCTGCTTTTCCCTGTGCCTAATATTTCACAGACTTCATTAGATGTCAGCTGGATGATCAGAGGGAGGGAAGGAGGCAGGAGGGGATAGGAGGACAGAAGGATCTGCAGATGGACATTTTGCCCAGACAGGAGAGGCCAAGCTCCCTGGGAAACTCCCCATCCAGAGGGGAATCCAAAGAGCTTCCCGCTTCTCAGCCTCACTCGGCACTGCCTGCCCCTCGGAATTCTCTGAGAAGCTGCAGGGACAGGCACAGCCTTGGGAAGTCCCGACTTCAGCATGAGCAAGACAGGCCTCCAGCTAGAGGATCTGACAAGACAGGGAACTGCGGATCGTATTAGTTAGTTATTACCGGGTAACAAATTACCCCCCAAGTTTAGCAGCTTAAGATAGTGGCTTAAACTTATTATTTCATTATTTTTATGGGTCAGGCATGTAGGCCCATAGAACAGCTGTGTCTGCTCCATGGTGTTTGAGGCCCAGCTGGAGGATCTGAAGGCTTGACTGGGGCTGGAGGTCCTGCCTCCCCGCGGCTCCTCTCCATGTGGGTCTGTACACAGGGCTGCTTGAGTGTCCTCATGACATGGCAGCTGGCTTCCCCCAAAGGGAGTCACCCAGAAAACCAGGGCAGAGGTGGCGAAGCCATTTAGGACCTGGCTCTGGAAGTCACATACCATTACTTTTACTGTCTTCTCCTGATGACACAAATCGGCCCTTACTTAGTGTAAGAGAGGAGTGCCAAGGTGACCAGGGCCATCCTGGAGGCTGGCTGTCACAGTGACTAACGTCTCAGAGGAAGGCAGAATCACACGTTGCCTAGCAAGGGGGCCTTGACACTGACGCCCTTCCCTGTTTTATAGAACTCCTGCTCATCCTTCAAAACCCCAGATAGGCCCCACTTCCTCTGTGAGGCCTTCCCTGGTCTCCTTCCTTCACCCCCTTTCCTTCTGTGCCTCCCTCCCCCACCCAAGAAGTAAATGGCTTGTTCCTTCCTCTTCTACAAGGGGTGATATCCCTGCCAACAGGGTGAAAACTGTTTCTTGGGCAGGAGAAAAAAATCTTGGTATAAAGCGTAGACATACAGACAGTACATAAACAGATATATGTGTGTCTGTGGTGTTGCAGTGTCATGAGGGGGCAGGATTAGGAAAAAATATCCAGAAAGGCTTCTTAGGAGACCAATGGTGAAAAGAAGGTTGAGAAATATAATACGGTTTTCCATCACTTCTATATTGAGTACAGTGTTCTGTTATTAAATAAATTATATGCTGTGAAAAATAATTCGTCCTATATCCTTGTCTTTCCAACTAGATTGTGAGCTTCTTGGGGGCCAGGGCCCCCCGCTTTCTGCACCTCCTGGTTCCCGGTGCCTAGCGCAGGGCCTGGGTCACAGTAGGTGCTCACTGAGTACTGCGCTGTGCAAAGGCAGAGGACAGTCTGAGGGCCTGAACCCCACCTGGGCCCAACCACATGAGGTAGGTGGCCACGGACATGCCTGTGCTCGGCCTCCACCTCCACAGAACCCCTCTGCACTTTGACAGGCCCTTGGGGGGTGACACTCATGCTCTGCTGCCCTAGCATTTGCTACTAGACCCAGGGCCGGATCAAGGGCTCCAGCAGGACGCGGATGGGGGATGCTGCGGGGCTGGGATTGGCGGTGCTCAACGGTTTGGAGCACTCTGAGGGCGTGGGAGGCAGAGTGGTGGATGAGCCCAGGACAGCAGATTTCTCCCAGCCTTGTGCGGCCAGGCCAGGAGGATGTAGGAACAAGGACCCGCATCCTGATGGGGGCGTAGCCTGGGAGCCTGGATTTCTGCCCCCCTCCCACTCTCTGGGAATACAGCCCCATTTGTTGTGGGCCAGACTCTGTGGACCTCTCAAGCCACCCCCAGCCCCCAACTCAGGGAGGCTGAGTTCGCCTCCAGAGGCGGTGGAGGGGTGGAGGGGTGGAGGGGTGGGTGGGTGGGTCTGCAGGTGCTCAAGGGATTTGATGAATCCCTTAACTTATTCAAAACTGGCCTATAAGACAGAGTTTCACAAATGGGAAAATGCATGTAATTTGTGTAATTGAAAAGGAGCTCTGACTGCCCTTCGGGGGAGCAATGTGTGCTGGACAGAGACGGCTTGGAATGTGCAATCAGTTGTTTCTGTTTCTTGGTGCCGTCAAAATAGGGATTCGTACCCCCAAGGGGCGAAAATTCACCCTGGTACTGAAATGGGTTAAATTTAACTTTTGCCTTTTACTGGCCTTCTTGATTCATGGTTGCTGCATAAAGAGGCTGATATTGTTTTAGTCATGATGTGAGTCACTAAGCCACTGGGAACCTCAGACCCTCCGTCTAGAGGCAAGGACTTTCATAGAGTCCGGAGTCTGACCTGCAGGTGAGGGTGGCTCTGTCCCTCTCCGGCCAGGTCAGACCCCTGCCCAGGGTGCAGGGCTCAGCTCTGGGCCTCACACTGGGAGGCACCAGGGCATGACCCGGGAAGGCATCAGGGAAGGGCCAGGGTCTGCACGTTGGAGAATGGAGCATATTCAGCTGGAGAACACACAGGGCACTGGGGAGGAGGGGGGCGTCTGCACCCCCAGAGCTCGTTGCTGTCTTTGAGAGACTGGCTGGTTCTCTGTGATGCAGGCAGGGAGAAGTGGGAGCCATGGTTGAAGTTAGAGGGGGAGGGTTTCCAGCCGCAGCAGCAAGCCCTGCCCCTGGGGGCCTCCAGCCTGCAGCAGGCTGCCTGGCTGTGAAGTCCTGGGTTCCCTGTGGCCCAAGGCTCCCTGAACCATCTAGTTTCGGCCAGGCCTGCTGCTGGGGAGGTTCAATAAGTAGAGTGGGCATAGACCAGGTTGGTGGCTCTCAGACTACACTGGAAGTGTCACTTATGGGGGCTGGGGATATCCTCATGGTAACAGTGCAAATGCTGGGGCTCCACTCTGAGCAGGTCTAGGTTAGGGGATTCATCAAATCCCTCGCGGACTGTACACCCCACTCATCACAACCTCAGCCGTGTCAGTACCAGCGGCCCGGGTGACTGAGATGCGCTGGGCCCCCGGAGACGTGCCAGGCCAGGTGCTCTCTGAGGCCCGTTCAGCTCCCAGACACCTGGGCTCTTTCACCAGATGCTGCTGGTCCACAGAACTTTCATTTATGCTGCACATGTGGGAAAGAAGACATGGAGGAGGTTGCAGGGAGTTACTGCCGTGACGAACATCCCAGTGTTGCCAGGACAAAACCCACAGTCTGCAGTTTGGCAAAGGGGGCTCCCGCACCTTCCCCAGCCCACCTCCTGCCCCTTCCTGCTGCTGGCCTCAGCATAGCTACTCCTCTGCCTCCGTGGTCTCTCCACTTGGCAGGGCTGTGCTCACCCTTTGTGGCATAGCTTGGATGCCCCTTTCTCCATGAAGCCCCCATTGCCTCCCGTGTGCTGCCTCACCTGCACCCCACCCCCCACGGCATTGGTGGCCCTGCATCTGCCCTACCCAGGCCTGGAGCTGCCTGTGGTTGGAGCCCTGTCTCATCCACCCCTGGCCCGGGCCTGGAGCAGGCCTGGCACCAGTGTGCAGCAGTGCTCGGGGAGCGTTTGCTGACACAAAGCCAGATGCCTGCCTTCTGGGCCTGGGCTCACCTCCCGAGGACTGAGGGTGGATCTCAGAGCCTGCCAGGCCTGAAAGCACCCAAGGGCTCTCCAGAGGCAGCCCCTTGGCAGGTGGATGCGAAGGGAGACCTGACATGGCGTTTAGCTCAGCCTCAGCCCACATCTCCCATCTCTGGACCCCCCGTTTTCTAACTAATACATTTCTTTTGCAATTTTCTCAGACCCACTCAGAATCCCATCCTCAGAGATCTGAGGGTGGATTGCTCTGCCTCTACCTTGCGCTTTGGGGAGCAGTCTTACAGATCTCCCACGAGCTTAGTTTGTCCTTCTGAAAGCATGGGGCCTGGGGAAAAAGCAGGGGAGTTTGGAGCTGGGTGGGAAAGATGGAGACAGGGTAACTTGTACAAGAGGTGGAAGCAGAGCCCAGGGAAGGTCCAAGAGATGCTGGCGAGAGGGGGGTTGACATCCTCAGAGACCAGGACCAAACTCCTTCCTTCTTGGGAGTGAGATGATCGCTGCCTCAGCTTGCAGACAGAAATAGTCTAGCTGATGAAAATAAAGTCGGATTCCTGAAGGGATAAAGGGCTGCTCATAGGAAAACGCAAACACTCCATCCTCAAGAACTGCATCCCGCAGAGCCTGTCCTTTAAAAGCAGCCGCAGCAGATTATTAAATTGTAGATGCATTTCTCCTGGCGCCATCCCAGCCTCCCCTCGGCAGCCCACCCTGCCTTCTGGCCTGCCTTGGCACTCCCCCGAGGACCTTCCTGGGAAGGAACATTTCGGCTTGTGTAACGGGGCTGTCTCCTTGGAGAAGCTCGTGCGAGGGCGTGGAGGCAAGGAGGACATTCAGGCAGGAGGATGTCGACTCTGTTTGTAGACGTGTTGGCAACGGAGCCCCAGTACATTTAGGACTTGATTTCTGCAAACTCTAAATCATGCCTGGTTTTGACATTTAAAAAACAAATCAGTGAAAACCCCCAAATCAGGCCCTTTGCTATTTACTGAATTCCAGCATTGCTCTAAACTGTCGGTCCGTGCCATTTTGCCTCATGGGAACAGAAATTTTGTGATCTGACTTGATTTTCTGGAGTGATTATTAAACTGTAGGTTGCCTGAGAAATCAAAAGATTGCTTCTTACTTAGCTGTGGGTTGTAGAATTTGAGGTAGATTCATTGCGTGGCAGAGCTGGTAGCGTCTCAGCAGTCACTGCGTCCAGTGTCCCCGTTGTGCAGAGTGGGAAACAGAGGCCCAGGGGGTAGGGCCTTGCCCAAGTTCTTACAGTGTCTGCAGCACTGGGTCCCACGGCTCACACTCCAGTGCTTCGCAATACGTGCTGTGGTCTTATTTTCTCTCTCTTAGCCTCGCTTTCTGTGATGTGAAATGGGAACAGCAAGCCTGCCTTCTATGTTTTGTGCAGGTGATGTGCGAATCAATGAAGACTTTTCTTTTTTCTTTAAGTGAAAGCACTTTTATAAACCATAATACAGTAGGTGCTGTTACAATGACCGGGACTCCTTAGCTAGGAACAGACCTCTGATGATGGCTGTGGGAGTTTAATGCTTTGCGTGGACATGACGGGTTGTTAACTGTGGCACCACAAACCCTGAAACTAAGGGTGCAGGGGTGGAATTGGGGCTCTTCAGCAAGACGCTCAAAGCACACACAAGGTCTGCCTCTCAGCCCCCAGGTATCAAAACCCACTGGGCCACAATCCCACCACAACCCAGCCCACGTGGCTGCCACGCCCTTGCCATGGCGTACGAGGGAGTCTGCAGCCTTGACTGGAAACCATTTAGGGGCGGCCGTGTGATTAGACACAGCTGGACACTTTGCTGCTGTCTAAGAATGAATAGAGGCCATGAATCCAGGGCGATGGGAGTCGGTTCTTGGTGCTGGTCTCCAGAGGGGCCATTTAGCACATTAATAATCTATGAGATGCTTCCACCTTCTGGATTCATTAATAAATAAAGGGGGGAAGAAGCAGCAGCGATATTAAGGCCGTGCACTGTGGGCCAAGCAGAGGGGGCGAGAGAGACCCCAAAACCAGGGGCCTTTGGGTCGTCCTTCCTGGCTGTGTTGTTGGATGCTGCAGGCGGAATGCCCTGCATGAGGCGAGGAGAAGCTTAGCAGCTTCTTGTTTGGATACAATAGGTAGAAGGAAGTAGGAGCCCTTGGAAGGGTTTTCACCACAAAGGAGTCAGGAGTTGGCTTGAGGCAGGACCAGTGGTGGCCATGGCAACAGAGGTGCTTGCCCAGCTCATTCCAGGGACACAGGGCCACCGGGCCGGAGAGGCGTAGTGGAACAAGACAGTGCTGGCGCTGGCCCCTCCCACCTCGTTTGCCCCAAACCATTGGCTCCAGCCACCCCGACTTCCTTGAGGCTGCTGAGCTGCATGGCGTTCTCTGAAGCCTCTAGCATCCCCTGAGCAGTTCCCATGCCTGCAGACAGTCCTCTCCTTTCACCTTAAGAACTGGCCTCAAATACAATTCCTTCTGCAGAAACTTCCCTGATTTCTCCCGAGTTAGTTGGTGAATTCCTGGCTTCCCTGAGCTTCCGGGCATGTTATGTGTGCTGCAACCCCCTTCAAGCCCCGTCTCTATCCCCGAGTGTCACAATTCCCTCCATTTCTGCCTCCCTCATTAGACTGTGGCACTCTAAGGATGCTGACCCTGTCTGATTTGTCTCTTCGAGCCTGGTCCCCCCCAGGGCCTGGTGCAGGACAGGGACCCAGTAATGTGTGTCAGGGATGGGGGAGCAAATTCACTCCACAGCTTTGTGCTGAGCTGGGGGACTCAATACCCTTCATGAGCCCAACCCCCTCCTTCGGTGGGAGGGTGGAGACGCGGTTCCGCTTCCAATGTGGCTTGCGTGGATCCCGGCAGTACCCGCTGATCTCCGAGGGAAGGGGGGGTTCTCTTCTCACTCATTCACCCATTCATGCACTCACTCATTGATTCGCTGACTCACGCTCCTATGCATTCACTCGTTCTCTCACTCAACAAGTGCAGCACCTGCTGTGTATGCCCCAGGCCCTCCCACCGGTGCAAATCCACCATTCAACACTGTTGCCCTGAGAGACGTGACACGTGACACAGATGCAGGAGCCAGACAGAGGACTGGAGTTCAGGAGCTCTGGGTAATGGTCACTAATGTCTGTCACTGACAGTGAACTTGGGCAAACCAGCAACCCCCTCGGAGCCTCACTGAATCCATCTGTGCAATGGAGCTAATCCTGCCTGCCCTTCTGTGGCTATTGACAGAGTCAGATGGGTCCAGGAAGGTGGAGCACCTGGAAGCACTGTGCAGGCTGTCAGCCCCTCCAGACAGCAGGTGGTGACGTTACTGTGGCGGATGCCTTTGGGATCCGAGACGCCAGGGAGCTCCTTGGAGATTTATCCGACTCCATTTGTCTCCAGATCCAAAGCTGTGTGGATGAAATTGACATCACAGACCACGAAGGTGATTCAGTAAGATTGAAGCAGAGAACCTGCAGGAGAGGCGAGATTAGCCCCTGGCAGCTGTCAGAAGGCGCACAGGCTCTTTTTCTGCTGTGTTGAGAGAAGCAGAGGCGGGTGAAGGAGGGGCAGGACGCTCCCCAGGGCGTGGCGGCTCCCAATCCATTCCTGCCGAGGACCCACCCCATATCTTTCCTGTCCATCTGGTGAAAGAGTCAATCCAAGGTTCTGACCCCCATTTTTAATTCAAGACCACGGTCTCTAAAGTAACATCCGTTCCCAGTGTGTAACTCCAACGGCCTCATTGTTTATGCGTCTTTCACCAGCAGCTGCCTCAACCCCTTTCTGGGAATATGCGGGATGTAAATAATTCATTCTGAATAAATAAATCACGCGCGCTACTTACGGTACGGCTGACGCTGCTCGTCGGCGGCACAACCGCGGGTTACGTGGAGTAGAGTCTGGAATTACAGGTTGGGTCTGGAAAGAACTGGAGAGGGAATTATAAAACGAGCTCCCTCCAGGTGACAAGCAGGAGAAAGGGGATAATACCAACCTTGCGGGGTCGTGGTGAGGGGGAGAAGTAATAAGTGTGGGACGCGGCACTGGGCTCCCAGCAGGCGCTCAATATTATTCTGCAAACATTGTTCCTGTAATTCATGAGTGAAGGTGACTCACCTCTTGAGGCAGTGTCTCTGCAATGGACTTCCCTGTAGTTGCGGCTCTCGAGCTTCGGTGGCTGTCACGATCACCTGGGAACTTGGTAAAACACAAAAGCCTGCCAGGCGTAGGGTGACCAACCACACTGTTTGCCTGGGACTGAAAGTGTCCCTGGATCAGTATTCAAACCAGGCAAGTCCTGGGCAAACCAGGACGAGTTGGTCACCCTCCCCAGCTCCGGTCCGAGCTGTAGGAGCCCAGTCCCCTGTGCTGCTCATTGGCACCCTGGGTGATTCTAGTACACGGTAGCCATGGGAACCCCTGCCTCAGGGAGAGGACCCGCCCCAGGTGCAGACTGAGGGGCTCACAGTGGGGATGCTAAGAGGGGATTCAGGCTCCGTATGCAGGGGTGGCCCAGGCGACACTTCCCAGACATGTCTGATGGCCGGGACTGTCGGGTGGGACAGAGGGGGAGGGTCAGGTTGACCAGTTACAAATCAGAGCCCCAGGTCCACTGATTAGCATCTCCAGGGAAAGAGCCTGGGAGGCGGATTTTTAACAGGACCCCTGGAAAGTTCTCATGGCCAGGGAAATTTGGGTAAAACCGATCTAGAGATCCTGCAAAGCCGTGTTGTTCATGGTGCAACAGGAATGCAGACTCCCAGGCTCCACCCCAGACTTCCTGGCTCCGCGTCTGAATTTTACCAACATCCTGTAGGTGGTTCTTGCTGTAAGGTGCCTCTCCCTCGGGATCACCTGGGGTCTCTGAAGGGAAGCCAGGTGTGTCGGCTGGGGAAGGGTTTTGAGACAGGTTCAGACTCTGGAGTTGGCTTGAGGGAAATGCCTACGGATTCAGCCTCAAGGGTCCACTTTCGGAACGTCAGCGTGAAAATGCAGGTGCAGTCCTGTCTTCACTGACACCGGACCTCCCTGCAGTCGGCATCACGGATGCTCATCACACTGCAGTGTGGAATGTGTGCCACATACTGACCTGGGAGTCTCTGTCAGCCAACAAGACCCCCCACCCTGTACTGGCCAGGCACACACACGGGGGACCTGTGACTCCAAATAAGAAGCAATGGGCAGGGCACTGGGCTTAGCGGGGGAGACCTGGCTTCCTACCCCGGCCCTGCCAATTGCCACTGGGCAGCTTTACACACACCACATACCCTCACGGGAGCCTGGACATCTTCCCCCGCGACTGTCCTGCTTTCCCCCAGGACTGTTGTGAGGCTCTGGTGAGGCAGAGCCCAGGCGGGCACCGGGTGAGCCACTGAGCAGGTGCTCCAGGGACAAAAGCACAAGGTGCGTGTGGCACCTCAGCGCTGATGTCCAGGCTGCGTTCTGTCTGGATGGTGGCGGTGCGCTCACGCGTGCAGGAGGAAGTGGAGGTGCAGAGAGGCTGACGTACCGGTAACACCACGTGCACTTCTCGGGCGTGGGGCTGAGGTTCACATCCAGGCTCTGGCCCTTATCAGCTGGTGCCTGCAGGCAGGTTCCCTAGTCTCTCCCAGCCTCAGCTCCTCACCTGTGACCTGGCAGTGGCATCATACTGACGCCGGGGCGACCGTCCGTTGCACTCCTTCTCCCTCCTGGGGGCTTCCACTCAAGGACACGGGCACCCAGCTGGCCTCCTGGTCTACCTCCCCAGGCAGAGGCAGAGCCCTGGGATCTGGGGGCAGCTCCCTGGGACTAGCTGTGTGGTCTTGGGGGCCTTCTATTGTAAAGAGCTCAATAATTTTGGTAATGTCATGTCACTATCCCCTGCGGCTCAGAACCACCAGTGCCAGTCCTTAAACTGGCCATCTTCCCTCTTGGGCCCCTGCATGAGATTTCCCCTGGCTCCTGCTCCATTCCTACATGCTGTGAGAGCAGCCAAGCAGGTGGTGAGCGGCCAAGGCCACTTGTGCATGTAACGCCATGTAGAATACAGCAGCTGTGCCAAGCCATCAGCTTGGGTGTCTCTTGATCCACAGAGCCCTCCAGGTACAGGACACCTTCTTCTACAGGAAGTGAGGCCCAGAGAGGTTAGACAGCCTGCGTAAGGTCACACTGCAAGGAGGAGCAGAGCTGTGGTGCCAGCCTTTCTGGCAGGCTCCCCCCCAGTCCCTTCCCCTCATGCTCAGGGACAGAGCCTGCTCCCTGCACAGCTCAGGAGCCTTTGCCCATGCTGTTCCTGCTGCCCGATGCCCTCTCTGCCCCTGCCCTCTCACCTCGCTGAGTCCTCTGAATTTTCTGATATTCAGATGTCACCTCGTCCTCCAGGACACCTTCCTAATCTCCCCCCACTCTGGTCCCCAGCTGGAGGCCCTACCCACCATCTCCCTTTGCATTTTCCTCACTTCCTTTGTTTTGCTTATTCTTCAGTATATTGCCGTCTCTGATGAGGTTCCATTGTCACCCACCCAACTGAACTTCATCATGACCAGGACAGTCTTTGCCCATCTGAGCATTAGCTATACCCCAAGGGCCTTGCAGGGGACCTGGCACTGTGTGGGTACTCAGAAACTGTGAATAGACACTCCTGGAGGGCCTGTCACAAAACCAGTTTGTGACACTACTGGCCTACATTTCCATGGCCTTTGCCATGGGCCAGGCCTGGTCCTAAACACTGTGCATAAATGAACTCATTTACTCCACCGCCAGCCCTGTGAGGTAGACACTATCACTCTCCTCATTTCACAGAGAGGAAACTGAGGTATAGAGAGGTGGCATGTCTTGCCAGGGAATTGCCAGTCTTAAGTGGCTCCAGAGCCCCTGCTCACAACCACTAGGCTACACTGCCCGTCGCATGATCCCGTGTAACCCTCACAGCAACACTCAGGGAAGGGAGGAACAGGCATCGTCCCGGTTAGGCTCGTTTTCAGAGCAAGGAAAATAAGATTCACAGAGGGAAGTGTCTGGCGCTGCCTCCTGCTGTGAGCAGGCCACAGGGTGAGGTCTAGCGAAGGCCTCTAGGAGGGGGCTTTCTGGAGGGCAGCCTGCAGGTTCCAGACCCCAGGCCTCTGCGGCCTCTCCCCAGCCCGTGTTGGCCAGGAGCTCCCTGCCTGTCCACAGAGGACCCAGGTGGTGCGTGGCTGTGTTCTGACACAGGCCGCGTTCTCCCTGTAAATCATTCATGACACGCACACACCCATGCATGCACCTATGCACACGCACACACGCACCCCACCCCCCCGGCTTGGAAACCTATTACTCATCCAGTAACTTGCATGTAAAAAATAAATGGACCCTTTGAACCCAGAAAATGGATGGACTAATTGTTGGTGGAAATCAATAACTAGGCTAAGTATTTCAAGTATAGTATATACAGCTCTACTCTGGGTAGTTTTATCATGAATAAGTTGATTTTTTTTAAAATAGAACATAGTCTACATTAGTTTTGAATTATATGAAGGCTTTTGTTTGAATCTATTTACTAAGAAGATTAAATTATTTATTATTTCCATGATGCAGAGATTGAGCCTTCTACAGTGGTAAGGGCTCAACTTGAGAAAAACAATCCTAGGTTGGATAACTATTTAGGCATTATGCCCAAATGCTTATATAAGCATAACTTTCTCGATTTTTCCCAGGGTCCCCCACACACTATTACCTAGCACTCTCCTGGCTACTTCTAAGATGGCGTGTTGGCTTTGCACATATCGAGGAACGGCTCCCTTCCCACTGTGGGTGTCTCCTGAAACTCCGGGCACATCCTTAGGAGCAGGTCTGGGTTCGTGGACCTTTGGCACAGCAAAGCAGTTCTGGCCCAAGCCTCCAGGCCACACTAACAAAAAGGCATTTTTACCCAATTCTCAGCTTCAACACCATTTTTGGGGAAGCTTTTCCAGAGTATGCCTCCTGTAGACACGTCCCTAAACACTGCCTGCCTTACAGCACTCTCAGTCCCTCCTTCATTGCCAGTCTTGCCTGATGGTGGCAGGGCCCCTCTGTGATGGGACAGTGTCTGCTCTGTTTGCACTTGGAACCCTCCAGCCCAGCACATGGCCTAGAATCTAGGAGAACCTCCTAGAAACTTTGGGTTTTGTTTTGTTTTGGGTACTCTCTCAATCTCTCTCTTTTGTGTAAGTAGCATCATGAACTCATGGATTTTTAAAAATATATTGAAAGCACTGTATTTCAGTTAGTTGTGGACATTATTTTTAATGCAAACAGTATTTTAGCTGCTCTATTCATGTTTCTACCTTTCCCCCTAATTTTTTTCCAACTTTTTATTTTGAAAATTTTTAAAACTGCAGAAGTAAGTTATAAGAAAGTACAATGAACATCCTCTACCCTTTACCTAGATTCACCCACCAGTTGTTTATATTTTGCCACATTTGTTCTTTTGTTCTTCCTCTCCCTCTCTCTTTCCCCCTCGCCTACACACACACACACACACACACACACACACACAGACACAGACACACACACTCCCTCATGTTTTTTTGAAACACTTGACAATAATTTGTGGACATAATGATACTTCACCCCAATATGTTAGCACGAATCTCCTAAGAAATTATATTCTCTTACATAACCATAATATAATTATCACATCTAAAAAATTTAACAGTAATATAATAGTATTACCTATGGTCCATATTTAGATTTTTCCAGTTGTCCCCAAAATGGCCTTATTTGGAGGTGAGGAGGGGATCAAGGATCCAAGCAAGGAGCGTGCATTGTGTTTGCCGTCCTGTGCTTAGTCTTTTTTAATCTAGACTAAGTCCTCCTACTTTTTTTTTTTGGCTTTCAGGACATTGATTTTTTTTTTTTTTTTTTTTTTTTTGAAAACTCAAGCCAGCTGTTTCATAAAATGTCCCACAATCTGTATTTATTTGTTTCTTCATGATTAGATTCATGAGTTTTAGCAAGAATGCTACATTTTTTAGACTGTGTTTTTCCCAGTACATAGAGTCAGGAGGCCCATGATGTCAGTTCGAACTATTATCGATGATGCTAAATTAATCACTTGGTGAAGGTGGTTATCTTCCAGATTTATTGTAAAGACACCTTTTTCCCTCTGCAAATATGAAGTAATGTATGGGGTGAAACTCTGAGACCATGTGACTATCCTGTTTCCCCACCACATCAGTGCCTGCCTCACTAACACAGGGTGTTGCAAAATGGTCATCCTCTAATTCTGTTATTCCTTATACATTTAAGCCGGCATTCTTCTCAACATGGTAGCTTTCCCTTCTTTGACCCTTTCTTCCCCTCTTCCTGCCCCTCTCTCTCTCTCCTCCCTGACTAATTTGAACACTTAATATTTTACCTGCCCTAGTCTTGGAATCAGCCATTTCTCCAAGGAGCTCTGATTCCTTCTGGTGGGAAATTGTATTGAGAAACCAACATTTGGGTGCTGGGTATAGTTGTTGCTACTGGGGTTCACTCCTTGTAAGTTTTTTCAGTGGACTGAACTTGAAAGTATAATTTTTAATATTTTAAACAGAAGTGTTTAAAATTTAATCTGACCATGAGGAGGCAATCAAATATGGGACATTCTGTAAATCACCTGGCCTGAATTCTTCAAAAAACGTCATGTGTGGAAAACAAGAACAACCACAAAAAGACAGCCTAAGACTGTTCTAGATGAAAAGAGACTAAAAAAAATACCAGCCAAATGTAAGGCACGAATGTTGATTGGATTCTGAATTTTAAAAACGTAAAGGACAATTTTAAGAAATTGAAAAAATTTGAATGTGACTGTGCGTTAGATGATACTGAATTATTGTTCCTGTTCCTAAGTGTGATAATGACATTGCAATGATATAGGAGAATGTCATTCTTAGGAGATCCATTCTGAACTATTTAGGAGTAAAGTGTCATGATGTCTGTAAGCTAATTTCAAATGCTTCAAAAACAAAATATTATGCCTATGTATATGTGTGTGCATGTATGTATATGTGTACCTATGTGTATATACGTAGATACATATATATTTAAAGAGAAAGAGAGAAGAAAGTAGATGTGCAAAATTATGAATCTAAATGAAAGGTATATAGTATTCTTTGTACTGTTCTTTCAACTTTTTTGTAGGTTTAAGTATTTTCACAATAAAAAGCTATGAATGTGTGTGCATGTGTGTCTGTGTGTGCTAGGTGGGGGATATGGTGGGAGGGGGGAATATGTTCTCCTTAGTTGGACTGTGAAAATGTGTCTGAAAGTCGCTTTACAGGGTTTTCTCCATGTGATTATATTAGCAACTCAATAGACTCTTAGGTTCCTTTGTTCTGGTTTGTTTTCAGTTTTTAGGGATTGATTTTTTTCTTCTTGTTGGTTAATTTTATTTTTTAAAAAAATTATACAAATTTTACATGATTCCATACTCAAAACTATAAAGCAAGGTACAGGAGAGAGTTCTGGGCTCTGACCCAAGTCCCCTCCATTCTGTTCCATGCCATCCTAATATATGACCATTTTTATTAGTTTTTAATTTATCCTTCCAGTGTTTCTTATTGCAAATATGAGCGTGTGTGTGTGTGTGTGTGTGTGTGTGTTCCTCTTTCCTCCGTTTTATGCAAAAGGGAGTGAGCATACTGTAATATATACACTGTACTGTTCCTTGCTTTTTTCACTTAATTTTCCCTGAGCTCACTGTTTTACCACTGTAGAAAGACATTCCTTATTCTTCTTAAAGATGCACAGCACTGTTTTGGGTGGATATACCACAGTTTGTACAGCCAGTCCCCTACTGATGGACATTTGGATTGTTTCCAATCTTTTGCAATAACCTTGGCCACATGTCATATTTGTGCCAGTGTAAACTGGGGAGGAATTCCTGGAAGTGGAATTTCTGGGTCAAAGGAAAACGCATCTATAATTTTTCTAGAAAATAAATCTTTGTTGAAAAAAAACGAGAAAACTAATGAATGAACCTGATTAAGAAAAGCAGAAAATTAAAGGCTAACATCTAAATGGGGACATAAAACAATTCCAATATATACATCTCTTTGTGAAAGAGGCTGGCTTTAAACCCTTCTGGTGTTGCCTCTAGTCCAGCAATTTTCATTTTCTCACCTAAAGAAAAAAGAATTTCTCTTTGGTTTGTAAATTAAACATAAATCATGACATTTTAGAGCTGAAATAAAAACCACCTAGAACAGTCTCCGTATTTTAACACTAGAGAAACTGAGGCCCAGAAAGAGGAGGGGGTTGGACAGAAAGAATAAGAACAAAATCCAAATTCAGTTTAATTCCGTACAATGAAATAAGCAGTAAGGGAAATAGCTGCTGTGTTATAAGTCATGACACTGGGTTTTAGTTTCCACCAAGAGTCAAACGTAAAACTGTACCACCGAGAGCCCCGAGGTCTTCTATCAGCAGTTCAGAAGCCTGAGTGCTTTGCTGTCACAGTGACATCTTCAGCAGGACTCTCTTAGTGTAAATGGATTTTATTTCACATCTTCTGTGTTATTCTAGGACATTCTGATGTAGTCATGATGACATATTGGATCAGGTGGAGGGTTTCACTGGCTGTGGGCATTCTGGCTGATGACGTGAGTGGTCATGTTTGCTGAGGATAGTCTGAAATTACATAATCGCTGCGTTAGTAGCATTCTGCTTGAATTTTGAGCAGGCAGCATGGAGAAGCAAATGGGTTTAGCCCAGCCCAGCCATGAACTTTGGGGGTGAACCTGGGCAAGTCCCTTCTTTCTGGTCCTCTGTGTGTAAAAGGAGTTGGACAAGCCCAGAATGGCACATAAATGAATGGCACCCTGGCATTATCTTCTCCTTCTATGCTGATTGCAGACATAACTAATGGATCCCTACACACTCACTCATCACTCCTTAGCCCACTTCTCCTGGCAGCCCCTGGCAGCCCACTGGTGATACTGCACAGGCTCAAGCCTTTCACCATGGCCAGCTTAGATGGTTACTTAGGGTTGGTAGGCAGAATGCAGGACACCCAGTTAAATTTGAATTTGACTTTCAGATAAAGGAAGAAGTTTTTCTGAAGTGTAAGAATGTCCTGAATACTGCTAAATCTGGCAACTGTATTATTTAGGCCACTTCAGTTATTTCTCTTTTTTTTCTATATAATCTACCTCTCTAATTTGAGAGATCTATCCTCTCTCCTTGGCACTTCTGACAGCGCCCATTCCCCAGTGCCTAGATAAAAGTCTAGCTCATTCTATAATTGTTTAAATTCATATTATGACAATTTAATTGAAGGTGATGGGGATTCGAGTGGAAGGTTTTTATTTCTGAGGACCATATCTTCTGGTAAAACTCCTTAATGAAACTGTCATCCTGTTTCCCAGATATCATGTGCACGTCCCTTTGTTGATTTTGCCAACCCATATACCACTTGTATTATTAGCCTCTTTACGATGTTCCTTTAAATTGACTCATTATTTTAATACCATGCATGAAAAATCAGTATCATTTACTAAAACAAAGGGAAAACACATCTATTAAGATTTGAAAGGGGACCCTGGACTCACCTGAAATCATAGAACACAACACTGACCAATTCAACTCCTTGCCGGTTTGGGAACCCCCTCTGTGGCCCTGGTAGATGACCCCTGAGGATCTCCTTGAATACCTCCAATGATGAGGAACTCAGTACTCTGCCAGGTTTTGATTCATCCTTGAATGCCTTATTGCTCGATATTTAATCTTCATATTGATCCCTATCAGCCTCCGTGTAACAGTTACACATTGATCCTAGTTTTCCCTCCGGGACCCCACACAGTAAGTTTGCTCCCTCTGCATTCGTTCATGTACTCACTTATTCTGCAGATATTTGAGTGCTTATTATGAGACAGCTTGAGTGCTTATTATCTCAGTCTTTTTGAGGGAAGTAAGGATGCAATTACAGCACGTGTGATGGGGTCTGATGGGGGACGGCGGGGCTGGAGGTGGGGGAGGTGTTGAGAAAGGCTGCTTCACGGGGACCAGGAGAGCCTGGTGTGCTTGGGAAAGAGATGGCTGAAGTGAGGGGGTGAGGGAGGAGGCTGGAGTGGTCAAAAATGTGGGAAAGGGGTGGACGAGGGGGGCCTCGTAACCCTCGTCTTCCGTTCTAGCACCGGGACTTACTTCCTGTAAAACATTTTCGTACCCACGTTCTCAGTTCATTTTTAGCAGAGCCCTGGGGAGTTAGTCGGGGCAGGACTTATTCTCCCCATTTCGCAGGGAAGAAAACTGAGGCCTAGCAGATTGCTGGTGGGCTTGTAGCTGACACCCAGGGGAGCCGGGTCTTTATATCGCACAGGTGCACGGCAGTGCTCATTTCCCGTGCCTCACGCATGTGCAGCCCCGGCCCCCCTGGTCCTGGATGACACCCTGCCCCGTGGAAGAAAACTTCACATTCTTGGAAAACATCTTTGAATCTTTTATCTTGATTCAATTTACTTAATTTCCTCAGGACTGACCATGAAGCAAATTTCCGAGTTCTGGAGTCTGGTGTTCCCTGCTCCCTTCCTTGCTTGTGGAAGGCGTTGGTTCACAGGGTAAACTGAGCCTAAGATGACACTTTCTTCTGGAGCCTGGCGTCCCTGGCATCTGGGCTGTGAGGTGCCCAGTGACCTCCACCCTCCAGGCCCTCCCACGGGCTCTGGGGCTGTGTGTCAGTGGGCAGGAGGCTCTCGGGCCCCCTCGGCAACCTTGGCCTATCTGCTTGAGCGATTCCTTGATATGAGTCTGCTGCTTGGAGCTTTGCCTGGACCCGGAGACTCAAAGGGACAGGCCCACACCCTGTTTTCCTCAGCTGGGGAAACCAGCACTTCTCTTGCTCTGCTGCTCTGTTCTATGTGAGAACCAAGTGAGGTCTTGTCCACAGGGCAAAGTATGGATGCATTTTGTGACCCTGCTGCCCCCCTTTTCTCTCTCGGCTACAGAGCAGATGCAGAGATAGCCCTCAAAGAGCTCCCAGACCAGTCAGTGGACTGGGCGTGGCTACCAATCACTTCTGGGTGCCCCACCACAGGGGGAAGCAGCAGTGCTGGGAGAACCGAGGGAGAGCAGGGAAGGCTCCCTGGAGGAGGTGTCTGAGTGGGCCAGGACAGATGAGTAGGAGGTGCGTTCTTGGCAGTTGGAAACCCTACATCCCCTCCCACTGCAAGAATCGAGCTGGGGCCCCAGCACACCTTTCCCCCCACAGATGTGATTTCAACCTATGGACTAATTAGAGGTGCCAAATTGACATGAGGAGACATGATTTCTGCGGTGAGGTAATTAAAAGGCAGTTGGCTTCACAGCTGTGATCACACGAGAATGCTTCTTACCCCTAAAGATGTCAGCTGAAAGCCAAGTGCAAACGAGCCGAGGAAACCAAAGAGGCTTCTAACGTAATTTGTTAATTTCCTACATTTGTCACCTGCACAGCTGTGAGGGGAAAATGGAACATTTTACCAGAAGTTTAAGAGAAAATTAAAGACATACATTCTAATTGTACACAATTAGACAAGCAATATAATCATTATTATTTGTTAATTAACAAGCCATTTTAAAATCAGTAGATTAGGATCTGGGAAGCCCAGCTTAGAATGATGCCTCTGCTTGGTGGCAGCCGCGTCCCTGCGAGCAAACACTTTCATTCACCGAGGCTTCTCGTCTGGAGGATGGGTATGTTCACCTCCATCCTGCCTTCCTCGGCGAGGAGGAACACTGAGGGAAAGGGCTTTGTAAATTAACAGGACTTTTATAATTGTAAGACATACCATCTAATTTTCCTAACTTGATTCTTGTAACTTCTAAGTCTAGAAGTTGTATCTACTGTTAGCAATCATTAATCGGGCGCCCGTGCTATTCGGATGTTCACGTCAGCTCTGGGATGGGGGTACGCCCCTCTCGCCCCCTTGGGTTTACAGGGGAGGAGACTGAGGTCCCAAAGGTGACATAGTTTTCCGAAGTTGCATAGGGAGGGGTGGAGGTGGCATTCACATCAAACTGTGCAAACGGAAAGTCAGAATTCTCACCTGTGTGTGCCACACTGCTTCCCCGGCACCGACTCGGCTTTGCTGTTTCTCTATCGCACTCCCGTTTGTGACTTAAAAAAAAAAGGATTTGAGGAATGAATATTTGTTGTCCTATCTGCTTTCCATAAAATAATGGTAGAAATGTTAAATAAGGGAGTAAAGAAGGAAATAGGCAAATCACAGAGTGCCATGTAGCAAAACAATTGTTAAAGAGCAAAGAATTAAATGACTTTACAATTTACCATTTACAAATAATTAAAAGATATTTCTTCCACTGGGTGATAGGCTGTCGAATATTGGTTTCATTGGTATTCTTTAAACCAAACATACATATTTAATATATTTAAATAAGTAGTTTCTGGTCGACAATAAAAGTTTAAAAAGAAAAATTTGAAGAATTTTCTCTTAAAAAATAAAATACACATATGATTTTTGATTCATATCATTGAATTGGACCATCTTAGGGAAGCAAAAACATAATAAGCCATTTATGCAGTGATTATGGCTTTTTCTTTTAAACAAATCTCATTTTTTTCTTCTCCCTTGTTTTAAATTGTCCCATTTGCTTTCTAGTCTGATACCCAGGTGCCCCTAAGAAGCAGCCTGGTATGCTGGAGAGAGAACTGCGTTCTAAGAACAGAAGCCCCAAGCCCTAGCCTTGCCACTTGCTCATATGTGACTTTGAGCAGGTCACTTAACCTCTCGAACTTCAGTTTTCTCATCCGTAAAATGAGGGGTAATAAGGTCTAGTCCACCTAACTCTGCCAGGGTTTTGTGATTATAAAAAATTAGACTTGACGGAGTAAATGTGTTTTGGAAATTGTGACATCACAGAGAAGAACCCCGGCAGTGTGTGGAATGAACAGTGGTGTGAAGTTAGTCTCCCTGCTCTGCCAGCTGCGAGCTGTGTGACCATGTGCACACGACTGACCCTCTCTGGGCCTCAGTCTCCTCACCTGAGAAATGCAGATCATAATCATGCCTACCTCCTAGGGTCGTTTGCACGTTAAATGAAACAGTGAATGCTGGGCACCTCATGCAGTGTTGCTCCACCGTAGGTGCTCACTGTAACTTCAGGGAGTCAAAATATCTGAGTTCAAATCCCAGCTTTGCCTCTTACCAACTGTGGGGCCCCAGGCAAGTCACTATTCCTCCTCAGGCCTCAGTTTCCCCAAGAGGAAACAAAGACAGTAACGCCTCCCCTACCTCCCTTGAAAATTGTTGCAAGTTCCCAGTAAGACTATGGCTGTGGGAGGGGGTGGTAAAAGCTGAACTGCTGCGCATCTCTGAGTGATGAAAAGCTAAACCTCATCAACAGGAAGGAGAAAGAACTGTTCCCCAAGCGGTCCCAGCCCAGGCTCCCTCTGACTAAAGAGATTTAAAACCTTACAGCAAGTCTATGCACGATGCCCCAGAAGGCCTTTTGTTGGAGTGAGGCTTCCAGAACTCACCCGAACGCCAGGCATTCATTTTCCCTTGTTAACTCGGGAAACATTTTGCAGCCGCTCTGCATCACATTAATTTCACGGGCATCTACGTTGAGGCACTTTGTGTCCAAACAGTTTTTCTGCCAGGGCTTGGGCACAGCGGCGACCTGGCGCAGACCTGAAGTGGACCCAAGTTCCCAACGCACACAGCCTGGTGCCTTTGTATACATCCTGGCACTGGCCACAAACAGTGTTTTGTCAGAAGCTTCCTGAGAAAGTTGCATTCCATTCATCTCGGCTGAAAGGAACCCTCGATGACAAATACCGCCTTCATTTAATTACAGAAACGGTCAGCAAACCCATGGAAAAAGATTAAACCCGCAGAGAAAAGAGCAAACCTCAATCATTTTCTCATCCCTGCGCATCTGGCCCGAGTTCCTTACCTAGGACTTAGCAACTACGGCCACCCTTGCTTATACCTGCCACCTGAAAAATGGTTTATTTCTGCAGAAAAGTTAAACTCAGATGCCCCAAACCAGGTAAAGAATTGCATTTAGGCAAGAATTCATCAGTGGCTTGCAATGTAATAAAGATCCCGAAGGTGGGAGACGTATTTATATTTTTTGTCTAGGTTTATATCTGCAGAGAGAAGTGAAGCACATCGGCAATTATCTGAATAAATCAGATCAAATAAAACACACACCCACATGAAACCAACAAATTCCTTAATAATTTTCTTCAGTTGCTGGAGAGAGAAGCATAGAGTTCTGTGGTTGCAAAGAACTTTGGAATTTTCAGTCCAATGCATCACTTTCAGAGATGAGAAAAGCAGACACCTAGGAAATGGGCACGGTTTGGCCTTGTTCTCTCAGTCATATAGACAGGGTTATGCCCAGGTGTCCCAGCTCCCTAAAGTGGCCTCGGAGCTGTGTGAGCTCCCCGCTCCTCTCTGCATTCGCGTGCTTACTGTTAAAGCACCTCACGGTTCAATATGTCTCTCACGAGCCATTTCACGGCAGGTCAGAGCCTCCCACGGGGGAGAAATGGTGTTGGCTCTCTTCCCATTCCACTCTGTTGGTTAAGTGTGGATTCCCGGGAATCTCCCGGGATGGAAACGGTGGAAACTTGCTGTGTTTGAGAGACCCTGGAAGCCTGGAGTAAGTTGTCTCCTTCCTGGTCTACTGGATCTCAGAAGGAGCAGGCCCTAGACCATCCCCCCACCTCGCTTGAGGCCCAGGAAGATAATATAAAGTCACAAAGACCAGCCCCTCATCTCCCGGACTAACCTTGCACACTTGAGGTCACCTTTCTGGGCCACAGTTTCACCCATTGTAAAATGGATGATAATTCCCGGCTCAGATCACCTGTCTGAAGGTATCGATCACCAAGTCAGATGTTCTCATGAAAGCTTCCTTTGAATGGTTCACACTGTGGTTGGCCAATCAGGTAGCTGGTATAGTTCTCCATCCATTCATCAAGCCATCCACTGTCAAGCAGGTTTTGCTCTCAGGCATTTTAGAGAATGGATTTGCCTGAGTGTAGAAGGAGGGAATAAAAATAATCTTGCCCCCCAGAAAGATCACAGAGAACCCCTCAGTGCTGACAGACTCTCCACAAAGCCAGCATCTACCAACTCTAGGAATCATAATCGGAGTGAGTGCAGTGGCCTTTTTGTATCTGTAGAGCTTCAGAGTCTATAAAATTCATTCACATCCTAGCTTCACCCCTCCAAAGCAGGCAGGACAGAACTTATGATTTTAATTTTATGGATGAGAGGAGGTTCAGTGACTTGTCCAAGGTTGCATGGCTAGCAAGAGGCAGAGCTGAGGTTCAAACCCAAGGTGTCTGGGGTCCAGGGTGTGAGTGGCTCTCAGCCTCTGCTGGTCTTTGCCAGGGCATCACTGGGGTTCATGTCGAGGGGCATGTATCATTTCCGAGGGGCCATGGTTATGAAGATGGACACAGTATGGGCTAACTGTAGGGATTCTTCTCCATCCTTTATAAGTTGTGTGGTCTTAGGCAAGTTTCTTTTTTCTTCTATTCTGGTAAAATGCACATAGCATAAAGCTCACCATTTAACCAATTTAAAGTGAACAAGTCGGCCGGGCGCGGTGGCTCACGCCTGTAATCCTAGCACTCTGGGAGGCCGAGACGGGTGGATCGCTGGAGGTCAGGAGTTCGAGACCAGCCTGAGCAAGAGCGAGACCCCGTCTCTACTAAAAATAGAAAGAAATTATATGGACAACTAAAATATATATATACAAAAAATTAGCCGGGCATGGTGGCACATGCCTGTAGTCCCAGCTACTCGGGAGGCTGAGGCAGTAGGATCGCTTAAGCCCAGGAGTTTGAGGTTGCTGTGAGCTAGGCTGACGCCACGGCACTCACTCTAGCCAGGGCAACAGAGTGAGACTCTGTCTCAAAAAAAAATAAATAAATAAAAAAAAAAAATAAAGAGAACAAGTCAGTGTCATTGGGTACATTCCCAGTGTTGTCCAACCATCACCACTATCTAGAACATTCTGAGCACCCCAAAAGAAAGCCCTGTACCAATTAAGCAGTCACTACCCTGACCCTCCTCCCGCAAATCTCCCCACTCCCCATAACCACTAATCTGCTTTCTTGGGCAAGTTTCTTAACCTTAAAGCCTCAGTTTTCTTACCTGTCAGATGAGAATAATAGCAGCACCTACTTCCTCCGGTTGTTGTGAGGATTAGATGGGACAATAACCAGAAACACTTGACATACATGGAAGGGGCGGTAGAGTAAATGTGTACTGTGACTGTGTTGTGGGATTTCCGGTAAGACTGTCTGGGCTACCTTGCCTACATCCTGGCTTCAAGGTGACCCCTCATAGTGCATAATTCTTTCTGAACTGGGCTCTTGACACTGAGATTCTGGAAGATTTTGCCACTCCCCAGGCCAGGTGGCCATGCATAGTGTAGGGGAGCCATTGGGTCCTATGTCCTGCTCATGGGTTGGGCAGTACCTGGACACCGTCATTATCAGAAGGATTCAAACCAGTTCCTGGGGTGGGAGTGGAAGAACAAGATGTACTTAAGGGCATTCTGTGGGCCAAGCAGTACTCAACTACTTGTAGTGGGCAACTACAGTAGTGGGCAACTACTCAAGACAAAGAGAACACCATGATCCAGGTTCAGCCTGGCTGCAGACTGGGGCAGGGAGAGGTGTGGGCTCCAAACCCCAATCAGTGCCCAGAGCTGGCCAGGATGGGATGAGATGGGCAGTCTTATGGGCCACCCCCCAGGGGCATGGCAGCTGACACACCCCAGCAGACAGCAGTTTGATGGTACATACCACAAACCTTAAAAACCTTCAACCTGTGGTTTCAACGGTGCCTAAACAATACAAAAGAGAGTTATAGACTCTGCCACATAATTTGCTTGATTAATTCAGACTAAATTTATTTGCGATTTTTCTAGCAATATTCTTTTTTTTTTTTTTTTTTTTGAGACAGAGTCTCACTCTGTCACCCGGGCTAGAGTGCCATGGCATCAGCCTAGCTCACAGCAACCTCAAACTCCTGGGCTCAAGAGATCCTCCTGCCTCAGCCTCCTGAGGAGCTGGGACTACAGGCACATGCTACCACGCCTGGCTAATTTTTTCTATTTTTAGTAGAGATGGGGTCTCACTCTTGCTCAGCTGGTCTCAAACTCCTGAGCTCAAGGGATCCTCCCACCTCGGCCTAGGATTACAGGCATGAGCCACCACGCCCAACCTCTAGCAATACTCAATAAAACATTTTCCAGCTTTCCTTTGAAACTATTAAGACATGGAAAAGAAAACACACACACACACACACACACACACACACAGAGAGAGAACAAAGAGACCCCAATACTCACTGACATTCTAGATGTTTGGAAGCTTCATTAATTATAAAGTAGATGGATCTGAATTGACAAAATCCTGAACTTCGCCTCCTGCTACTCCAAACCTTGCTGCATAAAATAATTGTCCTGAAAACTAACAGACAGACCTTTTCCTCTCCCCACTGCGATCTGAGTTAGAGACTCAGGAGTTACACCAATCAGAAAATCAGACGATGACGCCCCTACCTCACAGTTGCTGATATCTCAGGCAACCAAAGTACTTTTTTTCTCTTCATTCTCACCTATCTTTCTAAATTCAGAGAGAGCTGTAAATTCCTAAAAAAAAAAAAAAAAAAAACGGGACAGGAAGAGGACAGGAGGGCACTAGACACTCACTGCTTCCTGGGAGGCAGAGACCTCCCGAGTAAGGTTCTGTAGGCAGGAGGGAAAAGCCCTCGCAGTGGTGCATGCTGGGAATTAATGTGCTATGCTGATCCAGAGTGTTAGGAAGTCGGGCAAAACAATGATGTCACCTCATTAATGTAGATCAGCATAAGGTGGAGCCCACTAGACACCCAAATCTGTGCTCAAATACTTATTCTCCAGTTTTCTGAGAAGCGTACTCAATTAAAATGTAAATAGAAAACAAGGCCAAGGGCAATCCACATGTTGTGTCTTTGATAAGCCAAGTCTGAAACAACTGCCTTGCTTTTGAGGGCGAGTACCCGGAAAACACCTTTGAAAAAGTGCCTCAAACATAATCAAAGGAGCACAATACTCAGAAGAAGGGGAGGAAGAGTCCACCTCTGAAAATGATCTATCATAGGATAAAGAAGAAAACTTGAGAAAGATGTTTGGCATCCTCATTCATACACCATATAACATAGGCTCCATGAAATAGACAGCCCGAGATGGGGGGAGTGAAAAGGGATGTGATCATAAAGAACTATTAGGAAACTAAACATGTCAACAACACGATAAAAATCTGTTAAAGACAAAACCAAGGGTGTTGGAAAGCAAGTCAGGAGACTCTCAGCACAAGGACCCTGAATGGCTAACATGTGTGCACAGCTACGTAACCACACGACGGCCAAAGAGCTGCAAAGCCAAATAATAATGTAGTGCCACTTTATCTCTGAAAGACTCACAAAAATTAGGAAGTTGAATAATACCAAATATTAGCCAGGATGTGAAAAAATGAGAACACTTATCCCCTACTGCTAAGACTGTGGATGATGTAGAAAATAGTTCCAGTAAAAATGCACACACCCTGCAATAGAATAGATAGACTAAAATAAGATGCTCTTCTAGAATGAAGACAAGGACCAAGAGATGAAATCTTGAAAGAAAATGTGACAGATATGGATTTGGAGAATGAAGAGACAACATATAGATGAACAGGTGTTCCAGAGGAGAGAGAAGAATATATGATGTAAACATATTATACATAATAAATTTACTATATATATTTATTATGTATAACATATGCAATATAATAAATATGGCATATATAATAAATATATTAATATATTGTAAATATAAATAATATATTATGTAATTACTTATACAATAACATTTAACATATATTATATAGTATATAGTATATTTTATATGTATTATATATACATTTTTCTGATTTGGAAGACTTGAGTGTATAGATCACATATAAGGAGTGTATAGGATTCCCTGTATCTCAGATAAAAGCAAGAGTGCCACACCCAGATCTATCCTGGCAATTTTTTTTACTCCAAGAATAAAGAAAAAAAAAATCCTTCAGGCATCGAGGCAGAGGAAAGCAGGTATCTACAAATGAACAACAATCAAGCTAGCCCTGGATTTCTCCTCTGCATCATTTTGTGGTTTCAGAGGGGAGAAGTGGTAGCCCAAGAATTTTATACCCAGCCAAATTCTGCCACAATTCAAGGCAGCACAGAGCCATCCTCAGCAAGTCGGCAACCCCTTACTCCTCTTCAGAATATTCAAAGGTTCTCCAGCAAGCTGATACCTGAAGCAAGATGAACTCACACAGCCAGAGCAGAGAAAGGTAGCTGCGAAGTCGAGGACCAATGGGAACAAAAGGAAACACAAAGGAAGCATAAAAAAACAGTAAGATGGCCAAGAAGAAGACAGATGCAAGACTAAGCATTAATACTTGTTACAGCAGTAAACATACACATTTTAAAATCTGCCCATATGCTCTTTTCAAGAAATATATTTTAAACAATTTTAATAGAATACAAATAAAAGAGGATCAAAGCTATGCCAGGCAAACACAGGCAAAAATAAAGTCGAGGTTGCATTATTAATATCAAGCAAGATAAAGTCTAAAACAAAAAGCAATAAAATGACAAAGAGATTTATTTTACCTTGATAAATATTTCAATCCTCAATTCACTCAATGAATATCTATTAAGTGCTTGGTATTTGCACTAGGCAAAGGTATACATTGCTGAAAAATAAAGATGTAATTGTGATGAACATTTATGCTTAAAACATAAACTCAAATCATATAAAGCAAAAACTGTCGAAACACATGGAGAAGTGGTCATACATGATAGGGAACAATTTCACCAACCTTTCAGCCTTTGATAGGCAAAGTAAATGAAAATATGAAGCATATCATAATCATATAATTCATTTGATTTATCTATTATGTATGAGTAGGCTAGTAAAGAACTCTATAGCTTACAACTAGAAATTTCATTTTTTTTCCCCAGCCACTGTGGACCTTTCACAAAAGTTGATTGAATCACAGGCCACAAAGAAAGTCTCAATAAATTCCAAAAGCAGACACCATATACACCAAATGCTCAAAATAATGCGCTAAAACTAGAAATAATAACAAAGCTATAAATTAAATTTTAAATTACCCTCTGAAATAAATCCTTGGTTAGGAATTGACTGGAAGCCTCAAATCACAGTCTGTTCAGAAACAAATGTGGTTGTGTGAAAGGCAAGAGAGCCCAGAAAGCTTGCTGTTCAAGTTAGGGCCCTGCGGCTAGCAGCCCCAGTGTGGCCAGCAGCCCCAGTGTGGCCAGATGCTGGGTGCCTATGCTGGGCGGGGAGGGACTGGGGAGCACACAGGAGGCAGGTGGGCAGCCATCAAGGGGAGAAGGAGCATTGGGATTAGAGTCCTTTAGCGATGGTGGGTATCTCCATATCTCCGCATTTCTGGGCTTCAGTCTGCTTATTGAAAACCAGGGATGTTGAGCTGTGTCAGTGGTTTTCAAACTTCACCGAGCACCACAACCACTTGGAAAGTTTTTAAATAATGCTGGTGCTTGGGCTTTATGCCCTGAGATTCTGATTCAGTTGCTTTGGAGTGGGACCAAGTCATCGGTATTTTTAAAAATCTCCCCAAATGATCCCAGTGTGCAGCCAGGGTAGAGCACCCCAGAGCTAGATGTTTTCTGATCCCCCCCAGTTCTGAAGTTCAGCAGTACTACTGGGCACCTGCAGTCTTTGCCCATGGAAAAAGTTTTAGGAGGCTAAGGCCAGGGAAACAGTGATGCAAAGCAATCTAATCAAAGTGTGCATTATCTCAAATGGTGCAGAAAATGTCAGTGCCAGTTAATATTTTGTACCCAACATGATTTAGACCTGGGGCATATATCGTACTCCAAGCCCACTGTAAACACAATGGGCCATTTATTCACTGAACAGTAACCACTGTAATTACCTACAGGGCAAACATATGAGGTTGTTCGAGCAACAATTAATTGTGGACCTGGAACTAATGGAACAATAACGGTAAAGTAGCAACTGGAGTGTGATTCAGAAATCACATCAGAAAACCAATATTTTCTAAATTGTATTAGATAAGCATTTTTGGGGATGTGATGGCATATATAATGTCCCAGGTCCTGAAATAGTTGCTCCCAGATTTTTCTAATAGTTCTTTCTTACACTGATGAGCCTAGCACTGTTGTTTTAATCTTGAGCGAAGAATCGTGGACACTGGGTCTGAGGGGACTATTGGAAACTTCCATTTCTTGCACTTACTGCGAGACCAAGTATCACCTGCAGGCGGGTGTGCAGCCTTGTTTGGATGGTAGGACCCTCCTTGTGAATCTGATGGAAGCCACGGATTCTTTTTTCAGAAAAATATGCATGCCTGTATGCACATACATGCCCATGCAAACCTTTTTCTACAGTTTTCAGGGGGTTCATAGATACCCTGAAGCCCCTCTCTTCTCACTAGGTTTTGGCCTAGCCTCCATTTGCACTCCTCCAGACACAGGGATCTCACTGCTTCTAATGCCAGGCTTTCCATTGCTGGACACCTCTGAATGTGAATGTTCTCAATGTGTCCAGCTGAAATTTTCCTCTCTGAGGATTCTTTCCATTGGTTCTGTTCTCCCAAGAATCTTAAGAACAATTATTCCACCCTTGACCCTTACCAGACTTGGTGTGTCGTTGTCTCTGTGGGGATCTTAGAAATTGGTTTCTACAGGTGCTCTCTAGCCCCAGGTAACAGCTGGTGGGCTGCTGGTGGTCAGCTCTAACAGGGGATCAGGGATCCTAGGTAGTGGCTGTCTACTCTCTGAACCAGACCAGGGAAAAGGACAAATTCCTACTGCCCTCTTCAAGTCCTGGTGGGAAAAGTGCTTCCTAGGGTGACAGAAGAATCAGTAAGGCATCTTCAGCTGGGGCCTGAGGGAGCCAGGATGTTATTTCTCTGGAGGCTTCAATCGAACCCTGGGATACATCAAATCTAGAGCTGCTGCTGGGACAAGCAAGGGTTTGGGGAGACAGCTGGTGGCAGCAAGGGTTGGGAGACAGGGGGTGTGGCTTGCTTCAGCCACACCCTTTCTGGATCAAAGATTTAAATGACACCAAAGAAGGGACAGATGGAAGATGGGAGGGAGGGAGGGAGAAAAAAAGGACACACAGACGAGAAGAAACAATGGAGGAATTCTTTTACAATCTCAGTGTAAAAAAGGCCTTTCTAAATACAACTCAAAACCTGAAGTTATAAAAGAAAAAATTGATAAATTCAACCACATTTAAAACACACACCTCTACATGGCAAAGGTCACCATAAACAAAGTACAAACTGGGGGAATAATTAGCAACTCCTATCACGAAGGGCTTATTTCCTTAATATGAAAGGTCACTTTTGCGAACTTATAAAGAAGACTAAGAGTCAAACTGGCAAACGGACAAAGATGTGGACAGCGTCCAGAAAGGAGCTACCAATTGCTCTTAAACTTAGAAGAAGATACTCCACTTCATTCGAAGTAAGATAAATGCAAATTAGAACTACAGCAAGATACCATTTTTTCCCCTCACACTGCAAAGATAAAAAAATTTGATAACCACTTTCTGTGGGTGAGGCTGAGGGAAAGGAGAGCGGAGATCAGAGGAAATTGTGGAGGAGGTGACATTTAAGCTGGGCCTTGTAGGACAGATAATTAAAATCCAATTTAACAACTTACTGGCACTTAAAAGAAAAAGAAGAAGTAATAAAGAGAAAGACGGACAGATTTGACTACTGAGTATAAATTAAAATACACATGTACAAAATATAAAGGCAAACACAGTAAGATATTTGTGGCAACTATAATAGCCTGAGTTTGAATGCTATACATGTAAGAAATATTCATTAAATTCAATAAGAAAAGCATTGGAATACTCCTGAAAAAATAAACAAAGAACATGAATTAGAATACTCCTCAAAAAATAAAGAACATGAAAAACTGAGTCCTAAAATTGGACATACTATTACATAACCATGACCACATGGAAAAAGATGCAACATTGTATATAACCATGAATGCAGTACGATTCCTTGTTTGTTTGTTTTTTAATGACAAATCATTATAAAATGAGAAAAGATATTTTATTCCCTCTATTGATGGGAATGTGGTGAAATTGGCCCTCTAGTTATACCTGGCGAGGAGATGTACAAACTGATAAATGTCCTTTCTGGAAATAAGTATCAAGTCTTTAAAGGCTTAGATTCATTATCTGAGAAATTTTATATCACAGACTCTTTCCTATGGAAATATAGGGGAAAATGCTATGCACAAAGATGCCTATAGAATATTAATAATATGACAATAATGACAAATTAGAAACAATCTAAATGTCCCCAAGTTAGAGATGACCCAGTAAATTGTGGTATGTTCATATGCTGGAATTTTATGCAGCTATTCAAATGTTTACGAGGAGTTTTTAACAGGATAAATGCTTGTAGGGGAATTGTGGGGAATAAACAGTTCAATTGTGTATGTAAAATGATATCAAGACTCTTTTTTAAAAAATCCAGTCAGTACATAGAAAAACACTGCAAGGAGATAGACTATCATAGAATGTTAATGGTGGTTCTTTGGGAAGGGGTGGGTCATTGGTTAAGTTTTTCCTTCTGTCTCCTTATTTTGCATTTTAACCTTCTCCTCAATTAATGATGTGTTACTTTTACAATAAAAAGGGTTAAAGACTGTCTTGCCCCACGTGTTTGTGTTCCTCTGTTCGGTTAAGCAAGGCGCCGGGTCACAGCTGCGAGGCTCACTCAGAAAGCGTTGTCTCTCTTGTGTCTTTCAGCTTTCCTTTGCTGCAACCACGCCTGTGCTAGCCGATAAGAAAAAATACCCTTATTTCTTTCGGACTGTCCCATCAGATAATGCGGTGAACCCAGCCATCCTCAAGTTGCTCAAGCACTACCAGTGGAAGCGCGTGGGCACGCTGACGCAAGACGTGCAGAGGTTCTCCGAGGTACGCTCCGCCCGCATGGACACGGTCTCGCTTACTGCTGGCCGCTGTCATCTCCTAGCAAGGGGCAATATGGCGTGATCGGGGGTGGGTGATATCACGGGGCTTTTAAGCACGTGTTTCTGCGCAAGATCAGAGCTGTTTCGCCATTGACAAAATAGAACTGGCAGCTGAGGAATTTGTGTGGGGATTGGTGCAAACTTCATTCTAAACGGCTCAGGAGTGAACCTTCCCTTCTCTCATTGTTCCTTTCGGCTGCCTCGTGTGGCTTACTCCCCGAATGCCCCTGTCGGTTTGTTGTTCTTGTTACTGACCCTGTAGTGAGCATCTAAACTCATACAGTACTGCCAAGAGGTGTTCTCCCGTGAGGAACGTTTCGGGGAGGACCTGGCTTGGCTTACAAGCATACACTGATACACATGGTGCGGTGGTTTTGTTGTGTGCTTTTTGCAAAAAAAAAAAAAAAGAAAGAAAGAAAAGAAAAAGTCAAAATATATATAGTAAAAAAGTAAAAGTGTTGCTTTGTCCCAGTCCCCCTAACTCCCACTTTCTCTCTGAAAGGTAACGCTTGCAGTGGGGTGTTCTTCTGCCTGGAGCTTTTTCAGTGTATTTGTGTTAATCCCAAATGACTTCATACTATATATTTTGCTTTTTTTACTTTGCAACAGACCTTAGAGACCTTGACTGACTCCATGTTTTAGTGGAACGTGGTGCTCTGTCAAATGGGTGTGTCGTGATTTACTCTGGATGGTCACAGCTTTTTGATGTCACAGCCAGCACTTTCATGCCTAAATATGCATCCTGGTGATAGATTTCTAGAAGTGGAATTACTGGACCATTTAAAATTTTGAGAGGAACTGACTTCCAAAGAGTCTGTTTCAATTTCTAGTCCCACCAATGGCTTTTGACAATTCCTATTTCCACACATTCTTACCAACAAGTTTTTAAAATTTATCCCCACTCAGATGGGTGCAAAATGGTCTCCTGCCTTTTTTGCCCATTTGCTTTGTGTCTCCTGCGCGCCTCTGTGCTCTCGATACTTGTAGCTTCCAAAAATACAAGACAAGTCAGGTGTGCTTAGTAGCCCGGAGCAACACACTGCTGGCTGTGTGGGGAGTTTCCATGTGTGCATCGGATATGCGGGCAAACCTCCCGGGAGAGGTGGGGGAGGACACACACCCTCTGCCAGGCCAAGCAGGGGTGGCGAGAAAGGTGGGGGCAGAGCAGGGCAGGGAATCAACAGACTTGGTTTCCCCTCCAGCTCTGCACTTAGCTTTCCGAGGCTCTTGTCCCCGTGTCTCCCAAGGGAGGGAGAGACCACTTCATGCATTGGCTGTGTGACGTTGGAGAAGTCACCTCACTTCTCTGAGCTTCAGTTTCCTTCCCTGTAAAATCCAATAACCTTTTGCAGTCCTCCCTGCAGGGTGTTTTGCCAAAATCCAATGAGTAATGAATTTGAAAGAGCTTTGTAAACCATGAAGCTCATGCGCAGAGAGGGCTGTTTTTGGAGGTGCTTGGAGAGCGGAAGTGTTTGGCCCCACAGTCTGTGGTTATCCAAACAAGGCAAACTTTTCCCAGGCAAGGCTGCTCCTCATGTTCCCGCCTCTCTGTTTCTCAGCCCCTCGGAGGAGGCACAAAGGGAACTTGACCTCCAGTGGGAGTGACTCATTGCCAGCACTGAAGAGGCTTTTGCTGGAAGCCTGCCCTTTAGAGAGCAGTGATAAATGTTCTGAAATGAGTGTGAAACAGGTTGATGGTGGAGGATGGGGAGGGCCAGTCCCGTGGCCCCATTAACACCAGACCCTGCAGCAATGTGGAGGGAACTGCTTTTTTCTAATAGCATCTCTGGCTGTCGGAGCCTGAAGGGCCTTAGAAACACCTCCCCCGACCTCCTCATTTTGTAGAAGGGGAAACTGAGGCCAAGAGAAGGGAAAGGACAAAGTTCAGGGTTTCAGAGCACCTCTGAAGTCATGAAACATTGTTCACAGAAAAGTCAGGACTGAATTCTGGGGCCCTGACCCCCAGTTCAGACTTCCCCTCACTCCTTCTTTCCATCCATAACTTCCTGGAGTCACATGGGAGCTACCTGCATGTAGCCTCTGAAATTCCCCCCAGACGTGGTCTAAAGAGGACAGTTTATCAGCCCCGACATTGGCTGAGTGCTCTCTACGTTCCCAAACACTCTCACAGCCAGCCAGCCGCCCTGTTGGGAGGGGTGATGGTTCCCATTTTGCAGATGAGGAAACTGAGGCTTGCCGAGGGTGGATGGCTTCATGCCCCAGGACACTGGACTGTCGGTCAGTGTTTTCTCTGCTACACCGTCCTCGCTGGGATCAGGTGTGGACAGTGTGGTGCCATATCTGCATCCCTGCGCAGCTGTGGTGGGGCCCTCAGCCGGGGTTTCAGGGCATCTCAGCGGGAAACCTCTTTTCCCGAGGACAGGATGTTGCTTGGTGGTGTTGCTGGCGAGGACCCCTCCTGATTTAAATCTCTCAGCCCAGCTGACTCCTCTCTGTGCCCAAGGGCTTTGGCATCCCTCTCCCGATGTCTGGACTGCAGCGCTGGAGTGCAGGCCCTGGAAACTCGCCAGGGGCTAACAGCTTTTCGTGAGTGCAAGGGAAACTGGATTCCTTTTATGAAACTGGTCGATCAGCAGCGTCAAGCACTTCTGTTCCGGACTGGTGCGCTGGAAGGAATGTCAAGTGAAAGCAATCCTGAAGTTGGAAGTGGTGGTGGAGGTGCCATAATCCCACAGCATTTATTACTGTGACGTTAGGACTTTGGAAGGGGTAGAGGGCTGAAGGCCACCCCACCTTGGGACCAGCTGCTCCTTCAAACTCCCAACCTCTGAGATTGAAGGTTAGCACACACTGGACCCACAGGCTGCTCAGGACTTGGATCAGATGAGCCGATCTCTAGGCCCAGTTTGGCCAAGCGATGGCTGTGTGACCACAGGCAATTCACTTTACTTTGCTGACTCTGGGCCGTATCAGACCTAGAGCAGCTGCTAGGACAATGAGGGATCCATGGAGAGAATCGATGGCTGAAAAGACTGAGCTTGCTGCGGCCATGCCCTCTCGAAATCAAAGATTTAAAATGAGATGAAAGAAGAAGGAAGAACTCGGTACCAGGTGGACTGATGCCTAAGCCCGCCTTTGCTAATCCATGGCTGTGTGACTTTAGGTCTCACAAAGGTCTGGTTTTCCCTTTGGTAAAGTGGGGATATGTATCCCTCTTTGCAGGCACTGGGAGATGAGGTGGTTAGAGGAGAAAACATGAGCCAAGGCCTCTGCGTGGTAGGTGCTCACTGTGTGCCATCCATCCGCTCGGAAAGCAATGCGGTGGCCTCCTGTGTGCCACAGGCTGTGCCGGGCCCTGTGCTGCGGCAGGACAGAGATCCGCTGTCCTGGCCTTGGAGTGAGGCAGGGCCAGGCTTCCTGCAGGGGGTCCTCAGCTCTGGCTGCTCAGTAGAGCACCAGGGAATTTTGGTTTTGTTTTGTTTTAATACAAAATAAAATTTAAATGTCCTAAGCTGGATTTTTTTTTTCCTTTCCCTTTTCTTTACTTTTAACAGCTTTATTGAAATACATACCATACAGTTCATACACTGTCAGTATACAGCCCAGTTATCGTTAACGAATTCACACGGCTGTGCAGCCATCGCCACAGTCCAGTTTAGCACCCGCCCAAGACTCCGAAAACTCCCTCGTGTCCATCTGTAGTCGGTCCAGCCCCCCGGCCCCAGGTATAGTTTTGCCTTTTCTGGAAATTTCATACAAATGGAATTGTTAATATATAACGCGTCATCTTTTGTGCCTAGCTCCTTCACTCAGCCAGTGCTTTTGCGGTTCATGGTGGTGTGGCAGGTAGGAGCAGTTCGTGTCTCTGTCCTGCTGAGCAGTACTCCCCTCGTGGATAGCATGCCTTTTAGCGTCACCTGCGGAGCTTTAAAAATCCTGATGCCCGGGCCACGCTCAGGACAATCACATTCAAGGACCCCTGCATTAAAGCCCTTCCAAGCCCTCCGGGTGGCTTCAACACACGATGATGTTGAGAATGCCTGTCCTGCGTCACTGGCTCAGAGTGGAGTTTGGGGTGGAAATGACGCCCTCTTGTGGTGGGAGCCCTTGAGCTTATAGTAGCCCTTGTCTACCTGGTGGCTGTTCCACCTGGTGGCTGTTCCACCTGGCGGGGGATCTACCTGGCGGCCCTCAGCTGGCCTGGGGACTGAGGGGGCAGGATGGAGAAGGGGGAGAGAGGTCTCAAGCCAGTACTGGGCCCCACCAGGTATAAGACAGCGGTGCGGGTGCTGATGAGGAGTGGAGGCTACTGCTGAGAGGGTGGTCCCCGGGGTCTGGGATGGAGAGGGATGGGCAGGCAGGTGGCCCCCGGGGTCTGGGATGGAGAGGGATGGGCAGGCAGGTGGCCCCCGGGGTCTGGGATGGAGAGGGATGGGCAGGCAGGTGGCCTGTGGCCTGGAGAAGTATGTGTGTATCTGGAAGTCTCTGTGAAGGTTGAGGGGTTGGGCTGGGGGGCTGGAGGGAAGGGAGGCTGTGGCCAGAGCCAGAGGCGGGAGGTAAAGGACCGAGGGGCCAGGCCCTGGCTGTGTGCCAAGAGCTGACATGGCATAGAGGTGCAGGTCACTGGGGTTCAGAGCAAGGAAATGAGAGGCCACCCTGAGCGCTCTCACGTGGGCATGCGGGCCCAGGAGGGAGGCAGGGCTGGGGAGGAGATGAAGGCAGCGAGCAGGGAGCACCCAGGAGCATGGCAGAGGGCGGCAAGGCTGTTTGGCCTCTCCCTAGTTCCAGGTCGCGTGATCTACTCAACTGTCCTCACCGGGTTGTTATTTTGGATGCAGCTAACCAGCTAAGTGTGTAAGTGCCCTTAGACAAATCATTCACTCTCTCTGGGCCTCAGTTTCCCCTTATGTAAGTTAAGGGAGTTGAGCCAGTTGACCCCTAGGGCCCCTCCAAGGTCAAGGAATGTTGGATTCTAGGATGAGAGCCTGCGGGCATCTGGCCGTTGACCCTGGCCCTGCCGTTCCTAGGACGTGGCCATGAGATTTACTTAGCTTATTTGTGCCTCCATTTTGCTTTGGTTTTTTAAGAGACTTAATTTTTCAGAGGAGTTTTAGATTCATAGCAACGTTGAGAGGAAGGCACAGAGATTTCCCATATACCTCCTGCCCCACACGTGCACAGCCTCCCCCATTACCCACATCCCCAGGCGAGGGGGTGTGTGTTACAGCTGATGGACCCGCACTGACACATCACCAAGTGCCCAGAGTCCGTAGCTGACACTGGAATTCATTCTCGGTGGTGTACATCCTGTGGTTTTGGACAAATGCATAATGACATGTGTTCATCATTATAGCATCTTACAGAGTATTTGCACTGCCCTGAACATCCCGTCTTTTTACTTGTGTCCATAGTTTTGCCTTTTCCATAATGTCATATAGTTGGAATCATACCTGAATGTAGCCTTTTCAGATTGGCTTCTTTCACTTAGTTCATATGCATTTAACTTTCCTCCATGTCCTTTCATGGCTTGATAGCTTATTTCCTTTTAGCACAGAGTAATACAGTCATCCCTTGGTATCCATGGGGAATTTGTTCCAGGACCCCCCGAGGATACCAAAATCCATGGATGCTACAGTCCATTGAATGAAAATGGCATAGTATTTGCATATAACCTATGTACATCCTCCCATACACTTCATTCATCTCTAGGTTATTTGCAATACCTAATATAATCTAAGTGATATGTAAATTATTGTCATACTGTATTTTTATTTGTATTTTTTATTATTGTATTGTTATTTTTATTTTTTTGTCTAAATATTTTTGATCTGCGGTTGGTAGACTCCGAGGATGAGGAACCCGCAGATGCGGAGGGCCAACTGTATTCCATTGACTGGATATGCCTCAGTTTATTTATCCATTCACCTACCGAAGGACATCTTGGGACTTCCAAGTTCTGGCAATTACGAATAAAGCTCCTCTAAACATGGGTGTGCAGGTTTTTGTGTGGACATAGATTGCAACTCCTTTGGGTAAATACCGAGGAGCTTGAATCCTGGATCATATGGTGAGAGTATGTTTAATTTTGTAAGAAAATGCCAAACTGTCTTCCAAAGTGGCTGTGCCATTTTGCATTCCCACCGGCAACGGATGAGAGTTCCAGTTACTCCCCATCCTTGCCAGCATTTGGTGTTGCCAGTGCTCTGGAGTTTGGCTATTCTGATGATGTGTAGTGGTGTCTTGTTGTTTAATTTGCTTTTCCTTGATGACGTATGATGCGGAGCATCTTTTCATATGCTCGTCTCCCATCTTATTTTCTCATTTTAGGTATGAGGATAACGAGAGTACCTACCTCTTAGGGTTGATAGGGAAGATTAGATGTGTCCTAACAGGATACTTAAAGGGCTAAGAAAGTGCTTGGCTCATCATAAGCACCATGCAAGGGGTAGCTGCTATTTTTATTACCATCTAGAATCTGGTCGCTTAGCCCATGGCTGGCTGCCATCCAGGAGCTCTGCCGTGTGGGTGAGTTTCTGTGCCCGCCATAAGCATCGCTACCCTCCCCTCCCCTCCTCTGCCCTCCCACCAAACAGGCTCTAAGACTCCCTACCTAGTCGCTGGTCCTCAGTGGTCTTGAGGCTTCTGGGGCTGACCTTTCCATACCGGTAGCCTCCCTCAAGTGGCAGGACCCACTGGGGCCCTTGATCTGCCCAAGACCGAAAGGTCACCATCTGCAAAGCTTCCTCTTCAAAGCACCTGCCCTTTCAGGCCCTCCAGGCCCTGCCTGGCTCTTTGAAACCTTTTCCTCTTGCCAAGTTGCCATCTGCCCCACCAAAGGGGTCTCTGGTCAACTCCTCTGAAGTTACTGCCTACTATTCTGGAGGAGTAGCCTGGGAGACACTCCTGCATCAGAGGACCGGGGGGCCCCAAGCTTGCACCTGATCCAGAAGCCACCCTAGCTAGATGGATCAGTCATTTCCTGCCACTCTTACCAGGAATGAGCTGGCAATGTGGCTCAAGAGACCCTGCACAGTCCTCCTTCTCTGTCCCACCTCCAGTCACTGTCCCCTTTGCCCCTATGGTCCAGCCACACCTCCATGCTGGCTTCTTTTTCAGCAGGAACATCCAGCCCACACACCTGGCTTGGCCCTCCTCTCCAGCTGGCTCAGGTGGGCCACCTCTGTGCTCCGTCCCCTCGGGCTCCCTGTGCCAGCTCTCTGAATGATGCAGCACCAGACACCATCTGCTTCCTCATCTCTTTCACTGCCCCTGGATGGGGGAGCCCCTGTGGACAAGAGGCACGGCTGATCTCTGTGTTCCTCACCCCGCCTGCTGCCTGGTGCATGCGTGTTCAATGAGGATCTCGGTAAACGATTCTCTCCCTGTTAAGGCAGATGCTTAGGGGCAAATGCAGTTATTTCCCCTCTGTTGCCCTGAGTCTGCCTGCACCTGGGATGGTGAGATGAGGGTGGAGGGGTGCCGGGCTGGTGCTGGCCCTTGTCCTCTCCTGCCTGCCTCCTCCCTGAGCCACCGGGGCCCTCAGGAAGAAGGAAGGGGCGGCAAAGTCAGCAGGTCTGTCTCCCACAGAACTCAGCGTAGATGATGCCATCATTTCTTAAGTTGAAGTCTTTTTTGCATGTGACATTGTTTGTTGTGGGAATTTTCCTAAAGATCTCAGTGGAAAGTTCTGAGCCAGCCACTGGAACCAGCAGTGCCCAGGAACCTGCCACATGGTTGCTTATGGACGACATCATTGTTAGGCATCAGGAGTGTACACAGTGTGGTTTGTCTAAGTTATTTTTCCTGACTGGTCATCCTGGGAGTTTCATTCAGAGTTGTTCACACTTCCGCATCCTCTGTGTTCAGGATCAGGCGATCCTGTCTTCTAGAGCAGCGGTTCTCAAAGTGTGGTCCCTGGACCATCACCAGCCGCATCACCTGGGCTCCATCCCAGACCCAGGGAATCAGCCACTCTGGGTGGGGCTCAGCAGTCTGATTTTGATGCAGGCTAGAGTTTGAGAACCACTGCACTGGAGGAATGGGCAGCCTTCGGGCGAGACCACTGTGCTCCTGAGCCGGCTTTATCAGAGAAAAGGGCCACCACGCTGGGAGGGCTGAGCCACCTCCAGTCTCTGTCCTTGGCTTCCCTCCTGGCTGCAGGATCACCTGGGCTGCCAACATATCCACAGATCTTTTATCATTAGGAGACAGGAGGGGGCTCTCGATGGATCAGATTCTAATCCTAATGGTACTAGCGCCCCACCTCTTGCCCCAACTTTTATCTGAAGAACTTGCTAATGCTTTTAGGTGACTTGGCTGCCCGCCCAGCAAGCATCCTCTCCTTCTCTGTGCTCTTGCCTCATGCTCTGTGGGGACCAGGCCCGTGGTCAGCCAGCAGAAACAGCTCCCGATCTGTCCTGCCTGTGCCAAGGTGGCAGTTTGTGGCATCCTCTTTGGCTGTTTTTGGAGGGGTAGGTCCTTTATTTCCCAGAGTGCGGTATAAATATGTGACATGATTTTTGTACAATTTTAATAGTTCTGTATTTATGTTATTATATCCTAGAAAAAATTACAATCAGCCCATCAAAACTGCACTTCATGGATGTTATTGCTTAGGATGGAACCCCTGTTTAAAAAGCAAGATGGTTTAAAGGAAAATACTAAGTTAGTGCTTACATAGGTGGTGCAGACATGGTGAAATGGCCTCTGAGGAGTACGGGGGGTGACTGGAATTTGGGGACCACTGGGATGAATGAAGACCACTTGGCCACCTGTTCAATTAACTCATGAGGGTGGGAATGGTACTGCCAACAGGCTTCTCCTTGAAGCCCTGATCTAAAGCACACTAGATGGGAGGGACTTGCCAAGTCCAGTGGGGTCAAGAATTGGCCTCCCAAGCCTTCAGCCTTGTGCCGAGGTTCCCTGGGGGCAGACCTGGGGGTGCCAGCCACGCTTGTTCCTTCCTGTGAGTGCCCTCGGGGAAAGCGCAGTCCACCGGCATGTTCTCTGTCCTGCCCATCCTTGCAGAGTGGAAGGTCCCTCCTGGGTGACAGCCATTGCCCATCAGGTCTCTAGTTTCCAGTGCTCCTGCCATCTTGGTGGCAGTGTGTGCATATCTGGGAGCACGTCTAGGAGTTTTTTGTCCAGGGGTGGCTGCCATGGCTCAGAGCTCCTGCCTTGGGACAGATGGCCCTCTAGGCTCCTCATCCCTTCGCTCCAGAACAGGGAGGAGATGGCTGGCCCATCCGCAGTGCAAAAGGAAGACCTTGGGACCTGGTGAATGGTCCTCCCTAACACTCCACCCCCGCACCCCCCGCCCCGCCCACACACACACAACACACCAGCTCTTAAAAGAAAGGGGCTGCCCCGGAGAGACTGGGTGTCTGGCTGTGGCCTGTGGTCGGGGGGCTGGGTGAGTGCAACACTGTCTACTTGAGAGGGTGTGCAGCATTAGATAAATATATCCTCCACCCAGGCTGCGTGGACCCTGCAACACGGGGATGAGTAAGTGAGTACGCCTTCTCTGAGAGAGCCCATGGGAGATCCCGTAGGTCTCTAGGGGAACTGGCCATGCACGGCGACCTCAACACCCTCACCAGGACGCTTCCTGGCATCTCCTGTGCAGCCTCGGGCCAGGTTCCCAGGGCACGACTCCAGCCCTGTGAAGCAACTGCTGCGTCATGACCTCTGGGGTAGCAGAATGTAATTATGACGTCATCCCCTGCTGTTTATGGAGGACCTACTGTGTGCTGGGTGATTACATTCAATCATCCAGCAGAGTGCCTCTGTTTCAGAGAGCAGACTGCCCCGGGGACGGTTAAGTAACCGCCGAGGTCTCACTGCCAAGAGGTGGCCAGTGTAGACAGGAAACCAGATTTGTACCTGCCCTTGTGGAAAGAAGGAGGCGGGGTCTGGGGCCAGTACCCACACAGCACCTGCAGCCCACCCTGCCCCAGAAGCAAGGAGATAAATAAATAGACCAGCCAATGCGTTCACAGTCCCTTGTATTTTTGCGGTGGCATTTTGCACTTAATTTTCATTGTCTCCCCAGATCTGGAATCTCAGAGCCCAGTGCCGTCCCCCCACAGCTGCTCCTACCGCACCTCCCGGGACTCTTGGTTTCAGTCGGGCCTCTCGGCTGACTGGGCAGTGAATCTTGCAGCGTGTAGGTTCCCCAGAGCTATTCTGATACATGCTGGCTGCAGTTTCTCCACCAAGGCCCATCTGCCGGGCCTGGGTAGTGCCAGAGCCACATGAGCAAAGGAGCGGAGTTGGGAAGCTGTGTGGAACTCTCAGGAAATGGGGAAGAGTCTGTTGGAGCTGGAAAGCCCAAAGTATGGGGGCAGAAGTGGGAGAATGGGCTGGGAGATGAGAAGGATGGGGAAGGCCCCTGAGTTTGGACTTTACCTGTCAGCAGTAGGGAGTCACGGAAGGTTTTTAAAGAAGGGGTGAGGTAGTAGCAGTCTTGAGGGCAGATTGGGACGAGCAGAACAGAGGCTGGGAAAGCAGCCAGGAAGTTATTGCAGTAATTCCAAAGAAAAATAAGTTTGCAGTTACCGTCTTACATAAAAATGTCAAGTTCTCTTTGTTGTTATTTTTTGCTTTTTTTAATTTAAAAATACTAATTATTATTTTCTAACTGTAATGTTGATATGCACTCAATGCGGAAAGCTTGGAAAACACAGAAGAGCAAAAAGGAAAATTAAAAATTGGCCCACTGAAAGGTCATTGTTAACATCTAGGCTGATGTCTTTACCATTTTTTCAATGCACATAAATGAACATGAACATGAATAAACAAATACATTCCCAGGCCATGGAAATGGCTTCTTTAACTTGGCAATGCAGGGACATGTTTTCCCAGGTCAGCAAAAGTCACCCACCACCGTGACTCATGATAGCTGCTCAGCGCTTGCTGACTTGGCCCTGGCGGTCTCCGTGAACTGCCCCAACCTGTGCCCTCTCTGAGCCCTCTGGGCTGGGTTTGCCTCAAGTCTTACTTATGGTACAATCTGTTGCCTTCCTTCCTATATTCCTGTAATTCTGTAAATATTCTGTCCATTAGTGGTCTTCTTAATTGTTTTCTAGAACCTTTAGGGGCTTGTTTCTTAAAAAATTCTTTGTCTGCCATTTTAAGGACTTTCGGGTAGGACAGGAGCTAGAAGTGTTTTTGCTGTCACCATTTTTATCCAGTCTCTGTTCAAAAAATTCTACCCTATGTGTTTGCCATAAATTACTCAAGAAGGCCCCTGTTATTGAACATGGAGGTAGTTGCCAGCTTTTACTGATTATAATCAACGGTGCCATAAACTCATACTTGTATTTTTGTGTGAACATTCTGATTATTTTCCAAGGATAAATTCCTAGAAATAGCATATGCATATTTTTGAACCTTTTGTACATATTGCCAAATTGTCCTCCAGAAAGATCATACCAATTTAGAGTTTCATAGCAGTATATGAGAGCATTCCCTGCCAACATTGTGTATTATTCTGTTCTGATCTTTGGCAATTGCTATTTTAATTTGCATTTCTTTGATTACTATTGAGATTGGATTTTATTTTACTAAGACTCTTTCTCATTTCTGTTTCTCCTTTTGTAAATTGGCTGTTCATGTTGTTGGCACTTTTTCCTGTTGGAGTGTTCTCTTTTTTTCTTACTGATTTATAAGAGCTCTTTATAAAGTAAGGATATCAGCCCTTGTCACATTTGTTGAGATATTCCCCCATGTTTCAAGTGACATTTAATTTTGTTTTTGATGTCACTCAATATATTGAAATTTTTAATGTTTTATATGGTAGAATTTATCAAGATCATTTTTTTTTTTTTACCTTTCTGTTATGCTTGGCAAGCTCTTCCCATCCCAAGAATTTTTGTAAATACTCACCTACATTTTTGTCTAGTGTATGTATTACTTCAATTTTCAATTTATCTGGAATTTCAGTATATGGTATGAATATCAAACCTTTCTTCTCCTGCCCCCATAGTTACTTGATTTTTCTTTCAGCTCTTAATTGATATATCTTTCCCTGACTAATTTAAAATACCTATGCTAAATTTTATCTTTAGAAAATAATATATTACATTTTATGTATGCCTTAGACCAGTTCGGTATGATAGAAATATAATGAGGGCCACATATGTGATTTTAAATTTTCTAGTAGCCACATTTTAAAAAGTAAAAAGGAATAGGCAAAAGTAATCTTAATAATATATTTTATTTAATGCAATATATCCAAAATACTATCATTTCAACATATGTGAGTAGCATTTCAAGTGCTCAGTCATGACATGTGGCTAGTGGCCGCCACAGTGGACAACGCAGCTGTAGACTGTTCCTGAGTTTCTAGATTCCATTCTAAGGGTCTGTCTGCTCTGGAATTGGCACTCTAGCTTTCCTTTATAATATAGTTTAATAATGTGCAATCCTCCCTTCTTTCTGCCAATTATTTTTATTTTTACCAATTTAATTTTTGCAAGGTTCCAAAAATGCCCTTGATGGTTTTATTTGAATTTCAGTAATTACAATTAATTTGGAGAAGATTCAACATCTTTGTAATACTGTGTCTACCCGTTTGCGAATGTGGGACATCTCTCCATTCAAAGTTTTTTGCTGAGTCTGCAGAAAAGTTTGTCATTTTCTTCAGATAGGTCCTTTCCATTAACTGTTAGGTTTATTTTCAGGTCTTCTATATCTATTATTGCTTTGCAGAATGGGATGTACTTTCCTGGATGTTTTTTAAGTAGTCATTGCTGGCATATGGGAAAGCTATTGATCTGTGTGTATACACCTTGTGACTGCCCATATTGAACTCCCATTACTTCTGGTAGTTTTCCCTCTCTTAATTCCCTTGGGTCTTCTAGGTAGATACAATAACATCTGGAGCAAGGATAAATTTGCTTTCTGTTTTCCAGCACTATAGCATCTTTATCTTCATCATTTTTCATTGAGACAGTACTGTATAGTGGTTAAGAGCAGAATGACTGTCTGGGTTCTAATTCCAGCTCAGTTACTTGCTGGTGTCCTTGGGTAAGTTATTTAATTTTCCTTTATCCCTGATAATGGGGACATACATTACCTCAAGTGCTGTGAGTATTAAAATAGCTAATACATGTAAAGCATTTAGGGCTTAGAATAGTGTCCAAAGTAGTACCCATTATATATATTGCAGGGGCTCCCCATTATATATGTATGTAATATATAATAACATTACATATTATTAATATGTTAATATATGCTATTGCATATTAATAATATGTTATCATTATTGCTTCATTCACTGGATGTTTTAGAATTATATTGAAAAACAATGATTAACAGTGGGTATTCCTGTCTTCTTCTTGACTGTTGGTAAGATTTGATGTCCATTGGAAGAGCAGATATCCCTCATCGTGTTGAGGAATATTCTGTTTTTATTCACTCAGTGTATATACCAGATATGCATGCCAGAAAGTCAGATGCTTTTTTAGAGTCCAAACTGACAGCTGTGTATTTTTTCTTTGATCTATCAGTATGACAAATTATAGTCATCAATTTCCTTGTATTCATTCATTCAACACATATTTATTGAGTGCCTAGCATGTGTGGGTCTCCGTTCTAGGCACGATGGACATATCAGTGAGTAAAACAAAGTCCCTGCCCTCAAGGAGCTTGCATTCTGGTGGGGGTGGGGGTGGGGGTGGGGGTGGAGGGTGGGGAGGAAGATGATAAAAAACAATGAGCAAATAAATTTAAAATATGCCAGATGATAATAAGTCCTAGGGAGAAAAATAAAGTAGGTAAGGGGAGTAGGATACACCATGCCGAGTGGGGTAATGTCCAGGAGAGTTTCAAAGAGAAGGTGACGTTTGGGCAGACACCTGAGGGCAGAAAGGGGCAAGTCAGGGGTATGTGGAGGAGAACAGATGAGCGAAGGTCCTGATGTGGGAGGGGTTCGGCAGGAACTGGGGAGCGCCAGGGAGGCCACTATAGCTGGGACAGTTCAGGGGAGGGGAAAGTGGCATGGTGGGGTAGGGGTGGGGTGGAGAAGAAATTTAGGCCCTTAGAAGACATTTGCGAGGACTTTGGTTTATACTTCGAGTTAGTTGAGACCCTACTGGAGACTGTCTCCGTTTTTGTTTTTAATTGAGAAAAAAATTCACATCACATAAAATTCGCCATTTTAACCATTTTGAAGCATATAATTAAATGGCTTTCAGGATACACACAATGATGTGTGACTATCACCATTATCTAATTCCAGAACACTTTCGTTACCCCCAAAAGAAATTCCATATCCATTAGCAGTCACTCATTTCCCCCTATCCCTCAGCCCCTGAGAACCATTAATCTACTTTGTGTCTCTACGGATTTTCCTATAGTAGATATTTCATATCAATGGAATGAGAAAATATGTGGCATTTTGTATCTGGGCTATTCACTTAACATAATGTTTTCAAGCTTCATCCATGTTGTAGCATGTATCAGTAATGTATCAGTTCTTCCTTTCTTTCTTATGGCCAAATAATGTTTCATTATGTGGATATAACACATTTTGTTTACCCATTCACTAAGGTAATGATGGACATTTCAGTTGTTTCCACTTTTGGCTATATTGAATAATGCTGCCATGAACATCAGTGTGCAAGTTTTTGTGTGAACATATGTTTTAAGTTATCTTGAGTATATACCTAGAAGTGGGATTGCTGGGTCACATGGTAACTCTACATTTAATATTTTGAGAAACTGCCAAACCATTCTCTGGTTTACGTCAATGGCTGTACCATTTTACATTCCCTCCAGCAATGTATGAAGGTTCCAATTTCTCCACATCCGTGCCAACACTTGTTATTTTCCATTTAAAAAAATTATAGCCATTTTAGTGGGTGTGAAGTGGTGTCTTCTTGCGGTTTTGAAGTTCATTTCCCTAATGAATAATGATTTTGAACATCTGTTCATGTGCTTATTAGCTTATTATTTGTATATTATCATATATTTTCTTTGGACATATGCCTGTTCAAATCCTTTGTCCAACTTTTAATTGGGTTGCCTCTATTTTATTGAGTTGTAAGTGTTCTTCTGGATTAGACCCATATCAGATATATGATTTGCAAATATTTTCTCCCATTCTGTGGGTTGTCTTTTCATTTTCTTCATGGTGTTTTTTGCATTAAAGTTTAATTTTGGTGAAATAAAGTCTTTTTTTTTTCTTTGTTGCTTTTATTTCAGGTGTCATATTTAAGAGACCATTTTCTAATCCAAGGTCATGAAGACTTAATGCTGTGTTTCCTTCTAAGAGTTTTATAGTTTTAGCTCTTACATTTAAGTCTTTGGTCCCTTTGGAGTTAATTTTTGTATATGATGAGAGGTAAGGTTCCAACTTCATTCTTTTGCATCAAGCTATCCAGTTGTCCCAGGATCATTGGTTGAAAAGATTATTATTTCTCCATTAAATGGTCTTGGCAACCTTGTTGAAAATCAACTGACTATAGCAGTATGGATTTATTTCTGGATTACTGGAGAGTTTTTTTTTAAAAAAAGAAGAGGGATTGGCTGGGCACAGTGGCTCAGCCTGTAATTCTAGCACTTTTAGGGGCTGAGGTGGGAGGATCGCTTGAGGCTAGGAGTTTGAGACCAGCCTGAGCAAGAGCGAGACCCCGTCTCCACAAAAAATTAGAAAAATTAGTCAGGCATAGTGGTGCACATCTGTAGTCCCAGCTACTCGAGAGGCTGAGGCAGGAGGATTGGATCTCTTGAGCCCAAGAGTTTGAGGTTGCAGTAAGCTATGATGATGCCACTGCAATCTAACCTGGGCAACAGAGTGAGACTCTGTCCCCTCAACCAAAAAAAGAGAGATTTTATCTGACTTAGGTTTTAAGAGTATCACCCTGGCCACTGAGTGGAGGGTGTTACTTGGACTAGATGGTGAAAATCAATGATATTCTAGATTTTTTTTTACAGTGACACTGACAAGATTTCCTGATGGAATGAACAGGTGTGTGAGTGAAAAAAGGTGTGGCATCAAAGATGGCACGAAAGTTTTTGATCTGAGCAAGTGGATGGAATGAGTTATCATGTATTAACTTGAGGGAGGATGCAGAGGGAAAGTTTTAGGGAGGGAAATCAGTGGTTTAGATATGCCTATTGGATATCTGGACCAAGAGATTGAATAGGTAGTTGGATAAATGGATCTGGATTGGTTTACATTAAACCATATTGGCATTCCATTTTTTGTTATGTTGTGTTATTCTTTTAATCAGTTTATCTATTTTTTCTGTAAGTACATATGATTATAACTTATATTTTGCTGTGCTTGTGCCATCAGTTCAGTTGTTAGGGAGATTCTACTTTTACAACAAGAATTAGAAAGCTTTCCATGTTTTTAGGTGCCCTGTATAGTTTATAGAATATGCAAATTAGCTGCTCTTTGGAAATAAAAAGATAAGTCTATGAAAGCCTCCAGGATTTTGCATCCCCCATCCTGCCTTTCTTACAAGTTATCTTTGCAGCTTATTCCATGCTTATTGGTCACTTTAGTTTTATACTTCTTGTATGGATTTAGTCACGTATTTTCCAGAAAATAGTCCATTTCCTTGAGATTGTCAAATTCATTAGCATACATTAGAGTACAATATTTAAGTCTCTGTCTTTTGTTATATGCTCTTTCTTATTACTATAGATGTGTTCTTCCTCCTTTTTTCCTTAGCTAGTTTGCTTCTTTTATTAATGTAGCTGGTATTAACATCTTAAATTCAGCAGATAAAAATGGTCACATTTTAAATTATATTTTCCAATTAAATTAAACCTGGGTCATGCGCTCCCCCTGCCAGATTTGCTAGGGTTAGTGTCTCTCTCGAAGCATCACCCTCCTCTGAAATGACCAGTGACTCTCGTGGTCTTTCCAACACGGAGCTGGGAGAGCCCGCATGCTGCAGCCCTTGTCCACTGCTGCCTCTTCGGTGTGTTGCTGACACTGGTCTGTTTCCTGCCACCCACTGATCCAGGTCCCTAGACACACTTCCGGCACCCTCAAGCTCCTCCTATGGATTCAGAACCTCTGTTGGCTTTTTCTTCTCAGATAGTCACATCCCCGAGGGTCAGAGAGGATTTCTTTAGAGTCCTGCCCCTAAATGGCGCTATTATTCCATTTTGCTACATAATAGAGCTATCTGCTCATCCTCTTTATTAAGGCAGCCACCTTGATTGCTTGGGGGAGTGGAGGCCTATTTGCCTCTCCTTTAAAATATTACTCACCTTCCCAGGGATGGATAAGTTTTTCAGACATTACTCTTGCTAAAGAACATATAGTTCTTAGCAAAGCAAAAAACACAAGTTAAATCTTCAGTGAAGCATCCCATTATCTTGGTTTTTAAGGGAAGAACCAGCTCTTGGATTTTTTATTGGCTCTGCTTCTATTTATCTACTTAATTTATTTGCTTCTGCTTTTCTCTTTATTAATACCTTTCTTTTTTATTTATGTCTATTTTAGCATTCTTTTTCTAACTTCTTGATTTGCATACTTATTTTTACTCTTTTTTATTGCTATTAAATGTATTTAAACATATAAATTTCTTTGATTATAGCTTTGGCCAAATCTTACACTTTTAGCTAAATAATATCTCATCTTCATTATAATAAAACTATTCTATAATTGCACTTTAAGTTTAAAATATTAGGCTTCTACTTCTCTAAGTACTAACATAAAAATGCAATACTATATTGTAAGCTACAGAAAGTAGCACTTATTTATTCCCTATGCCTCATCACCTCTAATTTTTTACTTTATAATTTGAGTTTTTTTTTTTTTTTTTGAAGTTGTAAAATAATTTTAATTTTTACTCAAAACATATGACTTTGCATTATTAACTTTTCATACACTTGAAAAATAGAGACAATCATACAGGAAAAGAAAGGAACAGAAACTATTAGATTTTCAATCTCACGTTTCAAGAAAAATTCAGATAAAACTGGTAAAAAAAGAAAAAAACACGCCCAGTTTCTTCCCCCCCAAACAGGTCAACATTGTCAACCAGTTGAATTTTTATGTTTTTTTATCTAATAAAATATGTAAATATTGTTTATAAGAAATAATAGTTTTTTTTTTCATGATAAATTATTAAGTGAACAGTGCAAGTTAAAAACAATAGTTTCATATTTTTTTCCCCACCCCCCCCCTTTCCCGAGTCAGCACCTTCAAGTGTTACCACTCCCCAAACGGTGCGCAATGCACTCATTGTGTAGGCATACCCCCATCCCCTCCCCCACCCCCCACCTCAGTCTGATGTCCAATTGGTGTCGTTTCCAGATTTGTATTTAGGTGATGATCAAGGAAACCAATTTTCTGGTGAGTACATGTGATGCTTGTTTTTCCATTCTTGGGATACTTCACTTAATATAATGGGTTCCAACTCTCTCCAGGAGAACCATAGAGATGTTGTATCTTCATCATTCCTTATAGCTGAGTAGTATTCCATGGTATACATATACCACAGTTTACTAATCCAATCATGTATTGATGGGCATTTGGGTTGTTTCCACATCTTTGCTATTGTGAATTGTGCTGCTATAAACATTTGGGTACACGTGTCTTTGTTACAGAATGACCTTTTTTCCTTTGGGTATATGCCCAGTAATGGGATTGCTGGGTCAAATGGCAGGTCTACTTGAATCTGTTTAAGATACCTCCATAATGCTTTCCACAGAGGTTGCACTAGTTTGCAGTCCCACCAGCAGTGTATTAGTGTTCCTGTCTCTCCACACCCACGCCAACATGTGTTGTTTTGGGTTTTTTTGATAAAGGCCATTCTCACTGGGGTTAAGTGATATCTCATTGTGGTTTTGATTTGCATTTCCCTGATGATTAGAGATGTTGAACACTTTTTCATATGTTTGTTAGCCATTTTTATATCTTCTTTTGAAAAATTTCTATTCATGTCCTTTGCCCACTTTTTGATAGGGTTGCTTGATTTTTTCTTGCTGATTTTCCTGAGTTCTAAATAGATTCTTGTTATCAGTCCTTTATCTGATGTGTAGTATGCAAAAATTTTTTCCCATTCTGTAGGTGGTCTGTTTATTCTCTGGACTGTTTCTTTGGCTGTGCAGAAGCTTTTTAATTTAATCATGTCCCATTCATTTATTTTTGTTGCTGCTGTGATTGCCTTGGGGGTCTTCTTCATAAATTCTTTGCCTAGGCCAATGTCTGTAAGAGTCTTTCCTACATTTTCTTCCAGAATTCTGATTGTATCACGCCTAAGGTTTAAGTCTGTTATCCACCGTGATTTGATTTTTGTGAGAGGTGAAAGCTGTGGGTCCTGTTTCAGTCTTCTACAAGTGGCTAACCAATTCTCCCAGCACCATTTGTTGAATAGGGATTCTTGTCCCCAGAGTATATTCTTTCCCGCTTTGTCGAAAATTAGGTGACTATATGAGGATGGTTCTATATTTGGATTTTCTGTTGTGTTCCACTGGTCTGTGTCCCTGCACTTGTGCCAATACCAGGCTGTTTTAAGAACCACGGCCTTGTAGTATAGTTTGAGGTCTGGCAAATTAATACCTCCCATTTTGTTTTTGTTGCTTAAAATTGCTTTTGCTATACGGGGTCTTCTTTGATTCCATACAAAGTGTATAATTATTTTCTCTATGTCTGTAAAGAATGATGTTGGTAATTTAATAGGGATTGCATTGAATCTGTAGATCACTTTGGGTAGTATAGACATTTTAACAATGTTGATTCTTCCGATCCACGAGCATGGTATATTTTTCCATCTATTTGCAAGTTCTGCTATTTCTTTTCTCAGTGTTTCATAGTTTTCCTTATAGAGGTCCTTTACCTCTTTAGTTAGATATATACCTAGATATTTTATTTTCTTTGTTGCTATTTTGAAGGGTATTGAGTCTTTAATTTGGTTTTCCAATTGACTGTTATTGGCATATATAAATGCCTCTGATTTGTGTATATTAATTTTGTAGCCTGAGACTTTGCTGTATTCGTTAATCAATTCCAGGAGTCTCTTGGTTGAATCTTGGGGGTTTTCCAGATATAACATCATATCATCAGCAAAAAGTGAGAGTTTGATCTCTTCCTTCCCTATTTGGACTCCCTTGATTCTGCTCTCTTGCCTGATAGCTTATAATTTGAGTTTTTATTTGATGTTATTCTTTACATTGTAGATGTTCTTTTTCAGTTATTATTTAAGGTATTGATTTTATTTTGAAACTATATCACAATAACTGTGATTTTAAGATTCAAATCCATATTTACATGGAGTCAATTTCTATTGACATATCTTTCATGAGTTGTGTCTTTTGATCTATCTCTCTGTCGCATGAGTTCATCTTTTGTTTTTTAGGAAGGCCATATGCGCTTTATAGCTATTAATACTCTGCCCTTGCATAAATCACAGTTTCTCTCTGTTGCTTCGCCTGTGAATGACAAGTTATCTAAGTATACATTTCTATGATCATGATATTCTTCCTCAAACCTCGCTAGACATTACGTCAATGTTGTAATGAAGTCTGATGCAATCTGATTTGGTTCCTTTATAGACAGGTTTTTTCCCCCACCCCGTGCTAGATGCTCATAGGATTCTTTCTTTATTTTTGAAATTAAGAGAGGAAAAAATAGCACATATCTGATGTTTGTTTTGTCTAAAATATGCTTAACATTTTTATTTGAAGAATCTGGATTTTTTTTTCAGATTGTACAAGTTTTCTTTTGTTATATCTTTAATTATTATTCTTTTGTTCTGGTATCTTTTTTAGAAATATCAATAATTCATGAGCGAGTCTCTGTAGTTTATTCTCCATATTATTATTTTCTCTATGGTATTTTTATCTCAGGCTTTGTTCTCTACATTCTGAGAACACATCTCAAGGTTGTCCTCCACAACATTCATCAGTTTTCTACAATTAAATTCTGCTCTTTACTGCTTCTAATGCTTCTTAAAAGTCTTATAACATTATTCATTTCCTGTCATTATTATTTTAATGCTGCCTGGTTTCTTTAAATTTCAGTTTCTTTTATTGTACATTCTATTTCTTATAGTTTAGAGAACAGGTTTTCTTTAAAACGAACACTACAAATTACTTTTATGACCTATAGCAAATCTTTTTAGAGATGATGTTCTTTCTGTGCTTGTATTCCTTGTTTGTTTCGTTGATATTTCAGAAAGTTGTCACAGGTTCCATGTACATTTTAGGCCTTCCCTGACCTGGTATTTGCTTGTAGCACAGGTGAATTCTCCTTGGGGCCCCTCATTGTTCTATCTAGAAGCTATTAGATTCTTCACCTTGGATATTCATCTGGAAGACTCGATGATGGAGTTTTAATATTACCTGCCTGGGGCCAAGCAGCTGAGGGATTAGGGAGCCTTCTGGTGCTGTGGGCATTTCTTCACCGAGTCTGCTGAACAGCTGCTCCAGATGTGCAGGTTCCTCCTGGCCTCCTCCCTTGTTCCCCTGCCTGCTGTCTGGGAAATGCCCAGGCCTATCGCAGGGAGACCGGGCTTGGACAGGCTTTTCTTGTTCTTGGATCTAATGGCCCAGCCATTCCTGAAGGCTGTCGGGCTGCACAGCGAGAGGTGGGCTCCTGGCAGTGGGCTCTGCACCCCTCCTGCAGCGCAGCCTCCCCTCTGTCAGCCCCTTGCCCAGGAGAGGCCGCGAGCTTGGTCGGTCAGCACATCCGCCCTCCCTGCGGCACCATGCCACTTTCTCAGGAAGGAGAGCCGTGAGTCAGCCTTCAATCTGGCTCCCTTGGCACTGTACCTAGCAGAAATTCCTCAAAGTTGGTGGCATATTGATGGCACTCTTTCCTACTTTCCAATGCTGAAGCAGATTCCCCCCTATTTTTATACTCCCTTGGTCCTTTCTGTCACTTTCAGAAGGAGGTAGCTTAGGTGGGAGTTGGACATCTGTGCTTAGCTTTCCCATCTTTCTCAAAAGTTTCATAGTTAACATTGTTTCCCGTACTTTGTACTTCGGTATACAGATAGACGAGAGTTCCTGAGCATCTCCTGTTCTGTGGCCCCCGTTTAAAATCCCTCGTCTATATTGGCCTTCCTCATATCTGGTTTTATAGTTTTTCCTGGGCACTTTTCCTCTCCTTAAATCTCAGCGTAGCATCCTCTTGATCAGATGAGTAATTCTCCTGCCAAACATGCTGTTGCCAGGCTTGGGGCAGTGAGTTCCGTCCCTTGCCAGGGACCCATCGTCTGGCATCCTAAGCCACATCCTGGCCGTCAGCAATATCGATGGCATTTCCCCACATCCTCCCTTCTCTGCCAAAGTTATGACCTTCGGGTGGAAACAGAAAACACCATTCCCCTGCCTCCAAGTCTCCATCCCCTCGAGTTTCTCTAGAGAACCATTTCGATTCCTTCTGGCATGGCCAGACCCTCCATGTGAGTCAGCGGACGTGGGCAGCAAGCATTGGGGACAGGGTTGCAGAGGCTCCCCTGTCACCGCTTGGCTGCCCGCCCCAGGAAGACAGTGGATCACACAATTTGCCATATCAAGTCTGTGAACAGCTGCCTCTGTGGAGAGTCACCAAGCTCCACCCATCTGCTCCTTCCGGGGATGCTGTAAAGATTCCTCCCCCAACAGGTGCCTATGAATCCCCTTCGTAGTTTCATGGGCCGTGGAATAGAATTGTCCCGCAAGAAGTCCACAGCCAGCCCTAGTGAGAAGACACACAGTCAGGGTTTGGTACCAGCGGCACCACCACCATTTCCTTCCCTTCCCCTCCCCCACGTCATGTTTGCTCTGCCTCCCCTCCTTGCCTGCGCAGCCCCTGATAATGAACACCGCCGTTACTGAATCTCAGCCATGGTAGGCACTTCGCGTGTATTAGGTTTTTTAACCTTTCCAGCAACCTGAGATAAGTTGTGGTTATGCCCCTTTTACAGATGAGAAAAGGGCTCAGAGAGGTTCCTTGCTCACCCAAGGTGGCCCAGCCTGTGCGGGCATAGCCGGCATTCCAATCTGGAGCCACCTGACTCCAGAGTTTGAGCTCTTGCCTCTCTCCCACAGCCCTCCTAGGGGGGAAATAGACTCACAAACTTGTTATCATGTGTCTAGAACAGGGTTTTGCAAACCGTGGCCCATGGGCCAAATCTAACCCTTTGTTTTTATAAATAAAGTTTTATTGGAACACAGCCATGCACACTCATTTGCACATTGTCTATGGCTGCTTTTGCAATGCAGTCGGGACAGGACCTGTGAGGTCCTCAAAGCCTAAAATATTTACTGTCTGGCCCTTTACAGAAAAAGCTTGCGGACCCCTGGTTTATAGCATGAGCTATAGAAAGAGACAGACCTGAAATTAAATCCCAGGCTCACTGCCTCCTCCCTGTGTGACCTTGGGCAGCAACTCAACAGTCCTGAATCTCATTTTACTTACCCACAAACTGGTCATAATTGTACGTGTTGGGTTTATACCAACGGCCATGAGGAGTGTTATGACACATTTGAGGGGCTGGCGTGTGAAGGGTGCTCAGTAAGTGTGAGGTCCCATTGTGCCACCTTCTCCAGTTTTTCTCTCTGGCTTCCTTTCTGGATCATTCCAGCATTTATGCCTAAGAGCCCTTCCTCTTCTCTGGTACCTGGAGCACAGATGAAGCACAGACACTTCTCACGCCTCCCCCGGAAACGCTGGGTACCAGGCATTAGTGACATTTCCCTCGGGCAGATGAATGGGGTGTCCTTTGGTTTCATTCACTCGTTCAGCCAGTGTTGTCCGAGCCAGGCCACTGTGCTGCAATCTGACAGGGACTCAGACAGGTGCTCGCAGCCCAGAGGCAGATGGACAGTAAACAAGCCATGAAAAAGCAGTAACCTCAGTGCCCCCAGATGTGGGTCCCCTTTGGAAAATTCCACTTGGACTCCGCAGAGAAAATACCTGTTCCCGGAGCCTCTGGGTACTGCTCCTAGGAAGATCATTGTGAAAACTGCTTAGCACAGCACAGCTCCAAACCCCGCTGCCCGGCCATCAGCCTGCTCAGCACTTTGGTGCAGTGTCCACCCCAGGACGTGGTTGGCTCACCTGGCCCGCCGGCCCCTCCCAGGACACACACTCAGCACCTCTACAGGATGGGGCTGGCTCCACGGCTCCAGGCGAGGGAAGGGCAGACTGTCTCTCCTGACCTTGGGGGAGCTGTGGAGAGCTTAGGTCTTCTCTGTCCAGAGCAGCCCAAACACTCTCCCCCAGCCCCCTGCAGTGGGGCTGAAGAGGCCTCACGCGTGTGCTGCTGCAGCGGATTCTCTCAGCTGTGATGAGCCCAGGAACTTCCAGTTACTCCAGAACAGGACCAGGAAAGTGTGGGCCTGGGAGGGGAAGCAGAGGCTGCAGGTGTTCAGGGGCCGCAAGTGCAGCCCATTGGAGAATCCGGAAGGACTTCACGTGGTGGGGGGGAGCTGTTTGCGATGGGGCTCAAAGGGTGAGCAGGACATGGACAGAGGAGAGCAGAGGTCAGGAACTCACTTAAGGGGATTAGTGCACGTGTGGTTGGTGGTGAAAATGAGTTATAGGTCACAAAGTCAGGATATGCAATTGTTTGCTACCCAAAAGACTTATATCTGTGGTATCAATTAAGATCCTGCAGGAACAGATGGATAGAAAGAACGTTTGCTTTAGAGGAGTACTTTGTGCAGGACAAAGGGAACCAGCCAGGGCTAAGGACCAGGACCACAGCTCCAGGACCACAGTGGTGGGAGTCAGGACCATCATATGCCTTAGAGGACAAGGGGAGGAATCGGTGCTACTGGAGCCGGGAGGTGGGACCACTTGACTCTAACCAAGCCAGGGAGGAGCCTGGAGGAGAGAGATCCTGAACTCTCTCTCTTCCCACCCTCTGACTCCCACTGGGCTCCTATTGGCCCACACTGATTGGCAATCAGAGGACAAGGCAACTCAAGTGATGCTCATTGTTGAAATCAAATTCCAGGAACAGAGCAGGGCAGGGCAGGGCAGGCCAGAGGGTGTGCGTGAGGGCAAATGGAGAATAATCAACATGAGATATTATACTAGTTGGGTTAGTGTACTGGGCATATGGCAGTTTTATCACTTTCCTCCTTTCCTTAGACTTTCAATGAAGTATAGAAATTACTTTGATAAGTTTAAAGTCTTTCAGTCAAAAGAAATATACATGGTCTGAGTCACTCCTATAAATGATCTGAGTCTGCGAGGGGCCCAAGAAGAGCTGCATTTCAGGCTCTCAGCAGGAGACGTTGTCATCTGAGAACTGGGGGGCAACGAAATGGTTTGGGCCAAGTTGACACTCATAGCGGAGGAGGGTGAGCCTGTGCTAGGTCAGGTTCCAGGAAAGGAATTCTGAGATGTGCGTGCAGGGGATATATTGGACAGTGCCCGCAGAAGCTGGTGGGGAAGGCAGGACTGGGCAGAGGGAGAAGCTGACACACAACAAAGTCACGACAGAGGCCTCAGCCAGGCTCGCCCACAGGGAGCTCTGGAGCTGGGATGTCCGGAATTGAGGCAAGAAGGCTGGGCCAGTCATTGGGTGCAGGCTGGCCTGGAGAAGGGGTGTGGCCTTGGGGAAGGGGTGTGGCCTTGGGGGAAGGCTGCCTCCTTTAGTTAAGGGCAAATCCTGGCAGCTGGGAAACGAGAGCTTCTGTCCACTGGAAGGTTCTGGCAGCACACCACACTGCAGCATCCATTACCAGGCTCTAAGGAGTGAGGAGTTGAAGGTAAAGGGCCACTCAGCCTGGGGCATGCTAAAAGGTGTCTCTCAACCAGCGTTTCCCAAATCTGGCTGGTAACCGAGTTCCCAGGGTGCGCTGCAAACACAGATTGCTGGCCTCCCCATACTGGGGTCAGAGTCTCTCTGTTGAGGCCCAGGCATCTGCATTTCTGCAAAGCTCCTGGGGAGATGCAGGTGCACACGCAGGCTTGAAGCCACTGCTCTTAACGACCCTGAGCCCAAGGGTCGTTGGTGCCAGCATCTAGACTGGACAGGGAGCCCGGGCTCTTCCGGTGGGAGTGTGGTTTGAATCAATGAGCAGCCAGGTCTCAGGCGGCCCCAGGTGTGTTAGTTTCCTGTGGCTGCCATATAACAAATCACTGCAAACTAGGTGGCTTAAAACAAATTTATTCTCTGGCAGTTCTGGAGGCCAGAAGTCCTAAATCAAGGTGTCAGTAGGTCCACGCTGAAGTCTCTAGGAGAGAATCTTTCCTGCATCTTCCAGCTTCTGGTGGCTCCAGCTGTTCGTTGGCTGGTAGCTGCATCACTCCCATCTCTGCCTCTGCCTCCATGTGGCCTTCTCCTTGTATCTCTGTGTCCCAAATCTCCCTTTGTCTTTCTCTTATAAGGACACTTAATATTGGACTTATCCAGGATGATCTCATCTTGAGATCCTTAAGTTAATTACAGCTGCAAAGACCTTTTTCCCAAATAAGGTCACATCCACAGGTGCTTAAGGTTAGAACGTGGACATCTTTTGGAGGGATCACCATTCTACCCCTAGATCCTCTGCCCTGTGAACGTACATACAGGCATCTCTGACACACACTTGCAGACTTCACATGGACACAGCTGGATGTATACCCACAAGTGTTACTCGTGTGCGGGTATTCCCACATGGAGTAGATCTAATACATTCTCACTTACATGCTTGCCCCTTACAAATTTTTTCACGTATGTTCAACTCTGGTTATAGATTATTAAGAGTTAACTTATTTGCAGAAATCTGAAAACTAGGTGGCTCCATTTTTTTAAAGGAATGCTTTCTTCAGTGAACGCCCATCAGATTTGGAAAGGTGGAACTACAACCACACGGACAAGTTTCTATAAGAATTTATGTACATGCCCCAAATCTTTGGGAAACCTCACTACCTACCAAAGCCACCTTCTCCATCATTAATTAGAAAGGGTTTCTTGGCTTTGGGCCAAAATCTAATTTCCCGAACCGTCTACCTGTTGGTTCTCCACCACCACGGGGTGCCCAGAACCAGGCGCCCTCTCTCCCGCATGACAGCTCTTCAGTATTTGAAGTCAGCCATCCCTTCCTGCTCGGTCTACGCCTCTCCAGGCTAATTTTTTAATTAGCTCAAATTAATGGCGGTTCCTGGGGAGCTCCAGCCCCAGTAAAAGTGACCCGAATTATTCAAAGATTTGAGTGTTTCAAATGCCTGTTTATCCTAATTAGCATCTTAACTACAGCAGTGCCCTCTGCCTCTAACGAGCCACATTTTAACATGTTCCATATTTTAATGGATTTTACTTGAATGAACTGTTTAATCAAGTGAAGACACATTTCATGAATGAATAGAAGTAAATCTATAATTATACACTTTAGTCAGGTAAGAGGAGTGACATTTCGGCACAATCCAGGGCTATATATAGTGAGTGCATTTGAATGACAAAGTAGGTTACCTCGGCTTCCGTAGGGGAGCTGGGAATTTGCCTTGCTCTCAAGTTCATTTCGTAACCTAATTAGAATCTGCAAAGAGTTGTAAAGTACGTGTGTGGCACAGCCCTGGTTCTCCCCAGCTTCACCTTTGCCTTTCTGGATGATTCCTCAGCTGGTGCAGTGGCCTTGCAAGGGAATAACTGGCCACAGAAGCCAAGAGTCTTCGAGTCTCTGACGGTCCCTGTGGCCTCCCGGCCACTGGCTGCGGATTTCGCTTGCCGGAGCCTTCCCAGCTTGGGACCTGTGGCCCGAAGGCAGCAGAGTGTGGCTGTGATGCTGTCCTGCTTCTCTCTTCCCCGTGTCACGCTCCCTCTCTCGTGTCCTCCTTCCCTTCCTTCTCTTCACTGTCCCTTCTGACGGAGCCAGGATCCGCACACGCACGAAAGGCCAGGAGCAGAGGGCCTGGGAATTAACACACTGACTGCCACACTAGAAAAAAGATTTTTTTTTTCCCTGGGGCCACGGTATTTTATTATCAAAATAGAACTAAAATTTCAAAAACAAAACGATCCTTTCTAATTTAATGAAAAATGTGTTATTTTTTATTGTTTTCTGTGCATGAGTTATATGCAACTTGAAAAATAGCTCTCGTGGCTCCCAAGGTGAAGAGATGTGTGAGTTACGCATGCTTCGCGAGGCCCCGGGCTCAAACTAGCATGACTTAAATACAACTCACAGGGGAGTTAATGTGTTAAAGGCAAGATGTAACTATTGGATGGGGCAGGAAGGGGCAGAGGAGGAATCCTGGTGCCCTGGATCTGGAGAAGGTGAGGACAGGTGACTTGGGGCTTTGGGGCAGGCTGGCAACCCAGCCGTGAGTGTGGCGGTTCTGTTGCTCTTAGCCCTGCAATCAGGGGTTTGCACCTTGAGCTGCACACTGGAGTCACCTGGACAGCACTAAAAATCCTGATGCCTGGGTCCTATTCCAGAGGTTCTGATTGGCTTAGGAGGCAGCTAGGGCATCAGTAGTTTCTAAAATTCCCTAGGTGACTCTAACATGCAGTCCAGAAGTTTTTAAGTGACTGCAGCCCCAGCCAATATCCTCTCAACCGTATGAAAGACCCTGAGCCAGAATCACCAGCTAAGTCACTCCGCCATTCCTCACCATGGAAACTGTGTGAGACCATCAGTGTTTATTATTTTAAACTGCTAAGTGTTGGGGTAATTTGTTACACAGCAATAGATGACTAACACAGATTATTAGTTGTTGTGAGTGTACCCCCAGTCAGGTCACTTCTTGCCACCTCCACCATCATCTCCTTATCCAGCCTCCACAATCCCTCCCTGGACTATCGCTGGAGCCCCTCCCTGGCCTTCCTGTTCCTCCCATGCCCCTGTCCCCCAGTGGTCCCACAGCAGCTGGAGTTACTGTCTCAAAACACAGTTCTAATCACATCATCCCCTTACTTGAAACCTCCTAATAGCTCATATTGTGCATAGGACCGAGACCAGAGCCTTTCACCTGAGTTGTGAGGCCGGCGTGTCTTTTCCCTGCCACCTCTCTTTCTCATTTCATTCCCACAACACGCCCCACCCCTACGTTATGTTCTCCTTTAAGCCCAGCTGGGACATTCTTCCAGTTTCTCTCCTAGCTCCCTCCACCACGGGACCTTTGCACATGTTGCTCCTCAGCCTGGACTCCTCCCTTTCCTACCTCCTGGCCTAGGTCTGACTCCTTTGTTACAGCCTCTCCCAGAAGCAGCCCCTGAACTTGAGAGCCCTTGTCTCAGTGGATATTCACACGTTCACCAGGACAATCATCTGGTTAATGTCTCTCACCCCGACTGGACAGAGATCCAGGGTGGTGAATGGTTTTGCCCCTCATCAGAGGCCCAGTGCTACCTTGCACGGCCCTGCAACAGAAGAGGTGTCAATATCATGAATGAATGAGTGAGTGAATGAATGAGTGAAGACTGGTAGGAACAAACAGACCCCGTTTGGGGAAACCCAAGGCACTGACCGACTGTCCAGGAAGGTACTCAAGCCCAGAAGCCAGGCAGTGACCGGGCATGAGATGGAATTTCAGCCCCAGGAAAGAAGCAAGAGCCCAGACTGAGAACCTGAGGTCTGCGATGGCCCCTTGCCAGGCCAACTGGGAGTTGGACCCCTCCGCTCCTGACCTTAGGGTCCTTGATGGAGGATGGGGGTGTCCAGGGCTGAGATGAGGGATCTGTAGGGGCAGGGAGTTCGTTGGCCCTGCCTGTGGGTAGCAGAGAGTGGCAGGGGACAGGAGCCTGGCAGGGCCTGCAGCTCCAGTCTGGGGACCCTACAGCAGAGACAGCGTGGGTGGAGAGAACAGACTGACCCACACGGCAGTGAGGGGGCAGGCAGTGCAGTCATTGGATAAGCCCAAGACTGGGTGACTTCCAGAGAGAGGGTTCAGTCCAGCACTGTGGCCTTCCCAGGGATGGGGACCAGCCCCCTTGATGGGACAGGCTGGACCCACATTAGGCTTAAAATGAGTCACGTGGACTCAGTTATGCTGAGCGAGAAAATTTTCCAAGTAGTCCACTCACTTCCAGTCCCTTCCCGATTCCATTTTCCTTCCACCTCTCTCCCTGGTCTCCCTCCCCTCTCCCGCTTCTGCCCCACATGTCGCATGGACACAGCCCGGCGTGTGCTCTCGCTGCCTAGCGTGCGGATGGGGGTTGTGCGCTCAGTCAGTTGCAGGAACGAGGCCGTTGTGATGGCTTCATTGGAGTGACAAGGCCCTGTCACCCTCTTCACCCACAGCCCCGAGAACCAGCTGGGAGGGAGTTGTGTGCAGACACGCTGGTCTCTGCCGTCCAGACGGCTGCTCTGACCTGGCGGCATTTTCTCTCTGCTCAGCCTGAGCAGAGCTGTCCCCTAAAGCCATGGATTCCTCCTGGCTCTAACCTTATTAAAAACTGTTGGCCTTTCTACAGCTTGAAGTCTGAGTTCAAATATTAATGTTCTTGCATTTGGATCTTTGGTTCCCAAAGCTTCACGGGAGCCTGAGTCGTCACTGGTCTCAGCCTTTGTGACCTTTACTCTCTCCAACCGCCCGTGGCCAGGGCATCCCTAAGGGTCCTTGGTTCCTGCCCACACCTCTCTCCTCTGAGCACAAGCCACGTCGTCACTACCCTCATAGAGGCAAGCAGAACGGAGTCCAGCACTCCAGGTGTGGTCTGAGATGGCCCAGAGAGGGACTATCCCCTCCTTCATTCTAGATGTGATACCTTTGTCAATGTCGTTCCCAGTCTTATTCACTCCTTTGGCAATTGCCTTACTCAGTTAATACATTCTGATCTCCTAACCGAGGGGAAGAAATCCAAGTCATTAAAATTTTTTTTTCATACCATTATTAATCATTTACTTAAAACTTATCATGCTTCCTTCAGGAGCACGTATCAGAGTCACCCAGAGAACTTGTTGAAACACAGGTTTCTGGCCCTGAGTGTCTGATTCAGTAGATCTGGGATGGGGCTTGAGAATCTGCTTTTCTAGCAAGTTCCCAGGGGCCACACTTTGAGAACCACTGCTTCAGGGATGTGCTTTCTGGTAAGACCTCGTATCCTCAGTCCATACCAGTTCCTGGGGGAAAAAATCAGCAGCTATTGCCTCCAAGCCTCCTACCGCAGACAACATATTCCTGGGGCTCTGGCCCACCTGTTCTTCTCCGTGGTGCCAAATGACTTCGGCTCCTTGTGGATTTGTTCCTGGTGGGGGGGGGGGGGTCCTGGATTCACTGCTCCAAAAGCAGGAGAGTTTTTCCCTTAGGCTGGCCCCTGAGGCCCTGGCCTTGAAGCAGCCCAGCCCTTCCTTTGGGTACCTGCTCAGGGCCCTCCTCCCTCCCTCGTCTGTCTCCTGCCCTCCTGGCTCTCCCCTGCCCATCAGCACCCGTCTCCCCGCATCCCTGCCGGGTGGTCCAGGGGCCTATCAGCAAGTCAGACTTGATGGCTGCCTCCCTGGGCCCAACATGCAGATTAGGTCCCCAGGGAACCCCCAGCTATACCTAAGTCGAGTGTGTGTGTATGTGAGTGTATTTCATTTTCTTGGGAATTAAGGGTTACTCCTTTCCTAGAGGAACATATTTCTGTGTTTATAAGGGAGGTGAATAAAAAAAAAACAGTATTCACTTTACAGAAACACAGTTTATAGCAAACTGTGTATGAGACTGCAGGTACAGAGGATACCTGCGGTTCCAGAACGAAACATAGGTGTTTACAAATTTACTTCGTAAATATTTCATCAGTACATTCAAGGATCCTTCTATGCACATATGACGGTGTGGATTTTTTTCCTCATGAGCACGATCAGTTATACTATTTCTTTTCCATGCCTTGGTTATTTTAAAATGCCGTTTATTACTGATTTCCTCCATTTGCTTTCCCTAAAAATGTCCATTAGAATAAACACTCGAGGTGAGACAGATACTTTGGTGCTGAAATTACGGGCAGTGAGTGGCTGATCTCAGTGACCATCTGCTCTGCCCTGTTCTGGTCAATCGGGCCTCCGGAACTGTCCACATCTGGTGGATTCCAGAAGAGCCAGCCTGAACCAGAATCGCACCTCAGTTTCCTCATCTGTGAAATTAGGGGTGGAATGAGACAACCTCTAGGGCGTTTTTTGTTTGTTTGTTTTGAGTTCTGGCCACTTATAAAATATTTTATTCTGCCATATTGATATACAGCTTTCATGCACACACGAACACACACATCGAAACCCCAAACCACTGACTGCCTTGATGCCTTATGCCTGGGAATGATCATTGCAACTTTTAAGCAGCGTGTAGAACTTTAGAGTTTCATCAGTGTTTTTTGCTGGGCCTTGAGTCAACCCTGTGGGCTACTTGCTATATTGCCCGCATTTTACAGGTGGAAAGACTGACTCAAGAGAGGTTGAGTTGTGTCCTTAAATTTGGGAGCCAGGCATGACTGTGCACACCCAGGAGCTGGTGCCCTGGGCGACACTGCCTTCCAGCAGGGACAAGTGTGCGCATTTTCCAACTAGCAATTGCTGTTGCTTCACAACATGCTCGTGACACACAAAACTGGCAATGGGACCCCACCTGCATCCAAAAAGGATTTGAGGCAGCAGAAATAAATTCCTATGGCAAAATTAACTTTTTTTTTCAATCAACTTGTTCCCAATCTTTCATCAAATCAAGGTAAAAATGAAGATTGGACAAGGTTCACCCTGACTACAGCAGTTTCTTTCTTTTTACAAAACATTTATTACAAAATATCTCAAGCATTCAGAAAAGCACAGAATAAAATACACACCCATGGACTTGCTAGCCAGAATGAATCAATGTTCACGTTTTGCTCCATTGGCTTCGTATTTCTTTCCAAGAAATAAAAGATGGCAGCTCCCATTGCAGTCTCCTTTGTTCCTCTTCCTTGGTGGTGACTTCCCAGGAACTATCCTGTGACATTTAGGGCCAGATTATTCGGAACATTTTGAGAGATACATTACAAGCCTCCACCATGTACTGAAATAAAAAGAGCTTTTTTATTGTGGTAAAATACACTGACATAAAATTTACCATTTTAACCATTTTTAAGTGTACAATCCACGCATTAAGTACATTCACATTTTTGTGCGACTATTACCACTACCCATCGCCACAACTTTTTCATCATCCCTTACTGAGACTCTGTGCCCATTAAGCAGTAACTCCTGTCTCCTGCTCCCCTCAGTTTCTGGTAACCACCGTTGTACTTTGTCTCTACGAATTCAACCACCCTGAAGTATCTCATATAAGTGGAATCATACAATATTTGCCCTCTTGTGTCTGGCTTACTGCACATAACACGATGTCTTCAAGGTTCATCCATGTTGTAGCATGTATCAGAATTTCATTCCTTTTTGAGGCAGGATAATACTCTGTTGTATGTATGTACGTACCACAATTTCTTTATCCATCCATCTGCCAATGAACATTGGGGTTGCTTCCACCTTTTGTCTGCTGTAAATGCTGCTGCTATGAACAGGGGTATAAAAATATCTATTCAAGCCCCTGCTTTCAATTAATTTGAGTATATGCCTGGAATTGGTGGATTGTATGGTCATTCTATGTTTAATTTTTTGAGGGTCTACCATACTGTTTCGCACAGTGGCTGTTCCATTTTACATTCCCACCAGCACTGCACAAGCGTTCCAGTTTCTCCACATCCTTGCTAACACTTGTTGTTTTCTGGTTTTGGATAATAATCACCCTGATGGGTATTAACAAGAAGCATTTTTAAGCATCATCTTCTCTTAGAGAGGAAGAAACTGAGTCCCGGTGAAGGGGAGGGTCACACAGAGAGGCCAAGGTCACACGCAAGTCAGTGACAGAGCAGGACCTGGAAGCTGGGTCCCGACCCCCACCTAATTCTTTCCAGTAAAACACGCAGTCCAGTTTCCATCGCTGCACGGCAGAGGGTGCACAGCCACGGCCAAAGGCCAGATGCAGACTTCAGATTTATATAGTTCGATCCTTACTTTGGACTTTTTAAAAGCAAAACAGTATCAAAATTCTTTAAATGTAGGGTATTTTATGTTTTAAAAATCTATATTTCTGATTTCTTCCCCCCAAATCAGAAGGTCTGGTGACCCTGGACCCACGTTCTAACTTGGCAACCGAGAAGCGACTACTGTCTTTAGATGGGGCATTCGGCCACCAATTTGCCACAATCCCCACCACCACCTAGTATCTTCCACACAGGCTGCTTCCCACAGTGGCTGGCCCTAGTGACACTGGAGTTTGCAGCCCTTTGCTCTCCAGGTTCATAGGCGCTAGTCACTCTGTGTCAGAGCAGACAGTTGTGTTTCACATCACAGGCTGGTTCCAAACCTCTTTATTCTGCATCATTTTTCTGAGAGTCTTGGCTATTTCTTCACCATAAAAGTGAAATAATATTGCACATACATAATGCAAAATATAAAGCAAGACACTGTTGGAGAGCCTGATTTGGAGATGTGTGATGTAGTGGAGAAACGCCAGCAAGGGTGCTAGCCTTGACTGTCACGGGAGCTCTCTGGGCAATCCGACCAAGCCCCTTCCCTGCCTGGCCTCCTTGTGCTTGTGTGCCAATTGCAGGGTGGGACTGGGGGGTCTTCAAGTTCCCATGGGGCGCCCTGGTTTATAATGTAGGAAAAAACCTCCCCTTCCCATTGTTGGTGGAGTGGAGAAAATGGCTTTGCCCACTCAAGCCACTTCCCCTGGTGGCCAGCACACCCACCCTCTGCTTTCTCTTTGCTGACAGGTGAGGAATGACCTGACCGGGGTTCTGTATGGCGAGGACATTGAGATTTCGGACACCGAGAGTTTCTCCAACGATCCGTGCACCAGTGTCAAAAAGCTTAAGGTAGGCATGGCTAGCCACAGCCTGAATGACAGACTGACCTCGAAGCTCCTGGGTGCCCAAATCCCCAGACTACAGAAGAGCCTGTTTTCATCTGGGCCTCAAGTTCATTTCCACCTTGGCATCTCAGACTTCGGAGATGCTCCCAGGGTCCAGCTTCCCCTCGCCTTCCCCTTGCTCGCTGTCCAGCGCTGGCCAAAGGTGCTGGTTGCCAGGTGCTCAGCCATTCAGAGCTTTCCTGGTGATTTTACACCTCTCAACCCAGCCTGTGGGGCAAGCAGGGCACAAGTCATTGTCATGTCTATGTTGAAGGGAGAGGAACTGTGTTGCCGAAAGCCCACAGCAAGGGGGCATTGCTGTTGGGACTGGAAGCCCAGGCTCCTGGCCCCCATCCAGTGACTCGATTTGTCTCTAACTTTCATTAGTCCGTTCACGCCACAAACTCTCTCAAACACCTTTTCTGTGCCAGACCCTGTCCTGGGCTCACCGGCATCGCCAGACCTGTCCTTGTCCTCAGCTTGCTCACAGCGTGGTCAGGAAGACAGACACCTCTCAGGGGAGACAGGAACAAAAGGGCCTGGGAACAAAGGGAGGAAGTGACTCATGCCACCTGGGGAGAGGGTTCAGACAAGGCTCCAAAGAAGAGACAGCATTCAGGCTGTGGAGGATGAGCAGGACCCGACCTGCAGGAGCCTGGCTGGGAAGGAGGGATAAAGGGGAGAGGGCCGGGCAGGCACACCCCTCCTGAGTGCAGGACCGGCAGGAGTTCCACAGAGCCTGATGTGCCTGGGGCAGGGGTGGGAGGGACGATGCTGAGGCTGGAAACAGAAGTCAGTTCCCAGGGGGCCTTGAATGCCAAGCTGAGAAGTTTGGTCTTTTATCCTGAGGGCAGTGGGGAGCTGCTGGAGGTTTGTAAGCAGGGGCAGGTGTCGTCAGAGCCATGGACTTCTTCTTTTGCTCTCTTCCATTCCCTCATGCCCACATTTAAAGTCGTTGGCATGGAGACCCCAGATGCCAACTGCTGAGAGATCCCATCTGTCTTGTGTGGGTCCCAGGTTACACCATTCAGAGCAGGTGGCAGTTCAGAGCTTTTGCCTTCTAAATCCCACAGTTCACAGATGAGGACCTCAAAGCCCAGAGATGGGGGAACAAGGGAAGCAACATGCCAGTTGTTTAGCACCTCATCTAGACATGGAGCCCGGGGGTCACATTTCAGCCCTGGGAGCCTCTGTCGATGAGAGGCCTTAGTCTGGGGAGGGCCTGCTGGCAGCCCAGGCGGCTGGAACCATATCCGCCCAAGCTTCTCCACCTGCGGCGCCACAGGCTGTGTGGGGCCTGGAGGACTCAGGATGGGGTGGCTGCTCTGCGGGGAACACCTGCCGGTGGGGGGGAGAGTTGGGGAGGAGGGGGGACCTGGAGCTGCACTGACATTCTCCTGCCACACGCAGAGGCATCTCTCCAGGGCGGGCACTTGAGGTAGCTTCCTGTGGCCCAGATGCCCAGCGTCTGTGGGCTTTAAAGTTTAAAGAGCTTTTATGTGCAGGGCAGAGGTACTAGTTGAAAGTCTGCAAGACACTGAGGACAGGACTGGGCTCTGTGCTCATCAAGCAGCCAGCTCTTACAGAAGTAGGAGTGACAGTCACAATGGTGACAATAGCTGCCTTCCCAGTGCGTGGACCAAGGGCCAGGCCCCCAAGCAGAGCCCTTGACCTTCATGTGCTCATTTAGTCCTCCCCAAAGCCCTAGGGCGGAGGGAATTTTTCTATCCCCCGTTCACACATGGGGCTTGAGGCTCAAAGAGGGTAAAGAACTACCCCAAGACACCCAGCTGACAAGTGGTGGGTTGGGATTGAACCCACGTCCGGGCGATGCCATGGCCCAGCTTTCTCCACTGCCCCACATGACTGCGCTTCTGAGAAAGGACTCCAACTTCACAGATCCAGGAGACAGCAGGCTGAGGACAAGGGTCCCTGGCCCAGACACCTGCTCGGCTCTGCCTTCTTGGAGCCTTTGCTCAGTCGTCCCCTTTGCCCAGAGGCCGTCCCTGAACACTGCATTTAAAATTGAACTCCCTGCCACTGCAGTCCCACTTGCCCCTTTCTGCCAGTTTTCTCCGTGTCACTTACTGACATCTGTTTTTGTTTCCCTTGACTGCCATAACCAAGTACTGCAAACTAGATGGCTTAAAACAACAACAATTTATTCTTTCACATTCTGGAGGCCAGGAGTCTGAGACCAGTGTGTGGGCAGCACCATGCTCTCTCAAAGGCTCCGGGGCTCTGCCCCACCTTTGTGGTTCGCTGAGAAATCAACTTGCAAGAGGCAGATTAATTGGAGAAGAGACATATGAATTAATCTAGCCTGTATAAGACCCACCCTGCAATGGGATGCAGACGCTTATACATCATCTTGAGGTTACAGAGGGATCCTGGCAAAACAGCAGGTGGGAAGCAGGGAGAAAGGGAGTTGGGCTGAGGGGCAGTGAATGGTTACTGGGGAGAATTCAATGAGCTTGAGGAACATACAGTGGTACCGGGCAAAATCTGCTGGGCCCGTGGAGCGGACAATGGTTGTTTCCTTCTTTGGTAGGTCCAGACTTTAGGCAGCTAAGGGAACTTCAGAGAGTCCTGTGCTTTGGGAGAGTCAGCGCGGATGGAGGGAGGTCCAGGGGACATTGAAGCTTCTTCAATCCAGCATGTCCAAATGCTGTCTTTGGGGTGTGGGCTTCTGAGCCCCCAACACCCTTCTCTTGGCTGCTGGTGTCACCAGCAGTCCTTGGCTTGCAGCCGCATAGCTCCAATCCTTACCTCACATGGCATTTCACCCCCTCCCTTCACGTCGTCTTCTTAGTGGGACACTAGTCATGCTGGATTAAGAGCCTACCCTACTCCAGGGTGATCTCATCCGAACCAACTGCATCTGCAATGACCCTGTCTTCAAGTAAGGTCACATTCTGAGGCATCAGAGATCAGGACTTCAATGTGTCTTTTTGGGAGACACAATTCAACTCCTAACAACATTTGACATTCTATTAATTTTACCTAATTGTTTCATCATCAGTCCCCTCCCATCAGAATGTAAGCTCCAGGACACAGAAATTTCTGTCTCCATCACTCTTGTTTCCCATCACCTGAAACCCAACCTGTAATAATTTGCTCAACAATTTGGTAGGGTTTTTTTTGTGTGTGTGTGTTTTCTATGCTTTTTTTTTTTAATTTCAACAAATATCGTGGGTATAAGTGTTTTTTGTTACATGGATAAATTGTATCCTGCTGAAGTCAGGGCTTTCCGTGTACCCATCACCAGAATAATGTACATTGCACTCGATAGGTGGGTTTTTATCCCTCACCCCCTCCCACCCTTCTTAGTTTCCAATGTTCATTACTGCTCTTTGTGATCATATATATCCCTTGCTTACCTCCTGCTTATAAGTGAGAACATGTGGTATTTGCTTTTCCATTCCTGAGATATTTCACTTGGGATAATAGTCTCCTCAACAATTTGTTGAGTGTGTGAATAAAATACCGAGTCTGAATAGACAGAGCCAACAGAGGCTACAAGGGCAAAAATACTCCGGAACAAAGAAAAGGTAGTAACTTTTGGAAAGCTCGAAGGAAAAGCAAGTCTCTGATGTGTTGTGGGATAAGGTGCAGAAGGAGGTTCAGAGGACGGGGAAGGAAACCAAATATCAGATAGCAGAAGTAGAATCTGCACTGGAGGTAGTGCGGAGAGCAGAGTTAATGCCAAGAAAAATAAAAATCGATCATGTGGAGGGCAAACTTGAGACGCTTTTCCAGAATTCAGAGGAAATGGCCAAAGAGATCAATCCAATAAGAGAAAAGATAATAGTTATGGATACTGGAGAAGAGAGATTTTAAAGAAAAACCAGGACAAATGAAACAGAACCAAAAATCGAAGACAAATGAGTACCCCAGTAGCAACAAGCGTGCCTAGCACTCAGATTTTGGTTTCTAATAGCATCCTCCAACAAAAGGAGCCAGGGCTCCTTGGAGAAATGGCTGATTCTATGGGGCAGGAATGGACAAGATGATCCCGGAGCATCCTGTAGTGCCCGAGGGTGAGGAAGTGCACAGAACACCACCACCACCACCACCACCACTGCACCCTGGGGGAATGTCAAAGATGTACAGCAGCCTATTGCAAGAACTCCCAATGGCCAAAGCTGGAACAATTTGAGCAATTAAATAAACGTAGTATTAGAATATAACCCAAAGCATAAAATAAATACCCACAAGTCCATACTTATATAAATGATTGAATAAATAAATGGGAGTGGATAGGCAATTCTCCTATGTTGAATTCCCAATAACTTATGTAGATACTTCATGCTCCAAGGAGGTGGGACATAACTCTCCACTACCTAAGTTACATTCTTCCAAAGAATACAATAACTTGCAAAAGAATAACTTGAAAGTGGAGAAACCTGATGAACCCTGCCTCAGCCAGGTGGTCAAGGTTGACATCAGCAGTGAGAAGTCATGTCGATAGCTCCCTTGACACAATGTGATGAAAATGGCACTATACCTCTGTGGTCTTCCTCGCCAAGTCCCATCACCTCAGTCTAACCATGGGAAAGACATCAGATGAATTCCACTTGAAGGCCATTCTGCAACATACCTGAGCAATACTCCTCGAAACTGTCTAGGTCATCAAAAATAGGGACTGTCTGAGCCAAGAGAAGACTAAGGAGACATGACCACTAAGTATGATGTTGTCTCCTAGACGGGATCCAAGAATAGAAAAAGAACATTTATAATGTCCTGATAATGAATAAAGCTAATAATGATGTATCAATATTGGTTCATTAATTGTGACAAATGTACCATGCTAACATAAGATGTTAATAATAGGGAAAACTGGAGGGAGGATGTATGGGAACTCCCTAGACTATCTTTGCTAATTATTCTATAAATATAAAACTATTCTCAAATGTTTATTTTAAAAAATAGGAAATAAACTTCAAGACAGACCTAGTACAAAATTGCCAATATTCTACCATTTTTGAACTACAAAATCAACAATTTCATATGGAAATATACAGACTGCATGTGCAGACTAGCCCACCTATCTGCAGTCTAGCAGAACTGGTGAAAGAAGTGTCATGCTCAGACCCATTTTGGCAAAAGTTTTGACTTTCAAACTTAAAGGGGAAAATCTTGCAAATATCTAGGCCAGAAAATAACAAGGTGCAAAACCAGGCCACCCTCCGACTCCTCTGCAGCATTAAATCTCAGAAACAATGGAGCAACTGGGAGACATTGTCTGCTATGTGAGGCTCACGCGATGTACCAGCCTCTTGCCCCTCTTGAAGTTAGTCCCGAAGCCCTACGTCAGCCAGCTGAGAGAGATGCATACTTTATAGCCGAGGTCATGATCGAAATGGCTGAGCAGGGACCACTGGAACCTGTAGATGGAGAGCTAAGTCTAGATAATTCTTATAAAAGTATATACAGGTGCAAAAATTACATATAATTTTATACATAATGCAAAAAACCAGATTCTGTAATAGCAATAATTGAAATATAAAAATCCAAATTACCTTCACAGGGCCTGAGAAGTGAGTGAATAAAAAAAATGGGTGCTAAAGTCTTTGTCTTAACTAGGACAGGGACCCAAAAGAGACCACTGTGCTCATGAGTTTCATAATTAGAGACATAATAAGCTAAAGAATGCTTGGAAAAACTCAGTGGTAAATATACCGTAGTGCAAACAGAACCTGAAGCTGCAGAAACACGGAAGGTAAAAGCATAGGAAATCTAGTCCACATACTGAAACAGAAAGCAAACATGCAAACCGGAAAGCACAAAACAGATAATTGCAGACCAAATATAATGGTAATGATCAGAAATTCAAATAGGTCAAACTCATTATTAAAAGGCAAAGACTCCGATTGTGTTTTGAAAAATGAACTCTAGCGATTTACGTCAGACAAACAAAGTGATGCAGAAAGGTTAAAGGTAGAAAAGATTGGACAAATTTCTACCAAGCAAACCAAACTGCAGCAAAAATCCCAGTATTTGTCTCAGACCAAAGAGAATTCAAGGTACAGGCGTCAAACGGGATTAAGGATAGTCGTTTTCTGTAGATAAAGATACAATCCACCATGAGAATAACACATTTGTGGACTACTATTGCTTTAAATTACATCTCACTGAAATAAATAAAGAAAAGCCTGCTAAAAATACGAAGGGGAATTGGTAGTAACACGATAGTGTTGGGAGACATAACATCTCTTTCTCAGTCCAGGCAAAGAAAAAGCAGGAACACAGAGGAAGTGAGTAATGAAATTAATAAGGCTGATTTGGCAGGTATGTACCAAAATTTGTATCAAGAAAGTCAGGAGGCCAGGCGCGGTGGCTCACACCTGTAATCCTAGCACTCTGGGAGGCCGAGGCGGGTGGATCGCTCCAGGTCAGGAGTTCGAGACTAGCCTGAGCAAGAGTGAGACCCCGTCTCTACTAAAAATAGAAAGAAATTATATGGACAACTAAAATATATATATACAAAAAATTAGCCGGGCATAGTGGCGCATGCCTGTAGTCCCAGCTACTCGGGAGGCTGAGGCAGGAGGATCACTTAAGCCGAGGAGTTTGAGGTTGCTGTGAGCTAGGCTGACGCCACGGCACTCACTCTAGCCCGGGCAACAAAGTGAGACTCTGTCTCAAAAAAAAAAAAAAAAAAAGTCAGGAAATAAAACCATTTCTGTGTGATGAAGACCTGAGGCTGTGTAAGCTCGTTCCAAGCCCATTCTGAACAGGGGACTTTAAAGGTGAGCTGTTTCCAGGCTGGGCGGGAAGCTACTCCGTAGAGACCCCGCGCTGGGCATGTTGGGGAGAAGTGCAGGCCTCAGACTCCCCTCTTGTCCACTTCAGTCGCTTCCTCCACCTTCCCTGAAGTGGCCCCAGCCCCGTATTCGTATTTCCATTTTTTGGTAGAGTTGGTGTGTGCATTATTTCAACCATGGGGCATCCACAGACCCTTCTGGAATTGAGATGTAAGAGGCAATTGCCCCACTTCAATCCAGCTGTGAAGACCAGATACTTTTATGAAAATAACAGGAATTTTTAAAAATCTTTCATTATAAAATAAAATAAAGATTCAAAAACCACACGAATCACATGGATGTCTTCATGAATCGTAAGGGAAACACCACCCAGGCCAGAGAACTTTGTCAGATACCCCAAAAGTCCCTTCCATCCACCCACTCCCAGGTGCAACCCCCTACCTGCCACCAATGAGGGACCGTATGCCCTGCTTTCATAGTAATCGCTAATGTTCTTTTCTTTGCTTGCTTGCCTGCCTTCCTTCCTTACTTTCTTTCCTTCCTTCCTTCCTTCCTTCCTCCCTCCCTTCCTTTCTCTTTCTTTCTTTCTTCTCAGAATTCAGGAAGCGTAGGGAATGCTGTTTCTAGCTGTGACCCTCTATTTTTTTATTGTAGTAAAATATGTATAACATAAGATTTACCATTTTAACCATTTTTAAGGGTTCAGTTCAGTGGCATTAAGTACATTGACAGTGTTGTACAACCGTCCCATTACCCATTTCCGGAACTTTTTCACCGTCCCAAGCAGAAACTCAGAGCAGGGGCTTTGAATGGAGAGGACCCTGGGCTGGACTCCTGTGCCTGCTCCCGTGTCCTCCTGTACAGAGAGGACACTGAGATGTCCCAAATGTTGTGTGACAGTCACCATGTACAGAGTGTGGGGTCTCATGGGGGCTGAATAATTAGTAGTTGATGTTATGTTGGAAAGCTGAGAAACACTAGAGTAGAGAAAACACTAAATAATAAAATTATAGAACTTAAGGGAAAAAAGCCATGCAATTCTCATCTTTGGGTGCGTATCTTAAAATAATAACAAAGGGCTTGATAACGCCCAAACCTGGGGACACTGCGCAAAGCTGAAAGACTGTGAGCAGCTTGCAGTCTGGGCCCACAGAGCTGCCCCTCTGCAGGTGGATTCGCCAGAGGAAGGAGGAGCCTTGCTTGCCCCCACGGTGCTGTGACAGCAGGTGACTCTTTGCAGAGGCCACTTTTCTCTCTTCCCCATCTCATCACAGCCTCTTCTTCTGCCCTCGCCCCACGCTCCTGCTTCAATAGCAACGGAGGACACTTTTTAGCACTCACTTCTTGCCCGCGAATTCATAAATTCATTTAATCCTCGCAATGACTCTATGATAGCAGTCAGCAAACTACGGCCCGCAGGCCAAATCCGGCCCACCATCTGTTTTTGTAAATAAAGTTTTATTGGGACATATTCATTTGCCATAGCGTCTTTGGTTGCCTTTGTGCCGCAGCAGCACAATTAATTGCGACAGACACTGTACGGCCTGTGAAACCTAAAATATTTACTACCTGCGTCTTTATGGAAACTGTTAGCCACCACCTGCTCGGGAGGCAGGTGCTATTGCTGTCGTCATACAGGTAGAGAACCTGAAGCTCAGGGAGTTTAATAACTTGCTCCAGGCCCTGCAGCTGATGAGTAACTGAGCTGAGTCTAGTCCAGCAGCCCCCCTGCAGCCTGGCTCTGAGCCCCCACGGCAAGCCTCCCAGCGTGGTGCCCACCCGCACATTGCGGTGAGCAGGATGGTTGCTTTGTGGCCTCTTGATAGTCCAGGGGTTACTCAAACACCCAAAATTTTAAAATGACCTGTCTCCCCTAGGCCTTCTGCACAGTAAAACAGGAATGAAGTGGCTTTGCAACGTAGCTACTGACCGTGAGTGGAGAGGTAGTAAAAAGAAGGGGATGACAGACAGAAAGACGGGTAAATGGAAAGCTCTCATCTTCCTTTTTTATATCAGAGCAATGTTTGGGCTTCAGTGAGCCATCATGGAGACCCCCTAAATTGAGCCAGGCTTTCTACTCTAAAAGAAAAAAGAAAAAAAATATGCTGCTTCTGCTCAGAGCCATGTTTAGCTTTCTTTTTCGAATGATTCACAAATATAGCTCAATTCTCTACCAATATTTCTGGGCATTCTTATGCCTCAATTGGCACATTAAGGGGACAGCTTTGACCAGAAAAGCCACCCAGCTGGCCAGCAATGACAGAGAGGCTCCTAGAACCCCAGCAGAGAGGGGAGGGAGGCAGAGGCAGTCTAGGGTCAGGACCTGCCACAGAGGGAAGTGCGTCAATTTCTCGTTGCTGCTGCAACGAATACGAGTGGCTTAAACAATGCAAATTTATCTTACTGTTCTGGAGGCTGGAAGTCCAAAAAGGGTCTCCACAGGCTAAAATGAAGGTGTCAACGGGACTGCATTCTTCCAGAGGCTCTGGGGAAGAATCCATTTCTTGCCTTTCCCAGCGTCTGGAGGCTGCCTACACTCCTTGGCTGGTAGCCCCTTCCTCAAAGCCAGCAATAGTCAGTTGGGTCTTTCTCACATTGTGTCACTATCTCTGGCTCCTCCACTTTTAAGTACCCTTGTGCTTACATTGGGCCCACCTGCGTAATCCATGAAACTCTCCCTATTTTAAGATCAGCTGCTAAGCAACCTTAATTCCATCTGCAGTGTGAGTCCCTGCTTGCCACATAACATACACGCTCAGGGGTTCTGGGGGTTTGGATGTGGCCACTGTTCCCCCGTCATAGGAAGATGCAGAGGTCAGCCTTGAGGAGGACTGTCCTCGCCTGTGCTTCACGGAGTGTGCTAGTGGGAACTGTGCTCTCCCTGCCCCACCGGCCAGAAAAGTCCTGGAGGGAATCATCCCCCTTTTCCCCAACCGGATAGGAGAGCCCCGATGGGAACTGCCACCCCGCAGCTGGGAGCCCACCCCGACGGCCTGCACAGCCCGAGGGCAGGCAAAGCTGCAGGATAAACATGGAGCATCTTCCCAGGGGCCAGTTTTGCTCAGACATGGAGAGGAAAAGGCATTATTTTTATCTTATGACATAGATATATTATTGGAATGCTAAATATGCATGAATTTTCAAGATACATTAACAAACTTTAAAGAAATGCCAAGCTTTGCCAGTGGGCTGCTGTGGGCTATTCCCTCCCCACTCCCCGTCTTGAGAGTAAGTACATGTTTCCCATTTCTCTGCCTTTAGGGACATTTCTGGTGGGCTGGAGGGGAGTCTAAGAAAGATTCATTTTAGCTAAATAAAACAGAAGACTCATTCTGGGTGTGGAATCAGTCTGTCAGACACAGGAGGGACTTTGGAGAACATCTGGGCTAACCCTCTAGGGCTCAGCCCAGGTTTACAGCCAGAAGTGCGGGGTGTGACTGGCCTGGCCACCTACACTTGGGCCAGTGCCCGCTGCCCCTGGTGAGGCCACCGCCCAGCCCACATCATGGCCAGCCTCTAATAGCTCGGCCGCCTTAGGGCTCATAGCATCTCGGCCCTTTCTGCAGCACTGTGCATGGTTTTATCTGATTTTTCAGCAGCCCAGCGCAGTAGGTGGAGTGGGTCTGAGAAACCAGGATGCAATCAAGTGGGCTGAGACTGGTGCATGGGTGGCAGGGGACTCCAGACAACCCAGAGGTCAAAGTCAAGGTCAGGCATGACCTTGACCTTCCTCATAGGATCCCACACTCCTGTGGCAGGGAGGGCCGGCCAGCCAGGATGGTCCCTGATCTTCCTTGCTTCTGCTGTCCCGCTCTTTAAGTGCACGCCAGCTATTCTAATGGCTCAGGATTGCATTTGCCATTTATATCTTTTCACTTCAAAATCTGCCCGACTTTTCTCGAGGAGTTGTTGCTGCAGACTGGGTGCCGAGCTCCAGCAGCGCAGCCCTGGCGGGGTTTGCTTTCTCAGCTGGGAGGCAAGAGATAGGGGTGAGTGGACAAGCACTCAGGCTCCGGGGCCACACCAACCTGGGGTCGGGGCTGGCACTACCATTTCCCACCTGTGTGACCTGTGTCTCAGGTTGAATTCCCTAGAAACAGAGCCTGAGATGCTTGTGAAAGGGATTTACTGAGGGAGTGCTCTCAGGAGCAGGGGAGGGAAGCAGGGTAAGGCAGGGATGCAGAGAACTAGGCCAGAAAGCTGGCTGGAGACCAGTTTAGCCAGGCCCCATGGGGTTCTCTGGAGCATACATGATACCACGGAGCTGGTCCCACCTTTCGGCAGCCAGGCTGGAGTTTGATACCCATGTGACTCAGTCACTGGCTGCTGTCTGTGGGGTGTGGGGCATGGCCTGGCCCCCACAGCCAGGAAGCTCCCCTTAGCAGAGGGCAGTCCTCCAGAGAAGGGACTGAACTGCCGGGAGCCTGCTCGCACCGCAGCTGGGGAGGGTGCACCTGCCCCAGGAGAGGGTCCGGCAGGACCAAGGGCGTCCACTGCACCTGGGAAAGTTGCTTAATTCTTTGGGCTTGATTTGCTCATGAATCTTTCCAAAGTGGGCACAATAATAGGGCCACCTCCTGGGGGGGCGGGCAGCTGATGCACAGCTTAGCATAACAGCTAGAAAGAGCTCAAGAATCATTCTTTATTTTTATCATACTGTGTTAGGATCACTTGCAAACTAGAAGTTACACACTAGTTCTTTGAATCAGGTCATCCCTCGTGCACACGCATGAATGTGTGTGTGATTTCAGCTCCTTTTAAGAAGTCCAGAGACAAAGAAGCAAGGTGGTTCTAGACAATGCATGAGAGGGGGTCAAGAAGGAGGAAGGAAATCTACCCAGGGTGTGGGGAGCACCGGGCTCCTCTCCAGAGAGAGTTTAGGGGGTCTTCTGCCTCACACGTCCTGTGGCTGTTTGGAGGGTTTGGGCTAAGCACCCCTCCTTGTCCTCCTCCCACCCCCATGGCTGTTTCCTTCCATGTTTGTCCCTTTCCTAGGGGAGTGGCCTCTTGAGGGTGTGAACACGGGTCTCCAACTCTAGACTTTGACTTCTCATTTGTGCCACATTGTGTCGTCTAGTTCCACTCCAGGTGGCCCCCTGCAGAGGCGAGTCCAGACTATAGTCAATACAGGCAAAAGCATGAATGAATGAACGGGTGGACAGAAGTCCTGTTTCAGGGAACTGCAGGTAGTTCATTCTCACTGCCATGGAGCAATAGTGGGAAATGTGGTAGAGAATCGTGCAGGAGTCAGTGGTAACGAATAAGAGTTTGATCTGTCAACCTCGGAGTGCCGTGGAAAGATTTCACACAATCAGACTTGAATCTTGGAAGGATCCCTTGGAATGTCTGCTCTGTGGAGATGGGTGGATGGGGCAGGATTAAAGGGTCCATTTGGGCGGCTGTGCTGTTCACTGAGCAGGGAATGATGGTGACTAAGCCCAGGGCCGGGGGCTGGAGAGACGGGGATGGTTCGGGAGCTTGTGAGCAGACGAAGCCATCCCTGGGCCTGGTGGGGTGAAGGAGACGAGTGGATCTACAATGATTCCCAAGTTTCCGATGTGGTGAGTGGAGGCTGGCGATACCATTCTTAGTACGGGAAACACAGGAGGAGGAGGGGGCTCGCCGGGACAGCTGATGACTTCAGCTGGGGACGTGTTGCGCTGGAGGTGCCAGACAGAATCCAACTGGAGGAGTCCAGTGGGCAACCAGAGAAAATTCTGGGCTGGGGAAAGAGGTTTGCAGTCCACAGCACACAGAGGGCAGTTGTGGCTGGAGTGAGGCTGCCCACAGAGTAGGGGGAGCAAAGGCTGAGGGCAGAGCACCAGCATTTAGGGGCGGGCAGGAGATGAGGGGCTGGTGCAGAGCAGGCTGAGCAGGGGCGACCAGGGAGGTGGGAGGCCCGGAGAGAGCATCTGATGGGTTTCACTGGGATGAATCCAACAACCACTGGGCAAGGTAGGTAGGATTATCCCTATTTCGGAGATGAAGAAATTAAGGCCACTCCAGGAGGTTAAGACCCAGGGTTTTCAGGTAGTCAGAGGTGGAGCTGGAATTTGAACCCAGGATTCTTTGACTCCAGTATCCAATAAGCTGTTTGTATCGTGTTTAGCAATGCAGGGCTTGGCACAAAGTAGATGCTCAGTAAGTGTTTACAGGCTGCCTGGGTGGATAGATGGATGCTGTTAGCAGCAAGAAATGCTAAAAGATTTCAACAAACAAGCAGAAAGACCCAGGAGCATGCCTAGGAGCATGTCCACAGAACGGAAGCAGCTTAGAACTTTTTATAGCATTGCAGACTGTGATGACAAAGGCTTGCCTTCCTGCAACTGCTCTGTTAACGATCTTTCAAAGTCCTTTCAGAGCAAGTGGGGCTTTTTTTCTTCTTCTTTCCATTCTTGCTTGCAAACGAAGGATGATTTTAGAATCCAGGCCTTCTTTATTTTGCTAAAGTACATGATGAGTAAAATGGCCTCGCAGTCAGCACTTTCCAATTTTAAAAGATGCTAAAAACTGATCTGTAAAGGCATGTTTTTCTTCTCTGTGTATCAAAGGGCCTTGAGGCCTGCTGGAGGGGGTGGCTGAGCAGCAGGAAGGTGGCACCACCTGCGAGGCTGGGCCTCACTCTGGAGGGCGGGAAGCCACTGGCGTGGGGAGCAGCTGTGTGGCCCAGGGTCCGGCTGGTCTCCTGGCAGCTGCCCTGCAGCCTTCTTTGGCCTGTTCCTCTCTGTGGATCCCAGCGCCCCAGAAAGTGACCAAGGGCCTGTTACCCTGACCCAGGAGAGCCTCAGGCAGGTGCTCAGTAAATGTTTGTTGAATGAATGAATGAGTCACAGGGGCTGTTGTACAGTCGACACCTTTTAACCACACTGAGATCATGAATGTAGCCCCATTTCCAGGACTTTCAAATATAGATTTTCCTTAGAAATAAAGTGGTACACTCACTATGGGCTAGGCCATGTTAAGAACTTTACAAGGATTATTTCAATTTGTCCTCCCAACAATCCTATAAGGTAAGTACTACCATTCTCCCCATTTTACAGGTGAGGCAATTGAGGCTGAGATGGAAAAGTGGCCACCTGAGGGTTGTTGGTGGAGCTGAAATTTGACCAAAGCTCAAAGCTTGAAACTCTGAAACCTTTTAATTGGGAGGCTCTGTGGGCTCCAGGAATGCCTTGAGGGGTCGATTGTCAAGAAGTAGAAAAGTCTAGAACACTGTGGGGACAGTATGTTTGGCTGGGCTCTTATCTCTGCCCCCAACTCCCCAGGGGACATTAGAAGCTCCTTTTCCCTCCTCTGGCCTCAGTTTGCCTGTATGTAAAGTGAGGAATAAGATTAGATGATGTCTCCGTGCACTGCAGGGTTTGCCTGCCCTTGTTGGAAGAGAACAGGGGGGAGTCCAAGGCTCCTTAGCGCAGTCAGCTTCAGCCTGGGGCCTGTGCAGGCTTGCCCCACGGCTTGCCCGTGAGACCAGGGAGGCCCAACTGCAGGAGCCGAGGGGAAGCTGGCCCCAGAGAGGGCCAGAGAATCCAGGCTGGGCTGGGCTGGGGGTGAGGTTCTGCCCTGCCCACCTGCCCAGGCAGCTCTCACCTGGGAGCCTGGGGCACAGGAGTGTTCTCTGCCCGTGGCCTTGAACCCCGCGTGGTGTGCTGATCATCCGCTCACCTTCACATACGTGTCCTTCTGTCCGCAGGGGAATGACGTGCGGATCATCCTTGGCCAGTTTGACCAGCATATGGCAGCAAAAGTGTTCTGTTGTGTAAGTAAAACCGTCGTATCAGTTCTATCTTTGGGGAGGTTCACGAAGCTTTGTCTCAGACTCATTCTCGCTGCTTGGTCCGAGAGCGGGATCCTAGGACTGGGGCCTGCATTCCTGGAGGCAGAGGTGTTGTGCTCACTCTTCTTTCTTCTGTCCAAGGAGCTAAAATCCCAGGGCTCAGAACAGTACAGACACAGGGGGAGCCAGGGACCTCGATTCACCAGACCCCCGTCTGACCTATTGTCTCAGCCTGATCAGCACATTCTACATCCCCCGATTCAGTCATGCGTGACAGAGCCCCGCTGTGAGCACTGCGCAGAGACAGCATCCAGAGATCAGGGCGAGACTGAAGTGACTCGGTTCCCCTCTGGGCCTGCAGGGAGGGCTCAGAGTCTTAGGTTTAGGACAACTGTCAACTGTCCAGTATCTAACCCTGAATCCTTTACAGTTGTCTAGTATGTGGTAGGTGACACAGTACTTCTTTATACCTTATCTCATTTCATCTTTTCAATGACCATGAGCAACTATGATCACGCAGTTTTACAGATGAGGAAACAGAGGCCAGAGAGGCAAAGGGGCTTGTCCGGTGGCCCCCAGCCCATTCATGGCAGAGCCCAGGCTCAATTCTCATTCACCTGACTGCAATTTAATCTTAAAAACAAAGAGGTTTTCTCCGCATGATTTCTCACTTAAGTTATATATAAGGACTCTGACACAGGAACTAAATCTGTTTCCATTTTGATGCCCCGGCTCCTAAGCCTCCACCCCACTCAGGAGAAAATCAGCAGAATGAGAGCCCCGTTAGGTGAGTCATTGTCTACCCAATGAGCTGCTCTTCAGACTGAGGTCATTCTAGGTGTATTCTCCAGTGATGGGCCACAGATCTCTGTCCTCTTTGATCTTTTTGTCAGTATAACCTGGATGAAGTTATAAATAGGTTTGTAGGAATTTTAGAAGTCATGAAATATGTTAGATGACAGAGCCAGGGTTCAAAGAACTTTAACAGGTTGGAAGATTTGATGAAATCCAAGGAGATTAATGATTCTAACATAAGGTTATATTAGAACAAATCCAGCTACCTAAGTCCAAGGTGGCAGAGGCACAGCTGGGGAGAAGCGTGTTGAGAAGTGACTTTGAGTGTCTCGGTCGACCCCCAGTTTACTACAGAGTCTGGTCACTGAGGTCACCAGCGTTAGCACAGCAGCAGAGAGTGACCTCAGACTACATGTCCACACCCGGGGCAGGGTGGTCCCTTTGCTCTCTGCTGGGGGAATCCCACTTGGGGTGCCCTGCCCGGCTCCTGGTGCCCTGTTCCAGGACAGGTGCAGGAACTGAAAAGAGACCAGGAGCGAGGACAGAGCAGTGGCTGAAAGCCACAGTCTCACGGGATTGTTTCATCTGAAGGCTCAGGAGCAAGATAAGAATGGTCTGATCATCTCCTGACTCAGCCGGGAGGAGGGAGAGGCTACGAGGCTGACATTGCAGGAGACCTTGGATAGAGCTTGGCACTCAGGAGCCAGTCAGCTTGGGCTTGAATCCCTGCTGTGCTGCTTGGTACTGAAGCTGGGCATGCTAGTTATACCCTCTGGACCTCAGCTTTCTCATCTGTAAAATGGGGATGATAACACCTGTCTCACAGGATTGCTGTGAAGATTCAATGAGCAGAAACCCTTTGCACATACCTGATGGACGGGTACCGCGAGACCTCGGTAAATGTCAGCGATCTTTTTTTGTTTGTTTATATGAGCTCTCAGGTGTCTGGAGATGGAAGGAGCCACTGTCAGGCTGGCGAGTTTACTGGTGGATCTCACAAAACTGTGATGAGCATTCTGCGTCTTAGTGAAGAGTAGCAAGAGGTCTTTCCACATTAAAATCGAAGGAGGAACGTAAGAAAAATTGAAAATGTGGAGCGGGTAGATTTAATAATTTTACTCTAAAAACTTACAAACCTTGCTCCTTACTACCTACGGTCCAGAAATAGCCCGTTTTAAGAAGGAAAATGATGCCCCAAACTGGAGAACAAGCTTTCTTGTAGGGAAGAAACTGGGTTTTTCCCTCCGTATTCCCAGGGCCTTGCGAGGAGCTGGTGCACGGTGGGTGGTTGATGTTGACCAAATGAAGAAAACAAATAACTCCAGGGAAAATAAATTAATGAAAATGATCCTCAAAGATGCCACACTAAGCCCTGGCCACCTCCCATTTGCAAGAAATGCAGACAGACCTCATGTTCTGATCCAAGCCAAAGCAAAGCCCAGGCATGGCTGTGACTTCACTCTGTGCCAGGCGCTGGGACGATTTTCCGAGTGACTTTTCCAGCCGTGGTTTCCACTTGAGAACAGATGGCATGGCTGTCTTCCTTTTGACCCAAAGCCCCAGGCGGCCTGCCTTCCACATGGCATAGGGACGCCGCCCCTTCCCCTCCCGCTTTCCTCCTCCCTCTTGTCAGACTTACAGTATTTTGAGATGGGGTTTCTCTGAGACCCTTTGCTGGCTGCTTCACCCATTAAGGAGTCTCTGTGAGGTTTTTGGTTGTGTGTTGGGTCCATGTGCCAAACCCTTGCATGGAATCTGCTTTTGAGGACGTACGGTCTTGCCTGGTTGGGAAGGAGTTCTTCTGGCGGGTCCAGAAGGTTCCGAGGAGTCTCTGCTCAATGTGTTCGCGCTGCATCAAGACTGGGGTGTGACAGAGGGAGGGGCTGCTCAGGGCAGGGACCACCTGGGAGAGCCTTCCTGCCCCTGTGAGGGTCAGAGCACAGGCCAGATGGAAGCAACCGCGTGTTTGCCATGCACATGCTGCAGTGCAAACTTTACAGCGTGTCGCTGCGTTCTTGAGATTGGCACTGCCACCCAATGGGAGAGCAGACTCCAGCAAATGCAAGGCCTATTTATAGCCCTGTGGCAAAATGTTCATTTTGGCTCTAGCACAGTATGAGCGTGGCATGTAGCTTTTGTCTTCTCCTCCATCCTCGGTGATCTATTCTAAATTCTCAAGAACTCTGATGTGGGTTCTGGTTTTAGCTCTGCCGGCTGTGTGACCCCAGGCAGGTCACTTCACATCTCTGGTCCCCAGCTGCCTCATCTCTAAAATGGAAGCAATGATCTCTGCCTTATGTGCCTCACAGGGTTGTTGAGAGGCTTAAATGAGGCCACCAAAGAGGGAGCGTTGTCCCAAGTGTTAACTGCTTCACGGACATTAGGTTTTATCACAATTGTTATTGTGACCCTTAATATGAAAGGAAATGTCCTTCTTGCATGGGGAGAGGAGAATGCAAAAAGAAACTTAATAAAAAGAGGAGATTGGATTTTTTTTTAAATTCATATCATGGTTACATGTCTACAACTAATAAGAACCAAAGCAGTTTGTGGGGCTGAAGAACGTGAGCCCAGGACCACCCACCAGCCCGCAGTAGGACCCGTTTGGTGGCCACAGGTTCTGGGACCGTAGTTCTACCAGAGGCAGAGAAAATGAAAGCCCAGGCAACCAAGGAAACCAGAAATACCTTCATTTAGTTTGAGGTTGCTGTGAGCTAGGCTGACGCCACGGCACTCACTCTAGCCTGGGCAACAAAGTGAGACTCTGTCTCAAAAAAAAAAAAAGAAATACCTTCATTTAGTCACTCTGTAACCACGAGTCCCCTCTGTATACCAGGCACTGTGGTAAGCACTAGGGACCCAGGAGAGAGCTGGCATGGCCCCACCCTCCAGGAACTTTCCACTAATGTCCACTCACGTCCAGTAATGTCCACTCACCAGAAAGCTATCAAAAAGCATGTTTTTCCTTATATAAGATAATTATAATAAGAATCAAAGCCAAATAGAGGTACATTAGAACATTCTGGTGACTATTTTGTTTGAATGGGAGGCAGGCAGTGTGGCTTTGTAGCCTTAAAGTCAACAGACCTAGATCCAGGCCTGGCTTTTCTCCCTGGCTGTGTGACCTTGGAAAAGTTACTTTCCCTCTCTGATTTTCAGTTTTGTTATTTGGGTGAATGTGGGTGACAACCAAATAAGACACACGTAAAGCACACAAATGTAGGACATTTTTCTTAGGATCTGAATAAAGATTCAGAGACTTCTCAGTTTGCCAAGGGGCATCTTATATGAGCTGCACCCTTAGATTCAATTGTCTTGGCTCCTTGAAAATTGCTCCCCCTGGATTGTGTTTTGAGGCATGACCTTAACTTTTAGTAAAGATCTATACAAAAAAACAGCTTTATGAATCTGTTGTAGGGGCGGTGCTGGTACCATGCTGGCTAATTTGACAGTATCCTCCATAGGAGGCATTTTTTGAGGGTTAAAGACTAGAAAACACTGTGTTTCTCCAGAGAGCTGGTATGTTTTCTCCTTATTGATAAGGTAAATTATGTAAATAATCTTATTGTCCTTTTCTCCTGGGCTTCCAGGAAGTTCATAGTGAAATTTGCAGCTCGATTATGTAGACTGTTGGAAGCTTTGATTTGCTTATCTCTATTCGGTTCACTTTACGTCCTGTAAACATATTAAAATTTATATTTTCCAAGGCCCCTATGTTTTAATTTTTATTCAGTGTTTATTATTTTATTATACATGTTGTCCATAAAATACCTTGGATCCTCTGAGAAATAACAAGGAGGAAGTCAAAAAAGTAATAAAAATGTAATAAATCCTCAGTAAGAGGAAGCCTGACTTCACTCCACCTTTCTCACAGGGCACAGAACCCTGAACAGTGTTTGTCTCTTGGTGCTTCACAGTCGCCCCGTCTGTTGCAGGCCTACGAGGAGAACATGTACGGGAGTAAGTACCAGTGGATCATCCCAGGCTGGTACGAGCCTTCCTGGTGGGAGCAGGTGCGCACGGAAGCCAACTCATCCCGCTGCCTCCGGAAGAATCTGCTTGCTGCCATGGAGGGCTACATCGGCGTGGACTTCGAGCCCCTGAGCTCTAAGCAGATCAAGACCATCTCAGGAAAGGTCAGTGCCTTGGTCTGCCCATTTTGGCCCCCAGGCCCACCTCCTTTGATCATCTCGTCTGATGATGTTGTCTGATTTATTGTCCTGTGTGACTTTGAGCAAGTCACTTGACCTCTCTGAGCCTCACATACCTATAAAGTGGGGGTAGCCAGCCCTCTGCTGCGTGTTCCTCTAGGGAACTGTGAGAACCAAATGAGGCAAGGGTACTCTGTAGGCACAGAACAAATATGTGTGGAAGAGGTGCAGTCCTGGCGCCAGTGACAGGGCCCTTTAGACTCTGCCAAAGCTTCATTCCGTGCTCCTCTCACCCGGAGTGTCATTTCTCAGTCTCATCGATGCTCTCCTGGAGGAGAGAAAAAAACTTTTCAAGTAGACTTTGGGAAACGGACTAGTTCAAACCCCAGTTTTGCCACTTACCCAGCTCTGTGACCTTGAACTGGAGTTCTCTGAGCCTCTGTTGCCATATCTGTAGGACAGTAGTAAAAACACCCCTAAGGGATTATCCGGAAGATTGACAGCAGCTTGTGCAAAGCAGCTAGCTCGGTGCCTGGCACCTTCGTGCTGTCGTGGCTGGGAGCAGACCTGTGGGCAGAGGGCTTCAGTCCTTGGGGCCTCTGTGTGCTCCCACTGGGGTTACCACCCCCTGCCCTGCTTATCTCGTAGGGCTATTGCAAGCACCCTGTAATATGGCATGTGTAAAAGTATTTTAAAAGTACACCATTCTCTGTCACCGTATTATGAAACATCGGGTGATGCCAGCCCTGGTGAGGGTGGTAACATCCATTTCTCCATTCTGAACACCCGCCGAAATTCTATACGGCAGCGCATGTAATTCTTTTCTGTCTTCTCTGTGTTCAGATAAATCCCACCCAACTCCAGGGTTCTTACCGACCCAATTTCATTCTAAGAATAAGCTTCATAATAAAGAAAATTTATATATATATAATTTTTATTCATTATTTAATCTCAGTCAGAGCCAACTCTGCACAGATGATTTATTGATTTGTCAAGAAATGGCAAATCATTAGGACACATTTTGTAAACAACTCTTTACATCATGCTGGCACCTGGTTAGAAACTGTCGAAAGAAGTATTTTCATACCAAAATCAATGCATATATAAAAATTTTTCAAGATCTTGAATAATGAGCAGAAATAACTCATTTATTTCAGTAAGTGTTATTTTTAAAGGTGTCAAAGTTTGCAATTTATTAAGAGACTTAGGTCCAGGAATACTCAATATTTTCATCTGAAAATAGTATAAAATTTGAGGAAAACACAAAAACGAAGGAGAAAAATCCATGAAAGCAGATGGTACAATAACTAGAGAGGCTTAAAGTCCAAAGACTGAAATGATCGCACAGATCTGTCAAGCCACGTGGGGATGAGAGCAGGGAGAAGGGCCCCCTTGAACGCTGCTCTAAGAAGCATTAATTTTATTTGGGGGGAACCATGCAGGGCTGCAAGCAGGACACAGGAATGCATTTTAGATAGATCATTTTTCATGGTGTATTTTAGAGGCAATGTTTTGATATTTATAACAACAACGGATCACTGCTTCCTTTATCTGATTTTTTTTTTTTTTAACTTGGGGCTGGTGAGGAGGCTGGCCTGTCCCCCACTGCTGTCCCATGCATGGGACATCTTGATGCTGTTCTCTTCACCCCACAGTTGTGTGAAACCCATGCATGAGTCCCCCAAGATGGGGCAGGGCCCTCAATCACAGTGGCTTCCGAGCCAGAAGACCCAATTCCTGTGCCCGCGGTCTTTGAAGCAAGAGGCAACATTTCTTATGTTCCCCCGTGGTTACAAGGTGATTGGGGTTACACAGGGACATCTGCAGCTTCTCTGCCCGTTGGAATCAGAGGGTATTAGGGTTGCTCCAAGAAATTATCTAGTCTGGCCTCCCATCACAGTCTCAGTAGCAGAGAGCTCACTGTTTGTCCCTTAATTTCCACCCCCTCAGGTTCGTCTGGGGCCACTCAGTCCTATTGGCCCCGCTGACCCACACAGTCATTCAGAGATTTGGGGGCAGTGACCGCATCCTCAGAGGCATCCCTTCTCCAGGCTAAATAGCCCCCATCCCTCCAGCTATAACTCACGAGCCCAGGGCTAAGTACCAAATGGAAGGAGTGCCCAAAACCTCAGTAATCAAGATTAAACAAACTATGTTAATGTGATTTTTTTAAAAAATCAAATTTAATGCAAAAAAAAAATCCACGATGAACAAATTATCAAAATTTTAAATAAAGACAGGAACCACAGGACCGGGATTAGAGTGAGGTGAGTCATGCAAGTGTAGGGTTGGATTCTATCTTTATTTAAAATTTTGATATTTTGTTCATGATGAATTTTTTTGCGTTAGTTTTGATTTTTTTTAAATATGGCACTAAAATATGTTTTATCTTGATTACTGAGGTATTTTGGCTCCTCCTTAATTTTTGCACCTGAAGTTAGTGCTTTATTTGCCTCACCCCAGCACTAGCCCAGCCGTATTTGTCAAACCCCTCCCCACACTCAGCCTGTCCTCTTGTTGTACTTGCTCTTGTTGAACATTCTCTCCTGGAGGAGTAGGGCTCAGAGTTGAGTAAAGCATTCCTATGGTGGTCTGACCACAAGCCAACTTCCCCCAAGAGCTTTCAGAAGTCTCTGGCCAAAGGAAGTTCTAGAGAGTCCAGAAATGTTTCTTAAGTTTGAATTTGCTCTGTGCCTAACTTCTCGGGGCCATGGTCAGTGTGGCACTGGCTGCTGCCTGGATGTTGGGACCCACCAGTGTCCATGAAGACAAACACTTGTAAAACCACAGCAAGTAGACGGGCTCTTGCCTTCCTCACCATTTCACAAATGGGGAAACTAAGGGCCAGAGAGGGGAAGGGACATCCCAAGATCACTGCAGTGGGTTGAACAGTGGCTCCTAAAAAGACACGTCCGTGTTTTAACCCTTGGAACCTGTGAACGTGACCTTATTTGGGAAAGGGGTTTTTGCGGATGCAATTAGCTTCAGGCTCTCATGATGAGATTTTCCTGGCTTCCCTGGGCAGGCCCTACATCCAGTGACAGGTTCCTTTCTAAGACAGAGAGAGATTTGACAGACAGAGGAGGAGGCCGTGTGAGGAGGCGGCGATTGGAGTGATGTGTCTACAAAACAAGGAATGCCAAGGATTGCCGGCAGCCACCAGAGGCTGGGAGAGAGGCATGGCATGGAGGAGTCTCCCTCAGAGCTTCCAGAAGGAGCCAGCCCTGGCGACGCTTTGACTTCAGATGTCTGGCCTCCAGAACTGTGAAAGACTAAATTTCCGTTGTTTTAAGCCACCCCGTTTGTGGAAAGTTCTTGGCCGCCCTAGGAATCGAACGCAGTCACCCAGCAGGTCAGGGCAGACCCAGGACTTGAGGCCAGGACTCCTCATCCCACTCTGGCCCTTCCCCTCTGCTCCTCTAGCCTGGGACATGATTAGGAAGGCACCCGCAGCTCTGCTGTGACGTCTCGGCAGGCCCCTGTTGTAAGTGGCACGCAGGAGCACACGGTGTGGTGACCAGGGGATCTGGTGCTGACCCTGCGTTCACACCGATTAGTCTGCTACCTCAGCAGGTCACTCTGGCTCCCTGGGCCTCAGTTGCCCCCACTGAAAAAGAGAGATTTGGACCAGGTAACTCCTAGGGTCCTCTCGCAGCCCAGTTCTCTGACTCTGTGTCAACACAGTAAGGATTATTATATTACAGCACACTGTGTGGCGTGGCTATCATCTGAAACCCCGGGATCTCTCAGGATACAGGTGACTCCTGGTAGACAAAGTCACGGAAACGGGCAGCATAGTGGCCCCGGCTGGATGTATTCTAGGAGGTTCCCTCCTTTATACACCTGTCTCTAGCGTCAAGTTGTCCCCAGCCCACTCGTGGGTGCCGGGAGTTTGCTGGTAGGAGGGGTGACAAGGCCAGGGACTCCCTCCCGAAGCACAGTCTTCAGTCCTTTGCTGTTGGAGCTTCCCGCGCTGGCGCAAGTGCAGAGCTTCAGGCTTCCCTGAGCACGTTTGGAGTCCAGTCTTCCGGAACCGCACGAAGATGCCCCTGGGCACTTGCTTTGGGCTCTGACGTCCAGCTCTTTCTCTTCGTTGAGGTTCCCCATCACTGTTCTTCTCCTGCAAAATGACTGTTGACATTGGTGATTTCAAATGTCAACTTCCATTTTTCAAGTCCCGTTAGGTTTGTTTCCACTGTGAGCATTTACAATTCTGGCCTGATTTCTCTGGTGACGGCTCGGCCTCTCTGCTAAGGACCTTCTTCCGCTGTTGCTGTTCCCCTGCTGAAACCCCGTGCTGGGCCAAGACCCCAGCTGGAGCCGCTGAGAGCCCTGGAATCAGCGGGGACCTCAGGGATGGCCCCAGCCCTCCATCAAAGGCACAGGCCTATCCTTTGGAAGATTCTGTAATGTTTTCTGGAAAGAAACTTCTGCGACTGCATGTGATTGTTTTTTTAACATGGCAAAACTGAAGGAAACACAAATCTAGTGTGTTTCTGATCTTCGACTTACAGCCAATGACCCATGAAAAGATGCACCCATCTCGTCACCGCTGTGCTGTGAGCTCTGTGACAAAGAACCTGGAGTTTTAGGGAAGCCCTGGGCTCTAGAGTGGGGGAACGGAAGGCCATGGAAAAATAGGAGAGCTCCCCAGGGAGTCCAGCTTCACAGCCCTGCTGCCTCTGCCCCCACCCTCCCGCAGCGCTCCTGTCCTCCTCCTCCCCCGGGCATTCACGTCACTGGGGAGAGGTGGCAGAGGGACATGGCTCAGAAGGAAGGGCTGGGTAACCCATGGAGAGGCCACTGGCTAGATCTGAATCTTGGCCCCATCATTTCCCAACTGGGTGTCTCTGGCAGATGGCTGGTAGTCTATACCAACATCCATACCACTCCTCCCTCCCCCCTTCCAAGTTCAGTAACACAACAAATCAGAGTTCAGTAACAAAACTCTGATTTTTAACTGGGTGTGTTGCCACTCCACTGAAAATGTACATTTCCCAGCCTCCTGTGCTACATATGGCCACGATTCTAAGTCTGGACAAAGAGATATAAGTAGAAGTGTTAAATGGGACTTCTAGAAAGGCTGCTTTAAAGGGGGATCTTGCCCTTCTTTCTCTTTTGTGTTGGCTGGAATGTGGATGGGACGGCTGGAGTTCTAGCAGCCATCTTGGGCCATTAGGTGACCTTGAGAAGGAAACATCATTCTAGGATTGTGGAGCATAAAGATAGGAACTTGGGTCCCTGATTACACCGTGGAGCTGTCATAGCTTCACTGCACTACCTCCCATGGACATCTTTTATATGAGAAAGAAAGAAACTATCTTTCAGTCAGTGATAATTTGTTTCTTCTGTTACTTGCAGCTTAAGCTAATAGAGATACAGTGATGTTGGGCAAGTCATTTCACCTTTCCGTTTGTTTCTCATCTGTAAAACTGGGGCATTATCTCTCACAGACTTGTAAGGATTAGATGAGGTTATGCAACAGAAAGTATCTTACCAAGCGCCAAACACACTCTAGGTGCTCAACAAATTTTAGTTCTTTTATCAAGACAGGAGCCTTGGGGATAGGAGAAAGGAGTCCTGAGACTGATGAAGAGTTTATAGCCCAAGAAGCAGCTGAAGGAATTGGTATTACTCTTGAATTTTTGGTTAACTATTATTATTTAAGGAGAACACCACCCAGGTAACCACCACGCAGATCAAGAAAAAGACTATCAGTAGTGATTCAGAGCTGCCTTCATGTGCTGTACCCGTGAGTACCCACCTGGAGGTCACCATTCTTCTCACTTCCTTCACCATACAGTTGCCTATTTGTGAATGTCTGACCTCCAGCTTCTGAATACAGATGCTTTTTTAGCATCTTCAGATTTAGGGTAGATTAGTCCTTCTGATAGTTATTCCAGTTCACCCTTAATTAGCTCCCATCTTCTGTCTTTGTCACCGTGTCCTCAGTCTGCCTCTGCTGCAATACCTTGCACCAGGGCATGGTTGGGGCAAAAGCACAGGTGCAACTTGTTAATTTTTCTCTTTTTTACTCACAGTTATTTTACCGTTTTGATGTTCTCTGTCTTTAGTTATTGACGAGGGTATGATTTTGTAGAGAACTTTTGTAGCTACAAAGCTATTCAGTATAGCTTCTGGAGATTTGGGGAAGTTAATTTATATACAGCCTTCATTGTCTTTGGCTGCCTGGAAGTGCTCTAAATGGTGTGTTTTAATGAACAGAAATTCTTTCCTTTAACAGAATCTGCACCAAGGTGATGAAGGTCTTTTCCTATCTTGGCTTTTGGAAGCTTTAATGTTTTGCCTTTCACATTTAGATCTATAATCAGCCTGGAATTGATTTTGTGTATGGTGTGAGGTAAGGATCAAGATTCCTTTTCTTCTTTTTTTTCCATATGGATATCTGATTGAATCATCATCATTTATTGAAAAGTCCATCTTTAATCCCACTGTGCTTTGTCATAAATCAAATGGCTCCATATATTTGGTTCTGTTTCTAAACTTTGTTTTCTCTTATATTTATCAAGCTTTTTTTCACCAAAATGTGTTAATTTCTATAGCTTCATAATAAGTCTTGATAATTACTAATATAAGTCCTCCATCTTAGTTCTTCTTCAAGATCATCTTGGCTGTTCTTGTCTCTTTGCATTTCTATATACATTTTTGAGTCAGGTTGTCGATATAAACATGCATACACACAAACCTTCTCTGATTTTAATTGGGATTTTATTCAAATTAAATTGATTCTGTAGATCAATTTAGGGAAAACTGACATCCTAATAATATAGACTGTTTCAATTCACGAATTTTGTATATCCTTGCATTTACTTAGGTCTTCTTTAATTTCTCTCAGAAATGTTTCATAAGTTTATGTGTAGAATTATTGCACATATTTTGTTTGATTTATTTCTAGGTATTGGATGTATTTTGGTGAATATCTGTTCACATGACTATTAGGTGCATACTTAGAGGTGGAATTTGTGAGTCATAGGGTAGCCATATGTTCAGCTTTAGTAGACACTGCCAAACAGCTTTCCAAAGTGGTTATACCTATTTGCACATTCACCAGCAGTGATTGAGAGTTCCAGTTGGTTCACATGCTCACCAATTTTGGGTATCGTTAGCTTTTTAATTTTAGTCAATCTAGTGGGTGTGTAGTGGTATCTTGTTTTCATTTTAATATGCATTTCTCTGATGACTAATGAAGTTGGGAACTTTTTTCATATCTTTATTGGCCATTTTGATACCATCTTTTGTGAATTGCCTATTCAAGTCTTTTGCGCATTTTTCCTATTGGTTTCTCTACCTGTTTCTTACTGATTTGTTGAAGTATTTTTTAAATTGTGGCTATGACTCCTTTAATGGTTATAGGGATTACTTAAATCTTCTCCCATTCTATGGCTTAACTTTTCACTCTCTTGATATATTTTGATGAGCAGCTATTCTTAATTTTAATGTAGTCCAATTTATTAGTCTTCTTTATGATTAGTGTATTTATGTACTATATAAGGATTTTTGCCCACCCTAGCTCATGAAGATATTTTGCTATTTTTCTTTTAGAAGTTTTGTTATACATTTCACTTTTAGATCAGAAGCTACGTGAAATTGATTTTATGTTTGGTATGAAGTAAGATGAAGATTCATTTTTTTCTTTATGGATAACCAATTGAGTCAGGACCATTTATTGAAAAGGCCATAATCTACCACCCCACCACCCATGCTACTTTTGTCATAAAACACATGACTGCATATAGTGTGGGCATGTTTCTGGACTTTCAGTTATCTTCCATTGGTCTGTTTGCCTATCTTATAATCAATATCACACTACCTTGATTACTGAAGTTTCATAATAAGATTTGCTAGCTGGTAGAATAAGTCCTTAATCTTTATTCTTCCTGTTGATGATTTTCTTGGATGTTTTTGGCCCTGATGTCATTTTTCATTTAGATCTATGAAGATATTTACACTGTCCCTTACTTTTCCTACCTTCCTCCATTTCTATTTTTTCTGCTTATGATCATTATCTTTCCACCTGAAGATCTTTCTCTTGGTCTTTCTTTTACTGTGGCTTTGCTGGAGAAAAATTCTCTCAGTTTCTGGTCTTCTGAATATTCTTTATTTTACCTTTAATTTTGAGGGGTTTACTAACTAGGTATAGAACTCTAGATTGTCCATAATTTTCTTTCAGCACATTAAGATGTCATTCCATTGTCTTCTGGCTTCCATTGTTTCTATTATGTCAGCTGTCAGACTTATTATTTCTCATTTGAAGGTAATGCATTTTTTTTTTTTTCTTTTTTGCCTCTACTACTTTTAAGATTTTGTTTTTGCTTTTGGTCTTTGGCAGCATAACTATGTTATGCTGAAGTTAGATTTCTTTGTGTTTATCTTGATTGGAGTTCACAGAGCTTCATAGGACTTCGTGAATCTGTGGATTGATGTGTCTTTGAGGAAATTCTAGGATAGTATCCCTTGAAATATTGCTTCTGTTTATTTTCTCTTCCCTCACCTTCCAGGACACCAATTATACATATATTATACATTTTGAACATATCCCATATATCTCTTATGCTCATTTCTTATTTTCTATTATTTTTTTTACTCTTTGCTCTTTAGTCTCAATATTGACTACTAACCTGTATTTAATTCACTAATCTACTTTCTACTATGTCTAATATGCTGCTTCACCCATCTATTGAGTTCTTAATTTCAGTTGTTGTATTTTTTTATCTTTAGAATTTCCACCATCTTCTCTCTTTTTTTTTTTTTTTTCTTTTGTAGCTTTCAGTTCTCTGGTGATATTCTGCATTTTTAAATCTATTTTCTTGAGCATATAAACCTTGAAATTTTAAAGTCCTTGTCTAATAACTTCAAGATTTGGATCACCTATGAGTCTGTTTCTATTACCGACTTTTTCTTTTTTCTTTCTTACTTTCTTTAAAAAAAATTTATCTATTACTGATGTACCTAATACATTTTTATTAAATTCATTGTATATGAAAAATTTTAGAGCCTGCAGATAGTGTTATCTTTCTCCAGAAAAGATTTATTTCTCTTAAAGCAGGTAGTTAGGATGGTAGATCAGTTAATCCAATCAAGACTTGAGATCATTCCAGGTTTGGTTTTAGTTTTTATAAGGCCTAGTGTATTTTGGTTTGCCCTTATTTCTAGTGTTTGACCCTTCAGTGTTCTCAACTGAAATCCTGGAGTGTTTATTGGCTCTGGACTCAAATTTTTGTCTTTCTAATACTGTGAAACTCCAAACAGTTCTATTTGTTTTCTTGGCCCTTTTGGTTGGCTTTTCAGCCCCTTGCTTTGTGCAGTTTATCAAATATTTCAAGTGAAAATGCCAATCTTACTACTAGGCTCACTTTGGTATGGTCCTCTCTCCTCTGAGACCTTGGCCATGCAAGTCTTGCTACCCTTGTAGCCCTGAACTACAATTTTTGGCTTCCCACCCCTGAGGGACTGCTGAAAGCTCTGATCCTGTGCTTCCAGTTTCTGCAACTAGCCTTCTTACTTCCAAATCAGAAAATGCTGAAGGAGAAAACAGCAAAGAATGTTGGGCCCATCTCAAGCATTTCTCTCCTTGCCAGAATGTTGGCTCTTCAGTTCTGGCTGTCCTGGTTGCTTTCTGATGCCTTTGAATAGCTATTTTTATATTTTATTCTGCTTTTCTAAATGTTCTTCATGGGAGCTTTGGTCTGATATAAGCTCTTTCATTTTAGTCAGAGTGGAAGTCTGAACTGAGATTATTATTTAGCTTAAAAGTATGAGAATGCCACATTGGGAAAGGGGAAGCATGTCCCTGTCTTCATGGGCTCTCATGCACAAAAGGGAGCAGACATGTTTATTGCTGCTCCACAGAAGATGTAGCAGGCTAAATACAAGTTACAGGGAGAGAGATGTAAACTCCGCATCTGGAAGAATTGTCTCAACATCAGACATTCCCCAAGTAGAAGGCTCTGCCTGAATAGATAGTGAGCTTCCCAACACTGGAGGAGTCTAAGAAGGACTTCAGCAAACACCTGGAAGTTGCTATTGAGAAGATCCAATAATCAGATGGTAAGAGGGACTTAATCAATGGTTACCAATTTGTGTATGCTTGAAATCTGAGAAGATTTTTTAAAACACAGATACTTAACTCATTTTTATTGACATACTAAAACAAAGAGTAGCCCTGGCATCTACATTTTTACCAAGCTACCCAAGGGATCTACAAACTGGAGCATAGGAACCAGCAAACTATCCCCTAGTGTACCTTCCAAGTGAGACTCTGCGATTTGAACATTGCACAAAGGATGCTAGAGAGAAATTCGGCCAGTTTTGCCCCTGTGGGGAACAGCTGGAGATATGGAAGAGTATTGTCCTTCTCCTCTCCCAGAAAGCAGGACTCCGCTTGGTTCTGTCAGAATGACAAACCCAAAAGTTTAGTCACATTGTAGGTTAGCAAGCTTGTGTGGGCTAGCCTGGGAGCCTAACCACTATTTATAACATGGTTTCTGTGGGAAAATATGTTCCAAGTTCCAACAACTGCCTTTCAAAAATATGCTGGAGCACAACCTGTCAGCAATTGGTACTATCTATATAAGTTATTTTCTCAGAAACTTTTAGCATCTCACAATAAACTTGACCTCAGAGGATGAGTAATTAATCAGCATTCAGTGTCAGCTTTACAATGGAAGATTCTTCTGCCCTGAATAATTGGAGGCTGGCTTTAAGAATAACTATTTCTTTTTCTCCAATAATTGGGAGAATGTTTCTTCCTGCTGTCATTGTTTTGCCCAAGGGAGACTGGTGCTGGTGTCACCTGGTAACAGTGATGAATGGCCTGGGATAGAATGTGGTAGCAATGACTTCAACTCAATGCTTACCAAAATAGTGAGAATGAGGTCACCTTTCAGGGCTTAGTGACACCTGTGTCCCATTCCAAGGACTCTACCCTCAGGAATTTGGTAATTGCCATATTTCCAGTGTCCTCAGCCCCCTCCTGCTCCTCATTCCTGGGAAGAACAGTTTTATTAGATAGAAAAGGAATGGATTTACAAGTGGCACATGTGGAAAGTACATATAGGGGCTTTTGTTAGACTCAAGGCCAAATCAAATAAACAATATGATCTTGATCTTGGTCCCCTTACTGTCCCCACAAAGCAGAACAAAAACTATATCAAGGAAGTTAAAAAATTGCACTCAGTTACCTCCTGCTGAGATCTCCCTGGGAATATTCACCTCAGGTCTGCACCCCCTACTTTAAGAGAATCACGGAGACCTTGAAGGATGCCCCAGTATCGTGTTCTGCTCAGAGAGGCTGGAGAGAGGGATGTAAAGGTAATCATTAGGTTGAAGAAATGAGATTCAAAGAGGGGGACCCCACCAGCCTTCAGATGCTCGTGTGCATCAGAGAAAGCTCATAGGAGCAAAATCCAGGAGGGGGAAGAGAGAGGAGCTTCATCCCTTTTATGCTTAAAGCAATTAACTAGAGAAATATACGTCCAAGTAATTTTTAATCCTTTTAAAATGACCAATAGCTGGATTAACAACGAGAGGTAGACCCAAATCACATTTAAAAATCAAAGAAAATATAGCCAAGTAGTAAATGATGGAAAAATAACAACGATACACTAAACAAAACATTAAAAGATATGACTATCACCATAGCAATATGGTATAAAAAAATAAAGATTGCTGGTCCTTCTAATCATTAGTCAGAAAATGCCAATTAAAATTAAAACAAAATATGCTTTTTTCTTAAACTGGCATTAATGTTAAACATTAAAATACCTATTGTTAAGGATGCAGGGAAATAAGTACTTTCATACACAGTGGGATTATAACTTTTTATATTTGAGGAGAATAATTTGGCCCTGCAACGTACAAATAGGTATGTTCCTTTGTTTTACAGAGAAACTGAGGCCTAGAAAAGGTCTGTGCAGGCATTGTTTGGGGTTCTGGTGATCAAGATCGATCACATCCCTGATCTCATGGAGTTTAATGCTAATGGGGTGGTGAGGAAGGGGGTGGAAACAGACAAGAAGCAAGTGGAAAAATTGCAGGGAGTGACAAGTGCAATAAAGAAGATGAAACCGGTGGACAAAGAATGCCACCAGGTTTTAGAATGGGTGGGGTCAAGGAAGCCTTCTCTGAAACGTGACAGGCGGTGACATTTGAATGCTGAGAGTAGCATGCCAAGCGCTTTCTGGCAGAGGAAATAGCTCGTGCATAAGCCCTGAGGTGCAGGCAGCCTTGATGTGATCGAGGGACCCACAATGTTTAAGAAGGTGAGAGAGCCTCGTCACAGACTCTTTCCTCCTCCCCCAGGAGGAGTGAGCATGGCCGGGGGGGGACCGCAGAGTTTCCAAAGCCAGTGGGCAGAGCGTGCTATGCAGGGACAGGTGGGATTAACTCTGAAGTCACACTCAGGGAACTGAGCTGGGCCAGAGACCTGCTGGTCCCCTTGAAGAGCCCTCAGATTTGAAGAGTTTCTGTTTGAGCGATGAACAGCATAGTGATGGCTAGAGATGATGCATTTCTAAGGAAAATTGAAAATAAGGATAAAACCTGAGCCTTCCAGTAGGGCCCTGAAACAAGAAAGGAGGAGATGGATTCAGTGCCGGAACACCCCTCACATTCAGTCAGGCAGAGTTCATTGCCTGCAGGGGCCCCAGTTGGAGGCACTTGGCATTCACCCCCCAGGCACCTGTGTGGGTGATCCCACGAGAGACTCCGCTTCTTGGCTCTGGTGGGCTCTAGCCATGGGAAGACCCAGCCTTTGATGGCACCGCTCCCCCACCTTGCTTGAGTGCTAGACCTGGCCCCACACACCTTGTGGGAGGTTTTCAAAATGAAATTATACACTCAGAAGTCAAAGATGAAAGAAGTAGCAGAGATGGAATGGGAGGCTAGTCTGGCTATACATATACACATAAGCTGTGTGACTTTGGGCAAGTCTCTGGACCTCTCTGTGCCTTAGGCAGTAGACTGATGAGGCGTCTGTGACTGTCTCTAAGGGCCCTTTCTGGTGTTCACTAACAATGAGCCTATAGTTTCTATGTGAGATTTGTCCCCAAGGAGAGTTCCAAAGACTAAGCTGTGGGCTCTGATGACGTTGCTGGCATAGGAGTTCAGAAGTGATTTGAACAAAGGCCCAGGGAGGAGCAGAGGGTAATGGGTGCCCCAGGGGCGGCATTCATTTAGAAGTGCAAGTTCCAAGGGCTGGAATAAAAAGGCAGTTTCATTACTTTGTGGCCACAATCAGAATGTTAATATCGCCAGTGAAATTCTTTTATGAAATTCAGCCCAATGGGAGAAAAAATTCTTTTTTCCGTGCCGAGCTATTCTCAGGCACCATTATATTATGGAAAATAAGAGGAAAGACAGGAGGGATGGATGCTGCCTTACACCTGAGCAGCTGGGACCTGCCCTGGGCCTTGTGCTCTACGAGGGCATCACTCACGCCCCACAGGGATCAGAACCCACAAGGCCATGGGGACCAGTCCCCTGGAGCCTGCACCCCCTCCAGCTTCTAGGTCATGCCTGGAATTCCCTGCCCGTATGGCTGGAGCTGCTCCAGGGCCCAGGGAACCTCTTGCCCAGGTCAGCGCCAGCTCTTGAGACTGAACCATGTCTCTGGAGTGGTCAGGGGGCCGTGGATGCTGGAAGGGGAAGGAGGCGCGGACTGAGCCTGGCCGGGCTGCAGGGTGGAGTAGGGTGGGGAGGGCTGGGCAGGGCATGGGCCACAGTGCAAGGCCAGCTTCCCCTGTGCTGCTGTGTCCGGGCTGAAGCTCTGAGGAGCCCCAGAATTCAGAATTCAAACTTGGACTTCAAGATCATTAGGAAGGTATATTTATTATGGCGAGGTGCTAGAAAATATTTTATTGAACAGTTTGTTCACTTGTTTATAATTTAAATATTTAGACATATGGCATGTGGGCCTCTGTGGGTATATAGCCCCAGGCCCTGCAAATATTGGGGAGGCCTGGTTAGGGTGCATTCTCCCTTCTCCCTGGCCCTGCCAAACAGGCAGGGTTCAGCTCTCAGCCCTGCCACTCACTAGCTGTGTGACTGTAAGCAGGTCGACCTCTCTGAATCAGTTTCCTCATTGGGACCTCATGTTCTACCGGCTGTAACTTGGTTTCCCCCGACCCCCTTGTTTTCCAGACTCCACAGCAGTATGAGAGAGAGTACAACAACAAGAGGTCAGGCGTGGGGCCCAGCAAGTTCCACGGGTACGCCTACGATGGCATCTGGGTCATCGCCAAGACCCTGCAGAGGGCCATGGAGACCCTGCACGCCAGCAGCCGGCACCAGCGCATCCAGGACTTCAACTACACGGACCACACACTGGGCAGGATCATTCTCAACGCCATGAACGAGACCAACTTCTTTGGGGTCACGGTCAGTCCCACGCCTCCGGGCTGTTTTTCTTAGTGTCCCTTGGAGATGTACAAGGCAAGAAGAGGGGTAGTTACATGGCTTCTGATGTGCAATCTGTTCTCCTGAACTACTGAAATAACTTCTGCTGGGCCATAGGATTGCAGTGCCGTTCAAGTAAGGGGCAGGCAGCGTGTGTGCTCGGACACACCGGGGAAATGCTCCTCTATGACTCGTGGGCAGGAAAGGGCATAGAACGTTAACTGCACACACAGGGCAGGTACAATTTCCCAGGTGGGGGGGGGGGGCAGCAGGAGCTCTGGACCCAAAGTCAGGTTCAAATCCTAGGCTTTCACTTACAAGTTACCTTCTTTGAACTGCAGAATTCATTTACAAAATGGTATAATACCTACCTTGCAAGCTACTTATAAAGATGACCCATTACACAGTACAACTTGCTAATATTCCTTGAGCAAGCTACTTGTTCTGAGCCTCGAGTTTCTCATCTGGGAAATGAGGATAATAACACATGTCTTGCGTGGAAGTTGGGAAAATAAGCAATGATAATAATGGCTGATATTTCTTGAGTGCTTATTATGTGCGAGGTACTGTGCTAAGTACTTTATATAGATTAGACTCAATAATGTATGCCCAGTGCTAGGCACACAGTAGGCACTCAGTAAATGCTATTGGAAGTAGGTGCTGTTATTATCCTCCTAAAAGGAGAGGAGCCTGGAGCTCAGAGCCCTTAAGACTAGCTAATCAGAGGCGAGTGAGATATGAACCTGGGTCCAGCTCTTAATCGGCGTACTACACTACTGCCTGGTAATGGACCCCACGTGGTCGTTAGTTACGTCTCATGATGTATCTGTTACCGACTCCACTCCCAGAAAATATGGGGAATTTGTCTGAAGATAGGCTGAGTGGGCTAATGCACTGTGCTGTGTTCCAAAGAGTCAGAGCAGAGTCAGCCTGTCCTGGGGAATTGAGAGGAGTGGACAAGATGAGCTGACTGCGCCTTTCTTGACTGTGCAGATCCGCATGTGAGTGTGCCCAGGCTTGTACTATTGGTCCGGCAGGCCGGGGCCTGTGCAGGTGCCAAGGGTATGCAATGGTGTGGATGCCAAGGGAGGATGGGCTTCCTGTCCTGGAGCCCGTGGCCCAGATGCAGGGGCAAGACCTGGACAAAAATGACAATGATGATGGTTAAAAGTGCTCAGCGCTGTGGGAGAAACTGTATGAGCCGGGAAAGGTTTCTGTGATCTTTCACAGAAAGTCAGGGAAGGCTTTTGGGAAGAGGTGGCATTTGGGCTGTGCCTTGAGCAGGTAGGACAAGCAGAGGGGGGCTGGCGTCTGGCCAGCTGGGGTATGGTGAGTGAGGGAGGAGGAGCACAGCAGGAGCACAGAGAGTGAGGGGACAACAATTAGTGGGCTGGGACAATGGGGAGGGGAATGATGAGGCTGGGAAGGGAGGTTGGGGCCCGATTCTGGAGCTAAGGAGACTGGCTGCTGTCTTCTGGGCCAGCCATTCTCAAAGTGTGGTCAGCATGCCCTGGGAGCTTGTTAGGGGTGCATATTCTCAGGCCCTACCCCAAGCCCGTTGAATCAGATTCTCCTGGGGTGGGGCCCAGCCATCTGCCCTGTGTGTTTTAACAAACCCTCCAGGGGGTTCTACTCATACTCCACCACTGCTCTGGGCTGGGGAAGTGCTGAGTTTGCTAAAAAGTAGATTTCTGAAATTCCCGAGTAGAGCCACTCTGGGCCTGAAAGCTGTGGGCACCTACTCCCACAGCTCAGAAGCAAAGGCTCTATATAGTTGTTGGCAAAGTCCGTTTTTACAGCATAGCCTAGATTCAGGCTGGAAACTTTAACAGCTTTCCTCAGACCAGCAGCTTTAAAAAATTTTTCTTTTTTATCCTCAGAACTCCTTGTTATAAAATCTCACATGGAACCTGGTATTATAAAACAGATTAAAGAGAAGCTTCTCGGTTAGAGGAGGAACCCAGAGCCCTGCCTACTCAGTGCCCTCTTCCAGCAGCCCCCTCCCCAGCAGCAGCCCCTGAGACCCCTCCCTCAGAAAGGCTGGACAGAGCACCCCCCAAAACACCTCCGAAGTCCTTTCTCCTCATTGCACAAGTTCACAGGCTGAGGCCCAGAGAGGAGTAGGATTTGCCCAGGGTCCTGTGGGCCCCGTTGTGGCAGGGCTGTTTCAAAACCTGGACATGCTAATTCGGGTCATCTTTTCACGCTTTTTGTCTTGTTTAGTAGAATGAATTCATAGTATCCGAAGTTGAAATGGATGAATAGAGAGCTACAGAGTCTAGGAGGCATTTTGCCATCTCTCATAATCCCAGAACTCGGCATTTTGCCTGGATGCCCAATATATCTCACTGGAGATCGTTTATAACCCCTTCTAAGTGCTCCTTTGCTCTAAGCCGAATAATGCATAATCCCTACTTGGTGCACAGTTAGATGAAACGCCTTCCATGGCCTGAGGATGAGTTTCTTCTTAACGGGAAATTCCTTGATGCCTACTTATGCCTGCTCCAGTTTGTCACTCATAACTCAGTGACTATGTGAACGGAAAGTGGTCTTAAAGATCTCGTGGTGCAGATGAGTGTCTGAGGTCCAGAGAGGGAAAATGACCCCTTCAAAGCACCCGGCGGGACAGTTTGGCAGAGCCGGGACAGCAGCCAGACTGGGCCGGCTTCCACCCCCTCTGAACCATCTCCCTTCTCTTGTGAGAAAGATCGCAACAGCGAAACAGTGCTGCACTGTGTTTTACCTTCTTCCTTATCCCCTTTGTCACATATTAGTATGAGCTTGTCACTGGGATGTAGGCAGGTTTCATTAAAATTGTCTTCCGGTCACAGAGAAAAGGACATCCTCTGACAAAATACAAAGTGTCTCTGTAGTCCAAGGAGACCACAGAAGGCCAAGCTGAGCTGTAAAGAAAGAGTTAGAAAGGAAAGGAACGTGGGAGGTGGAAATAAATGGAAGCAGTTTCCATTTGCTGAAGGGTTTTCATTATACGGCACACACGGCATCCATTCTTCCTCTTTCAGGCAGACGCTTCATTCTGGGTGCCCCTCATTCAGTATGTTTACTATATGGAAAATCGTTTGAACACATTAAATTAATTACATCTGTGACTCAATTTCAATTGATTCAGTGTGCACACTCTCTGCTGGGAGCCTGGCCTGTGGTTCCCAGTTGGCATGTTGATAAAGAAATTTCTTCCACGCATCCCGGGTTGGAGGCCCAGCTCAGCATCGGGCCCAGCTCTGTTGTACCTTCTTAGGAGCTGCACCCCAGCTCCCCTTCTCAGGGAGCACACTGAAAATAGGGTTCCATGTACCCAGCTGCGCACGGATGACTGGGGGTGCTGCCCAGCTCTGATTCCCAAAGGGCTAGTGGTCAGCTTCGTGGTCTAAAAAAGTCTCAGGATGCTTCCCCACCTGGAATGCCCTCTTCTGCCAAACATGCTACTAAGAAACTCGGGCTAGAATTGACTATGAGGTCTCAAAAGGCCAGAACATTCTGAGAATCCCCTTTTCTGAAAGTGATAAGGGTTGGAATGCAGCTCAGCAGGATTCATTTAGGGCAATGATTCCTAAACTTCTGTATGCACGAGAATCTCCTTGGGAACTTCATGAAAAATTCAGATTCCCTGGCCCCACCCTGTAATTTCTGATTCAGGCAGTGGTCTTTCAGTAAAGCCCAGGAATTCACCTGTTAGCAAGCAGTCTGGGTGATTCTTAAATAGCAACCATGCGAACTGCTCAAGATTAAACACACACACACACACACACACACACTCTCTCTCTCTGGATTTAAACCTGTTTGCGATGTATTTATTCCTACATTCGTTCACTCCTTTTGCAAACCCTGTGCTAGGTGTGTGGAGTATAGTGAGGAATAATGTATGGTCCCTGCCCTCAAGAGCCCCCCAGCCAGTGGGGCAGATGAATAATTGCTGGGCAGTATCCAAGGTCTGCCCAATGTCCCCAAAGGGGAGACTATGTTTTACATAGGGCAGTAAAGACCCAGAAGCTGTCCTCAAATTCCTGCTGTCCAGTAAGCAAAATTCATATAAATAATTGCAAGGTGCCCATACCATGGGTGCTCCTTCTGTGCCATGTACTGGAAGCAAGGATGCAATACCAGGCCCCCCGGCCCCCCAGCCCCAACACTCAACATGTCAGTGCACTGTCGCTTAACAGACTCCTCTAATTTGGCTTCCCTGACAAAGATACGCTGAAATTCATCGACAGGCGACCATAACCTTTCAAACCATGCCTGGGAGCATTTACTAAGCATTGAAACTGTTAGGTGAAAATCAAAGCCTTAATTTTTCTCTGGTGATCATTTTTAAATTCTTCCCAGTTTCCAGCCTCTTAATACAGGGATGACCTCCCAGATCTCAAAGTGGGCAAACCCTTTGGGTATGTTAGACCATGATACGACGGCTCTGGCCAGCAGCGTACCTCCTTTGGTAAATGTTTCTTCTGATTTGTCTTTGAAAAGGACACCGCATTGAGTTTGTGGTGCCTGTGACAGGCTAAATTAATAGAATCTCATTTTACCCTGTGAAAATATAGTTCATGTTTTCCCCAGAGAGTTCTTCAGTGTAAGAATGGGGGCTTTGAGGCTTCTGAGAGCTTTTGGCCATAGAGAAATGGAAAGAACCTCCTAGGGAATATCTCTGACCATGAGAAGAGGGCTCCATTCTTGCTACACTGTCTCCTGTGATCGCCCCTCATTCCCCTTGATGGACCCAATGTAGAAGTGATCACAGCTGGAAAGGGGTGACCCATAAGTTCCTCCATGTAATAGAACCATCCTTCATCCTCTGCCCAGCCTGTCGCGGTCAGCTGCCCGTCTGGACACACCAGTGTGGCACCTGTCAGCAGAGGCTGGCACCCCTGGGCGTGGGCGTTGCCCCTCTGATGGCCGTTGTCTTCTAACTGATCTCACCAAGGTGACGAAGAACAGCAGATGACGATTTGCAGTTTATTGATCTGTTTGCTTTTGTTGCTGAAGAAGAATCCAGCCTTAGCCAGTGTGTCCCTTAAACTGAAAGTTTTTATGTAAGATTGTAAAAAAATTATCTCCACTAAGATTCAAGTATTGCCTCTCCCCCTACCCCCATCAATTCAACACTCCCCCCTCACCAACAACTTTTTACCTAAAAAGAGGATATCGCAGAGCAAACTCAGTTTGGCTGTAATTCCAGGTGCTCCAAGTAAGGTCCAATGAGGTAGTGAAAGAAGGCCAATAGGTTCCTCATCCCAGGGGAATCCACAATATTGGTTCAGAGCTTGTTTATTTCATATCCAGTGTTGCCTAGCCCTACTGTGATCCTGAAGTTGTGTAGCTGATCTTCTATCCAAACAAAGAACTTCTCTCTCTCTTTCTCTCTCTCTCTCACACACACACACACACACACACACGACTTGAATATCTTATTAGAGTTGGTCCATCTTTTTTTTTTTTTTTTTTTTTTGAGACAGAGTCTCACTTTGTTGCCCGGGCTAGAGTGAGTGCCATGGCGTCAGCCTAGCTCACAGCAACCTCAAACTCCTGGGCTCGAGCGATCCTCCTGCCTCAGCCTCCCGAGTAGCTGGGACTACAGGCACGCGCCACCATGCCCGGCTAATTTTTTCTATATATATTTTAGTTGTCCATATAATTTCTTTCTATTTTTAGTAGAGACGGGGTCTCGCTCTTGCTCAGGCTGGTCTCGAACTCCTGACCTTGAGCGATCCACCCGCCTCGGCCTCCCAGAGTGCTAGGATTACAGGCGTGAGCCACCGCGCCCGGCCGAGAGTTGGTCCATCTTTACTGCCCATCTGATCTTTTGGGGTACTGGTTTTATTTTCCAATATAGAAGCTAAACTTCAGACTTCCCATCAGCCACACAATTGTGTCTTATATTTGATATCATCCTTTGGCCCATAGACTTTTTTTTTGGTTGAATTTGAGTGCAAACAGAGCTCTAGGAACTCCACCCGGAAATAGGGAAAACTCTACCAATCCAGGATTTGACAGCTTTTGGGCCCATTCTGCCAGTTGTGACTCCATCTTCCAGACTACCATGATTATGCCTGTTTCTCGATTTTGTACTCAAGGCTGTCACTAGAGAACTTGTCAGAAGCTCTGAAATTGTCTTAGTGTGTACCGGATGGCCCAGAAAATGCGGCTTGTCCCAGTGACCCTGTGCTAGCTCCCGATACCACTCCCTGTTTCCTGTTCCAAGGCCCCCTCTTTCATGAGCCTTTCTGGTCTGCTGCCAAGAATTAGCAGCAAACCCTTCCAGAACTTCCACCCCACTTGTCCCCACCATACCCCAGATCCAGGTGGTTCCAGCAGAATTGCACCATACACAAAGTTAATGTGGCAGCCGATTTGAGAACCTAATCTCTCTCCCTCCATTCTCTGGGTAACCAGCCCACCCTCAAACTAAGATAGAATATACCATTGTCCAGGGCGTGGCAATGATGAGCTATAGCAGGAATTGAAAATTTGAAAAGTCAGGCCAAAAGAGGCCACAGTGTATGTACCTCTTAGAGCCGTGTGACCTCGGGGAAGTTATCTACCTCTGTGCCTCAGTTTTCTCTTCTGTATAGTGGAGGGAAATAGATCCTCTTCCAAAGCGTTATTGTCACAATAGTGTTTGGCGCCCAATAACTACACTGTCATCATTGCTATTATTATTACTACTGCTATTATGACAGTTCTTTCCAAAGAACAGTTTATGTGGGTCTTATCAAGCAATATGCAGTATTGAATCCAGCAAACGATCGTTGAATACATACTAGGTGCCTGTCTGTTGCACATATATGATCTTGTTTAATTCTCTCAACAATGAACAACTCTATTAACTTGTATGAAAGTTGTAGGTGTTTAATATCAAAACAGAACCAAGTAAATCCTGCCTGTACGCAGGCACACTTTCGAGTTCTTTCCTGCTGCCATTCACTCTAGGGACTGGAAAGTCACCTTAAGGTGGAAGACGTCTGCTCCCAAAGCTCCTTCCTGTTTCCCTGCAGACTAGCTCAGAGCCACCCAAGCTCCAGCGGCCCTGAGAATGACCACTCCGAATCATACACAAAAGCTAACGGCAGCTGATGCCGTTGGTGCCCCACCCACATCTCCTGGGACCCCTTTCAGGGGTTTGCTTAGGTTTGCCCACCGGCCAGTTGCGGCAGGTGCCCCTGCAACAGCTCACACCTGCAGCCTTCCCTGCAGAACTGGGCCATGGGTGCCTCCCGGCCTGGCGGTGCCTGAGAATTACACCCACCCCACGGCCTGCGGCGGTGACTGATGTACTATTACCACACCAGGTGCAATTGGCTCTCCAGGGCTCCCGAGGGCTGAGGCTGAGGCTGAGGCTACCCTTCCCAGAAACCACATCGGAGCTCAGCCTCTGCATTTTCCCTCTCCCCTCTCCAGGTTTCTCCTGAAAACACATCCTCAACACGTCACTGACACGTGACTCCCTGTCCTGGGCTTTGCTTCTGAGGGACCCAGTCTAAGACACCCTTGTGTTTTTGTAGGAAATTTAAGCATTTTCAAGAGGAAATTTTTACTGTAACCTAATTGTTATTGTATGTGTTAACTTTAGAACAAACCCTCCCCCACTGCCTCCCCTGACACCCGTAAGAGGGTTCTGGATTCTCCTCCCTCATACTCTGGTGCATTTTGCTTGCACCTCTGCCTGCTGCCGTCGGCCCACGGGAGAGCCATATTCATCTCCTCCGATGAATTAGCATCTCCCAGGTTTGCAGGCACCACAGCTTGTCCTCGCTCTGATCCCCACGTACCTTACCTTGTGCCTTACACGTGTTAGAAGCTCAGTAACCACTGGTAACCTCTAGTTAATGCAGTTGGATTAAATTCACAGGATTGAGAAATTCAGTCACATTCTCCTACTCTGTTGCCTTCTAGGCTTCTACAAACTAAAAACGCTTTTTCAACCCAATAAATAATCAGAACTGGCAACAGAAGTATTAACAGGACTTAGAGTTCTTTAATCTGCTAATAGTAACACCCAAATTCTTCCTGTGATACTTGGCATGGGTAACTCACACAAGGCGTGCAATCTGCCTAGTGTGCACGTGCGTGTGTGTGTGTGTGTGTGTGTGTGTGTGTTGGGGGTGGAGGGGTGGGTGTCTCTTCCTGATTCCTTCCTGAGGCAGCAGAGAAACCCATCCTTTACCTGCCCCTCCCCACTCTCTCATCTCCCCATCAGCATCTCTGGGGCTCAAATCAATCCCGGGGCCTGAGGGGGAGAGGGAGTTGCTGATGGGGCCTCTGTGACTTCAGATTGTCAGGAACATTTTTGAGAGGTAATTGCTAGTAATAAACAACAACGATAATAATAATAATCCTTGCTGTGTGCCTGCCCTGTTTACAGAGTGCATTTATAGTCTCTCTCATCTTCCTTCCTGAACGCAATTACGCTTATTCACGTAATGCTAATAATAGCTATCAATTAATGAGCTCCTCCTGTATCCCAGGAAGCATTCTAAGCACTTTTCACACATTCTCGAATGTGATGCTCAGAAGAGCCTGGTGCTGGGGGCTGTGTGATGCCGAGTGCCTGCGACGCCGCGCCCAGCGCGCTGCATCTGGCCGGCTCACCCCTGCCGCATCTCTGCCCTCGCTTCCCCTTCTCGGTGAGGCCTTCCCTGACCACCTGTTTCAAATGGCAACCCTCTCCCCATCCACCCACACCCTCTGCCCCTCCGATTCGTTCTTCTTCACAGTAGTTGCCCCCATCTGACATACTTATATACTTCACTTATTTATTGTCTGTTTTGTTTTCTGCTGTATCTGCAAGACTTAGAACCGGGTGCCTGGGACATGGTAGGTGCCTGATAAATATTGGTTTAATGAATGAATGATTTAAATAATTAACGACCATGATACAGATTAAAGAAAGAGGTTCAGCAGAGATAAAATGACTTACCCAAGGCCGGACGCAGTGGCTCATGCCTGTAATCCTAGCACTCTGGGAGGCCAAGGCGGGAGGATCACTTGAGCTCAGGAGTTTGAAACCAGCCTGAGCAAGAGCAATACTCCATCTCTACTAAAACTCGGAAAGTATTAGCCAGGCATGGTGGCGCATACCTGTAGTCCCAGCTACTTGGGAGGCTGAGGCAGAAGGATCATTTGAACCCAGGAGTTTGAGGTTGCTGTGAGCTAGGCTGACACCATAGTACTTGCCTGGACAACAGAGTGAGACTCTGTCTAAAAAAAAAAAAAAAGACTTACCCAATATCCTACAGGTAGTAAGTGACAGAGTTTATTCAAGGCTACCAAATCTGGCTAACCCAAAGTCCATATTCTTAACCATTTAGATATTCAATTAATTAAATCGGCATCCGTAACACCTCTAGCAAGCCAGGCCAGGGCCAGGCAGGATGGGTAAGACATAAAGTTTTGCCTCCAAGGAACTCACGGTGGAAACAACCAGGTGAGATGGGGGGCAGGGTGGAAGTAGGTGCCACTATCCCCACATTAATCGTGGAGGATGTTGTGGTTCCCCCTCTGCACTGGGCCAATCGTGTGTCCATCTGCCTCCTCCTGCTGGACAGGGAGCCTGTGAGCCCCTTGCCAGTGAGGCCTGTAAGTCTCTCTGTACCCTGGTTTCTGTAAAATCCGGCTCTTTGTCCATGAAATATGTTTGTCGATTGAATGAATAAGAAAATTACAGCTTAGGGAGGCAAAGTAGCTATGTTGGGGTCTCACGATGCGTTATTGATGAACCTGGTTCAGAACTACATCCTCAGTCTTCTGATTCTAAATGCAGCGTCTCAAAATCGTGTGTTCTTAGGTGTTGCTTGGCTGCCCTTCTCCTGTTTATTTAAATACAATTACAAATGACTGCAGACAATGTACAGCGCAGGAAAGAAACCTACTCCTTCTGCTGTCAGATAAATTTGAAAGATCAAAATAATGTGGTTTAGCAATTTGTTTGAATTGATGCCTAGCCTTCCAAAGCTTGCAAGTTTGACTTCGTCAAGTCAGGAAAAAAATAGCTATTTCCTTAAGAAAAGCAGTGTGGGGGAGTGTATCATCTTATGAGAGTTTCAGCAGAAGCCCTGTGTGCAGGCTCTGTCTGGGTCCCTGAAAGAAAGAGACAAAGAGGAGGCTCCCCCGAGGGAGCTGGTGACATGGTGGCTGTAGTGACAGTTAGTACAATGACAGAGGTACTGATACTAGGAATGGCTCACAGTTTCGAGTCCTCAGTATATGCTGGGTACTATGCCAAGCTCTTAAATATATTATTTCACTTAATTGTAACACTAACCTCTGCTATGGGTTGAATTGTCCCCCACAAAAATCCATATGCTGAGCTCCAACCCACAGTACCCCAAGTGTGACCTTATTTGGAAACTGAGTCGTTGCAGATGTAATTAGTTAAGATGAGGGCATACTGGAATAGGGTAGCCCTGTATAACTAGAGGCCTTATAAAAAGCGGAAATTTGGAGTCAGACACACGCACAGGGAGACCCCATGTGAAGATGGAGGCAGAGATGGAGGCGATGGTGTACAAGCCGGGAACGCCAGTGATTGCCGGCCAACCACCAAAAGCTGAGACAGGCGTGGCACTGATGCTCCCTCTCAGGAGGAATCAGCCACACTGACACAATGATTTCGGACTTCTGGGCTCCAGAGTTGAGATAAGAAATGTCCGGTGTTTGAGCTGCCCAGTGTGTGGCACTTGGTTACGCAGCCCTAGCAAACTAGCACAGCCCCGCAAATGGACGACTGTTGTTATCAGCATTTTGTGTGAGAGGTTAAATAATTTGCCCAAGGTCATAGGACCAGTGAATGGAGAAGCTGGGATTTGAACACAAGCACTCTAACTTTCAATGCCCACTTTTACCATCATCCTACACCTACGAAAGCTCTCCTCCGTGAGGGGGCAAAAGAACCCCAGCCAGAGAAGGCCAGCGTAGAAATAAACCAGTAAGATCACATCCACCACCCAGCTTCCCGGGGGTAGCGGGGACTCTGTGGCCCTTGGGGACCTGCTAAGCAGAAGCCAAGGCTAAAGCCAGGGCCCCTCATTTCTGGGCCAGCCCCTCTCCCGAGCGGCCTCCGCCCTCTGCGTGCGTCCTGTCCACTGCTCGGTTCTGCCAGCCCGCGCTGGAAGGGGCACCTTGCATCTGACTCTCCGTTCCCGATTGGGGACGGGAGGGCATTTTACAACTCACTTGCCATGTTCTTATTTATTCATGTCTTTTAAAGCAGCATATACATTTCTATTTTGGATTACAAAAGTAATACATGTCCAGTCCAGAAAATGTAAAATGTACAGATAAGTACCATAAAGAAATTAGTCACCCAATAACCTCATCATTCAGACAGACCATGGGCACTTCGTACTTAAATGTGATCTTTTTTTTTTAATTCCTTTACCATTTATTTTGGTCCCTCACACTGTAAAGCTTTTTCTGTGACAATGGTTCTCAATCTTTCTAACCCTATCATTTTTTAATTGTGATAAAATATGCATAACATAAAATTTGCCAATTTAGCCATCTGTAAGTGTGCAGTTCAGTGACATTAAGTACACTTGCATTGCTGTGCAACCGTCACCACTACCCCTCTCCAAAATCTTCTCGTCATCCCAAACTGAAAATGTGCACCCATGAAACCACAGCTCCCCGGTGGATGTGATCATTTTAAAGCTATTATTTATTATAGGAGAGTTGATTTTATTCAGCTGTATATTTATTTTTAAAGAATTTTTAAAGATATCATAAATAGTTTGCTAACTTTAGAGGGAAACCATGGTTGTTTGCAAGCTACCTCTAACCAAATAGATATTAGCCCAGCAGAGGCATGGTTGCCTTTGCATACAGAAACCCAAGAATGTGCATTTTAAAATGCTGAAGATATAAATAGCAAGCAAACATTTTTAAGTAATATAATTAAACATTGGTGATATCCTCCCGATTGACAAAAATACTGAAAGATATACCCAGATCCTGTTTGGAAAACAAGTCTGAAGAGCTCTGTTAAACACCATGTGCATTTCTCTTGGTGTGAAGCCAGAACCCCCTCCGTGTGTGTCAAGGTGTGTTAGCCCGGGAGCTTGCTAAGCAGGAAGGAAGTTTGCTAAGATCAGGGGAAGACAGCTGACATAAATTTCAGCTGACAAGATGCACGGCTTTGAGCCCTGATGGATGCCAGCCCCGCCTGTGTGCGCTCATGCAGAGGTTACTCAGACACACTGGAAGTGACACTCTGTGCCCGCCTGCATGATGGCCAGCCCCGAGTGAGGGGGTGAAGGACGCCTGGGAGATCCACCTTCTCATGAAATTGCAACACGCCCCCACTTCTTCTTTCTCAATGGAATTCAAACTTCCTAAAATTCTTGCCTAAACCAATAATTTGCAAGTAAAGACATGGAGTCTTATAAACTGTGGCAGGGGGAGGGGGATATGGTGAGAGAGGGACTGGAGGGGGTGCCCAACTCTGTCTTCCCAAGGGGTGTGAAATGGTTGACAGTGTGGACTCTGGAGACAGACTTCCCAGGTTCACATCTTGGCTCCACCTGCTAGCTGGGCGAACTTGAGTGAGAACTTAATCTCTCTGCATCTCAGTTTTCTGTCTATAAAACAGGAATAGCACCTTAGACCGGGCTACCTGTACGTGGACTTTGAGACAGTGTTGCATGCGGGTTTGTCAGAGCATGTACTCTGGAAATGCACCTGTGAGGAAGTGAGGGTGGCAGGCCTGGGCAGAGCAAGAAGATGACAGTAGCTGATCCTGCAGGGAGCCCTGCAGCTGCGATGGCACAGGGGGTGGGCCCTGGTATCCCCTCATCAGACAGTCACTGGCCTGGCTGGGTCTGGGATGGGGTGTGTCCTGGGCAAGGCAGGTCTAGGTCTCCAAGCCGCATAGGGACCAGGCTGGGACTCTCAGTAGCCAATATTCTCAGGAGCTGGGGGATGGTGCCCTGGCCCTAAAGAGGGGGCTGGGCAGAGCCCTCCAGTTTCCCTACAGATGACAACAGGTCCTGCCTTAAAGGGCCATGAATATTAAAGGGGTTTATACATGTTGAGTGCCTGGGACATAGTACGTGCTAAGTTAGTGCAAGAATGATGAGGGAGGATGCATTTGGATACCAGCTTCACAATCCTCTGGACCTTCAGACACCTATAATTAATTTCCCGGGAGATTCTGGGGTTGGTGGGTCCCCATGTCACTGCTTCAGTTGGATTCTTGCAATTCTTGCCATTTTTGGTAATTCACATTCTCACATTTATATGCACACAAACACACTTACATGGTGTGCACGTACACAAACAACCCTAAATATGTAATTTATGGGTATTCATATTCATCATGTATACGACTAAGTATCAGTGCATTCCAGTGGTTTTCAAACTTGTTTTTCAAAAGATATTTTATGCAGAAGTCCAGTATCATTGTCCATAATTTAACACTTACATTAGCATTAACATTACATTTTTTTTTTTTTTCAAATTTGCTCCTTGGAAGACTTTGCTAAGTATCCCTTTTGATTTAAAAATTAGCAAGCAAGTTACTGCAGCAACAGAGAGGAAGCAAAGGCTTCATGGGGAGGCTGTGTCTGAGCCCTCAGCTCATCTCACCTGGGACAGGCCCCTGAGGACAGCCTGGCAGCAGCAGCAGCTCTGCCACAGGTGGCCAAGAGGGGACCATTGTAGCTGGTACCCAGACCTACACTCTTCAATAGTTGCGTGTTTATTTTAACGTGCACTGTAAAAGCATAACTAGCATTTAGGTTAGCAAGATGAGGATTCTTTTTCAGTTTTAAAGGCAGATATTTAGTAAAGGAAAGCGCAGATGGCGAGTGGATATTGTGAAAATCATGAGGGTGGTACACATATGACGAGGCTTGGGAAACAGCGACCTCCTTATTGCTTTATCTTTATCTTGAAAGCCACTATGGTTGTCCCTTAAAAGGTTAAGAAATGAATCAGAAAATAATGGGAAAGAATGAGGAGGGAGAGCCGCCACCAGCAGAACATTGATTTTCTTGGCCAGCTTGTGCAGTTACCAAAGCAGCAAACAGTACTGTGCTTTTATGCATGAGGTTTTTGTGGTAGGGTTAATAGCCTTTTTGTTTAATGCCCTTTCACCTTATTCCCGTGTTTTTGTAATAAAAAATGGTGGTAAGCCATGGGGTAGGTGTTCATTGAACAGACAAGAGCTGAGCTGCTCTGAGTGAGGCTGCCTGTGGTGGCCTTTGAAACTCGGCTCTTGAACCCCAGCAGCACAATGAGGAAATCTTTGCATTTGTCCCTCTTTTGCCATCATTTTGACTCCAGGTTATTGGTCAGCTTTACAAAGGAGGCTTCTACTACCGGCTCCTGAGGGTGGGGTCTTCCGAGATTCAGCTCTGTTCTCAGTTGCTAGCACATGGCCTGACCTATATTTGAGTCTCATTGATGGCAAATGAACAGATCCATCAGAGATATTTTTATCATCACCCCCATACCCTACCTCTTCAGTGTCTCCTCGGGGCTTTTCACATAGTAGATATACAGGAAAGACTGGCTGGCTGGTTGAATGGATGTGTGGAAGCGTGGAAGAAGGGGCCGGGGAGTAAATAGTTGGATGGCTGAATGGATGGGTGAATGCATAGGCTGATATGGAGGTAGGTGGTTGGATATAGATGGATGGATTGATAGATGGGTGGATGGATGAATGAATGGATGTGTGTGTGGGTAGATAGATGGATAGATGGATGGATGGATAGATGGGTGGATTGGGTGGATGGATGGATGGATGGATGGATGGATGGTGGGTAGGTGGATGTATGGATGAGTGGATGGATGGATGGATGGATGTGTGGGTAGGTAGATGGATATAGATGGATAGATGAGTGGATGGATGGATGGATGGATGTGTGGGCAGGTGGATGGATATAGATGGATGGAAGGTTGGGTAGATTGGTAGATGGGATGATGGCAGTTGGGTAGATAGGCACCTGTGGGGATAGATATAGATGACTGGGTTGATGAGTTAGGGGGTGGATAGGTAGGGACTGAGGGACTGAGTGAGTCAACAGCAGGCCTAGGAGAGGTAACGTCAGTTCATGTGTCTGCTTCATTCTAATCAAAGTGCATTTTCTCAAGGAGGATCTTCAGAGGCAATGGCCCTGACTCTTTTTCTGTACAGGTCCTGACCTCTAGAAAGTGTTTGCTGCACTTCCTGATGTGAGGCCCCATCTTGTCATCTGACTCATGGAAATACACATTTCATCTCATGTCTTTATACTTCACTCAAACTTCACCCTTTCAGGGATTGAGCCTCATTAAAATCTGTCCTCTACCTAGTTACTCTTTGAGAAAGTTCCTTGTTAGGGCATTTCTGCTGTGAAATGTATCACACCGAGCCATGTGAGTGCCAACCTGAATGCTAAAGACTGTTATTAGCAGATTTAGCCTAGAGATGTTTCAGAGTTGTCAGTTCTGATGTTCATAGGATTATATTTTCAAACATCATCACACATCCTCTATGACAGACTTGATTACTGTGATGAACTAGTTTTCTTCCTTTGAGAGATGTTCTAGTTGCAAAAATGATTCTGAGAGTATTTAAGCAAAATGCTAGGCCAAACTGAAGTGATGCCATTTCCTTTGGGTGGCTCATTTAGCTTGCTGGTGGAGGCAGCTTGGTGTGGCAGAAAGAGCACTGGACATGGAGTCCACAGACCTAGGTTTGTTTTGTCCCCAATGTCTTAGCAGCTGGTGACCTCAGGGAAGTCTCTCATCTTTGCATTCTCTTCTGCAAAATGGGACCAATGACCAGGGACCCTTTGCTGGGCTTCTCTGAAGATGAAATACAGAAGGTGCATAACAAACTATAAAGTGTTGTGCATGACTCAGGGATCCATGGTGGTAGAAGGAAGAAAGCCACACCTCATATACATCACTTTATATTTTGGGGGGGCTTAAATAACAGGAGTCAGATATTTACAATGAAAAAATTAGCTATATGTCCTAGAACTAATAAAACACTTTTTCTGGGCCATAGAATTTTTATTATAGGTAAAGGGACCACAGGCAAAAACCTGGCATAACCACAGAGATGCAGCTACTTCCCTTTGCTCACTCATTTCTTACTGCCCCCTGCAGTATGAGAAGTATGAGGGTGGGAGTATGGCAGTGGGCAGGGCAGATATAGTCTCTGTACCCAGGAGGACACAGACAAAAACAGATCACCTGAATAACTATTTAAATAGAAATGTGCAAAGTGCTCTGAAAGAAAGGTACAAGGGTGTGTAAATAACATGGAGGCCTGACCTAGGCCAGCGATCAGAAAAGGCCTCCCTGAGAAGGTGCTCTTGAGATGAGATTGAAGAACAAACAGGACCTAACTAGGCAAAAGGGTGGAAGGGATTCTTGGAAAAGGGAAGAGCAAATACAGAGGTGCAGGGGTGACAGGAAGCGTGCCAAGTGTGGCACCTTTGAGAACGCGAAAGAAAGCCAGGGTGGCTGGAGTAGAGGGAGCCAGATGGGTTGACCCTGGAGGAATGGGGGGAGGCCAGATCACGTGGGACCCCTTGGAAAGATGTCTAGCAAGGGAGCAACCTGATTGCTGTTTACTAAGAAGCTTCCCTGGCTGCGGAGGGAAGAACAGATCAGAGGGCAGCAGGAACGACCGCAGGGATGCCGCTACCGACTGCAGCAGTGAGAGTGGGGACGCGGGGGCAGGTGGATTCAGGGCGCATTTCAGGAGGCCTGGTTTTTGACCAGTTATGACAGGAGAGAGGAGGTGCAATTACATCCCATTTTGAACTGAGTGGCTCACAAGTTTATATACACTGAACATTACTAGAGTAAATTAAAGAAATGTATCTATAGACCTTACAGTATTTTGCATACTTTAAGCATTCAGATAATCTAAAAATTTGCATGGGAGCCCAGGGAAAACTGGATGGTGCAGTCACTCTTCCTCATCCTGCAGGAAAACACTCCACCTGTGCAGAAGCAAAGATAGGGTCCAGAAAGATGTTTGGCAAATGCTGATTAAAAACGGAGGATCCAAACTGTGAGGGATAGATCTGATCTGAGTCTGGTCCTCGAGGCATTCACAGTCCACGGAGGCAGACATGATATAAATGTCAGATCCACTCCAGCCTATGTCTACAATGAGGTTGCACCAACATTAAGAAAACCTCTCTGTGTGCTGCCCCTACCTGCAAAACAGTGTGACCTCAAGACCCACCCGCACCTGCCACAACTGCCCCGATCTTTCCTCTGTGTCTCTGGAAGCATCTCAGGGTCCTCACAGCAGCCCTTGTTTGGCGCAATACCACAGTCTCTTTGGTGACATCAGTGCCCACAGCCACTTATGGAGGCCTCTCACCACCCCATGGTCAGATCTTTGTTCCCTAGTGCCCCAAAATGCACAGGACCTACACAGGACTGCGCTGACTTGGTCCTCACTGGGGAAGAAGGCCGCTCGGACCCTTGCCGTGTCACACTTGGTCAGCTGGGCCCAGTGGTACGTTGGAGTTAGTGTGTATCCGCTGGTGAGAGCCGACTGTGCACATCTCTTCCCGACTGCTCGTTCTGTGGTGTCACGTTAGTAGCTTGAAATTGGCCATGATGGGAGTATTTGCACCGTGGAAATTGGTAAATACTACAAATCAGAGTTTCCTCCTCCTCTCCTTCAAAGAGCTGTTGTTAAACATATACCAGCACACCACTGGCTGGGCCCAAGCTCAGCTGCTTGTGCGCTGAGCCCCGCAAGGTTCCCTGGGAACACAGTCCCTTCAGCTTCCACACAGCCCCCTCTCCATACGGCTCAGACCTCGTCCCTGGGCTCAGGACCACATTGTCCTTTTAGCCCCCATGCTGTCACAGAAATACACCCCACGCTGTCACAGAAACACACACCTATCGGCACATGAAACATCTTCACTCTCCGGGGCTGTGGCGCCAGCAATCATCACACAGAAATGAATGGGGCAGGGAAGGAAGGAAAGGCTGACGGGATGCAGAGAGGCCTTGAGCATGTCCTGCCCTCACGTGGGCCTCAGTTTTCTGAGCCCGGAGGACCTGCTGGTCCAGTCTTCTTTCTCCTCAACGCCAAGACTCTACTGAGCTGGATCCCCCCTGGTTGAGATCCAATTAGCTGAGGGCATATTACGTAATTCAATCTGGAATATGTAGAAAAATATGTAGGATGTTGCCTTAGATAGAATAGAGGCCAGACTGAAAAAGTCTGGAGGTTCAAGGCCTTAGGGTGTGTACAGTTAAAGACTGTGATTGATCAGCTGCAGGCTGTGATTCTAGCAGATTCTGAGTGTAAATGTATGGAGAATGCAGGAACTGTGTATATGCATATGTCTATATGTCTGTACACACATACATATGTGTAGGTATTTACAGGCCAATGGCGTATGATAACATGTTGACCTAGATTCTCTCTCAGGCACTCAGGGTCTTCAGGAAGCCATATGTAGCAGAAGTTTAACACAGCCACTGTCAATTCCCCTTCAGTAATTTGGCAGGGTCCCTGCAGTGTGTGCGGCTCCGCAATGCTTTAAGCAGCGTACAAAAAAATTCCCTGTTCATCCTCAAATCTAGTAATTCTATCAACTAGCTTATGAAGAGCTGCTTCAGTAATCCGTGCTTAATGACCTTAGCCACTGGACAGCTGTCCTGAGAATTAAAGTCCCCTGTGTATCCTGAGGTTCTAAACTCCAGAGTAATGGAAACATGTCCTGCTTCCCCCCACGCGCCCCCCACACCCCACAGCAATGAGATTTGGAGCAGATGTCCAGCTGTGGGTCCTCTCTCTGGGCTCACGCTCCCCATCCCAATCTTTATGAGTAGTGGTCACTAGAACAGAGGCCATGGGACTTCTCTGCTGTCCCTGTTGGACAGTCAGTGGGTCTCAGCTCTGTGCCTCAGTTCATCCATAGCATGGAGAGGATGTTCCCCGGTGTGGTCAGAGAAGGAGCCCTCGGATCTCTCTGACCCCTTGTAACTCTGAAGCAGTGAAAAAGAAAAGGTTTTCAGTTGGGGACCAACATTCACTAAGCCCCTGAAGTACTGGATTTCCTTGGAACAAGCCCAGTGAGGGTGACGGAATTAGCACCGTTTTACAGAAGAGGAAACTAAAGCTCAAGAGGTTATGTAGCCTGCCAAGTTCACACAGGGAAGTGGGGGGGTCCAGACTTCAGGGCTGGGGTCAGCCGCCTCTAATGCCCATGTTCATTTCACACCCCCGCCCAGTTTCCCACCCACCTCAGTGGAATCCTTTGGAACCTAAGTTTGTGCTATCACACCAGCCCTGTTTCTATGGAGAAATATATACAGCTATCATCTTCGACTTCCCCCTTCCATCTGCCAAGCCCTGCTGACTCCACCTGCATGAAATCCCATCTACCACCCCCCTTCCTCTCTGTCCCCTCTGCCACTCATTCATTCTGGCTCTCATTCTCGCACTCACCAGATGATTCTTCCTAAATAATCTCTGACCATGGTACTCCTTATAGAAACCTTCCCTGGCTTCCCACAGCCTGGCATTTTAGGAACTCCACCACCATGCTGTCACCTGTGTTTCCAGCCATTTCTCCTAATGCCGCTGTCACCCAGAAGCGATACTCTCCCCCACCCACACACACCAGAACTTCCAGCCTTCATAACTGTGCATGTGTAGGGTTTTTTTTTATCACCTTTTCAATCATTTATTCATTCAACAAATAATTTTTGAGAACTTACTCTGTGCCAAGTACCGTAGTGGGAGCTAGAGATATAGCAGTGAACAAAACAAACAAAAATCCCTTCCTTCAGAGAGTTTACAGTCTAGTGCAAAGAGGCCAACAAGCGATAATTGACACATTAAATGAGTAAATTAATTACATAGTTTGTTAGAAGGCGATGGTTGCTGATCCAGAAAGAAAGAAATATGTAGGTGGGTAAGAAGGATTGGAAATGCCACCGGTGGAGGGGAGCAGATGGATTTAAACAGGATGGCCAGAGGAGGCCTCCGTGGGAAGGTAACGTTTGAGAAAAGAGTCGAAGGAGGTGAGGGAGGAAGGCAGGCGCGTGAGTAGGTGAGTGACCCAAGCAGACGGGTGGCCAGTACGAAACCCTAAGCTGAGGATGTCTGGAGTTTGAGGGTGGAGGCCTGCACTCCCGGCAAGATGGAGGAGTCACAGGGACTAGATTTACCCTCCTGCCTTAACTAAAAAAACAGTCAAAATACTATGGGAAACGACAGTTTTCAAACAGTGGACTACAAACAGCAGACGAGAGTGACCCCGAGAGAAGGAACACAAGGAAGTGAGTCTTACGATTGCCAAGCTTGCTGCCTGGAGCGTTTCCAGGCTGCGGCACAGCAAGGGGGAACCCAAACAGAGCCTGGCAGTCTTGCTGAGTTGAGGACACAGAGTGGAGAATTCAGACAGAGCCAGGGGGCTAAAGTCTGCAGGCAGAGTGCTGGAGAAGAGAGAGCTGCGTGGAGAGGGCAGAGCTAGCAGGATTGCAGAGGGGTCCCCTCGGGTCCTCAGCCGAGGACTTACCAGCACATATGTAATGAGGAAACTGCCTGAGACCTGGGAAAGAACCAGAAGAAAAGAACAGGCAAGACAGAAGGATCCTCAGAGCTGAACAGCTGAGGTGGGAAAAACTTGGTAATACGTGGGGAGAATATTCAGAAAGGGATTGTCTCAGTAGTGGGGTAAGATGAACCCTAGACTGAAGATAGCTCTGCTCCCACCTAACAGATTAAAAGCAAGACTCAAAAGGGTCAAACTCTTTCCAGGTAACTTAATTATGTCCCAGACAAAGCTTAAGAATATTTCAAGGAATATAAAAATCTAGCACTCAATGAGGGATCTGATATCTAATCCAAAATTGCCAAGCAAGCAAAGACGCTGGAGGCCAGTGTGGCTGGAATGGTGTCAGCGAGGGGGAGAGAAGTTGGAGACAAAGTCAGAGAACTCTAGATTGTGTCATTCCAGTAACCCAGTTAAAAGGACTTTGGCCAACTCAGGAGAAGTCAAGAGAAGGTATCTACTTTCTTGCCCCCTCCTCCAGACTAAAAAGCCCCCCTGCTTTGATCTGAAGTCCCTGGGGAACCACTGATTGAGCAGCCCGTCCTTAGTAGGTTAGCCTGTGCCACACCCCTGCCCACTAATGGCTCCTTGAGAAGGGTCAGTTCAATGATGAGAAAGAAAGAGGAAGCTGAACTAAGTACAGAAGGGAGGACCTGTCCCATCCGGGGCGAGGAAGGGCTAAGGACCTGCCTCAGTCCTGTCTTCCCATCAGATCCACCACCTGCAAGGTGTGTGACCTGGGAAAATCTTCCTAACCACCACGGCTTGCTTGCTTGTTTGACTCAAAATAACCTACTTATAAAGAGAGTTCAAAGCAGCTTTCAATAAAAAGCATGGATAAAGCAAAGCCACTGAAACAAAAGTCAAAAATCTAAAGCCATACAATGTGAGGACAAAATATACACCAAAAACTAGAGAGGTATTATTAACTTAATTATGAATTAAAATGAACTGGTTACCAAGTGATAAAGAGAACTGAACCTCATCTTATTCATCTGTAAAATGGCTTTCATGCTCTTAGCCAGCCCACCCCAGACAGCGGCTCAAGGATCAAGGCTGTGGATGAGAGTGTGTCATTCAGGACTCTTCTGGTGCAAGTAGTAGGAAACCCTGCTACAGCAAAGATGACAGTAAAGGCTAGGATGAGGCTTCTCCACCTCTCCATCTCTAGGTCCCCTTTCTCCTAAGTCAGCTCCATTCTCAGCCTGAGCATAGTTGCTTCTGGTTCCCATCATCATAGCACCAAGTCCTGCAAAAGAGGGAACCCATTTCCCCAATAGCACCAACAAAATCCCTACCAGTGAGTCCCCTTAGCTTTGATTGGCTGGTGTGGGTCATGTGCCCATCCCTGAACCAATCATGTAGCTAGAAGATAGGCTGCACTGATTGGCTTAGTCTCAGTCATGTGATCCATCCTGCATAGAGCCAGTTTCACAGAACTTCACAGCTGAGGGTGGGGCAAGGTGGATTCCTGCCTTGGTTTTACTCTTCTCCTTCTCTCCTCCCGTGGTCTCATTCTCTGCCCTGCTCTGTGCTCTGGGAGGCTGATCCCATGGATGACAGTCATTGTCCTGTGGCTTCTGGTTGGAATACAGGCAGGAGATTGGAGGCCAAGAGGAGAGAGGTGGGTCAGGGCTCAGCCTCCTCCTCCCTGCCTGCTTTGGAACTGCACTTCTGACACAGCTGTGACCCTCCAGGGCTGTGGCTTCTGCTCGTCTCCCACTCTTAGCTCCAGTGACACTATTACTTCCTTTGCCCATTAGGCTCTAGGTATGTGGCAGCAGGTCCCATCATTGCCAGTCTATGGGCACATCACCTCCCCTCCTCCCTCTTTTAATCTGCCCCTCACTCTGTGAGTAGTTCTTAATAGAGTCTCTTCTTTTGAACCATCTAGGGTGAATTCTGTTTCCTCCTAGGGCCCTGTATTAATCTTTTGTGTCATAGATGTCAAGTGTGGCAGCTAAAAGCAGCAATAAACATGTATTGTCCCACATGTTTCTGTGGGTCAGAAATTCAGGAGTGACTTAGCTGGAAGTTTCTGGCTTGGGGTCTCATACACTGCAGGCAAGATGTCAGTTGGGGCTGCAGTCATCCTAAGGCTCACTAGAGCTGGAGGATTTGCTCCCACGATGGCCCCCTCACATGGCTGGCAGGGTGATGCTGGTTATTGGTGAAGGACTCATCAGTTCCTCAGCACATAGACCTCTCCATAGGGCGGCTTGGGTGTCCTTGCAACATGGTGGATGGCTTCCACCAGCATGAGTAATCCGAAAGAAAACAAGACTGAGGCTGCAGTGTCTTTTTATGATCTACTCTCGGAAAGCACACTCTGCCATTTCTATAATATCCTACTGGCTACACAGCCCAACCCTATTCAGTGGGCACTACAGAATTCTGGTTGTGATTGCCAGGAGCCGAGAGTCATTGGGGGCCCTCTTACGGTGTGGTTATCATAGACCCTGACTGACGTAATCTCAATTAAAACTAGGGACTATTAACACCAGGAGATCAGTTGCTGAGCAAAAAAATAAAAAATGTCCACTGCAAAAGTGCATTGGCAGCTATAAACCAGGTGCAAATCCTATAAATGGAATGAAATGTGACCCTTGAATTCACCAGCAGGTGCCACAAGTTGAGCAGGAGTCTTGGAAGAGCGACAGTGAATAGGAATGAGGATGCCCTCAAGCCCTTCCTGGGGTGGGAGGAGAGAGGAGAGAATCCAAAGGGGTTCCTTGATCCATCTCCCCGCAGCTTCAACTGGCCTCACTCCAGCCCTGAGAACAGCCCGAGACACCAACTGTGCTTGTGACATCTCACAGCCTTCATTCTGGTTTCTGCTGCTAGAAGTAGCCTCCTGACCCCCTCAGGCAAGCGCCGGGGCTATCAGCGCAGCAGCCTACATTCCCTTCCTCTTTCCTCCTTTGCTAACACCTGTCTCTTCATGGAAGATATTTTAGTTGATGGCTTAGCCCGTGAAGCCAAGTGAATAGTCCCCCAACCCCCGTGTGCAGCCATCTGGGTTTCTAGTTAGGGAGTCGAGCCAAAAGGGAGAATGGGTTCTCAATCAGGCATGCCAAGGACACCTGCCCACCCCAGCCCTCTGTTTCCAAGGCTGGAGGCACAAATGGTGACTCATCGGACTCAGAGCTGAGGGCCATTAGAGCCGGGAGGAGCCTGGGAGACTGTCCCATCTAGTACTCCTTGCCCTACCACACATATACGCATACACACACACTGGCAGCTGCAGACTCACACACAAATCATTCTACATATGGAGAAACCAAGATGCAGAGCCAGGACTGCATCTGGGGTCTCCTGATTGCTATTTTAGTGCCCTTTCCACCACCCTGTGCCCCGAGTCCTGGATAAGTTGTGCATCACACTGTGTGGACTCTGAGTAGACAAAGCTGCATGAGAGTCTGGCTGCCCAAGCATGACCTGTAAAGGCGATGTGCTGGCTCAGTCCCCGCCAGTGGGCGTCGGGCTGACAGCAGAGTGGCCACGCTCCTTAGCCTGGGATTCAGGGCCTGGCTCCCCACCCCGTCGTGTGCCAGCCCTCAAGCTCTTCACATCCCTGTGTATTTCCTCTCCATTTATTTATTCATTCATTCCTGCACCAAACAACTATCTATTGAGCACCCACTATGTGCTAGGTGCAGTTCTAGCATTTGTGATGCAATTGTGAAATGGCAGACCTCATCCTCCAGGGCCTATCCCCAGTGCTGCCTCCTCCATGGAGCCTCCCTGGCCCTGCTGGGAGTGAGTAGGAGAAGCCAGCTGAGGCCAGGACTACAGCCTACCTCGGGTACAGCTGTCGTGCTTCCACCTCTTCCTCTTCCGGGTTGGAAGGAAAGCACAGGGTTTCAGAGTTCTGCACACCTGAGCTCGGATCCCAGCTCTGCCACTCACAGTCATGGCAGTGACCTTGTGACTCTGACTCACCTGAGCCTCATTTTCCTCAACCAAGAAATGGAAAGGGGTAGCATCCCCCAGGCCTGTGAACACCAGAGCAGACCTAATAGCTACTTGGCCTTGAGGTAGGCCTAGAGCCAAGGAATGCCCATCTGCCCACCGTGCCATCGTTAGAGCCCAGCATAGTGCCCGGCCCAGAGGAGTCTCCCAAAATGTGATGATGAATGAGTGCACAAACGACTGATTGAGTGAACACTCACATGAGCAAAGCATAGAACACCTTGGTTCCTGGTGGTTTTCCCTGCCCTTAAGGTAAAGTCTAAGTTCTATTTCATTTTGTTTAACCCCCTTCAGGTACAGAGAATTGACTTAGTCGTAGTATAAATTCATGGCGGTTAACATCACATCAGCAAAGGCTCGGCTCTATTTCATGCATTCATTCCTTTTTATTTCTATTTCCCACTACCGCTCCTCTATCTCCACAATAGGCATTCTAATGAGTCTAATTGTACCTTTTTGTTTGTATTAGTTTAACAAAATGTGTGTAATTTTATGTGTGTTTCTATTTATGTAAATGTATTGTGTTAGACATATATCCTCTTTTTTCTTCCTTTTTTCATTAAGCAGTGTGCTTTGCTTATAAGATCCATCTTTCCATTACCGCTAATCTACCAGTTATGATTCTTTCCAGGTCACCTCCCTCACACACAGACAGACACACACACAGACACAAATAAAGCTGCAATGAGCAGCCTCCTAAATGTCCCCCTTAATGAGAATTTCTTAGGCTATATCCCAGGAGTGGAATTCTGGGTCAAAGAGTATGCAGACATTTAATTGGACTAACTAGTGCCAGATGCTGTCCAGAATGGCTGCTTCTATGACATTCCACCAGAAGTGCATGAAATCCCTATGTCTCTGTCCCCACCAACACCTGGAATTGTCTGTATTTCTAATTTTTGCCATTTATTCAATATAAACTGACACCACTTTAATTTTCTCTCATTTCTAATGGTATCTAATGGTATGGTTTCATGTGCTGTAGACCTCTGGGTTTTCTCTCTTGTAAATTGCTTGTTCGGATGCTTTGCTCACTTTTCTGATGGGGTTGCTGTCTTCCTGTTGTTGATTTCAGGAGTTCCATGTGTAATCTGGATATTAATGCCATGTTGATTTTAGACCTTACAAAAATCTTCTTCCATTCTGTCATGTTTGTTGACTTTGTCCAGAATGCCCTTTTTCTAACAGAAAGGCCCAATTTTGATATAATTAAATTAATCAATTTTTTGCCTAATGGTTTGTGCTTTTGAAGTTTTGTTTGAGAAGTTCTTCCTTGTCCCTTGGTTTCAAAGATATTCCCTGACATTTTCTTCAATAACTTTACCTTTCACATTTAAACCTTCAATGAGTCAAGGGTCTGCTCTTGTTTGTGGAGTTAGGTAGGGATCAAGTTCTGCTTTTCTTTGTATAGTTGGCCAGTTTTCCCACTATCATCTGTTAAACAATCAAACACTCCATTGATTTATGGCGGTACTTTTTTTGTAAATTAAATTTCCTCCCATAAATAGATGTGTCTCTTAACTCTTTATCCCAGGGGTTTCCAAACTTTCTCAGTTCACAGCACTGTTAGTGTCTCAGTAATTTTTTTCACAGCATTCTAGGCCAGAAGAAATACTAGAAGTTTCTAAGTAGTTGGGTCCAAATAACTAAGTAAATATTTAAGTCCTAACAACTTAGCCATTTCAAAAAATAATGCACAAAAATTGAAACAAAAAATAAAGTTGGCCGGGCGCGGTGGCTCACGCCTGTAATCCTAGCACTCTGGGAGGCCGAGGTGGGCGGATCGTTTGAGCTCAGGAGTTCGAGACCAGCCTGAGCAATGAGCGAGACCCCACCTCTACTAAAAATAGAAAGAAATTATATGGACAGCTAAAAATATATATAGAAAAAATTAGCCGGGCATGGTCTTGCATGCCTGTAGTCCCAGCTACTCGGGAGGCTGAGACAGGAGGATCGCTTGAGCTCAGAAGTTTGAGGTTGCTGTGAGCTAGGCTGACGCCACGGCACTCACTCTAGCCTGGGCAACAGAGTGAGACTCTGTCTCCAAAATAAAAATAAAAATAAAGTTATTTTATTTTTAAATAACTATAATTACTTACCAATGGGATATGGGTCTGTTGGGAACTGGACAACTTCTCAAACCTTAGAATAAGATTGGACTTTTCCTGTCCCACATTGATTTTCACATGTACTTGCTTTTTATCACAGCAACCTCTGAAAACCCAGTTTCACAAAGATGTGATGTCAGAAGAAATGTAGCACAATGTAATGTTGAGACTGTGAATCACTTCAAGCTAGTAATTCACATAGTGTCTGATTGATATTGAATATCACTGTTTCCCATGAAAATTTAAAATATGCCACACCACCCCTGTGAGTTCACTGTGACACCCTGGGGCACCTTGGTGCCCAGTTTGGGAACCATGGTTCTATTCCCTTCTGCTGGTTTACTGCTTGTTCTTGAACCAAAATCATCTGTTTCTATGAGTGTGCCTTTCTCGTATGCCTCCGTATCTGGTAAAACAAGATATATCCTCTTTCTGTTCTGTTTTGGTGTGACTTTGCCATAGGCCTTTCTTGACCTGATCCCTGTCTACCTCTCTAACTTCATTTCTCCTCTGAGATTCCCATTCCCGGAACTCTTTCCACTTCCTACTCTACGGCTGCTGTCTTACCTCCTGGCCTTTGCGTATGCAGCTCCCTCTTCCTGATACACTCCCACCATCCCCAACCCTCCTCCTTGCCTGGCTAGCTCCTCCTGGGCCTGCTGGGCTTACCTGAGACCGCCTTTCTCCAGGAAGCCTTCTCTGACCCCAGGATAGATGCTCCCACAGCCCAGACACTCTGCCAGCCAGGGCCCCCTCCCCCACCACACTGTGGGCTACCTGAGCACAGGCGCTGAGCCTTGGGGGCTGTTTTATCTCCAGCGCCAGGCCTAGCCTGACACACAGCAGGTGCTCAACACACACCTGCTTAAACAAACACCTGTGTTAAATTCCTGGCCACACTCTCTTTGCATGAACCCAGCACTCCACTCTTCTAAAAGCCCCGCACTTGCCTTTGCTCCTCCCAACAGCCTGGGCAGCAGGGGATTAACACCGACATTGGCCCTCAAGCTGGAGCGTCGGGGGAGGCCAGGGGAGGCTGGCATTCTGGTCAGGCTGAGAGTGATCACACGGCCAGGCGCGGGAGAGCAGAGGGGGCTTCAGTGCTGGCTGGAGCCCACCGAGGATTCATAGATCCAGAGGGGGAGGTGGGGTGGGCTGCGGGGAGTGGAGAGCTGCGTAGCCTCCCTCCCTGGCTCTATCCCAGACATCCCAAGCCAGGGAGTTTCTCCAAGATTTGCAGCACTTTCTGCCCGGCCATTGGCAGTTTGGAAGGGTTGTCAGGAAGCTCCAGCCCTCAGTTCGGGGATGCCCACTACTGACGTGGAGGTATCTCCCAATTCTTGGCACCTTACGCTCTCAGGGCCGGCATCTGCGGAGTCCACTCAGGATTCGGACCGTTGCATGATCCCTCAGGCTTTCCCTAGCTCTGGGCCGCATGGATCCGTGCAGGAAATGCATCCCCTTCCTCTGTTCCTACATTCACGCAAAACAAAACAAAACACAAAACTGCCCTCTCTGACAAGGACATACCAGGGGGGTTCGGTGGAGATTTCGGGGCCAGGCAGAGGGGAGTTTGTACCAGAGAATGTAATTTGAGTGACACTGAGTTGAACATGACTTACTCCTGACCCGGGTCGCCCTCAGCCACCTTTGGGTGGTCTCTCTCCACCTCCCACTCCTCTCGGGCCCTTTCTTTCTCAGGAGGAAGCTAAGCCAGCCTGTTTTCTCAGGGGAGCGGCTGGCTGCCCTGGCCCCGCCTGCCCAGGTGCACGCTGAGGTTCTTACCTTCCCCCAGGAGGGATCCAGGCTCCTTCCCACACCAAGATCGTCCCCTCTTTAAGGGAAATTTTGAGCCTGGCTTTCAGATATTATAAACTTTATCTACTTACACACTAGAGAGACCGCAACCAAAGTGGCTGGGGTCCCAGAATGGAACCCTGGAGGCCTGACTCCTGGAACGCTGTGGTTCCTGAGTCACTCGTCCCCTGAGTCACCAGGTCTTATCCATTTTTCGTTTCATATTCTCTGGTCTGTGCCTTTCTCTCTTTCTGCCCAGACCCCCTCGCCTCACGCCTGGACTGCCACTGCGCCAACTGCCTCATTGGAGCCCTGCCCCACCCCCTGGGCCAGGATGCAGCCCACCCTGACTCAACACAAAGATTCCAACAGATTGCAAATTGCATGTCTCAGACTTACAGGTCAACTGGTCAGCAATCTGGTTTTCCTGACGGAGACTAATCTATTTAACAAAAATAGAACATTACAGTAAAGCAAAAATTAAATACTTCTAATCGTGGGGCCGCTTGCATCTGCAAACAGCCAGGAGAGAAGGAGCCGGGGTGGGGGTGGTGAGGAGCCCGGGCGGAGGCCTGGTGATGGGTGGCTTCATAGCTCAGCCACCCAGTCGGCAACCTGGGCCAAGACAACAGTCGCTGGTATGGCCTATTCCCCTCTGCCGAGCTGAGAGCCATCCTCCTCTGCCTTCCTCCCTCGCTTCCCGGCCTTCTCTAAGCCCTGCTGGTCCCACCTCCTTCCCGTCTTTTGACTCATCGACGTTTCCCCATCCACATTACCCTCCTCTCCCCTGGTCTCCACAGCGGCTTCTGACGGCCTTCCTTGCTTCCAGCCTGGCCCTCTTGCCCATCCATTTCCCACACAGCAGCCCAAGTGGCTTTTGGAAGAGCACAGTGGACTTGTTACCTCCTGGCTTACTCCTTCTGCAGCTCCTCATCAGGGACAAGAGGCCCAAAGCCCTGCCTGGTGTGGCTCCCGCGTTCCCTGCTCTCAGCAAGGCCCGACTCCTTGCACAGCCCCCACCAGCGACCATGCCCTCCTCTCTGGGCCTCCAAGGAGCCACGCTCTGTCTTGCCTCTAGGCTTTGCATGCACTATTCCTTCTGCCTGGAACATTCCCCCTCCATCCTCTTGGCCTGGCTAACATGCTCGTTCTTCCCTGCAGCCCCCTGAGAATCCCTGTGCTTCCAGCCTCTGTACCCACTCTCTCCTAGCGATTACCACACTGCCTTCTAATAGTCTTTTAAAAAAAAAACATCTATCACCTCCATTAGACTGGGAGCTTCCAGAAGGCAAGGACTTCGGCTTAGTCATTGCAACTCCCCGGGGTCTAGCATACTGTGTCGCGGAGTAGGCACTCAACACACATAGTACGTGGCCAGGTGCCCCTCATTTTATCACTGAGGAATTGAGACCCAGAGTGGGGAAGGGACGTAATTACAGGCACACGTGGAGTTGGTGCTAGAACTGGGGCTAGAACCCTGAACCGTCCACTCTAAGCCCAGAGCCCTTTCTGGTCTAATTGTAAAGAAACAGTCTCTGGCAACATCACTCAGCCCATGGGACGCAGGTCCGCAGTGCCCACCAGCCTCCTGGGGGCATCTCCATCTCCCAACCTGTGAAAACCTTTGGACCTCAGTGATAGCCAGCTCCTCTGCCCTGGGCCGCGCTGTGCCTCTCTCAGTCCCTCTCACACTGTGGCACCGACAGCGTCTGCCCTTGGCCAGCGTCTCTCCTCTCTCCTTCATGGCTCTTCCTGAGGGATCTTGCTCTGGTTCCCCCCAAAACTGGGGATCCCAGTCTGTTCAACTCAACTCGACAAGATTTAACCAACAGTCCTGCACCCTGCTCCTTCCCAGGCCTTCAAAAGAAAAGAAAAAAAGCTCCTGACCTCGGGGGCTCCATCCAGCAAAAGGCAGTTACAATGTGCAGTTCAGGGGTGGAGGAAAAAGCCAAGGGCATCCCTGAGGCCGGGGCCGGGGCCCGCGCCAAGGAGGACATGAGCAGGGAAGGCCACGTTAGCTGGGGCCTGACATGTGAGGTTTGTGCTTGGAGGACCAAGTCATAAATGGAGAGGAAGGGGGTCCAGTCAGAAAAACAGAAGCCACGCTGGGCATCTCAAACAGAGGGGGTTTAATACAGGGAATTGTTGAACAGGTGTTGGGAGGAGCAAGGAGTGTAAAAGGAACACGGAGCAGTCCAGAGATACCAGGGCTCTGAAGAAGGAAAGGGCAGAGGTGAGCTTTCAGAACATAGCAGCTCCGAGGAGCCCCCACAGCTGGTGTCCGGACGCCAAGGAGGCAGTGCCCGAGGGGGTGCCACAGGCTGGTGCTGGACCCCGGCAGGGGCAGGAAAGCTGCCCCTCCTGAGTCCCCATCCCCTCTCCTGCCCTTCTACTCTCTCCCAGAGGCTCCTGTTGGCAGGAGCTGACAGGAAGGGAATCTGGGAGACGTGGCTTCCGAGTAGGGGAGGGAGGTCGGGAGCTGGGAGACAACAGGTGAATAACTGGCACCAGACCCCTCTCTCCAGCTGCTCCCACTCTGATTTGAAGCTGCCCCCTTCCCTTGTTTCTGAGAAGAGATTCTCACCCGCTTCTTGTGCAGGTAAAAACTGGGCATTTTGCATTCACATTCCTGATATGGGAGCCAGAGAGCACTGGCTTGGGTACCGGTGTGCTGCAGCCAGCTCCTGCAGGCTCCGGAGAGAGCTGAGAGCCAGTTGTTAAGTTATCGGGAATTTGTGAGCCAGTTGTTAACTTGTTGATAGCTTGAAATCCACCATGGTGGGTGTATTTACACCATGGAAATTGGCAGCCACTGCAAATCAGAGCTCTGTTTTTCCCCCACAGAAGCAGTTGTTAAACATTTGCCAGCACATCCCTGACTACCTGCTCTGCCTACTCCTGCCCTACCTCTGCACCATCCCCTAGCCCCAGGCTGCTCGGGACACACTAGTCCCCTGCAGAGCTCATTTTCTGATCAATGACTGCTTCTTGCAAAGGGGAAGCAGGAAAACATGTTGTTAGGAGCGTGAGGTTGAAGTTGGCACATCTGGAGTGAATCCCAGTGATACTGCCTACTAGTTATGTAACCCTAGGCACATTCCTGACCTCTCAGCCCCTCAGTTTCCTCATCTGTAAAATGGAGATAATGATATATGCTTCATCCCATTGAGGTGGTTGTTGAGAATTTATTAATAAAGGAGAACCTGGGGTTGGGGGGCGGAAATCATAAGTAGTATATACAAATGTTTCAGCAAAGCTAAAAGTAACATGAAGATTATCTCTGCATGTTTTGCAGAGGGACACCTGAGGACAGAGATGAAAAGGGACTTGCCCCAGGTTCTCTTCCTAGAAAATGGCCAAGTTCAGCCTGAATCTATGTCTTCCGACTCCTTGTTCAGTGCTCGTTTCACTATTCTAAGCTGAGGGGGACATGTGCTTGTGTTTGCACAGATCTCTGGCTCTTATTTAGGAAAACTCTAAGCTGTCAGTAAAAATTAATCTATTTAAAGAGGAGTATTATTTTGTTGGTGATGCTGTTGTTATTTTTTGCCTGTAAAAATGTGCCTCCTTATAATGTCTTTTCAAAAAAGTTTTTCATAAAGTTTTCTGGTTATTAAAATAATGCCTGCTCATTGTAGAATATCAGTAAAGTATTAAAAAGTAGAAAGAAGAAAAAACCATTGTCACACAAACCAGGCCCAACCAGTGTTAACATTTTTACTTTGTGGGAGTCATTTTTATCTAACTGTGAACATACGCTAGATACAGTGTTTATCCTGTCTTTTTTAACTTTTGTTATTCATTATTGTATTAATTAGGATAAATAACACTAGCTGCTGTAACAAAGTTATCTCAGCATCTTAGTAGATGAACACAGTAAAAATGTATTTCTCTCTTATGCAAAGTGGCTGCTTCTGGTTGGTAGACAGCGTTTCCATATGATCATTCATGAGCCCTGGCTCCTCCGTCTCACGCCCCCACTGTTCCGTGGGCCTCAGTGTTCTCTGATAAAGCCCATGAATCTGGTTGGCAAAGGGGGAAATGAAGAAGCATGAAGGATTCATGGACCAGACCTGGAAAACCACATGTCACTTCTACCCACATTCCATTGGCTTAGAACTGTCACACTGCTATACCTAGCCATCAGGGCGGCTGGAAAGTGTAGTCTAGCCATGTGCATGGGAGGAAAAGGAAATGCCTTTGGTGAACAGCTGGCCAGTGCCTGGCACAATCAAAATGTCACTTTTTCCAATCTTTTATAACTTTTATAATATAACGTTCAAGTCAGAATAACTAAGGTCAAGTCACTCCCTGATGAAAACCTTTCAGTGTCTCCCCTTGCATTCAAAATGAATCCCAGAATCCTTGATGTGGAAAGGTTCTGCATGACCTTGCACCCATCTGTAACATTCCTTGCTCAGCTGTAATGGCCACTTACAGCTTCACTGGCATTGTTTCAGTTCTTCCCCATTTCCCAGTCCCTTTTCTGCCTTAGGACCTTTGCACATGCAATTCCATCTTCCTAGAATGTTCTCCCCCTTGCTCTTAGCTAGCTCCTTCAGATCTTAGTGCAAATGCCACCTCTCCAGAAAGGCCCTCCTCAGCCCCAAGTCTAAGTTAGGGTCTTCTTGTAGTTTTCTCTCTTGGCACCCTGTTCTTTTCCTTCATATCCCTGATTACAGTTTGCAATTCACTATTTGTCCATGTGTTATTGCTTAATGCCTGTCTCTGCCAACAGACTGTAAGCTCCATACAATCTAGGGCCATGCTGATTTTGCTCACTGTTTAATCTGGTGCCTGCCTGGCACATCATAGGTGCCTAATAGCACTTTGTTGACTGAATGCAGGTATCATAATGTTTCATCACGTGTCTGCATCACAATTTACTTCACTACTCCCCTATTTCGGGGGCCTTTTGTTCATGTCTGATATTTTGCAATTCCAAACAAGCCTGACTCTTGTATTATAGTAACTGGAAAGAAAGAGAGGGTGTTGCTCCACCTCTGCTGGGCATCCACCCAGCTATCTCCTCTGGGTCCCCACTTCTCTGCACTGCACCCAGCCCTACCTTAGGCCACCACTTGCTTCGTGCATGCTCCCTCTGGACCATCTGATTATGTCCCTCAGAAGGATGCCCCTGCATCTTACTGCCCACCAGCAGAAGGGTGGCAGTGGGACGGACCACACCTCCCACCTGCTCCTTCTTGAAGCTCCCTGCAAACCTACTGCTCAAGGTTCTATGGGTACATCAAACATTCCTGAAGGCTTGAGCCTATCAAAAGAATTTCTAGTGTAAGAAAATATTTTAAATAGTATGCAAAATACGTCCTCTCCTATAGCTCAAGGGGCCATGCAGAAAAAAGGAATATTTTTTACCTTTGTAGAACATGTGGATGGATGTACCCAATAATTTTGTCTTTTTCTGTCTTTTTAAGTCCTGCTGACCCTATGGAAAAGAGGGCATCTTCTCCTCAAGGCTGCATGGTGCAGATCTCTACCCTTCATGAAATATCTGACTAGCAATCTTACCCCAGTGTTTTCTAAAGTCTGCGTTATTCCTTTGAGACCAGCGCTGTCCTGGGTGGAAGGCCAGCAGCAGAGTGGTCCAGAATGGGCTTGGATCATCCACATACACAGCAATGTGCTGCCCCGTCCAGCAGAGCTGATCAGGGTCCCTCGTGGCCCTTCAAATTGACTTCCCTGCCAGCATGACGTGTCAGGGAAGATCCTTTTCCCCGCAGCTCAAATCAAACGCTCAGATGAGCGTGCAAGCTCACACCTCTTAAAGCAAACAAGACAGCCCAGAGTGCAATCTAGAGTCATAGTAAGGAAGAAAATCCTTCCCTAAATGCACTGTGATCTGCAGAAACTCTGTCCCTCAACGGGCCTGGGAGCCCAGGTTCCTGGGCTGAGCCAGGCAAGCCTTCACCCGAACTAGCTTCTGGCTCCAGCCCAAGCGTTGCCCGTGAACCTCACTGAGACATCAAAGCTTCAGCCTTCTGGCCTCTCAGACCCTACACCAGATCATGTTTCCAGGCAGGGCATCCCCGCCCTCCACTGTGAAATTAAAGACAGATTATTTAAAAAAAAAAGGGGGGGGGCTCCAAACACAAGGGGTTGGCCCATAAGACTCATAAACTGCTTTTGGAGTGAATTTTACTCATGCTTAGTAATGAAACATTAAACAGTGAAAACAGGGAATTAATTTTGTAGAGAAGAGGCTGTCGAATCCTCCTGGCTTCTGGAATCTTTAGTGTGCATTTTACTCCCCACAGGCATCAGATGGGATTTTGCTAACTCGGATTAACTGATGATGAATTACCCTTTACTGTGCGCCAATCCTGGGCTACTCCCTTTTCATAATTGCCTAATTCTCAGGGGCAGTCCTGAGAAGGAGGTATTGTTCTTACTGGTTTTCAGATGGAAGGATTAATGCTCAGAAATGCTCCATGAGTGCCCAAGCTCATGTAGATGGCAATGCTTACCCTTGTCTAGCTGATGCCAAAGCTTAAGGGTTTTTTCCCATATGTTACCATGTATGTTCTGGAGATTTCTCTGAAGAAGAAAATGCAGCTCTATTGCTCCCACTGAAACCTGAACTGTTAGTTTGGATTGACTTTTCTGAAACAGACTGCTTTCTTTGACATTAGCAACTTCTCTTTTAGGGGAAAAAAAAAAATCCTTATAAATTATCCACTTGGGGTTTTACCTTCATTATTTTATTCGTATTCCAAATCTGCTCTGTGGTCTTTTCAGTTAGAATCCATTATCAATCAGCATCCAGTCAAGAGAATAGAAAGCACTTCAGGCATTTCGGAGGGAGATTTAATACAGGGAGCTGGTTACAGCTTTGTTAGAAGGGATGGTGGAGCAAAACAAGTAGATGCTCTTATCGCAGATAAGTTTTTACAGAAAATTGCCAAGCCCCTTGGGTTAGAAGAACAAAAAGGAAAATGGTGATGCCATTGCCTCTGAAATGCCTGAAGTGGTTTCTGTTCTCTTGACTGGATGCTGATTGATAATGGATTCTAATTTCCGAGGAATTTATAAAAATGACCACAGAGCAGGTTGGGAATACGAATAAAACAGCAGAGGTAAAGCCCTGGCACATTGGCCTCCGAGCTCCCGCTGCTGCTGTTTCTGCTGCTCTGGGGACCTCCCCTCTGGCCACTGCCAGGCAGCCAGGGCCCCCACGCACTGGCCGTGCAGGGACTAGGAGCCGCTGGGCCGCTGGGCCGCAGTCACTCGCAGCTCCTGCTGCTGCACCCAGAGCAGAAACAGAAAGCTTCCCTTATGCATGTTTTCTAATCTGCCATGAATGCTCTAGCTTAGCAGACCCTAAATGGAAACCAGCTGGCAGGGGACTCTCGGAGATGTGGCTTCCGGGCTCCCAGCCCCTTCCACATTCAGAGGGAATATGGAAGAGAGAGTGTGAACTGTGGGCCACCAGACAGTCATCGGCCACCGTCCCGGCCAGGGTTACCGAACTCCGCTGGCTCAGGACTTAATTCATCACGTGGGTTGGTCCCGAGTGACTGTGATGCTTCTCGGGTGTCCGGTGGCTGGGAAGAGGAGTGCCTCCCTCTGAGGGGCATCCGCGACGCAGAGTAGTAGGAGCAGAAGGGAAGATCAGTGCTGTTCGGGCCACAGTGCTCAGCCGCACTTGCCGCGCACTCTGAGCTGGCGAGGGGGAGAGTTTGACCACCACCTCCACCGTTGTCACCATCGTCTCACACCTGGATTGCTGGCTACCAGAGCGTCCAAACCCATTCTCTGCTCCCGTGTTTGCCTCGCTACCATGCATTCTCTATCCAACAGCCAGGTCCTTCTCGAATCTTCATCAGATCACAGAGCTGCTTTGCTTAACCTCCCCACCCTCATGGCTGTTCACTGCACTTAGAGTCACCTCCTGAGCCCTCGGCGTGGTCTCCAGGTTGAGTGTGACCTGGCCCCTGTCTACTATCCATTTCCCACCACCCGCCACCCGCCCCGCTACAGCCCCTCGCTGCGCTCCAGCCACACTGGCCTTTTCTGTTCCTTCAACACGCCAAGCCCTTCCTCACCTTCTGGCTTGGCCCTGGCTTTTCTCTTTGGCTGGAATATTTCCTTCTTGCTGGGCGGTCTCAGCTCTTGAGTCCCTTCCTCAGTGGGGTCTTCCCTGACTACCCCATTACATCAGCTGCCCTCCCCCAGCACCCCTTCCATCCTCCTCACGGCACCTGCTGGGATTTCTCACCTATTGGCATACCTGTTTTGCCCATCCCCACTAATCTAGTGTAAAGCTCTCCAAGGGTAGGAATCGGTACCTTAAGAGTATTCAGCACACAGTGGGTAAATATTTGCGGAATGTTGTTTGAGTTGACCGCCGTCTAATACGGGGGATACCTGTGGTGTAGAATTCCTTGAAGGTCACCTACATGGCCTGTGGCCTTCCTCACGCCCAGTCTCATCAAGGTTGCCTTGGCTGGGACCGTGGTCCCCTGTCCAGTCGGCCACAGTCAGGGCAGCAGGGTTGGTGTCATGAGTCAAACCCAGCAGACGCTGCGGTAACCCCTTCAGGAAAGAATCACGGGATGCTTGTTCCTCAGAGGGGCCTCACAGAGCTCTGTGGCTCATCTCTGGGGCAGACCCTCAGCCTGGCTGGTCACCCGTCCGTGTTTCCATCAGTACCTGGTTACGACAGTCACCGAAACTGTCCGCTTTCTCCCCTGGCAGACAGAACACGCAGGGTCTCCCGTGGTCGAGCACCCTGGGCAGGGCCGGGTGGTGACCCCTTCGCCAGCAGAATCATGTGAGAGTTGGAACTCTCTTCCCAAGGGCTGGAAAGCTCTCTGGTGCTTAAAAGTTTTCATTTCAGCTCCCTGCTATTTAGAGTGTTGAAATAAAAATTACTACTGCCATTTACAGAGTGCCTGTTATGTACCAGGAACAGTGCTAGGTCCATAATTAAGAGATGTTCAAGAATTCGCCTGAGAGGGGCATGAGCCCAGGTTGGTGAAACTGAGGCGCAGCCTCCGTCCACGGCATCCCCTGAGAAATCAAGGCGGTGGGGAGATAAGACAGGTCTGTCTGCAAAGATGGACTAAAGAGTTTTGTTTAAAAAGTGAAGGGAGGTTCTTTCTCACCACACTCCACTCCAGTGTCACCATCCAAGCTCTGAGTGCTGTTCCCTACGCTTTTTAATTAACTAATAAAGTCGCTGCAGATTTAGAATGTTCACATTTAAATCTAGAAGTCTTTGACATTCTTCAAAGCTTGGCAGGAGATTGTTGAATGAGTTAGATCACCACCTTTGTCAAACAAAAAAATGTTCTCCTGTGGACAATGTTTGCATCTTTCCCATGTAGGAAAAGTGGTTCATTTACATAAAAGTGATCCTTTTGGAAGGTGTTCTGTGATTTTTAATCGTCCCTAGAAATAAAATCACAGCTCCTGTCTCACCTTACATTGAAGTGTTTTCACACTCCAGGGAGTTGCTTACCGTCACCTGAATATAGAATTCAGTGGGCGTTAGTTTCAAACTGATACTACTCACAGCTGTCTTCAGGATTTCAAAAAGGTGTCAAAGTGGCCTTGGAAGGTGTTTCTCCACCTGAGAACAGGTTGAGTGATGCCCCCTTTGCTCTGAAAGCCACAGGGCTTTGGGTTTGCACCTTAGGGAAGATGCTTGCTTCCTGGAGCTTTCTCCCAAGAATTCCGTGGGTTCCGGAATATTGTCTGTGCTGCTGCCTGATGACACAGAGCATAACTATGAGAGAAAAGCAGAGTACCTTTAAAATGATTTTTCCCCTAATTTCACGATAAGGGAAAGACAGGAAGGAATTTATTTCTGTATCAGAAGCAACATGCTATAGTGAAATAGCATGAACATTAAAATCAAATTTGCATTTGAATCTCAGCAGCCTCACTTACAACGGCTTTGTGTAAAGCACATAGCATTTCTGAGCCTCAGTTGCTTGATCTGTAAAATGGGGGTCATCCCCTTACCACTGAAGTTTTTCATAAAGATTCAGTGATACAGTGTGTGTCAATTTCCTTGCATGGTAGCAGAATTTTCGGTGGTTCCTGAATTGGCAAGAAGAGACAACACCCCCTCTTTAAATTCCTAGTTTGTTTAGGCAAGCATATGGAAGCCAGCGAGACAGATGCAGAAGATGATGCTGTCTTTAGCCCCCAAGGTCCCTAATGAGGGACGCTCAGCTGCCTGTGACACTAGTCAGGTCTTGCTGGCTCAAGAAGCTTAATTTGGTGCTGCACCATAGCCCAGTTATAATTGGGGCTGACGTCACCATTCAGGAAAAACTTACAAAAACATTCTGTGTCCTTAATAAGAAATATTAACAGACCTCTAGCAGCCTTCTGATCCTCAAACCAAATAGCACCAGCAAACTCCCCCATTTTTGTGGGTGGAACACAGGGAGTAGAGTCAGGGTCAGGCCCCAGGGGCCTCACCTCTGTCCCCATCTTTCCAACACCCTGGACGACTTTGTCCCCAATATAGCACAGGACATGGGGGTGCTTAATAAATAGTCATAATGATGATGCTTATCTCCACTTTAATTCACATGTGTTAGTTCCATTATGGATTTTGTGCTCCTCACATTAACCAGATAAAGTCACAACCAATTTAAAAACAATTAGTTTGATTTTGCATCTGTGGTCCAGTGGGAGGCTATTTTTTCTCCAGTATTAATAATCGCATTGTACAACTAATGAATTTTAGAGAGATCAGTAGTGTCTGGCCTAATGTGGCATTTCTCTTTTGTTCTTGTTTGTTTGTTTGTTTTCTTTTGTTTTTAGGGTCAAGTTGTGTTCCGGAACGGGGAGAGGATGGGCACCATTAAGTTTACTCAGTTTCAAGGTAGGCTTTTTGATGGTTATTCTTTCTAGTTGATGAAATGCATATTCAGGGATGTTGTTATTTATGCAATAAAATACATCGAAAGAAATTAAAGTATGATGTTTCCAGACTAAAGAAGGTAGAGTCAATAGAAAACACCTCTCTGTGAGAGCATTAGTTACAAGGTATTTGGAATATTTCTTCTCAACCGCATTACAGTCGGCCTTCCGTATCTGTGGGTTCCGCATCCACGGATTTGACTAACTGAAGATAGAAAATATTCAGAAGAAAAAAAAAAAGAAGATGGTTGCATCTGTACTGAACATGTACTGACTTTTTTCTTCTCATTATTTCCTAAACAATGCAGTATAACAACTATTTACCTCAAATTTACATTGTATTAGGTATTACGAGTAATCCAGAGATTATTTAAAGTACACGGGAGGATGTGTGTAGTTTATTTGCAAATACTACCCCATTTTATATCAGGGACTTGAGCATCCAGGGATTTTGGTATCCTCAAGGGGCCATAGAACCCATCCCCCTTGGATACCAAGGGATGACTGTACTCCTCTGGCCTATTCCATCTTCCCACGTGACTCTGAGAAGCGTATGAAAGTATAGATGGTGGGGGTGAAGTCAGTTCTAGTATTCTGAGAAGCCTCTCAATGTTTTGAGGTTTTGTTTTTTTCTTTTTTTTTTTTTTTAGAAACAGGGTCTTGCTATATTGCCCAGGCTGGAATGCAGTGACTATTCATCGGCACAATCATAGCTCACTGCAGCCGTGAAGTCCTGGGCTCAAGCCATCCTCCCACCTCAGCCTCCCAGGTGGCTGGGACTATAAGCACGTGCTGCCATGCCCAGCTGTTTTTGGTTTTGATTATAGAAATGTTGAAACAGACCCTAAAGTAGAGAGAACAGCATAATGAACCTCCATGTACCCATCTCCCAGCTTCAACCATTATCAGTATTTTGCCAACCTTGTTTTATCTTCACTCGTGCCATCCCCCCTTTTTTGCTCCAGTGTTTTATTTAAAGCAGCTCCTAGACATGATCTCATTTCAATCTATAAATACTTCAGTATGCATTTCTACCAGATAAGGACTTTTTAAACCATAACCACAATACTGTCGTCACACCTAAAACGTTGAGCAACAATTCTTAATATCCGTTAATTCCTGGTCGGTGTTGATGCCCTGGTCACCTCAAAGATGTCTTTGCAGATGGTGTGTGGGAGAATCCACACAAAGTCCATCTACTGCATCTGCTCCGTGTGTCTCTTTAGTCTCTTGTCATCTCTTATAACCCCAACTTTTTGTAGACCATTTATTTTTTGAAGAAAACAGGTCATTTGTTGAGCTTTGCTGCTGCTGTCAGAGGGGCCCCCGAAACCACCCAGACCAAGTTCCTTGTGTGATGTGGAGGAGATGGAGGGGCAGTGACTTGTCACAACTCACAGGGCATCCTTGGGAGCAGGGTGGGGTGTGACTGCTTTAGGCGGACCAGCATGGTCATTACCAAGGTTGTCAGCCAGAACTGCTTGATGGACCATTCATCAATACAATGTTCTTCAGCATTTGGGTGTTTCTGGAAAATCCAGAAACAAGAGCAGCACCTGCTGTGCCCACTCACTTTGAGCAGATCCCAGAGTTTTCCAGGGGAAAGCAAGAAATTAGAGTGAGTTATTCAGACTCGTTCAGACCAATCCCACCAGACTCAGATCAGTCAGGAGAGATGGTCCGGGGCCCTGGCGCTCCATAATGCTATCTCACAGATTTACCCATTTGTCTTCCCGTGGCAGGTAATTGAAACGCATGTCAGCTCGCTGGCGTGCACAAAAGATGTCATTTTAGGCAAACGTAATTATTTTCCCATTTGTTAAGACTTCTTCATTGGTTGAACAAAGTGAGCATCTTGGCAAAGATACTTACTTTTTTTTTGAATGATTGCAACTAAATTCTGTTGTCTCATTTCCAGTTCTCAAATTATATCATTCTAGGAGAGTACTTTGTAAAATATGGATAGGCTGATCACAGCTACCAGTGTATGCCAATTTTATTGCCTTTTTTCCCCCAAATGTTAGGTTTGAACACTAACACCAGTGACTGTTGAGGCATATCGGATTTGTAAGGAAGGCAGTACAGCAACAGTTGTTCAGAGCTTGGGCTCTGTGGTCTGGCCCACCTAGGCTCAAGTCACTCGCTGTAGAATGTCAAGCAAGTGACTTGGCCTCTCTGGGCCTCATCTGTAAAATGGGAATATAATCCTACCTACCTGCTTGGGAAGTGGGAAAAACTAAATGAGATATCATGTCAATATGTATAATATATGTTTTGCTCAGCAAGTAACAACTATGATTAGCACTTTGTCAAAATTATGCCCCAGTTTTCTGGGGCAAATCCATATTTACCTAGAGTGTTGAAACCCCCGGGTGCTTTTTTGTCTGCCATCTACCCCTAAAGCTGCTCCCACACTTAGTGACTTGTAGGGTGTCATACAGGGCAGGGCCTTAGGTGTCAGTGGGGACCCCAGGTGTCAGTGGGGACATGCAGCTGGCCAGTGGGTCTCAGCTTGCTCCTCCATGTGGTCACGTGGACACCATGCCTGAGTGTGCGCCCCTCACCTTCCCCACTTCATGTCTGGCTTTAATTGAGTGTCACAGCTGGGCCTTCAGGCACCCTGTTTACATGTTTTTAAAACACACATTTATCCTGATGACCTGTCAGAGGGATCTTGCAAGAATGCAAGGGCATGTGTGTACCAACTCAACAGTGAGTTTTCCAAATGTAAAGGGTCTCAGAGGTGCCTTTTCTACCAGGATGGAAGGGCCCTGAATTACTGAATTGGCTGTGCAAACTGGAAGGGTCTTGGTTATCATTTCATTTCACAGAGGGGAAACTGAGGCCCAGACAGGGGAAGGAATTTGCATGGGGTTGGCCTTGACTCCCTGTGGGACCGTGAGTTCATTCCTTCCCTTCTCCGGGCCCCTGCTTCTCTCTCCCCTCAAAACGGGGCTGGGTGCAGACTCTGTCTTCTGGAACCTTCCAGAAATTTACCCACAGGGTGGGCCTGCCCCCCACCCTGGGCTTACCAGCTCCTAAATTGCTTCATGCCAGTTACCTTGACCTTGCAGAAGGCCTCTGCATGGGTTACTATGTTGTCTTCTGCTGTGCCCTTGATGCCCTCTGTGTCCTGTCTCTTGCCTCCTGCCCGCCTCTCTCACTTGGAGGGGACAGTGGAGCAGCAGCCTCAGGGCAGCGCTGACTCACAGCCAACCTCTCGGCCAGCACCGGGTAAAGGGCCCTTCCTGGGTCTGCTCCCTGGCTTGCCCCCAGCTGCCTCAAGTGCTCGCCTTGGAAGGCAAGGACCTGGGGAGGCAAATGCTTGGGCCTTGGAAGTAGGCTCACCCCACCCTCCCTCTGAAGATCTTATGAGAAACTTCTTCAGCTTCTCATCTGCACTAAGGTCCTGGCGCCTTCTAAACCCTTTTATCTATTGGAGAAGAAGTATTTTTTTATGAGTCTCTGCTAATTCCTTGCAAAACTAAAGCATACAGTAGTTGGAAATAGGAGGCAACTTGAGGTAAGAAAATTGAAAGGGGAGCCAGAAGCCACGATCCTTCTACACTTGGATTCTAGGCTGTAGGCTTGATACCCACAGGGCCTGGCACGTAGCAGGCCCCCAGGAAAAGTTTATTGAATTAATTTAGGTGCCAAAGACCTGGATTCAAGTCCTTGCTCTGAAGCTCCCCAGAGTGTGATCGTGGGCAAGTCACTTCATCTCCCTGAGCCCCAGTGCCCTCCTCTGGGAAAGGAGATGACACCAGTGCCAGCCTTGCCTGCCTCCCGGGCCGTTGTAAGGGCCAGAGGAGCTCATGGGCTGTAAACTCGCAAGCTCCGGAAGCCCCAGTCACATTGCTAGCCTGTGCCTGGCTCCTGGCTGGCTCCTGGCGGATGTTTACTGGACTGGTTGCTGAAAGTGTGGACTGCATTGCAACCCCAAGCTTGACATGTACGACTTGTGGAAATGTAAGGACTTTCTCATTGACCGTGGTTTTCAGGGACTTGATTGAAGGCAGAGTGCCTGGCAAACAGCAGGGAGCCCTCACCACGGAAGTGGGAACGGGAGCTAAGTCGTGATGGTGGCCATTGCTGTGCCAGGCTGGAGAAATTTTGTTTTTCTTTATAATATACAAGTGCTGGATAAATAAAACTGTTTTAAAATAATACACCAAGGCTATCCCTAGGTCCCCATGGAAGCTGAGGTATTTTGAGTCCAGGGAGGGTTTCAGCGCCCTGAGGACAGTCTTGCTCATCCCCAGTCCCCCCATTCACTCAGGTTTCCAGGGCCCCCAAAGCCCTCGCCTCTCCTCCGGCCCACCCTAGAGGGTGGGTGGTGGCGGGTGCCATCAGCAGCCCTCCTGTGTCCCCTGGCAACCCACCCCTCCAGGACAAGTGAAACAGCACCTTACCAAGGGCACCTGCAACTCTTGGCCTGCTCCAGGAGCTTGCGGCTGTCCTGCGTCAGTGACAGGTGAGCGGTGGAGGATAAATACCGCAGCGTCCTTTCCCTGCAGGTGAGACTCCTGCAAGGTGTGTTGGACCCTTCTCCCAGAGCTCCCCGTTGCCCACGCAGAAACCTGCTCCATCACGCACCGTGTACTCTCTCCCTTCCCTGTCTCACCTCCCCACGCCCCATCAGTGTGTCCTAGGGTCTCCTCCCAGGCACACACATTCTTCCCCTCGTCTGAGGCAGGCACTATTCTAAGGGGCCCACTCGTGGTGGCAGGTGAGGCAGGCATTGGCACCTGGCTGGGCACACGCCCTGGGCCTAAACCCTGTGCTTCTCCCCCTGCCATGGCTGATTTCCAGTGTAGGTGAGGATGAATACTATAGAATTGGCTTTTTTTTCCCCTTAAGAGAAAAAAAGAATCCATGTTACCGCTGAGGTCTAAACATGGCTCAGAATTTGCAGCAGGGAAGGAAGTTGAGCGAAGCCATGATTAGAGCCTTGTTTGTGCTGTTCTTAGAGAAAACTCAGCATCTGCGGCTCTAACTCACCATTGCTGCCTTCATTAGGCCTATTTGTGAGGATCTCGGGAAGGATAATGCGCTGAATCTCGCACTGCTCCTGCGCGACACAAAGGACTCGGCTTCGGGGTGTTATATTTTGGCACCTGACTTGCAGGGAAGGGGTCTTCCTTCCCTCTAATGGCATAATTGTCATTCAGAACGTACCTAGTGAAATGGAGGCTTGTCCTTCCCAGTCGCAGACATTAATTACCGTTTGATCCTCAGGGCGGCGGATACGGCTCTATTCAGCACGCACTTCCTGAGCATCTGCCAGGGCTCACCGCATCCTCTGGGGGAGCCAAGTTGAATGAGATACAGTCCCTGCCCCCCAGGGGCCTCGTAATCTCTGGCCGGATGCCAGTGCTTATGAAAGCAGGAAGATAATTTCCCAGAACCTTCTAGAAAACTTTCAGAGCTAGTGTGAACCTAGTTTGAGACTCTCGAGGCTGATTTTTAATGTCCTTCCTCTTCTGTCAAGGCTGCACTGCCGTTTCCTTCTCCAAGCCGGGGTCTGGAAAGGCCGTCTCGCCAGACTCACTCAGCTTGGTGTGAGTGTGAGTGCAGATGTGGTCAGTGGCCCTGCAGGAGGACACACGTGACCGTGGACACGGTGGGGCTGGTGGGCGCCGGTGCCCAGCCTTGACGGCCCCGAGCCCTCACGGCCAGGGCTTGGCTTTCAGAGAGCTGAGGAAGGCGGGGTAGAAGACAGAATTATTTAGCAGACATTGTGTTCCCTTGAGCCACAGACTCTCCATGTTGAAGGGAGTCCTGACTCTCCTATACACGGCATTACCTCTGCTTGAATGCCTCCAGTGACGGGGAACTCATTTCCTCTCCCATGGAAAGTATACAGGCTTGAGGCAGATATTCCTGATCACTGCTGGCCAGGCAATGGAGCTTCATCTCTCTGAGCCTTCCTTTCAGAATTTATTTAAATACAATAAAATAAAAGGTGATCGTGTTCCTTGCGTGCAGAGTGACAGTGAGAATTCGATGTTGCGAGGCTATGCTGTTCCTGGCTCGCTGGTGGCACAGAAAAGGGCCGTGGCAACTGTTGACTTTCTTCTCCTCTCCTGGGCACTCTAAGCAATGACCCCAGATCTACCCTTCTCCAGAATTGCTTGAGAAAAGCGCAATCTCCCTTCCTTAGGACGCACTTCACGCTCCTCATTTCACGGGGCTGTCAGTGTCATTGATCCACAAAAGCCCCTCCTGTTTGTTTATTCCTTATTTCCCTGACTAATTCCCAAGCCCCACTCCCACCTCTCCAGGAAAGGCAAACATCCTAAGTGTTTAATACATGCATGTGTTTGTATGTGTTCTTGCAGAATGTGTGTTGCTATTTCATATGTATATATTTTGAGTTTACTTTAGTGCAACTGGATTCTGTATCTTTTCTGTTTTGTTTTGCTTCTTCCCACTCAGCACTTGGTTTTGTGTTTTTGTTTTTGTTTTTTTGAGACAGAGTCTCACTCTGTTGCCCGGGCTAGAGTGCCATGGCGTCACCTGGCTCACAGCAACCTCAAACTCCTGGGCTCAAGCGATCCTACTGCCTCAGCCTCCCGAGTAGCTGGAACTACAGGCATGTACCACCATGCCCGGCTAATTTATCTATATATATTTTTAGCTGTCCATAGAATTTCTCTCTATTTCTAGTAGAGATGGGGTCTCGCTCTTGCTCAGGCTGGTCTGGAACTCCTGAGCTTAAACAATCCGCCCGCCTCGGCCTCCCAGAGTGCTAGGATTACAGGCATGAGCCACCACGCCCGGCCAGCACTTGGTTTTGAAAGAAGCCTCCATGTTCTGGGTGGGCATCTAGGCCATGGCTTCTCCCTGCTCCCTCCCTGGGGCGTGCCCCCCACTTCACCCATCCCGCCCCCCAGCGACAGACTCCCAGAACACCTTCACCTCCCCCACAACAAGTAATAAATATCCTCATACATGTCCCTTTATGGACTCAACTGGGAATTTCTGTGGGACAAATGTCCAGGAACAGAATTGTTGGGTCAGAAGGTGTGTGCACACTAAGTATGCCAAAAACCTGCCCGGTTGCTCTTGGGAACGGCCACGCCCATGGCCACCCTCTCCTCACAGGAGGGTGCCTGTGTCCCTGCCTCCCACCCATATTTGGTGTTTCTCAGATCTCTCATTTTTTTTGACAGTCTAAAGATACAAAGTAATATCACATTGTGGCTTTAAATATCATTTCTCTGATGAGTTTGGGCATTTCTTCCTGTGCTTTTTAGCCATTTGTTAGTTGTCTATTGTAATCCTTTGACCATTTTTATTTTGAGGTTACTGTTTTTTTCTTATTGGCATGCAAGGGTTCCTTATATAATGCAGATATCAATCCCTTATTGGCTTTAGGCTTTGCAAATATCTTCTATTCTGTTGCTTGTCTATACACGTTGAGTCCTTGTTGAACAGAAGCTCTTAATTTTGATGTGGATAAATTTGTTGTTGTTATTGTTGGTCCTATGGTTTGCTCTTTTAAAGTTTCTGAACCATCGTTTCCTGGCACTCCTAGGAAGTGACACCCTGTGTGCCAGGTCCTGGCTGGGCACTGGGGGTGCTGAGAAGGGTAAGAGGCAGCCCCTGACCTTGGGGCGCCCCCAGTCTAATGAGGAGCAGACACAAGACCTCAGCAGGGTGTGACTGGTGCTTAGGGACGGCACGGGAAGTCGTGGGCATTCAGAGGAGGGCGCTGGCGGAATCCCTGGGAAGGAGGGAGGGCTAAGGTGAATTCTGAAGAATCTATGGAGTTAGCCAAGAAGAGGAGAAAAAATTGGTCCAAGTGTGGACAGCCTGCTGTGTGTGACCTGCGTGCCCTCGAGGACCTAGCGCTCACTCCTGGGCCAGTTTGCCTAAATCAATGGACAAATCTGCCCTGCAGGGTTATTTATATCCCAGAGCATTTGGCCAATGTCCACCTCACTTTGGCCCGTTAAAAGTCTCCAAAGAAAGGCCAATGAACCCAGCTCATTTAAAATGTGGCAATGGCATATTGTTTGTGACAATAGAGAAGAGTGTGTATGCAAAGGTCCATGCCAAAGGGAGTACAAAGTCCATCTCCGTTCTGTGCTGCTAAGAGCTGCTGCTGGGAGGAGGGGTGACCAGAGCCTGTCCGAGGCGATGACTAGATCAGGTAGGTGGCAGTGAAAAACCTCTTCCTGAGGAATGGCTGTTCATCCTGGAGAAGAGCAGAGTGAGGCCCACGGTCAATGACGTGGGACCCCAGGGCACAGCCAGGACCATGAGGAGGTCGCAAGGAGAGGTTTCAGCTTGGAATGACGAGGACCCTTCCCAGCAATTGCAGAATCGTTTACCAGGAGTTGGGGGTTGCAGAGAGCTCCCATGCAACCCAGTCGTTTAGCAAGTCCCAGGCAGGGCATGGGACTTCCCCGGAGCTGTTCCTGGAGGTGACAGCAAAGCCAACATTAGCTCCAGGACTCCTGTCTCCCAGCTCAGAGCTCGTTCCTATGCCTGAGTTTGGGATTTTGCCAGGGGGTCCTAGAATTGAGTAAGTTTATACAATCTTTTGAGTTTCGTTGAGCCAAGCTCGTCTTTTGTTTTACACCCCAGAGTTACACATTAAGTCTCAGTATGTGTGTTTTTAACAACAGTTAAACTCTAAAAGACACATATACTTCCCTCAATTTGGAGCCAGAGCCAAGTGAGAAGAATAGACATTTAGGTATATGCTGAGTAGAGCCCGTGTCGCAGGGAGCTGGGGACCCAGCACCTTGTCCTCCTGCCTTGGGGGATTTGGTCCAGGAAAGAGGCAGACTCAGTCCAGGACTGAAGACCCTGCCCAGCTGTCTCATGGATGCCCCTAGGCCCGTGGCCAGTGAATATTTTCAGACTGTACTTTCTTTTCAGCAGCCCAATTTTTACCAATAGGACCTATTTTCTTTACATACCATCCAAATTCAAAATTTGAAATAAAGAACACACCTTTTAAAAAGAACACTTTTTTTTGGCATCGCAAGAATGAACCAATATTAATCTGCAGGAAAAGGGGTTCTTTGTTTCATGGTAGTTTTAGCCTCTGAGAACCAGAAAAGTTCGGTGCTAAAGGGCTCTCATTCCAATCAAGTGGTTCTCAACCCTGGCTATTAGGGTCAGCTTACGGAAGTTTAAAAAATATTACTGCCCACCATCCACCCTTCAGCCCCCAGGGTTCTAATATAATGGGTTTGTTCGGAACCCTGGCATCTGTATTTTCTAGAAGCCCCTAGGTGACTCTAATGCCTGGCCAGGGCTGAGAACCACTGGAACCCCTGCAGGATAACTTGCAGATGGAGAAACTGAGGCCCAGAGAAAGGGAAAGGTCACCCAGCAAGTCAGTGGCAATCTGCAGCAGCGTCTGTGGGGAGGGGGCCAGCCAGTGACAGACACAATGCCATGACCCCTCTCCCTCTGCTCGAAACCCTCTGGTCCATAGTCCCGGGTCTGCAAGGCCCAGTCTGTATCCAAATAAGTGGTCGACCTTGTTTGCACAATGGCGTTAACAAGGAGCCCAAGAGCTAACGGTTGAGAATGGTGGGTGCCTATCATGGAAGAACAGGGGGCACGATCCTGCCCTCTGCAGACCCGGGAGGGGCCCTGGGCAGCATGCAGGGGGCGAGACCCTATACTACCTGGGACAAAAGAAGCAAGGCTTCTGGTTCCACTCAGGAACAGATGAGCCAGCAAGAATCAAGAGACCTGGACACACATAGGGCAGACCTTCGACACCAGGAGCTGTCACCCAGTGCCCTGAGCCCACAGCAACTAGGACACGCAAAGAGGAGGAGCAGTAGTCAGGGAAGCCTTCCTGGAAGAGGCAGGTAGGGCCTGGGCATGTGGATTTGGTAGAGGAAGGGGAAAACCACCCCCTGGAGGCACCATTGTGGGGAACAGAAGGCAGGAAGAAAACATAGTGTGCTTGGGGACCTAGCAGATAGCTCACAGTTACCTTTTTTTTGAGACAGAGTCTCACTCTATTGCCTGGGCTAGAGTGCCGTGGCATCAGCCTAGCTCACAGCAACCTCAAACTCCTGGGCTCAAGCAATCCTGCCTCAGCCTCCTGAGTAGCTGGAACTACAGGTGCACGCCACCACAGCCAGCTAATTTTTTCTATTTTAGTTGCCCAGCTAATTTTTTTTCTATTTTTTTTAGTAGAGACAGGGTCTCGCTCTTGCTCAGGCTGGTCTCGAACTACTGACCTCAAGTGATCCTCCTGCGTCAGCCTCCCAGAGGGCTAGAATTACAGGCATGAGCCACTGTGCCCAGCCTCACAGTTACTTTTATCAGGAATAAAATAACTATAATTTATTAAACACTTACTATGAGTTAAGCCCCAGACTAGAAACTTTGCATATAGTCTCTTTAACCCTCATTGCAACTCTGAAAGTTCCTGGTATACAGTTACAGTTACCCAAGATCAGAGATTATGATTTTTTAAAATGATTTTTTATCTTTAGTCCTTAGCATGGAGCCTGGAGCATAACAGGTGTCCCATAATGTTTGGTGAATGAATGAATGAATGAAGTGATTAAACTAGGGGATTTGGTATAAACATCTCTTCAGCGTTCCAAGTGCCCAAGGCCACCTAGGTCAAGGATTGGGGATAACTTTAACTTGCCACCACCTGCAGTGTGTGGCTTTTGAGGGATTCTTTATCATGAAATGCCTCAGGCTGGGCCTGGCATGCAGTAGGCACTCAATAAATGTGGGCTGAATGACCAACAGCCCTGCCCAGTCTGAAAGTAAAACTGTGCTGCATTCAGAACTAGGGGACCCAAGTTCAGACGCCCGCTCCGTCGCTGCCCGGCCTGTGGCTCTGAGCGGTGACTTTAGCCCAGTCGAGGCTCCTCCCTCCTCCTTAGACGGGTGAATTATGCCCAACTCATGGTTTGCATGAGCATTAAACTCAGGAACTTGTGAAGCGCCTGGGAGCCTCCAAGTGCTGCCCCTAGGGAGAGATTATGGTGATTATGGTCGCGGTGGGAAGCTGAGCATTATCTCAGTGCCATGGGACTGTGCCCACAGCGGGGCGTGTGAGCCGGAGGGGCGGGCTGTGTGGCCGGGGCGCGGGAGGGTGCCGGCCGCCCTGCTCCCAGCCCCTGATGATTAATTCCAATCAGCCTGCATATTTCATGCACTGCCGCCCCACGCCAAATAAATAAATCAGGGCCGCCTCCTCTGAGCGGCGGGAGCTGATTGGGGCATCTGTGGGGCTGAGGACTTCAAAAGGCCAGAGCAGGGATGCTGGAGCCCCCAGCAGAGTCTGCTAATGTGACATTTAGGAGCCAGGTGACCCAGGCAAGTGGCAGCTGCCTACACAGTGTGATGCCCCCCAAATGGCAGGGACCCTTGCGGGAGAAGGAAGTGACTTTTACAGTCCCTGTTTCCCCCACACTCGGTCAAAGTAACATAGGTGGAAATGTGTTCTGAAGGATTCCCTGTTCCGTCTCCTGAATGCTCATAAGGGTCCCCCAGTGCACCTGCGTTTCTGCGAAGGTCCCACAGAGCCAGGGCCCCACGAGGCAGCTCCCCTGGGTGCCGCTTGCAATTCCTTTCTAACCTCTTGGCATTTTGCTGGGGATCTGCCTGCACCTCTTGGGAGCCTTTCACTGGGGACAGTGGACCCTCCTCTCTGCAGTTCCCCATTCAGGAGGCACGGGTGCCCCGTGGAGTGGGCACCTCGGCACGGAACTGTCACCTCTCAGGGATCTCATCAAGGTAGCCCCATGCTGGGGAAGAGCATGGGCAGCAGAAAAAATCCGGGTTTGAATCCAGGCTCTGCTTTTCCTACCAGTGGGGCCCTGGGCACAGCCACAACCTCTCCGAGCCTCCGTTTCCTCGTCTTTAAGGTGGGACTGAGACCACCTACCGACTCCACACACTGTTAGAGCTAAACCAGAAAATGTCTGTAAAACAGCACAGATCCAGACTCACTACAGGGGCTCAGTAAATGCCATCGGCCCCTCCCCACCTGCTCCCCAACCTTGTCAAAACCTGCTCTGCTCTTGAGGGGGAGGAGAGGGGCTCCACTCTCTGCTCTCATACTCCCCACCCCTTGCTCCCTGCCTCTAACCCCTACCTTTCCCTGAATCTGCTTCATCTGCGGTCACCAGTATCCCCCCAGATGCCAAACCCACTGACCCCCGGCTCAAGGAGCTCGTGTCCATCTCTCCCTGGCATGTGGCATTGCTGGCTAGCTCCACTGTGAGAGTTGCCGTTCCGTGGCTTCTGAGATGCCCACTGTCTCCCAGCACCCTGCTCCTGGCGTTCTGTCCACCCCCTGGAGCCTGTGCTGGGTCCTCTCCTCTCTCACGTGGCTCTTTCCCTGGGGGTCTCATCCCTGCCCCCTGCTCCAACTCTCAGCTTCCCTGCGATGGCACCAAGCCTCTCCCCCAGCCTGCACCTGTCCCCTCGGTCCAGACTCAAGGGCGTCTCCACCTTGATGGTCCACAGGCTCCTCAGACGCAGCACATCCAAGCCAGAACTCGTCATCTTCCCCTCCATATCTGACTCCCTCCCCGGTCCTCCCCCAGGGAAAGGTGCCTGAGCCCCCGTCATCCCCACCGGAATCTCAGGTGACTCGCTTGCCGCCCTGGTCTTCATCTCCCATTTGATCACCCAGTTGTCTTGGATTTACCTGGAAAAAAGAAACCTTTCTCAAATCTGACCCCCCTCTCCACTCCACCTACCACCACCCTGGGCCAGTCCTCATTGTTTTTATCCCTGACAATGACCGAAACAATGAACTAAGCCTACCAAGAATAGTCAGGAGGATGAAGGCAAATTCAAATGCACACTTGAGTCTGAAAACACACTGAACAAGTGCATATGAGGGAGCCAAGGGCAGTGGGAAACTGCTTGGTGTGACGCAGCAGAGCAACGTGGCTTCTGAAAGATGCTAATCCCACCTAAGGATGCATTAATAGGAATATAATGTCCAGAATGAGGGAGGGGATAGTCTGCTCTACTTGCTGCTTACCAAATCATACCTGAAGTGCATCGATCAGTCTTTCAGTCTACAGTCTCTCAGAAATACAGTGACACTGTGGGATGTGGCTCAAGGAGGGGCCTGGGTGGGGTGGAACATAGAAATGATGTTCTGAAAGGAGGGGTTGGGGGTTGGTGCTGGAGGATGATCTGTCTTTGTCTTTGAGTGTCTGGGGTTGCCTTGGGGGTAGAGGGAGCAGAAGTGGTCCATGCAGTCCTAGAGGGCAAAGCCAGATGAGCAGGTGAAAGTTACAAGGGCCAGTTCAGCTCAGTGACCAGGAAGAACTTGGTAAGAGGCAGAGTCCAGCTACAGGGGGAGGGGCTCCCACCCTTGAGGTGTGCAGCAAAGACAGACAACCAGTTCACGAGACAGCGTGAGAGGATGTTCCAGCACAGATCAGGCTGGGGGTTTGGGGATTCCAACTGGAAGGGGCATTGGAGGAAAAAAAAAAAGGCCTGCAAGAATATTTCCAGGGCCTGTGGGGGAGAAGGGCTGGGACAGGAGCTCCTAGACACACGCCAGGACCCTGATCTAACTTGCCACTGCCTCTTGCTGCCCACAGACAGCAGGGAGGTGAAGGTGGGCGAGTACAATGCCGTGGCCGACACGCTGGAGATGATCAACGACACCATCAGGTTCCAAGGTAAGGCAGGGGGGCTTCTCAGAGGAGGGGACCTGCTCAGTCGCTCCAAGCCTGGACGTTGTCTGAGTGTGGGGGACAAGCTCAGAGTCCCTGGCTTCATGGGGTCGAAGGGACGTCCTCAACACAAACACTCGCTCACTGCATATGGAGCCCCAGTCACTTTACATGGGTGGCAGCTCTGGAGGGGTCACTGGAATTTGCATGAAGTGCTCGCCAAGGTGTCTAAACCATTTGATGGCCAGGAGTAATTCTTTTCAAATGCGTCCCAGCTAAACTGAACTCTGCATCCTCCTCTGGAAAAGGGTTGGGTTGGGTTGGTCTTCTGTTCAGCTCTCAGCCTCCCTCACCCGGACCCCTGCACCAGCCCACGTGGGTCTTCTCAGAATTAGTCTTCACCTCGTCAAGCGCATTCTGCCCTCAGCAGCCAAAGTGCCTTTGCTGTCCTGCCAGGCCTAAGATGGCCCACCGTGCCCAGAGCCTTGCACGGTCCCCCTGTGGCCCCAAGGCCTCCAGCAAGGGACCCCTCCCCAACTCTCTGTCTCCTCTCTCAAATCTCCCCAACCAGACTGCTTCCGGTTCCTCCCATGTGCTGAGACACCACCCGGCCTTTGCTAGTGCAGCTCCCTCTGCCCATGATGCCCTTTCCTGCCGTCTTGTGGTCAACAGCCAGCTACTCTACTCACTTTCCAAGACTCCCACATCATCTCCTTTCCGTGGCCTTTGCTGACTCCACCCGGCTGCACTGCCCTCTGCTCCCTGCCCCGTGCTCAGGCCTACCTGTGCCCAAGGTGACCACGGCCCCTGCACCCCACTGTCACTGGGGCAGTTTGCACAGTGCTCAGAGCACAAGCTTCAGAGTTAGGCAGATCTGGGTTCAAATCCTGCCAGCTTTGCCATTTAACACCACTGAACTATCACCCCCTCTGTCAAATGGGAATGATCTTATCTACCCAGGAGGCTGTTGGATGGATCAAGTGAGAAAATCTCTGTCAAGTGCTCAGCCTGTGGCAAGCACTCGATAAGTGAGATTGCCTATTATGGCTTTTTCCCTTTTTTTTTTTTTTTCCTTTTTTGCCTATTATGGCCTTTTTTCCTATGGCTGGTGTGTACGTTCCTTGAGGAAAGGGACGAGTCTTTTTCATCTTTGTGTCAGTGGTGCACAGCCCTGGGCCTGACCGGTGGAAGGTGATTAGTAATGATGAAGAATCATCATTCATGATGGTGAATAATGAATGAATGGGCTGGATGAAAAGCAAGAAGGAAAACTCTGGACTGCTGCTGTTTCTAACACTCTGATAAACCGTTAGAATTTGACTTCCATAACATCTTAGTGAAGAGGCACCTTGTGGAGGCGCCAAAGGAGATGATGTGGGAGCCGAGTCGTGGAAAGTGAGTGAGCAGTTGGCTGTTGACCAGGAGGACAAGCGGGAAAGGGTATCATGCATGGGCAGAGGCGCTAGGGTCCCACTCTGTCACCCAGGCTAAAATGCAGTGGCATCATTACAGCTTGCTGCAACCTCAAGCTCCTGGACTCAAGTGATCCTCCTGCCTCAGCCTCCCAAAGTGCCGGGATTACAGGAGTGAGCCACTATGCCCAGCCGAAAAGATGTCAGTTTTCTGAAGTTATTTCTATATCATGGTCCCCATACCTACTAGTGGCCATATCACCTTGATTCAGACCTCACCCTCCTTCCTCAGTGCCCAGAGAGGGGCTTGTTTCCAGCCAAGACCTCATGGGCACCCCGCCCCGGGACTGCTCTTGCATTTGGGAGCCTGAAGGAGGAACCTGAGCCAGCCTCGTGCAGTCCAGAGTTTGGGGGAAGCATGGGGAGTGAGGAAAAAGTTTCCAGACGTTGGGCTTTCACTTCTGGAAGCAAGAAATGATGTGACCTGTGTCCCCTTGTGTCTGCTTTAGCCCTGACTGTCGGCCCTTGCCGTCACATTTGTAAGTGTCACTTTGCCTGGAACTGCTTAAGGCTTTACGTGAACCACGCCAGCAGGTTCCTAGCTGCTTTTGAACCTGGCAGCTTCCCTAGATTTCTCAGATGGATCAAACTCCTTTTATCCACTGAATGTTTCTAAACACATTTGAACTTGCTAGCAAAGTGTTTTAAACCCAGATGTTTGGGGGGGTTCTCCCTCCCTGCTGCCACATCTGCCCGCCCCCTGCTGTCTCTTGCCCCCTGGAGAGAAAGCCCAAAAGTTTCACAATGTCCCAGCGGAAACCTGACCTGAAATTGCCGCTAAGAAAGAAGGGATCTTCAAGAAGCTGGGGGGACCCTGCGTCTCGCATCCCAAACCAGCCGGGACACGTTTGCCACCACATAGAAAGATGTGTTTGCTCTGAAACCCCCAGGGATCCCCCACATTCCTAGTGCCCTTGAAGAAGGAGTAGGGCACCTCTGCAGTCACGTGGAGAAATGGAATCCTACAGTTTCAGTCCAGGTCTGGCACAGCAGCGGAAAGGTAGCTTCTGCCTCCCACAGTTAGTGACTCTTATGGAAATGAAAAGCCAGAGAGAGGCTTTATAATGACCTTGAAGCAGAAATTCCACAGCCAGAGCACATATGTGTCACTGTGGAACTGACAGGCAAGGTGTCCGCCCTGTTGAAGAGTGATCACTTATCATGTCTGTGTAGGAGCAGAGTCCTCGAGGTCAAAGCCAAGTTTTTCACCCCCCCATGGCACCCAATGGAACCTACTCACATCACCCAACCCTGTACCTTCCAAGCCATTGTTACCTTTGGGGATAAATGGTGATGGTTTTTCACTAGTGTAATTAGACCAAATCAAATTCTAGTCTTCTAACAGCTATTAAATGCATCACAAATCCCTTATTGATTCTATTTAGAGAAAGAAATAAGTCCTGGCTCAGCCTCCCTGTTGGACAGACTGGCCAACTGCCGGATCTGGCTCACCCAGTGAATAATGTGCCTTGCACAGAGCTTGTGTGCAGGGGCCTGGCTGGGTGTCAGGGAAACCGAGGCAGAGATGTTCTTGGGGAACGACTGTGTGCTAGGCTCTGCTGATGTCTTCTTCTTGACCTCCTAGGATCTGAACCCCCAAAAGACAAGACGATTATCCTGGAGCAGCTGCGGAAGATCTCCCTGCCTCTCTACAGCATCCTGTCTGCCCTCACCATCCTCGGCATGATCATGGCTAGCGCTTTCCTCTTCTTCAACATCAAGAATCGGAATCAGAAGTAAGTCCACCCAGGCCCTCCTCTGGGACGATGCTTTCTGGGTTAACAAGCATCACGTGACAGATTCGCCAGGGGCACAGAAGGTTTTAGGGCAGAGTTTCCCAAAGTGTGTTACTCAGTCCCTGGGATATTTCAGGTGCTACACAAACACACACACACATGCACACTTATGCACACGCACACTCATGCACACGCACACGCACACGGAGGTAGGACTGCTGGTTGCACAGGAGTATGGTCAAATAAAAATAGGTTTAGGGAAAGCTGAGTTAAATAAAATTGAAGGGTGTGAGTCCACAGGCCTTGTCAGAGCTTTGGGATGGGCCAGGAGGAGGAGAGGGAGAAGACAGAATTCCCCAGACACCTGTGGGAATCACTGATGGAGGAGGTCCTGGGATCCTGGGATGAGGACTGCCATTGGTACAGCACGTTACCGCCCAGGAAGGCCCTCCCTCCTCGTGTCACAGAGGAGAGCCCCAAGGCTCAGTGACGGAGCCGCTGTCCATGTGCAGCAGCGCGGCCTGTCCCCTTGTTCTTTTGCCTTGGTTTCTCTTCCCCACCACATGCCCTTAACTCGCCCCAGGAGAGAGGCTCCGCGGTGCGTTATTCTGGTCTGTCGTGGGTAGCGCAGGCCACCACTCCAGGCGGTGGTGTTTACCAGGCGCAGCTAGCTTCTCTGGTTTCCATAGCAAATCCCTGAGCCCAGCTCTCTGCCTTGTTGTGGAAGAGGCTGAGCCAGAGCTCAGAGCGTGGGCTGTCGTGGGGACAGCCTCGGCGACCACCCACGCAGCACTGCAGCCCTGCCATCGTCCCCAGAAACCACGGTGCATGACTTCACAGGCTGCCAGGAACAAGCCTGATTCCAAGGGAGACAGTTTTTTGGGGGGGGGGGTCCCACTCCCTGCTTGCAGTTGAAGAACCTGGAGGCTCTAGATGTGTGTGTGTGTTTGTGTGTGTCTTGGTTGGGTTTTTGGTAGCCACTGCTTAGGTCAAGCCTATTTGCTAAGAACAAAAAGGAGTTTTATTCTCCTATTGTTTTGTTTAATTTATCACAAATAGCACATATAGTGCCACAAAAAAATTGAAGCAACTTTTGTCTATTCCATACAAACTTTAAATGATGATCATACCTGTTAGCATTTGGCATAAGGCTTGCCTACATAGCTCTCAATGTTAGATTGCCTTCCTACGTGCCTCAAGAATTCCCCTCAGAACAGCAAGTTGCCCCAGCGTAAGACTAAATCCTTGTATTGCTTAACTACCACCTCTTGGCCTTCCTGGGCAAAATCACCATTGCTCTTTCCAAGAGGCTGGCATCCAGGTGAATTTTTTGACTGGCTTGGCTTTTAAAAAATCTGCAAAGAGACGGGAAATAAACATCGCTGGTTCCCAATTCCTCCCCCAACTTCTGTCTTCCTAAATGCTACCCATCCTGTAAGGGCCTCCTCCAGAAAACCTCTCCCCTCCCCACACGGCTGTGGTAATGAGAATGAAGACAGCTTAGCACCTCCTGGTTTATGAAAGGACCTGCAGGGACTCAGTGTGTCTCAGCTTCACATGTGCTTTAGGCAACACGGTCAGTTCTCTCATGTTACAGGTGAGGAAACTCAGCCAGGTGAAGTAACTTGCCAAGGGTGCACTTCTATAGGGTGGCAGGGACTAAGCCATCACTTATACACGACATGTTTAAAATGTGAAGGATTAATAGAACCACAGAATGCAAACGAAAATCTTTGGGGAACAATTATCCATACTTGCAATCTGCAAAAGAGCACCTAGGCCATGAGGCCCCTGGAAACCTAAGACATTCTGAACTGACGGTGCTGGGGAAGCCAGGTACCTCTGAGGCAAACTCCAGCCCACTGCTGGTTTCACGCAGCCCTGCATTGCCGGGCAGCTGGGAGCCACAGCAGGATTCCCCAGGGAAATGAGAGAGAAGCATGTAGACTTTGGGAGTGTACAAAATGCTCCCAGCCACAGCCTAGTGAAGAGAGGGTAGGGCTGGGGATGAGGACTCTGTTGTCCGCCTCTGTCACCTGGTGACTGAGAGAGGTGTTCCTACCCAAGTGGGTGGCCATCTCTGTGCACAGGACAGTGTGAGCTTTCTGAGGGCTCAGAGACAACCAAAGTGGATGCTCACTCCCTTCTGGAAACCACAGTTCCTAAGCCACCCTGGACGCTTGCCTGAAGACCTTTTTGACATGGTCATTCGAGGCAGGGAATGGCGTGGGCATCTTCCCCCACACTGCAGAAGGTTGCTGCACTTCAACATAGAATTCTCTAGATTTGACATATGTTCCCACCCCAGCTGTAAACACCTGTTAACATAATGCGTTTGTGCAAACTGAGAGAATTAATGGATGAAGAAGTTGGTATGACAAGCTGTCCCTAGAGAATTAATAGGTGAACTTGACAGAGGAGGCAGGAAAATCAACAATTAGAAATATATAGTTGTCTGGGGGCTTCAGTGAAGGCGGCCAGTCCCTAGTGGGTGGTGACGGGGGTGGAGGCACTCAGGGCGTGCGTTATTTTTTTCCATTTTTCTCTGCCCCTCTAGCCCTGGCCACAATATACACCAGTGGGCACTTGGGAAACATCTGTTGACGGAAAACTGAATTAACGGTTCTGTTAAATCTATTCTTTCTTTCTCTTGTCAGGCTGATAAAGATGTCCAGTCCATATATGAACAACCTCATTATCCTTGGAGGGATGCTCTCCTACGCGTCCATATTTCTCTTTGGCCTCGATGGATCCTTTGTCTCTGAAAAGACCTTTGAAACACTCTGCACTGTAAGTCATCCTGCATATGCCAGTGGAACATGCTAGAAAGTTTTTGTGGCGATCTCGGTCGTCAAAAACATAGATCCAAACCCAGAAATACATGCAAATGCATGAGGAGGCAGGACACGACCCACCCAGCGGTTCTGCTGCTCCAGGGGGAAGAGTGGAGTCGCTGTCGGAGCAGAAGGGGGTCAGCATTGCCTGGGAAAGGAAGGGAAACAAAGACAAGAGAGAGAAAAAATTACCAGCCAGAAAGGCCTCAGCACCCAAGGTCAGGGTCAGGGTCAGGGTCATTTAAGAAGGAGCAAATCCTCTCACCCGACCTCAAAAACCGTCCCGGAATGTGATGAGAGAGGTTTGTACGGCTGACCTGGAGTCGTGTGGGAAAAGTTATAATTGTTATTTTCTATTTAAGTGGTGTTTCTTTAACAATTTTTTCCCTTATTGTTCCCCCTAAGGAGCCTTTTTAGACATGTTTTCCTAACCATCTCCCCCAGGAAATTTTAATACCAGAAAGACACTATATATCTGCTTGTGTACTTTATATCTATGATTTATACATAAAAAGAATAATGTTTCTTCACATTTAAGAATGAACGTTTGCCCCCATGAGAATGCATATATTTAAGAAAGCCCAAAACAGTATAATTTATTTGCTACATCTTAGAACGATGATTTTGAAAGTTAACGTTTAAAAATTTTGATGCCCAAAGAAATGCCTTTTAGTTGTTTTTCTAAAGGAAGTTATGTATCTGCAATTAGCAATTATGCAGAACTCTCAGTTGAAAGTGTCATTAGCTTACTTTTTAAGAATAAGGTAACTAGTTGGGTTTTATTTCTGGAATTTGACTACTATGATCTGTCAAAGCTGGGTGGGCCATTTGGGGCTCACTAGTGTCCCAAAGGCCATAATTCGTCCAGTTCCCTGCCTGGAGGACCGGAGCTAGAGGGGATGGTCAAAAGATCGGTGTTGAATGGATTAACCCAAAAACAGCTCTTGTGTTGTTGCTGGTTTTTTTAAGTTGTTGAGGGCAGTGTAGGTCCTGTTTTGCAAAGCAGTCTCTGTTAGACTGCAGTCACAGCTCTCAGCCCTCAGGGTTGCCTACTGCTGGACCGTGATGAATTAAAAGTTGGCAGCAAGGGATATATACTAGTAAAGGCCCCCCAAAACGTGTGACAGGTCACCACCCACGCCTTGGACTTTTAGGACTTGGGAGTGTCCCTCTGCTCTGGGACAACACATGGGAATAGGGGAGGTCCTGAGACCTTCCCCTGATTCCGGCAGATGATTAGATCGGGCTACTGTTTCGCGCAGTCGAGAAATTGTTCGTGTTTCCAGTAACTTCAGGGCGAGCTGCCTAGCACAGGAGTTGTCTACATTCATGCTTCCTTTATCCTAAATGGGAATGAGGCTAGAGAAATGCATGGTAGAGTCCCCAACAACCCAGGGGGTCATGATGTCACTGGGGTGCTCAGGCATCCTCTCCTTGGGGGGACCTGAAGACAGTCAAACCCCTGGGCTCAGGGCTCATGGGGTCCACTCTTCCCACTCAGAGTTTTTAATGCTACACTCAGCACTGCCTCCCTCCTGCTCTAGTCTGCTCTTCTGGGAGTTAGGGAAGTACATTCAGGAGATGCAGGTCCCTGGCTTGAGGGTGCCTGGAGTCAGCTTCTCAACAAGCTGCTCAAAAGTCCTGGTCGGTGTGGTTTAGCAGGGTGTGTTCCCTAAAGCGTGGGATCCTCTGGCACTAGAATGATGACCGCAGCCTGTGGGAGTCTTAGGGGAAGTGTGAAGCCTGTTAAGTCTCTGGTACTCCGGCATCGGCGTGACTCGTGTGCACTGCAGTGCCTCAGCATTTCGTAGGCATACAGCTCCCTTATGGTCAGCCTTCCCGGGCAGTGGTGAGGCCTGAGCAAGGGATTGTTCCTGAGGTCCCTGATGCAGTGAAGAGGGGACGGGAGAGTGGGATTTTCCTCTTCCATCTGTTCTTCAAAGTGTTTAGACCTCCTCCCCAAGTTTGAGGAGACCATGACACTGACAATAGTGAAAATGGTACTGGAGGCTAGTTTGGCGACTTCGAACTTACACTGTGCTGAGTGGCATCCCTGACAGGTGAGGGGCCTGCCTCAGTCCCCCAGCCAAAAATCAGTGGGGCAGAACTCTGCCCTGTTTCCACCATAGCCCCCTTCTCCTGGGGGCCCCTCCGCCACTTGCTGTTGGCCCCCTGGGAATGCCTCCAGCAGGCCCAAGTTCAAGTCCTGGAGCAGAGAGACCCAAGTCAGGAGAGTCCCTCCCTCCCAGGAAGAAGCTCCTGACATCTTTCTTTATTCATGAGCCAAAGGCTGTTGAAGCACAGGTGCTTTCTCAAGTTTGACCTGAATTCTACAAACGCCGGGTGACGCAGGCTAGGGAGCAGGAAAAGGGACATCCCCCACACCCGGGTTTTTTTCTTTTAATGAAGCCTGACATTCTATTCTGGGAGTCACGCTCATTTGTGTGAGGGGAAGGTTGTCCTGGGAAGACGGTATGAATAAATCATAAAGCGCTTTACAAGTCGGCAGCAGCTCTGAACACGAGGGCTCGAGAAGATGTTAGGGCCGGCTCTCACCACCGCTGAGAATTAATTTATCTGCAGTCAGGGCTGCAAGTCCAGGCTCCGCAAGGGAGAGCCCGCATGCATGCCCGAGGGGAAAAGGCAGAGACTAACTACTCTGGGTTGAACTGGGTCAGCATAAATGTGCACTTGGGTTAGGGCTGGGATCATTTATTTATTAATTCTCAAGATCGCCCAGGAAGAGGAACTGAAAGCTCTCGAATTCAGAGCCTAAACACCAGTCCCCAGTAAGGACAATGCGGGTTGTATTCCACTTGCTATTCCAGGGGGGTGGGCACCTTAATTTCACTTGGTGCCTTGGATTCTGTTCTCTTGGGACCTAGAAGGCTGTTCCCAGTGAGCCACCACCTAGCAGGAGCAGGAAGGGGAAACAGGCTCACGGTGCAGTGAGCGCAGATCTCCAAAGGGCAGCCTGGGTTTGCCGCCCCCTCCTACGCTTATTAGCCCCTGGCTGTGGCAAGTGACTTAGCCTCTCCGAGCCTCAGTTTTGTCATCTATAAAATGAGCATAATGGTACTCGCCGTGCAAGATTGCGACGTGGGTTAAACATGACGATTCAGACCAGCCGCCTGGTACACAGGGCAAGTGCTGGGTGGGGGGCGGGCATCACAGTTTGTCACCTTGCCTCCTCGTCACAGTGCAATTCCCTGGTGTCCCACACTAGGTTCTATAGGAAATCTTAAAGGACAGGGACAAGATAGACTACAAAGCCAGCTTCAGATGTGATACAGTATAAGTCACAGTTTCTTCTGTTCTGCCACCATATAAATGCCACTTTTTTCCCTTTTAGTTTTCATCATATAAACTAAACACAGTGATAAACCGTGAACACCACCTCAGGACAAACCTGTGACGGCCATGAGATCGCGCCTCTCGCGAGGCCAGACCTCCGCTCGGAAGGGCCGTTGTAACTTGGACGGGAACGGGTGCACGTGTGAGCGTGTGCACACACAGTGCTCCTGCTGGGGGAGCAGTTATACCTAGTTCCCACCCCCCCATGCCTCTGACCCTTCCAGAATCTTCCCAGCCTGTCAGGGCCGGTTTCAGCAAGTCTTACAGACAGCTCCAACTACACTGTGCTGTCTCCCTGGACACCATGTGGGTAGTGGAATCACCATAGCAACGTGGCCCCTGTGGACACAGAGCTGCCTGTGAGATGGTGCTGGGCGCGGGCCAGAGCCCCAGTGCCGGGGGAAGGGAGTGTCCCCTTGCAGCTGACAGGCTGACCTGGCTCAGGAATCCCCTCCCCTGTCAGCCCAGAGAGGGAGCCGGGCTTTTGAGGAAGAGAAAAGGCACTTGTCTTCCCTGTGGAGTCTTAAGCAGAAACCCCCCAGCTCGAGCGTGGGGAGGGGTAGGAAGGGGCTCTGCCGAGAGGATGCGGAGGCCCCAGGTGGGCTCTCAGGAACACTCCCGGGCGTGGGCCGTCAGCAGCTTCATGCCCACTCCCCAGGCCCGTGCCCTCGCCAGTGCAGCGCCAGCAGCTGCGATCTGGCCAGGGCCAGCTCTCCGCCAGGTGCAGCCTCTCCCCCAAATCCCCACGACCGCCTGACAAGGCCAGGTTCACAGTCCCCACCGTACAGGACAGAAAACCAGAACTCTTGGCCTATGTTACGAGTCGGCAGGGCTGAAGTTTGAAACTACCTCTGTTAAACTACAAAGACGCCTGAGATGTTTCATTTTTTTCCTAAGAGTATTCTGACTTTTTCTTAGCTGGCTTATACCAGAAAAAACAGATCAACTAAACTCTTAGGGATCTGGTAAACATTTATCCCAACCAAAACTCTTGTCCATTGTCCATTCAGATTTTTAAAATTGAGGTTTAACTCATATACCATAAAACTCACCCTTCGAAGGTGTACAATTTAGTGGTTTTCGTGGACTATTTCACATCTGATGCATCTCCAGAGTATATGAGAGTGTCTGGCACAAAAGAGAAAGGTTCTGTGGTCGGACTGCTTGTGTTCAAATCCCAGCTGCACTATTTCCTAGCAGTGTGATTCTGTTTGCGTTATTCAACATTGCTGAGCCTTAGTTTACTCTTCTGTAAAATGGGGGTAATAATGGGGTTGTGAGGATCAAATGAGATCGCGTGTGTAAAGCACTCAGTGCCTGCCACATAGGAAGATCCAATAACTGGCAGTCATTAGCATTGTGAATGAATGATGGGGCTATGTTGGGTAATTGTGTTCACCTCTGGACACCACTAAGAGAGACATGGATAGAGCAGAGTAAACTGGGGTGAAGAAGAGGCTGGAAAACTGGGGTTGGTGCTAGTGGGTTTGGTGTAGGGACATCCCTGGGGACTTGTGGCCTTCTGTGGCTTTACTCTGCCAGAACTGTGTCAGGAAGAGACTCGGGGCCTGCCTGAGTCCAAGCCTCTGCCACCTTGAGTGCTGCGAGGGGCCTGGGGGCAGGCTGCGGGGGAGGTGAGGATGACGCAGAGGGACTCTGAGGATGCCCCAGCTGCGCAGTCATTGGAACCCTGCGTAAGAAGCCAGTTCAGCCCAAGGCTGCTGTGACAGGAGCGCAGAGGGACGAGCTCAGCTTTAGGTCTCCCGGCTCCCTGCACGCACTGACAATCCCAGCTCTGTATATCATAAGTGAACCCCTCAATGGATTTTCACAAACGGGACTCAGCTGTGAATCCAGGATTCGTATCAAGAAACAGAACATCACCAGCATCCCAGAAGCCCTTCCTATCCCCTTCTAGCCACCCCCTGTCCCCCTGCCTTTCCCTGCCGAAGGGGAGCCGCTGTCCCGACTCCCTCCCGACTTCCATCTTCAGGGTCATTGCTGCTCAGCAACATGGGCATGAATCAACAGGGGGTCTTGATGAAATGCACATTTTGCTCAGTGGGTCCGGGTGGGTCTGAGAACCAGCATTCCTGACTCACTCGCAGGGGACGCGGATGCCGCATGCCCAACCCCACTTAGGGTCGCAAGGATGAGATCAGCACTGATGTTTTATTCTTGTGTTTGTGTCTCAGGGACCGGGGGCGTAAGAGACATGGAAGCACCAGAGCCCAGTTCCCTGGGGACCCGCTCTGGGAGGAAAGGGGCTCGTGGGCCAGAAGACAACGGAGTGCGGCCCCACCCTCAGACCTTGGGAAGCAGGGCCGTCCCATCACGGCGGGCAGGGCTGGGCTCCGGTCCTTCAGTGTGCCTCGGCCTCCGCACGCCGCTCACAGGGGTCCGCTCAGGCTGGGCAGCGTCCGGGCAGGGATAGGGTGAGGGGGCCCCAGGCCCTGCACTGGGGAGCGTGACGCCCTCTTCCAGCTCTCTTGGAGATGCTGGGATTTTCTAACTCTAAATCAAAAAGTAAAGCTGCCTAGGAACGCCCACTCAGCCTCGCAGCAAATTCAAGTCCAGTGGGAACTAGTGAAATGCTTTCAGTTGAAAGGCCGTAAGTCTGTGATAGTTTTGTCATCTGAGGATTTCTTTTTGAGGCAGTGGAGAGGTAAAACAACATAATAATGTGGGTTCAGAGGCTGTCCCAGCATGTGATCCCGTGCTCTCGTGGCTGGCTATGGCAAAGTGCTTCGTGGTTTCAGAAGGCGGCTGGAAGGCTGGGCCAGGAGACGCCCACAGAGTTTGGTGTTGGCCTTGACTGGCAGGTCCAGACCAGCGGAGGGAGGAGGCCACAGGGACTGGCTCTAACAGGGCCTGCTTGGGCCAACTGGAGTCCTGGGCGGGGTGCAGATCTCCTCTTAACAGCAGCGGCCTCCCCAGCCCATATCATCTGTCCCTGGCCATCCGGTCCCTTGCGTTGGGAAGGCCGTCCAGAGCAGGGGGCTGAGGGGACACCAGAGACTCCCCAGCCAGGGGGCAGGAGACACCCTCCCTTCCCGCGTGGGCCACTCCAGCCCTGGCTCTACTCAGCGCTCTCATTGCCACAATTCATTCCCTCACAATGAGAACATTCCAAGGCACCTACTGTGTGCCAGGCCCTGCAGGCCACAGAGCTGGACCACGCCGATTGCTGCCCTCGAGGAGCTGGCAGTGTAGACAGAAGACACAAGTAGACAAACACCCCCCTTCACTATGCTGTATACCCTGACAGAGACAGGCCTAAGGGAGGGCCAGAAGTGGAGGGACAAATCAGGGAAGACTTAAAACGGGGGACCCCTCCAAGTATGCTCCAGGTATTCCTGGAAGTCCTAAACGACGCCTCCAACTTGCCCGCAAATTTCGTAGCCACTGTAGTCGCCATGGCATAGCCACTCAGGCCTTCCTCTCTCGCTCCAGTGCCCACCCGTCCGTATCTTCTGTTGACAGAGCCGTGTGAAGGCACACAGCAGCCCCCTCCCCAACACACATCCACCTCCCATCTGAGAATGTTGCGTTTCCAGAACCTCCAATCCTGAGGCACTTGCTGGGATCGTGGGGGAAGAAAGTCCTCTTCTCTTGCTCTGTGTTGTTCTGTGGCCTGAGCTAAGGCCACCAAGTGCAGTTGTGCACTTTGTGCACTGCACAAGAGGGTTGACATCAGGGGCAGATGGGAGCTGAATTTCAGCCTAGGATCTGCTCTCTGAGCCAAGTGCTTGGAGTTCTTCAGAGTCCAGGGCCTTGAGGAGAAGCGTCCTTCACAAAGGGCCCAGAGGGCTTACTTCCCCGAAGGTTTTCCTCCCAGAGGGGCACTTTCTCTGATCTGCCCCAAGACTCCTAAAATTGCCCATTGACTCTGACTTGGGTCCCCAAGTACTCCTGCTTGTGCCCACAGTCTCCCGTGTCCCTAGAGAGCCTTGGCTGTACTCAACTCCAGAGGGCATTTTCCAGGCAGACCTTACTTACGGAACCCTGAGCAACACAGGGACTTCTGGAGCTGTTGTTGGAGGGTGCTCTTCTGAGTGTCATCACCCCGGGGTCTGCCTGCTACCCCCTGCCCGAGGAAGACAAGACAGGCCCTGGGGACCTCAGGCCTCTCCGCTCCAGGCTACCATGCCTTCCCCCACCTCGTGCGTAATGGTGGTCTGGGGCTGGGTTTGGACAGTCTGGGGCTTCCTTTCCTCCTTCCCGCTACTGATTGCCTGGGACGAGCAGCCAGAATAAGCTAGAAGGCAGAGAACATGGGAAAGCAACTTGCCCCTGTGTCCAGCCGGCCACCAGGGCTTCCTCCTCTACCTGACTCCATGGCCCAGGGCCCACAAGTGTCTGTGGTGACAAGGAGGCCCGGAGCACAGCAGCCCCTGTCGTCTGTCAGAACGGACCTGCCAGCAGAGGTTGTATGTCCACATTGCCGCCGGTCCCCAGAAGAGCTGCGAGAGCCGTCCACGCTGCCAGTCACGCCTTCATGAAACCAACCGAGCAGGCAGCTGAGCAGAACGGTTCTGGGCATAGATTTTTCTTTCCATTTGGAGATCTGCTCTGATTTTTTCCCCCTTTTTCATAGCTGAGACTGAGATGGGCATTGCCTGCCTAACGTTCTTCACCCCCCGTGGCTAAGTATGTTTAAGGCAGTTTGCAGAAGGGGCTGAGTGCTTTATGGCTGACGGGAGAACAGGAAAGACATTAGCCTCAGAGTAAACATGCTTAAGGCTTGGAGAGGAAAAGTGAAGCAGCTGTTTATCTGGTGTTGGTGAATCAGTAGAGACTTATATTGGAGGTGACATATCAGAAAACAGAATCATTAAGCCCTTCAGAACCATCTAGTTTATTTGGCATCATAGAGTACACAGAAGGGAGGTACCTGGGATGTCATCAAATGAAATGTCCCTCAGTGTAGGAAACGACCCGGTAGCATTCTGATGGGGGGGACCTCCAAGCTTTGCTTGAACATTTGGACTGACGGGGAGCTCACTATCTAGCTGACGGCATATTTCATTTCGGTGAAAAGAGCCACCGAGGCCATGAACTTAGCCTCTTTTGCTATTGAATGATCCAGTTCCCTCTGTGGTCTTCCTTTCATGTGTTTTCTCAGGCTCAACTTGCACGTTTCTGGTAACAAAAAGTTCACTGCCTCCTAAGCTGGCCCATCCAGCCTGATCACCCCCTCTGCGCTGGGCCCCAGAGACTCAAAGGTGGGCAGAGCAGGCCGTGCCTCCCAGTAGCTCCATCCTGTGGGAGAGACAGACAGGCCCTCAGACAGACATCACCTCCATGTGACTGGCAGAGCAGAAACATGCGCGGGGGCAGAAGTCGTGAGCAAGAAACAGTCACTACTTCTCTCAAGGTCTAGGTGGGCTTCTCAGAGGAGGTGGCCCATGAATTTGGATTTCAGAGGACAAATGAGAATTTGTGAAGGAGCTAGGCCAAGGAACGACATTCTGGACGGAGGAAATGGCTCGTGCACGGCGCGGCAGCATGAGCCGGCGTGGTGTGAGGGGAACGGCTGAGCAATGTGGTGTTGCTTGAGGAGTGGCAGAGGGGGCTGCACCTGCTAAGAATTTAGAGTTTGACCTGAGGGCTCCGGGGGCAGAAACAGGTTTCAACCCCGGGACTTAAGCTGTACTGATACTTAATACTAGGATTGACCCTGGGGCCTGGCTCAGTGGGTGTGTCTCAGGATTGTACGCAGGAACTCTCCCGAGGACAGGGCAGTTGTCACTCTGTTACAGCAGAGAGCAGTGGGGTGCCGTGTCGAGGGTCTCCAAGACAACCCCCAGGTTCAGTGACACATGGGATTCACAGGGCTCAGCGCACAGTCGTACTCACAACTATGATTTATTACAGCAAAAGGACACAAAACAACATCAGCAAAAGCGAAAGGCACATGGAGCAAAGTCCAGAGGACACCAGGTGTGAGCTCCCCAGAGTCCTCTCCCGGTGGAGTCACGCAGGACGCACTTAATTGCCCCAGCAACAAACAGTGACAACACGGGTGAAATGCTGTCTAGGGAAGCGCTTCAGAGACTCCGTGGCCAGGGTTTTTACTGGGGGCTGGTCATGGCGGCACCCCCTGCCTACCACATCCCGACATTGCAGACTCTCAGAAGGAGAGCAGGTGGTCAGCAAGAACCACCGTGTTTGCACAAACAGTTCGGGCACAGGGAACCACTCTCGTTACTGAGGGAATGGTGGGAACCCTCCCGAATCCAGGTTCCCAGTTGGCAGCCAAGGGCCAACCCTGCAGTCACGCCTTTCTGAGGACACAGTCTCAGGCCCGCTACGTTAGCTCTTTTCTGCTCGGGCCTCCTCGGCTATTCTTTGCTTTAGTTTATGGCAACATACTGCAGTTTCCAGATGCCAGGTTAAATTTATATTATTGAATTTTAACTAATTCATCTAATTTATATGGTTGAGTCATAATGAATTTATCCCTAACAAAATAGACAAGTGGTCTGAAAGTGACGGCTTCCAAGAAAACATAAGTCAAAGCAAGTATTACTAATGCTAAGCACACCAGAGTGACACATGTCCTCAAAATAAAACATCTTTGTCAGCCATGCGATGAGGAAAAATAATAGTTTATCTTTGTCCATCCTTTTAAAAATGTCCATGTTCTGTATATGTTCGTATTTAAAATTGTTCTTCTGGTCAGAGAACATGACCAAAAGCACTTGGAGACCATAGGTCTGAACAGTCATGTCAACAAATTGTCTTTAAAGTATGTTGCAGGCCCCAGGAGAGTGTAGCGAGGCTGGTGAGCCACTCCCCGGGTGTGTCCTTGTCCCTTGACGGCTGGCTCCTGGGTGGAGATGAAGCTGATCAGGGCTAAGGAGACTCTGTTTGAGGAGGAGGCAGCCCGGAGCTGTGTGGGGCGGTAGAGGGAAATCTCTTCCACGCTCTGGGCCTCGATTTCTCTGTGTGTAAAGTGATTTCCTCACTCAACTGACAGCTGGAAGATCACCTCGGTTTCTGTTGTTGCTGTTTGTTTTCAGTATTATTAACTTTGCCTCTGGACTAATAATATTCCTTAAATGAACAGTGAACGAAAGAGTGAATGAACCAACAAACGAACGAATGAATGAATGAATGATGGGTCTGTAAGGTGCAGGGCAGCTCTGACAGCTGACGAACATATGATAAACGCTCTCCAGTCTGAGCTCCCAGTAAGGGGCTCCTTCCCCGCCCTTTCCTGTTTACTTTGCTTGTATCCTTTCATTAGAATACAGGTGATAATGTGGCTCCTCTGTGTCCTTTCTAAAGCACTGTGCTTCATTCTTGCCCATCTGCTTTCCCCTTGTTCTTGAAATTCAGGAAAAGAAAATAGAAGGCTAATCCCCACCTGTGCCACCTCAGCGTTCACACCTCGCAGGGGGTGAACAAGTGTCGTGTTGCTGTTGTCCTTCCTGGACTCAGGGGGTCGGCCTTGCAATCTACCCAGCCAGTTCCTATTTTTACAAATAAAATGGAAAGGGGAAAATGTTCTGCCTCTGAAAAGCTGGAGAGCCAGGCGGAGGGAAAGGCAGGGGCAGAATGAATCCGTGAAGGGAATAGGCTGGAGCGTTTCTGCAAACCTCCTAGGCTTGCTGATGGCAGCCCTGGGCTAGAAAGGGCCTGCTGGGGCCGGCACACCCGCCGTGCCCAGTGCTCTGCACACAGAGGGCCGGGCCTGCCTCTCTTTTTCTCCTGCCACATCTGCCTTCCTGCTTGTGTTCAGCTGAAGCAGGTTGAGACCTGTCAAAGGAAACTTAGCTGAAAAGAACTGAGGGAGAGCAGATGAAAAACCAAAGTGTAGAACCACAGCTCACCGGCACGTGACTTCTTTGTCCCCGTGCGCCGGGAGGACCCCAGAACTCAGTGGTGCACAGCCCAGGGCTGGGCCATGGTGTGGGGTCCAACCTGGAGGTGTGTGCATGTCCTGGGGGTCGGGGGGTGCCCAGTCCAGCAGGGTGGGGTCTGGGAGTGATGGCTGTGCAGGCGGGGAACAGGCACCGTGGAGGCCCCAAGACCTGACAGAGGGTGGCCAAGGCCGGCCCAGCCTTTGGGGATCCAGGCTGTAGGGTCCTATCAGGGCTGGCTATTCCCGTGAGCCACCAGCCCAGGGCTAGGGACCAGGGCACACCTTGAGCCAGACAGGGCTTTCTTCCTGAGTGGAGACCCAAGGTCCAAGTGTGAGCTCTGCAGCCAGGCTGGCCTCCCAGGGTCACACTGGGTAGTGATGGCCAAGTGGCCTGACCATGGCGGGAGAGGGCTGGGTGGCAGGGGGAAGGGGAAGGCCAGAGGGCTGGTCCATCACCTTCTCAGTGAGCCCTCCGCAGTCCGGGGGCCCTGCGTGCCTCGTTCCCACTGGCTGTCTCGGGGCTGTGGGACTACGGAAGGCAGGATTTGACTCTCATACTCCCCTGTGCCCAGTGCCCTGGGCCTGGCAAGCGGCTGACACAGCCAACGTCTGTTGAATGGGAATTAGACTGAAGAATGCCGGTGACACTCAGTGACATGCAGAGAAGACTGTGTGTCCCCATCATCTAGATTCCCCTGCCGGGGTGGTCTCATCCACCTACGGGGGTTAACACCTCTGTTTTCTTGTGGCTTGTAGGTCAGGACCTGGATTCTCACCGTGGGCTACACAACCGCCTTCGGGGCAATGTTTGCAAAGACCTGGAGGGTCCACGCCATCTTCAAGAATGTGAAAATGAAGAAAAAGGTAATCACTCTCCTTCTGTTTCAGGGTGTTGGTGGTGTTCACTCAGCATTTATTTAGCAAATATATGCCAGACACTGAGCTATTTGCCAGGCGTTCAAGTAAACACAATCCCCACCTCCTGCTGGGGAAATCAGACAGTTAACAAAGTGTTTACGACACACGACACACGGTGTCAGGGCTAGTTGGGGACATACAGGAGGTGCTGGGGTATGAAGCACCCAAGGAAGGCTTCATGGAGGAAGTGCCACCCATGCTGGGACTGGAGGGGGAGTGGAAGTTAGGCAGGCAAACAGGATGGGGACGCTGCGAACCTTGTCAAAGGAACAGTGTGCACAGAAGCCTGAGGATAGGAACAGGGCGGTCACAGGCTGACAGCGGCTGGGTGTGGCCACAGCACGGGGTTCACGGGGACAGGTGCAAGAAGAAGCTGAGAGGGAAGGCAGGAGCCACATGCAGGAGTCTGAACTTCAACTTGTGGGCAATGGGGAGCCCTTAAAAGAGAGGAGTGAAATGGAGCCAGGAGCTAATTTAATGATCCCATTTTCAAAGAGGCCCTTAGAGGGCAGGAGCACCCCCCTCACGGGGAGGAAAGCACCTGCCACCCGCGTGGGTGGGTGTAGCCACCGTGTCGAGTGAGCTCACTTGGGACGCAGTCACGGAGGAACTTTGTCCACCACTGTCCTCCTTAACTCTGCAACGGTGCCAGTTCTTCCCTTGCTCCGGGATAAAATTCAGGGGAAGGCTCGTGACTTTGAAGATGCTCTGGTCAGTAACTGACATGTGCAGTCCATAATAATATTCCAGACTTCAGACTGCACTCAGTGGCACAGTTTCTTCCTCCCCAGCCCAGGCCTGGGGCAGGCCAGCCACACACCTTGGGAGAGGGGCACAGGCCGGCGACCTCTCTCGTTGGCCAGCCTGAGGTCTTTCCCCATCATCGACCCAGCAGACTTGGAGTTGGGCCGGAAAGACCTTACTTGCTGGAGGGTGGCATTGGGCTTCTGGGCTTGGCAGGGGTTTAAGTGGGCCCTTTAGACTCTCATGGGGTACTTCCATGGGTCCCCCATTACTGGGAATTTCTTTCCTGCAGTGCCCTTGACACAGGTGAAATGCTCTCCCAGTTGGCCATTTGTGGCTTCTTCCTCCACCCCTGAGCCTCCCTTGGTTCCCCACCCCTGGGGTCACCCCACCTCTCCAGATCCTGGAGGCTCTTGGACAGAGCTGTGCCAGCTCTGCCTCGCCCACGGCCCCCATCTGGGGCACAGGAAGTGCCCCTGCATCCCTTGCGCCTATGGACTCGAGGACTGAAGGCTTGTCCCACGGCAGCAGCACCCCTCTTTTGTTCCATGCTCGGAGCCGCTGGCCAGTCCATCGTCCCCCTTTAGGTTTCCCAGGCAGGAGTCAAACATCAGTCCACAGGGACCCCTATGGAGCCATCCAGTGGTCTCGGTAACATTGGAGACCAAGGCCTCTCCCTTGGTTTGAGGTCAAGGAGGAAACATTCACTCCACCCCCATCTCCCATCCATTCTTCTCACCTGGGGGAGGGATCTCATAGCACGTGACACCTCTTTCCAAAACTCCTCTTTTCAATTCAGCCCACCCCCAGCCCCGACACACTTTTTAGAGCCCCGATGTGGGCACAGCCTCTTTACAGACACCCCTTCTGCAGATCCCGCACTGTGGGCTCATCCCTCTTTGGAACGTGGCGGCTGTTCCAGTTCTTCACTGGAACTTTGGTTTTGCCGCCTGGGTACCTGGCTCCTGAGGCAGGCAGCAAGCCCGTCCGAGGCAGCGGGGCCAGCAGGCAGAACAGAAGCCTGGGCTTCTGGTCCCTGCTTGGCCACTGACCTGCCGTGTGACCTTGGACAAGGCTCTTTCCTGGGTCTCTGTTTCCTCATCATTCCTTATAGAATGGGAACATAGTGACATGGTATTGTCTCCTGAGTTGTGATCCTGTGGGCTCCTGCCTGGCGCCCTGGTGGCACCTCTCATTCCTCCACCCCTCCCCCATCCCCCCACTGCCAGGGCCGCCCCCTGCGCTCTCAGATGAGGGGGTGTGTCCTGCATTCTCTGCTCCCCGCCTCACACCCAAAGCACCTCGGAAAACGGCAGGCTGCATGTAGAGGGAGGACAGAGCAGGGCTCTACCACCACTCCCTGGGCTCGCCTGGGGGCCCTGTCCTCCCCGTGGGAAGCAGCATTGCTGACACCGCCTTGCCGTGAGGCCGCCGGGTTCTCAGCCCCGGCTGCACATTACAGGCCCATGGGAGCCTTTGAAAACTACAAAAAGTAGCCCAGCTCAGGCCAGTTGAAACCAAATCTCTGGGGCCCAGAGGTGAGCATCGGTAGCTCGTAGACATTCCCAGTTCATGTTGCTATATAGCTGGAGCTGAAGGCCTCTGGTCTAGCAAGATCAGGGCCCGACCAGCAGCAGCGGCAGCCTGGGGTCTGTTAGAAATGCAAGTTCTCGGGCCCCACCCTGGCCCTGATGAGCCAGAATCCTGGGGTGCTGAAGCAAGCCAGGGTTGAGAGGCACTGGTGGAGGTGACTTCTAGGGCCCTCCTGCTCTGCCATTTATGACAACTACATCCTGGTCTGGAAGGATCTAAGTGTTGATTCCTTCGTGTTAGTATGTGATTCATCCATATTGTCATCTGCAATAAAGAACCAGCCTTTATGTTCTGCTAGTCACGTGAGTGCTGAGCAAGAACACTCCGATTGGCAACGATCGACACTTGTCAGAGGAAAACTTCAGGACTTTGTGGGTGTGATGTTGTCTCCAGAGACGGAGCTCTGCTCACTTCCCGCTGCACTGCCTGAGCCGAGGGGGAACATGCTTCCCCCTGAGGGTCTGGGCGAACGCTGAGCTCTCAGGCTTGTGGTGGACCCAGGCAGGGATCTGGGGAAGGGGCTTGTATGAGAAACAAGCCCCACCCCACCCACCCCCTTTTGTTTTAGAGACAGGGTCTTGCTCTGTTGCCCAAGCTCTAAAATGCAGTGTCATGATCATAGCTCACTGTAACCTCCCACCCCTGGGCTCAAACTATCCTCCTGCCTCAGACTCCCAAGTAGCTGGGACTACAGATGCACGCCACCATGCCCAGCTAATTTTTCTTAAGTTTTGTAGAGATGGGGTCTCACTATGTTGCTCAGGCTCATCTTGAACTCCTGGCCTCAAGTGATCCTCCTGCCTCAGCCTCCTAAAGTGCCGGGATTATAGGCATGAGCCACCATGCCAGGCCCTTTTTTTAGCTTTTTTTTTTTTTTTTTTAACTTTTTTTCTAATTTGTTTTTTAACTTTTTATATTTTATTTTTACTTTTTAAAACTATTTTTTAGATTTTTAAAACTTTTTCCTACTTTTTTTAAGGGTGAGGATGTCAGTGGGGGGTAAAATGGGGTATGCAGTTAGAGGACTAGAAGGTAGAGGAGGGGGACATCAGGGAATGGCAGTTACATCATCAGGAGTCTAGACTAGAGGAAGACGACTAGGTTGGGGAGGAGGGCGTTAGGAGCAGGGATGACATCAAGGACAATGAGGGTGACACAGGGGCAGAAAGTGGGATGAGATTGAGAAGGTGAGAAGGTTCATGGGGGGATCGCTGTCACTTCCATTCAAGTAATGTCACTGAGCTGTCCATGTAAAAATGGTTAAAACAGTATGGTGTATGTTATGTGTATTTTACCACAATAAAACAAAACAACAACAATAAAAACAACCTTGGTTGTATAAAACCCTGGAATCATGAAGAAGAGCCCAGTTTTGAACTGCAATGGCCACAACCCTTTCGAAACAATCTGGGTCCTTGATCGAGTTTTTGCTCTGCGTAAGGGACAAATTTCCCTTCTCCATCCCACCTTGTCTAATTTGGTTGATAAATGGTGCATAGCCACAGCGCCACAAACCTCCTGGAATAGCAAAAGCCTAGAGCAACCCCAAAGAGTTTCTAATACCAGAATGGTGTGTTCTTCCAGCCTTCGTCACTGTCAAAACAAAATTAGTACCAAATCTTGTACGCGAAGCCTTTGGCAGTTCGTATTGTTCATTTGTACTGGGCAACCATCACCACCATCCATCTCCGAATGTTTTCATCTTCCCGCAGTGTTTAATCACCCATTAAACACTAATTCTCCATCCCCCTTCCCTCCCCCCAGCCCTGGCCACTGTGATTCTCCTTTCTGTCTCTGTCTCTATGAATTTGACTCCTCTAGGAACCTCATATAAGTTGAATCATACAGTATTTGACCTTTTGTGAGTGACTTGTTTTATTTGGATTCTTTTAAAGAAGTTTGAGGCTAGGTGGAGTGGCTCATGCCTCTAATCCCAACTCTCTGGAAGGCCAGGGTGGGAAGACTGCTTGAGCCTAGGAGTTCAAGACCAGCCTGGGAAACATAGCAAGAAGACCCCATCTCTAAAAAAAAATAGTTTTTTTAATTAACTGAGCATGATGGCACACACCTATAGTCCTAGCTACTTGGGACACTGAGGCAGAGGACCCCTTGAGCCAGGAGTTCAAGGTTACAGTGAGTAGTGATCACGTCACTGCATTCCAGCCTGGGCGACAGAGCGAGAACCTGTCTCAAAAAAAAAAAAAAAAAAAAAAAAAGGAAGAAGAAGTTTGGACTATTTTTAGTGGGCTCCTTAATTTTTTTTTTTTTTTTACTGACACATATACTAGATTTACATAAATTTTCAGATGCAATCATATGCCTTTTTTCAATGTAGTCTTTTTATCCCTTTCTTCTTTCCTTAGCTCCTACCTCCTCCTCCCTCCACCCACAATGGCTTGCCCTCCCCAAACACACACACACAAGCTTCACCCAGTATGGCCACATTTTTCTAAAGACATTAAAAGAAAAAAAGTCTATTGAAAAAAAGTATTGACACATGGTGACTTAACACTTCCAAATTTGATATTTTTATAGCATGTTACCATTTTTTCCTAAAGACCAATCTTAAAATCTCAAATTGAGAGGCCTTGTTATGGTCTGTATTCTGCCTCTTCCTAGGACCAAATCAAAGTGTTGAGACACGAGCAGTAACTCAGAGATGAGACCTGTCCTGGGGCAGATGTTTTTTGAGGACAAGGGAAGTTGCTACACATGTCACTTGGTGCTGTGACAACAACAACAGGAGCTATAATCTGAGGACCCTCCCTCAGCTCAACTTAAGGAAATGCCAAGAGGGGACTTTTAGCAGCCTCCCCAAAACATCAGCCATCTGCGTGAGGGCAGGAGGGCAGGGCCGAACTCCAGGGCACCATCTTTGCTCCACGCCCCGGGAATGGTGTGCCCTGAAGCAATGAATTGACCCAATAGAAGACCAGTCTAAATCAGTCAAAAACCCTGAAGTGTTTTGAAGAAATAAAGAAATACACTTCCCTCTAAACTAAGGGTCAGCCAAGTTTTTTTGTAAAGAGCCAGATAGTAAATATGTGAGTTCTCGGGCTATTCTGTCTCAGCTGCAGCTACAGCAGCTCTGCTCTTACAGAATGAAAGCAGCCGCAAACATGCAAATGAATGGGCCTGGCTGTGTTCCCATAAAACTTTATTTATAAAAACAGGTGGTGGGCCAAATCTGTAGTTTGCTAATACCTGCTCTAAACAACAACAAGAAGTGACATTTAGTAATAATAGCTGGCATCTGCTGAGCAGTTACTGTAAGCCCCGCGCTGGTAATCTAGTGTGGCTTGTGCGGTTGTGGTCCCCATTTTGTAGATGAGGAAACTGGCTCAGAGGGTTTAGGGAACTTACCCAATGTCACACAACTAGTTAGTTAGCTTCAAACTCAGATCTGATTCCAGAACCAGGTGCTTAATCATTGCTGGATGCCTTTGCTCCCATCTTTAAGTGAGAAGGCAGCACTAGTGACCCCCTGGCCTCAGAGCGAGGACTGTGAGTGATGGCATCATGAGCACCGACATAAGCCAGAGAGAAGTTTAGGCAGATTTTAAGAGAAGGAAGGAGGTCAGCAAGGCTAAAGTGAGAATAGATGGCTTTGCCTAATGCAAGGGTGCTCTGGTGCGTAGAATTGTATGGTCAGGTCAATGCTGTTTTGTCATTCATTCCCTCAGTTTTCATTGTGTAAGATTATTTTAAATCACCTGTTCTTGACATTAAATTTGTATATGCATGGGTGTATTTGTTTGATTACTCACTATTAGCCTTTCCCACTAAAATGCATGTTCCATGAAGGCAGAATGTTTATGTTCTGTCCGCTGTTGCATCCCCAGTACCTAGAGCAGAACCTGACTCAGAGTAGGCACTCAATAAACATTTTTGCAATTAATAAATGAAATGTGACTCATAAGTACTTAGCCTAAATCTACAATTCAGTCACAAACACTGATCAAGTGCCAAGCTGTGAGGAAAGTGCCAAAAAGGATCTGGCCATGTGGTCTCATCTTAGGATCTTCCGGATCTTCCCACCTCAGATCCCTCTGTGTCAGGAGCAGTCCTGTGTCTAGTGGAGCTGAGGCGCAATATCACACTCTGCCCCTAGATGTCACTCTGTCTTAACATAAACACAACATCACTTATAGTCCAAACTCAAAAGTGACGGTAGCCAAACAGCTACCATTCGTTGGGCATCTTCTCTGTGCCAGACTCAATATTAGGTGCTTTACATACATCATCCCATTTTATTCTTATACCAACTCTGCAACTTAAGGATCACTGGCCCCACTTTAAAGAGAAGGAAACAGGCCTAGCAAGGTTAAGCAACTTGCCCAAGATCATATTTAATAAGAACTGGAATTAGCATGAGCTCTTCTTATTTCAAAACCTGTGTCCTTTTCTTTATACCATAGTTGAAGAATAATATTTAATACATGAGCCTCCCTGATCTCTCCCTCCCCGTGCCCCTGGCCATTTACAAATGAGAAATGCAGAATGAGAGGGGAAGTGATTTGTCCATGATCACACAGGTAGCAAAGAATGGAGGCAGGATTCTAACAGGGGTCCATTTAATTCCAAATGCTTCCAAATTCCACTGCCCCACACTACTGCAAGCTTCATATTTGAGCCTTAAGATTAGAAGGGCCTTACTTTATCTCATTTATAGGAGAGAAATTCTGGTACTCATCTTTTAAGGTCATCTGTGCCCCGTGCAGGGCATGCCTGGATTCACAGAGGAGAAGCAGCTTGTGCTCAATCTTGAAATCAGGGTAGGCGTGTGCCAGCTGAAAGGTGGGGATAGGGCCTTTGGGGGTCAGGCCCCGCTGGGCAAATGCCTGCATCTGAGCATGTCCTCCCAGTCCTAAGCTCCTTGGGCATTTCTGCCTTTTGCCCAGTTTCTCAAGGCTAGCAGGGATTTGCCTAGTTCTCCAGAGGGTGAGGCTTAAGCCGGGTTTCTGCAAAGCATCATCAGTTCTCTGGGTCCTTCTCGCAAATCTCAAAGAGAGGGCTTTGCCAGTGCCCTGCCCCCAGGTGCAGTGGTTTTGGTAGATTCGATCTCTTTGGCGATAACTCAGCAACACTCTCTCCTTGTTCTTTTCACATTCGGCAACAGAGAGGCCTCTTGAGTTTCTATTTCTCCTTTGAAAATTATTTTAATCGTTAAAAGCCCGACCTGATGGTATTTCTTAAGCTTCTGCCTTAGTTTTGTTGATTTTTCCCTGAGTCTTTTCCAAGACAACTTCATCACATTAGCTTTCATTTGGGGACCTGGGGGGATACACAGACAGGCAATAAGTGAGACACAGGTCAGCTTTGACGGGACAGTATTGTCCCCAGGCTAATCCCTATCAAATGATTTAAAGTGGGCTAAGAATCTCACAGTGTAACAAAAATATCCCAGGCTGCAAAAAGGGACAGGAGTTATGTTTCCTCTTTTCATACTCTTTCATGTTGATTCAACCTATCAAACTTGTAAGTACCTCCTGCATGCCAGGCCCCGTTAGGTGCTGAGCGTACACAAATAAATAAAACAGGTTTCCCTTCTGTCTGGGGCGCCCCAGTTTACCGAGGACAACTTAATATAGCATCTGGTTGGTGCTGAAAATGTTTGAGGGTGTGAACTCTGGAGAAAGGAGGAGCTTGGTTCAAATCTGGGCTTCGTCTCTGATTAGCTTTATTACATTGAGCAAGTTACTTAGCCCCCAGAAGCCTCAGTTTCTTCATCTGTAAAATGGGAATAATGGCAGTACCTGCTTTTATATGGGACAATGCATGCAAAACAATCAACCTAGAGACACAAAGTTCATTAAAGGTTAGCTATCCTTCTCATTCATCGTTCTTACTACTGTGGTTGTGCCTGGTAATTAAGTACGTGAACTAAGTGCTATGGGAGTAATTAGTTGTGCTGTGGGAGTTAGAGGGGACTTCATGGAGGAGGTGATAATTGATCAGGGTCTTTAAGGATTGTTAGAAGTTTGCCAAACAGAAAGAACAGGGTGTTGCAGACAAAAGAACCAGCACCTACAAAGCCCCAGAGGGTGAAAATCACAGCTCGGCCAGAGACCAGGAGTGGCCAGACTTCAACAAAGTGCACATGTATGTTTGTGGAGTGGTCGGGCCAAGCCTGGGCAAGGCCTTGAATGTCAAGCAAGGGAGCTTGGGGGGATTTATCCCGTGGATGGTGGAGAGTCGGGAAGCTCTCCCTCACACCTGCTCCCCTTCGCTCCGTCCCTCTCTGCAGATCATCAAGGACCAGAAGCTGCTTGTGATCGTGGGGGGCATGCTGCTGATTGACCTGTGCATCCTGATCTGCTGGCAGGCCGTGGACCCCCTGCGGAGGACGGTGGAGAGGTACAGCATGGAGGTAAGCCCCGGGCGCCAGCAGGACGGGGGCCTGCAGGACACGGCTCCCAGACTCGGGGACAGGGAGGCTGTGCGGCTCCGGGACTGCCCAGTCCCCCTGGGGGCACCTCGTTAGTTCCATTTCCTTCCATTTGAGACAGATATTATCTCAGGAAGGCCAAATATAAGGTGTCGGGAAAGAAGTTAATATTAATATTAATATATGCAGGATTAAGGGGAAATGTTGGGCTGTTGAAAAGTTTATTCTCATACGTTGTAAAAGCCCCCATGTATACGATCCATCACTTGAGAAATGACATTGCGTTTTTATCTCTCCTTCAAAGTAAATCCTCTAAAACGTGCTCCTAGGGAATAAACATTCTGATAGCTCCTTCTAGATACTATATGATTTTCAAAGTGATAAACAATATATTTCTTTTCATGAGTTTAAATCATATATTTGTTAAAATAAAGAACTGTACATAACAGTCCTGTTTATATATAAATTTTACTTGTCTTGCATCCAGCCTTGCCCTGAACTCACACTGGTCTTCCCGGGATGCTCCAGATTAGGGAAGATCCAGTCCCCGTGGAAGCTGTAGTTTTGTTGACTTTCTCTTTGAACAGTGAGACGTGCCGTTGTTCGGTGGAGCCAGGCTGCCCTGGAGTGTGCTGTTAGGTAGGATCTCTGTATGGTGTAGCAAATTCTACTGATAGAACGAGAATCTCCATTTCTCTCACTCCTTTCTGAGGGAAGTCTTTTAGTGAACTTTAGTGTGAATTCTTAAACTAAACTGGAAATTCCATGCATTGGGGACAAGTTTTTATCCTTCTAGACAAGAAGGTTTTCTCACAAATAAGACGCTCAGCCTCATTTATTTCGAGACAGACAGAGAGTTTACTCGGCTCAGCAAGAAGTTATACAATCAGAGCAGTGGCAGCAAATGCCATTTAGGAAAGAGATTTAAGACCCTGTGCTTCCATCTCACCCCCTTCCACGTACATCCTGGAAGGAAGCAGGACTCCAGACAGGCACAACCAGAGCTGGCAGAGAGGATGGACCTGGCGCTGGCTGTGCCCGTGGGCTGAGGGGGCAGGAACCGAGTCCACTCAAGCAGACAGACTGCTTCCCTAGTCACCATGCATCGTGCACCGTGGGCCACATAGCACCTGCCTCCCCACTCCCTCACAAGAGAACTCCCGCCCACCCCCAGAATTGAGAGATCCAGACAGGATGTCAACACTAGGAAGAGCTATCCTTGGCTAATGGGGCCCCTGAGCTAGGGAGAGCCTGGGGTAATGATGATATGGTGATAATAGCAAGCAATAATGATGATAAGAGTGGTGATGTTGATGACAGCTGGCATTGTGTGTTAGTTCATTTAATTCTCACAACAACTCCAGGAAGTAGATGCTATCATTTTACTGATGAGGAAACAGAAAGCCAGGGAGGTTGTATAACTTACCCCAGGTTACCTGGCGGGTCAGTGACAATACCATTAGCTACCCTCTCACCCATGGCCTCACCCAGCCTTTCCTGGCCCTTTGTTCATTGGCCACATATCTGGAAATGGGTAGGGAAGGGAAATGTTTTCACATTCTACAGATGAGGACTAAAATTGGAATAATGGGCAGACCGAGGGCCCAGGATAACAGGCGCGGGGAGCAGGGTGAGTCAGGCAGAGCTCGTGGGAAGGCCTGGAGCTGGACTGGGTGGACAGAGACCAGACCCAGATGGGCCGGTGCCGAGCCCAAGGGCAGACTGGGAGGCTGAATGGCTGCCACCTCCCCCCAGGTGAAGGTGGGGGCTGAGTGTGCACAAGGGGTCCCCGAGGCTCCAGCTGGGGCAGGGAGAGAGGGCAGGGGTGGAGCCAGCCTGAGTCAGCGGACTCTGGAAATGGAGAAGCCTGTCCCCGTGGGCCGTTTAAACAAGATAAACCTGTGCAGGCCAGTTTGTGTATCTGACAGTTTGCTAGTGTGGGTCTTGCCTTTCTTCTTTCTGTTCTGTAATGAGTACTGCTGCTGTCCTCGGCTCTGTGCTTGGAACCCTAACGCGTTCCAGACCTTCTAGGGCAATGGTTCCCAGACCAAGGAGCCCTGCGGCCCAGGAGTGCCTTTCTGTGCAGATGAGGAAACTGAGCCTGGAAAGGTGGAGAGCCCTGCCCAGGGCCACCCAGGTTGTCCCAGGCAAGGCCCAGATGTGCTGTCTCCGTGCTTCTCTCCGTGTGTGCTGAGATTTCTCCCTGAACCTTTTCTGGCAGGCTCTTCCTTTTCTCTTCTTATTTTAGGGTTGGCCTGTCACTCGTTGCCATGGAAGCAGAACCCTTTGATCTGTCCACCCACGGCCCTGTTTACTGTCGCTCTTCCACCAAACAGCGCTGAGCTGTCAGTTGGTTTCTTGCAAACCTGCCACTGTCAGACATGGGGCGTGGTGGTTGAGCCGTGTGCCCAGGGGCTGGGGTTCCTGAGGTCTCCTTCAAGGGACTTCTCACTAGAAAGCCTAAGTTTGGGGGAGAGGTGATCAAAGATCTTTCTGACCTGTCCCCTCCTCCCCCATACCTACCTCAGACACCCTGCTCTGGGCTCTCTGAGCACCTCAGGTTTCCATGCCTAGACCTTGCTCTGTGTCACACATGCAAGCCTTTGCGCCGACCGCACCCCCTTCTGGAATCTTCTCTGCCAAGTAAACGACTTAAGTGGAGATGTGTCCCTGTGTTCGCTGGCTCTGCCGAGGTGAGCACCTGCTCTGCCCGGCTCCCTTTCCTTCCCCGGCACCCACCAGGACGCAGCACGCTGCCCGTCCATCCCTGCTGGGCACAGCTCTGCCCGACTCCGGCTGGCCCGCCAGCCTCTCCGGGACAGGGCCACGTCTCAGCTGGGCCCCGTCTCAGCTGGGCCCTGTGTGCCCAGCCCAGCACCCACGGCGTCTTCCATGAGATGACAGCGGTGATCGTGGCAGCCATGGCCCCCGGTCTCACGGTGCCTACAGGCTAGCCAGGGAGGGGACTAAACACGCAGACACATTAGCGCTGTTACTTCAGATCCTGATACATTCTGATGGCAGTTGGAAGTAAATAAACAGGACAGGGGGCTGGAGGATAACAGGAAGTGCCCGTGGTGGAAGAGATTCTCCTGGGAGAGGGCGCTGCTGCGTATCAGAGGAATGAACATCCCTTGAAGCCCCACTGGGGCAGCCCAGCTCCACATCCATACTCATTTCTGGGTCATAAATATTTATATAGCACTTGCCATGTGCCAGGTACTGTTCTAAATGCTTTACAAGTATGAGCTCATTTAATCTGATCTGTATAGTAACCCTGCAGGGTGGGAGCTATTATTGTCCCCATTTTATAGATGAAGAAACTGAGGCACAGAGAGCTTCAGTGACTCGCCAGGTCACTCAGCCAGTGGGTGGCAGAGCCTGGATTCCAACCCAGGTGGTCTGCTTTTAGCCATGACGGGTCCTGAGTGCTGGTTTTATCGCCTCTTCCCCCTTTCAGGGGCTGCACCCAGCACCCTCGGGGCAGGCTGACCATTTGCCTGTGTCCCTGGAGCCCAACCACGGCCTCCCGGCTGCTGCCAGGACTCCGGCTGTGGCTCAGCACCCCCAGCCTCCGCACCAGCCCCAGACGGATTGCAGCCTCACTCTCACTTACTCGACAAAATTTACCAAATGTGTCGCGTGAACCAGCTATGTGTCAGGCCTTGTGCTGGACTCCAGAGAGGCAGCCGTGAAAAAGATGTGGCCCTGCCCTCAAGGGCCCTTCCGAGCAGTGGGGCAGATGGACGAGTCGGTGGCTAACACACACCCCATGTGGCACAGGGTGCTGGGGACAGTGCAGGGCGCTGTGGAGCCTGGGGAGGGGAACCCATCTGGCCTCAGGGGTCAGGGAAGGCTTCTCAGCTGAGAGCCAGGGAGGCGAGAGCAGGTGCAGGAGCTGGAGGGACGCTCAGGCAGAGGCTGTGTATTCGGAGAGCGGCAGCCTGTCCCATTAACAAGCGCTGGGAGGACATGGGGCAGTGGGACACCACACACCGTGGGGAAGCTGCTACATGGGCACAGCCACTTAGAAAGTCATTTGATGTAACGTCAGAGATGCACCCACAGCCCAGCAGTTCCACTGGGGCGCATCCCTAGAAAGTCTCACTCGGTGCCCCAGGAGACCCAAGCGTGGGTGCTCATGGCAGCACCATCCGTACAGCCAAAGACCGTGGGAATCCCAGGTGCCCCACAGGACCAGAATGGATACGCGCTTTACGGTATTTTCAAACACAGGAAGGCTGCACAGCTGTGGAAGTGAATGATCCGCAGCCAGACACAGCAGCCTGGACGCAGCTCAACAGCACGGCAACGAGCAAAAACAGCAAGTCGCACGTGAATACCCAGAATATGTTTTCACATACTTAAAGTTCAAGCACTGGAGAAACTAAACAGACTACTATTTAAGAATATATACACAGGTAGTAAAAACATAAAAAAAGAAAAAGAAGGCAATTGTTAATACAAAATTCAAGGTTGTGATTACCTCTTGGTGAGCGGGTTAGGAAGACACTATCAGGAAAGGCACACAGGGCCTGTAAGTTTCTGGCAATTATTCTTCAGATTGTACATACACATTACAGCTACTCTTCGGAAAGGATGATGTATATCATTTTTGAAATTTACTTATACTTAATAGACTTTATTTTGTAGAGTTCTGATGTACTCCCCATGCCCCACCCCCACAGCTTCCCATATTATTAATCTTGCGTTGTCTGGTACATTTGTTCAAATGGTGGACCAATATTAGTACATTATTCTTCACCAAAGTCCATAGTTTATGTGAGAGTTCACTCTTTGTATTGTACAGTTCTGCGAGCTTTGCCAAATGCATAATGTCATGTGTCCACCATTCTGTCATACAGAATGGACTCACTGTCCCAAATACCCCCTGTGCTTTACTAAGCCCTGGCAACAACTGATCCATCGTTTTTCCTTTTCCAGAATGTTGTATAGGTGGAATCATACAGTATGTAGCCTTTTTAGACTGGCTTCTCTCGTTTAGTAGTATGCATCTAAGGTTCCTCCATATATTTTCATGTCTTGATAGCTCATTTCTTTTTATCATTGAGTAATATTCTATTTCCTAGAGGTACCAGTTTGTTTATCCATTCACCCATTGAAAGGCATCTTGGTTGCTTCTGCTTCCGAGTTGTGGCAGTCACGAATAAGGCTGCTATAAGCCTTTGTGTGTAGGTTTCTGTGTGGACATAAGTCTTCAACACTTTTGGATAAATACCTAGAAGTGCAAGTGCTGATTATATGGCGAGAGTATGTTTAGTTTTGTAAGAAACTGCCACACTGTCTTCCACAGTGGCTGTACTGGTAATATTTCACATTCCCACTAGTAATAAATGAGAGCTCCTGTTGCTCCACATCCTTGTCAGCATTTGGTATTGTCAATGTTTTGGATTTGAGCCATTCTAATAGATGTATAGTAGTATCTAATTGTTTTATTTTTTTTTTTTTTTTTTTTTTTGAGACAGAGTCTCACTCTGTTGCCCAGGCTAGAGTAAGTGCCGTGGCATTAGCCTAGCTCACAGCAACCTCAAACTTCTGAGCTCAAGCGATCCTCCTGTCTCAGCCTCCTGAGTAGCTGGGACTACAGGCATGCACCACCATGCCCGGCTAATTTTTTTTTCTATATATATTTTTAGCTGTCCATATAATTTCTTTCTATTTTTAGTAGAGATGGGGTCTCGCTCTTGCTCAGGCTGGTGTCGAACTTCTGAGCTCAAACGATCCGCCCACCTCGGCCTCCCAGAGTGCTAGGATTACAGGCGTGAGCCACCGCGCCCGGCCTCTAATTGTTTTAATTTGCAATTCCCCAATGACATATGATGTTGAGCATCTTTTCATATGCTTATTTGCCATCTGTATATATATATATATATATTTTGGTGAGGTGTCTGTTCATATCTTTTGCCCACTTTTGAAATAGATTGTTTGCTTTCTTATTGTTGAGTTTTAAGAGTTCTTTGTATATTTTAGATACAGTTTCTTTATCAGATATGTGTTTTGTAAATATTTTCTCTTAGTCTGTGGCTTATCTTTTCGTTCTCTTAACATTGTCTTTTACAGAGCAGAAGTTTTAAATTGTAACATCTAGCTTATCAGTTTTTTCTTTCATGGCTCATGCTTTTGGTGTTGTATCAAAACACTCATTGCCAAACACCAGGTTACCTTGATTTTCTCCTATTATATCCTAGAAGTTTTATGGTTTTACATTTTACATTTAGGTCTATGATCCATTTTGAGTAAATTTTTGTGAAAGGTGTAAGACCTATGTCTGGACTTCTTTTTGTGCATATGGATGTCCAGTTGTCCCAGCACCATTTGCTAAAAAGACTATCTTTTCTCCATTGGGTCGCCATTGCATATCTGCATAGATCCGTTGACTATATTTGGGTGGCCCTATTTCTGGGCTCCATGTTCTGTTATATCAATCTATTTGTCTTTTGTTTCACCAATACCAGTGTCGTGATTACTATAGCTTTATGGTAAGTCTTGAAGTCAGTCCAACTTTGTCCTTCAATGTCGTGTTGGCTCTTCTGGGTCTTTTGTCTCCACGTATAAACTTCAGAGTTAGTTTGTTGATATCCACAAAGCAACTTGCTGGGATTTTGATGGGGATTACAATGAAGCTACAGATCAAGCTGGGAAGTACTGACATCTTAACAATAGCGAGTCTTCCGATCAATGGACATGGATTATCTCTCTATTTGTTTAGATCTTTCCTTGATTATCTTTCATTAGAGTTTCGTAGATTTCCTCATATAGATGTTGTACATAATTTGTTAGATTTATATCTATTTTTGTTTGGGTACTGATGTAAATGGGGTTGTGTATTTAATTTCAAATTTCAATTGCTCATATCTGGTCCAGGCATGCCTAGTCTTATCGCACTTCACTATATTGTGCTTCACAGATATGGCATTTTTTACAAATTGAAGATTTGTGGCAACTCTTCATCAAACAAGTCTATTGGTGTCATTTTTCCAAAAGTGTATGTTCGCTTTGTGTCTCTGTGTCATATTTTGGTAATTCTCATGCTATTTCAAACTATTTCATTATTATTATGTCTATTATACTGATCTGTGATCAGTGATCCTCCATGTTCCTATTGTAGTTGTTTTGGGGTGCCAGGCCCATATAAGATGGCAAACTTAATCAATAAATGTTGTGTGTGTTCTGACTGCTCCACCAACCAGCTATTCCCATCTCTCTCCCTCTCCTCAGGCCTCCCTATTCTCTGAGACATAACAATATTAAAATTAAGCCAATTAATTACCCTACAATGGCCCATTATTGTTCAAGTGAAAGGAAGAATCACATATCTCCCACTTTAAATCAAAAGCTAGAAATGATTAAATTCAGTCAGGAAGACATGTCCAAAGCCAAGATAGGCCAAAAGGTAGGCCTCTTGCACCAAACAGTTTAACCAAGTTGTAATGCAAAGGAAAAGTTCTTGAAGGAAATTAAAAGTGCTACTCCAATGACAAGAAAGAAAAACAGCCCTATTGCTGATATGAAGAAAGTTCAAGTGCTCTGGATAGAGGATCAAACCAGCCACAACATTCCCATAAGCCAAAGCCTAATCCAGAGCAAGGCCCTAACTCTCTTCAATTCTGTGAAGGCTGAGAGAGGTAAGGAAGCTGCAAAAGAAAGGTTTGAAGCTGGCAGAGGCTGGTTCATGAGGTTTAAGGAAAGAAGCCATCTCCATAATATACAAGTGCAAGGTGAAGCAGCAAGTGCTGATGTAGAAGCTGCAGCACGTTCTGCAGAAGACCTACCTAAGATCATTGATGAAGGTGGCTACACTAAACAACAGATTTTCAATGGAGACAGAACAGGCTTATGTTGGAAGAAGATGCCATCTAGGACTTTCATAAGCTTCAAAGCTTTAAAGGACAGGCAGATTCTCTTGTTAAGGGCTAATGTAGATGGTGGTTTTAAGTTAAAACCAATGCTCATTTTCCATTCTAAAAATCCTAGGGCCTTTAAGAATTATGCTAACTCTACTCTGCCTGTTCTCTATAAATGGAACAGCAAAGCCTCCATGATAGTACAGCTGTTTACAGCATGCTTTACTGAATGTTTAAGCCCACTTTGAGACCTACTACTCAAAAAAAAATTCCTTTCAAAATATAACTGCTCACTGGCAATGCACCTGGTCACCCAAGAGCTCTAGTGGAGATATACAGAGATATTAATGTTTTCTTCATGCCTACTAACACAACATCCATTCTGCAGCCCATGGATCAAGCAGTAATTTCCACTTTCAACTCTTATTATTTAAGAAATACATTTTATATGGACATAGCATCCATAGATAATGATTTCTCTGATGGATTTGGGCAAAGTAAATTGAAAACCTTCTGGAAAGGATTTCCATTCTAGATGACATTAAGAACATTGTGATCCCTGGGATAAAGTCAAAATATGAACATGAACAAGAGTTTGGAAGAAGTTGATTCCAACCTCTGGATGACTTTGAAGGGTTCAAGACTTCACTGGAAGATGTAACTGCAGATATGGTGGAAGTAGCAAGAGAACTAGAGCTAGAAGTGTAGCCTGAAGGTTTGACTGAATTGCTGCAATCACATGATAAAACTTTAACAGGACACATCAAAGGAAGCATCTGAGACAGAACCCTGGAATTCAACAGAGAAGTGACCTGGACCCTCTGAGGCATGGAAGGAGAGGGAAGCAAAGCAGGCAGCCTGGCCAGGATCAGCTCAGAGCCAGGAGGGACTCTCCATTGTTGGGAAAAGGTAAATAGGAGATCCCCAGTGGGCCACGTTCCCACCACAGGTGCCTGCAATGCTAGCCACTGAAGAGCCCCTCAACCCTCACAGGCCATGAGCCTGGAATAGGGAGTTGCCTGGAGTCCACATGACTGCGTTGTTCCAAAGAGGAAATTCACAGTGGGTCACACTCAGACCCCTGAGACCCAAGCTGCTGCAGCATGGCACCATTTTGAGATCCCAGCCCCCATCAGACTGCATTCTGCCCTGGGGCCCAAAAGTCCTGGCTTCTCCACATCCCTAAAGCCCCACCGACATCCCTGCTGTGTTTGCCCAAGGGCTGCAGAGTCATGACACCAGCTGGACGCAGCAGTATGGCCAAGCCCCCAGGACTCTAACCCATAGTGTCCTATACCCCAGAGAACATGTGGTACAGTACACCAAGGAGGCTGCCCGTGGGACAAAGGGAGCTGAAGCATGGACTCCCCAGAGCCCAAGAGCTGCCTGCCTAGGACGGCTAACAACAACCCTGCCTCCCCCCGCCCCCGACCCCAGCAGCGGGGCTGTCATACACCTGTGCAAGCCTTCAGGGAGCTTCAGCCTGCCCCGCTCACCACTGCCAGTGCCTGTGGGCATCATCCAGGGACCTGAGGACAGGTCTGTCCTGCCCACCACCACCACTGCCACCATTACCCACACAGGCTATCTAGGAGCCTGAGGATTGGCCTGTCCTGCCCACTGCCACCACCGCTAGTGCCCATGAGTGCCTTACAGAGGCCCCATGACTGACCCAACAAGCCTGCCACTGCTGCTGCCCACCCAAGAGCACCACCCAGGGACCCAGGGACTGGTCCACCACAACTACTACCACCACCAGCACCCGTGCATACTGCCTGAGGACCCAAGGACCATCCTGCCTGGGTCCTCACTGACACTACTGTGCCCACATACAGCACCCTGGGACCCAAAGACCTGAGGACAAACATACCTGGTACACTACTGCCAGCACCAGTGCCCACATACACTACTCAGGGGCCCAAGGACCAGCCTGCCTTGCATCCCCAGCCTCAGCAAAGCTTTGTCACAGCCTCCACTAACAACCACAGCCTAAGCCACTTAGACACTTACAGACACCACTGATGTTGATTACAGTAAAAAAAAGAAACCATATAGAGACTATACTACTGTGCACACTCTGAATCATAGCCAAAGCACCCTACCCAACCAACACTATAGATACATCTACCGGAAAAACTCTTTCCCCATGATAGCCAATCTGTAAAATTGGAAGAAGCAACTGTTACACCAGATGCACAGATATTAATGTAAGGACACAAGAAACATGAAAAAGTAAGGAAACATGACACCTCCAAAGGAACACAGTAATTCTACAGTAACAGATCCCAAAGAAAAGGCAATCTATGAAATGCTGCAAAAGAAATTTGAAATAATGATCTTAAGGAAACTCAATGAGATACAAGAGAACACATACAGGCAATATGAAGAAATCAGGAAATAATTTATTTTTTCAGGAAAATAATTTATGATCTGAATAGCAGTTCAGTATCTACACAGATATCATAAAAAACAAAAGAAATCCTGGAATTGAAGAATTCAATGAATTAAGTAAAAAAATACAATAGAGAGCTTCAACAATAAGCTAGATCAAGCAGAAGAAAGAATTTCTGAACTCAAAATAGTTCTTTTGAAATAACCCAGACCAAAAAAAAAAAGTCATAGTAAACCTATTTAATGAAAACTTCCCAGGTCTTATAAGAGATGAGATATGCACATCCTGTACAGATATACAGTAAGCTCAAAGCTTCTCAAATAGATTCAATCCAAAAAAAGAATGAAGAAAGCCTCTGTGATATACAGGATACTATAAAGCAAAGCAATATTCAGATTTTGGAAGTTCCAGAAGGTGAAGAGATGGAAAAAGTTTTCAGCTATCATTTCAAAGGAAAAAAATCAACAGAGTGAAGAGACAACCTGTAGAATGGGAGAAAATGTTTGCAAACTATTCATCCAACAAGAGACTAATATCCAGAATATACAAGGAACTAAAACAACTCAATAGCAAAAAATAATAATAATTTGATTAAAAAGTGGACAAAGGATCTGATTAGACATTTCTCAAAAGAAGACAGTCAGATGGCCAACAGATATATGAAAAACATTCTCAAAATCATTAATCATCAGGGAAATGCAAATCAAAGCCACAATGAAATAGTATCTCACCCCAGTTAGAACAGCTATTACCAAAAGGACAGAAAGTAAACCAAATGCTGACAAGGATGTGGAGAAAAGGGAACTCCTATACATTGCGGGTAGGAATGTAAATTAGTAAGCCATTATGGAAAATAGTGTGGATGTTTCTGAAAAAACTAAAAATAGAACTACCATGTGATCCAGCAATCCCATTACTAGGTATTTATCCAAAGAAAAAAAAGTCAGTATATCAAAGGTATACCTGCATTCCTGTGTTTATTGCACTATTCACAATAGCTAAGCTGTGGAATCAGCCTAAATGCCCATCAAAAGATTTAAAAAAGGATAAAGAAAATGTGGTGTATGTATAGATAAGGGAATACTGTTCAGCCATAAAAATGAAATCCTGTCATTCATGGCAACGTGGATGAGTCTGGAGGACATTAGGTTGAGTGAAATAAGTCAAACGCAGAAAGATAAATATGACATATTCTCACTCATATGTGGGAGCTAAAAAAATTGAGCTCATGGAGGTAGAGGGGTAGAATTATGGATATTAGAGGCTGGGAAAGTCGGGTGGAGGGAAGGGGAGAGGTTGATTAACAAGTGCAAAATTACAGCTAGGTGGGAGGAATGAGTCCTGGTGTTTGTTCTGCAGCACTGTAGCATGAATATGGTTAACTGTAATTTATTGCTTATTTTCAAAGAGCTAGAAGACAAGATTTTGAATGCTCACAATACCAAGAAATGGTAAATGTTTGAGGTGATGGATATGCTAATTACCCTGATTGGATTATTGCTCATTGTCTATCTGTATCAAAATATCACTAAGCATCCCATAAATATCTACAATTATTACATGTCAGCTAAAAATAAAAAGGGAAAAAAACTCTAACGGATGAGGAATTGCTTCTTATAGATGAGCAAAGCAATGGTTTCTTAAGATGGAATCTACTCTTGGTAAAAATGCTGTGAACAGTGTTGAGATGACAACAAAGAATTTAGAATATTCCATAAACTTAGCTGATAAAGCAGCATCAGAGTTTGAGATGATTGACTCCAATTTTGAAAGAAGTTCTGCTGTGGGTAAAATGCTATCAAATAGCATCACATGCTGCCAAGAAATATTTCATGAAAGGAAGAGTCAATCAATGCAGCAGACTTCATTGTTGTTTTATTTTAAGCAATTGCCACAGCCACCTCAACCCTCAGCAACCACCACTCTAATCAGTCAGCAGCCATCAACATTGAGGCAAGTCCCTCCACCAGCAAAAAGATATGACTTTCTGCAGGCTCAGATGATTCTTAGCATTTTTTAGCAATAAAGTATTTTTAAGTAAAGTACATACATAGTTTTTTTTTTGTTTGTTTGTTTGTTTTTGAGACAGAGTCTCACTCTGTTGCCCGGGCTAGAGTGAGTGCCGTGGCGTCAGTCTAGCTCACAGCAACCTCAAACTCCTGGGCTTAAGCGATCCTACTGCCTCAGCCTCCCGAGTAGCTGGGACTACAGGCATGTGCCACCATGCCCAGCTAATTTTTTTTTTTGTATATATATATTTTAGTTGTCCATATAATTTCTTTCTATTTTTAGTAGAGACGGGGTCTCACTCTTGCTCAGGCTGGTCTCGAACTCCTGACCTCGAGCGATCCACCCGCCTCGGCCTCCCAGAGTGCTAGGATTACAGGCGTGAGCCACCGCGCCCGGCCTATACATAGTTTTTTTTTTACACATAATGCTGTTGCACACTCAATAGACTACAGTATAGTGTAAATATAACTTTTATATGCACTGGGAAACTAAACTTTCATGTGATTCGCTTTATTGCAATATTCACTTTATTGTGGTGGTCTGGAAGCTACCATGCAATATCTTCAAGGTATGCCTGTATATAGGAAAACAATTGACTTTTGTATATTAACCCAGTGTCCTGCAACCTTGCTATACTTGCTTATTAGTTCCAGGAGTTTTTGCATTGATTCTTTGGGACTTTCTACATAGACAGTCATGTCATCTGCAAACAGAGACAATTCTATTTCTTCCCTCCCAATCTGTATTCCTTGTATTTCCTCTTCTTGACTTACTGCATTGGCCAGGACTTCCAGTATGATGTTGAATAGGAGTGGTGAGAGGGCACACCCTTACCTTGCTCCCAATCTTGGGGGGACAGCATCTAGTTTCTTACCATTAAACATGTTATTATATTTTTATTTTTCTTTAAAAGTTTTTTTTTGAATGTTATGAAATAGTTCTGATGGCCAAAGCTGAGGGTGCCCTTGGAGAAATGACAGGAAAGTCAAATGATGACACGGCAGAGCCCAGATCATTAGGGACCTTGTGTGCTAAGACGAAGAGTTTAAACTTCAAAATTAAAGATATTTCATCAGGGGATTGACATGATCAGATCTGCCCTGGCTGCAGGGTGAGAACAGATGGAGGGGTGAGGCTGGAGGCCCAGAGACGGCTAGATGTTTTTGCAGTAATTCAGGCAGGAGCTGAGGGTGACCTACACCAGGGCAATGGCAATATGAACAGAGAGAAGTGAGTGGATTTTGGAGATATTTAGGAAGCAGACATGACAAGACTTGGTGATTAACTGACTATAAGGGGTGGGGACAAGGAGGCAGCAAGGGCGATGCCCAGATTTCTGCTTGGGCGGCAGATGGCAGACCTCTTCATTGGGGCAGGGTACAGAATGAGAGTGGGCTTGGGAGGGAACGTGAAGGTTCATTTCTGGTCATAAGTTTGAGATTCCTGGGGGCGTTTTGGGCAAAGGGACTCAAGAAATTGGACTCAGGTTCCTAGAGACAAGGGGTAGTTTGTCCAGTAGATAGAGATTTGCGGGGAGGGGGTCAGTTAGCACATTGAGGATGGGAGTCACGGGAATAAGTATGTGACCCGAGAGTGTGGGTGCAGTGAGAAGTGAGGTCCTGACTGGAGCCCTAGAACCATTGAGCAACTAAGCAGTGACGGGCACAGGAGGAGCCAGGGAGGGAGAATTCTGTGGTCAGTAAGGTAGCCAAGAGTGAGAGCCAGCATGGGTCAGGGGACAGGAGAAAGAGCTGTCCCCGAGAAGAAGGTCAAGAAAGAGCCATCCACACATGGGGAGAATTTGAAGAGGGAGGGAGAAGTGGCCAGAGACAGATGCCCTAGATCAAGGCGAGGACTGACAGGTGTCCCGTGACCTGGCCCCGTGCTCAGGGCTCCTGCGGAGCATCTCAGCCCTCCCTCCGCATCACAGAGTCTGATGGGAAGATTGGCTGTTTCTGCATTTCAGATATAGCAGGTGTGGATAAACCTGCCAAGAATGTTAAAAAGGTTTTTAAAATATGATTTGTATTCTTGGAAGAAAGGAAAATAACTCTCTTTTTTGAGCAGCTACTCTAGTCGTGGTGATGGTGAGTAGGTGTTGGACATACTGCTCTGCAGTTCAGGGAGAGGTGTGGGCTGCAGGTGGGAACCCAGGTGGGTCAACAAATAGACAACATTGACAGCCCTGGGTGAGGGCAGCAGGGGTGGCCATAGAGACAGACAAGAGAAGAGGACCAGGGACTGCCCCTGGATTCCGCCAGTGATTGGAGGCTGAAGAGGTAGGCAGAAGTGGAGGAAGCCCAGAGATAGAAAGAAAATCAGATGAGTTTGGTATCTTGGAAACCAAACAAAGAAAGTGTTTCAAGGAGGAAGTTTTGATGAACTGCGTCAAATGCTGCTTTTAGATCAAGTAAGATTAGGACCAAGAACTGACAGTGTGTATGTGTGTGTGTGCACACTCATGCCTCCATATGGGATTTTTTTCTTTTAAGGAAAATAATTTGGGATAATTTCCCCCCAAAAGCAAACTCAGTTCATACTGATGAGGTGAAGACAGCCCGTGATCCTAGGTGGAGGGTGGTTAATTTTTTCCCAAGCCTGCCTTCCACACCAGGCCAACAACTCTGCCTCCCCTGACCATCCTGAAATGGTCTTTAAATGAAGCAACATGGTAGACTGCACCCATGGTCACTGAACATTGAGCACCAGGCAAGCTACAGGGCAGCCACCATGGCGCCATCCTGAGGCTTCTTGTACTCCCAGAAGTCTTCCGCCACCTGCTTCCAGGTGCAGGTTCCTGTTGCAACCTGCTACCTGCTGCAGGTTGCAACAGGAAGGGGAGTCACGTGCAGTCCAGTCACCCACGGGAGCCATGACAGAAATGGCGGAAGGCCTGTCTCCGCAGGCTGCCAAGCAACCTGCACCAGGAGTTCTCTGCACTCTGGTTTTGGTGGCTTTCTGGCCATTCGGGCAGTAATCCATTTAAGGGCAGTTTGGGACAGGGGGTATTTCAAACTTCCCTCCACATTCCATGGTCTTATCATTCTTTTTCTTGTGGAAGCAAACAAGGGACTTAGAATCATGGAACTACACTTGGCTTTGAAACTGGTGGCTTATACTGGTTATGTTTCCATGGAAACAGATATTGGAAGAGGCAAATACATAGAGTTTTAAATAATTTTAACTCTTATCTTCTACCTCCCTCTACAGTTGCTCTGGGAAAAAAGCCAATCCTAAAGCAGGCACTTTCAGGAAACAGCTGTTATCTTCATAATGCGTGTCCAAGCCCCACCTCACACTATTCATTTGGAAATGAAGAGATATCAGAATGGCCAGGGCCGGGGGAGTGCTAGGGAGCAGGGTCCACTCTGCTCCGGGGGCTGCTCGCTCACAGGCAGCCCGGTGGCCCAAGGCTTTTGATGCTGAGGGTCACATTCAGGTCATCACTGCCAAAGCCATCAGCCCTGGACAGTGAGACAGGTCTTGGTCGCCCATAGTCATCCATGATGTCCCAGACAGCCAGGCTGGGGCCCCAGCCAGATGCAGACCACGGCCCAGGCAGGGTGGTGGGACTCAGCAAGGGCCTCTCATTGGTCATTGTCTGTCACTCAAGGGCCACATCCATTAGCCTGACTAACTCCTCTCAGGCTGCGCCATCTGAAGTGCTGACCAGGTCATTCTCCTGTTGAAAATCCTCCCCATCAGCTACCAGCAGTCCCCAACCTTTTTGGCACCAGGGATTGGTTTCATGGAAGACAATTTTTCCATGGACCGGGGGTTGGGGGTGTCGTGGGGTTGGGCACGGGTGGAGCGCAGGCGGTGGTACCCGTTTCCTAACTGGCCATGGACCAGTAGCGGGCTGTGGTCCGAGGGTTGGGGACCACAGAGTCAGAGGGCGAAGCCTGTGCTCCTCAGCACAGAGCAGCAGGCCTCTGATAATCCGCCTCCCAGCCTCGTCTCTCACATTCCCCTTCCCCACTCCTTAAGCATCACTCTCTCTCTTCCTCTGTGCCTTGTCCCCTCTGCCCAGAGCACCCTCCTTCCTACCCTGATATGCTATTTTCATATGTAAAATTCCTGCTTGACCTTTGAGAGGCAGCTTGGAAGCATCTTCTCCAGGAGCCACTGGACCTCGCAGGCTGCCTCGGACGCCTCTGACCTTGCTCCCAGCTCAACCTGTCTGTCCCTCGTTCTGGTCACAACACTGGCAATTATCTGTCTCTGGGCATGTCCCCTCTTGTCTGTGACCTCCTCAGAGGCCGAGGCCATCTGTGTGTCCCAGCACCCACCACCAGGCCCTGGCTCAAAGTAAGTACTCAGTAAATATTTATTGACTAAATTGTTCCCTCCACCTGGAACTCTCCCCGTGCCTCCATATGTCCAAATGCAACCCATCTGTCTGGGCCCATTAAGCCGGCTTCTCGAAGAAATGTCTTTGCCGAGTTGCAATTTAATTTAATATTACGCCCTCACCTTTTGTCAAGAGCCCACTTCTGGGGCTGAGGCTGCCAATTGGAGAATGATTCAGCATCTTCCGCAGAGGACTGTTCGCTTTGTGACTTAGATGAGATCTACCGGCTAGATCCTCGCAGAAGGCAGTGCCAGGAAATGGGCTGTGCTCTCCCCGTGAACTTGTACCTACTTCTTCCTTCCTTCGGCTAGTCCTAACTGTTTTCTTTTTAACCTTGGCTGCCAGAAAGTTGGAGCCAAATTCAACACTCAGCCGCAATAACCATCTTATCTCAGGTTCCTGGAGGATTATCTCACCTCTGATCACTTGTCTTTATTTTTAACTGTCCTGTTGCATTTAGGCTTTTATTGTGTGCTGCCTCAGGCCCTTTGGGAGAGGAGGAAAGGTGTGAATTCCAGATTAAGTTATTAAAATCAGAATGCCAGGCGAGATTTAATTGGAACGATACCGGAGAGACATTTTCAGGGTATCCACAGACTTTCGCCTTCTGGCGTGGATCCCGGCTCAGCTCGGCTCGGCTCTGCAGCCAGCACGGTGGCACAGATGTGTTTGGGCCCAGTGCATGGGCAGACGGGCTCTGCCGGCCACAGCCTCGATCCTGGAACATCCTGTGTCAGAAGGCGTCTTAGATACGTGAGCGATTACAGTTTATTTCATCTTTGTTGGTGGCTTTCCTTGTGCCTTTGGGAGGCACTTGGGGCAGGCCAGAGGCCCTTTAGGACACGAAACAAAAGACACAGAGCCAGGGCACAGCACTGGGGACATCCCTGAAATTGGAAATTCTCCGTCTCTACCTGTCTGGGTGCTCTCTAGGGGATGGGCTGTTTACTAGAAATTCTCAGGTGTCATGGAACAGAATGATTGGAAAATTGTGTGAGATCCTGGCATCTTCTGACCACTGTGTTTGTCTCCTTAAAGCCATTCCAGTCCCTGGGCAAAGAGAGCTTTTAAATTTTGATTATTTTTCTCCAACCCCACACATGCATGTTGGCAGAAGCACAGGGGCCGCCAAGAAGACCTTCCCTCTTTTTTGCAGGGTAATACCAACCAACCCACCTCTTTACACGTAGTCATCAGGGTACTCCTTCACCGTTGATGGGGTGCCTATCGTGTGCTGTGCTCCTTACGTACTGCATGGTCTCATGGGCAAGATTAGACACATCCACAAGGGATCATGTTACTAGCTGGCTGCTGACAGCTCTGTGGTCTGTGGTCAGGTCTGTAAGACACACACACACACACACACACACACACACACGGTGTAAGTTGGAAACAACAGCACCCTCTTGATGATGCTTGATGACGCCTCCAAATGCTCCATTTTAAGTTTGAATTGCTGTGCTGAAACATTAGGCTTCATTTTCTAATATATGAACCAGGGCTGAATTTGTGCAAAAAAGAGAACATGCATTAGTCAGGGTGTGCAAGGTTTTGCTGTGGTAACAAAAAACTCTCCTCAGTGGAGTAAAGCAATAAAGGTTCTCTAGTCATCACAGCCACTTGGCCACTGACATCAACTGTAGCTTCCCCCATGGTGTCCTCACTCTGCAACACAGCTATTGGGACAGTTTTTGTGGTAAAGGGAAAGAATGTGTGGCAAAGTGTGCCCTGGCTTTTAAAGCTTCCACCCCAAATTATTGCACATCACTTCCACTCATATGCCGTTGGCCAGAATGTGTCATATGCATGTCCATGCCTGAGTTCAACGGGGCCGGGAAGAGCCATCCTAATATGTACCAGAAGGAGAGAACCAGGAATTGCTGTCCACCCATAGTAACAACAATAGTATATTCCACCCAGCTTTTTATTGCTGTCACAAACACCACCCCATCCACTAGATTGGCAGCTCCATGAGAATGTAGCGAGAGGGAGGGTTGTGTTTTATGTACTGCTGTATCCCACACCTGGAAAAGTACCTGGCACCTAGCGCACACTCAATAAATCATCCTAGTTGAATGAACTAGGCTTAGCGCAATCTTGTTAGGAGATCTAGGGGATATTCTCTGAGAAATTTTGTAATAGTTCTGCAGACTTTCCTGCCAAGTCACATCCTAACCCATCACTTCTGTCCATCACCACTTCTACAACTGGGGTCCAAACCAGCCTCATCTCCCGTCATCTGGCATCCTAAAGTGGGGATGCCATGAGGCAAAGCTTCAGTTGGCGCACAATGAACAAGTGGTGTGATGAGTAGAGAAGCTTTATTGTTTAAGCCACTGAATTGTTTATTGTTGTCACCACGGCTTTCCAAGCCAGGCTCCCAGCTCCTGCTCATGGCTCCTTCCAAGCCATTCTTGACATGGCAGAGGGATCTTTTGTGTGTGTGTGTGTGTGTGTGTGTGTGTGAGAGAGAGAGAGAGAGAGAGAGGGAGGGAGGGAGAGATAATTCACGTACCATAAAACTCCATTTTAAAATATATACTTCAGTGGTTTTTAGCATATTCGTAAAGTTGTGTAACCATTTTCACTATCTTATTTGAGAAAAATTTTATCACCCCAAAAAAGTAACCCTGTCGTTTTTATTCCTCACCCCTCATTTTCCCTCCCTCCAGCCCCTGGCAACCACTAATCTATTTTCTGCCTCTATGGATTTGCCTATTCTGGACATTTCACATCAGTGGAATCACACGATCTATGATCTTTTGTGTCTGGCTTCTTTCCCTTAGTATAATGTTTTCAAGGTCCTCCATTACTTTCTTTCTTTTTTTTGGCTGAATAATATTGTCTTGTATGGATATGCTGCATTTTGTTTGTTCATTCATCAGTTGTTAGATATTTGGGTGGCTTCTACTTTTTGACTATTATGAGTAATGCCACTATGAGCATTCATGTACAAGTTTTTGTGTGAACATATGTTTTCAGTTCTCTTGGGTATATACCTAGGAGTGGAATATCTGAGTCTTATTGTAACTCTATGTTTAACATTTTTAGGAACTGCCAAACAGTTTTCCACAGAAGCTGCACCATTTTACATTCCCACCAGAAATATATGAGGGTTCCAATTTCTCCGCATTGTTGCCAATACTTGTTATTTATCTGCCTTTTTGATTATAACCATCCTAGTGGGTGTAAAGTGGTATCTTGTGGTTTTAATGAGAATGACTATCAAATGACTAATGGTACTGAACATCTTTTCTTGTGCTTATTGGCCATTTGTGTATCTTTTTTGGAGGAATGTCTATTCAGAGCCTTTGCCCATTTTTAATTGAATTATTTGTCTTTTTATTGTTGAATTGTAAGAGTTGTTTATATATTCTGGATACTAGACCCTTGCCAGATGTATGATTTGCAAATATTTTCTCCCATTGTGTGAGTTGTCTTTGTAATTTCTCAATAGTGTCCTGTGATACATGAAAAATTTTAATTTTGATAAAGTCTAGTTTATCTATTTTTTTCTTTGATTGTGCTAAGGGGTCATAGCTAAGAAACCGTTGTCTGATACAAGGTCATGAAGATTTATATTTATATTTTCTTCTAAGAGTTTTAGAGTATTAGCTCTCATGTTTAGGTGTTTGATCCACTTTGAGTTAATTTTTGTACATGATATGAGGTAGTGATCCAAATTAATTCTTTTGCATGTGGATATCTAATTGTCTAAGTACCATTTGTTGAAAAGAATATTCTTTCCCAATTGAATAGTCCTATAACCCCTGTTGCAAATCAATTGACCACAGAATGTATGGTTGTATTTCTGGATTCTCAATTATATTCCATCAGTCTATAAGTCTATCGTTATGCCAGCACTACATTGTCTTAATTACTGTAGCTTTGTGGTAATTAAAATTGGAAAGTGTGAGTCTTCCAATTTTGTTCTTCTTTTCAAGATTGTTTTGGATATTCAGAGTCCTTTGAGATTCCATATGAATTATAGGATCAGTTTTTCCATGTCAACAAAAGAGGCTGTTGGGATTTTCATAGGGGTTGCCTTGAATTTGCAGATGAATTTGGGGAGTATTGCCATCTTAGCAATATTAAGTCTTGCAATTTATGAATATGCGATGTCTTTCTATTTATTTAGGTCTTCTTTAATTTCTTTCAGCAATGTTGTGGGTTTTGTTTTTGTTTTTGTTTTTTTGAGATGAGGTCTTGCTATGTTGCCCAGGCTGGTCACAAACTCCTGGTTTAAAGCTATCCTTACAGCTCAGTCTCCCAAGTGGCTGGGATTACAGGCACATGCCACCACAGTTTCTTTCAGCAATATTTTGTAGTTTTCAGTGTACAAGTCTTACTCCTACTTGGTTAAATTTATTCCTAAGTATTTCATTCTTTTCGATGCTGTTATAAATTGAATTATTTTCTTAACTTTCTCTTTTCATTGCTAGTGTATAAAAATACAATATATTTTTGTATGTTGATATAGTATCCTGCAACTTTGCTAAACTCATTAATCAGCTCTAATAGTTTTTGGTGGATTCTTTAGGATTTTCTATCTATAAGATCTGTGAATAGTTTTACGTCTTTCATTCCAATTTGTATGCCTTTTATTTTATTTTCCTGAATAGCCAAAAATGTTCTTGAATAGCCTTTCAGCCTACTTATATCTTTGGATCTAAAGTGAGTCTCAGTAGCCAACAAATATAGTTGGATCATGGTTTTCTTTAATCCATCCCACAAATCTCTACGTTTTAATTGTAGTGTTTAATCCATTTAATGTAATTTACATCTGTCATTCTGCAAGAGATCTTGTAAAATGCACATCATATCTTACTCTTCCCTACTTAAAATCCTCCAATTTAGAGTAAAATCCAAATTTCTTACCTTGCTACAGGGCCCACACTGTCCGGTCCCTGCTGCGTATCTGACTTCGTCTGATTCCCTTCCCTGCGCTCACCCCACTGCAGCCGCACAGGCCTTCTGTCTGTGACACCAACACTCCAGTTTTACCTCCAACTTCTGCACTTGCTGATCCCTCTGCTCTTCTTCCAGATCTTTCCATGCCTGACTCTTTCTTGTCATTCAGGTCTCAGCTTCAGTGCCACCTCCCTGACCACCAAGCCTTAAATACCCCCCAGCTTTCTGTCTCACCTCCCCTATTTCTCTGTCACATCGTTTATTCCTCACTTTCTCCACGGGAATGTGAGCTCCATGAGGGAGGGCCTGCCTATCTTGCTCAGAGCTTTATCCCCATGGCCTGGCACAAGGCCAGGCAGGCTCAGAGCTCTGTGTCTGTTGGGGGGGTGGACGCGTGAATGCGTGAGCGAGGGAGCAGATACGTGCATGAATGAACCAATGAACAAGCTCCCCTGGCATGACTCTTGTCAGCACTGACAGCTTCTGATGGCTGATGCAGTTGTGCAGCAGCTGGATTAAACTAGTGGGTGAATATGTTGATACCAAAAAGAAAAACAAGTAATGTTTAAAAGGTGAAGAAGAAGATTTTTTTGATGATTTCAAGGAGAAGCTAGTCTTGTGATTCTCAACCCTGGCTGCATCACCCAGAAAAACCTTTTTTAAAATCACATCCCTAGAGGCCGGGCGCGGTGGCTCACGCCTGTAATCCTAGCACTCTGGGAGGCCGAGGCGGGTGGATCGCTCAAGGTCAGGAGTTCGAGACCAGCCTGAGCAAGAGCGAGACCCCGTCTCTACTAAAAATAGAAAGACATTATATGGACAACTAAAAATATATATATAGAAAAAATTAGCCGGGCATAGTGGTGCATGCCTGTAGTCCCAGCTACTCGGGAGGCTGAGGCAGTAGGATCGCTTAAGCCGAGGAGTCTGAGGTTGCTGTGAGCTAAGCTGACGCCACGGCACTCACTCTAGCCTGGGCAACAAAGTGAGACTTTGTCTCAACAAAAAAAAAAAATAAATAAATAAAATAAAATAAAATAAAATCACATCCCTAGAAATTCTGGTTTAATGGATTTAGAAAGAGCCCTGAGCATGGATTTTTTTTTTTTTTATAGTTGCTATGAGTTCCAGTGTGTAGCCAGGGTTGAGGCCCTCTGGACCAGACCTCTCACAAATCTCCCGGAAGGGCCTAGGACTGCATTTTGGATACTAGGTGAGAAATAGGCTCAGGACAATAAACTTAAGACTGGAAGGTAAGAGAAGAAAAGTCTAAACACAGGAAACCTGAAGTCCAGATGGTCCCTACCAATCCCCACCCAGACCCGCAGTTAGAGAAGGCGATGGTGACGAAGGAAGCGCAGGCGCAGAGAGAGGGCCACCTGGGAGGTTCACGTGTGTAGACCCCACAGAGCTGCACGGGCCCCTCCAGTCTCATGTTTTTCTGAAAATCCTTGAGTCATCATGTGAACAATTGTTTCCCCAGTGGAAGAGAGAGAGCAAGAAAGAGGAAACAAGAAAAAGCTATGAAATTTCTATTTCTGCAGCATTGTTCATCACAGTGGAGAGGCAGAGGGTGAACAAGTTTCAGACCAGAACGTTAGGTGGTTAAAAAAAAAAAAAAGTGCCCTGCAATTGCAGGAAGCCACCAACCACAGAAACCAACAGGAAGGCAAGCGAGCGAGGGAGCCGCGGTGTCTGTGCACCTCAGCACCCACGGTGGCTCTGAAGGGAACCGTCAGCCACGCGGTGGGGTGTTCATTCTTTTCCAACAGTGTTTGGCTTGAAGTTTCTCCCTAAAGTGATGGTGGATTAAGCTTCACATACTGAGTCGTTTTGACCTTGACATAGGATAGAACGTTTAACATGCCCCAAAGATGCTCAGTTCATGTCAAAGGAAGCTGAGACAATGTGTGAACCACGCTAAGAGCTCAAGGGACAGCAGCCAGAGAAAGCACAATCATCGCTGGTCCTGCCCAATTCTTGGTGCCTGGCCCAACACACTCTTGCCCTTCTCGGGACTGGAGTCCCAGGTCCAAGCTTGTGCCACTTGGATACAGGCCCTCAGCACTTGGCAGTTACACTGTAATGATAACAGTGCTCCACATTTCAATAGCATGGCACAGTTCACAAAGCACCTTGACATCCCCATTTTAGAGATGAGGAAACTGAGGCTGGATAAGTGACCAGACTGGCCCGAGACCACCTTGCTTGCTACGCATCAGAAACGGAACCCAGCCCAGGCCTTGCGGTCCCGGATGACTCGGTATCTCTTCCCCGGGGATCGGTCTATCGATCCATTCACACTTCTATTTCTTTTTTCATCAATCCTGTGTTTTACTTTGTTTTGTTTTTTCTCATTGAGGCTTTCAAAATTATTAGCATCCAATTGTGCATAATGTTCTCTTGTAAATCTCTTTCACATCTGTGATTATCTGGTTGATGTTTCATGAGAGAGAAGCACTTGTGAGCAGATATTCAAACCCAGCCAACTTAGATCTGACAGCGTCATCTTCCAGTCCAGCTTCATTCTTAGCAGCAAGTCTACTGGGTCTTCATCCAGGATTTCCACAAAGCTGCATTGTCTTGGCAATAATAGTAGCAAAAATAATAATAGCAACCGCTTCTGTTGAGTGCATACTATGTGCTAGGCACTGTTCCAAGTGGTTTGCTCTATCAACTCATTTAATCCTCAAAATAGTGGTAAGTACCATTATTCTCCCCAGTCTACACATGAGGAAACTGAGGCACAGAGGGGTTAAATAACATGTCCAAGGTCACAGAGCAGGTAAGCATGCAGCATGTGGCCCTTAGTGGTTAAGCAAGTGGACTCTGGATTTAGGCTTAGCTTCAAATCCCAGTTCAGTCACTTAGTGTATGAAGTTAGGTAAGAGCGGTGGGTTGAATTGCATCCCCAAGAAAGATACGACAGCATTCGTACCCCTGGAACCTGTGCATGTGACCTTATTTGGAAAAAGGGTCTTTGCAGGTGTCATTAAGGATCTTGAAAGGAAATCATTCTGGATTACCCAAGCGGGCCCTAAATCCAATGACAAATGTCCTTGTAAGAAACAAGAGGAGAAGACACAGACACAGGGAGAAGGCCCGAGAAGGTGGAGGCAGAGGTTGAAGTGATGTGGCCACAGGCCTAGGAATGCCTGGAGCCCCCAGGAGCTGGAGGAGACTCGGGGTTGTTCTTCCCTGAGACTTCAGAGGGAGCACAGACCTACCAACACCTTGGTTTTAGATTTCTGGCCTCCAGAACTATGCAAGAATAAATGATCTGTTGTTTTAAGCTACCCAATTTATGGTAGCTTAAACAGCCCTAGGAAACTAATATAGTAAGTGACAATTTCTGAGGGCTTCATCCTTAAAATAGGCCTAGAAATGAATAATGCCCACCTTCCAGGGCATCAGGGAGGATTAGAAGGGACAGTGCCTATAAAAGATTTAGCCCACGCCCAGTGCGTCGAGAGCACCTGATGAGGTTAGCTGTGACGTGGAGCATCCTTTATTGTCCGGCTCTCGGCCACCTGCCCCTGAACCCTCTCAGAGCCCGCGGGAGCCGGCCCCTCCTGTTGCTGTGTTCTTGTGTCTGACTCATTGCCCCTGGGCCCCTGTGCCCAGCCCAGCATGTCCCTGACTCCCAGACCCGGGCTGCAGCGCCCGCCCCTCCAAGCCATCACTGCCAGAGCGAGGCTCTGAACGTCCACGCATGGCGTTTTCATATTTCACCCAAGCGTTTTCATATTTCACCCAAGAAGTCATTTTCTTACATGATTCAAACACAGAAGCTTGGAGAATTAGAGTGAGAAAAGTACTCGGGGCCGGAGTGATTTCTGCCGACGGGTGTGGAGGATTTTCCCATGTCCGCTCGGGCTCATTCTTTCTTATCTGCATTTCACAGCAGACAGGAAGCCGGCTGACGAGAGATTGCATGTTTGTACCAATTATTAAAAATATATGGCAGGCTTCTGGAAATGCATTCACGTGCCAAGGAAAGAGAATGCATTCACCAGTCTGGGCTCCTGCACTGTGGGCTTTGGAGGAATGATGGGGCAGCCATGAGCACAATGATAGAAGGTTTGGGTCCAGATTCTGCCACCTCCCAGCTGTGTGACCTTGGATGAGTGAATTACCCTCTCTGAGCCCCAGTGCCCATAAGAAGTTCATTCCTCCCTCATAGGTTTACTATGAGCATTAACTGAGGTAACACATTCAAGTGCCAAGCAGAGAGTCTGGGACATAGATGGAGCTCATCAGTGTGACTTCTGTTTCCACCACCTGCCCCAGAATCTCCTGACTCCTTGAGGAGATTGACATTATGACCCTGCCGGCCTCCCAGGGAGGTCCTGAGGAGCAACGCTGCTGAGATCAAATGTGTGGGGCAGATTTACACCTCCCAAGGCACTTCCGTTGACATCCACTCTAATCCTGTGGACTCTCTGCTGCAGTTTTCTGTTCCCACCTTGCAAGGTGAGCACCTGGAGGCCTCTAGGTCACACAGGTAGCAAGTAAGCCTCAGAGGCGACAAGCCAGGCCTGCCACTCCCCAAAGCCAGCCTCCTTCAGGCTCCATGCTGACTGGCACACGGATGATGGACGGGAAATTGCTGCCACGCCGCAGAGCTCTGCCCCGGCCTGAGCCTGTCACTGTGGATATCTCCAGCACCTGCTCAGGCCTCCAGACTGCCTTTTTGATCACGTTTGTTGTCCTCACTTCCCCTTCTAGGCATGAGCCGGGTGAATCAGTCTCACTGGGCTCATTCCAAGGCAGTCTCTGAACTTGAGCACGTGCGGGTAAAATGCAGCCATGCGTGCACACCCTCGCTGCCACCTGCCACGTGCCCTCTCACGCATCCCCACCCCCTGCCCCACCCACACTCGCTGGCTCGCACGTCCGGGAGGCGCTCAGCACAGTCCGTCCTCGGTTACGGAGGAGCCCTCGTGAAGCTCAGCTATTAATGCACTGTGAGGACGCTAGAGAGACGTGCGTCATTCATTCATCTGCCAAACCCATATTTGCTGGGCACCCACTGTGTGCCAGATACTGGGGCCACAGCGATGGGCAGGCACAGCCCTGTTCTCAGGACTGTCCCAGTCCCGGGCACAGATAAGCTCACTGAACATGTCAGTGTAGGGGGTGAGTGCTGGAGCCCAGGGGAGGCTGCTCACCCAGCCTTGAGAGATGTCTCACAGAAAAAAGCAGGGAGAGGACTTCCCCCAAGTCTTCAAAGAACAAGTAGGATTTGGATAAAGAAAACAGGAGCTGAGCAAAACAGTTCAGCCTTTCCTCAAAAAGTTAAACAGAGAGTGACCCAGCAATTCTACTCCCAGGTACACACACAAGAGACATGAAAAGATACGGCCACACAAAAACACGTACATGAATGTTCACAGGAGCATCATTCATAATAGCCAAAAAGTGGAAGCAACCCAAATGTCCAACAGCTGGTGAATGGATAGATAAAATGCGGTATATCAATACAGGGGAATATTATTCAGCCACAAAAAGGAATGAAGTGCTAATATATGCTACAGTGTAGACGAACCTTGAAAACATTGTGTTCAGTGAAAGAAGCCAAACACAGAAGGCCACATTTTGTATGAGTCCATTGATATGAAATGTCCAGAATAGGCAAATCCATAGACAGGAAGGAGATTAGTGGTTGCCCAGGGCTAGGAGAGGGGAGATTGGGAGTGGTTGCTAAGGGCTATGGGTTTCTTACTAGGGTGATAAAAATTGTGAGATAATAGTGATAGTTGTACAACACTATGACTATATTAAAAACTACTGAATTGTACACTTAGACAATGGTGAAAGTGGTGAATTTTATCTCAATTAAAAAACAGAAGACAAGCAAGGATATACAAGGGCAGTCCAGATGAAGAAACAGTCAAAGCAAGGGTAGGGAGAGAGAGACGTGCTCTTGGGGAACATCGAGTGTCCAATACCGGAGCATAATGCACTGTAGTTTTCTGCTGTTGTTTCGCAGCTTTAAGGGCTAAATGGGGCCGGGCACAGTGGCTCACGTCTGTAATCCTAGCACTCTGGGAGGCCGAGGCAGGAGGATCACTTGAGCTCAGGAGTTCAAGACCAGCCTGAGCAAGAGCGAGACCCAGTCTCTAAAAAACAAAAAAGAAAGAAAGAAAAGAAAAGAAAAAAGAAAGAAAGAAAAAAGAAAAAGAGAAAGGCTAAATGACTATCAGCCCCCATCCCTACAGACTCTGCTAGATGTTTTTGGTTGCAGGTAACTCAAAGTGGCACCAACAATAGAGGGAATGTACTGGCACCCTGAAAGGGCGCAGAAATGAAGTGGACACCAGGCACAGTTTGATCAGGGATTAGTTCCCTTTCTCTGTGATTCTTTTGTTTCTGCCCTCTTCCATGTATGAAATAAGTCATCACACTAGCTTCCCACATGTTACGGAGCTATAAAAAGAAAGATGTGTTTCAACTAGAAAGCCTTTAGAAGGTTTCTTGGACAACATAGAACTTTAGCCAAGCTTTAAATGACGGCTGAAACCTCAATGAACAGAAGGCTCAGGTAGATGAAACACCCTGAGCAGGAAAGTGTAGGATATGTCTGAGGAAGAGTTCAAAAATCAGTTGGATCTGGAAGCTCGTGGGTAGAAAGTAGGTGCAGGGCCGGAGGGAGCTCGGACTTCACCTGGAGGCCATGGGGAGCCGTACAGGAATCTCAGCAGTGGGGCATGGCAGTGAGCTCTTTATAAAGCCTACTCTGGTTATCAGATAATGGTATGGAATTATTGCTACTTTACTTAGGTATGATAATGTGGTGATTAGTAGGACAATGTGCTCATTCATGCTGAAGCATCACGGAGTCTGCAATTGACTTTCAAATGAGTTAGGGGGCGTGTGTGTGTGTGTGTGTGTGTGTCTGTGGGGGGTGTGCATGTATGTGTAAAGAGAGGGAGGGGGAGGGAGAAAGAGAGGAAGCAGATGACAAGATGTGAGCGGTCGTCGACGCCTGGAGGAGAGTGTGCGAGTGTTCATCGTATCAATACTAGTCAGCTTTTCTATATAAGAAGAGGAGAAATGGGGGTGGGGTGATAGACCTGAGAGAGGGACAGGCTGCGGAGGTGGCGCAGTCAGGGGCGAGAGAGACTCGGCCCCGACGTGCAGGGCCGCGGCGCCCCGGGCGCAGGGTGGGCGGACGAGTTGATGAGGGAGGTCCGACAGCCCAGTGACTGCAGCTTCGAGCCCGAGGGCCCAAGAGGACCTCGGTGCCAGGAATAGGGCTTGAAGACAGCAGAGGAGGAGGAGGAGGAGGAGCCCCCAAGGAAGACCATGCTGCTGCCTTCATACTCCCCGCTTCTCCGTGTGGCTAGTGTTGAGTCACAGAATTTTAAAGCCTGAAATGACCCAAGAAATCACCTAAACAAAGCACTCATTTTCCCGATGGGGAAACGAAGGCACAGCCTTGTCTGGACTCCCAGAGTCAGACAGGTGACTAAGTAAGCTGCCCACTCAAACCACTCCTCGGATGCCTGTTGCAACCTTCCTGCTCTTTCTTTGAGCACCCCAGTGACCGTCCCCAGGAGAGATGACGTGAGGGCGTGCCGGCCTGGTCTGCCTTTCTCCGTGAGTCACGGGAAGTGTTCTGTGAACGTACATGTCATCAGGGAGCTTGCTTGGGTAGATTGCCATGTGGGCATTTCGCTCAGGCCAGGCACTGGTCTAGGGGCTTCATACGTATCAGTCCTCTTAGCCCTCCATCCTGTGAGGCAGGTACTATGTTTAGGCCCATTTTACAGATGGCAACAATGAGGTTAAATGGCTGCAGCAAGGTCACGTCCTTTGTAAGTGGCAGAATTGGGACTAGAGCTCAGGCAGTCTGGCCCCAAGGCTGGCATCCTTAATCACCTTGCTACAGACCATGCCCCCACGTGTGGGTCTCCTGTCTCCTATTCTAACACACTTCCCCGCATTCTCAGTGACTGGCTGACTGGTTGACTGACTGATGTGTTTCTTTCGTCAGGGAGAGGGTCGACAGCCAGTGCTGGCCGCCCCCTCATCGGTAGTCTTGCAGTAAGCCAAGGCCTATGTATTTCTCGTAGAGTATTTTGGGGGTCTGTGATAAAGAAGAAATGCAAAACTTAATTTCACTTCCCTGCTACACTGCTCATTCTTTTTTTAATAACCCTCTCTCTTATCAGCCTCCTGGCAGCTTTTGCATTTCCTGTGCATGTTAATTACTTTATTAATTACGTTGATATCTTTGGTTCTGCCCAGCATATCTTGGCGCTTTTTGTTTCCAACGTGCACCCATTTTGCCTTGCTCATTGGCATACGAGGGCCCAGTTCCCATTTCTAAAAGGGATTCTTTGAGCCTCGGTAAACACATGGCTTTCAATTAGTCGCGCAATCATCATTCCCATTTTCATCGCAGCCACGTCACTGATAGAGTGTTTTTAACATCCTCCCGAATAGAGGCTGCATTGTTAAGTTTCTGACATTGTTCCTCAATCCTTGTTTCTGCGCCAGGTCACAGCTCAGAGAACCCCATAACCTAGCACTGAGTGAGATGAGAAACAGTGACGTCTGCGAGGGGCAAGGGAGGACCGAACGCTGGGGTAGAGGAGACAGGGCTTTGTGGGATGGGGCTGGAGGGTGACCTGGGACCAGACCCTAGGAGGCCTGAATGTTAAACTGAGAAGGTCAGACTTTATCTAAAAGCCAACGCCTTCCCAACGTATTACATATGGCATAGAATACTGATGCCATTAGGTGTCCCAAAATAAAAAGGAATGGGGAGGGGAGTTCATGGTCCAAAGTTTAAGAAATCCTGGAAACTATGTATCTGCCTCTTGGAAATGTATAATGTACTTTGAGCATGGTAAAGGCTCTGAAAAGGTCTGCAGTTTAAAATATTTTTAATAAATAATTTAACTTTTAATCCTAAAAAAAAAATTTTAATTAGCATTTCCAAAACGTCTTTGGCCACAGGACGCTTTTACTGTGTAGCATATTTACATTCACCCATTCTAAGGAGTATCATTTAGGACGTGCTGCTGGAGGGGCTGAGGAGCCTCCATGGGTTTTGGGCAGGAGGGCATGCTTGGACTCTGTTTCAGAAAGCGACTCTGGCAGGGCAGACTGCAGGCAGAGGGGGAAATGAGGCCCCCGAATGGTGCCTGCAAGACAGGTTCCTGAGAACCTAAACCACAGGTTTCAAATGTTTCAGTGTTTTCTTTCCATTTTATTTCAAGCTGTATTATTGACCTAAAATTGGAAAATCAGCGTTGCTATAATAAATCATAGCACAAGGATTTTACTCAGGCATAAAATCTGAATGAGAAAGCAATCTGTGCAGTCTCCCATCTTCAAAAGGAGCACTTAGCCCAACAGGGTGTTGGAACACAATAACCATCTGTCCCTGTGGATCCCGAGTTCAGCGAGGCTTTCCAATCAGATAGACCAGATTCAGGTTCCAGTCCACTCCGTAGTGGCTCTGTGTCCCTGAGCAAATGGCGTCACTTCTCTGTGCCTCGGTTTCCCATATAGTACAGAAGAAAAATAATCCTTTTCTCACAGGACAGTTTCAAAGATTGAATGAGGTGACTCGTGCAAGCGTAACTTAACACAGTGCCTGACATATGATAACATAAAATCAAAAGTAATTGCCCTTCTATATTAGGCCAATAAAGAACCCCTAAATTTCAGCAGCTAAATGCAGCAAAGGTTTATTTCTCACTCAAACGGAGTCCAGCTGTGAATCCAGGTAGTTGTACAGAGCAGCCATCTTCCGTGAGCAACTCGGTGATCTGGACGGCGACGCAGGGCTCTTCCATGCTTCCGCCCAGAAGGGTCAAATGGTACTTCCACCCACAGCCCATTGGCTAGACTTAGTCATGTGACCCCCACCTGACTACAAAGGGGCTGAGAGCTGGGAATGAGCAGACAGGGCATCAGTGGGCACCAGCCTCTGCCACTCTTTCCCTTCCCTTTGGTCAGTGCCCTTGAGCCTTCTGAGCCTCAGTTTCCTCATCTGTAAATTAGGGCTAATATTTCCTGTCCTGCCTTGCACTGGATTGTTATAGGAGCTCATGAGATCATATATTTGAAAAATGCTAAGTTAAGGTGAGAGGCAATTATATGCTTACTTCTTTGCTGTGCCAAAACCACAGCACATTCTTTGGTTCATAGGGAAAAAAATGTACAACTTCAACCTTTTTTAAATCTACGTTCCTGTTCTTGTTCCCCCAGCCTCATCTCTTCGCTGGGTCACACACTCCCTCCTCCCATTTGGATCTTTTAAATTATTTGTCATGGGATCATTAAGGTCACTCACCAGTAGCCTTGGGTGACCTGTTTTTGGAATTGCACACCGGGCAGCACATCCCGATGGGTCTGGAGGGATGACAAGGAGGTCACTAGAGCAGCTCTCCTGGGCAGCAGAGAAAAATCTCAGGGGTTCTGGGTCACAGGATACACGGCTCCTTAGGTCTCTGAAGAACACCTGCGAGGTGTGTGCCCCGTGTGTGTGAGTGTGCACATGTGTGTGTGTGAGTGTGACTGTTTCAGACCCAAATATTCCCCTAAACATGGACATTGACAATGTAGACGGCCAAGCTCCAGGGTGTGGTTTGGCTGCCATGTAACTCATGCAAGCTCGGGGGACAGCCCCGGGCAAATGGGGGCTAGACACAGGGAGGGAACAACAGTCTTACCCTACTCAGACTCCCTGGCAGATTCGTGTTCACATCTGGGCCCCAGACCCTAAGGAGACAGTGACAAGATCGAGGGTAGCAGGGTGGGGAGAGAATAAGTCATGCCATGTAAGAAAGGCTTATGGAAGCCCAGAGAAGAGAAAGCTTAGAGGGCACAGTCTCTGTCCCTAACCTCAGAGGAGCTGTCCAGAAGCTGAAGGAGGAGCCCCAGAGGGCAGAGCCCCGGCCAGTGGGGAAAGTTCCTGAAATACAGATTTCAGCTTAGGATAAGGAAGAATGTTCACGTTTAAATCCGACCGAACCATAAATGAACTGGGCTTCCTGGGGAGGTAGTGAGTATCTCATCACCAGAGGTATGCAAAGAAAGGTTGGACCAGCCCTTGGCAGGGACTGCACACTAAGAAGGGGAAGTGAGAGAAGACACTTGAGTCTCTTCAAGCCCAAAAGTTGTGTGACTCTGAAATAGTGTAACCTCAGAAGACTTTTATATATATATCTATAAAATATGTTTATTTGCTTGCTTATATATGTTCATTACCAAAGGGTGTGTGTGAAATGAGTTGAGAACAGCTTTATAGTTATAACGAAATTGAAGCCTCGTGTTCATCACTGGTAGCTCTGTCATCATCTGTGCAGAGCAGAGAGCACTAGCAGGCAGGAAAGAGACTGGCCCCAAAATGAGGGGGTGTACCCTCTCCTGCGGCCTGTTGCTGCCCAGGGAGTCCCACACACCACCAGCAGTGGCAGCAGCAGCAATTACGACCTCTTATTTTGGAACAGTCTTTGCAACATTGCACTTTTGTGGCTCCCAATACACTGGGCTCCCTGAATGACAACAGGAAATGAAATGAGCATATTGTTCTCACATGCATTACCGTGGGGCGTGTGTGTGTCTTGGATTTGTAGTCTTTTGTCTTACCATTCTTTTGCTTGATACCCAGAACAGCCCTCAAAGCGGGTGACACCAGCATTTCTCAGAGGAGAGCTGGAGCTCCGAGTGAGCATGTGACGGCCCAGGGCCAGAAGCCTGGTTCAAGAGCAAGGCCAGTGGCTGTCCGTTATTCGAGGGCTCCACAGTGATCCATGGAGGCCACAGGGAGTAGGAGAAGGGACACTTGAGGTCCATGCAGGCAGCAGATTCCCTTTCTCCGTGGTGAGCTGGGCTCCTAGGACGAGCCAGAGTGCCAGGGAGGGGCACGCACAACGGGAAGGGCCCTGGGCTTGGAGTCAAGACGCTCGAGTGCCAGCTGCTCAGATCCCTTGATGTGTGACCTTGGGAACGTTCCAGCCCACTCCTGGGCTCAGTACTCTCCCAAGCAAAACAGGAATGAGGCTGGTGGCCCTGCGAACCTGCCAGGGTTGCCAGGCGGATCTCAGGAAGTTGGAGCCGCAACGCTGAGCGCGCTTGCTCTTGCTCAGCAGCAGTGGGGCAGAACAGCTCTGTCCAGGGTCCCGCATGCCATAGTGTCCTGATTTAGAGAGTCTTTGCCCCCTAGTGCTGTCACCTCCCCGTTCACGCCAAGCTGAGCTTGGACTTCGCAGCAGGGAGTCGCCACGAGCGGCAGCCAGGTCACACACTGAGTTATCAGCGGACGCCTGTGAGAAGGTGACGAGAGACATGGCATCAGCATGGCCGGACCAGGGCTGAGCACACCACTCAGCTGCCGTGAGGTCTGGGCAGGAAGGTCCGAGCCTGGGTAGGAGAGACGCCAGCCTGGCCAAGGACAGGCTGGGCAGCTTGGACAGGGCCCTCTGGGAGCTGCCCTCACTTCCGGGGCACAGATCTCCCCCCAGGCCTGAGGGTCCGGCCCAGAGGCGGGTGTGGCAGGCGGGGCGCTGCAGCAGGCACTCCCAGGCCAGGCTGGGAAGCACGGGAAGGGGTCGCCCTTGCCAGCTCACGGCCACGATCATGTCTAGCTTGGGGCAGGGCCTCCCATCCTGTTCCACATCCCAGCACACAAAGAGAACAATGTTAGCACAGCACCCGGTGACCGCAGAAGTTGCTTGTGTCTGGAGGTGCCTGGCCCAGAAGAGCACCGTCTTGGGACACTTGTAGCCCTCTCCTGGCACACCCTGACCAGGGCACACTGTTGGGGAAACCTGGACTCGTGGTTCACAGCAAAGGTGTGGGGAGTTAAGCAGACCTGGGTCCAGGCCCCAGTGCCTCCCTTCTTAACTCCTATGTCACCCAGAGCACGTCACTCAGCCTTTCTGAGCCTCGGTGAGTGTCCTCTAGGATGGGGGCTGTGCTAGAGCTCACGCTGTGGCGATCGTCTGGATGAAATGAGATGATGCATGTGACACGCTTAGCACAGAGTCTGGCCCTCAGTGAGCGGTCGGTGAGTGTGGGGGTCAGAGGAGGTACAAGTGGGGGCGGTAACAGCAGAGGAGGAAAGAGTCCGGCACGGACGCCTCCAACACAAGGAAAGCAGAGGCGGCCACATATTCGCAGCACAGGCGTGGAGGAGCCTCGGGAGGTCACCCAGACAATGGCGGCCTTGAGGAACGTGTCTGTGGGGAAAGGGCCCCCCAGGACGAGGGGACGGCACAGCAGAGGCACCAGGAGGGGTGTGACGGGGCCGAGGCTGCACAGGAGTGTGGGGTCCGATCCCAGAGGGGCACGGAGGCCAGGATCATGGGTCTGGGCATCTCTTCTGCGATGTGGGGAACTGTTGAGGGTCTCTGAGTGTGGGATTAGCATCGAGGGGACAATCTCTTGGGGGCAGCGTGGAGGAGGTGGATGGGGAGACACGAGAGAGAGGAAAGCAGGCCCTGGTGGGCAGCAGTAGTGGCCTGGGGGCAGGAAGTGGGGCGAGCGGAGCGGACTTCATACAGGTGGCTGGGTGTTGGGGGCCGGGGTGGGCACAGAGGAATGAGAAAGACGGAAGGGACACCAGGTTCTGGTCTCACCTGGGTGGACAGGGGGCTGTTCTCTGAGCTAGCAAACCCGGAGCTACGGCAGGTTTAAGGAAGAAGGGCACAGAATGGGGAGAGGGCAGGGCCCGGGGACAAGAAGCTGTGAAACAGAATGAGTGTAGCCAGCCCAGGGGGTCTGGAAGCAGAGGACCAAACAGGGTCCCCTGCATGTGGCCACCAGAGGTCCCTGGAGGCCATGGGGAGCGGTTTGGGAGGGGATGCCCATGGCTGGGGAAGGGGCTGCAGACACCGTTTTCAAGAAGCCCAACGGGAGGGGAAGAGAGACGGCAGAGAGGCTGAGAGGCAGAAAGCGGCAGGAGGGGTCAGGCCGCTGGGCTGTGGCACCGGCAGGGCAGGGGGAGGAGCAAAGTGCCAGGGAGAGAAGGCGCGAAGCAATTAAGGGCTAGATTTTTCCTCTCTCAATCATTTCCCAGTCGCTGCTAGGTACAAGCCAAATGACTGTTTGCTCATTATGCTCCTGTTTTTATTTATTCTCGGGCTTTAATTTACAACACTCGGGATCTTACCGGACCACATCCGTGTCTGAGGGACCCAGGTTCCTCTTCAGCCCCTTTTGTCTTTCTGTCTCTTGCATGGTTCTACTCATGCCTGCCTGCTGCCCACGCACACAGCCGCTGGGGTCAGGCCTGTCCCTGGACCGCAGGAGAAGCATGGCTCCACTCCCGGGACAGAGGTCGCACCCACGTGCACCCCTGGGAAATGCCGTCCTACTGACTGCTGCCCGGCCAGGTTGGGGTGAGGGGTCCAGGCGGGCATCCCAGCCCTGCTGAGGGAGGTGCAGGCCAGACTCCGGCAGCCGAGGCTGGGGGACCACAGAAGCACCAAACGTTGGCACTTGGGAGGGCCGTGCAGGGGAGGGGACCTGCTTGCTCAAGGTCAGCAGCACTCAATGCTCCTTCGACAAAAATCGGTGACCATGTGAATAGTTCCATGTCCCATGTCAGCGGGGGCCTCCTGGGCGTTGAGACCCATTTCTCAAGAGTGGAGCCAGGCCCTGTGCTGTGGGGGGCTCGTTTTGCGAAGGAAGCCAGAAATCTGAGTTTTCCTATGAAACCACCTGAGTTTTAAATGCTGGCCATGAAGTCTGGAAGTTTTAAACACCATGGAGGCCAAGTAAGACACATCTGTGGGCCACAGCCACCTGTGGCTGCCGGTTCATTTCCCCCTGGAGCACGAGGGGAGACTCCCGCCCGACGCCAGCTGTCCCTCCGTCTCTCGAGGGTGTGAGCAGCCGACCCCCGTCTCCCGGTGGCTGGGCCGCTGTTCCATGTGGGCAAGTGTGGTGTGGGCACTGGTCTCTCATGACCCGGCTCAGGCAGGCTCCCTGGGAAGGGCATGGTGTCCCCACCCTCATGCCAGGCACTGCAGACCACGAAGCTGGCGCCTGCCCCCAGTGTGCCTCGGGAAAGCCCCCCAGGCCCAAGCGCCTCCAGGCTTTGGGTTCCACTTGCCCCAGAGGCCTCAGACCGGCCAGGCAGGGAGAACAGGGGCAGAAGGCCCATCTCCACTGGAATGACAAAAGGATTGAGATGACCTCACCTGCAGGAAGGAGGTCTGGCCCCTGCTTTGCCTCCGATGCACCGTGTCACCTTAAGCAAGTCTCTTGTCATCTCTGAGCCTCAGACTCTTCACCTATAACATGGGCATAAAATCCCTGCCTCTTTCACCAGAGTGTCCTGAGGTCCAGATCAAAGCGACATCACGGTATGAAAGCAGTCATGGGCTGCAAAGGGCTAAACATGTTAGCACCTCTGTCACTGGGCGTGTCAGCCTTTCACCTTCCCGGGATGACCTTTTTCCCAGCTATGACCTGTCCACAGCCGCAGGACGTCCTACTAGATTCCAAGGTCGGACGCAGGGTCGCTCTCTAGACAGGACTGTGCACGGGTCCCGTGCTGCCCTGTCCTCGTGCAGAGCCTGAGCTCCTGGCCCTGCCAGGTCCAGCCACCGCCCATGGCCTCCCCTGATGTCTCTCTTCCCACACTGCTTCCTTCTCCCAGATGGCGCAGCCTCTGCGCCTTTGCTCTGGCTGTTCCCTCCCGTGTGCAGGGTGTGGGCCGGGGGCCAGGACAGTGTGTCTGGGTCTCCACTCAGTCACCTGCTCGCTACAAGTCCTTTTCTGGGCCTCAGTTTATCCATCTATAAAAGGAAGAGCTGGATTAGTGCAGAAGCCCCTTAGTGTTTGGAAATAGGGGCGGCGGAGGGAGATTTGGGCTGTCACAGTCACTAGAGGACAGTGGTGGCACTCGGTGCTCGGGGCCCAGGGGTTCCGTGTACCCTGCACAGCACAGGACAGGCCCTCACAACAAAGAATTACACTCTGCACCCCCAAAGAAAAATTGCCGAAGTGCCCCTGTTGAGAAACTGGTGGATGATCTCACAGGCCCTTCCAGATCTGTCGTTCTAAAAAACAAATCACCCAAACTTGTAATCAAGCATTCTAAAAAGCAATTCTTACCTTGACATGACAGCTTCTAGCTTTGCTGCCTCAGAGAGGCAAGGCTGCTGCTGTGCAGATAAGCAGTCCAGCCCTGAGGGATCTGGAAGGTTCCTCCCAGCTCCCGCGCTCCGTGTCTCTGCAGTCGGAGATAGTAGTGATGGTTTGCACACCGGGCGCAGGCTGTCCCGTCCCACAGCCTGCAGAACACACCGGCTACCTCCTTCGACCACCTTGCCAGCCCTGGCAGGCTGCAGGTGAGGAAGCCGTGGCTCAGAGTGGCCTAGAGATATGTTCAAAGTCACATAGCTGGCAAGGGACGGACTTGGGATCTGGACCCAGGGCCCCTTCCCCTCCCTGCCCGGCTTCCTTGATAGGATCCCCCATGTCCCCCAAAAGAGGCAGTGTTGGGTCACCTGCCTTCCCAGGAAAAGAGAAGCATCTCAGGACTCTGAAATACAGCCCAGGAAGCCAAGCGGCCCCCTCCCATACACACACACACGCACACACTCTCAAACTCACATTTATGAACATACACTCACCTCCAGTGGAAAAACCTATCGATTTTATCATATATTTTAAAAATCAACTTTGAAATTTAAAAGAAAGGCAGCGATGGCCCAGGGAGGAAGTTCTGTGAGCCAGCTTCTGGGAGCGGGTCGGAAAGTAGATGGCACCCCCTCCCTCAAAGCAGTGCTGGCCCAGCCAGGCCCAGGAACCAGAGCCACCCACAGCGGTGGCAGGTGAAAGGTTGGAGGGACCCGAGCCAAGAGCCCCGTGGGCAGAGGTGAAGCACATGCTACTCCTCCCAAGCACCCTCTGGGCTCCCCACTCTCCCTGCCTGGGGCCGTCGCCCAGCCCAGCCCTGACGCCCCGGCCAGCCCTGCCCGAGACACACAGAAGCACGCAGCTGTCAGAGTCTGCTCCAGGGTCATAGACACAAGAGTAGCATTGTCTGCCCTTGTGCTAAGCCGTCACTATCTCCATGTCAGAGGGGTGCAGGTGACAAAGGACCCTCGTTCTTAACCAAAGAATTTCTAAGTTGATAACCAAATGTCACCCCACTATCTAAAATCCTGTACAGCCCTGCTGCCCAAAGCATGGCCCCTAGAGCGGCAACGACAGTGTCGCCTAGAATTGCTCAGAAGAGCAGCGTCCCGCCCCACCCCGGCCTGCGCACCTGCGTCTGCAGCTCAGCACGCCCGCCGGGCGGTCTGTGTGCGCACTGTCGTGGGAGAAGCCGTGCTGGTCCCTTGCTCGCTACCCCTCCCCTGGGTTTCACACGGCTGGTATTTCTCATCCTCCAGGTCTCAGACTAAATGTCACCACTTCAGAGAAGCCTTCCCAGACTACCTGACCTGAAACAGGTCCCCCTGTCAGCACCCCTCAAAGGGCCTGCAGTTCCCTTGAGGAATATTGGTCACCACGTGTATTCACAGCTGTATTGTGCGGTTTGTCAAATGTCTGTGGCCTCCACTAGAATGTAGGCTCCAAGAGGGCAAGCACCACGTCGTCTTATTCACCCTGTCCCCCAGCATCTAACACGGGCGTGACACACAGCAGGCACACGATGGAGTCGATTTTGAGTGAATGCATGTCGGACAGACACCGTCATGAGGTGTAGGGCGAACACAGTCATCCCTCAGTGATTCAGGCTCACGTGAACTATAACGTAAATTCACCCATGGGCTCCATTTGCAAATGGGAAACTGAGGTCTAGAAAAGTGTGGGTCTTGCTCGTGGTCACCCAGCGAGTCTGTGGCAGGACCAAGGCCTTTGATCTTTTGGGCCACGACGTCTCAACTCGTGCTCTGACCCCCCTGCTGTCGGTGTGTGCGGCCGGACAATGCGGGAGGTTTGCAGGGGCCACTGACCTACATTGTGAGTAATTGCATTGTGCAGAGGGACTCTCGGGCCAGCTGCTCTCCTTTCGCCGCACAGATGGGGGAGGCTTTCCCGGGCAGCATCTCCGTGCCTCCCGCTGAGCTGCAGCCTGCCCAGGAGTCAGGTGTGAGCACTCCGGTCCTCTGGCCATGGCAAAGAGGCGTGGCCTCTCTGCTGGGCACGGCGCCCCGCCAGGCGGGAAAGAGCATTTTATCAGCTTCAGTCCGGCGTGCAGCGCGGCAGCCCTGCCTTCACAAAGCTCGGGGGCTCCAGGGAAGCCACTGCTGAAGTTTACCGATGAAGTCCTCCTTCCCTCACACGCAGTGCCTCGCAGGTGGCAGGGCAGGTTTGTGCCCGCTGTCTCCTTGGATGTGGCACGATGCTTGTGAGAAGAGGGCAGGTGGGGGAGGCACACGCTGAGAGAGGGAGGAGCACTGGTTTGGGAGTCAGACAGACCTGGGTTTAGTATCAGCTCTGAGACTTAATAGCTGGAGATCTTGGGCAAGTTACTTCATCTCTCTGTGCCTCAGTTTCCTCATCTGTAAAATGAGCATAACCCCTTGTTAGATTCTTACGAGACTTCAACAAGATGACATGAGTTGTCAACCTAGCCATTAGCACATAGTTGTCACTCATGACAAGGCAGCTCTTGGTGTCCTTATGGCTGAGGTTACAGGGTGAGGTCAGCCACTCTCCCTCTGAGGTTGTGTCTCATGGGGACCGTCCTGGTCTGACTGGAACTGGAGGCCCTTGAGGACAGGCCTCTTGTCCATCCTGTTGACTGACGCATCCCTCCCGGAACAGTACCTGGCAAACTGTAGTGCTTAGTAGCTAGGTTCTGAATAAACGAGTGAACGAATGCTAGGCAATTGCCCAGGTGAGCAACAAGGAGGGAAGGAAAATAAAGAGGAAAAAGCAAGTCATAAGTTCTTGCAAGCCAGTCATCCAGGGCAAGAGAAACATTCTTAGGGTGGTGCAAATGCTGTAATCAGCTGTAGGGAGGGCTGAAATCCAGGTGTACGCCCAGCCTGACGTGAGATCCCAGCGCGGCCTCTGCAGCGGTCAGCGCCCCACGCTCGCTGGCCGTGGGCTGCGTGGATGGCCCGCGCTGGGAGCAGGCTGAGTCCAGTGCCCAAGTATGGCCTGGGTTCGTCCCCAGTGGCCCCCAATAGCTGGCCCGGAAGGGGGCTGGGGTGGGTCCTTTATAATGTGTGGAAATCTGACCTTGTTTTAGGTCAGTGGGTGCCTGCCAGAGTAGCAGAGGATGCTGCTGACAGCATCACCATTTCCAGACCCACAGAGCACAGTAGTTCCCTGTCCCCAGCAGAGGGTAATCCACAGCCACCAGGCTGGACTCGCCACGCGGATCTTTGGTGCCCCCTAGTGGTGCCTTGCTGTATGACACTAACGCCAAGTTAGCGTTCAGGGGTGGCCCGCCTGCCCGCCCCCACCCCCACCCCCGTCGGCCCAGCCATGCTCAGGCGCATTCTCCCTGTGTGTGTGACTGCACAGACCGCTGTGAGCTCCGGTCCCAGGCAGGATCAGGGTAGCCCAGACAAGAGGCATGGCTTGAACAGTTTGCTTTGGGAGTCAGTGGCTTCCTTCACAGACTCCCCAGCCCGAGCCCCACGAGTACAGGACCCTTGTCACTCAAACCTGCCCCAGACCCTGCCACTGGGATTGGCATCCTGCGGCACAGACATGGGGCTGTGTGAGGGCGACATTAGTGAGCAGAAGATTTCTGTGGTTTATTTCCAGATCGGCCCCTGCAAACAGGGTAGATGGGCATGGAAGCAGCTCTGCCCACCCTCAGGACCTCTCAGCGGCCCTCCCACCTCTGCCAAGAGGCCAAGGCCATGCTCAAGGCTACTGGGCTGGGTGGGGCACTGAAAGGCCAGAGGTAAGAATAAGGATTTCAGGATTCAGAGAGGTCAGAGCAGGCAGGGATGGGTGGGGGGAGGGGGAGCTCCTGACAAGGAGAAAGGAAACCAGGCTGGAATGTCACAAGAGGAGGAAGACGGTGCTAGCAGCAGGTCTATGAAAACCACCTGATGGCATCTTGGTCAACCCTAAGCAACATATGAATCGCCAGTGGAGACGGTGATTTAGAAAGCCAAGGAGATCTGGAGCAGGGGGTGTGGGCAGACTCCGTCAGCACCTCCTGCAGTGCTGAGCTCGGTTCTGGGCCCACAGATCAGCGGGACACTCGGCGGGTTGCAGGACAGGGCCCTTTCGGAGGAAAGCACAGTGATATGTCTTCTCTGTTGATCTTCCCTCCTGAGGAAGGGTATGCGGACTCAAAGCCAGAGCTTGAGATCATCCTGGGGAGATCCAGAGGAAAGACAAGTCCCAATGGGTGGAGGTCCCAGAGAAGGTTCTGGTTCAACAAAAGAATGGGCAGGGTGTAGTGGCTCATGCCTGTAATCCCAGCACTTTGGGAGGCTGAAGCAGGAGGATATTTGAGCTCAGGAGTTCAAGATCAGCCTGAGCAACATAGTGAGACCTCATCTCTACAAAAAAATAAGAAAAATTAGCTGGTGGTGCATGCCTGTTGTCCCAGCTATTCTGGAGACCGAGGCAGGAGGATCCCTTGAGCCCTGGAATTCAAGGCTACAGTGAGCTATGATTGTGCCACTGCACTCCAGCCTGGGTGACAGAGCAGAGCAAGACCCTGTCTCCAATAAAATAAATAAAAATAAAAGAATGGTGCAACCATCTCACTAAGAACAGGACAGGGTGGCTTCTTCTCACTGGGATATATAAGACAGGCCTTTTCAGGTTCCCAGGAAGAGAGTTTCATTCCATCAAACAGCCGGGTATGACAGAACCAGTCCTCTACTATGAGAATCTAAGATTCCATCATAAATCACTGCCTTTCACTGTACAACAGATACAATCATCCTTAATGGCTTTGCTATTCACGCATGACCGTAACAGGCCCATGCTACTGAATTCTGATGTCTGCTTGATCGTTAGACATTGGAGAAACCCAGATTCTGCCACTAAGTCACTGTTGACCGTAGGACCGAGCCCATTCTGTCTCCTTAATTAAACAATGAAAGGATGTCAGGGAACCCCCATTACCCTTAGTAAAGTGCAGCCCAGCTCCCGGGTGGGTAGCACTGGGGGGACATCTCTGGCCTTGGCCACTCTGACTTTGGTTTCTGAGGATCAGCTTCCCCTGGGATGTCCCTCACTGCAGAGGCCTCAGGGAACCCTGCTGTCCCCTCTAGCACTCCAGTCCAAGTGTGGACTGGGTGCCCAGGGAACCAAAGAGGCCGAGCTAAGGCTTTCTGTGACTTGGGACAGCAACAGGGAAATTAAGCCTGAGTGAACATGCAGCTGGATGATCTGGCTACAAAATGGCCTGAGCCCACCGGCCCCACCCCTCCCAGCCCTTCCTGCTTCCCTATGGGAGCACCATTGTTCCCAGCTCACAGGAACACAGACCATCGCCTGCCTCAAGGGCTAGGCCTAGAGAGCAGGGCGAAAAAAATTAGGGTTTCCAACCTCCTCCTGCCTAAGGCCTGCCTCCTACCCCTGGGTCCCATCAAAGTACCTCTTCTTCCTAGTGACTGACCCTGGGGATGCCCACGCCTTACCCTCAGGGCATGGCTTCACCCTGGGCCTCAACAGGGCAACCCCATCAGAACACAACATTCTGAATACAGTTCTTTGACACTAAACTAAACCCTTAATGGGATCTATTCTAAAGTCAAACAGATTTGCAAAGAAATCTTCAACTTTACTAACTTTTTTTGTTGATAGTTGTATGGATATATCAATTCTGAAACTATTTTGTGTCTATTGTAGGATGGAGCAAGTGAGTAAATATTTTGATGTTGGAAGCCAGGGATCTCACTGTGGGAGAAGAGTGATGCGAATCTGGCCTGGGGGGAGGCAAGCAAGAACTCTCTGGTGTTTGATTTTATCCATAGCTGTCTGTAGATTGATACTAATAATAGACAGAGCCTAGGAGTAATGATACCCTAGAAACAATGAGAACACCAAGTGCCTAGATCTTGGTTTCTAAACACCATCATCCACTAAAAAGAACTAGGACTCCTCAGAGAGATGGCTGACTCCATGGCAGAAAAACACAGGAGGCAACATTAAGAAGTTTTTCACTGGCCAAATCTGGAAAAATTTAAGCATCAAAATGAATAATGATAGCAAGGGATTATAAGATGTTGAATTATAAAGGAACCCATGAGTCCATTCTGATATACATAAATGAAGGGGAGAAAAGGAAGGCTCTTGTTTGCTGGAGAATGCCAAGTGTTTGAATGTGACGGTAGAGTCAGAAATCACCATTTTGCAGCTACCAAAATAGTAAGTGACTCAGGTAAGAATCATCAATGGATGCTGAAACCACTGAGTGAATGTTTGTGGGGGAACAGGACACTCACATAGTCTCAACGTGGCTCCCACAGATTACTTAATAATTACAAAGGGGAAATGGTACCTTTCAAGTGGAGAATCTGGCAGACATCACCTCAACCAAGTGATCACAGGTAATGTCACAAAGTGCCATCATGTACCCCTGACATGAATCCTATTTATGCATCCTTGGCAATCCTGGATGCCAAGCATGCATAAGATGAATCTAATCATGAAAACACACTCAGACAAACTCAGATCGAGGAACATTCTACAAAATAACTGACCTGGAGTCTTCAGAAATAGCAATGACATGAAATACCAAAGTAGACTGAGGAATTGTTTGCCATCAAAGGAAACCAGAAAGAGATGACAAGTAAATGCAATGCATGGGCCTATATTAGATCCTGCTTTGGAAAGACCACAATTGCTTTAAGGGATGTTACTGGGCCAATCAGTGAAATTTGAAAATGGATAGTGTACTCAATAATATACTGCATCCGTGTTAAATTTCCTGAATTTGGTAAGTGTGGTTGTGTAAGAGAATCTCCTTATTCTTGGGAAATACATGCTGAAGTATTCAGGGGTGAAGGATCAGGATATCTGCTACTTATGCTCAAATGGTCCAGAAAAAATAAATGTATAGTAGGCATTGTTTCACTCCCTAGGTGTCTTTTTCTCCTCTTGCCACCATCTGGCTGATTCTATCCCTGAGTTTCCCAATTCACATTCCTGAGAGAGAGGACGTGCTTGGGGAGGGTCCTCTCCATCACCCCTTTTTAGGAAGAGCACTTTGTACAAGGAAACCTCTCTGACCAGCCTCTGGATTGGCTGCCTGGGGTCAAGTGCCCATCCCTTGTCCAATCAGCTCTGGCCGAGGATGGGTCATGTGGTACATAACATGGCTGCCTCTACTGCTCCAGTAATGGGGGCAGTAGGCAAGAGAGTCTCCTCAGAAGGGCGTGGCAGGCCCCAGGCTTGGGCTGGCCAGTGCATCTCCAGCTCCCTAAGTTAACTCCAGAGACACCTGAAGGGCTCCCGACCTAACTTTGTGCCTCATTCTCACCCGCACTCTGTCAACAAATGTTAGAGATTCCTACCCTGAGCCAGGTCTTGTGCTAGGTACTAGGGGCACAGGAGTGACCCTACCCTCAGGAGCTCTGGTCCAAGTTGGAGAGGCATGACGAACGCAGAGAACTGGAGTGCAGGGTTGAATCACAACCGACAAACAGAAGGTAGTCAACGCTAGCTAAGCCTGAGCCCCACAGCCTGGGAACACAGAGGTGGGGTCCAAAGGGCCTCCGGGGTGGTGGCACTGGCTGTGGCTCATGGGAGGTAAAAGGGCTCTCAGATAGGGACCCAGCTGCTGGAAAGGTGCCCGATGCCATTCCTGGAGTGTCTGTTTTCTCTTTGCACAGCCGGACCCAGCAGGACGGGACATCTCCATCCGCCCTCTCCTGGAGCACTGTGAGAACACCCACATGACCATCTGGCTTGGCATTGTCTATGCCTACAAAGGGCTTCTCATGGTAGGTGCAGAGCAGGAGAAAGAGCTGGGGGGACGCTTCTCTGTCAGGCTTCTCTCTCCCAGGGGCCTCTGTCAGCATAAAAATAAACAGAGCCCCCATGATTAAGCTCTTACTCTCTGCCAGACCCGGTGTCTGCCACATGCTATCTCGGTTCCCACAGCAACCCTGTGAGGTAGACACATAATATCCCCATTGCACTGATGAGGACACTGAGGCTTGGTGTCTTGCCCACGATCACCCAGCTAGTAAATGGCAGAATCAAGACCTTAACCAGAGAGTAACCCCAAAACTTGTGAATGTGCCTCATAGCTGTCACTGTACTGCTCCCAGGAGCAGCAGTCTGTCGACATCTGGTGTGTGTTCACCTCCTGCATTTCACTGGATCCTCTCTAAATCCATCCATATTTATATAATGGGGTGAGTAGAATCACCCCTGTTCTAGAGAATGAGGAAAGTGAGCCTTAGAGAGGTTAAATGATTTGCCAACGGCTACCTGGTAACCTCCGATCTCTGCACCGAGCGCTCTTTCCACTCTGCTCATCTGTTAAAATCGAAGATCACGTACCAAGGCTACATGACACAATCGTGGAATTTCAAAGGTAGGAAGGTCTTGAAAGGTCAGCCCCACCCTACCTTAGCCCAGGTTGATCCTTGAATCCCCTCTCCCATATCCCATGTAAACCACGCTCCACTTAAGTCCTTCCAGTGGCACGAAGCTGGCATCTGCACCCTCCTCGGATCTTTCCACAGGAAACTTAATCCACCATCCACTTCTGTGTGAAGCCCTCTCCAAAGTCAAATCACCTGGAATTTCTTGTGCTGCTCAAATGCATTCTTACCTGCTGCTGCTTCAGAGAACTTCTAGTGATTGATCCTGTGTCCTTCAAGGGGCCTCACCAGAAGGGCATGTGTTGGAGGACACTAGGCAAAGATTGTTCCCCACTTCATCCCAGTTGAGACCTCCTTGTGGCTTCTGTAGAGATCTTCTGACCTCCCCCCAATGCAAGCAACAGGACCGCTGGGCTGCAATATGGGCCCCACAAGGTAATGACCTTGGAGGTGTCCACAGGAGATGCGTAGAGTGGAAATGGGAACTTGAGGGCCACCCAAAGGTCCTGGGTGTGGGTAAGAACACACTCGGGAAACACAGTCACCAGAAACTCAGAAGAGTTGTCAGAGATGAGTGGCACAGACGTGAGGGCAGAGCCATTAGCAGCAGCAGAAGTTTCCAGAAGGCAGACCTCAACTCCCTGTAAAGAAGGATTTTTGTATAACAGGGAGCAGTGTCTGCAGATGTCATGGAGCCCCCTGAGAAGGACAAGCTTCTGTCGTGGGAAAGTTACTGTGCCGATGACCTGAGCTTCCCTCTGACCCTTATTAAATAAAGAGAGTGAAACTAGACTCTTTCCAGGATCCTTCCAGCCTGTTGTTCGTTGACTCTGAGACTCCGTGAAATCACATTGTGGTGAATCATATTGACATCTTTAAACTGGATTTATCTGTAATGTTTTGATCATTCATTATCTTCTCCCACCTACTTCCAAAAGTGGTTTGAGATGACTGTATCTCTTCCAGTGCAGCTAATACCTTCAGCCAGCTCATGTGAATAAAATCTATATTTGACAGCACAGATGCTCTGCCATTTAGAGTGTGTGCAGGGAACTGTCCCCAGCCCTCCTGGCCCTTAGGGTTTATGACTAAAATCTCACCCCTACCCCTACCCCTTCTGTTCCGGAACCGCAGACTCTCAGGGCTGGAAAGAGCATGCACAGCCCTGGCGGCCAGAAGTCCAAAGTCAGGGCAGGGTTGTGCTCCCTCTGAGGGCTCTAGGGAGAATCCGTCTTCGCCTCTTTCAGGATCTGGTGGCTCCAGGCATTCCTTGGCTTGTGACCACATGGCTCCAATCTCTGCCTCCGCCCTCACATGGCCTCCTCCTCTCTCCAAGTCTGTGCATTGCGTGTCCCTTACAAAGACACTTGTCACTGGATTTAGGGCCCATCCAGATAACCCAGGATGTTCTCATCTCACGATCCTTAATTATATCTGCAAAGAGCCTTTTTCCAAATAAGGTCACATTTACAGTTTTCAGGGATTAGAGTGTAGACATATATTTTAGGGCCACCATTCAACCCACTACAGATGGGTTGCTTTTCTAGAGAATTCTTCCTGATCTTCACCTGAAATCTGACTCGGTGTAACTTATGCCCGTGAACTGTCATTCTACTCCTTGAAGGCCTAGAACCAAGTTACTGTTTCCTCCTGACAACTCTTCAGAGTGTCAGAGATTTGCAGCCAACTCCCGGGTCCCCGGACTTGCCCATGTTTTGTGACTGGTGGAGACTCTCCCGGTGGTTTGGTGGCGCATCAGCAGCATGGCCGAGAGGAGGGCACGCTAACTCCCTGTCAGGGGGCCTGAGTCCCAGGCCCCCCTCCAGCCCTGGCACTCACGCCATGGGACCCCAGGCAGGTCACTTCACCTGGCCAAGCCTCTGCTTCCTCCTCAAGATGGCACAGCCACCGTGGGATCGAAGGGGTGGCGTGTGAAGGAACCGGCATAAAATAGGCTTCCCACAGTTTCACATCAGTTTCCTCCCCTCGCTCAGTATCTGGTTTCTGGGCTTCTAGTTCCCCATATTAAAGAGAATTTTAAAAAGAGAATAAATCAGGCCATGAGCCAACACATTTAGACAAAGGATAAAGAAGAAAAGAGAGGAAAACAATCATGGTTGTATAAAATAATATCAATCACAAAATAGCTTTGAACTTGTCTTTATATGGAACATTTCAGTCTACTAAGTGCTTTTGCATCCATCCCATTTCATCCACATGGAAACCCTGTGAGTTGGTATTCTTATTCCCATTTCACAGACACTGAAACTGAGGTTCTGAGATGTAAAATGACTTGTCCAAAGTTACCCAGCCAGCAGTTGGCAGAGCAGATTCCAGATCTTCTGGCCTTGTGTCCAGCCCCCTTCTACCACACAGCATCATACTGCCAAGCTAAATCACCCCGAAACGAAGGTCCTCAGGATGATGTTAAATGGTTCATGAGGCTGTCACATGCCCCGAGCTGCCCTGCCGAAGCCAAAGGGAAGAGGGGCCTTTGTGAAACAGCCTGGAGAAGCCACACTGAAGCAGCGGTCCCTGTGTCAGTCAACGGTCTTGGCTCTTCTCCTGCCTGTCACACCACCATTCTGCCCTCCGCCCACTGCACTGCCCCCGCAGCCTGCCACCCAAGAGGCCTAAACCTCAACACCCTGCTGCGGATCACAGCTGGCCTCAACCCTGTCCATTTCTATTAAGAGATCTATTGGTTAGGAGTAGAGTTGCAAGTGACAGAAAAACCCAAAATAATAGTGGTTGAAGAGAGGAAATCTCCTTCTCACATACACTTAGTCCAGAGGTGAGCAGTCTTGGGCTGGTGTAAGGGCTCCCAGAATCTCAGCTCCTTGCATGTTGTGGCCCCCACATTGTCATTACACGGCTCCCACATCATGGTCTAAGATGCCTTTGTGGTCTAAGACGGCTGCTGAAGCTCCACCTATCACATTCCACTCCAGCTGTCAGGAAGGAGGAAAAGCAGCACCCCTTCCCTTTAAAGACACTTCCCAGAACTTGTACACACCACCTCCACTTACAGGCATTTCCCGAAACCTAATAATACACCACACCTAGTTCCAGGGAAGCTGGGCAATGTAGTCTCTACTCTGCGTGGCTGTGTGCTCTAGGGGATAATAGAAGTTCCTGACACACGAGATCTGCCTAGTTTAATGGAAAAAAAAGACTGGCCTGAACTACTACAGACACAATCTACTTTGGCCACCTACTGCTGTGCGGCCTTGGGCAGGCCCCTTCCCTACCTCTGGGCCTTAGTGTTCTAGAGAGTAAGGGGAGGAGGTTGAGATCTTATCCAAAGTTCCTTCCCACTGTGGCCTCCGCTGGGTGGGTCTGTGTGCGCACCAGTCATGGGGGTGAAGGAGAACCGGGCAACTGTCACATCCCCAGTCTGTGTTTCCTTGGTGGGACTCAGCTCAGGACCAGGAGTGGAGACCTATGGTGACATCCAGAAGACCTGGCTGAGAGCAAAGCACCCCCAGCCTCACCCCCTGAGTAACCCTCTGTTCCCACTCCTGTCCCCGTTCTGCAGCTTCTCCGAGCAGCGAGCGTGTGCTGCCCCTTGGTAACGACCGTCTCCCCTTTCTGTTCACCGTTTCAGTTGTTCGGTTGTTTCTTAGCTTGGGAGACCCGCAACGTCAGCATCCCCGCGCTCAACGACAGCAAGTACATCGGGATGAGCGTCTACAATGTGGGGATCATGTGCATCATCGGGGCCGCCGTCTCCTTCCTGACCCGGGACCAGCCCAACGTGCAGTTCTGCATCGTGGCCCTGGTCATCATCTTCTGCAGCACCATCACCCTCTGCCTGGTGTTCGTGCCAAAGGTACGGGCGGGGCCCGCACCACCCTAGCCTCTGCCTCCGTCACAAGGGCATTGCTGGGCTTTCTGCATTTTCTAAAAGTTTTACACATTCTTTCTTTACAATGAAGACAACTCATGTTATAGAAGGTTTAGAAAATGTAGAGAAGTAGGCCGAGCACGGTGGCTCACGCCTATATTGTAGCACTCTGGGAGGCCGAGGTGGGAGGATCGCTTGAGGTCAGGAGTTCGAGACCAGCCTGAGCAAAAGTGAGACCCCGTCTCTACCATAAATAGAAAAAAATAGCCGGGCATGGTGGTGCACACCTATAGTCCCAGCTACTCGGGAGGCTGAGGCAGGAGGATCACTTGAGCCCAGGAGTTTGAGGTTGCTGTGAGCTAGGCTGATGCCACCACACTCTAGCCCAGGCAACAGAACGAGACTCTGTCTCAAACAAACAAACAAAAAAAAAATGCAGAGAAGTAAAAGCCAGATTTTTCAGAATCTCCCATAGTCCCAATACTCAAAAATAATCATTAGTAATGTTTTGTTTGGGTATTTTTTTTTATATTTATATAAGGATATGTTTCCTTCCAATCTTTTTTTTTTTTAATGCCTAGGAGGTAATACTTTTTAAGATACGGTTATAACACATGCATGTGGTTTTGTGGTTTGCGTTTCTCACTTACCTTTTTGTTCTTTGTACTTTCCCACATTCATAACCATCACTGAGGGAAAGTTCCATAATTTGCATATCCATTTGATCCCTTATTGGCGAGCATTACAGTTGTTTGCAGGTTTTTTTTATATATTATAAATGAACAGTTTTTTCTGCCTAACATATTTTCCTTGTTTTCAAATATTCCCTTAAGGTAGAGTCACAGAAGTAGTATTAGTGGGTCAAAAAAAAAAAAAAAACCATTTTTAATAGCTACTTACATTTTCCGTTTATTCAAAAGGCTGACCTTCAGGACCACCTTGAAGAGATATTTTTCAAACATCATCTCACCTAGCAGCAGGCAGGAGAACCAGAGGCCTTGACCTCCCAGGACCCTCCTGCCGTAGGATGGTCTGTGCAGGGGGAAGCGTGGCCTCAGGGGGTCTCAGGAGTAAAGGACGGGTCAGGAAACAGAGTGGGGAAGGAGTTACAGACCCGGGGTGGGGGGCGTCCCAGAGAAGGGGGAGAGGAGAGATTACCAGGGGTCCATTTAGGGAAACAGGTTACCCATGGTGCCTCCATCCTCCCAGGCACCCAGTCAGTCCCCAGGCGCTGTCAGCTCTGTACCAGGATACCCCTGGTGTGTACACCTGCCTTCTCCTCTAGTTGGCCACACCTGGCCTGGCTCCAAGCCAAGGCCATGGCTTCTCTGCTGCACTCTGACACTCTCTCCATCCTGTAAAAGATGCCGGATGATTCTCCAAGCCCAGCTCCGATCACGCCACTCTGCTCTGTTCCCTCCAGTAGCTCCTCACTGCCCTGCTGGCTCTAGGATCAATCCCTGGTGTCGGGCTGGCTTTCGGGACCCTCAGGTGTCCTCCGGTTGCCCCAGAAAATCCTGTCCCCCATCCAAACTGCCCTTCCCCATGAGTGCGCTGAGCCCCGGGCCTGCTGGGCCCTGCATCTGCTGTGCCCTTTCTTCCCCCGTGAGTTCTCTTATCCCCACCGTCCTTCCAGTCCCTCCCCAGAGCCCGGCCCAGGCCACGGCCCCGTGGGGGGCACACTGTCCCGATACCTTCTGTCCTGGCGCAGGTTGAGTTCTTTCTTCATCCCCACCCTGCACCTCTGAACCACGAGGTCCTGGTGGGCAGGGGCCGCGGCTCACTCAGCTCTCCACGGCTGAGCCCACAGCCTGCCCTGATCCAGAGGTGTTTCTAGAATAAATGGGTAAGATCAGGGTCAAGTGACAGCTTTTTGTCTTATATAAAAAACGTCTTTGGATTCAGCTCAGCCATGTGCAGACTCAGGACCCACAGAAACTGTGAGATGATAAACGTGTGTTGCTTTAAACTGATAAAAATAAAATAAAAACAAAAACCTGCTTTTGTCAGTGACAGAGCTAGTTACCAGCCTGTCCCCAAAACTCATCAGTGATTCTAACAAACAGAAGCCTTCACTTTCCTCTATGACACCGTTTTTCTCACTGTCAGCCTCAGAGTTCATTTGCCACAGAGACCGAGGATCAAAGCAGAGGAGGCTGAGCTGGAGCTAGGCCTGAGGGACCCCGGGGGCCTCTGCAGGACCGTTGGGATGCAGGTGGCATCATGGCCAGGAGACCAGACTTCTACTGGCCAGGAAGGACTCTGAGGCTCAGCGAGGGGAGGGGACCCGCCCAAGGTCACACACGGGCGAGTGGCAGAGCCTGGCCTGAGCCCAGGTCCCCTCATTCTCAGCCCGTGGCCTTCCTGGGGCCCCTGCTGCCTCCAGTGCAGGACCTGCAGGGAGGACAACAGTGGGGGACGGGAGGAAGGACCCGGGGCTCTCTCTTCAATCCCACCCCTACCTCTGTCCCCTCAGCTCATCACTCTGAGAACAAACCCAGATGCAGCAACTCAGAACAGGCGATTCCAGTTCACTCAGAATCAGAAGAAAGAAGATTCCAAAACATCCACCTCTGTCACCAGTGTGAACCAAGCAAGCACATCCCGCCTGGAGGGCCTACAGTCGGAAAACCATCGCCTGCGAATGAAGATCACAGAGGTACCTCCCTCCGCACCTGGTAGCCGGGGCCCCTTCCTGCCACTTGAGTCCCTCTGACCTGGTGCCGGGGCCCTCCGGTCTCCTCCAGACCTTCCGGCCACTCAGTCCCATCTGCTGTGGTTACGGCTACAGGAACTAGCGCTAACACATAAAACAGATAGAGGTGGTTTGTCAGAACTGGACGTGAGTTTGTTGCCCACCTGGCCCAGGCTCCTGGAGTCCAGCAATACCTGACTCAAGCCACCCTCAGAAAGAAAGGAATTCGCAGAGATATGTAAGGCCCCAGGTCATAGTACCTTCCTAGGTCGGTGTCTGTCCGTCTCTCCCTTCCCCTCTCTCTCTCTCTCTCTCTCTCTCTCTCTCTCTGTTTTTCACTCTCCCAACACAACCCAGTATCCACCCACATGTATATGATGTACAGGAAGAGAAGAGGAAATGAAAAGAAAGTTTTCAGGAGGGAGAGGTGTTGCAGCAGACCTGCCCTTTGTCCTGAGAGTTCTCAGCTGGTTCTCCAATATTCCTGAGAGGCCACACTCAGATTCCTTTGTGCCCCAGCCACACCTCAAATTCTGGACTTATTTCTATACCAGGGAGGGGAAAGCAAATTACCTTCCTCTTCTCCACCCCTCCCTTTGGGTCGGGGGTATGACCAGACCCATGGTCTGCGGGCTGTGCATTCCCTTCATAAAGGAACTCTGATTCAGGGCAGGGACAGGAAAGTGACAGAGGAAAGTGTGTTGGTTAGGGTGCTGGCTGAGCTGCTGGAACAAAGAGGCCCCAAAATAAAGTGGCCCAGAAAAAAAATATGTTTATTTCTCTCTCATCTAATGTTCCTGAGGAGAAGGTGCCCATTGGGCAGCTCTGTTCCCCAAGGTCATGGCCGGACTCGATTCCTTCCCTCGGGCTTCCTGCCATTCCCAGGGTGTTTTCCCCACCTGCACAAGGTGGGCGGAAGGCATGTCCTGTTCTCAGTGTCAGGAAGGGAAGAGGCAGGAAGTCCACTCGAGGGATTGCCTTTTAAGCAAGTAACACGAAAAGCGCACACATTTTGCTTCTGCTCCAGTTACACTGGCAAGAACTTACACGAGCAGGCTTAGCCGCAGAGGAGGCTGGGAAATGTAGTCTCCAGCTGGACAGCTGCGAGGAAGAAATGAGATGCAGGGTCACCAGATTAGATAGATACAGGATACCCAGTTAAATCTGAATTTCGGATCAACAGCCAATCATATTTTTTAACATAAGTATATTCCATACAATACTTGGGATATGCTTATACTAAAAAAGGATTCATTGTTATCTGACATTCAAATTGGACTGGGCGTTCTGTATTTTTATTGGCCACATCTGGCAGCCCTTGGAGGGGCTCACAGTAGTCGGCCACAGAGAGCCACTGCGCAGATGTCTGTGTACCTAAGGACGACTGCTTTAGGATGGGGCAGCCCGCCGTCAGCCACCAGAGCAAAGCAGGAAAGGTGTCTGGCCCCCAAAGCCACTGCAGGTTCTGTCTTAGGGTCAGACCTCTCTGTGACTAGTAATAACATGTCTCTGTGCCTTTCACTTCTTGCACACTCCAGCACTGATGGGTTCACTCACTCAGGAAACCCAAGCCACTGTTGAAATTGAGTCACAATCTGGCCTCCTGTTTCTCCCACCCTTTGATCCTAGCCCTGCCGTTTGAGTCACATAGAAAAGGGTATCTCTCTCTGGCTCCGTGTGAAAGCTCATCAATTAATTTCTAATTGAATGGCTGTGCTCCTGACGTCAGGACAGCACTTCACAGTTTATAAGGTCTCCTGCCTTCTGTAGTAGGATGCCCGCCACCCACCCCAACTACCACCCCCCACCACCACCATCACACACCTTTCCCAGGCTTCTCTGGGACTCAGTTGCCCCAGAACTTGTACCTGATTTCTCTATACCCTGGGGGTGAAGCCCATCCTGACTAACTCTGGGTGAGCCCCTGCTGGTCTGAGTCCCCCTGACAGCGTGAGGCTCAGAGCTGACTAGCCCTGCACATCGGTGCTTCCCACTGAGGGTCCTGTTAGGTATCAGTAATAATTATTACAGTAGCAGGTTCCCCTTATTAGGTGTCAGGCACTGGGCCAGACTTTCCATGCATTGTCTCATTTGATCTTCACAACACCCCCCCTCGAGGTAGGTACTGTTATTATCCCATTCTACAGATGGAGAAATTGAGACTCTATTCTCACAAGCCAGGACACAGCTAGCAAGGGGCAGCCTTGGGTTTGTACCTGGGCCTGGCCAACCCCGGAGCCGGAGCTATTCCCCTCTCCCTGCCCCACCTCCCTGGGCTTGCTGGGCTGCTCCATCAAGGCCAAAGCCACCATGGAACATGTAACTGCAAAGCACAGGTCCCCCTCATCATAGCTTCTCCTTGAACAGGAGCTGGCAAGGTCCTTCTGCATCTCCTCCCCAAGATGCAGCGGACCCTGGCTCTCAGCGCCCCGCCCAAAGCCAGGCAGAGGCCCGGCCCTGTGAGGTTTGGCTGCCAGGGCTGGGACAGGGGCAGTGCTGAGGATGCTGACTCAGCTGGAGACTTTGTCTTCTAGCTGGATAAAGACTTGGAAGAGGTCACCATGCAGCTGCAGGACACGCCAGAAAAGACCACCTACATTAAACAGAACCACTACCAAGAGCTCAACGACATCCTCAGCCTGGGGAACTTCACTGAGAGCACAGGTGAGAGGAGGTGGGGCCCTGGGACGTGGGCACCTGGCTCTCAAACCAGCTGTCCATCTCCCATTCTACAGATGAAGAAACTGAGGGTCAGAGAGGGCAGGGGACTGGTCTGAAGCCACACACGCAGAGCTGGAGCACCTGGAAGCCCTGCCTCCTGACCACAGCTCAGTGTCCACTTGGACCCCACCCTGCCTGGGCCTGGGGCTTCTATTTCTAACCCCTGGTGTTCCAGTTCCCCACATGCAGGACGTGGGCAGCATTCCCACTGTACTGGCTCAGGGCACATTGCGTTTTCCCTTTTGTCCTTAGCGAGTAGTTTACCTTTACTTCCCTGAACAACGTTTCACAGGTTCAAACACACCCCATCAATGTATAAGAAAAGACTAGTCGGGGAGATACGATGCTCAATCTCACCAGCCACCTAGGAAATGCCAGCTGCAATAACACAAACCATTTTTTGCCTACCTTTTGGAAAAAACTTAAAGATTTCCAGTGTTTGTGAAAGTGTTTGGAAATGGGCATCTTCTGGCAGTATTTTGGAAGTCAGTCTGGCACTCTCCAAATGTTAGACGACTTGACCTGGCAACTCCACTAGCAGGAACCTGCCCCTTGCAAATGCTCCCACGTGGTTAAAGATATAAACACACAGTGTACATCACAATGTTATTGGTAGCTGAGTGAAGCTGGAATTAAATGCTCATTATTTGGGGTGGTTTAATTAATTAAGATACAACCAAACACGGCACTATTATTATTATTATAAGCTATTTAAAATAAGCTATTATTATAAAAAGGGAGGTGGGTCTATTTGTATAGATATGGAAAGATCTCCAAGTGAAAAGAGCAAGATGAAGGGCAGCAATGTGATTATGATATGTGTGTCTGTGTGTGTGTGTGTAAAAGCATATTTTTTAAAAGGTTTGGAAGAACAAACACCAAATTGTTAACAGTATTCACCCACGTGAAAAGCAATGGTGTTGCAGAAGGTGGATGAGAGGGACTCTTTTACATTTTCTTTTAGTATTTCTCCATCGTTTGGGTTTTGTCATTAGCATATAGTCATTAATTTGTTATAAAATTATTTTTTAATCAGTGAAAAATCTTTTGTTTCTTTTTCTTTTTTCTTATTAAATTAATAAGTATTCCTATTATAGAAGCAATATTACATAAGATATTGGTGGCAAAAATGTTTAAATTGAGATAATAACAAGGAAATTACAAGAATAAAAATTACCCTTAATAATTTTAGTATCTGGTAAAGGTAGGTATTTCAAATCAATGAAAAACTGAATTATTCAATAAATTTAATTGGGATAAATGAGTGGCCATCTGAAAAAGAAAAAAAGGTAGATCCTATCTCACAACTTACACAAAAATTAATTCCAGATGGATAAAGATTTAAACATAAAAAGTGAAACCATGAAAGCACTAGACAAAACCAAAGGAGAATTTTTTTAAAACAATTTCAGAGGGGAGAAAGCTTTTCTCAGTATGATGCAAAACAAAAACCGCAAAAGGGAAGGTTCATAAATTTAGCTACAACGAGAATTTTTTGCACAATGTGAAAGCCATGATAAGCAGAGTCAAAAAATCAAGAAACAAACTCAGCCAAAAAATACTTTAACTCCGATAACAAGCTTACGCCCTTATATAAAGAGAAAATATATGTAATTATATACAAAATATATATAATTATATATAAATTAATAAGAAAAAGACCAACCCAAAAGAAAAATGAGCAGAAGAGAGTTCTCATAAAAGAAAATAGAAATGGTTCTTACACTTAGGAAAAGATGATCAATCTCACTCCTTAGTAAAGGAATGCAAATTAAATCTGCAATGAGATATCATTTTCACCTCTAACACTGGCAAAAATCAGAGATCAGAAAGTTGCTAAGAGTGCAAGGAAACAGGTGGGGAGAGGGGCGTTCTCAAACAATGCTGGTTGGAAGAGAGCTTATTCTGACCCAGGAATCCCACTTCTGGAATTTATTTTGTATGTCTTAGTCTGCTTGTACTGCTATAACAAAATACCACAGACTTGGTAATTTATAAACAACAGAAATTTATTTCTCACCGTTTTGGAGACCGGGAAGTCCAAGATCAAGGTGCCAGTAGACTAGGTGTCTGGTGAGGGCCCAGCGTCCCCTTCCGAGATGAAGCTTGGATGGCTGCGTCCTCCAGAGGGGAGGAACACTGTGTCCTCGCATGGCAGGGATGGAAGGGAGTGAACCCACTCCCTTAAGCCCTTTTATAAGGGCCCTAGTCCCGTCCGTGAGGGCTCCACCCTCACAGCCTAATCACCTCCGAAAGCCCCCACCTCTTAATACTATCACATTGGCCATTAAGTTTCAACACGTGAATTTGGGGGACACATTCAGACCACAGCGTTTGCGTATATAGTCGATTCTGGTTATTTGGGATAGCAGAAATGTTCTGCAAAGTCACATGAACAGTGAATTAGCCATTGCTCCTAGGGAACATACAGGGTTAGGATCTCGTAAGCCTCTTGCAGGTTGACATTTTTGTCAACCAGTCAATATATAACTTTGTTTTTATGTGTGTTTCTGTTTAAAGACACCTTATTCAATATATATTGTTGATTCATTAACATCACACTCATGGCCAACAACACTATAACTCAGGCCTGCTGGAAGCTTATCTAATGCACGTATTTTCTCCGCAAGGCACACCACAGCCCTCTTCTACTTAGGAACACCGGACAGCACTTCTGCACTACGCTTGGGGGCCATCTTAAACAGCAAAATCACCAAGAGAAAGCACAAATATATGAAAAACATGTCACTAAATAACCTCCAAAAAGATACCTATTTACAGTGTGAGAGCTGAAAGGAGAAGGCAGAGCCTCACCTTGTTCAACCTCAGCTGGGAGCAACTCAAATTTTTCAAAACTCTGTGCATGGCAGCAAATGACCACAAAATCTTGACGAGTATTGATTTGGGGTTACAAATAAATTTCAGCAAGAAGACAAGGTCTGCAAATATGGAGTCTATGAATAATTAGGACTGTACTCACATGGGTACAAAATGGCACACATATCAGGTTGCCCACAGCAGCAAAAACAAACAAAATCACCAATGCTTCTCTCCAGACCAAATGAATCCAAATCTCCCAGGTGGGAGCCAGGTTTCTATATTTCTTTATATCTCCCCAGACGGTTCTGGAGCACAGAGTTGAGAGAATTTCCATCACCATGTTTGGTGGCTACACAACACTCCTTTGAATGGAGGCCCCATAATTTACGTAACTAATCTATGGTTACTGGACAAATTCAGATTAGTTGCAACATTGATATTGTAAATGATGCTGAATTGAATATCTTGTAAATAACTTTGCATATATTCTTGATTATTTCTTTAGGACAATTCCCGGAAGTAGAAATTCTGGGTAAAAATAGGCACTTTTTATGGTGTTTGACACATTGACAGCATCCCCCTCCATAAGATTATGTCAATTTGTACTTCCACCAGCAGTTTACTATTATTATTCTTTTCAACCTTTGCCAACCTTATCAAAATTATTCCTTGGAGATTTTGTTCTTTGCCATTACATCCCTATCTACCCATGAAAAGGGACTTAATATTAGAACCACTCATTTCTAAGTTATGCTGCCTACGTTAGTGGACTTGACATCCCCCCTTTTATTCTGGAGAGAAGGAGGCACGGGGCGGGCCATACACGTCCCCAGCACACTGCTCCTGTGCCAGGGCAGAGGCTTCCCCGCTACACAGACCATACTTAGTGCAGAGGGATGACGGGCTCTTTTGCATTCTCTCCCCTTGGGCATCATCCTACTAAAAATTACATTGTTGATTTTTAAAAACCAAGTTAACAGAATGTGTTGTAATATTGTTGTTTTGCATTCAGATGGGGGAAAGGCCATTTTAAAAAATCACCTCGATCAAAATCCCCAGCTACAGTGGAACACAACAGAGCCCTCCCGAACATGCAAAGATCCTATAGAAGATATAAACTCTCCAGAACAGTAAGTGCCTTCTCCTTGAGAGTTATTGCTGAACAATATGTTACTCCTACACAACAGTTTACAATTTGCGCCACGTTTTCACATCCGTTGTTTTATTTGCTCTCCACAGCGATCCCATGATGCAAGTCTAATTACAATGCTCTTTTTATGTATGAGAAAACTAATATTCAAAAAAGGGGAGGTGACTTATGAAAGCTCACCCAGTTGTTAAGTGCAGGAGATGGGATTTGAACTTGGGTCTGTTCAACATCAAATCCTGTGTTCTCCACTGTAGAACGCTGTCTTTGCTATGTATAAAAGCTAACCTTTCTAGATACATTTACTTAATAAGGATTTTCTGGGACTTACACTATGTCAGGTATAGGTGCTGGGGACAGAGCAGCAAAGAAAACAGACTCAAATGTCTCCCTTCCTGATGCTCCTATTCTATCTGGAAGGATAACCGAATAAAAAAGAAAGGCATAGTATGTCAAATGACAAGTGCTTTGGAGAAAAATAAAGCAGGAAAAGGGATCCGGGAGCATCACTTTAAATAGGGTTGTCAGAGAAGACTCAATGAGAAGGTGACATCGAGGGAAAGACCTGAACATCTCGGTTAACTGTTTCCACTGGCAACTTTAGTTCTTCCCGTCTTACAGCAGATTGAAAGCAGAGTTAGAGACTTCAACTCTGAAACTTGACCTCTGGGAAGTGACACACAGCGGAACCAGCAAAAGCCACCAAATCGTCAACTGTAGCACGATTTGGGGCCATTAGTGTTAAAGCTAACAGACTATCAACCCAGTTAGCTCCAAGGGCTGGCCAGCATACTGTCCAGAACAGTTAGTGATGGTTACATGGCATTTGTCAGAGTCTGCCCAGCGTTTGCCTCCACTAGAGTGTAAGCACCTAGAAGGTAAGGTACGAGCCCTCGTGTGTCCTCTGGACTGAACACAGGTGCCGGCCTTGAGTGGGTTCTTGGCAAGCGTCTGTCAAATGAATGAAAACATGAGCAGGGTCCTCAGAGACAGCAGAATGCTGTGGCTCTGACGACCACGGGACAGATACCCACCTTCCCTAGGCAGACAGCCCCGCCCTGGGTGCTTGGACAGGGCACCCTTTCCCCAGGTCAGAGTTTATCTTCAACTCCCCTTTTTTTCCTGGATGTTTTGCCAACACTACCTTGCCTTAAGGACTAGATCATGGCTGACATTACACAGGTTCAACTTAAATTTCCGAATGAGATCTGCAACACTCTAGTTTCATCCCATGCACACCTATAAGGTGTCTCTTGGGAGAAGCCTTTCTGGTCATTGGGGGCAGTGTTTCATCTGCACCCATCTAGGTCAGAACCCATCAGTACCCCAGTAACCGCCAAGGGCACACCAGTGGAGACGAGACACCCGTGTGAATTGATTGGCCTCCAGCACAAAGCAACGTGGGTTAACAGAAGAGTCCCAACTTCCCCGGTTCCGGTTTGCTTCCGTGAGCAAGTTACATAAACTCTCTACCCTTCCCTCAATCTCTCATCTTTATAATGATATATAAAAATAATCCTTCATGCTTTAAATTATAGCAATATTTCTTTTGCCTACTGGGTGTCTGTTAAGATCTGGGGTTTTTGTTTTTGTTTTTGTTTGCATTTGAGTGGGCAGGCACTGGGGACACAAGGAGCCATAAGAATTCAGCCCCCTCCCTCCAGGAGTGCAATATGACAGGAGCGCCCCTGGAGAACTGCTCCAGAGGGCAGCAGAGCAGAGCAGGCGAACAATCACCTGGGCACCTTCCCCAAAGCAGCCTTTTCAGTAGTTAAGGCGACATGACATCCATTAAGACTGGAAGGGCGTGGCAGTGAGAAGGAAGTCAGAGGACAGGACAGCCCCCTCTTCCCTTGCTACTCCTTCATTGGCCACGTGCAAACCCACCTCCTGGCTTGGCCCCACCTCCAGTTTTTTTCTGGCTTCATTTCTGGGTATTTACCAAGGGTTCTGGGGATTTAGAGGAAAAAGGGGGCCCATTCTCTGACATTTAAACTGAATCTTGAAGAAAATACAGCTCATCCGGTTGGGAAACGGAGAAAGAATATTCCAGACAGGGAAACAGTGGAAGGACATGCAGGAGCAGGATTTTAGGGGAAACTGTAATCCCTGCCAGAGGACAGGGCTTGTGGGGAGAGGGGAGAAGATTCGCCTGGAGAGTTTGGCGAGACAGATCGCAGGGCGCCCTGACTGTCACATCAGTGCATGTCCTATTCTGCCTTCCCCAGCTTCCCAGTGTTGGAAAGATAACACTAGTCACCAAAGAAGCTGAAAGACCAGGGAGGAGCGTGTTGGAATTGGCCCAGCAAGAAGGGATGAGGTCCCGGGCAAGGCAGTGGAGAGGGACAGAGGAAGGATAGAGCCACCGAGGAGCCTTCCAGGGATAGAGCTGAAAGCCAAGTCCACGTGGAAGGGTGCAAGAGTCTGTCTGTGTTTGCAGCACAGCCCTGTTAGAAGGGCAAAGCCTTATCCTTAGTAAGACAGATGGTCCCAACTTAAAACTTTTCAAATTTACAATGATCTGAAAATGATACACGTTCAGTACAGTATTTAATAAATTACATGAGATATTTAATACTTTATTATAAAATAGGCTTTGTGGTAGATGACATTGCCCAACTGTAGGCTGATGTAGGTGTTCTGAGCACATTTAAGGCAGGCTAGGCTAAGCTACGCTGCTCGGGAGGTTAGGTGTAGTAAATGCATTTTTTCACCTCGCATGTAGCCCCATTGTAAGTCAAGGAGCATCTTTTCTGCTGTGACATTTATAATAATTGCCAAATCCCAGACCAGAGGCCCAAGAAGACTGCATCTTCCTTGTTTATTCTGGTCTCCCTGGTTATTCCCAGGGCAGTAGCTGGTACACGTAGGCTTTCATTAAATACCTGTACACAGCTGAACAGTTGGATGATTGGATGGACAGATCTCGGATTCCAAGAAGGATACGCTCCTGTCCTCAGCTTTTTTAGCCAGAGCAAAAGCAAGGAGCAGCCAGACAGCCTGCACTAACTCTTCTCCCTCTCTTTCCCTCCAGCATCCAGCGCCGGCTGTCCCTCCAGCTCCCCATCCTCCACCACGCCTACCTCCCGTCCATAGGAGGCGTGGACGCCAGCTGTGTCAGCCCCTGCGTCAGCCCCACCGCCAGCCCCCGCCACAGACACGTGCCACCCTCCTTCCGAGTCATGGTCTCGGGCCTGTAAGGGTGGGAGGCCTGGGGCCGGGGCCTCCCCCGTGACAGAACCACACTGGGCAGAGGCGTCTGCGGCAGGAACACTGTCGGCTCTGGCTGCGGAGAAGCCGGGCGCCACGGCTGGCCTCTCAGGACTGCTGGGATGGCACTCAGGAGGACAGGAAGGGAGGGGGGACTTGGCATCTGACCTCGAGCCTTATTTGTGAAGTTCTTATTCCTTCACAAAGAAGAGGAGTGGAAACGGCTTCTTCCCTAATGTCTGCAAACAACGAGGAGCTGGGATATTTGAAACTTGCAAAAAAAAAAAAAAAAAAAAAATCTAGACAAGGAGAGCGGCGCTAGAACTCCAGCTGGAAGTCACTGAGTAGCCCGAAGCAGCCTTGGGCAGAGGCACGGGGCTTCCGGAGAAACCGCCTCTGCACTCTGCACACACGTCCTGGCTGTGGCCCCTCAGGCCAGCCCTTCTCCACTCCGGGGGAGGAGGCGGGCAGGGCCACCAGGCCCCCAGCTGCCAGGCCAGCCACCCCCAGCCTTCCTGGAACAGGGAGTCTGCAAGAGCCGCAGACAGGCAGAGCCCTGGGGCAGGCGCGCCGGAGGGCTGGGGTACCGGAGCAGGCGGACTTGCATGCTCCTGATGGGACCTCCATCACCAAACGAGATGTTTGTTACTCTGGTAAATGCCACACATTAACACAATAACACCCGTTCCGGGGACCGTGGGGATTTAGGGCACGTCACTGCAGACACGCTCTGCAGCATTCACCGACAGTCTGTCATGCACCCACCACGTTGGCCATGTCCTTGTGTTCATATCGGGTGTTCCCGGTAATAAGGGGGACCACCCGAGCTAATCATGGAATGTCTGTTCCCAGCAAACACGATAAAGAAAGATTGTGCACTTTAACCTCTCTCATCAGGGCCCAAGGGCTGGCTGGGATTTTATTTTTTTTTTCCACTGACTTTGTTTCTGACCAAAGTGAATTGGGGGCATTCTGCTAAAAGACATCCCGGTAGCCATGGGGAGAGAGTTGCTGGCTGAGGGCTTCCCTTGGCTTCCAGAAGGCAGCCTTCCACCCAGACAAGCCAGTGAGCTCTCCCCGGGGGTCTCCGGGGGCAACCAGTCGGCAGACTGACTCTCACTCATGAGATCACTCTTCCCTTTCAAGTGAACCCCAAGGAGCACTGGCCTGGGAGTCAGACAGCCCTGGGTTCAAGCCCTCAGTCCCCTGCTGACTCCCTACGTGACCTTGGGCAAGTCACTAGTGTCTCTCTGAGCCTCAGTTTCCCCTCAGTAACAGATCGGGGTTGAAATAACACCCGTCCTGCCTACCTCACAGGGTCACTCTGAGGATAGAAATGTGATCTCGTCCAGGAAAGCTTGGTACCAAACAGCGAAGCGGCCCTGACCCGTGAGGTATTAGCGTGACTAGACCTTCAGCCCTTACTACAGCCGGGGGTGTGGCCCAGAGAAGCTTCCAGCACAGCCCTCTACCCCGAACAACCCGGCTGGAGGGAAGCTCCCCATGACTTTTCTGACATTCCTAGACAGGTTCATTCTTTGCTAAAGAAAGGCCTGAATGACAACGTCCAGGACGTCTGCACAACTGAGCGGCTTGCTCACTCCCTAAAGAAACCTAATGGCAGCTTCAACAGGTAGGCAATAATCTCTTCCCAGAACCACTGCAGTCAGGAACACACTGTTGTCACCACCAGGCTTTGATGAAAGGGCCCACAGGAATCTTACCATCGCCAACATTTCAAAACACCCTATTTCACGTAGCATAGCTTTCTGCTCCCCTCCCCAAAGAGAGGTTACGGAGGTACTGTAGCTTTTAGGGAAAAAAAAAAAATGTTAGCACATCACAGGTCAAGTTGAAGTCATTCTCTGTTTAGGCACTAAAACTCGGTGTTGTCACTCACTGTGTATTACCAGTATTTACTTGCTTTCTTAATTTCACCAAAACCAATTTAATTTAAAGGACCACATTAATTTTTCAAAGGGAAAGAGACAATTAATTGTACATAATGTATACACACAAAAATACCTGTAGAAATATTATTCCAGCATAGCAGGAAAAAAAAAACAAACAAAAGTATTGGACTGTCGGAGGTGAGTGTGTGCGTCTGTAACCCTTTGTGACTCCCGAACGTGCACAGTCTTCTAGGTTAACCCACAAAGTACATTCTCTGTCTTACTGATACTGTAGGTTCACGCATTTTTTTTTTAATTTCCCCGCAAATAACAAGACCCACAGAAGTGACTCTAGCTACTTAATGGTTCTGTTCTTTTATATGCAGCAAACACACCGTCCATTTCCGAAGAGGCTTCGGCCTGAAGGCATTTTCCAATGATGTTAGTGCACAATTGCTTTAAATTAGACTGGAACTGCCAGAATCAAATGTAAATGAGGAATTTCTCGTACCCCTACTGCATGGTATCGATTTTTAATAAATTGTTGCAAATTTGTTTTTATGAATAAAAGGAAAAAGACTGTCATCTTTAATGCCTACTCTTCCCAAAATGCAGGTCAGATAGGGCCATAATTCCTCTGCTCAGAAACTTAAGGGACAATTCTGGGGCTGCCTGCTCACACCATCCCTTCCTCCAGAAACCACCGCCCTGGCCCTCTGCTGACAGTACAGGGCAGCCCTGTCACTGTGGGACCCCAACTTTTGGCCACAGCTGATTGGCCACTGGTAGCAACCTGACCCAAGCTGAGCCAATAAATCCCTTCCCCAGGATTCTTCCATGTAGAGAAAATTTAGCCTGCCATGAAAGAGAGACATGGAGCCACAGAGAGAGAAGCAGGATCAAGAGCTGGGTCCTGATGGTGCCTGAGTCCCTGGTTAGCTGTCCCTTCTCGTCCTCCTCTGGAAGCACAGCCCTGCTTTGGGGGGACTCTGGAGGCCCGCCCTTGCTCCCACCCCTGGACACAAGGATTGGTTCAGGGATACGTTCATTACCCAAGTCCAGCCAATCAGAGCCTGCCCACAATTTCTGCCAGCTGTTTTCAGGAGGTTAGAAGACACCCTGGGCCTTCACCTGCTCCATAGGCATTCAGGCCTTCCTCAGATTCTCTGTTCTTCCAATAAATTGCCCTTTTGCCTGGGTTAGTTCAAGCTGGGTTCCCATCACTTGCAACCACAGGTTCTTAACTAATGTGGAAAACTCACTGCCTCCCCAGCCTTGGCCCCCTGTCCAGGCCTACCCGGTGTGTCAGATTTGGCCCCATGCTCCTTTCCACCGCCTGCCCCTTGGACCCCATGGAGTGGCCCCACAGTCTGTCACTTCCTTCATGGTGCTGGGCCCTCGGCCAGCAGCTCCTCTCATCCTCCTAGCCCCCCTGACATATAATGCTGTCCTCCTATTCTCTGGGCTGAAGACACTGCTCTTCTCTCATGGCCCTGGGTACATGCTCACACTGTCCCCTCCCATTCTGGGTCACAAGCTCCCTGAGGATGGATGGGTGTCATGCTGCTTCCTCAATGTTCCACTGGGCAGCAGTCCTCCCTGTGGCTCACGACAGACTTCAATGAGGCTTTGCAGAATTGGACATCTTGGTTGAGATATGTCCCGGTTGGTTGCTGGGTCTGGAAGTCAGAACAAAGGCAGAGGTGGCCAAAGCAGGCTGGGGAGGCCCAAGGCCATGTGACTGGGTGTGGTCCCCAGAACTGAGGGGGACTGCAATCACAGACTTCACTGGAGGGCTGGCCCCAGGTCAGAGTTCTTCAGTGTGTGGGATCCTGAATGGTGGAGACTGGCGAGGAGCAGGCAGCCTGAATCATGGCCCAAGACAGCCCTGCTCCATGCCTGTCACTCCACCCAACCTCTTAGCCTCCTATGCAATGTAGGTTGTTCAAAGGTGGGAAACAGACCCAACAGGGAGAAGGGACCTATCCAAGGTCTCCCTTCCAAGTACTAACCAGGCCCAATCCTGCTTAGCTTCTGAGATCAGATGAGATCAGGCATGTTCAGGGTGGTATGGCCATAGTCTTACCCAAGGCCACCTAATGAGTCTGTAGCAAAGACAGGAACAACCAGATTCCTGATTGGTCTTCCTTCTCTACCCGACCTAGAGTAATGAGAGCTAAGAAGGATCACAGATTATCTTGTCCAACCCATCCTCGTACAGGTGGGGAAACCGAGGCCCAGTAATTGGAGCCAAGGTCAACCAGAAGGTCATGAGAGGACAGGCATGGAACCCAGATGTCCTGGCTTGAAGAATCAGCTCTTCTCTCTCAAGTCCACTTCCTCACACCTGTGCTACCACAGGTAGAACAACCGTAGCAGTGAGACACTACCACGTGAAGCCATGTCTCAGCCACCACTGATTCAAGAATCCTTCATATATCCTTACTAAATATGGAGCCAGCTGAACAAAATATTTGGTCTTTACTCTTAGCAAGTCTGAAAGAAAGAAATGCCAACATGTTGAAGAAAAGCCTCCTCCTCCTCATCACGAAAGTTCTCCATCCCTTGCTCGGCCTTGAAAGGCAACTGAAGTCTAAAGAAAGGACCCAGAGAGCAATGTTGCACTACATTCTTTTTACGAAGGGTTCTCTTTGTCTTCCTTTGGTTATTACTGGCTCGTTTCTAAGGTAAAATAAATAAAGAATATTTCCCAGCCTCAAAGAAAGGCATTCTGGAGGTGAAGCCCTTTGAGAAAGCTCTGCCTGGCAGTCTCTCCACCCTGGCTGTGGAGACAACTCTGGGATCTGCTCTGAGCAGGGATGGGAAGAGGTTTCTGGAAACAGCAGCCAAGGCCTGACCTCCAGGCAGTTGCTTGTGCTCAGCAGTTTCCTCTCCACAAGGATCTTCCTGGGATCAGGCTCTAAAGGCCCAGAAGCCACTGCCAGGAGAGGAAGCAGCGCTGGGTACACTGCAGAGAGCAGGCTGATGGCCACCACCATTTCGGCCTACCCAGCTCTCTTCTGGCACCTCTTCCGGAAGCCAACCCTTGCTCCCACCCCTGGACACAGGGATTGGTTCAGGGATATGCCCATTACTCAAGCCCAGCCAATCAGAGCCCTGCCCAGGGTTTCCGCCTGCTGTTTTCAGAAGGTTTGAGATCTTGCCTTCTACGTGGAGAAAAATGGAAAGAGAGAAACTGAGCTCTGATCACATTGTTTAGGCTCAGGGACCAGCAATGGCTAAAGATATATCCACTCTTAAGGTTCTAGGTTTTAAACTAACACGTACTCTTTTCTGCTTACACCGAGTGGGGTTTCTGTTGCTTAGAACCGAAAGAAATCTGTGGGATCCAGGGGGCTCCACATAAGGGCCCATGGTTGTCCAAAATTTTTGAGGATTCTGCCCTCCTCCCTCCTCCTGGTTTTGAGGAGACACTTAGGAGATACTTCCCTGGCCCCACACATGTCGCTGGGCAGGGAGGTGGGTAAGGACACCGAAAGGGAGCATGCGGACCTTAGAGGCCTCAGGAGGCTAAAGAAGTGTCGTGGGGCTAGGCTGAGGGTGGGGGTGCTGGAGCCCAGCAGCGTGCCCCCAGGAAGGGACACCCTCCCCCGTCTGTTCTGCTGTCTCTGCCCCTGTCTCCTGCCTATCCCTAACCTCCTCAGGTCATCACACCTCACCTCCTTCAGCCTTGAGAAGCAGGATTTGTGAGGCCCTGAGCAGTAAATGATTAACACACTCTCCTGAAGAGAAAAAGGATCTCTACTCTACTTCCTCCCCACACTTGAAACCCTGGCAAATCTCAGAGGCTCACTGGGTCCTGCTCAGACTGATCCGTCCATGGTCCTGAATGGGTCCTGCCCGGAGATGACAATTCACTGCCTGGTTTCTCCAGGTCCCACTGGCAGGAGTCCCAAGTCCCAGTAGGGCATCCACTGAGCCCTTGCTCTTTGCCAGGGCCTGGGCTGGGCACCAAGGCAATGACAGTGAACAGAACACAGGTCTCAAAAAGTTCACAGACTAATGGAGAGACAGAAGCATAATGAAGAAATGACGACAGCATGTGATAAGCACCTTGCCCAAATTGGGGAATCAGGGCATGCTTCCTAGGGGACAGAGCCTCCAAACAGGCCTAGCTTCATGGGTTTGCAACCTGTACAATCATTTTAAAGTGTCCCATGCTTGGCTTAATGCTCTGCTGTCACTGTTTTGAAATTCTTAATAACTTTTGAACAAGGGACATAGTATTTTAATTTTGTACTGGACCCCACAATGACATAGCCAGTCCTATACTGAGACTTGAAGATGAGTAGGAGCTAGCCACCAAAAGAGGGAAAGAAGGGGAAGGTATAGGCGGTCCAACTCCGTAGAATGTACGTATCTGCTGGGGTTGCTATGGCCACATCTGAGGACAACTGGGTTGTCATGTGTTAATCATTTACCATGGAATCTATGTGACCTCAGATTGCTGAAAGATCACACAGCATGTATCCTGTCTGTGTGATGACATGGGTCAAATCTTAATGTAACCAGGCCTGGGTGCAGACTTCTACACCCCCGCTTACCTGGCTGTGTGGCTTTGAACAATTCACTCAACCTTTCTGAGCTCCTGGTCCCACATCTGTAAAATGGACATGAGACCTCACCTGGGGCTGCTGTGATGGCCAAAGGGGCTCATGAAGGTGAAAGTGCTTTGTAAACCCTGAGCTAATACTTGTGCTACAGCCAGACAGGAGGAATGTGAAGTGGACAGCTTTAGTCAGGGCAGTGGGGCAGTCAACAACCATCTAATCTGTCAAAAACAGAATGCTTCTTAGGAAGACCACTGTCAAGGAAAGTGTCTTGTGCTGTGCGAGGGGCAAGGTGAGATTCTGAAGACAGTGCTAAAAGAGACAGCAGAACAGTTCTGTAAGGAAGGACTAGAAATCTGAGGGTAGAAAGAGAGAAAGATGGGAGAGGAGGGAGTGAAGGTCCAGTAACAGGTCGGTGTGGCTAAAAGACTTCTAAGAATAAGTATGTCAACCATTTGATTTTAAGTCATTTGCTATAAAATGAAACCTCTCCCTTCCCTGCATTTCAGCCGGTCCTGCAAAATGTCCCTAAACCTTTGGTAACATTCACTATATGAGTAAAAGCTTTGTGGGTTTTGGTGGAAACAAAGGAAAAGGGCAAAGTCTGTATTTGGGTGGAAGCCAGAGTGAGGATAAAAGAAGAAACAACCACAAGATGCAGATGGGAAATATGCTCTCTGCTCTCTGCACAAACAGGAACGTGGAGCGAGAGGTGGCCATGAGCATATAAGCTCCCCAGAAATTCACAGAAACATAGCAGAGGCACTGGCCTTTTCCAGAGCCAAGGGTGGGAGGTCTAGGAAGCTGGGATTCATCACATCTGGATCTCACAGGGCAGAGTCACCCTTACTGACATGTAAGTTACATAAGCAACAGGAAATATGTTATCCCATAGAGCTATAAATTTCAAACTTCCTGAGTGCAATAGTAGAAATACTAGAAAACAAGCCCAGTAACACCGTGGTCAACAGGATGGCAAAATAAACTCCACACTCAAAGCTTGAGCAGTGGATGAAGGTGGAGAAGACACCAGCCCAGAGGTTCTGGCGATGCTGAAGAGCTGTTAGCTTGGCCATCTTCGATCTCCAAGGTCATGGCTGTTCTTGATGGCGCTTGCCCACCACAGCAGTTCTGGCACTAATTAATGTGAAGTTAGGATTTGTGTGCAAAGAGAATATATATTCGCTTTCCCTCTATCCAAAGTTTGATGCAAAAGATGCAGAGCAATGTTTCTCAAACTTGAAAAACACATGCACACATTTTAAACCACAGCGTTGACTTAAAATATTATTTTTATTAAAAAAGTTACCTAAATATGTTCAAACTAGATAATAAACTTATGCTTAGAGCTTTCATCTAAAAGCCAAACAAATCTATAAATTAAATAAAAACAAAATGACGAAGCCAATAAAAATCATATTCACACCATTGACGGAATGGGCCAGATGAGGTTTCGCTGACAAGTGAACAGCAGCTCGCCACGCAGCACAGCCCCGGCTGCTCCCGGCACGTTCCTGTGCGTGCAGCCAGCCTGCTGTGATGACTCAATTAGCACACTGCTTTTCTTTATTTAAACTTCTGTGAAAACTGCATTTATTCAGCACGCCACGCCTGGTCTTCACTCAGCTCTAACACATCGCTTCCCTATTAAGGCCACCTTTGTTTTTGCTCTCATCTGCCACTGACAATCCCGGGGCCACCAGATTGCACACAAAATTGGAATTGTGATTGAGTGCAGAGGCCCATTAAGCGCTAGGCTAAGTGCTGTACGGGCATAATCTCCTTTAGCTCTCACAGGGACCCCGGAGCAGAACCAATTATTATCACCCTTTTGCAGGGAAGGCACTAGGGCACAGCAGGTGAGTGCTGTCCTGGGTCACACAGCTGGGATGTGGAGTGAGTCAGAACACAGCAGGCTGACGTGAGAGCGTGGGAGCACAGCCTCTTACCACTTCCTGAAATGGCCTTGTCAGAAGTAGCTGCCTCAGCCTCCCGAGTAACTGGGACTACAGGCGCACACAACCATGCCCAGCTAATTCTTTTTTCTATTTTTTTTGTAGAGATGGGGTTCATTAAGTTTGCTCAGGCTGGTTTCCAACTCTTGGCCTTAAGTGATCCTCCTGCCTCAGCCTCCCATAGTACTAGGATTGTGCCCAGTCCATTTTACATGCTTAAAGGAACATTATTCCTTGTTGATCGAACATTGCTATCTAGTGGACTCCTATTTAGGAAACTCTCAGAGCCTCCCGTTACTTAATGAAACCAGAAAGAAACAGAAAAATCTACTTGTCTGGTAGCCTGGAATGAAAACAAGGGTTTGGACAATGAACTGGATCAAATGAATATTGGGGGTTTCCTACTGGCCCAAAGAAACAATGATTCCTAGCACTCATAATAATATTAGTAGTAGATAACATTTATTAAATGCTTTCTATCGGACAGACACTGTGCTTAAGCACTGGACACAGTGTATGTCACATAATCACATAACACCATGGGATAGGTATCATAATGATGCTCAATTATACAGATGAAGAAACTCAGGCACAGAGAGGTTATGTAACTTGTCCCAGGTCCCACATCTAGTGAGTGATGAAGCCGGAACTCAAATCCAGACAATCTAACTCCAGAGACGGTAGAAAATTTATGAAGATACTGCCAGATTTGATACCTAATTTCCCATGGGAATTTCCTTTCTCCACCCACTAAAAGGTTTTGCTACATTTCTTGCCAAGCATACCAAGAACAGGAAACGTGAAGTCTAGTTTTTCATTTCTCTGGCTTATAAATTTGTGAAAATTAAACTAAAAATATTCCCTGTGTTTTTTTATTCATTAAGAGATAAAATAATTTTAAAAGGAAGTTTCCCTAGAGCAAAAGTTCCTTTTTCAGAATCTGTTTGACATTCAGAATTTGAAATGGAATATAAAATAGGAGAGTGTTCAATGTCTGCAGCGTCAGGTAATTTCTTCCAAGGTTCTATCACTAAGCGCTGTGCTTGACACGTGGAACCGAATTTCCATTATGTTCAGTCAAGCAAGATTTGACGGATGGAGCAGTCACTCCTTACAATGATCCTGCCATGTAGCTCGGGGAGCCCATTTTGGCCTCTGCTATCACGTTATACTATGAGGTATTCATGCAAAAATAAACACTGTTTCTCTGTCCTCCAGTTTCCGATAATCACTGTTTGTCTAAACTGACATTTATGGAAGAACTACCAATGAGAAATCCCACTTGCAAATGACTTGTGGGTTTAAATCAACCTAATTTCCTTAAAACATATGTATTAGAAAATCGTATATGTCAAACATAAATTTGGGGGGCTTATAATCAATTGAAAATGATATTCTTCAAAAAATAGATATATTAGGAAGCACATGATGTTTTGCTGACCAGAAAGTCTAAAATTTTTTAAATGTATTTTCTATAAAACTATATAACCATATTCATGTAAGTTATTCCTTTCTTAATAAAAGAAGTAAAAGTATTCTGTAGTAAGAAAAGGAAAACAATTGACATGGAAAAACAGCTCTAAATAACTTGAAGTATAATGTTTTATTAGTGCATGTAATAAACTTATACTGAATGCAGATAACATAATTTTGTTGGTAGAAAATCGTTTTCTCATGCTTTCAGTAAATAAACGGGTTAAAGGAGTATTTAAGATATATTGATTTTAAGGTGTCAAATTAGTAGCCTGCCTGTTTGGGTTATGTTGGAGGTGGGGCAGGGAGTGTTCCTTTGTGCCTTGACAAAAGAACGTGGAAAAACCAAGTACTGTATGCCAGAGGGCAGGACCCACAAAGACCACAAGATATCGCTTTCTGACAACCTCTTACCTGCAGCTAACCCGGCCATTGCAGAAGGAAGAGAGGACGGGGAGGAGTGTTGACCATTTTTTGATGTAACAACCAGAAGTGCATCCGTTAGGATCTCCAACAGTTGATGCATCTAGATCAACAGGAGTTCCCTACTAATGTCCCTAAACGTAAAGCATAATTTTTTTTTCTTCAATTTCTTTTTCCCCTAGAGCAACCCTGAGCACGTTGGTGTTAGTGAGAATGCAGAACACCAAACCAAAAATTTGCCATCATTACCTTTTGGTCTTCAACAACAAACATTCAGTGGGATGTCCTGAATAGGGATTATGATCCCTATTTTATAGAGGAAGAAGCCTAGGCCCGGAAAAGTTGTAACTGACAGAAATTCCAATGGCCAGGTTTCTTGACACCCAGCGCCCCAGGTGGGGCGTATACATCCTGCCCCTTCCCCAGCCCTCACAGTGAAGGTGGTTGAGGGCAGGATTGGACCTTTTCTGAGGTGGTTTTTTTTCACAACTTATTTAAGTTATGGTTACTATATCATATATACAGGTTTGTTATATAACATATACAGGTATTACTTGGAAGACGATGTTGGTAGTTTATATTTTCTGAGCCAAGTGACCAATATTTTCAAACTCATCAGCAAAGAGCTGTACGAGTGCTTGCCAGAGGCCTTGTCCTAATGTGTTTGCACGTGCCTTCTACATTTTTATTTCCCTGCATTTGCCAGAAATTCATTTCATGGGTCTTTCCTAGTATCTCCTCTTGAATTTATTTATAAATTGTCTGGATTTTCTGTTATCCAAGTCATTTTTTTCAATTTTTATCTTTAATTCCTTCCTCTTGCTTTTCTTGAGTTCCTTTCCCCCTCCCCGATAACATTTCTGTTGAATGCTTCTTTTTATCTTCTTATTAAATAATAACAGGCATTTAGGCCTGGCACCATGGCTCATGCCTGTAATCAATCCTAGTATTTTTGAAGGCTGAGTCGAGAGAATTGCTTACGCCCAGGAATTTGAGGTTGCAGTGAGCTATGATGACGCCACTGCACTCTAGCCCACTCTGGCCCCGGAGACAGAGCGAGACCCTGTCTCAAAAATAAATCAATGAATAAATAAATAATTTAAAGATAATAAATTTCCTTTGAGAACATTGGCTATATCCCATAATAGGTAACATTTACTGAGTGATTTCAACGTGGGAGGTAGTATAAACGTTCTATAAGTTCTATGTAATCCTCACTTCAAGCCTATGAAGCAGACATTATTATAATATTACCATCATTTTACAGATGAAAAAAGTAAAGCTCAGAGAAGTCAAATAACTTACCCAAGGTCACAGAGTTAATAATCATTGGTGCTAGAATTCTAATACTGGAGTCCATATGACTCGAGTGACTGATCACTCAATACTGAATTTTGATATGTACACTTTTTACTGTCCTCCATGCTCCCCCATCAAATAATTTATAATGGCAACTTCTAGTTCCTCTTTTACCCAACAGTTATGTAGGAAATTTGTTTTTATTTCCAAGAGATTAGATTATTTGGTTGACTTTTTGGTATTATTTTCAAATTTTCATGCATTGTGGCCAAAGTACTTGCTTACATACATGCTGCTTTTTGAAACCAAAACTTTCTTTTTGACATGGGACATAATATAAAAAGACTAGATATTTTTTAGTACTTGTCAACCTTATTATAGCACTCTGATCTTTGTATCTTTATTTTTTATTTTCTAACAAAGCTTACAAGGCTAAAAGTGGTGTGTTAAAATCTCTACAATTGTAGTATTTCCCAATTTTCAATGGTGTGAACTCTCCCGTATAATCTACCGTCTTCTTTGAGACTTAATGATTTCTGCCTTGAGGTCTACTTTATCTGTCTTTAATTGCAGCTAACATTTATTGAGTCCCACATTTTGTGCTAAGAGCGTCACACATATTATTTTATTTAATTATCAAAACAACTCTAGACAGGTGTGGATCCAGGTTTGGTGGGGACTGGAATTTATACATTGTTGAGGGACTTCTGAGGGAAAAAAATGACAAAATTATGAACACAAAATTAGGTACAACGATGAATGTTCATTTAGAGTGAGAAAATAAACCATAACAATTTAAGAGCTCTCTTCCAGCATTTGGGAGAAAGGCTTCCTGCTTGCAGCCTTCCCACCTGGAAGACTACAACTTCAGCGGCCCCTGCAAAGGAACGTAAATTTCCTTAGCGTCACCCTAAATCTGCCTGGCAGCGGGGAGAGGTGTTATTATTGGTTCCATTTTTATAGATGAGAAAACAGACTTAGGTTGAGTAAATTGCTCAACATTGCAGGGTCGGAATCTGAAAATTATGCGAATGGACTCCAGAGCCCTGCTCTTTACCCCACGCCGCTTCTCACTGACATCACGGAGCGTGCACGAGGGCTTCGTTAAGGATGGCTGAGGGGCGGCAGCTAAACAGGAGCTGAACAGAAGGGCAGGAGAAAAACGGAATGAAGCCCCTGAAGAGGTGGACGGAAATGGGCTCCACAGCTGTAGTAGAGAGTGCGCCTTATACAAGAAAGGGAGCACTGTAAGGAGAAGAGGTAAAATAAGGCAGAAATGGAGCGAGTTAGTCATACCCTACGTACTTCGATTTATTTACAAATCGTACTGAGCCCAACCACGCCCCAGGCGTGGCACTGGGTTTCCGCAGCGCAGCGGCTGGGCCTGGGCACCCCAGCAACGCGACCGGCGCTGTTAGGAGGCGAAAGGGAGCTAGGACAGAGGGCGGGGAGGCCGCAGCTGTCACCCGAAGGACAAAAAGGCCCTCCGCTGAGAGCCACTGCGGTGCCAAACATAGCCGAGAAAAGGTGGGCGGGCAGCGCCCAGGAGCCGCGTGCCCGGAGCGGCGCCGGAAATGGGGCCCCCGAGCCCGGCGTCCCTCTCAGCCAATGGCCGCGTGATGCGCCGTCCGACGGTGGCTTGCGCACCTCCAGAAAAAAGGCGGGAGGCCCATGAAGCGCAAGAAGGCACTATCTGTGTATATTACTATGCGAGCTACCAGGGCAGTGTAGCCAGGGACAAGCGTCTTTCCCCACGGTTAACCTAGGCCAGTGCCGGCACTCCTTTAACCTGAGGCCGGGCACCCCAGCTGCCCTCAGTAAAGATGGCTGATTGGCGCGGCCGGGGGGCGGGGCGGGGAAGCCGGAAGTAGTCTGGGCTGGGAGGAGCGGATAGACGGCTGTTGGGGCGTGGCCTGTCGGCAGGGGCGTGGCCACCCTCCGTAATCTGGGTTTGAGGTTTTCGAGGCTCACGCCGGGCAGCCAGCCGCGTCCCTGCCGCCTCCCAGGGGCGGGTCCTCCACTGGCTCCGCCCGCGCCCAGGTGTCTCCCTCTTGGGAGGTCCCTGCTGAGTCTCCAAGATTTCTCCCTGGTGTTCCGCCGAACCCTTGTTTCTCCGTGGACCCGTTGTCCCTCCGCGGTCCCCTTGTCTCTCTGCGGTCGCCGGCTAGCAGCGATGGAGGGCGCCCCGGAGTCTGGCTCGTCCGCCCCCGGGTCCGCAGAGCCCGCGGGTTCTGCGAGGGGCCCCGAGGAGCTGCCTCCAGAGGAGTCGGAGGGCTGCGCCCGGCCCCTGGAGGCGGCCCCAAAGAAACTCTGTGGGTATTTAAGTAAGTTTGGCGGCAAAGGGCCCATCCGGGGCTGGAAATCCCGCTGGTTCTTCTACGACGAGAGGAAATGTTATTTGTATTATTCGCGGACCGCGCAGGATGCTAATCCTTTGGGCAGCATTGACCTCTCCAGTGCGATCTTTGACTGCAAGGCTGACGCCGAGGAGGGGACTTTCGAAATCAACACTCCCAGCCGGGTTATGACCCTGAAGGTAAATGGAAGGGTTTTCTCCTTTCCAGCCTGGATGAGTTCCCCGGGCATGGCTGGGCGCGGGTCTGCGGTCACAGTAAATTGACTGGAACAGTGATCACCGGAGTGTTCCCAGAACTTTGTGCTTTCCAAAGCGCATTCACACCCATTTCCTCATTGGGTTCCCACAAGGCAGGCAAGATGGACCCATATTAGGAGTCAAGAAACTGAGTCATAGAGACATAAAGTGACTGGCCTGAGGTCAGGCATCTAGAGAGTGGTATAGTCCACACTTGGAATCTTTCTACTTCTTGGTGCTGTTTCAAAACTTTACTTCGGGGTGTGCCTAACAATACAGTTACCTTAGCTTTCTTGGGACTGAAGTGTAGTCAAATACAGTCTTTGCAATCCTCTCTCAAGGCCAGGAATCTGATTCACTTTTCTTAGTCTTTTGGCCAAGGGGAGTGAATGCTGAGACTTTGGCAGGGATTAGGAAGATAAACAGTTAGGTTTCACTGATCAGCCTAGATTGTTCATCTAGACATGTCTAAACCTGTTTTTTTTTTTTTTTCCGTCAGCAGTAATAGGTAAATTTTGTTTTATCATCGTGTTTAACTGAGAAAGCCTCAAATAGTGGAAAAACCACATATTTTGAAATCAGACAGGCTTGGATTCAAATTGTACATTTGCTACTTAATAGCTGTGTGACCCCAGGTGAGTTACTTAACCACTCAGAACCTAGGTAGATTGTAAACATCTGGCACATCACAGGCACCTACAAATTGTTGAATTAATCTCAGCCTAGAGAAGAGTCTGGCACCTAGTGGGTACTTAATAAATGTTGAATAAACACACATGCATACATAGGATGATGGAACCAAGGTCAGAATGCTCATGTCGAGACAAGGTGTCCTGTAATTTAATTGGAAAGACATACCTACGCTAAGAGTTTTGTGGGCATCAGAGAAGAGTGTGCCAAGAGATAGTCCCCCCACCTCCAGCTAACTGGGTATGCATGAATGCCCACAGGTTCAGTTCTCCTTTACTGATGGGGCTTAGCTGGTGACCAGGCTGGGGGACTTGGTTAAAATCTTGTAAACCAGGAATTCCAGGCCAGGGGAGGCATTTTAGAGGTCATGTGGTTCCTGGGTCTCTTCCACAGGCTGAGTGCTGTATACAGGGCCCGTGTACATGGTCTTTACTCTTCCGCCATTCCATGCATGGGCCTGGCTCTATTCTAGACTCTGGGGTGTGGCGCCAGATCAGCCCTGCCCCCTGGTTCTGGTGAGAGACTGACAGGCAAACTGGCATGCACAGTAAAACATTCTATAGAGACCCTGTGATAAGTCTGTACAAGAAAAGTGTGGTGACAGGAGGGGTCATTTCCGCTGAGTGGAAGGGCTAGCCACAAAGGCATCATGGAGGAGGGACCAACACCTGAGGCTTGAAAGAAGAAATAGGCGTGTGATGAACAGACAAGGAAGAGAAAGGTATTCCAGGTCAAGAGAGCCCCATGGGCAAAGACAGGAAAACGTGATCCAGCCCCGAGTGTCCAGGAACTCAGAGGAGCCGGGGATGCAGAGGGGCTGGAAGGATGGAGTTGAAGAGCAGAGGCCCAGGGGTGAGGCATTTATGAGTTAGGCTGACAGCTTGGACTTTGTCCTGTAGGCTGCGGGAAATCATCAAAGAGCTTTAAGCAAGGAAGCACTGTGAGATTAGAATGTTTAGGAAGCTCAGCCTGGCTATTGGGTAGAGAACAAATTAGGGGAAGGCAAGGGTGGTAGTCAGGGTGCCCACCAAGAGGTGATCAGGAGAGGGTGACGGCTGAGCCAGAGCTGTGGCCATGGGCAGGGAGACAGTGGAGGTGGCTCAGGGTCATAGGGAAGTAGAATGTTAGAGAACATCAGGGTGGCTGGAGTAACTGGCTGACTCCCTGGTTACTCACTGACAGGAGGGAACTCAGGATGAGGAGCCCACGGGACATCTAGGTACATGGCCCCCACAGGAGGACAGGGACCATGTGTCTTGGCTCAGCCCTGTATCTCCAGCACCTAGCACAGTCCCTGACACATGTAATAGGGGCTCAATGTCCACTTATCAAATGAATTAATACAATGGGATATTTGGGTTTGGCTGGAGCTCATCAGCATTAAGGTCATGGTGAAACCCTGAAAGGGGTTGAGTTCTCTCAGGGAAAGTGCACAGAAAGAGAGGACTGATGGGCATCATTTTGTCTCACTGATACCTGCACAACAGGCTGAGGGTCTTTTTCATGAAGCCTCCCGGCCTAGTACACACCTCTGGACCCCTGAGAGGCAGAGCTTGCCCCAGTTGCCACTAGCCTGCTGCTATTCTTTCTCAGCCTTGATCATGGGCAGGTCTGTGGGCTCCCCATCCACCCCCAGCGAGCCGCCCGTCTTCTGCAGCCCACCTCAGCTGATCTCAGGCCTCCTTTATGGAAGCCATAAATCCCAGCAGAGTTCTGTGGTCTAAAAGTGGGCCACCGGGTTCTGGGACCAGCTCTACCACCGCAAGCCAGGGCAGCTTCAGGGCCTTCGTTTCTTCGTTTGTGGAAAGCACTGATCAGTCCTGCCTTGCCCTGGTCCTAGAGGAGCCAGGGAATTAATGGATGTGAAAGTGGGTGTTTGGACCATCCAGTGCTGGGAGACTGATGACCAGCATTTACCATTAACTTATTTGGTGTGCTAGAGCACCTGGAAGGTGCCACCATGTTGTCACAGCATGTGGCCGTCCAGTCCTCATTCATATCCATGATTCAGTGCTTTCCCAAAGCAGGAGGGATCACCTCCATTCCTCTACAAGGTGGCAAAGCCCCACCCAATTTAGAATTCCAAAGTTCTTCCCCTCTCTCACAGCACCTCCAAATTCCCCTATCCAGTGAGCACATTTTGAGTACCCACTGTGTGTCACGTACTGTGTGGGACGCTTTGCTTTCCTTATCTCATTTCATCCTCATACCTGCCCTAGGAAATGTGTGTTATTGTCACCATAGTACAAATGAGGAAACTGAGCAGTTAAGGAGCCTACCTCTAAGTGGGAGACCAGACCCTGATTATCTTCTGTGGCCTAGAAGCATGTGGTCTTTCAAAGGTGAATACCTACCCACAGTGACCATTTTTTTTTTTTCTGGGAAAGAGAGAGTTCCTGTCCCACACCCAGTGCCACCCTGCAGGCACAGGGCCTTGCCAACTAATCCTTGTGCTTCTCAGGCCGCCACCAAGCAAGTGATGCTGTACTGGCTGCAGCAGCTGCAGATGAAGCGCTGGGAGTTCCACAACAGCCCGCCTGCACCTGAAGCCGCCCTGGCTGGGAATGGGCCCGCCCTGCACCTCGAGCTAGGTACCCAACGGGCTGGTCTCCTGCCCACACACCCAGGGCTCTGGTGATTAAGCCTTTACTTTCCTGTTGAGTAAGCTGGAGGAGCCAGGGATGTGGCTCAGGATTAGTTAGGGCAAGAATTTGGGCTTGGAGGCCAGACTGCCTGGGCTGACATCCTAATTCTGTATGATTTAGGCAAGTCGTTTAACCTTTCTGAGCTTTAGTTTCCTTCCCTGTAACCTTCATAGGGTTATTATAGGATTAAATGAATCCATACACCTAAAATGGTTAGAACAGTGCCTACACATAGTCAGGGCCCAGTAAATGTTAGCTGCTATTGTGACAACTATTATAGGAAGGTCTCAGAGAGTTTCACAGAGTTTTCATGAGGAGGGTTAATGAGAAAATGCAGTGTCATGCTTGCTGCTTATGCAAATGCTTTTGTACAGAGAGTTGGGTAGATCAGTGATTTTATACCTGGTATTCTCATAAGACAGATTCCTTTGCACCCTCATGGCTTACAAATGAAGGTTCTTGATCCCGAATCTTAGAACATCCCAGCATGGATGAGCTCAGGAGATCACATCCTCCCACTGGCACGCTGCAGCCAGGAACATGATTGGCAGGTTTTAGAATTGAGATAGACCACCTCACAGCTGGCCCTGCAAGAACACGGAAAACCAGGTCCCAGCACAAGGCTGCAGATTGTCTAAAGTGCCTCATCCTCATTTGACAGCGAGGCTGAATAGGCAAGGACAGGAGTTGTCACCAATCGCCTCCTGGACCTCTGTACCTGGATGCTTTGCGTGTCCAAAACTGAGTGCATCCTCCTTGACCCTTCTCCTTCCCCAGTGTCCCTTCCCTTGGTAGATGGCTCCCCACATACTGTCCTCCACCCTTCCTCAATCTCGGCCAGCGAGTCCAGTCAGGCACCATGCTGACCATTTTTGCTCTCTGACCCACACGTTGGACCCAGGCATTTCTCGCCACCATTGCCTGGGTCAGACCTCATCACTCAGTTGAAAAATTACAGCAGCCTCCTCTCCAGGCCTGCACCTGCCCCCATGCCTCCCCACACCCCAAGTGAGCTTTGTAAAAGGAAAACCTGAGCCCGTCACCCCATCCGGGGCTGGTCCACCACCCAGCTCCTGCGCGGGGTACTCATGCTTGTCCCTCGTGACTTCACCTCTGCCTGCTCTCTCAGTGCCCGCCTTGGGCTCGATATTTCAGCAGCAGCAGGTGAGCCTCTGCGCTCTCTCTCCTTTGCCTGGCAAATTCCCGCTTATTCTCACGGGCCGAGCTCCGTTGCCGCCTCCTCTTGCCACCCTCCCCCTGGAAGCCTTCTCGGACTCTGCCCACTGGACTTTCTGTGGGCGCTCAATGCTTCCTTCAAACATTTCTAAGGAGGCCTATCACATAGTGTTCTAATCATCCCTGTCCTTGTCAGTCTCTGGCCACTAGCTCTTAAGGATGCAGATCATTTCTTTGTCACCTGTTGCCCCCAGTCCTTGGTGCCCTGCCTGGCACATTGGCTATTTGTGGAGTGAATGTGTGAGCAAATACATTGAACTTTATAATTAAATGAGTAAAGAAATGTAAAGCCCTTAGCATAATGTCACGCACGTAGTGAGTGCTCAATACATGTGGTTGTCCTACTAATCACGTTGTATGTGTGTACATAAGTGTGGGTGCTATTATTGTCATAATAGTACATGTACACATATATATGCAGTTACTGTTACAATAACTGCTCCTTGGATTGTTAACAGCCATCATCAGTGGTTTCTTTGGGGTTTCTTTTGGAGGGTTTCTTTGCTTCTGCATTTCTACTCCAGCCCCCACTCCCCATTTGCCAGGGAGCCACACAACCCTGGCTGCACCAAAAATTGCGGCCGAGTTGACAGAATTGCCAAAGGTCAGCCTCAGACTAGAAGCGAGAGGAAACCCTCCCGATGACAGAATTCTTGTGTGTCTAGAACTAGAATTTGAAGAAGTAGATTGTCATAGCATGTCTCTGGGGTCCCACAGGCTCTTCCATTGCGGTGAACCTGTTCCAGGTTCTTTAATTCTGTGGCTTCGCTTCAGCACACGCAGCAGGCCTTGCTGGGCTAACCCCTGCTAGTTGCCGGGATGACCAGATGCCAGTCTCCCGAGGAGGACGCTGGCGTGCGACTCCAGAAGCAGGGATGTGGGCTTCTCCTCGTGAAGCCTTTCTCACCTCACAGCAAGTCTGTACCCTCCTGGGCCAAGGGCCTGGACAAAGCCTTCCCCAGCACACCCAGAAAGACATTTCTGGAATCCCGAGCGAGCCAGCAAGCCCTGGATTAGCCGTCTGGAGCAAGCTGCCCCACTGTCCAGCCACCACCCTTCCTGGGGAAGCAGAAGCCTGTTCCCAGGACGGCGAAAACCTCCTGACCCATGTCTGACTTTGAGTCACAGAGACTCCATCTGGTAAAAAGTGTCTTGTCACTGCCCTTGAGCAATCTGTAAGGCACATTCTCTTTAGTTTTTAAGCATTTACAACTTTGATGCTTTACATAAATAGTGGTTTGTTTCTACAGAGCCAAGAAAGATCAAAGAGAAACCAACAGATTTATAATAAGAAGAATAACATGTTGCCAAAGTAGACTAGAGTTTACAAAGGACTTTTATAAATGTACATCATCACCAAAACGTGCATACTATTTATCAATGCTGCTCTAACATGTTACATGCTTCATCTTGTCTAATCCTCACAACAATCTTACGAGGTAGTTAGTGTTACTCACATTTTATAGAAGAGGAAATAGGCTTGCAGAAGTCCTGTCCAAGATCACATAGTAAGAAAATGTCAGTGCTTAAATTCAAACCCTAGTCTTCAGACTCACACCTCCCTTCCAAAGCTGAGGGACAGCCGTCTGTCTCGGGCCCTCCCAGGAAGCAGTGACCTCCTGGGCCAGACCCATTTTTGTCTAGGCAGTGACTTCTTCCCACTGGTGATGGGGCAGCCCCTAGGGCTCAGGCAGGGAGAATTGCAGATAAATGCCACTGAAAATTCTTTGTGTGGTCCCCTCATGGAGGGCATTTATCCAGGCTAGAGAGGGACCCAAAGGCCCCAGACCACAGCCTTGGGTCATCAACTCTGTTTCCTATGGAAAATGCTAATCTCTGCTGTAACATTGCCATCATGTGCTGCCCATCCTTGGACAGCCCTTCGCACTGGGGCCTTGTGGCTTGCTGGACAGCTCCTCCTGTCCTGGAACGGTCTGCTTGTCAGAAAGGCTGCTCTGATAAGCCACATAGTTTAGTAATAAAAGCAAAAGTGAGGAACTGCATTTGAGTCTATAACTGTGCCACCTGCTAACTTTGACCTTGGCCATGAAACTTACCCTCTCTGAGCTACTGTTTCCTCATTGGTGAAACCAATCAGAGATAACACTTAACCCCCAAGACTTAGTTCTCTGTGATCTCAGAGCAGATCTAGGGCCCAAGTGGTGGTTATAGGAAAACAGATAATGGTAGGTAGGGGGGTACTTACTAAGGTATTAAGATCTTAGAAAATCTGTAAATTTTTTTTTTTTTTTTTTTTTTTGCTCTGAATGAGGAAGAATAAAGGTGGTTAAAGTATTGACGAACAAGGCCAGGCGTGGTGGCTCATGCCTGTAATCCTAGCACTCTGGAAGACTAAGGCAGGAGTTCAAGACCAGCCTGAGCAAAAGTGAGACCCCGTCTCTACTAAAACTAGGAAAAATTAGCCAGGCAACTAAAAATAGAAATAAAAAATTAGGGGGGGCGTGGTGGCACACGCCTGTAGTCCCAGTTACTCGGGAGGCTGAGGCAGGAGGATGGCTTGAGCCCAGGAATTGGAGGTTGCTGTGAGCTAGGTTGACCCCACAGCACTCTAGCCCGGACAACAGAACAAGACTCTGTCTCAAAAAAAAAAAAGTTTGATAAACAAGAAAATCTTATTTTGAATCAACTCAAAGTCTGTATATAAAGACTACTTTGAAAGATGTCCACAGTATGGGGCCTTATGGTTTTCTAAACATTTCTGTGTACTTTAACTCCAAAGGAGACAGGATGGAGAGTATCCTTGTTTTTTTAAAACAAAAAAAAAAAGTTATTTCTAACCAGGTCACAGCACCATCCTCGCAGAAACAGGGCTGGGTTTCAAATCTTCTGACCAAAGCCAGGTTCAGTACTTCAGCCTCGTCTGCTCAAACCCCCTGGGACTCTGGTTTCCAGCCAGATGAGATCCAGCCTCTTAGCCACACCCTTTTCCGTTCGGCCTTCCTGGTCCCATCTCCCCTGGGGTCCACCCCACACACTCAGCTCTGGGTGTGGAACCCCTTGCTGTTGCCTGTACCTGCACTTTGCACAGAAAGATCCTTCCTCATTCCTCCTGCAAATCCAAATCAACTCCAGTCCTCGAGGCCCTGCTGCAGTGCTTCCTCCTTCCAGGAAGTCTTCCCTGGCCAGAGTTGGAGGGATTCTGTCTCCACCTCCCAGAACTGCCCCCCAGCTCCTGCCCACCTGGTGTTCCCAAGATGTGCATTCTTCCCCTCCCCTGCTCCTAGGCTGTGAGCTTCCCTTTGATTCATCTCACTTTCTCCAGGCCCACCTGGAAGACTTAGGTTAGACAAGCAGTCTGTATTTGGGGAGAGGGTGAATTGAAGGGAGGATCTCAAAAGCATGGTTTGTGAGTAGTGTTAGGAGTGCTGGCCAGCCTGCCAGGTCCAACAGAGCCTATTAGGAATTAACGAATGTATTGTCTGTTGTTTCAATTATTGCAAAGTTTGTTTTCTCAAGTAGGTTGAACACTTGGCCCCGCCATTATAGTTCATATTTTTGTACCCACACTCTTTTTGCAGATATAATGGAAAAACAAATTTCCTCTACCCCTAAAGTTTTCAACCTCTCGGTAAGAGGGCTCCAAATGAAGTGTCTGCTGCCCTCGTAGGTCTTAGGAGCTGCCTAAGCAAGATCATCCCATCCCATAAGCAGTCTTGGCTCTTTTCCAGTTTTGATAACCCTCAAAATTAATTTCTAAATATTTCACCTTCTCTCTCTCTTATACTTCAATTAATATTTCCTTGAGACCTTCCTTAACATTAAATTAAACATTTTGAAGTCACTCACTGTAGAAGAATCATTGTTTAAGCAGAAAGTTTGGAAAACAGAAAAAAGAAAAAGTACCTGTAATCCTATAACCGAGAGGCAGCCAGTGTTAACATTATGCTGTGACCTTCTGCCCCCCTTTTATTTAAACATTTTGGATGATATAATAATATCAAACATCCTACTTTACTTTTTTTTTTTAGAAGGCAATCTCGCTATGTTGCCCAGGCTGGTCTTGAACCCCTGGGCTCAAGTGATCCTCCCACCTCAGCCTCCCAAGTAGCTGGAACTACAGGTGCATGCCACCACACCTGGCTCTACTTTGCTTTTTGACACTCAGTAGTGTGACCCTAACATTTCCCTATGTTTTAAAATCTCTTTATAACCATCTATTTTTGATGAATATATATATATGTATATTTGTAAAGTAACCTTCTTACTGTAGGAAATTTGGAGAACCAGTAAAATATAATGAGAGTAGCCTGCTCGCTTCAAATACCGTCATGCAGCTCTAATTGCTGTGTAGATTTTGGGGTATATTTCTTTGAAACTTTTTCTGTACAATTGAGATCATACTATAAACCCAATTTTTTATCTAGCTTTTTCCACTTAATATTCTTAATATTCTATTGCATGCATGTTCCCTATGTTCTTAAGCATTCTTCATTAACATTGTTTTAAATGGTTGAATAATATTCCATTATACGAAGGCATCATGATTTACTTAACCTATTCCCAGGTATTTAGATCTTTATAGTTAGTTCCAATTTGAGGCTATTGTAAACAATGCCAGGATGAACCTCTTGGCACATAAAGTTTTTTCTGCATTCCTAACGTCTTTAGGATGGATTCTCAGATGTAGAATTATCTGCAGGTCTGCATATATTTTTTTTTTTTTTTTTTTTTTTTGAGACAGAGTCTTGCTTTGTTGCCCGGGCTAGAGTGAGTGCCGTGGCGTCAGCCTAGCTCACAGCAACCTCAAACTCCTGGGCTTAAGCCATCCTCCTGCCTCAGCCTCCCGAGTAGCTGGGACGACAGGCATGTGCCACCATGCCCGGCTAATTTTTTCTATATATATTTTAGTTGGCCAGATAATTTCTTTCTATTTTTAGTAGAGACGGGGTCTCGCTCTTGATCAGGCTGGTCTCGAACTCCTGACCTTGAGCGATCCACCCGCCTCGGCCTCCCAGAGTGCTAGGATTACAGGCGTGAGCCACCGCGCCCGGCCAGGTCTGCATATTTTTAAGGGGCTTCTGGGAGGGCTGTACCAGCAAAATGCATCATTTTCCGAGCTGCAGAACATTCGATGAGCAGCTTGTTTTGCTGATGTTGACCTACAGAGAAGGCTTGCTTGCCCGTGCGGCTCCCCAGCTCCTGCCTGTTCCCCATCAGGGCTGTGCCCGTAGTGTCCCACCTGTCCAGTCTTTCCAAGTGCAGTGACCCTGCTGGATTGATTTCCCTTTCCTTTGTTTCCCAGGGCAAGAGGAGGCGGAGCTGGAGGAGTTCCTGTGCCCTGTGAAAACGCCCACTGGGCTTGTGGGCACGGCAGCTGCCTTGCAGCCGGTCCCTGCCATGCCCTTGTCCCTTCAGAACATTTCCCTCAAGCACCTGGGAACTGAAATACAGTAAGTGCCAGTGGGGCCGAGGGGCTGGCCAGGCTGCAAGCAGCCCCCTTCTGCAGGGCCTGACCTGGTGCGATTCCCCTGCAGGGAGGCAGGCCAGGGAAGAGGGTTCGGGGCTTTACTTTCAATTAATCACATCATCGCTTTAAAATATTACATTTGTTGTTCTGGTTAGAGAAGTAGTATGTGTTCATTGTAGGAAATCAGAAAATCTGGAAAAATGTTAATTTATGGATATGAATTGTACATTACCCATAATCCTATCACCCAGAAAAACATTCTTAGCATTTGGTATATCTCTTTTCTCTATATTTTCTATATATGTACATGCATAATTGAGATATTGCATATAATGTAGTGATGCCTTCACAAATATCTACCCGTGTCAAACTCATCAAATGATTCGCTTTTAACATGTGCAGTCAATCAAATCTGAACTACTTTTTTCATTTAGTAATGCATTATACACATACTTTCCTATTGTCAGACTTTGTTTTAAATAGTGCATAAGAAGGCAGCAGTATAGCCTGGGTGTTGGAGCCAAACTGCCCGGGTTTGGATGCTGGCTCCATCACACTCCATGGGGTGTGCCTTGCCAAGGTGTTTGGTTTCTCTGCACTGTACCTACCTCATTAGTAAATGTAGATAGAGTGGTGCTCGCCTTGTAAGTTTAGCGTGTGGGTTAAATGGGCAAATGCATGCAAATTGCTTTAGAATTGTGCTTGGCAATCTTAAGCGTGTAATAAATATTAGCTGCTGCTACTGCTGCTTTTGCGGGGGTTGAAGGAATGGAAACTTTCAGGAAGTCAAACTGTACCCAATACTGATCCTATTTGGGCACTATTTTCTATGTGAACTTCAGGCAAACTGGGATCTCTTAGAAGGCAGAACAGATTGCTCACTGGGCTTGGTTTGGGGACCCCTTGCTCTGTGTGACTCAGGCACAGAATTTCCCTCTGCCAGCTTCAGTGTTTGAATTTGTTTGGGTGACCAGGAGGGCGGTGATGCCCTTCCCAGGAGAGAAGCAGGTTTTAGGGAAAAGATGACACATGTCCTTTGGGGCCTGCTGACGGGAGGTAGAGCTACCCCACAGGCATTTGGGTGGAGGGGCCTGGAGCCCAGGAGAGAGATCAGAGCTGGAGAGAGAAGCTTGAGGGTCACAGGGCATGACTGAGGGTGAGTGGACAAGGAGGGCACTCTACAGAGGATTGTCCCTCGGGAAGAGCTGAGGGGAACTGGGTGCATTTGGGAGCAAGCCAGGACAGAGAGGAGGCCTGTGAAGTCCACCCAGCCAGCCAGTGTGCGCCCAGGGCAGTCTCACCAAGACAAAGCTGAGTTCGTGCCTGATGGAGGCCACAGCAGCAGAAGCGGAACAGAGAAAATGCAGAGACCGGGAAAGGAAGGAAGTTTCAGAAGATCAATCAGTCACTTCCCTCCTGTCACATGTGAGGGCACTCAGAAAATTCGAGGCAACATTGCAAGAGAAATGCCCTGGGCTGTTGAGAGCCCCAGACAACTTGGAGATCAGGGCTGCCTCTGTGTCCTCACCCCTTTGCCCTGGCTGGTCTTGGAGCTTGAGGTTGGTGCTGCCATGAGCCCCAGTCATACTCAGGGCACGGGAACAGGGAGCTTCCTGAGCACCGTGCTAGGTGCTTTAAGCTCTCACGGAGTTGTCTGGACAGACCGTGAAGTGGTGTCATGACATGGTTAAGTTCTCAAACCTTGGAGTTGTCCAGGGCTGACACTCAGCCCCACCACCTACTCCTCTGTGGGTTTGGTTGCTCATCCTCTCTGAATCTCAGTTCTCCTCTTGTCCAATGAGGGTGATGATAATATTTACTTCATTGGGCTGTTGTGAGGATTAAATAAGTAAAATGTGTTATAGTGTTTAGCTTAAAATTTGGCCTGTGGAGGGGCCCAGCCAGTGTTTGTTGTGGATATGTTCATCATCCCATTGCTGAGGAAACTGAGATTCAGGGAGGAGAACTGGCTTGCCCCAGGTGTCTTTCCAGAACAAGGCTTTATGACTACCACCCTGTGCTGGCCAGGCCTTTCAGACCTGGAGTTAAACCTAAACAGAAAATGGTCTATGAACTGCTCCAAGCAAACTTGACAAATTTATGAAACAGAGATGCCGCCTCCAAGCACAGTGATTTGGCTGGGTGGGGACCACCTGCACTATTTCAGAAGGTAGTGAGCTCCCAATCCCCAGAGATGTGTGCTAGGGCTTAGAAGGCCCTTTGCTGCCCTAAAGTTGGGGTTTCTGTGCCCTCCTACACCCCAAGGATGACTGCTTGTGAGCCCTGGGATGTGTTGGGGAGACTGCATTTCCTGGGCAAGGCAAAGTGTGGGCAGCAGTGACAGTCACCCCACCCAGCCAGTGCCTCTGGCTATAGGAATGTGACCCTGGGTCTCTCTCCAACTCATGTGGCTTGTGGTTTGTGAAATCCATATGGCAGGGCCCAGCACAGGACCTGGCACAAAGTGATGCTCAGTAAGTAATATCACCCGTGATGTTCATCATCATTCTTTTCAGTGTGACTATACTTTTGTGTTCAGATGGGGAGAGTAAGAACAAGGAAGGGAAAGTGACTGGCCCAAGGAGTCAGAAGCTCCTTATTATAGGACCTCAGTAATAACCGAGCAAAAGGTCAGGTATTGGGAGTGCTGAGTTCTAATTTCTTCTCTGCTCTTAGTTCAGCTGATGAATTTTTCCTTCCATCCGTCAGTGATGGTATCCATGAAAGTTCAGTCTCATTCTTTTCATATTCTGGACCCAAATGTACCAAAAAACTGGATCTTGTTTTAAAACTAAGCTTTAGATCAAATGGTGATTCTTTGAAATTGACAAACCTTTAGCTAGACAGAGCAAGGAAAAAGAGAAGACTCAAATTACTAAAATCAGAAACAAAAGAGGGCATTCCTACCACCATTACAGAAATAAAAAGTATTATAAGAGAATACTAGGCACAACTAAATGCCAACAAATTTGATAACTTAGATGAAAATGGACAAATTCCTAGAAAGACAAATTGTGGAAATATATTCAAGAACAAATAGAAAATCTGAAAAGACTAGTAAGTAGTAAAGAGATTGAATTAGTAATCAAAATACTATCCCACAAAGAGAAACTCAGTACCAGGTAACTTCACTGGTAAATTCTACCAAATATTTCAAGAATTAATGCAAATTCTTCCAAAAAATAGAAGAGGTAACACATCCCAACTCATTCTATAAGGCCAATATTATCCTGCTACCAAAACCAAGCAAAGACATCACAAGAAAGCTACAGATCAATATCCCTTATGAAGACAGATACAAAGATCAACAAAATACTAGCAAATGGAATTCAGCAGCATATTATCACAAAACGCATTATACACCATAACAAAGTGGGATTTATTCCAGCAATGCATGGTTGGTTTCACATCTGAAAATTAATTTATGTAACACACTATATTAACAGGATAAAGGCGAAAACCACATGATCATTTCAATAGACTCTGAAAAGGCTTTTGACAAAATTCAAATACCCCTTCATGATAAAAAACTCTCAACAAACTAGCACTGGAAGAGAACTTCCCCAACCTGGTAAAGGGCATTGATGAAAAACCCAAAGCTAACATATTTAATGATGAAAGACTTAATATTTCCCCCCTAAGATCAGGAATAAGACAAGGATGTCCACTCTGGCCACTTTTATTCCAGATTGCTCTGGAGGCTCTAGCCAGGCCATTTACGCAAGAAAATGAATTTAAGCCATCCAAATTGGAAAGGAAAAAAGCAAAACCCTCTTTTTTTGCAGTTGACATTTTGTATATAGAAAATCCTAAAGAAAAACTATTAGAACTAAGAAATTAGTTCAGCAAGTTTGCAGGAGGCCAGGCGCAGTGGCTCATGCTTGTAATCCTGGCACTCTGGGAGGCCAAGGCGGGAGTATCTCTTGTCAGGAGTTCAAGACCAGCCTGAGCAAGAGCGAGACCCGTCTCTACTAAAAATAGAAAAATTAGCAGGGTATTGTGGCATGCACCTGTAGTTCCAGCTACTAGGGAGCCTGAACCAGGAGGATCGCTTGAGCCCAGGAGTTTGAGGTTGCAGTGAGCTACGATGATACCACTGCACCCTACCTGGGGTGACAGAGTGAGACTCTGTCTCTAAATAAATAAATAAATAAACAAATAAGTGTTGCAGGATACAAGATCAATATAGAAATATCAATTGTATTTCTGTACACTGTAATGAACAATTCAAAAATGAAATTAAGAAAACAATTCCATTCACAATATCACAAAAAGAATAAAATATTTAGGAATAAATTTGGCAAAAGTAATGCAAAATATATACTCTGAAAACTCCAAATACTGTTGGGAAAAAAAAACTAAATAACTGGAAAGATATCTCATGTTCTTAGATCAGAAGACTTAATATCGTTAACATGACAATACTTCTCAAATTGATCTACAGATTCAATACAATCCCCATCAAAATTCTAGTGGCTTCTTTGCAGAAATTAATAAGTTGATCCTATAATTCAAAAGCCTGGAAATCCAAGAAACCCAGAACACCAAAAGAAAGTTTGAAGAGTCCCTCTTCCCAATATCAAAACTTACTACAAAGCTATGGTAATCAAGACACCGTGGTGCTGCTATAAGGATAGATATATAGATCAGTGTAATAGAACCAAGAGTCCAAAAATAAAGCATCTATGTCAGTTGATTTTCAGAAAGGTTGCCAAGACCTTAATGGTCTCAAACTCCTGACCTCAAGTGATCCTCCCGCCTCGGCCTCCCAGAGTGCTAGGATTACAGGCGTGAGCCACCGCGCCCGGCCGGAATTGTGTACTTTAAATAGGTCAATTGTATGGCATATGAATTATGTTTCAATAAAACTATTGCATAAGTATTTTTAATTTAGTTTGAGTAGAACTTGTCGGCCCTGTTGGGGAGGGGCAGGAACGAATCTATGCGCTGCCAACATGTTCTGCACTTTACCTGAGTTACCTCATTCAGTCTGCGGAATGAGGCAGCCTCGATTTCTCAGTGAGGGAAAAGCACCTTTTAATAACCAAGGTCTTTCAAGTTCAATGAATAATCACCCAAAGATTCCAGTTAGGTTGAACAGTTTTTTGCCTCTACTGTTTTGAGAATCATATATTCTATTTCTATTCATTCCACAATTACCTCAGAAATTTTACATTGCATATTTAACTTTAAGTCTGTGTTGGTATTTGTGGAATGAGGGTTTTTCACAGGGATTTGTCCATTGTTAGAAATATACATCACACATAGGGATTACGTAACAAATCCAGGTCTCCAGCACAGGTCTGTAGACTTTCCCTTCCTTTGTTCTGACCACATGATAGTTGGCCTTTAAGTAAATGCCCTCCTAAGGCAGTGTTTTCAAACTGCTGACCGTGGCCATAGTAAAAAATAATTTTTTGATATAGTTCACTACACATATAAGTAATTCACAAAATATCAATGCTTGCTAAGTGGGGTGCACTCTTATACTTTCTATTTCATGGTTTAAATTCTGGCCACGACACTGAACTGATTTTACAATCCACCAGTGGGTCACAACCTGCAGTTTGAAATACACTGACCTGGTGAACTCCTTTAATCATTTCCTATTCCCTGTTATTAATTTTGGAATGTGTCTTCTTTTATCTCTTTGCAAGGACAAATAGCCTCAATCCAGCTGTTTTTTCATCTGGCTCATTATGAATTTTTCTGTGGTCTGTAGTCTCGGGCCAGCCTTTAGAGCTTCCTAGTTCCTTCCTATAAACCAAACATGGACTGACCCTTGTTTCTGACCACATGCAACCCGGTGTCAGGCACCAGCAGGCATGCAGGTAGATTAGAGCCCTGTTCTTAAAGAAGTGACACCATGAAGCTTAAGGCTAGACAAGTACTTGACCAAGGTGTGGCAAGCGTGTAAGCTCCTTTGAGGCTCTGAGATCACAGTGAGGTCAGTGAAGGCTGCAGAGTGGACAGCTCTGAGTGGAGAAAGAAAGCAAGGGGGAAGGTGCCAGGAGATGTTTGCAACTTAGCAGAAGCTGGGAGTCACTGATGGCTTTTGAATCAGATAGTTAGGAGACCAGATGAAGGTTTTAGGAAAATTAGTTCAGCAAGACTATTGAACATTCATTCAACACACTGTATTAAGCGCCTTCTATATTTTGGACTCTGTTCTAGGCATTCTAGATGCATCAGTGAACAGAACAGACAAGCATCCCTGCCCTCGTAGAGCTCACATTCCAGCAGCGGGATTAGGGGGTGAGGGAGTGAAGCTTATATTGCTCATAAGCACTATAGTGTGTGGAAGGTGATGAGTGCCAAGAAGGAGGGTGAGGGAGACTGGGAGTGGCGTACGTGGGGCTGCATTCTGCAAGGTGCCAGGAGTCTGGGACAGCACTGCGGATGACTGGGGTGTGGGGACGAGGCTGAGCTCCAGCAGTGCCAGCAGGGAGGGCAGAGGGACAGGATGGCAGGACTGTCAGCCTCATGCTCCTCTGTGCTCATGTCCTTTCAGAAACACAATGCACAATATCCGTAGCAACAAGCAAGCCCAAGGAACAGGCCGTGGACCTCCAGGGGAAGGGTCTCCACAGAGCGGGGAGCCTCAGAGGGAGGAGCAACCCTTGGCCCCTGACCCCAGCACCCCAGGTGAGCCTATGTCCACTCTGAGCCACCTTCAGAGACCAGCCCCTCAGGGCTGAAATGAGTGCTTTGTCTCCTCCCTGTGAACCAGCATTTGTGTGTTCGTGTGTGTCTCAGTCTGCTTGGGCTGCTGTACCAAAATACCATAGCCTGCAGGGCTTAAATAACAGACATTTATTTTTCATAGTTGTTTGGAGGCTGCAAGGTCCAAGACCAAGGTGCCGGCAGGTTTGGTGTCTAGTGAGGGCTCTCTTCCGGGCTTGCAGTCGGCCGCCTTCTTGCTGTGTGCTCACATGGCTGAAAGAAAGAGCTCTGGTCTCTTTTTCTTCTTCTGAGGGTACCAATCCCATCATGGGCTCCAGCCTCATGACCTAATGTAAATCTGATCACCTCCCAAAGGCCCCACCTCCTAACACCATCATGCTGCGGATTAGGGCTTCAACACATGAATTTGGGGGAACACATTCAGTCTACAGCAGTGTGTCAAGATGAAACTTTCCAGGTCGCTCCTGGGTTTCTAGAGGTCTAGAAGCAATGATTTTTTTTTTTTTAATTGTGGTAAAATGTACATAACAAAATTTACTATTTTACCATTTTTGTTGTCCAATTCAGTGGCATTAAGTATATTCATGCTGTTGTACAACCATCACCACCATCCATCTCCAGAACTTTTTCATCTTTCCAAACTGAAACTCTTAGCAATGATTCTTGAAGAAATAAAAGAAAATATCTCTCACTTTTTTTCTTTCCTTCTTTCTTACTCTAAAAAAAAAAGTACATATATATATAAATATATATATATATATGGAAAGGGTATAAAAATGCCTTTCTGGGGTGATCAGGATCAGATCTGCCTGAAGACATGGAGCAAATGGCCTTTAGGCTGACATGGCATTTTATTGTTTCTTTTGCGACACATGAGTGACTCACACCATCAGGAAGTTGGCTTCTTTGGAATTGGTATTGGTACCCTTAGAACATATTTCAACTTAAAAGCGGTTGGGAGAAAACTGCTGAGGCAGCACTGTGGGGTCGTCCTATGGCAGAGAGCACTCCTGGGCTACATAGAAATGGCTTTAGAAAAGGCAGCGCTTTGGAACAGTCAGTGCCTGGGGAGGCCCCCGCAGGGCACAATGAGCAGTCCACGAGAAGGTCAGTACTGTAGCGGATAGATAATAGTAAAACTAGACTTATGTAGCTGTTACTTTGTGCTAGGCTGCACTAAGCATTTTTTTGGTAATAACTTTATTAAGATCTAATACATATATTATTTACCAATGTAAAATGTGCAAGTCAGTGGCTTTCAGTATATCCACAGAGTTACGTAACCATTACTGTAATCAGTTTTAGAAGATTTCTGTTACCCCATAGAGAACTTGCATCCTTTAGCCATCAACCCCGAATCCTCACCTCCCATAGCCCTAGGCGACCACTAATCTACATTCTTTCTTACTTTCTGTCCTATTCTGGACATCTGCTGTCCTTCGTGACCAGCTTCTTTCATTTAGCAGAGTCTTTTCAAGTTTCATCTGTGTCCTCTAAGCAGTTTACCTGCATTGATCTGTTTAATCCTTACAGCAGCTGGAGCTGTAGACACTGTCATTATCCTCATTTGATAAATGGGGAGACCGAGGCATGAAAAAGTGGAGTGACTTGCTTACGGCCCCGCAGTAAGTGACAGAACCAGGATTTGGGGCTATGTTGCTGCCCCAGTCTGGCCCCATATTGCTGCCTGAAGCCTCATTTTCCAAGTCAGTGATTTTTCAAACAACATCTTTATTGCCAGACCCTTGTCCCCCTAAACAAACTCTAATATGGAAAGCAGATAAAAGCAGAGTTGAGGTGAGGCTGGGAGTCTGGGCTCCTCCTCTGCTCCTCCCACTCCACCTTCCCGTCTGGGTCAGCCGTTGAGACACTCCCATGAAATCCCAGGGCACTGACTGAAAGCCACCGTCTTAGGCCTCATTTTCTCCAGCTGTAAAATGGGTGCAGTGATCCCTACCTCACCCATCCTCAGGGATGGTGGACAGTAGTGTTATCAGAGGGCAGCAGAGATCCAGGGAGTCTCCCTGCTCTCCTAGACCCCATAACAGGAAAGAGAAAGAGGCCTTGCATCCCTCTGAGCTCTGCAGTCTGCTTTGTACAGATTTCTCTTAGGTCTGGAACAAGACCATTCTGTTCTTGCACCCAGCAAGGTCAAGGAGTGTCTGGTTCCTGTCATCTACTGTAGTTCTTCATCTGTTCAAGACTGGCTGGCCCTTGGCCTGGTCTCATGCTAAGTCCTTCATCGAATCCCCCAAGCCTTCGAGTCCCATAGCACATCCTTCTTCTTAATACCTTTAACAGCTTAGTCTTAAAAGGATTGGTGATAGTTTACTAAAATTAGGGGGAAAATAAGTGAGTTATTTGAGTTAGGAGATTTAGATAAAATCGAGATAAGAGCCTACAGAATATCTGAAGGTAGGCAGCAAATGTGGCTTTGAGCTTCCCAGCAGCCAAGGCAAAGAAGGAAGTGCAAGTAGTTAGATTATTTCCAGTGTCCATATGACTAAAAACATATTTTCTTAGAAGAGGCAAAGCTTTTTCTGGGCACTGGGCTGAAAGGATTTCTTCTCCTAGGGCCTCATAACAACATGATGTATATGTCCCACGTGAACAAGCTTCTCCAAGTTCCTTGACCACATAATCAGGCCACTAAATGTCCCTTGATGTAAGCTGATGGCACAGCCCTAAAGCACAGGCTGGGGTCAACGTAGGACAAGGTGGCCCAAGGGAGTGGTTCCCTGATGTTGGATTTAAGAATAAAATTTAGTGACTTGAAAACAGTGGTCAGCAAAAGTTTTCTGTAAAGAGCCTAGATAGTAAGTATTTGAGGCTTTGTGGGTCACAGGGTCTCTGTTGCAAGTACTCACCTCTGCCTTTGAGGAGTGAAAGCAGCCATAGACAACACATAAACAAATGGCATGTCTTTATTTATAAAAGTAGGCTGTGGGCTGGATTGGACATGTGAACCATAGGTTGCTGACCCTTGCTCTAGAAGAAATATTAATAAAAGGACTGTGCATCCTTGAGGTAATCAACTATGGAAATATGTCTCCTCATTTAGCTTGGAATAAGAATAAAGTAAGAGGGTGAGCTGCTCTCTGGAGCAAGAATGCAGAGTTTTCGTTCTGTGTTTCTACCAACAGGCAGATCTATGTGCTTCGAAAATCTCCCAGTGGGTAGAGGTGGGATCTTGCCATAGAAACAAGACATCCTGCCAGGGCTTGTGCCTACGGAGAAAGCTACCTGGCAAACACCAGCAGGGTAGTATGAGGCAGATCCATGCAGCTTGGCATCTGAGGGGAGACAGGCACGGTTTAGCAGATGGGTTAAATGACTCAGCCAGCACTGTGTAAATAATGCTGCATTTTAACAAGCCCCTCAAGTACTTCTGAAGCAAGCTGAAGGTTAAGAACTGATGTCATCAGTCCTAACCTCTGTGTTTCTCCTCTGAGCAGCAAGAGAGCCAGCGGATTCTCCAAAGCCTGCACCCAGGCCCTCTCTGACCACCAACCTCATTCAGAAAGCCAAGCGCCAGAACAACACCTTCCCGCTCTTTTCCGAAGGACTCACGCGGAACCGAACTGCCCAGGAGAAAGTGGTGGCCTTGGAGGAACAGGTTCTGATGCTCACCAAGGAGTTAAAATCTCAGAAGGTGAGCTCTGGCCCCAGGGAGGCTACGGGACCCGTCCAGATCTGGAGCCTCTTGGACCAAGCTAGACAGGATGCATTAGCCCATTAGCCCGGCTGCGCACCAGCCAGTCTGTGGTCTTTAAAGGCCGCACTGCAGAACACTGCAAGTGTGCTGTTGATTACTCAGAAACATGCTGTCAAACTAGGTGACAAAAGGCCACCAAGGGCAGGTGTCTCTGGAGACCTACTTTAATAATTGTCTCTTGGACCCCTCCTGGAGAGCCACGCATGGTCTCAGCCCACACCTGAAGGAGGACTGTATTTGAGAGGGGTGATCTGGAGGCAGGGTCACAGGAGGGGCCGCCGACAGAGCTGCGGGATCTTTAACTTGGCAGCTGATAGCTGGGTGCACATATCTGAAGGACTGTCACAGGACAAAGAAAACAGGCAGTGTCTGTGGCCCCCGGGCTGAGCTGGACCAACACAGAACAGTGACAGGGAGGATGATTTGGGCTTAATATGGCAAGAAGTTAATTACTGGAGTTACGAAAAGAAAGAGCTACATGGTCGTAGAAAACAGAATTCACACACACGGACATTAAAATCGTTCAAAATTCCTACAACCCTACAACCCGGAGAGTGAGTCCTGTTAAAATCCAGGGGCTACTTCATGAAGTAGGGACAGTCACAAGGCAGGGATGCCAGGGGCTGCAGTTCTCTTTGCGTAATAAAAGCACTTAAGTGTGCATTACCATAGATCCCAAGGGTGTGGCCTGGGGGAGCCGCCAGTGGCAGGTTCCTTTTCCTCTGAGCGGAAGGCCTGAGCTATTGTGTTTGCACTTTGGCTCCCCAGGGTCCTGCTCTGCTTCCTGACCCTAGCTCCAAAGGTCATAGGCTAGGGAGGTGGGGTGTGTACTCTATTTACTCCTGAATATTCTCCTCCTTGTACATGTCTTTTCCTTTCTGCCTGTTTTTGGAGAAGACAGTCCAGAGCAATGCTCTCCCTACCTAGTTTTGCCCCTTCTCTGCCTTTCCTGCCCGGAGGAGGCACTGACCACGGTTAGCCGGTCTCAGGAGAACCGCAGAGACTTCATTCCTGGCTTCATTCCAGGTCAGGGGTTGCGCTGAATGAAGCAACTGGTGATTAGAGTTCTCAAAGGAGGGGGCTCACTCATTGATACGCTCTCAATCTGTGTGTTTATTCACCAAGTATTTATTTATTTATTTTATTTATTTATTTTAGAGAAGTGATCTCACTCTGTCACCCAGGCTGGAGTGCAGTGACACGATCATAGCTCACTAGAGTTTCAAACTCCCGGGCTCAAACCATCCTCCCTGTTAGGTTGGAAAGGCTAGTAGGTGCTCACGGTGAGGGTGGAGAAAGATCTCTCATGGCAATTAAGATATAAAAGTAAAATTTATGTTATCTTCTTAGAAGAGAGAGAAAGAGAAAGAGAGGGGAAAGAGAGAGGGGGGGTAGAGAGCAGGGAGATGGCATGGCACCCCAAAGAAAGAGAAGGGGGTGCCAGCAGTGAGGCCAAGTGGCTCCCTGATTTTAACGGGGACAAAGAGAAAAAAAAACAGTGATGGCTGTCAGCTGATAACAAAGTGGCAGCAGGTAGATAACTAAAACTGCAAGGACGTCAAAGTCCAGGACATGGTTTCCTACCTTCCTCGGAGAAGGGATCATCACAGGGGACGTGACTCTGTCCTGGAGATAGGGTGGAGGCTCTAGCTCATTCTTAACCTGTTTACTCAGGAACCCTGTAAAAGCAGATTCTCAAAAAACCAATTTTGAAAGAGAGAGATTTACATCTCTTTTCCGTCCATTCAGCTCCTTTTAGCAGTTGTGCACAACAGAGCTCCTGCAGGGTGCCTGTTAGTGAGAGAACTCAGGATTGATCTTTAACCATTACTGGGGAAATTGTAGGACTAGGTGTTTTCCTGTTATTTTTGCAAGGCCGCCCCTTTCGCTCCCACCTTAGCCTCCCAGAGCTCTGGGATTCCCATCTTCATTGAGGTTGTACTATGTGGTCTTCATTGAGGTTGTACTATGTGGTCTTCATTGAGGTTGCATTATGTGGTCTTTATTAAGGTTGTATTATGTGCATACGGCATTCTGGGTGCTGGGAAAGAACAGTGAGCGAGCGGCACAGGCCCTGCCCGTACCGCGCTTACCTTTCAGCAGAGACAGGCATGAAGCAAATCGACAGCCATATGTGTAATTACATGTGAAGTCCCTGTCGTGCCACTGAGCAGCCCAGCTATCTTTTCCTTCTGGCATCTTAGTGTTCCTGTTGGGGGCTGCTGGACGCCCCTGAGAGCTGACAGGGCGTTAACGGAGCCAGAGCAGCCCCCCGGCCCTGAACTAGTGTAGCTTCAATCCCAACCCAAACCCAGAAAGGGAAAGAAATCCTCAGTATAAACACTGCCTCCTTTCCCCTCACCTTCCATTCTTTCTAGATCATATGGGCAGCCTCCCTTGTCTTGGCCTTTCTCTCTGGGGCATTAGGAACTGTCAAATGAAGTGGAAAACTCCTGGGAGACCTAGATCCCATTTAGGGTTGCCCCTGAGTGCCGCGCACGCCTGCAGGACGCACCGTTCTCCAGTAAATGAAGGCGAGACTCCTGGAGATTAACAAGGGCTGCCCAGGCCGCTGGCAGCTTCCATACATTCAGAGTGAAAATGGCAGGAGAAAGTTGTGTGAGCATTAAAGAATCTGGATTTTTTTTATCCGGTTGCTTTAAAATAAACCTCAGCTCCGTGTCCTGGGGCAGATGGTCTAGAGGAGAATGAGTCTCGTGGCTACGGCTTTGACAGTGTGAGTGCATTTGCATGCCCTCTGACCCACTCACAAACGCACTTCAGTCTTCAGGGTGACTCAGAGCACAGGCCTTTAAATGAGGCAGCACAAGCCCAAATCCTGGCCCTGAGCAAGTTTCTTAGCCTCTCTAAGCCTCAGGTTCCTCTTCTGCAAATGGAGTCACAGCCATGTTTACTGGAGAGGCCTGTGCCGGACTCAGAAAGCCCAGTGCCTGGCACCCAGCAGCGGCCCACCGGGCGCAGGCTTTAGCGATGTGGCTGTTACTGCGGCCTTCCCCACCCTCATGCTCATCCCTTCCTGCCTTCCGGGGAGGGAGGCACTCCTCCTCGGGGCTCCGAGGCAATAGGGAAGGGAGCCTGGCAGTGCCTCCAGCAACTGCACTCCTGGGGCCATAGCAGTGACAGGGGAGCTCAGGTCCCCATTCCACCTTAGGAAGGGGGGAACCCCAACCCCCTAACTCAAGGCTTTCACTTGTAGCCCAGATACCCAAACCAAAGAGGGGAATGAGAAAAGGAGACAGACTCTTGGCCCAGACGTGGGATGGAGGGAGCCAGGACAATCTCTGGGTTCCCGTTGGTACCCCAGGCACTCAGAAATGCTGCTTGGAAGCCACTGTCCATCTGAGACCCTCAGAGTCCAGGTCATCTGCTGGGAGAGTGGCCCCTGGACTCTCGGGCTACATCTGTAAGACGCCTCCCTGTGTCTCTTTGGTAGAAGGCACCTTCTTGCTACCCCAAGCTTCAGGAGGACGTGGGAATTCCATTGCCAATGGCTTTAGTGACCCTTTAAAATTTGTATCTCAAACTCTGTTAGACGCTGTTGAGGGCACACTGGGGCTGAATCCGTCCTCAGGGGCCTCACCGTCTAGAGGGCAAGAGAAGATAGGAGCATGAGAACTGCGAGGATGCAGTGTGCCCAGCGCTGCGCTGAGGCTTTCTGTGCGTTCTCTCTAGTCCTTACGGCAGTTATCATCCCCCTTTCCTGAAGAAGAAACTGAGGTTCTGAGAGCTCCTGCATTCCCAGGGTTTCCAAGGGGCTGAGCCATGGTTCCAGGGGGTGACTTGCCCATGGGCACACAGCTGGAGGAGCCAGGATTGGGACCGTGGTCCCCTCTGTTTCCTTTCCTCCGTCATCCCACGGCGAGGGCTGGTAGCAGACACAGGCACCAGACCTGCTCTTTAGAAAATAGTGAGTGCACCACTCTCTGTGCCTCCCTGCTGTCACATTAAACCACAGGACAATTCTGATACCCATTAGGCCTTGTCTCTCCTGGTACCTGCAGCACTGGCCCCGCAAGGGATCTGGACTCCAGGAGAGAGCACCAGATGGCTGATTGGCCGGGTGACTCAGACCCTCGGTTGACAAAGTGGCACCCAGCCTGAAGACCGTCTGCCCTGGCAGATGGAAGGCTGTTGTCGGTGGTGCTGTTGGCCATCTGCTGGCTGCCGGGATGATGAACCCCCCGGGACCCTGCCTGGGGCCCTCTGGGGCCACCCCAGCACAGTCAGGATTACTGGGGAAGGGCAAGTCGTTTGTTTGGGAAACCTGATGGGGGCAACGTGTGGCCTCTCCCTTCCCTAGAACACCCGCCAGAGACTTCAGAGTGTGTGTCCCTGGCCCTGGGTCTGACACCATGGAGGGAGGGTTGGGAGGGACCTTGGCCCTTTCAGCCTGGGGAAGGACTCTGGGCACACTTTCTCTGCGTGGAGTAGGGACCCTTAGATCCTTTTTAATTATGAGTAATCTGAGGTTCAGTGAAGTGACCAGCCTGAGGCCACCCTCTTTGATGCATCCCTGCGGATCTGGAACAGGGCCTGAGGCCTGTGTGACTCCAAAGCCGGAGCATAATGTCCTCAAGGTTCATCCACGCTCCTTTGTAAGGCTTAATAATGTTCTGTTGTATGTATATACCACATCTTTTCTATCCATTCATTGGTCAGTGGACATTTGGGTTGTTTCCACCTCTTTGGCATTGTGAATAATGCTGCTATAAACATAAGTTATTTCCATTTTTAAAAAGAGATTGAAAATCCACGAACCACACAGCATGGGGAAGCGAAAGGATCCTGGATTAGGAGTTGGACACCGTCTGTTGGAGTCCAGTTTTCCCACACGAGCCACCGGCTCCCTTTAGTCCTCACCCTTCTCCTTCCTTGGGCTTCAGGCTCCCCGTGTGACAGCAAGGAGACTGGACCAAAAGGTCCCCTAGGGCCTTTCCAGACTCTAGGCTTCCTGAATCCATAATCCATTCCCACTCCTCTCTCAGGCCCCACTGAGGCTCCGTCCCCTTCCCTGGCTGTCTCCCCACGGCCTGTCTCCCGTGGCGCAGAGCTTGGGGGCGGGTGGGGGGCCTCCTGGGCTGGCATCTTGCTTGCTCTTGGCTTTTGAGAGCCAGAGGAGGGAAGAAGGAGAAAGAGGTAGTGAAGTGAGCCTTCCCTGGGGGAAAGACACCCCCGGGTTCTGCTCCCAGAGCAAGTCTGAACAGTGGTGTCTGTTCGTTATTTCACCAGACGGTTACTCAGGTAATCTCCAAATCTCAGAAAACGGTCTGGGCTCTTGTCATCCTGGGGCCACAGGAATGTTAATCTCTCTCAGCTGAGCCCTGGGAAGCTCATTCCAAACATTCCAGACATTTTCCTTTGGTTTGCACTCCCTGTCCTGTCCCCACCCCACCTGCCTGCCACACCCCAGGGCTCCCACAGTGCCACACTAGCTCATCCCTTCCAGGTCTTTGCTGGGGCTGTTGGTGCTGAGTCTGGAAGGCCCCTCCTTCACCTCCCACCTGCTGCTTGACCGTCTCTGGCCCTCTGTCTTCATGGCTTAGTCTAAACTGCTCTGCCTTTCTGCAGAGTGTACTGGTCTTCCCCACCCGCACCCCAGGCAGAAGTCCGTGTTCCCCCACTGTGGGCCCCCACAAACACCCTTGCTCCCCTCTCTTGCAGTAAATCATTCCGTTGCTGTGGGTCACTTTTGCTCCCACCAGTCCTTGTGGTCCTTGGAGGCAGGAACTGTGACCAGTTCCTCGCTGGGCCCCAGCACCTGGCACAGGGCCTGGCACCGAGTGGGTGCTTGATAAAGTTTGGACGGATGGGTGGGTGAGTGGGTGGAAAACAGAACTGGGGAAGGGACGATCACTAGTACTCAGCTTTCAGAAGATGCATGCCACTGTGGTTTTGTCATTAGCTTCTCAAATAAAGTCATGATTTTTGGTAGTTCTCCAGAATGGAATTGTTCTTAGCAAATAACCCTGTCTAGCTGATGCATTCATTTCAAATGCTTTGGCGTGGTACAGTCAACATGTCTTTAGCAAACCAGGTTTTTCCAAATGAGACTAGCACAGAGCAGGGCAAGGTGGCCTAAAAGCACCACCTGTCTGGGGTGAAGTCCACATGAGCTGCTGGTGTTTGGATCGTGCCCCTGAATGAATTCACACCCCTGCTTTGGGGCAGGACAGGCCTGAGTTCTGGGGAGATTTGAGGCTTGAAGGCACAGGGAGCTGTGCAGACCTGGAGTTTCCACGGGAATCAATTGCCCCTGCCAAGGGAAAAATCTAAGTCTTCTTTTTTTTTTTTTTTTTTTTTTGATACAGAGTCTCGCTCTGTTGCCCGGGCTGGAGTGCTGTGGTGTCAGCCTAGCTCACAGCAACCTCAAACTCCTGGGCTCAAGCAATCCTCCTGCCTCAGCCTCTGAGTAGCTGGGACTACAGGCATGTGCCACCATGCCCGGCTAATTTTTTCTGCATATTTTTAGCTGTCCAGATCATTTCTTTCTATTTTTAGTAGAGACGGAGTCTGGCTCTTGCTCAGGCTGGTCTTGAACTCCTGAGTGCAAACAATCCGCCTGCCTCAGCCTCCCAGAGTGCTAGGATTATAGGCGTGAGCCACCGAACCTGGCCTTGAAAAATCTAAGTCTTCTTGCTGAACTTCCTGGCGCTTCCTTCCTCCAGCACTGGAGGAAGGCAGGCATCATTTGGCAGGCGGAGGGTGCTAGGGACAGACAGGTTGAGTGAGGCTGTCTGTGTGTGGCTGTGCATGGGGATTGCCAGTGTGTTTCCTCTCTAAGGCTGCCTCAGCGTGATTGGTCGTGACTGTTTGGATGCTATATTGAGAAGGATTCTGAGGCCTCAACTAGGCTTCACAGGGAGTATGGAGATTAACTAGTAACGTCTGCCACAGGGCTGAGAGGGAAGAGTAATGCCACATAGCTTCTACCCTGGTTTTATTACTGACCAAACACAGGCTTTGGAATCTGGATAACTGGGACTGAATTCCACTCTATTCTGCCGGGCCTCAGTTTGTTCATCCCTGAAACGGACATGTACACGTCGGGGGTATGGGCTCAGCTACAGTAACATAGAAGTCTCATAGTGCCATGGCCTAAAACAAATAAGAAGTTTATTTCTCTCTCACATTACAGAATCCACAGGTAGGTGGGCAGCTCTGAGCTGGTGGGGCAACTGTGCCTTCCTCAACATGTAACTTCTGCTTTGGGGTCCAAGGAGGCTAGTTCTTGCCACTTCCCAGCCAGAAGGAAAGGGAACTGGGCCAGGGGAGTGTGGGTCCGGTGGTTTAAAAGCTGCCCCCATCACTTTTCGTTTCCCGTTTAGGCAGAATGGGCACTTGGCCACACCTAGCTGTGCCTGGCTGGGAAATGGAGTCCTGAGCTGGGGAACCAGCGGCCCAGCTAACACCCCCTTGAACAGAGAAGGGAAAGTGAGTGTTGGGATGAGGTGCCCCGGGTGCCGCTGGGCACCTCTCAGGGTGGCCAGGACAACTGGAGATAACACATGTCCCGCCTCCGGCGTCTAACGGGCCTTCCCCACGCTCACAAGACGCTTCCCTGTCCCCGCCCAGGAGCTGGTGAAGATCCTGCACAAGGCGCTGGAGGCTGCCCAGCAGGAGAAGAGGGCGTCCAGCGCGTACCTGGCGGCGGCCGAGGACAAGGACCGGCTGGAGCTGGTGCGGCACAAAGTGCGGCAGATCGCAGAGCTGAGCGGGCGGGTGGAGGCCCTGGAGCAGGAGCGGGAGAGCCTGGCGCACACGGTGGGCCTGCAGGAGCGGCAGGTGCAGGAGCTGCAGCAGCACGTGCAGCTGCTCATGGACAAGAACCAGGCCAAGCAGCAGGTCATCTGCCAGCTCTCTGAGAAGGTCACCCGGGACTTCGTACACCTCCTTGACCAGCCCTCTGTGCCCCCTGACACTGCTGACAGGGACTTCCTGAGCCAGCAGGAGAGGCTGGAGCACCTGAAGGTAGGGGCCCTCCCTCTGGGGCCTGGTGCCAGTCCTCCCCTGGGCCATCGGGGAGGGCGTGCTTTCCACCCTAAGGTTCTCTCGGTGGCATGAGGATGGCCCTTCATCCTGGACGATTCACGTGGACTTAAGTGTTGGTGGAAGCATTGCTCTGTGCTTCCTCACTTTCTTCACCAGAAAACCCAGTGCAGTTTGACCTTGATGTCCTGGGCTGCTGAAAAGCGCAGGAGTCTCTAGATTATCAAGTTAGAGATGAAAGAGCCCGAGACCAGCTGAGTCTGGGGCCTGGCCTGGTCAGCCTCCTTTACTGCCATCCCGATGCCCCCATGACCCCCAGGGGGCCAGGGCGGCCCTCCCCCGCAGTCCTGCACACAGTACCGGTGACCTGCAGCTGGCTGGGGCTCGCGCACGGTAATGGCAACAATCGCTGCTCCCGTTTATAGAACTTACGGAATGTTTAGTGTGTGCCAGGCCCTGTCCTCAGTGCTCTACTTGTGTCGTCTCCTCTAGTCCTTGCTCCAACCCTAGGAGGCAGTCACTTGTATGCACCCCACTTTACAGATGCACATTTTGAGGCTGGGAAAGGTTAAGGATGGTGCCCGGGGTCATGTGCTGAGAAATTTGGGAGCTGGAATTGGGGGGGGCTCATATCCGCTGACTAGTCTGCCTGCTCTGCTGCCTCTCCTAGCTTCTGCCGCCATCCCCACCTCCCCCGTCCTTCCCCTTCTCTGTCCCTGTCTCTCCCCAGGCTGCCCTGTCTCTTTCACAGGGACCTGTGGCACCACAGAGGCAGGAACTTTATTTGAGGTGTGTCGCCTGCTGTGGGCTGCAGCCTCCTCTCTAGCCGGTGCTGACAGGAGCTGCCCCACCCAGAGGCCCGAGGCTGGGGAGGGTGCTCCCTGTCCCCTCTGGGCCTAAAGGAGCCATGTGACCGGGGCAGTCCTGCCCTAGACCCTGCCACTTAGAGCCACATAGGTGCAGTCATGCGCTGCACGATGATGTTTGGTCAATGACCATAGTCTCGTAAGATTACAAAGGAGCTGTAAAGTTCCTATCGCCTAGTGACATGGTAGCCATTGTAACATTGTAGCATACACGTTGCCCTTTCTATGTTTAGGTATGTTAGATACACAAATACCACTGTGTTACAGTTGCCTACGGTATTCAGGACAGTGACATGCTGGACAGGGTGATAGCCTAGGAACATAGGCTACACCACATAGCCTAAGTGTGCAGTGGGCTACACCGCCTAGGTCTGTGTGAGTCCACTCCACGATGTTTGCACAACAAAACTGGCCAACAGTGCATTTCTCAGGGCAGATCCCTGTCATTGAGCCACACGTGACCATCCATGGATATGTGTAACTTTGGGAACTCCCGTGCTGCGGTATCAAGGAACTGCTGGGTGGGGGGAGGGGGAAAAAGAAAAGAAAAAAGCAATCAGGAATCTTCTGGGAGAAAAGCTCTCAGTGGGCAGCACTGACCAGTGGCCACCGCGCAAGCTTTGAAGTCAGACAGGCTTGTGTCTTACTAGCTATGTGACCCTGGCCAAGTTACCTCGCCTCTTATAAAAGGGACCAACTGGTCCTGCCTCACAGGGTTGTTAGAAGGATAAAGGAAGAGGACGTGAAACCCAGGTCCCCTTCCTTTTGTTTCAGCAAACACTGGAAAACCACATAACCAGTTGCTGAATCTTTTCCCTTATGTAGTCTGAAATCAGAGATTCTTTTGGGTTAAAACCAAACTAAACCTTTCAAACGCAGATGCAGCTAGGTGTTGTTGGAGAGCTACCAGTCCTCTCCCTGCAGGCAGTGAGCACTGCTTCCCGCCCCGTCCTGCCCCAGCCGAGAGCCTTCCTCTTCTCTCCGCCCTTCCTGCTGGATCCACTATTCAAGACCCAGTAGAGCGGCGGGATGTAGGGGTCAGAGAAATAGGTCAGCTGGGTGGCTCCAGATTGCCCAGAGAGCTGACTGTAATCATGGGTCACCTCGGAGACCGAGTGTGCCCCTGAATTTACATGTTCAGGAATTTACAATATTTTATCAGTGAAGCCAGATACGAGGAGACTCTGGGTGGATTCAGATTAACCAAACACACATTTCCACGTGCTCCTCAGAGGCCCAGTGTTTTGTGCTTGGAAGAGTTGTATGTACTTGGTGTTCCTTATTTTCTAGCTTTTAGAAGACCCGTCAAACGTCCATTGTCTTTAAGTTTGGAGAGAGAGTTCTCACGTTTCTTGCTTGCCCGGCGATTGAGGATACCCAACTTTAGGGAAATGCCCCCTTGTTATTGAGACTGTCATTTTGGAGATAGGATCATTGACCTCTTGAATATCAAAACTGGGAAGACTGGGAAATCTCGTCTGCCCCCTCATTTTCTGGCAGGGACAGCTGAGCTGGGGAGAGGGGAAGGACTGACCCAGGCCAGGCAGCCACAGCCCGGCCTTCCACGCCAGGCCACTGCTTTCCACACTGGAGCACAGTGCCTCATCCACGGCCATGTCCCAGAGAATTCCAGGTTCCTGATCCCTGCAAAGGCAGGCAGGCAGGCTCTCCTCTCACCTGTTCCCCTTCTCGGCTGTGTTTTCCTTTTTTTGTTCCACTGGTGACTGTCATGTGACTTTTCTCTTCTCTGAGGTTTCTCTTTTTCCTCCCTACAGTTCTGAGCCAAGAAGAGCACTCAAGGTAGGGCCATGAGCTGAGTGGGAAAGCCGGTCACACCTGCCTCCCTGTCTGGTGTGTCTGCCTTCCCTGGGGCTGGGAGCAGGGTACCTTATGTGACAAAAAGCCTTCTTTCCAAAGCCCTGGCAATACCCTAGAGCAGCTTCCAGGCCTGGGGTGGTAACAAGGAGGAAGGGCAGAGGTGTCTGGCGCAGTGTCTGCTGCTGGAGTCGGGGCTGCCGTCGCTCAGCGGCCTTTGGTGAGCACCAGCCGTGGGCTGCACACACCTGGCTTTGGACCCTGGCTCCCTGCCAGTCTGGACCGAGGGGAACTTACCTTCTCTGGGCTTGTTTCCTCATCTGTAGAATGGGAATTGTAGGCCTTTACTTCTTATCCACAGCACGGTGGTAAAGATTAAACAAAATAACCACTGCCAGGGTGATGGGCCTGGCTCACAGCAGGAACTCAGGTAATGGCAGGTCCTTCCCTCCCTTGCCCTGGGCTCGTTGCATTTTCCCAGGCTTTGGGAGAGTCCGCAGCAGCAGTGGGGGAAGTGACCTGGGGGGACAGCATGGGAAATGGGGGCTCTCAGACTGTCGGAGAGCTCAGTGAGGGAGAGGACACACATATTCTAACCCTTTCGCACATATTAACTAAGTGACTCCCAGCAACCCCTTGATGTCGTGCTGTTATCATCCTCATTTTCCAGGTGAGGGTCGAGGCACAGAAAGGTGAAGTGACTTGTCCAGAGGCTCAGTGGTTAAGACGGGGTTTGCATCTGGGCAGGGTGGCCCCAGCGTCCCTGCCCCAGCGTCCCTGCCCCGACCTGCAGGCAGTGCCGGCATCTTCTATGTATTGTTATCACGCCGCCTGCCGAGTGGGAGAGGACACACAAGCCCACGTGCATTCAGCCGGGAGGTTTCAAATGGCAACCCCTGAAGGGTGGGGACTAGAGTTTTGGCATCCAGGTGGGTTCCAGCTGCGAGGGAGCTCGCAGGGTGCCTGGCAGGAAGTCCTGTGGTTGGGGCTTCAGAAGCAAACAGACCTGGGCTCGGTCTCACTCTGCCTCATACTGCTGTGTGGCCTTGGGCAAGTGGCTTCCCTTTCAGAGCCTCTGAAACTTCATCAGCCAGGAAAGGGCATTCCTTTGGGGTTGCTGGGAGGATTAAACAAGATAACGTGCTCAGCGTGGTGGTGTCATGGGGCATGCCAGGGTGATGCAGGAAGCCTCGCAGCCTCTGTGTTCATGAATTTCTAAATCTCCAGACAATAAAATATAAGTCTGTCTTGGGAGCAGGAAGCGGTCCTGGAGAATCCTGAACCACAGGAGATTGGTCCTTGTACCGCCAACGTGAGGATTCTCCCCAATCTCCCCGCCCCTGCCACATAAGCACAAGGAAATGGGAGTCCCAGCGGAAGCAGGCAGAAACTTGCCCAGAGGAGCAGCTGGCACACACGGGCAGCATTTCTGAGAGGCAGAGAGCCTGGGTTTTGATCTGGGGCAGGGACATGGTTGGAGAGGAAAGAGACAGGGCCAGGAGCTGGAACTGCCTGGGTCCAGCCAGGAGAGAGTGAAAGCCACACTCAGCTGGAGCTCAGCCTGTCAGCCCAGGTACCATGGGAGCCCCAGTGGAGCGGTGAGAAGCCACGAGATGAGGTCAGTCTGGGCTGATCACTTGTGGCCCCAGGAGCCCTGGGAACAGGCCCTCCCAGAAGGTCAGCATCTAAGTGGAGGGCAGCAGACCCGGGCATGCGTTGGAGCTTCTGGGCTGGGAGGACCTTGGAGATCATCTCGGCCAGAGTGAAGACCCACCCGGGGAGGGCCAGGACCACCTGTGGGCTGTGCACGCGTGGTGTGATGTTCTGCGTTTCCAGATAAATCAGGGCCTGTCCAAGGTCATCCCTGCTGCAGCACCTCTTTCACTCACCTACAGCCCGGTACATTTTTCAGAGTGGGAGAGAAAGGGGTTACGTTTCTGCCAGTAGATACTCTGGAATTCTCAGCTGTAGCTGTGAGCGTGTGTCATGTGACTGAATGGCTTCTGTAGTATCCAACCCAGCAGAATAAAGATTGAGAGCCCTTGTTGTAGCTGATCCTTCTCTGAGGCTCAGGTCCCTGCGTGAACCTTCCCAGTGCTTGTCCAGCTTCTCCTTGTATGCCCCAGCAGCAGGCAGCTCACTCCCTGCACCAGACATCTTGCAAAGGGAAACTCGGAGATGTTCATCACAGCATTATTCATAATTAAAAGCCAACTGAAAACACTCAGGGCTCAAATTATAAAAGCAATAGGAAAAGGATTATAGGTAAGTTATGGCAAATTCACCCCAATAGAATCATCCTCAGACATTAGAAAAGATCATTGGGAAACTTATATAGCAACATAGAGGAGCATTTACATAGTGACACTGAGTAAAAAAATGTCCGCAGTGTGATTGTAAACATATGATAAAATAGGTTGATTTTAAAAACAAACATGACTTGAGCTGTTGTTATGTTTTGGTCTCTGTATTTAGTGTTATCACACGTTATCTCATTTACTCTCCCAGCTGCCCAGTAGGGTACTTGGTACTTCCCCCTTTTACAGATGAGGAAACAGAGGGTCAGAGTGATTCAGTGTCCTGCCTGAGTCCTCTTTGAACTCAGGCCTAGCACTCTCTCCACCACATCATGCCCACATCAGGAATAGAGAAGGGGTCATGGGTAATTCAATTTCTTTCAGACTTCCTTTTCTGTTGCCATTGTTGGAAATTTCTAAAGAAAGGAGGCTTTGGAGCTCCTTTGAGGGTGTGACCCCCCCCAAGACCAGGGACATGTTTGTGGTATAACTAATAAGATGCTGTGCTGTCTTCTCCAGGATGACATGGAAGCCTACCGGACCCAGAACCGCTTCCTGAACTCCGAGATCCACCAGGTCACCAAGATCTGGAGAAAGGTGGCGGAGAAGGAGAAGGCCCTCCTGATGAAGGTGCGAGTTGGAAGCCCTGTCCAGATCATCTCCGTTCCCAGCCACCCTTCTGGTCGCACACTGGCACCCCCCGTCTCACTCTCCTTGTCACCTGTCTGCATTCCCTCTGGACTGAGCCCCTCGTGAGCAGGGCCCGTGTCAGGTTCTTCTCCAGAGCCCTGTGGTCTGGCCGATTGGGCCATCTGCTCGGCAGTGTTCACTGGGCAGTGTTCACTGGGCAGTTGTGGGCTAGGAGACCAGTAAGCCTGGTTCCTGCGGGCAGACGAGTGAGGAAGTTGAACATGATCAAAATGAACAGGGCTCACGGGATTCATGGGGGCCCCCAGGGAGGGGACAGCTTCCTGGAGGAGGTGTCTTCTGAGTTAAGTCCTCAGAACGTTATCCAGGCAACCTGTGGAGAAAGGCCTTGCAGGAAGAGAGACAGCGTAGTAAAGACCTGCGGCCTGAGGCGGGGAGCAGGGCTGGGGAGGGTGAGAGGTGAGGCTGGAGCTGAGGAGTTTGGAGTTTACTCCGAGGAAACTGGGGACTTGTTGACGGATTTAGAGTGGAGGAGAAGGCTGCTGTGGCTGCTCGGCAGGGGGTGGGCCTGTTTGGAGTCTATAGCAGGAGTCCCTGAGGAGGGTGTTGGTGACGGGACTCAGGAAGAGCCCTGGTGAGAGAGGTGGGAACCAGGCGGGACAGGTAGGACAACAGGCAGGACAGAGGATAGCTTGGAGTTGGTGACCTGGGCAGGGGTGCAGCAGAATTGCAGCCTTGCCCCTGAGGTCCCCCCACCCCCTGCCACCCCAGGATGAGACGGAAGCCAGGGTGGCCCAGGGGTCATTAAGCAAATTTTTATTGTCCCCATCTCACAAAGATGGAAAACAAGGAGGTGGCCTGACCTGCCTAGCACCATCCGGCTTGTGTAAATAGAAACAGAAAAGTTCACGGGAAGGGGGCATGTCGTGGGGAGCGTCCCAGGCAAGGGAAGAGGGTGCGTGAAGGCTTTGAAGGGGGAGGGATGTGATGTGTGGCCCACATGGTGGCAGCAGAGGGCAAAGGGCAGTGTCCGTCCCCTGGGCAAGTGCTCCCTCATGCTACCCACAGAGTTCGCTCTGTGCCAGCTGCCCTGGGAAGAGCTTTTATATATCAGCTCTTCTGATCTTTGCCAGAATCCTGAGGCAGACTCTCTTTAGCCCCATTTTACAGATGGATGAACTAAGGCACAGAGAGGTTAAGTAATTTGCCACAGGCCACACAGCTATCCGTGGCTGAACCAGGATGGTACTGTGGGCCATGCAAGAGCCTGTATCGTCCCTGTGCATCCTTCTCCTCTTTCTTCTGAACCAGCTCCAGCCCTGGGCCTGGTCCCCTCTTGTCTACCTTACTGGAAACCACCAGATTCAGGGCCCATCTCCCTTCCCTTGTACAAAGGTGTGGGATTTGGGAGTCCGGGCAGGTGAGGGCAGTGCCACCCTAAAGCTGTGGGGCAGCCCAGGCCCAACCAGGCGGCCTGACCAGCCGTGCCTCTCCCTCTTGCAGTGCGCCTACCTGCAAGCCAGGAACTGCCAGGTGGAGAGCAAGTACCTGGCGGGGCTGCGGAGGCTGCAGGAGGCCGTGGGGGACGGGGCCAGCGAGTGCGTGGAGCTGCTGAGGCAGCTCACCCAGGAGGCGCTGCAGTGGGAAGCCGGCGAGGCCTCTGAGGGCATGGAGATGAGCCCCATCAGGTGAGCCCAGCGGCTGCCGGTCCCTGCTGGCCGTGCGCGAGCACCGCACAGCCGTTACCGCCTGCGATCTCCAGATCCACGAGCGTGTGGTTGCAGCGGAGGCAGTGCAGGCTCAGACCGCACGTCAGCGCAGACGTGGGGTCGCCTGCAGGCCCCGCTTTTTCCACTCGTCCAGGTGCCCCACGAACGTGTTTGTCAGAGAGGGGAGGAGGGGAGCCAAGCCGGCTGCCGCCTCTGTGCCAAGCCCGTGCTGAGCACAGTGGACACAGTAGTTAAACGTAACGGAAACGAGTGTGGCTGTCCTCGAAAGCCCCTGGAGGCTGGGTGGCCCAGTAGTGGCAGGAGCCCGAGCTTTGAAGCCAGGCCTGGCTGTCTTGCTGTGTGACTGTGGACAAGTCTCTTTACCTTTCTGAGCCTCATACTCAGTCTCCATAAGATGTGGGCTAAGAGCCCTGCTTTGCAGGATCACTGGGATTAAATGAGATAGCTCATGCAGGGCACATAGTAGGGGTGAATAAATGAAAGGCCAGCTGGAATGGGTCCCCAGCTGTCCCACCTCTGCTTATCTTTGGTGCTGTCTGTTCCCCATCCATCACTGGGCTTAGTGGCTGTGGTAAGTGGGGTTCTGTGTTAGCATGCGGGGCTCCCTGGGCCTAAGGCTGTGTGTAATAAGAGGGTCCTTTACATTTGCACAGAATGAGTGAGCGAATACCTCTTAAGCACTTACTATGTACCAGGCGCTTTCCAGGCCCCCAGCAGCTTACAACAGAGGATCTCACCAGGTCTTCATGAGGCAGAGCAGGGTTCCTACACCCATTATACAGATGAGCAAACTGAGGTTGGGAGAACTGAAGTCACGTGTCCTGAGCTGCATGGCTAACCTTCCATGAAGCCAGGCAGGAACCTGGCCCAGGGTCCTCCCCCTGCCCCACTGCCCCCCTATCTGGGGCAGGGCTCTGCAAGGCTTTGCTAACGTGGGCTTTTCTTTGGCAGTGAGTATGATGAGTATGGCTTCCTGAGGGTGCCCGACTACGAGGTAGAAGACCTGAAGCTGCTGGCCAAGATCCAGGCACTGGAGGTGCGCTCCCGCCACCTGCTGTCCCTCGAGGCCGTGGAGCGGCCGCTGCGGGAACGCTGGGCTGCCCTGGCTGAGCTCGTGCCCTCGGCCGAGCTGAAGCAGCTGCTGCGGGCAGGAGTGCCCCACGAACACCGGCCACGCGTCTGGAGGTGGCTGGTCCACCGCCGCACCCAGCACCTACACACTCCCGGCTGCTACCAGGAGCTGCTGAGCCGGAGCCAGGCCAGCAAGCACCCTGCTGCCCGCCAGATCGAGCTGGACCTGAACCGCACCTTCCCCAACAACAAGCACTTCACCTGCCCCACCTCCGGCTTCCCCGACAAGCTCCGCCGGGTGCTGCTGGCCTTCTCCTGGCAGAACCCCACCATCGGCTACTGCCAGGGCCTGAACAGGTGAGCAGCTATAGCCGAGTGAGGGCGTGGCCCTTACCTTTCAGAGCACTGCTCTGTCTCTTTGTTTTTTTGTTTTTTTGGTTTTTTTTGAGACAGAGTCTCACTCTGTTGCCCGGGCTAGAGTGAGTGCCCTGGCGTCAGTCTAGCTCACAGCAACCTCAAACTCCTGGGCTTAAGCGATCCTACTGCCTCAGCCTCCCAAGTAGCTGGGACTACAGACATGCGCCACCATGCCCGGCTAATTTTTTTGTATGTATATATTTTAGTTGTCCATATAATTTCTTTCTATTTTTATTAGAGACGGGGTCTCACTCTTGCTCAGGCTGGTCTCGAACTCCTGACCTCGAGCGATCCACCCGCCTCAGCCTCCCAGAGTGCTAGGATTACAGGTGTGAGCCACCGCGCCCGGCCTGCTCTGTCTCTTTGGAGCCTCCCAAGAGCCCTGAGACATGAGCCCAGGACGCTTGGTCCTCACTGGACAAATGGGGACGGGCAGGTGAGATGACATGTTCAAGACAGAGATGGGCCAGAGGCCAGAGCTCAGGGCCCCCTGTCCCGTGCTCTCTCCTTTGATCCGTGCTCAGGGAGGTGCGACTCACGTAGAAAGCGTCGTGAATGGTCCACTGGAGTATATAGTGTGTGGCCTGGCTCACATATTGCAGGACTGTCGGGGTCATTTGCTGGGATCGTTTGCTTTAAATGAACCCTCCTCAGAGGAGCCCAAGGAAAAGGGAATTTGTAAATGTTATAGAGGGAGCTCACAGAAGCCAGGAAAAGAAAATAGAGCTGAGGACCAGCTGGTCATTGGAAGGAAGGCAACTGCCCTCTCCAGCAGGGGCGCAGCACTGCACGGCCCCAGGGGCAGCCCTCATACCTAGTCCCTGAGATGCCATCCCCTGAGGACGTACAGCACCAAGGCACTTGTCTGCAGCCCTCTCTGCGGCTACGTGGCCTCTGGCCTCTCCCTCACTCCACACGCCTGCTTCCTTCTCTCTCAGCAAACCAGCCTCTGCCCACTCATTTTGGGGATGTTTAGGGCCCATCAAGGTTGCCGGAATGGAGGCCTCAGCCCCTGAGCCTTGGGCCTTTCAGCAAATCTTCTCACCCCATCCCTCACACACTCAACCCTCGTGTCCCAGTCCTGAATTCCCCAAAGAAGGAATCTGAATGGCCCAGCCTGGAATAATTTCCAATTCTGGTCCATTCCTCCATCAGGGGAGGGAGGAAGAGATTGGGGGTAGAGATGATGTCACCTGGTTCATGGGGCTGCCCCCTCCAAAACTGCAGGGAACCGTCCTGGATGCCCCCAGGTATCTCAGTAGAGGTTGCATCATCTCAAATATTTCCCGAAGCAAGTTTTGACTCAATTTAATTTAAACACATATACTCAGGCAAAATTTACATAAGCCTTTCTGCTCTTTTCAGACTAGGTGGTGTGTGACATTTATTTAACACAGAGTAAACATCCAAATTGTTCTCACTCAAATTTGAATGATTCTCAAGAGTAGGTATTTTTTCCACCCTAAAATTAGGTGAAATTGAGCATGCATATATACAATTACTGGGCCTTAAGAGTTAAACTCCAACCATAATGCCTCCCAGTCTAGGCCTCCTTAGAAATTGTGTTCGGATTTCATGCTACTCTAAATGTCTGCTACAGGTGATATCTGTAGGAATTTCATTCATTCAGCAGCCAAGCAAAAGCCTGTGCACTTCTTATCGGTTTGAACATGTTAAAATCCAGAAGAGACAAAATTTGCAAAGCCTCTTTAAGACTAGCTGTAAGGGAGCTGGAAGCTATGCGATTAGTATGAATAAAAATTTTTACATCTCATGCAACGGTCAGGTGGGAAGTAATGCTTGATGAGGGCCTCGTGGATGCCAGGTGCTTAGCATACCTGATGCCATTGAATCCTCATGAAAACCCTGTGAGGTGGGCATTGGTGGCCCCATTGTCCACATGAGACTAGAGGGCCCGAGAGACTGAGGAACATGCCCAGTGCCTCACCACACACGGTGGCCGAGCCAACTACTAACCTTGGACTCTGGTCCCCAAACCCAGTCCTTCCTGCAGCCCACACTCACTGAGACGGCAGCGGTGGCAGAGGGTGTGCCAAGGCCTCCCAGAAACCCTTTTTCCTGTGTAGATGTAACCTCTGTGAGACCTGCTCTGGAGTTCAGTCTGTGCTGAAGGGGTAGGGGAACATCCTGTAACAGGAAGGGGCCTTGCAATAGCTTCATGGAAAGAGAGAAACTTCTCCCTGTGTGGAAAGAGGTAACACACAGGCTGCAGAAGGGGATCTAGGGACAACTGAGACCAAGAAAGGCAGAAAATACCCGGAGGGTGTTTTTTCAATCTTTCTCTGAATGCTATTTTTACTTAAATTTGATATGCAAGCGCAGATAATTGGTATTTATGTAAATATGCAATTGCTTAAAATAGAACCTTATTGTAATAGCAAGCCTGTTCAGATGTGCAGCACATTGGCCCAAAACCCAAGCCTGCAGGCCCTGCACTTGTCTTAGTTGCCATCTAGTGGTGGCCGTTAGAACTGCATGTGTGGTGTCTCAAGATGACAGACCCTGCTTCTAAGGCAACAAATCCAGCCTGTTTAGACAATGACAGTTATCATAGTTATGACCTAATGCTAATTTACAGCAAAAATTTTAAAGCTATTTCCCTGTGAAAATAAGTGGAATGCTTTAAAAGTAGTTTTTTCTTGTCCCCATTGACACACTCCCTCCTCTACAGGCCTACTGCAGTCCTGCTGTGGCCCTGAGCAGTCAGTTAGTAAGCCCTGGCACCCAGCCTCGGATAATGGACCTTCTAGTGTGTGCAGAAGTCTAAACCAATGCTGGCAGCCAACTCCTGGGGACATCCTGAGGCTCAGGGGGAACAGGGTGGGGGAGGGTGGAGAGCACCAGGCTAGACTTTGGGAGTGCTGGGTTCTGTTTCCACCCTGCCACCAACTGACTTTGATCTTGAGCAAGTCACTTCTGCTTTCTGGGCCTTGGTTTTCCCATCAGTGCAATAAGGAATTTGTCCAGCCCAGAAATAACCAGTAGGAGGCAGCTACCTGGAGCCTTGTTTTAAGTGAGTTTCTAAGGCTGCCTCCAGACCAGGGGGAAAGAGTGCCATGATCAATTAGTTATGTCTTCCCTGGGCATAGACAAAGGGAATGTTGCCATGATCAATTGGTCATGTCTGCTGTGGGCACAAAGAAAGTGGTGGCCAATATACCTCAAATTTGCTATCCTTGAACTCCGTGACCTCTGGAGGTTCCCTTCCCCGCAGCTCTGTGACTATTCTTTTCTTCACTCACTCAGCTCAGACTCAGGAAGGTTTGTACAAATATTTGACCCATAGTGGGGAAAAATTCCTTCCCAATCTACTGGAGAAAGAGAAGGGATTTCTTTTCTTGTCTTTTGAGATTTGACCCTGTTTCTAAGAGTCATGAACCTCAGAAGAAGGGTGGAGATCATGAATCCAATCCAGTGAGAACCCAGAGAAGCATAAATGTCTGAACAATGAAATATGCTCTTTACGTGCACAGAGTCTGAGGCATCAAATGCTGTAAAGTGACGTGTCCCCGAGGCTGCTCTGGGGAGTGCTTGATCCACGAGGCCTCCATGGGTGCAGCGTACAAAGGCCCTCCACGGCCCGCTGGGCAACCCTGGGTTAGCTGGAGTCAGTGACACAGGGCTTCGTTACTGCGGGGTGTCTCAGAGGCTTTACTAGGATGGTCAGTGTACATCGTGAGCCTCTAAGACGGGGCTGGAATGCGCAGCATCCCCCACGTGTCTTTGAATGTGGGACCCTGTGTTCACTTAGCATTTGGGAAATGTGTTCCTGGATTGGCCGTGGCTGAGAGCTGCCAGGGAAGATGGGATAAGGAGAGAAAACAGTACTTCTCCCAGGAAGACTTCCCTGCTCAGCCCTGGGGGGGATCTTTTTCTCACCTGTGCTCTCACTAGAGCCTCGTGAGAGCTTTAAGGGGCGGGGACGTAGAGGAGAAAAAGACCTGTGCGCATTGAGCGCCTGGTGTAGGCCAGTGAGCAAGGCACTGTAGGTCCTTCTGCTCACTCCCAGCCGGGGGGCAGATGTTGTTAGTCTCACTTTGCAGACTCAGAGAGGTTAGTGTGCTTGCCAAGGTCTCAAAGCCTGTGATTATTAAGGTGAGGATAGCTAACATTTATAAGAGCTCACTATGTTTCTGGCAATATGCTAGGCACTAAATGAACTCCATTTATCCTCACAACAGTCCTGTGATTATTATGAGGAGGCTGAGGCTCAGAGAGGTTAAGTAACTTGCCCAAGGTCATTCAGGAAGCAGCAAGAGCAAGATTCACACCCAGGCAGGCTAACTCCAGAGCCCCTGCTCTGAAGTGGTCCCCATTGCTCTGGAAACCACCAGGGTCATCTTCCCCAAAAGAGTGTTCATCTCACTCCAGGTGCCGGGACCACCAGCCAGGCTAGGGAGTGGGGAGTGGCGTTGGACTGGTACTTGTGTAGAAGGACTTACCCTGTGGGACCCAGTGAGCCACCTCCGTCATGGGCTGCCTGGCAGGGCTCTGACTTGTGTGGGTCACTCCAGGGCTCCTTCCCTCCCACTCCAGGCTGGCGGCCATCGCTCTGCTGGTCCTAGACAAGGAGGAGAGCGCCTTCTGGTGCCTGGTGGCCATTGTGGAGACCATAATGCCCCCCGATTACTACAGCAAGACACTGATGGCGTCCCAGGTGAGCGGGATAGGGAGGGGACTTGGCGGCCATGCAGGGCAGTGCCCCTGAGTTGTTCCTACAAGCCAGGGAATCTTCCAGGCTTCCACTTCTCCCTCTGTACTGTGGCCCGATAACCCTCTCTGGGACTCCTGGGAAGTTCCGGTGAGCTGGTGGCCTTGAGAATTGTTGGGCTGTACTGTTGCCATTCCAGCGGTGACATCATGTCATTAGAAACAGTGGGTTTCCTGGGGAGGGGAGGAGAAGGAAAGCTAGTGTCGCTTGCTATTTACCAGTCAAGAATTTCAGGACAGAGGTCAGGTGGGTGAGCGATGGGGCCGGGAGGGTGGGAGGTGATGGCGCTGACTCTTACGTGCGCTCATCGCTGTCTACCGAGAAGCGCGGCCGCCTCCATCCTATCACCGCCTCGGCTGTCCTCTGGGCACAGGCCTGCCCTGCAGCCAGGCAGAGCTGGGTTCATACCCTCTACCCCTCCACTGACCAGCTGTGTGGCCATGGCAAGTGACATCACCTCTCTGAACCCCAAGTCGGCCTGCTTTTGAATGGGAATGAAGTTTCTCCATGGGCTTGTGAAGAGCCGTAAATGTGCAGACGTTTCGGCCCCCCAGCCCCACTCTCCAGCCTCTCCCGCCGCCCCCTGCCGCGTTCTTGCTGCATCAGCACCTTCTGCTCTACAGAGAGGCCTTCTCACTCCCCACCTGCAAACCCATCGGCTACTATCTACCCACCGTCCTTTTCTCCTAACACTGACTCCTCCGTCTGGGACGCCCAGCTGGGCAGGGAGCTCGGGGGATGGTGGATGTTCGGGTGTGGAGCTGGGGGAGCAATCGGGACTTGGGAGTCACCAGCAGAGAGGTGTTGGATCAGTAAGGATTCATTTGGCCTCACGGAAGGGGAGCCCACGCTAACAGTGCCTCCGGTAGGGGATTATTTTTCTCAGATAAAGACAAGGCAGGACCCACTCCTCAGTGCCATCAGGCCTCAGGCTCCTTCCAGCCCCCTCTCTGCCATCCCTGGCATGTGGCCGTCATTGTCATGCCCATTGCCTCGTGGTCACAAGATGGCCACACCACCTCTGGCACTGTGGCCGTGGCCTGGGCTGGAAGAAGCAGAGGGGCGAACAGCAGGAGCCGGCTCCCCCGCTCGGCGATTTCCACCTGCACCTGACTGGCCAGAACTGTGTCTCGTGGCCGCCCTGGCTGCAAGGCAGGCTGGGAAGTGTATCACGTTTTATGTTCACATCCTAACACCTATGAAATTGAAGTGTGTTGTCTAATGTGGTGGGTTTTGGGGTTTTTTTTTTTTTCTTTCATTTTTTATTGTGGAAAATATCCCGCATTTTAAAAAATAGAGAAAATAGTGTCATGAACCTCCATGTGTCCATCGCCTGGTTTCAGTAATTGTCAACACAGGAAGGCCAGTGTTGTTACATCTATACTGCCACCCCCTCCTGCTTTGATTATCTTGAAGTAAATTTCAGATATCGAGTCAGCTCATAAATCCTTCAGTAGGTTCGCTGGCACCCTAGACTCAGTGAGCCACCGCAGGTTTGGAGCTGCACACTTGGCCTCCACAGCTGCCCGAGGTTCTGGGTAAGGAGGGAGGGGAGCTGCTGGGTGTTTGCCACAGCGATGCTAACGCCTGCAAGGGAACTTAAGTTGGGGGACAGGGCTGAGCAACCAGCAGTTCCAGGAAGGAAGAGCAAGAAGAAACTAAGACAGGGTCATCCCAGAGGTAGGAGAAGAACCATAGAAGAACCATGTCTTGGAGCCGGGGAAGGAGCCAGTGCTGGGAGTAATCAACTGGGTCCAATGAAACAAGGATGGAGGCGTGACAGTGGCCACAGGGAGAGGTCACTGGCAACCATCGCCAGCAGTGTCCTGCTTTGAGAAGATTCTTTGATGCCACGAGTGGCAGGACATTATGCCCCGCACACACCCGCCCCAGGACCTCACCCCAAACATCCACCCAGCGCCTTCTGTGTCCAGCCCAAAATGAGTACAGAGAAACAGCCGTGGCTGTCAGCGGATGCAAGCTTAGAGACAAGGCTCTGTTTCCCCAGGCCCTTTGTGTATGAGACCAGTTTCTCTGAGCTGCCACGTGGATCAGCCTGGCCCCCAGGCTCCTGCTTGGCTCAAGGTTCAGGTGGGCAAGGGGGCTGAGAACTCGCCAGCCCACACCAACCTCCTGCAAAGCCTGGTGCTGCAGCCCCGCCGGCTCTCGCCTGTGTCGGGAGCAGCTGGGTGATGTGCTGTGCACCTGCCTCCCAGCCAGGCTGGGCTCTAGCTCCCCTGGGTACTGGGGCCTCCTGGGCAGGGCAGGACCTGCTCAGAGTGGCTCCGGGGTTGTGTGTGGACTGACCGTGTAGGAAGGGCGGGCAGGGAGGCTGCAAGTGACAGGTCCTCTCACCGGCCTCCAGGTGGACCAGCGGGTGCTCCAGGACCTCTGCTCGGAGAAGCTGCCCAGGTTGATGGCCCACCTGGGGCAGCACCATGTGGACCTCTCCCTCGTCACCTTCAACTGGTTCCTCGTGGTCTTTGCAGACAGTCTCATCAGCGACATCCTCTTCCGGGTCTGGGATGCCTTCCTGTATGAGGGGACCAAGGTAGGGTGCTGCTAGGGTGTTGGCAGGGGGGCCCTGAGCAAGTCCCTTCACCCCTCTGGGCCTTGATTCTGCCCCTGGAGAATGGGAGGACAGTGCTCACCTGTCAGGGTTGCTGAGGTCTCCTGAGAGCATGGCTTTGTAACCTGTGAGGTGCTTTGCACGTATGAGAGGCACTAGTGGTTCTGCCTCTGAAGGTGTGTCCTAAACTGGGATTGCCTTTCCCTGCAGAGGAGGCGTGAGCGTGATCGGGGGACACATCCCTAGTCCATCATTGCCCCCTGGTCACCTCAGCCCCTCCTTCTCTTCCTCCTGGTTGGACTAAGCCCTGGATTGGGGGCTGGAGCTTGGGGCAGGTCCCCCGACCACCCCAGTTTCCACCTCACAGTTCACAGAATACCTTCAAATTTGTCCTTTGATTTGATCCCTGCCAGAGCCCCCTGTAAAGACATGCCATTAACCCCATTAGGTCCAACAGGACAGCTAGAGCTGGGGCTCAGTGCAAATCCCCACGTTTCAAACTATGCTCCCCCACATTGTGCCCCAGGCCTCACCTCCGCAGCCAGTCCAGGGACTCCCACACTGCCTGGCGCTGTGGGCTTTCCTCCCTCTGGAGACTACCTGCCTGGCCCCCGACGCCCCACCTGAGCCTCCACTTTGCCCCCCAGGTGGTATTCCGCTATGCCTTGGCCATTTTCAAGTACAACGAGGAGGAGATCCTGAGGCTGCAGGACGGCCTGGAGATCTACCAGTACCTGCGCCTCTTCACCAAGACCATTTGCAACAGCCGGTGAGAGCCCTCCCCGTCCTCTCCCGCACCCCCGCCACCCATGCACCCCAGCGCACAGCAGAGGGGAGGCTGGTGTTTGCCCAGTGGAGATTTATTAGTGATACTGAGCATCCCGTTACAGCCTAGAAATCTTTAGGGAAGTCCTACTGTCTTAGTGCTCTGTCTGCCGCCTCCCCATGGCATTTGAAGCCTCCATGCAGTTTCATTTCTGGCCCACCTTCCCCTACCCTGAACACTCACGGCCTGTGATCCTGGAAGGCAGAATTATTTGAGTTCCTAGAACAGCCCCACCTGTGGGCTTTTGTGCTTGTTGTTTTTTCTACTTAGAATGCCTTCTTGCCACTTCACCACTATCATCTTCTTTGCCTGGTCAACTTTTATTCACTCTTTAAAACTCAGCTCACATGTCCCCTCCTCCAGGAAGCCTTCCCTGACCAACCTTTCCCTACTGAGTGAGGTGCCCTCCTTCTGAGCTCCCGTAACCCTGAGCTTCCTCTTGCTTCTGCATGATCACACCAGGTGGAAATCATCTTCCTATTCACTGTTTCCTCCCTGAGGGCAGGGGCCAGGGGCTCAGCCACATGGGGGGATGTCCCCGTGGGCGCTGTGCTCTGGACTGATCTGTGCCCTCTCCCCAGGAAGCTAATGAACATCGCCTTCAACGACATGAACCCCTTTTCCATGAAACAGCTGCAGCAGCTGCGGACGGTCCACCGGGAGCGGCTGGAGTCTGAGCTGCGGGAGCTGGAGCGGCTCAAGGCCGAGTACTTGGAGAGGCGGGCGTCCCAGGGCAGAGCAGTGCCAGAGGGCTGCGCCAGTGAGGATGAGGGGGAGGGGGAGGCCTGACTTGGCCACCTGCCCTCCCCAAAGCCTTCCTTACCCTTGGCTGGCAGGCCCCTGGAAGTCAGGCATGGTCCAGCCTGGGCAGCCCTATCTCCATGTGACCCTGGACAAGTCCCTTCTCTCTAGGCCTCAGTCTCCCCATTGGGACATTGTCTGCTGAGAAGCCATTGGTTGGGTTACCTTTTGTGGGCACTTACCAGGGATGCCAGCCCTTCCTGGCCTCCACACAGAGCACTTTAGCATGTAAACAAGCAAGAAGAGTGCTGTCTTTATAGGGTAACCTTGAACATCCTTTGGGTTATATCAATATAAACAATGTAAATGTTGGAAATAGCTCACAAGCTTTGGGATTTAAATGATTCTCAGTTACCAGTGTTTCCTGGATGGGCCCAAGGAGCCAGGGTGTGCCACCACTGGGGCCTCCCAGCCCAGGATGTCTCTGGCTGCTGTTTCTCTGGGTGTCTCTGCAGGGCCAGGCTCTTCCTGGCTCCCTGAGGAGCTGGGGCCCTGAGTGTTTAGGGTTTCTGTCCCTCTGCGTAGCAGCTGCTCTGCAGTGCTGACCGGGTCTGCATTCCAGGCCCACCCACCGTGTGCTCTGTGTCCGGAGCCTTGCACCTATGCCCTCCTTTGTGCTCACAGCCCATTTTGGGGGGTTCCCAGGGAAAACCGCCGTCCACCACCATGAGGAACTTGGTGTGGGCTTGGGCAGAGAGCCTGGGTCAGGGCTCCCACTTCTGACTCCCCACTGCCCACCTCTCCCCTGAAAAATGGGTGGTTGGGAGGGTGGGGAGACGGTGGTGAGTGGGGGCCCTAGTTGGGCTGGCTCGTCATACACTCACCGTGGCAGGAACTCGGGGCTTTGCGGCCCCCGGCCCAGAGTCAGGCTCTGCCAGGTCCTTGCTCAGCAGACTGAGGCAGGGGGTCAAGGCTGCACAGGGATTTTGGCAACTCATTTCTCACCCAAACATGTGACTGTGCTGGCACAGCTTTGGGGTTCTCACGTGGAAACCTCCTCTCTGGAAAACCACCCAGGATTAGGTGAAGCTGCCTTTGAACCTCCTAGCTCTGATCTGAGGCTTCTGTCCAGAGCTGGGGAGGAAGCCTTGCCCATCACTGAGGACCAGGGACAGGCCCTTTGGCAGCCCTGCCTGGTCCCTAGCCCCTCATGTCACTCACAGGTATGAATTTGGGGTGCACCAGGCAACCAGCTGTGCCACACTGTGCCGCAGCCCTAGTGGGGGGGGGTCCTCAGAGTGTCTTTCCCCAACCTCCGGACAGGATGGATGCTGTAACCTTAAGGTTGGTTGGTCATTGGAGTGACAAGGGGCCCAGCCTCATAGGGCTCTCAGGAGGGTTGAAGGAGATAATGCTGGTTCTGAGCCTGGTGCACAGTAAGCAGCACCTAAGTTTTTTTTTTTTTTTTAAGAAACAGGGTCCCACTCTGTCACCCAGGCTGGAGTGCAGTGGCATGACCACAGCTCTCTGCAGCCCTGAACACCTGGGCTCAAGAGATCCTCCCACCTCAGCCTCTCTCCCCAGTAGCTGAGACTGCAGGTGTGCGCCACCACACCCGGCTAATCTTTTTAGTCTCGCTGTGTTGCCCAGGCTGATCTCAAGGAGTTCCTACCCACTTGGCCTCCCAGGGTGCTGGGATCATAGGCGTGAGCACTGGGAGCGGCCTTTCTTATGAAGGAAACATCGCAGGGGGCGGGGCCTGAGGCGTACTGAAGGCCCAAGCTCCAGAGCTGGGAGAGAACTCATATTCTCTCTTCGGCACAAACAACCACAAGCAAAATAGAAACACGCATTGGGCACGGGGCGGCTGGGTAATGACACCCTCCTCCTCAGTCTACCTCTCCTCCCCTCCTCCATCCCTCTTCTTCCCCCTTTTTCTCCTCCCCATCCCCCTCCCCCTTCTTTCTTCTTCCTTTTGCCCCCTCTCCCTCTCCTCCACCCCCCACCCCCACCAGGCAGGGGGGAGGCTCTGCTCAGAGCTGGGTGCCTGCGCTGTATCCTTCCCCTCCTGGGGGGAGGGGGTGCTTTGCCTTTGACCCAGCACTGTATGACCTCTGCTTCCCACCTGGCTGCACCTTAGAATCACCTGAGTAGCTTTTTTAAAATGTTAGTGCTGGGGTCCAATGCTCAGAGCCTGTTGTGGGGCCCCTGTGTTCTGATACACTGGGAGGGTTGGGGACCACGGGACAGTGAGGACTCACTGCCTCCTCCAGCCCAGCAGGGGGCGCTGGGAGTGAGACTTGCCTGTGCTTCATCCCCTACTCACCCAGGCCAAGCTCAGGTTACAGACAAGGAGACAGGGCTCAGAGAATCAGCTAACCTGCCCAAAGTCACACAGCCACTGGGCGCTTGAGCCACGCTTAAGCCTAGGGGCCCTGACTGCAAAGCCAGGGACAGCTCCTCCTGGCCTCTCCCTTCACCTTCTCTGGAAACTGGATCACCTCCCCCAAAGACCCAGGGAAAGGACAGTCATGGTCTGTGGCCTTGCAGGGGTACACTCATGGGTTTAGCTCCAGGCAAAGGGAAATGAGAGGAAGAGCTCCCTAACTGTTGCCTCAAGCTGGGATTGTAGTGATAGCCCCTTCCAGAGATGAACCAGGCAGCGAGGCTACAGCAGGGGCTGGTGGGCCCCACCCTAGGATGTCCAAGCTTGCTGCTGCAGCTCTCAGGGCCTGCCCACCCGCCCCTGCTCTTCCTGGAGGGCGTTTGGGGCCCTCCCCTGGTGTCGGGTTCCTGGCCTGCACCACAGCTGTTGCCCCCTTCCCCAGGGGCTGCTGCCTCCCCGCCTGGAGGATCCGATCCCTCTCAGCCCCACCTTCCCACCCCAGGGACGGGAACTCGTGCTCAAAGCATCCCTCCCCCGACCCTAGGCCCCCAGCAAGCTGTGATCCAGGCCCCACTCCACTGGGGAGGGAAAAGGAGTTACCCAGGGAACCTCCCTGGGGCCACATCCCCAAGAATAAAGGGTTAGATCAAAGGAGGAGGGGCCTGGAGGACACTTCGGAAGATCTCCCCCCCCCCACTCACACACCTCCCCCGAAGTGGGGGTGCATACTCACTTCCACAGATTGCCCGTGTTCAAGGCTACTGTCCCCAAACACAGACCCTCACCCACCAGGTGCCATCTTTTCATTCTTTCTCAGCTCCATCTCCCAGGGACACGAGTCCATGTTGTACAGAAAGCTCCATGTGGGGCAGATAGATGGAGATCTTGCCCCACCCCCCACATACATGTTCTGGTCCCGCACAAGGTGTTTACCCACAATGGAAGAGTACACAAAGCTGACCACCTTGATGCACCACGAAGGAAGCGGGAGATTTCCTGGCCCATCCCAGCCGGCACTAAGGTCCATAGAAGGTGCAGGCAGATGGGCCCAACTTTGGAGCCAGACCTGCTGTATGGTTTTCTACAATAGCTAGGGGGGCCTGGGCAGGTCGTGCCCGCTCTGGCCTCAGTTTCCCCAGGTGTGCAGTTCGGGGGGATGGTCTGTGCAGCCTTCCGCATGTGGACCAGGATTTGGGGGAGGGGAAGGGCAGGACAGGAGGACCCCCTCACACAGAGGCATGCACTCCCATACACACACACACAGCACCCCCAGGTAGGGCACCAGGTGGTGTCTATTACAGAGGCCTCCCCCTGGCTCATCAGTCCATACGCCCACAGCCCCCAGGGAGGTCCCTGTCAAACCAGCTGTTCCCCAGACGGAGTGCCGGCCACCCACCACCTTGGCACAGGGTGGGAAGATGCAGTTACAGGCCTGGGAGGGCACATCCACAGGGCATCGGGGAAGGCTGGAAGGATGAGTGGGTTTAGACAGGGAGGAGATGGTCTGGGAAGAGAATTCCAAGCAGACCCAGAGCAAAGGCTACGAGGTGTAAGAGTGCAAGCGAGTGGCATTACGGGGGTGCACCAGCGATACTGGCCCAACACCCAAGTGAGTTAAGACATTCAGATGCCTAAGCCTGGGAAAGGTTGTGGGGCCCCCCCTCGAGGTATAATTCAAGTAAAAGCAGCCATGAACCATGAGAATAAGGAATTCTCACAACATCCTAATTTTGTCCATACGCTTTTTTGAAACTTCAGATACCAGCTCTTCCGCACTGACACTTGAAGCATGCACTCAGTCTGCCCACTGAGCAGTCCAGCTCCGAGAGGTCTGGGTCAGAGTTGTAAGGTGGACACGGGGTAGGCAGAGAGTCCATCCTGCTCTGGGCATGGGAGTGGCCCAGTGAACTGTGAAAGGAGATAATCAAGAGGCCACCAAGTACTTAGCCACCCTAAGCCTCAATTTTCTTATCTGCAAAATGGGGGTAATAATAGTGGCTAAATAAAAGAGTTGACAGGATTAAATGAAATAATATATGTAAAGTAGTACATAGTATGCTCTGCTATTCACTCAACAACTGTATACTGAGTGCCTACTATGTGCCAGGTACTGTTCTAGGCCCTCGAGATACACCACAGAGCAAAACCAAGAGCTCTTCTCAGGAGAGGCGGCGTGGTGGAGTGGCTCTGAGCTGGGGCGTGGGAGCCCCGCAGCCTGGGGTTGATTACTAGCTGTGTGATCTTAAGCTAGGTACTTAACCTCTCCGGGCCTCAGCTTCCTTATGTGTAAAATAGGTGAGAAGTAGTATCAAGCTCACAGCTCGCGTGACAGTAAAGTGAAGAAATGCACAAAGGTGCTTAAACAGTGCCCGGCTCAGCGCTAGGTGGTGGTGGTAAAAGGCCTCCCCATCTCCCCGCTGCCTAGCGTCCTCAGCGCGGCGGAGCCGGCGAGACCCGGCAGCAGCGCCCCTCCCGGCTCCCGAGGGGAGGCAGGGCGTCCCCCCGACGCCTGGCGGCCCTGCCCTCCCCGCGGACCCGGCAGCCGCAGCAACCGCTCCCGCAGCGCGGGTGTGAAGAGCGCTGCCCCGGCGCCGCCTCTGCGTGCGCGCTTTACCCGGCCGGGATCGTCACACCCAGGGCTCAAACAGCCCCTAAGGCAGACACAGCTGCTGTCCCCATTCTACCGTGGGGGAAACTGAGGCTCCGGGAGATCGAGTCCCTTGTCCCACGCCACGCAGCGAGGGAACTGCGGGACGTGAAGCCGGGCACTCCGACTGTCCCCAGCCTCCGCTTGGTGGCCCGGTAGCCCGCCCCAATCACCGCGACGTGTGCGCGCCTGATCGGAGCCTGTGTGCGCGCCCCGAGGCCGGCCCCGGGGGGCTAAGAGCGCGGTCGGGGGCGGGGCGGGGACTTCGGCGGCCGGCTAGGACCCGCGGGAGGGCAGCGGGCGGGGCCTGGGCCGGTCCCCGTCCCCGCCCTCCGGCCCCGCCTGCCTGGCTGCGCCGAGAGAGGAGGCGGCGGCGCTGGGCTCGGGGAGTCGGCGGGCGGCGAAGAGCTTGGAGCCCGAGCCGGACGCCGCCGCCGCCGCCGCCGCCACCTGCGTGGCCGTCATCAAGGTAGGGCTGCCCCGCGCCGCCGGCAGTGCCTTCCGGGTCTGCGCGATGGGGGCGTTGGCGGGGCGTGCGAGCTGTGCCTCCGGGCTGCAGTTCCCAGAGAGGGAGGGATGCGGGGCTCCGCACGCCGCGGGGGACCCGGCGGGGCTCGGGGGACCTGGCTTCCAGCCTCTTCGCATGACCTTGCACGAAGCACTGCTCCTCTCCAGGCCTCAGTTTCCCCATCGGGGTAGCGGGCGCAATGGTGCCCCCTCTTCGCCGGATTGTTGGGAGGGGCCGCCGCAAGGTCCGCGCTCCCGAGGGCTCGGGCCGGGATAGGCACTGTCTGCACCGCCCACCCCTTCCCGGGGTGAGGGCGGCTCACCCTGGGCGCGGCCAGCCAGTCCCGACAGGCCCCTGTGGCCCGGGTGCCGTAGGGGACCCGTGTCGGGACCCTCCCCTTCTTGGCTGGGTAACCTGCTGGGCCTTAGCTTCCCGGTATGCGAAACAGTGGCTGGGGGCAGGGGTCCCCAGGTCCCTGCCCAGCTGACCTAGGCGTGTGGGTGGGGCGATCAGATTCTGCCTGCCAAGAGGGACCTCGTGGTCGCCTGGGGCTGGAGGAGCCCTCGGCTGGACCTGGCTTGACCCTCAGCCGCACACCTGCCTGGACCGGAAGACCCATGCAGACACCTGGATTTAGAGAATGGTGTAGGACGGCCCCATCTCCTTCCCAGCCCCGGCCAGCTGCTGGTGCCTAGCTCTGTGTCTCAGCCCTGTGTGACAAGGCTGACTCGCAGCCACACCTGGACCTCAGAGGGGCAACAGCGCCAAGAGGGCTGGGTCTGAGTGGGCTTGGGGCACGGGGCAGACGTGTCTGAGGGACTGTGGTTCCAGGCTCTCTGGGTAAAACAGATCTATGGCCTCTGGCCCAGCCCTCTGTTAGGTCCCCTCTGGAAGGTCTTGCTGCTCCGTTGCACACTCCTTATGGTGAGGATGTCACTAGCTGCAAACCAGGCTGGAATCTGCTTCCTAGTTACTGCCCCTCCCACTGCTCCTGCTCTGGGCACACAGACAGCATCTGACCCCTCCTGCCCACCCCTGGGGCAGTGATCAGGTCCCTTAAATCTGCTCCCCTCCAGGCTGAACAGCCCCAGGCCGAGGAGTTTCTCCTGCCAGAGCTGAGGGGAGCAACGTCAGGAAGAGGGAGCTGAGGTATCTGCCTGGAGCAGGCTGTGGGGCCTCCTCAGCCTGGGGCTTGTTCAGAGCCCACCTGTGCATCAGGCCTGGAACCTGTCTCCTGAGCTTCCTGCACCTCCCGCACACCTTCTGGGAGGTCTGGGGTGAGAAGGGGGGCCGGACCCCCTCTCTAAGCCCATCCTGTTCCATGGGTTCTCTTCCCTGCTTCCCTAATGCCTGCCCTGATTGAAGGAGCAGTTTCTGGGAATCAGTTCTGAGCTTCTGATCTCTCTTGTCCCCCTCATGACCTGCCCCTCACCCAGGGGCTTTCTCACAGCCAAAAGAAGGGAGGGGCTCGTGGGCAGGTAGTGAGCTCCCTGTCATCATAGTTATTCAAGCAGAGGCTGAATGAGCATATGCTGGGGATGAGCTGCCTTTGACTGAAAGTCAGTGGGATTCTAGGGCTGAAGTAGGGTGCCTATGACCTTGCCCTTTAGCCATGGTGGAGCTGCACAGAGCTTGCAGCTGCTTTTATCCCCTCGTAAAAGCAGAATAAGTGTAGTGCTGTCCCATGAGCCCAGCTCCAACGCACAGACTTAAGTGCTACCTTAAGTCTCCTATCATCTTGACACACGTATAATCTGGGCCCCGTTTTCCTGCTCGGCTAGTTTAAGCCATTTTGGCCTGATTTAGGAGCACAGCAGATTAAAAAGTCATCCAATGGTAATAAAGTCACAGATGATTAAAAAGTCATCCAATGGTAATAATTTTAAAATACTCCATGGTATTACAGAATGTATGAGCCAAATGGAGCCTTAAGAAGTCATGGCATCCAACCCCCTCATTTTACAGATAGGCATCCCCTGTCCCCAGAGGGGATATGACTGGCCAAAGGTCAGGCAGCAAACCAGCAACTGAGCCCAGGGATCCTGATTCTAAGACCAGAGTAGTGTTTATTTTTGTTTTTGTTTTTAACACATACCATATAATAAATAAAAAAGCAGTCTGTAGTTATTCCTATAAAATTAGCAAAAATAAAAATAAAAGGATAAACCTCTGTGCTGGCAAGGCTGTAGGGATTTGCCCATGGCATTTAATTTTGCAGGTTGGCAGCCTGTTATTGTGAAAATGATCGTACCTGCCCTTTGTCCCTAGCTGCCTACTTCGGGGACTTTACCCTAAGGAAGTAACTATAGAGAGACACATATGTAGCGCTGTTATTAGTAAGAAGTTGTCGTATAGTGAAGAGGCTCTCAGTGTTTTATCTGAGGGCTAACAAACGTTTTATTTTTAAAATGCAGCTTAAAAAATAGTGACACTGAACCTTACATTACCAGAGTCTGGCCAGCGTAGAAGCAGTGTAGTCCAGAGGAAAGACCATGAGGCTAAAGTCAGCAGACATAGATTCCAGGACAAACTCTTCTGTCCCCACTGTGTGACCTTGGGTCAGTCCCTTCCCCTCCCTGGACCTCACTTTCTCCATCTGTGAAATGGGGGTAGACTCAGTGTTGCTAAATGTGTTCAGCTCTTGCAACCCACATATTAGCATTTAGCAAATCTCTGTAACAGACCCTTTTATTGGAAGGAATCTGCCCATCATTAAATGAATCCCCTTAGAGGCAGGCAGTTAGTGCCCCCAACAAGGGGTTTTAGCCTTAAACTTTTGCTATTTTTAAATGGCCAGAACCTGGATTGTTTTAGAGTTTGGTGTGTTTTTATCTTCTCTATCAAATCTCAGAAGGTCCAGAAAATAATTCCGCAGGATCCTCTATTATTTTAGGTCTATAGTTGGTGGCTTGCCTCCTTCAGAACAGATTGGAGGTACTTTGTAATCACGCCCCATCTGAAGGGCCAGGAGTAGGTGACTTCACTTCTGTGGCAAACACTGGGTGCCTGCTGTGTAGCAGACCATGAGGTGCCTCCTGGGGGTCTGCAGGCTGCTGTGGGAAACATAGTAGATTAAACCATATGAACAGCCAGTATCTGTTTTTGACTTAAAAAATAAATGGCAATTTCATTTGGTCCAATCTAAATGGAAAAAGATACACAGGTAATTAAGGAGCAATGTGCTCCTTACTATAATTGAGAGATTGGCAGGGTGCGGCGGGGACTACGAAGGTGTGATTATAAGCTTGGAGTAGTCAGGAGGAGGGACTGGGAGCCTCCCTTGGAGTGGGGGCTGACAGTAAACAAAACAGACCAGAAAGATCTGCCCTGAAGGAGCTTACAGTCAGATAGGGGAAAAGACAGACAATAAACAGCAGGTAAAATAGATGTCGATAAATGGCATGGAGCAAATAAAACATGAGGTGTGTGAAGGGGGTGGGAAGAGGGGTTGCAGTTTTAACTAGGGTGGTCTCGGGGGCTCATTGACTTTTAGGCAAAGGCTTGAAGGAGAAGAGGGGGTGAGCTGTGCTGATTTCTGGGGAAAGATCCATCCAGATGTAGGGACAAACCTAGTGCAAAAAGCCCTAAGTAGGACCGTGCCTGGCATGTCCAGAGAAGAGTGGGCTGGAACAGAGCGTGATGGAGGGAGAAGAGGCAGAGAGGAGGCTGAAGAGACGCTGGGCTACATTGTGTACCCCACTGTGTACAGCGTGGAATGCTACGTGTTTGTGAGGGAGCTGCAGTTTTTATCTCTCTTTCAGTTAAGAAAACAAAGGCACAGAAAAGTTAAGTAACTTGTTGAAACTGTGTCTCTTGGAGAAGCTCGGGCTTCTCGTCAAAGGCAGTGGAGAGCCATGGAAGGAGCACGGGCAGATCTGAGTATTAGTGTGATTCCCCTGAGGTTGCCATGATCTGAATGTTTATATCCTCCCAAGTTCATATGCTGAAACGCCGCCCCCCAAGGTGATGGTGTTAGGAGGTGGGGCTTTGAGGGGTGATTAGGTCAGGAAGGTGGAGCCCTCGTAATGGGATTAGTGCCGTTATAAAAGAGGCCCCAGAGATATCCTCACCTCTTCCACCATGCGAGGAGGCAGCTAGAAGGCACCGCTGTGAACCAGGAAGTGGACGCTCACCAGATACCAAACCTGTTGTCTTCATCTTGGACTCTCCATTCTCCAGCACTGTGAGAAATAAATTTCTGTTGTTTATGAGCCAGCTAGTTTATGGTATTTTACTGTAGCAGCCTGAATGGACTAAGGCAGGGGTGCTCACTGTGGACATAGTGCAGGCCGGGGGTGCTGAGCTGGGAGCCGGCCATGAACATGGGGCAGAGGACCTGGGAACCTGGTGCCAGGGGAGAGCTGGAGGTCCAGGCCAGGTGAGCAGGAGGAGAAAGCCAGGCTGGCTCTGGGCTCATTTATTTGACAAACTCTTACTTAGTACTTCGTATGCTGCTCCAAGCACTAAGATCTTACATCTATTAACCCACTCCTCATATCAACTTGTGGGTTTGATACTATTACCTTTATTGTTCCCATTTTTAAATGGATATATTATGTTGTACATAAATTATATCTCAATCAATACAAAGAAATTTACAAAGAAAATTTACAAAGAAAATACATTTTTTATTATAAATACTTGATGATTGACGATAATGGAAAATTTTAGAAAAAGAGAGGGAAATAGACAGAAAGTAAATTACCCATATCTTGTCTTCTCATCCCAGATAATCAGTATAAATGTTTTTGTGTATTTACTTTCAGTCTTTTTTCTATTATTCTCCCCATTTTAAAGATGAGACACTGGGGCCCAGAGAAGTTGGGCCTGTCGCCCAGGGTCATACATTTGAACCCACGCCATCTGCCCCCACCGTCCGGGCTCTTAGTCACTATGCTGTGCCCCCTGTAGGCAAACCTTGGAATGTCAGAGTTGGTGGGTTCCATTACGACATCCGTCCCAACCCCAACCCCTCCTCCCAGCCACCCCACTCCTGGCGTCATTTCACAGATTGGGAAATTGAGGCCCAGTGAGAGGCGGGGCCTTGCTTAGCATCTGCCAGCCAGTCAGGAGCAGTAATGTGAGGTCTTGTTCAAATAAGAATTAGGGAGCTGAGAATTTGCACAGGGTTTAATGTGACAGCTGCTCCCAGCCTGGCCTTGAGCCTGGAGTTTGCAGGGGGTGGCAAATGGCATGACACTGCCCACAGGGAGTGTGGGGGTCTACCAGGGCAGGCCTGTGTTCCCTGGGCCCTGGGTGGGAGGTGGCCAGGTGATGAGAAGAGAGAGTTTGGGGCTTTGCCAAGGCGGCAGGGCCCCTGAGAGTTTTCTCCTGTACTCTGACTGTGCACTTATTTCTGGCTCTGAGGCCAGCGAGCTCCTGGGGCCGCCTGCTGCCAGGGATGCAGCCCTGGCTTTCAGCCCCAGCTCAGCCACTGAGTGGCCTTGGGCCAGGGTCTCCCTCCCCACCTGCAAAGCGGCATCATAATGGTCCCAGCCACAGGATGAAATGGGAAGTGCCCGGCAAGTGTTTTGTGCCGGGCGTGGCCCATGGCAGTGCTCAATAAATGGGCAACTCCTGTTGCTGTTCCTAAGGCTGCCCCAGGGTGTTGGCCCGGGGCAGGGGATCCAGCTCACCCTAGACAGAGCCCCCTGGCAACCCTCCCTTCACACCTGGCTGGACCAGGTAGGGCCCGGCCAGTAAAACAGAAGATGGAGATGAACCTCAGGCAGTGGTTTGGAGTCGGAGATTGCAGACAACAAGGGACACGGTGGAACAAAAGAACCCAGGCATGTAAGGAAGGAGACCTGACCCCACTGCTGACATGCTCCTTAGGCAAGTCCTGTCCCTTCTTTATGCCTCAGTGTCCTCGTCGATAAAAGAGAGACGTATTTCCTGCCTTGTTAGCTATACTGAACTTCACCCCAGCAGCCATCTGTTGAGGTTTTCCTATGCTCGGGGGAGTGTGGACGTGGACGAGCCACACGCATCACAGCCTGGGAGGGCTCACAGCCTGCTGGGGGAGCTGCAGTTAGGGTAGGGAACCCAGGAGCTGGGCCCTCTAGGAGGGGCATCTAGCCCAGCCTGGGGTGGCTGAGGGGTCGGGGAAGGTCGTTCAGCAGATGATGCCTGACCTGGGTTGTTCGTGGGGTTTGGAGTCGGCTGGACCATGAAGGGGAGGAAAACAAGGGCAGATATTGGGAAAACCACCCCACCTCTCCCTGCCTCAGTTTATTCATCTATAAAATGGAGATAATAAGTACCTGCTCTGCCTAATTTATAGGGTTGCTGTAGGACTCGAAATTGGATAAAGGGTATGGAAGCGCTTTATGAACCATAAAATGCCGAGCACCTGTTCCTTGTTGTTTATTGTGATTTCTGGAGCCCCTGGGGGTTAGGGAAATACCAAGCCAACACGTGGGGCTGGGAGAGCTTCCGGTAGGTTTTGAAAGGCCTACAATCAGATCAGACAGAGACAGACAGCCACCATTAACCTCATACCCCTTGATTTAAGAGCTCGAGAGTATTTCTGTGCCTGGGTGTGGCTTTGCTTGGAGGGGGCCTGAAGGCAGCCATTGCCCAATCACAGATCACAGCCCTGCTCTGAGGAAACCTAGAGAGGCCTGGGTGCTGGAGTCCAGCCCCAGGCACCTGAGGAAGGGCTGTGGGGACCTGCCAGGTGAAGGGATGGAGGACCTGGGGGCATGTGCGGGGGGGGGGGGGGGGGGGGGGGGGGGGGGGCAGGAAGAAACCAGACTGCAGAGAGGGCTCGAAACTGCAGTAGCTGGAGAAGCAAGTGAAAGAGCAGTATGTGTGGAATGAGCCTGTTTGGGTTTGAATATGAGAAGGTGTCTACATACACACATGTAGACATAATAAAATATTCAGATGGACAGACATCAAGCTGGTTACCAACTGAAGTTTTTTCTTTTGTCTTTTCTATATTTTGAAATTTTTATACATGATAGATGATTTATTTCTATAAAGTTGTCACTAAGTGTACAGACATTCCTCAGGATCTGGGGGGGGTGGGGATTGGTTCTAGGACCCCCAAGGATACCAAAATCCACAGATGCTCAAGTCCTTGATATAAAATGGTGCAGCATTTCATATAGCCTATGCACATCCTTCTGTGTACTTTAAATCATCTCTAGATTACTTGTAATACCTAATACAATATAAATGTGATGTAAATAGTTGTAATACTGTATTTTTAAAATTTGTATTATTTAAAACAACAACTCAAAATCTGAAAAATTTTGTATTATTTTGCATTGTTGGGTTTTGTTTTTTTTTTTTAATTTTTTCAAATATTTTCTATCCGTGGTTGGTTGAATCCACAGATGCAAAGCCTGCAGAGGTGGAGGCTGACTGCATGTAATATATGTTATGATGATAATGTACGTAGTATAATGAGCAGGCCAGTCTGACATCACCAGCCTGGAGGGGCGAGGACTTTGGTGAGCCCTGGATGGCGTCCCAAGTTCTGGCCTTCCAGACTGGCTGGGAGCAGAGTCCAGGGATGGCTCGATGGAGTCGCGCTGGAGGAGAGGCCTCTGGAGGTCTCTGGAGGTGGATCCCAGGACTCCTTTCTTAGACAAAGACTGGACAGGTGGCTGTGAGCCCAACAGCATTGTGACCAAACTGCCCAGAGCCAGGGAACTGCAGCATCAGGAGGAGAGAAGGGCCAGAGGCAGAGGTGAGGGTCCTGTGGGAGTCTGGGCCACCTCTGAGCAGGGCTGGGACAGCTGAGACAGCCCAAAAGGACACTAGGCTGGGGAAGGGCCCGAGCCTTCAGATTCCGTGATGCTTTAGAGATTCAGGGTGAATGACCAACCTCAGTAGCCCCCTGCCCCTCAGCGATGTGCTTCCTTGGTCTTTGGTCCCTGGGGTTCCCACAGACCTTCCAGTTCTTTGCAAAGGAATAAAGAAACTAAGCTATTGTCATATTTCATTAAAGACAGGGCTTCATCTATTGTAATATCTACCATTATTTTACAGTCCATTAAGAAAAAGTGACAGACAGTTAAACTATTATTCTAAGTGGCATCCCAGTTTCGTAGCTGTTAAAATGTAAAAAAATGTGTCTTGGAATCATGTGGTATGTGGCAGACCCCACATTAGGTAGACCTTTAATGTGCCTTCATTCATCAGATTCTCACAGCCACCTCGTAGCTAGATACTCTTATCCTCTTTTTACAGATAGGGAAACAGGGACCCAGAGAGGCTGAGTAAATTTGCAAGGTCACTCAGCCAGCAAGAGGTAAAGCTGAGGTTTGAACCCGCTCTACTTAGGTTCCACCTCCTTTTCCTCATCCAACCCCACAAAGAAAAGGCTCCTGAGTTCTGGCCCTTGGGAATAACAGAATGTCCACGCTGCAGAGGAAAGATGTGCCAGTTCAGAAATGCTTCGGTGACCTGGTCATCACACGCCCCGCACTGAGTATCGGGAGAGGCATGGAGGAGGGTTGGGGAGATAATGAATAGGAAGGAGCTTCGAGAGCAGAGAGCTCAATGGCCGGGTCATTGGCCTCATCCTTGTTAGAACCATTATCAGTAGTAGCTTGGCCTGTGGCTCACCCTGGAAAAAGGCCGCAGAGATCCGGCCCACACAGATAATCCTGGAGCCTCACCCAGAGTGGCCCGTTCATTCATTCCCTAAAAAGTTACTTTTCAACCTAATTTTTTGAGTAGGACCTTTGTTTATGTATTGATCACTTTCTGCAGGTGAAGCTCAAGCCTCAGGGCTAAGGATACTGGGCAGCGCGGAGCAGACCCTGCCCTCGTGGGCTCACAGACCACAGGGGAGATGGACAGTAATCCTAGAGTCCTTCACCCTGTTGGTGCCTCCTACCCCGTCTGGGTTTTGTCCACCTTTTCCCCCCAGGGGTGCTTAGATATCCTGGTTCACCCAGGGTTGGGGCTTGCCAGATGATGGGGGAAAAGGTCAGCAGGGTGAAGGATTTTAGGGTGTTGATAAGAGTGAGCTGATGTCCCGTGTCACTGGGAACAAGAAACGGGCATCCACCGCATGTGGATATCACGTGCCCCAGACACCATCCGCGGAGCTGGCCTTTCAGAAGAGGAAAGCCAGGCATGGTCGTGGAGTTGGGCATTGCTTAATGCATTGTGTCATCGGGGGAGGGGTCTCTGGTCATGGGTTCCAGGGCCCTCTCCTTGGCCCCGAACCTGTTTTACTGATCCGTCGGGGTGCTGGCAAAGGGCTGGTCACACCTGGCAGGTGACAGGAGGCTGGAGGTGGAGGTGAGGAGAGTGTGGTCAGCGTGGAGTGCTTGAATTAGTGACTTTGGAAGCAGGTGGAGCATTTTCACATGATGACAAAGTTCATGGTGTGGCTAAGAGAAGGGTCGAGGTCAAGGAAAGGAGCGGATTTAGAAGTGAGACGGTCCTTTCACAAAGGAGAAACTGAGGCTCAGAGAGACTGGAGGACTTGTCTGAGGACACACAGCTAGGAAGTGGCTCTCCTTGTATGTTTTTCTGTGCTTCGAGTTTCTTTCCTGAATTTTCCTTTGGAGATGAAAACATGGTGCCGCTGATTCTATGGCTGGGGCTAGGAGGCCTGTGAAGGAGTCACAGCTAGAGGGGAGTGGATAGGTTCAATCTAGGGGGAATGGTATAAGGCTGTGGTCCCCAAACCCCAGCTGTAGACCGGTACCGGTCCATGGGCTGTTAGGACCTGGGCCGCATGGCCACCTGAGCTCTGCCTCCTCCTCCCCGCCAACCCCATCCGTGGAAAAATTGTCTTCCGTGAAACTTGGGAACCAGGCCGCCCAGCAGGAGTGCGAAGGAGGAGCCATTAAGAAGCTTAATCTGTATTTACAGCCACTTCCCATCACCCGCATCACTGCCCGAGCTCCGCCTACTCCCACCCCACCCTTCCATGGAAAAATCGTGTTCCGTGAAACCAGTCCCTGGTGCCAAAAAGGTTGGAGACCGCTGGTTAAGGTATTGGCCAGACACCAAAGGCTGGGAGGTAGGAGCGGCCTGCCTTGGCAAGGAGTATTTTATTGCTGACATTGTTTAGAGTTGCAGGCACATCATGATAATAAAAAGTCAGACTTTTGGTCAGTTTTATCACGTTTAAATTCTCTATAGAAAATGCACCCCCTTATCGTCTGCACCCAGCCGACTGCTCACGTCCCTCCTGCCCTTGTCCCACTTCTCCTCCCCCGCCCCACCTCCCTTCTTTCTATGCTCCTGGGCCACATCTTGGCTTTAAATGACCAAGAAGCTGTTGAAGGTTTTGGAATAGGGGATGCTACCATTTACCAATAGCCCAGGTGGGGCTTCAGCTTAGGAGAGGGGGGGATGGGAGACTAGGACAGCCTGGAGGAGACAGGGAGGACCTGGAAGGTGGGGGGCTTTAGAGACAGGAGCAGGATCGCAGGCCATTGCTTGTAAGGCTCAGGACCCACGTCTGCAGCTGCCCACCGCCAGGCCCAGGCTGATGCAATGCTGGTCAGCAGGGGCTCTGAGTCCTGGGGGGGTCCACTGCTGCAGTTGGCAGGCAGAGGCAGAATCCTCGGGCTGTGGGGGCACCCCACATCTCAGCAGGACCTTCCAGAGTGTAAGGAAGGGTTACTTCCCAGCCCACAGATGTCAGCAGGACCTTATGGGCACTCAAACAGCAGCCCAAGAGTTGGGTTGGATTAGTCCCATTTTACAGATGAGGAAACTGAGGCTTCAGAGTGAAGCCGAGTGAGAGGCACTGGAACCTGCCTACAGTCCAGTAAAAGGACTAGTAAGGGGCTTTTAGCATCTGCACTTGATGCCAAAAAAAAGTGGCAGTTTTAGCATCAAGAACTAGAGATTTGCATTCTCTCCAGGATGTGCCACTGACCGGCCAGGTGACCTTGGAAAAGTCACAACCCTTTTTGGGTTCTTATTTGCTCTCTTGCAAAATGAGGGGTAGACCAGGTGATCTCTGCCATCCCTTGAGCTTAAAAATTCTCTCTGAATCTACCCATCTTCTATTCCAGTGGCCTCCAAAATGAGCTATGCAAGATGCCCAGCGAGCTGCAGGAAAAAATATCTCAACAAATAAGAAAAGAATTCAGCCTTACTCAGATTTGCCAGGTGTAGACACACTGACACCCTCCCCGTTGGGGTGTCAGGCAGCCTCATGTCTCACGCGGTCCAGAAATGTCCAGAGACAAGGGGAAACTCTCTGAGAAACGGGTGACGAGGACTCCCTTACTCTTTGGTCTGTTTTTGACGGATTGTCCTGATTAATTGAGCTGGTTAATTCAGGTTAATCCAGACTAATTAATCCAGATTGGATTTACAGGTTATATTTACCACTTTACCCCTTACAAAATGGACAAGTGATTTTAAAAGATTCCTACAGAAATACTGTGGGTCGTTAGTGATCGTAATGATGCTATACCTGGGGACAAGAAAATGGGAGGGTTAACAGTGGGGTTTCCAGCAAGATCACTTCATCAGCCACAAGGGGACAAAAACAATGACAAGCTAATCAAGTCTGACAAGACGTCAGCCCAAGACTTTTTTTTTTTTCATTTGGGGGACACTATTGAAATATAGATTTACAGTCACCCTGGTTAATACTGAATCTCACCCTGTGTACATGTTTTGTCTTGAGGCTTCTGATGATAGTTACTTGTATATAATGTAAAATATTGGGGGGGGTGAGCTCATTATTTTTTTCCTTTGGAAGGAGCAAATGATCAAAAAAGTTTGGAGCTCACTGCTGTAACCTCTTGGTCTGTCCCATGTTGCTGCCACTTCTAACGCACCACCATGTTTGGGGTATGATTTCTCCATGTTTCTACCCATTCCCAGGGAGAGACCCCATGGCTACCTCCAGACCAGCACAGGGGCTCTCTCTGGCTGGGGACCTGGAATGCGTGGGTTGAATCGATGTGCTCTGCTTTACCCCTCGCATCTTGGGGGCTGCTGGTGCTCTGCCGGCCTTGCTAACAGAAAAGACCTGGGCTCTGTCTTCTCTCTTGACCCCCACAGAGCCCCGTCATTCCCAGCCTGAACCACTCTGTGGAGAAACACAGCTCACCTTTCAAAGGTCTGAGTCCGAGGGGGCCCCCGAGAGGATGAATGGCCCCCGACCTCACAATTATGAGCCTTTCTTCTCCAGCCAGCTTTGGAATCTGTCCTTCCACAGACCAGTTTCCACTGTTACTTACAGCAGTGCCGATAAGGAACAAAATATTTGGTACCGTATCCAGGCACAGGATGAAAGGAGACTTTGTTCTGTGTCTTAGAGGGCTCCTTTGGGTTGGGAGGCTGGGGACCTGGATCCTGTCCCTGGTTCCACACTGTGTGGGAGCTCCGGGTGCTGACTCAGTTTCCCCTTCTGCACCCCATGATCTCTGAGGGTCTGGCCAGTGCTGCTATTCTGAGATGGGAGGTCTGGGGTCCTTTTGGGGACCTACTGAGTGGTTCTCAGCCCCCATCTGGAGGGTTCAAGTATGGTCTGGGCTCCAAATTGAGTAGGAGATAGGGACAGCTTGGAGCCTTATGGGCAACCAAAGTGGGGAGAAGATGGGAAACTGAGTCACACAAGAAACTCCCCAACCTGGAGCAGAGCCATCCCAGGGTCTTGCTTCAGGGGCCTCAGATTTCTGAAAGGCTGTCATGGGGCAGAAGCTGTGGACGTGGTTGGTGGGGCCAGAGACTGGACAGTGAGGAAAATCATAGATTTCTGTTCAGTAGAAGGAAGTCCAATGGGTGAGCTCTTCTCCCCCAGAAGGGGTAAGTTTCCTGAAACCCTCAAGCTATTCAGGTGGAATGATGTGGAAAGGCGGGCAGAATTCTGTGATATATCTGTTTCTTGCTCCCAGACATAATAAGATCATTTGAGAGAGAGAGAGAGAGTTAGTGAGTCTGGCTGAAAATTAGATTAGATAAGAATTAGAGCTTTAGATTCTAAATCAGCACTGGGTGGGGGGGAGGAGAGGGGCACAAGGCTTTGTCTGTTTTCATCCAGGGGGTTTTGGTGCCTCCCAGCACAGGCGACCCCTCCTCCCCTGAATGTTTAGATCTTTAGGTTTTGCTGCTTTGGGGCTAACTAAAGGAACGTAGCGTTTTGTGTTCTACTTTAATCTGTAAGCCCTGTTCAAAGCCCATATTCATTTTTGCTAAATGTCCGTTTCAATCTATCCATGTAGGTAAATAGGTTAGGACAGTGCCTGGCTCACTGTGAGTAGTCAGTAAAGGTTACCATTATTTACTTCTTTGGAACTTAGTTATCTGACAGATACTTGAGTTTACCATGTGCCAGGCAGGTTTCTAAGGGCTTCACAGATATTAACTTATGTACTGTTATCATCCTCATTTTACAGATGAGAAAACCTGAGGCCCAGAGAGGTTGAGTAATCGGCCCAAGGCCTCCTGGCCAGCGTGTGGCGGGGCTGATGTCTGGGGCTGATGTCTGAGCCCGCAGCCGGGCTCCTGGTCTCAGTGCCCATGGCTCTGCTGCCTCTCGGTGTGATCGTAATAAGGAAACCAGGCCCCGCTGCAGAGCCCTCCCTCCCTCCCTCCCTCAGAGCCTCCCTACGGCCTTAGGAGGGAGTCAGGCCTAGGGAGGGACACTGACTTGCACAGCGTCACACAGGGAATGGGGCAGAGCCGAGCCGACGAGGGCCTGGCCACTGGCCTCGGAATATCTGTGCGCCCTCCCTGCATGGAGCAGGGCTCCCAGCTGACGCCCAGTAGGAGTCAGCACGGGTTAGGAGGGCCCTGGTCCCTTGAGGGGCCCTTCCTTCACCAGAAGGAGGGGAGTCGGTGGGTGGGAAGAGCCACGCCTCTGCCGGAGCCCTCGGAGGCACCCGGGAAGTGGCAAGGCCTCCTCACCCCGCAGGGCCCCTCCGCTGGAGGCCCTGGCAGAGAAGCCCCTGAGCAGCCAGGAGTGAAAGGGCAAGCCGTCAGGACATGCCAGCCTGCCCCCGCCCTGCCTCTGAAGTCATGTCAGGGACCAGCTTTGAAGTCAAGGGTCAGGAAGGGCTAGAAGGAGAAGGTGAGTGAGTCTGGGTTCGGGGCTCTCGATTCTGAAGCCCGTATCTTGACCACCATCCACACTGGGCCACTGCTGTTGCCATGGCAAAGCTGTCCTGGGATGGAAGAAATAGCAAGTGGGTTCCTTTCTGGCTGCAGAGCATCATGAAGAGGAAGAGGAGGATTGAGACACCCTTAGCTCGAGTGCTGGCCTCAGATCACGCAGTTTCTATACTGAGAGTAATATTTGAGAGAAAGACAGCCAAGGAGCACAGCCCCACGTGGCCCCCAGCTTAGGGAGTGGCCGCATGTTCACGGAGCATTTGGACAGCAGGTCCCTGCTGCTTACTGGTTGTGCAACTTCAGAAAAGTGGCCCCACCGCTCTGCACTGAGCGCCCCTGGCCACATCCATGAAACAGGGATAATTCTCCCCACCCCAAGGAGGCTGTGAGGGATAAGTTGAAAAATAATCGTCAGTCATAGAACCAGGCTGTAGGACACTGGTTCTCAAAGAGTGGCCCCTGGGCCAGCTGCTTCCTAGTCACCTGGGAACTTGTTAGAAATGCAGATTCTCAGGCCCCACCCAGCCCTGCTGAATCAGAAACTCCAGGGTGGGGCCCAACAATCTAGGGGTGTTTTTTTGTTTTTTATTTTGGTGGTAGTGGTTTTTTTTTGTTTTTTTTTTTTTCTGCCCTCCAGGTGACTCTGATGCACTCTCAGACCGGCTGGTTAGAGCATCAGGCAAACATGTAAATGCCATGCTGTCACCTGTCCTAGCAGCCAGTCTTGGTGCAGAAGTGCCTCTTCCCACGGGGCGCTGACAGCCTTCCTGTACTCTTTTCATCCTCATAAACGCTGGCTGCTGGCACTTGAAATTTGAGAATGGGAATCAGTCTGGCCTCCTGCCTTCCCTGGCTGCAGGCCCAGCCTGCACAAACGATTTGGGTGGAGCCCAGGGAGGCTAGAAACAGGGAGAAGGTGGCCTCACCATCCTCTCCTGCCAGCTGTTGCCGGCCCCACCTGGGGAATTGATTAAGGTTGAACAGTGGCATTTATCTCTGTGTTAATAAGCAGGTGAGAGAGAAGCAGAAAGAATTTCCCATCAGCCTCCTGTGTGTGGGCTAAGCTAGAAGTGGGGTGTTGGGCTGCCCAGCATCCACCGGAGCAGGCAGGCCCCCCCGTCATATCAGGGGACTCTTGTCACAGGCAGTCACACTTTTCCCCCTGAGTCCAAACAAGGGAGGCCTCAGAATCCTCCTCTATGCTCCACAGCCCCCCCAGCCAATGGGAGCTGGGTGTGAAATGAAACCCGCTTGTTGTTTCTTCCTTAGATACCAGCCCAAAGTTGAGGAAAGACAGTACTTTCTCTTGGTACATTCCTAGTTGAACGTCCTAACTTCCTAATGGCAGGGGCTAAATCTGCTTCAGCTCTGACCTGGTCACAGCCCCGCTGTTTCAAGTGCCAACTCCCCTGCCCTCACCTGGCCCCCTGCCCAGGCCCAGCTTCCCCACCCCCATCATGGACACCACGCACAGCCAGTGCCTTCCCTGCAGTCTACGCTGGGCTTATCTACTCAGCCTTTAAGCACATCCTCCCGGGGGCCCTCTCGACTCCCCCAACTTCTGTCTCTCTGCTACAACTTGCAGCTCTGGGTTAGCCTCGTTCACCCTGAATTGAGCTTGCTGGTTACATGTTGGCCTCCCTATCAACTGACCCTGTCTGGGTCGTCCTTGCCTCTCCCCCACAGCGCCCAGCATGGCACCGGGCTCAAAGAGGGCATGGCTGATGTCAGCTGAATGACTCTGGGCCCCAGTTCCCTGCAACAGGTGGGGTGAGGGCTGATTTGTGAGTCTCTGCCAGGGACCTGCTAATAACAGAATGTAGGACCCCTGGCCCAGCACGGTGGCTCACACCTAAAATCCCAGCATTTTGGGAGGCCAAGGTGGGAGGATTGCTTGAGGCCAGAAGTTTGAGACCAGCCTGGGTGATATATCAAGACCCATCTCTACAAAACATAAAAAAAAATTAGCTGGGCATGGTGGTGTGTGCTTATGGTCCCAGCTAGTCAGGAGGCCAAGGTAGGAGGATCACTAGAGCCCAGGAGTTTGAGGTCGCAGTGAGCTATGATTGCACCACTGCACTCTAGCCTGGATGACAGAGCGAGATCCCATCTCAAAAAAAAAAAGATAAAATGAATGCAGCCCCCTGGCCGGATGGATGCCCACCCCAGGACAGGAGTTGCAGGGCTTCAGCCCTGCCTTGGCTCACTGTAGGACCCCCTATGCAAGGCACTCTCCCTCTCTGGGCCTCAGTGTCTCTCTCTGTTCAAAGACGGATCTGGAAGCTCTGTGCCAGGGGATGGACAGGGAGCAGGAAGTGGAGCCTCCAGATTGTCAGCCTCCTGGAGGCCCCTTGGAAAATCTCCAGTGAACCTTGTCGCTTGAAACTCCCAGAAAAGGAGATTGTGGGGCAATAAACCTGCACAGAGATGTAGTCAGGACTTGATTTGGGGGAATAAACAGGAAGAAGCTCTGTTCTGTGTCTCTAGAAGGTCCAGGCTGAAGGGGACCAGCCTTCCGAGGACTGGGGCAGCTGACAGGTGGACTGCCACGCCGCCCTCACGGTGTGTGTCTGGCGCCTGCGAGCTCCAGAGCCCTCAGCGGATCATCCTAACACGTGGGCAGGGCTTGGGCGTTACCATTTTATGGATGGAAAAACAAAAAACCAGAGAGGGGGTGAGATTTGCCCATGGTCATGGCGTAACTTGGTGTCAGAATTGGGTGCCCGCGGGTCTGTTGGGGGGCAGAGCAGAAGGGGAGGGCCATTGGGGTTGACAGTCTGGCTGGGTGGGTGGAGGAAGGAAGAGAAGGAAGAAGGAGGAGGGGAAGGGAGCGGCTGTCCGCTGTGCTCCTGCTCTGTGCCAGGCACGTGCAAGGCCCTTTCCATACATTCTCCTTTAATCCCTGTCTAGATCCTATGAGGAAGGTAGCAGGATCCTGCCTTACAGATGGACATGCCAAGGTGAGAGACAAATACGGGTCCAGGACTTGAACCTGGTGCCTCCTCTCTCCCTGCCCTGGGCTGCCGCCCCAGGTGTCAGCTGGGGAGTGGGGAGGCTGACCTGGGAGGGCCCAAGTGCCAGCCAACGACTTCTCTGGGCTGGCTTGGATCCAGGCAGAGGGACGGGGCATGAGCAAAATGGGGTGTCCGGGAGAACATGATGCTTTGAGGGGAGCAGACAGACCAGTCTGGCTCAGAGAGCAGGTCTGTAGAGACGAAGAGAAGGGGCTCGGGGGGTCCGGGGACCGTGGGAGCCTCAAAACCCAAGTCTGCAGAGGGCTTTAGCCAGAAGAGAGGGGACCCAGGGCAGGTGTGAAGGGAAATGACAGGGTCCGGGTTGGGGGCAGGATAGGAGGCCTGGGGGTGGATCACCAAGAGAGAAGGCTGGCCGGGCCTGGGCAGGGGTGGGGCAGGGGCGAGGGAAGGGTAGCGAGCAGGAGGGGCTGTGCGGGCAGGGCAGGGGGAAGCGGAGCATCAGAGGAGACGCCCAGTGGCCCGGGTCAGGGCAGTGTCGGATGTGGGAGGAGGCCTCCCTCAGGCCTAATCTCATCAGGAAGAAATAGGCCTTTTCTTGGCTTGAGTCTGACTCGGATCTGTATTTCCTGTGGGGAGGCATCTGTCCTGGGTCAGAAGGACAGGAGACTTGTAGGAGGCCGGGGCCTGGGGACAGGACTGCTTTCATTTGCTGGCTGCAGGCTGCCTCTGCCTCCCTGAGGGTTCGAAGCCCACAGAGCATCCCTGGACAGCTGCGCTCCTGCCTCCCTCCTGGGCTGTGCTGAGGGGGCTGCCCCTGCCCCTCCACCCCACCCAGACCCTCAGCACCAGGGGTGGGCAGGACTGGCTGGCCTCCCCCCTGGAGCACCCGGCCCGGAGACATGCACAAATACACCGTCTTCGGATTCTTCTGGACCAGCAGGGATTGTGAGTTAGCTTCTCACACGTGTGTCTGTTCCTCCGACCACGTGGTGAGTGCCGGGGCTTCGAACTCAGGGCTTGGAACAGACAGAGCCACTCAGCACCTGGCGGGCTGCTTTGTACTTTCTGGTTTGGTAGTTTTTTTTTTTTTTTTTTTTTTTGAGACAGAGTCTTGCTTTGTTGCCCGGGCTAGAGTGAGTGCCGTGGCATCAGCCTAGCTCACAGCAACCTCAAACTCCTGGGCTTAAGCGATCCTCCTGCCTCAGCCTCCCCAGTAGCTGGGACTACAGGCATGTGCCACCATGCCCGGCTAATTTTTTCTATATATTTTTAGTTGACCAGATAATTTCTTTCTATTTTTAGTAGAGATGGGAGTCTCGCTCTTGCTCAGGCTGGTCTCGAACTCCTGAGCTCAAACGATCCACCCGCCTCGGCCTCCCAGAGTGCTAGGATTACAGGCGTGAGCCACCGCACCCGGCCTGGTTTGGCATTTTTACTCAGATCCCCAAGATGCTGAGCCCTCAGCACTTACCTGTCATGTACTAAACCACATCTTAGAGTCCTGTAAACAACGTGACCACAACAGTCTTACTGGCAAATGTGTGTTGAGCACTGAGTGCACACCAGGTATCACCCCACGTGCTGTGTGCAGTACCTTGTTTAATCGTCAGGGTGGCCTTGTGAGCGAGTGGGGGTCTGGGACTGAACAGCTTGCCTTCAGATTCCAGCTCAGCCCCTATCTAGCTGTGTGATCTTAAGCAAGTTACATAGCCTCTCTGTGCCTGTTTCTTCATCTGTAAAAACGGTGATAATAGTAGTTATGAGACTGCTATGAGAGTGACTTAGTACGTGGAACCTGACACACAGTAAGCAACGGTAAGTAGTTAGCTATTATTCACAGTTTGTCATTGTTCCTGATTTTACTGGTAAAGACATAGATGCATTAAGTAACTTTCCCAAAGTCACGCAGATAGGAAATCAAATAACAGAGCAGCGCTGTCCAGCCAAACTGTCTGCCGCTATGGGCCTGTTCTATAGTTGCACTCTTCATTGGTCACGCCTGTAACCCTAGCACTCTGGGAGGCCGAGGCGGGAGGGTCCCTTGAGCTCAGAAGTTTGAGACCAGCCTGAGCAAGAGCGAGACTCCGTCTATACTAAAAATAGAAAAACTAGCCAGGCATGGTGGCGCATACCTGTAGTCCCAGCTACTCGGGAAACTGAGGGAGAGGATCGCTTGAGCCCAGGAGTTTGAGGTTGCAGTGAGCTACAGTGATGCCACTGCACTCTACCCAGAGTGACAGAGTGAGACTCTGTCTCAAAAAAAAAAAATTTTTTTTTTTAGAAACCAGATATTTGACATTTTGAATTTCCTGTGTTCTGGAGGTTACTGATTGCATCCCTGTGGTTGTTGAACATGTTTCTCCATACCCTGTGTGCATAGTTACATGCAAAGACCTGGCCAGTGTTGGGGTCAGCCTTTTGGCAAGGCCACTTCATAACTAGTGCTTCCTATTGCTCCATATTCGGCAGTGCATAATGTCTGGTCCTCCATTTAGCGATGCTAAGATTGGTCAGTGGGTTCAGGGGTTGCCAACCGGACCCCTCCATTACACCAGTGAGTCTCACACTTGGTGTGCATCAGTCGCCTGCGGGGCTGGTGAGAGCAGAGAGCGCTGAGCCCCGCCCCTAGAGTGTCCGATTCAGTAGGTCTGGGTGAGGCCCGAGAATTTGCAACTCTAACAAGTTCCCTAGTGATGAACCACTGCAACACATCCATTATATGTTTCTGTTGTCCTTGCCCACAATGTGCACTGGAATCACCTGGCAGGCTTGAGCAGTGCTGTTATCTGGGCCCTGCCCCCAATAATCTGACGTAAGTGAGTTTAACGTGCAAAATTGCAAGCCACTGCCCTGCGCTTTAGCAGTCCCTCAAGGTCAGACCATCTCATCTCTTCCTGCCCTGGGCCGTTTCCCTGAGAGGTGGGGCTTGTGGAGAGCTGCGATGAATTATTCATCTCAGACAACCCCTCCCCCAGTCCTGCTTTTCGAGGTAGGGTGCAGAATGAGCTCTAACCGATACTGGATGCAGATTGGAGCTTGAATGAAATCACTACTCTTTACAAACCTTCTTGGAGTTTCTGCTTTGAATTGTTTTATTCTCTGGTTTGGGATGTTGGGCTCTTTGAGAAATTGGTTCTAGAGCCTTCTCTTTTACGGGCAAATTGTCAAAGTCAGGGCTACTAGGGACTTCCAACAGAACAGTAACATGCAGACCCCTCAACCTCAGTGGTGGCGGTGGCGGTGGAGTGACCACCCCCAATTTGTCTCTGGTTTGCCGGGGACTTCCCTCGTTTAACACTGCAAGTCCTGCATCCCTGGAACCCTTCCACAGTCCTGGGCCAAGCAGGACAGCTGGGTACCCTGCTTCTGTGGAGAGCAGCAAGGCCTCTTCTTGCTTGGAAGGACGGAAGAAAACTAACATGGGGGTGGGGGTGAGACCCGAGGTCCCAGCTCCCTGGCTCCCACCATGCCGCTTCAGAACCCGTTGCCGGCCTATGGAAGGTAAAAATAAAGACACCTTGTGCCAAGAGGTGGTGGTTTAAACCAGGGCCTGGCCTCCGAGAAACAGTCTAGCTGTGGATAAAACCCTCACTGCGGAGAAGTGGCTACGACCGTGGTTTCCTCTTTCTGCCTGCTGAGGAAGGGACGCTCCGTGGGCAGTTGCTGGTTAGGCAGAGGCCTGGGCGGGCACAGGACAGCCCTGCCCCCGCAGCGGCCTTGGCTCCTGGAGCCAGATATACTACGGACCCCACCCGACCGAGCTGGGTCACGGGCCCCATCTAGATTTGGACGAATTAGAAAGGAGCTTTCCTGACAAGTTTGGGTTCAAGGCCAGGATCAGAATAAACTCTATGGTCGGTAATAGTTGGTCGAGGATTGCAGTCAAGGTGTGGGACACGCCCGTAATTAGGTGTGTATCCTGTTAATCCTTGGTCGTTGAAGATCACCTTCAAATAGAGTGTTCTTTAACAGTAATCTTTTTTCATCTTCTGAACCGACTGGATAACTTGCAGTCCTTCTAATCTCCCTCTGCTGGCTGTGGCTGTAACACAGTGTGGGGGTTCAGACCCTCTCACCAGGCACCTACAGGGGGCAGCTCATTGTGCCCACAAAGTCAAATTTTAAGAGAGAAAAAAGTAAAGTTTCAAATATTAGATGTGGAAGCAAAGGGACAACAGTGGCTGTCAGCGCCAAATTCCCACCCATCCCCGGTTCAAAGACCAAATCAGGTAAGTTCACTCTTTCCCCAAGGCCACGAACAGTGCAATTAATGAATAATCTATATGGTGCTTTGTATCATACCCAATTTGGGTTCAGTTTCAGCAGCTAACCCTTGTCCTGCAATGATTTTAGGGCTGCACAAGGAAGAGGGACCTTTGGGAGCAGACAGGATAATCTCTGCCTCTCTCTCTCTCTCTCTCTCTCTCTCTCTCTCTCTCTCGCACACACACACATGCACGCACGCACACACACACACGCACGCGCACACACACACACAGACACACAACACCAACACACACGTATATCAGAGAGGAGCATGTGGCATAGCAGGAAGGGTGGTCTTTGGGTCAAGACTCAGCCTCTAGGCCGGGCGCAGTGGCTCACGCCTGTAATCCTAGCACTCTGGGAGGCCAAGGCGGGTGGATCGTTTGAGCTCAGGAGTTCGAGACCAGCCTGAGCAAGAGCGAGACCCCCGTCTCTACTAAAAATAGAAAGAAATTATATGGACTACTGAAAATCTATATAGAAAAAATTAGCCGGGCATGGTGGCGCATGCCTGTAGTCCCAGCTACTCAGGAGGCTGAGGCAGGAGGATTGCTTGAGCCCAGGAGTTTGAGGTTGCTGTGAGCTAGGCTGACGCCACAGCCCTCTAGCCCGGGCAACAGAGTGAGACTCTGTCTCAAAAAAAAAAAAAAAAAAAAAGACTCAGCCCCTCCTTCCCACCTGCACTGCTCGTACTATTAGTAATATGATTTTGGTCAAGTCGCTTCCCTGCACCTTAGTTTTCCCATCATCAGATGGGGACAGTAATCCCCACCTACCCCGCAGGAGAGTTGTAAGGCACAGGCAGCCACTGTCAGGCATTAAGAAATAAACTCAAAGTGGTGCTGAACCCAGAGATGACTTCATCCTTTTCGGGGGTGGGGAAAGGACAGTCCCCGGAGCCTAATCCCTGGCATCAGGCCCGCTAAGCATGCATGGGATCGCAGCAGCAGAACCGGTGCCACCCCCTGCTTTGTGCCCCAGCAGGCTGGCCCAGAGTGCCACACCGAGAAGACCAGCTGTGGCTTTGATGTGGGCCCAGCCAGATGGGATGGGGCAGGATGGGACTGGTGGCCTGGGATAGACCTGGCTCGGATCAGGGACATTCTGTCCCCACCCCTGGGTGAGGGACCTGCAGACAAGTGCTTGCCTGTAGGGAAAATGAAACTCCTGTTCTCTGAATTGCTGAGTCATTAAAGTCATGCATGCACCAATACACACATGCGCTCATGCGCATATATACACGCAGCATCAGGTGAACACCCAAACATGCACGCTCACCCACGAGGGGACACGGCCCTCGTGAATATCCTGATGATGCAGTGCTCACACACAGATGTGCACACACAGATGTGCACACACAGTGCACACAGTGGCCAACACACGTGCACAAGCTTCGCCCATGCATCTGCGCACACACTCCCATACTGCGCCCACAGGGAGTGACGGCCACCCCATCCCCCACTTCTGTAATTTTCCTCCCTTGGCAGCAGGTCTGGAAGAACCTTGGCAGGGGAGATAAGGGCTGCCGTGGGGCAGAAAGCATTGATGTTTGCGCTGCTCCAAGGCCAAATGGCTTCACCCATGGACCCCCTTTCCAGAGGGGTCCACTTAGCTTCCTGGGGCTCATTTTCCTTCCCTGTAAAGTGGGGGTGATAATAGTCATGATGCTTCCCGCAGGGGCTGAGGTGAGACCCGGGGCTGTGATGGCTGTTGTCATCTGGTGATGATCTCTAAGGAACCCGCAGCTGGAGGCTCAGCCCTAGGCCTCCTGTTGACTAGCTGTGGGACCCAGTTCCTTGCCTTTTCTCCCCGCATCTGCAGTGGGGAGCAAGGTAGCACCCACGTGCTGTGTTCCTACACGGAGAGCACCGGAAGGGTGCCCGGCACACCGCGAGCACTCAAACCCCGTGAGTCCCTATTGCAGTGGAGGTGACCGTGCGCTCCGGGAGGGTTGTCGCTGGGCCTCCCATGGCCTCCGGACTCCTCCTGGGCGGGGAGCTGGGCCTCCCATGGCCTCCGGACTCCTCCTGGGCGGGGAGCTGGCCCTCGGGTGTCAGGTGCACAGACAGGCTGTGGAGGGACAGTGCTGGGAGGGCCCTGAGGGGCCGGGACTCTGGATATGTGAGGTCATGTTGACTGCCGCCCCCGTGCCTGGCCCCTCGCCCCACAGCCCGCCGCGCGCACTCAGGCCCCTCACCTGGCTGATCCCACCTCCTCTGTCTTTCACTGGCTTTCCCCGCGCCCGCCCACGTCGCTGCCCGACTTCGCCCCAGGTGACCGTTCCTCTGCTCAGCAGGCAGAGGAATCTATCTGAAAGTTGTGTCTGATCCTCTCACTCCCCTGCTTGACCCCTCGGCCGCTCCCAGTTGCCCTCAGAGTCCAAGTTCCTGAGGGGACCTGGGTCCTGCCTCCCTATCTCTGGCCACACCAGCACAGGCAGCCGCTTGCTGTCTGCAGGGGCCGGACCTGCCCGGAGCAGTGTGTTAGGCAGGATGGGCAGGCTGTGCTCTGTGACAAACAGCCCCATATCTCAGCGGCTCCCTGCTCTGTCACGCTGTATGTTAGTTGGAGGAGGTGCTCTGCTCCACACAGTCCCTCAGGGACCACTGCCTGCACCATCTGAAATGTGTGCCCTCCTCGTCCTTTCAGCCAAGGACGAGAGTTCCGGAGGGTCACGGGCAGGTCTGACATGCTTCGGCCTAGCAGTGACACACACATCGCTTCCTCCCATGGTGCACTGGCTGGAACTAATGCTGTGGCCGCCTACCTGCAAGGGGGCTGGGCCTGAGGGAAGCCATGGAGCGTCCCCACCTGTCTCGGACAGGTGCACTCCCCTCACCTGCTCAGGTTGAGGTGGGGGGGCCTGGAGCGGAGCCTGCTGACTTGCTCCCTACTTTCCCACCCCCATCGTGGGCCTAAGGCAGCTGCCACCTACTTGCCAAGACCCTAGGGAGGTCATTGTCCATGCTGCTCCTTTCCAAGAGGACCCCCAGTACCCACTTCTCTCAGGACCCAGTATGGAGAAAAGCTGTACTGCTCCTTAGCAACTGGTGGCTTTTATCTTACAAATACTGACTAAATCCCTTTGATCTATTTCCCTTGTTGCACTGGCCACTAGGAAGCTTGGAAACCAATCTGAGGTCCACCTCCTCTGTGTGGAGGACCTGGCAGCCCACGCTCAGTAGCCTAACTCCTCCTACCCCCACCTCAGATCAGGTGATCTCTTTTTACCTGCATTTTTCCTCTGTCCCTATTTCTTTAGCCATGGCTTTTGCATTATTTCCTTCTACCTTGTGTCCTCTCAATTTCTGTACGTGTTCTTAAATCTTTTGTGGGATCAGATGGGCATTAATTAGTCAGCCCATCCCTGCATTCTGTGCTATTTCCTGTAGCTCTGGCAAACGCAACCAGGATTTTGGGCAAAGCTCCCAAAAGGAGAGTTGGAATTTCTGAGTTTCACAGGATAAATGTGCCCCTGCAAGGCTGATGCACTACCTGGTGCTGTGCACAGGGCTTGGCTTAGGGGTCAGGCCCCTGATCCTGTGACCTGCCTGCGATCACACAGCCCGATCTTGTGCCTAGGAACTGAGCACAGAGAAGAGCCTCACTGGCCAGCCGCCCAGGCGGAGCAGGCACCTTCTTTGTCTTTGCCAGTATGGGGCCCAGCCAAACATGCCTTCCCATGGGTAGTTCTGGGGGCCTGGGCTGGACAGACGTGTGCTGGGCCCTCCCAGAGCAGAGCCCCAGGCCTCTCCAAGGAAGCTGCTAGCTGGTGGAGAAGATGAGAACTGACGCCAGACCCCAAATCAGGGTAGCCAGTGTCAGGGGCTGAGGACAGGGAGGAGAGCGAGATCTCTGCTACCAGGGTATCAAGGAGGACTCTCTGGAGGAGGTGGCTTTGGGGCTGGGGAAGGGGAGGATTTGGATTTGTGGAGCCAGGAACAGGAGGCAGGGGGGTGGGAAGGGCAAGCCAAGCAGCGGGAAAGGCAGGGGCGAAGAGCCAGAGGACTGGAGACGCAAGAGCAGGCACGGGGGAGACCGGAAGGTATCGTGTAGATGAGCAGGAAGACATGGATCCTGGAATACGGAGAAAGACCCAGCCAGAGGCCTTGAATGCCAGGCTGAAGACTGGCCTTGATCCTGTAGGGCAGCGATGACTGGGAGCGTCACAGGGTGATGGGAGGTGGGGCAGGGGTGTGAGGAACACAGCCAGGTGTGCCCTGTGCTGCCATGTGTTTGGCCACCAGTGAGGCCTCGACCTTCTCGTAGGCCATTCATGATCTGGCCCCACTCACCCCTCCGGCTTGCATTCTCCTCACTCACGTCACCCAGTTTACGTGTGTGTGTGTGTGTGAGATTATATATTTTTTTTTCTTTTTTTTTCCTTTTTAATATCCCCCTGCTAATCTTACCAAACCACACGTGGCTCCCAATCTATGTTCTCTTCTTCCCAGGGCCTTTGCTCAGACTGTTCCATCTGCCCAGGACACCTTCCTTCAGCTCTCCTTTGTCCTGCCTCCATGGTCAACTCCTGCTCGTCCTTCAAATCACAGCTTAAGTGTCACTTCCTCCTGGAAGCCCTCCCAGACTCCCCCAGTAGCCTCGCCCACAGGACTCTCCGCTCCTGTAAGGACTGGGCGTGGCTTTACAGTTCCCCAGCTCCCCAGGGCCTGGCACAGGGCCCAGACACACAGTGACTCTTGGTAAATATTGAGTGAACAAACAGGAGGCTGGACAAGCAGCAAAGGAAGCCCAGGGGGCCTGGATGATAACAGTGATAGTGGCAGTGATTGCACCTGTCCATCAAATATCTGCCGAGTGCCCAGGAGTCTAAATATATCTAATTTAAGCCTCATGACAAGTCCGTGAGACAGATACTTTTGTAATCTCATTTTACAGTCAAGAAAACTGAGACTCTAGAGCTTCAGTCACTTGCCATCCAGCTGGTAAGAGACAATGCCGGCACCAGAGCCCAGGCAGGCCGGCTCCAGAGAGCACACCGCTACCCACTTAGTCGGGCTCAGGGAGCCGGGCCGTGGGGCTGTCTGGTGAGATGCTTTGGTCGGGGGGGCAGCGGAGGTGTAGGGAATGTGCTGAGTTCTCTCTATGGTTTTTCTGCCTTTTTGTGTTCACACTCGAAGGGATGAAAAGCCTTAAAACATCGGCAAACAGGTCAGTGGTATTTACGCACCATCCCACCTGATCTCACTGGGTCTATAGAAATGACCACAATTACAGCTGTGCCCTCGGTCGCCCTTCATGCATGCCACTGCCCACGTGGAGCTGACGGCTGTCCTGCTCGAGCCCTCTTCTGTGCTCTCAAGGTGGGATCTCCGTGAGTCTCAAGATCAGGGCAGTGAGCCTCTCTCCTTGTGTCCTGCTTGTCGCCCGCAGATGTCATGGCACCCCCAGTACCGGAGCTCCAAGTTCCGCCACGTCTTTGGCAAACCAGCCAGCAAGGAGAACTGCTACGACTCAGTGCCCATCACCCGCAGCGTTCACGACAATCACTTCTGTGCCGTGAACCCCCACTTCATTGCAGTCGTGACTGAGTGCGCTGGCGGGGGGGCCTTCCTCGTCATCCCCCTGCACCAGGTAAGGACACCTGGTCACCCCCAGGCCCAAACAGCTCTCTGGAGACAGCACAGGACAGACAGAAAATATAAAGGCCCTGAGTTTCTAATGCCCTGTGTGATCAAGTCCAGCCCTGCCGATTACTGGCTGTGTGACCTTGGGTAAGTCATTTCCACTTCTTTGCGCTTTGGTTTCCTACCTGGGAAAAATATACCTAACCTGGGATTTTAGCCTCTAGAGGTTGACCTAGCTACTCCTAGCACCTCCACTCCTCTCTGCAAAATAATTCTGCAAATTCACTCCTGAGTAAAATGTAATTTCTAATGCTTTGCTGGGCTCATAGGAAATTGGGGAAATTTCCAAAGCCACCTCCCCTACCAAAAAAAGGGGGAAAGGGATATTGAGCCAAAACTAGCCAGAAGAGGTAAGCAGTAAGCAAACAGGAGAACAGGACTGTCCTGGGGCAAACGTTAGAGTATAGGTTGGACCATATACAATTGTCAGTATGGTTTTTGGCCCTCAAAAAGCGACAGTTTCATATAGATCAACCTAACAGCAGATCTTTTCAGGGTATCAACCCTGAAGGGGCGGACCCTGGGTTGGCAGTGCCCCTGGTTCACAGCAGAAGCAGGTATGAAGCCTCTCCAGAGGAAAGCATGCGCAGTGTAGACGGGATGCCCACAGATTAGGGTCAGGGAAGTGTGAATCCACAAAGATCACCAAGCGTGTACACAGCCATGAGTAAGAGTCAGTTGTAACAACAAATAGCAATCTTAGACCCCCCAAAGGACTTTCGAAGTTAAAATCATAAATATAGATTAGAATCTCATAGATCAGTCTTTCTGATCACAATGCAATTGAGTTAGAAATTAATAACAAAAGATCAGTTAAATTCCCATCCATTTGGAAATTTTAAAACATATTTCTAAATAACCGATCAGCCAAAGATGAAATCAAAATAGAAATTTAAAAATATTAATACTTGAAAGTAAATGATAATGAAACACATCCAGAATTTATGGGAAAGTAGTACTTCAAGGGAAATGTACAGCACTATGCTTATATTAGAATAGAAGAAAGGCTGAAAACTAGTGGCTAAATATTTAACCAAAGGAGTTACAAAAAGAACAGAGTAAATCCAAATAAAGTTTGAGGAAGGAGATAATAAAAAGCAGAAATCAATGAAAAAGGATATAGAGATACACTAGAAAAGATCAAAAAAGCCAAAAGTTGGTCTTAGAAAAGACTGATAGACAAGGCCCTGGAGAGACTGGTCAAGCATAAAAGAGAGAAGGGACAAATGACATCAGGAACAAGAAAGACAGTATAGCCGCAGAGCTTTAAAATCTCATGTCACTATGATGAGCAATTGTATGCTGATAAATTTGAAAATGTTGACAATATGGGAAAATTCCTTTAAAAATATAACTTTAACATTTTTAAGGAGTAAAAGCCAGTTGTTTTGTAGAATCTTTCTAAATTTGGATTTATCAAATTATTTCCTCATGATCAGACTCATTTATGTATTTTTGGCAAGAATATTACATGAGTGGTAGTCTACACTTCTTAGGTCATTATATCATAGGACATGCAATGTCAGTTTGTCCCATGACTATTAACTTTGGTTTCTTTGTTAAATAGTGCAAACATCATTCATAAAGGAGAAATATTGGAAGCATCCCTTTAAAATCAGGCATAAGATTGAAAAGCCATGGCCTGCACAGTAAGACTAGAAAAATAAGTTAAAGGGGTTAGGATGGAAAAGGAAGAAAAAAACTGCTATTATTTACATATATGATTGTCTACATAGAAACCCAAAAGAACTTGTAGTCAAATTATTAGAAAAATAAGAGTGTTTGGAAGGTAGCTGGATGCAAAAATCAGAATCCAAAAATGAATTGCATTTTACATACCAGGAACATTTAGAAAATATACTTAAACACTTGCAAAGAGTAAAAGCAGATTGGATACCTAGAAATAAAGAAGCAACACTTAGAAGGAGAAAATTATAGAGCATTATTGAAAGACTAATATTAAAGATGACCTAAGTAATAGAAATATGTACTATATGCACAGATAGACACTTTTTTTTCCTCCCCCAAATTTCCACAGCATTCTCCGTTTTTTGAATTCTCAGGTCCCTAGTCTCCTGAGAAGCATTCTCCTTTCTTAGGACATATTCCACAACATATTTTTTTCCTTAGGATACGACATTCTGACTACTTTGAATTAGAGTCATTTGTGTTCTTCTGCTAGTACCTCCTAATGTACTTGGAATGGGGGGAGAGAGAATCAGTACTTTGTTTACCCATATATTACATTGTGGATGTATAATTGGTGCTCATAAATTTTCATCCACAGCAAATTACCTAATGGTTGTTCATCCAAATAAATAGCAATGGCAATAGCAATGGCAAAGGGAATGGCCCAAGCAAAGGCAGGGAGGTGGGACTGTTCTGGAACATTCAGAGAGCCCTGCAGAGAGCAAATGAACAACCTGTGAAGGAGAGGAAGGGAAGTACCCTGGGGAGGTGTACTGGGGCCAGGTAAGAAGGGCCTTGAATGCTGGCGTGAGACGTGTGAACTGTATTCTAGAGAGGGACTAGTGCAAAATGGGATTTATAGAAAGACTTGAAGTTCATATTATAATTATTATATTATTATTAATAACCGGAAGGACCCCTAGAGATGGCTCGCTTGGCTACTTATTTCTTTCAAGCTCTGGGTGTTTATAAGAGATTCTGTCCACCAAACCAACTGCATTCTTCATTAATTCAACAATTAATAATTGGTTTTTCTGACATTTATTACTTAAATGGTCAGAGCTGTCCCAGTTTCTAACTCACGTGAAGAACTCAGTATAAATAGCTACTAATGACTGATATAAAGGAAATAAATTGGTTTGATGTGATGGAGTGAGACCTGGGTGGGGAGAGGGGACCTAGTTTAGACAGGTCCATCTAGGAAGGCTTTTCTGGGAAGGTGACCTTTGAACAGAAAGCCACTTGAAACTCTACAGGGAGCGTGTTCCAGCAGCACAAACTGAGTGCAAAGGCCCTGAGGCAGGAATGGTTTGGACATGTTTGTGCATGGTCACATGGGCAAGAGTGGTGGGAGGTAAGGTCAGATTGAGGAGTAGGGATAGGACTGTGAAGGTCTAAGCCAAGGCAAGAGTCCGGGCTCTATTCTGAGTCCAGTGGGAAGGCACTGGAGTCTTGCACTGTTTGATCCTTTTTGTAATACTATCAATAGCTCAAAGATACATGTTAATTGCTACCATCACAGACTCCTAGGCATCCAGGCACAACAGGAGCCGGGAGGCACTAATCAGAGCTTCTCTCACTTTATCGTTACTTCCATGTTACAACGCAGATTCTGATTCAGTAGTTCTGAAGTGTGGCTAGAGAATGTGCATTTCCAACGAGCCCCCAGAGCTGTCAGATAAAATACAGGATGCCCAGTTAAATTTGAATTTCAGATAAACAACAAATACTTTGTTTGCTTTTTTCTTTTTAATTAAACTGTTTGAGATAATGGTAGATTCACAAACAGTTGTCAGAAATAATACAGCAAGATTCTGTGCACCCATTTACCCGTTACCCGGTTTCCCCTGACAGCGACAGCTTACAGGACTGTAGTGCGGTATCACAGCCAGGATATTGACATCGATACAGTCACTTCCCTCCACCCCCACTCCCTCCTTAACCCCGAACAACCACTAATCTCCTGTCTGTTTCTATACTTTCGCCATTTAAGGAATGTTGTATAAATGGAATCGTACAGTATGTAACCTTTCGGGCTTGACTTTTCTCATTCAACATAATTCTCTGGAGCTTCATCCGGGTTGTTGCGTGTAGCGATAGTGTGTTCTTTTCCATTGCTGAGCGGTGTTCTGTCATATAGATGCACCACAGTTTGTGTAACCATTCACCCTGTGAGAGGCATTGGGTTGTTTTGCGTTTGGGGCCATTATGATTAAAGCTGCTCTAAACATTTGTGCACAGGTTTTTGGGTGAACATAAGTCTCCATTTCTCTGGCATAAATGCCCAGGAGTGCAATTGCTGGGTCATGAGATGGTTGCATGTTATAAGAAACTGTCAAATTCTTTTTATGAATAATTTTTTAGTGTAAGTAAAATATTGCATAGGAACTACTTATGCTAAAAAATTATTTGTTGTTCATCTGAAATTTGAATTTAACTGGGCATCCTGCATTTTTATTTTGCTAAGTGTGACTTCCCTACTCCCAGTTTCTGGTGATGTTGAAGTTTCTGGTTTGCAAACTACATTTTCAGTAGTAAGGCTCTAATCTGGTTCAGTTTTATAATTATGAAAAAAAATCTCAGACACAAAAGTACATGAAAACAATGTAGTGAACTCTTCTATACTCAGATTCTATAATTATCAAGAATTTGCCCTCTTGCGTCATTCATCCCTTCTTGTCCCTAAAGTATTTTCTTTTTTTTTTTTTTTTCTTTCTTTCTTTTTTTGTTTTTTTTTATTTTTTGAGACAAGGTCTTACCCTGTTACCCAGGCTGGAGTTCAGTGGCTTGATCATAGCTCACCGCAGCCTGGAACTCCTGGGGTCAAGCAATCTTCTGGCCTCAGCCTCCCGAGTAGGTGGGACTGCAGGTGCATGCCACCATGCCCAGCTAATTTTTTAATTTTTAGTAGAGATGAGGTCTCACTATGTTGCTCAGGCTGGTCTGCAACTCCTGGGCTCAAGCAATCCTCCCGCCTCAGCCTCCCAAAGTGCTGGGATTACAGGCATGAGCTACCACACCTGGCCTGCCCTAAAGTAGTTTAAAACAAATTCTGGACATTTTGTTATTTTACTTCCCCACACTTCAGTGTACAATTCTAAAAAACAGGGACCTTTTCTGACATAACCACTGTATCAGAGTCACAACATTAATAACAGCTCCTTGTGTCCTCTGATTTCCAATTCATGTTAAAAATTCCTGGTTGCCTCGTACGTGCCTGTGTGTGTGGTTTGTTTGACTCAAGGCCCACGGATTGCATTTGGTTGAAATGTTTCTTAAGTAACCACATCCCGTATTACGGCACAGGTGTGAGAGGCTGAGCGCAGGGAATGGACACACCTGCTGGCATTGCGCCATCCTGCTTACCTGTGCAGACAGGCCTGCGGGCGCCCTTTATCACGTGCGGATGCCTTAGGAACATTAGCCCCTTTTGTAGGAAGTATTGCCCCACTGTACGGACGGGGCTACTGAGGCTCGGGGAGCTGACTTCCCAAAGGACCTGGAGCAGCAGGGTGAGGACCCGAATGGGAGCCCAGACCCGGATGTGGCCTTGGGGCCTTGCTCTTGGGGTTTGGCTCTGATTTGCATCAGCTTCTTGTTGGTTACTGGGGATTACGCTGCCAGGCACAGAGAGGTGTCAGGGAAGGAGCCGGGTGTGAGGGGTGTGAAGGAAGGAAGGGGTGAGCTAGCTAATTGCTTAATGAAGTGTGTAAACGGCATTGGGGTTGGACGGTGTCTGGCCTTCCCACAGAGTCCAGGAAGTTAGTCTCCGAGGGGCCAGGCTGTGGAGGAGTGTCAGGTGTTCCAAAGGGAGTGACACCACAGTCAGGGTCCGTCCCTCTTGCCTTTGTGACCCAGGGTGAGCTGGTTGGAGGGAGGCTGGAGGTGAGTTTCACAGCCTGGGCCTGCAGCCTTGGCCACCCAGGGCTGTGCTCAGGGAACAAAGGCAGCAGAGGGAGGTGGGGAGGAAGCTGGACAGGGGCCCAGCTTGCAGCAGAGCCACCCGGGGGTGGGGTGGGGAGAAGAGGGTGGACTTTGCAGTGAGGTGGGGAGGGAGGGGAGGAGTGAAGGCAAGGGCAGGCAGGGCCCCTGGGGGTGGCCCTGGAACATGGCTGGGAGAGGACCAGGCCAGAGGGGGTGTGGGCCTGAGAGGCTGAATGGGCACTGCGGCCTCCAGGTGGCCAGGGAAAGTGGAGGCCAGGGAAAGTCGGGGGGCGCCTCACTGCTGTGCTCCTAAAGGCCAGACTGGCCCTTCTCAGGCTCGTGTCTGGCCACATCATTCCCCTGCTCAGACACCTCCCAGGACTCCCCACTGCGTGCAGATAAAGTCCCACCTTCCTCGTCAAATCCCCCATTGCCGGGCTAGCCGACATGTTTTGAACCTCAGGGCCTTCCATAGCACATGCCTGTTCCCGCCGCACAAATTCCCCTTCTAGAAATGCAGGGTGTGGGCTAGTCTGGTTTTCTGGGAGTCTCTTCCAATTCTAGGGGTTCGTTCAACCTGGAAAGAAGACACTAAAGGAATGGGTCCTCTGCCTTCAAATATCCAAGGAGCTGACGCAGGACAGAGGGGCCAGGGGCCCTCCCACCTCACTGCAAAGTCCACCTTCTTCTTCCCCCCCCCACCCCCCACCCCCCCCTACTCTGCTGCAAGCTGGGCCCCTGTCCAGCTTCCTCCCCACCTCCCCCCTGCTGCCTTTGTTCCCTGAGCACAGCCCTGGGTGGCCAAGGCTGCAGGCCCAGGCTGTGAAACTCACTTCCAGCCTCCCTGCAACCCCTCACCCTGGGTCACAAAGGCAAGAGGGACGGACCCTGTCTGTGGGTCCCCAAAGGACAGAGCTGGGACCAGAAGCAGGGAGTAAGTAGAGTGAGAGGGGCCACAGGGAGGCCACGCTGGGCTCGAAGTAAGAAGTATTTCCTCGGAATTAACAAGGCCTGAAAGTAGAATAAACCACCTTGAGAGAAAGTGAGCTCCCCATCCCCAGAGGTGACCAAGTGCTGTTACCAGGTAGCCTCTGTGATTCACCACTTTCAGCGGTAGGTGTTGGATCTATAGTAAACCCTCCACGTGTCCATCTGTGTACTCACAAGGGGAGGAGTGATGAATGGCAGTCTGCACTAAATCTTTATGGGAATGTGCTGTGCATTTGGGAAGCCTGTGCATTCCCAGGATCGAGCAGCACTCTGCTCATCTCTCCGTCTGCCCACCCCGCCTCCTCTGGGCAGCCCCCGGCCCCCATATCTCACCCCCCACAGTTAGGACATGGCTCATCTGTCCATTTGCCCATCTCTCCGTAGGGTCCAGCCCTGAGCCCTGGGCAGGGTAAGTGGGCTCCATGCCCGCAGCCTCACCCCTCTTGCCCTGCCTCCTCTCCCCTCCAGTCCTCCAGCCTACTTTCCCCACTGGCTGCTTCAGCATCCTCCCCACTTAAAACTACCTGTGCCCCCTCCTTTCTGATAAGAAATGCCTCCCCTCCACCTGGCCTAGTCAAAGTCTCCCTCTATTTAAGGCCCGATTCAAAGGCCTCCTCCTCCAGGAAGCCTTCTCTGACTCATCCCCCAGGCCCTTTGTGTGCCTCTCTCTCTGAGTCCTAAGTACATTATATCCTACCTCCTCCCAAAGGCAGGTGGCTCCTGTAGGGCAGAACTGTGAGTACCACAACCCTGCCACCACCTGCATGCCACATGCGGTCTGGCACATAGAAGGTCCTTGATGAAAGGCCTGTGTGATGCTGATGGTAACAGCAAGAGGCAGAGCAGGCCGTGGGAGGAAACATTCCCTGTTCTCCTGGCGCTGCCATGGACTGGCTCCGTCATCCTTAGTACGTGATTGGCAGCCCCTCCGATGCCCAGCCTCTGCACTTGTAAATGGGGATTCTCCTACCACTTCCTAGGGTGGTTGGGAGGAGAATCAAGTAATATGAGCAAAGCACCTAGCACCAGGCCTGGCACATAGACAACTCCCTAAATCATGGTTCCTAAAGAAAAACAGTTAAAAACCCGTTTCTTATAGCTGTGGGAACGGGGCCGATGCGCTGCTGGAGTTGCCCAGCTGGAATACAATGAAGCCGTCAGTTTGCTCGCTGAGGGCACCCCTGGAGCAGCTGTCCGTCAGCTTTGTAGGAAGCGATGGGAGTGCCCCAGCAGAACAGTGTGGCCTGCCACTGAGTGTGTCCCCTGGCCCCTGAACATCCCGAGCGACAGTGAACACTGGGTAATTGTGACTAGCTGTGATGCACTTATGCTGGCTCGTCTGCTGAGCTCTTACCCTGTGCCAGGCCCTGTCTCAAGTGCTTTCCACGTGTTCACTCGGTTAATCTTCACAGCCACCCTGTGAATGAGTCCCGCTACTGTTGCCATTCCGTAGACGGGGAAACTGAGGCATAGAGAACTGAGGTCACTTGCCCGAGACTGCACAGTAGTAAGGGGTGTGGGAGAGATTCCACCCCTGGAAGCCAGAGTCAGCCTGCCCGCTTCTCTTCCACGCCGTGTACCCACCTCTGCCCGTCCCGCCATCCCTGCCTCCCAGCCTCCACCCTGGGCTCCTGGGAGGCTCATCTGAGGCCATGACTGTGACTGTTGTAGGAACAGCGCTGGAGTGCTGAGGCTGGTGACAGTGGCCTCACAGCCTCTCCCATCCCAGCCCCCACCCGCCTGGCTCTGCCCTGAGGGTCCTACTGTCCCCGTGTACTCCATCTGCCCCAGGCAGCCCCCTGGGGACTTGGAATTTGTGCCTCTCCAGGCTGAGCAGCCCAAGCCAGGGTTCTCTGAGTCTGCGAGGGGAGCAGGTGTGTGTCCCCTGATTTAGAGCTTGTATTCCCCATAAATCAGAGGCCTGGCCCTGGCTGAGTGCAGGCCTAATGGGCAGAAAGGTGGAAAGGTCTCCCGATGATAAACGTCCCTGACAGGCTTTTAGCAGCTCTGTTAATAGCCCACCAGACTGGCTGCTGTCTGCCAATGCTGTGGTCCTCAGCATAGAACCCTTCCAGATGAGAGCAGTGTGCCGGCCTGGGGCAGGGGGTCTGGGGGGCAGTTGTCCCTTGTCCACTGAGAAGGAAGAGAAGCTGTCTAGGGCTGGGACCTCTGCTTGGACAGGGCCGAGAGGGGAGCTGGCCCCGAGGCACCTTCCCTGAGTCCGTGGCTCCCCAGGGCAGGTGAGGCAGGGTGCTGGGTCCTGGGCTGGCTGCCTCCTGGCAGTCAGCTCCTCCTGAGAAACCCGCAGGAACTGGGGCATGGCCCTGCGCCAGAGGGTAGAGATAAAGGCAGTCTGGGGCCAGAGACTGCTCGTGCCCTTTGACCCAGGAATGAGCCCAGAGAAGGGAAAAGCTGTGTGCAGGAAGGGGCGGACACTGGCTCACAGAGAGGGCTGGCGCTCCCTCAGACATAGTAAGTCACCACCGGGGTGTCACACTGGAGTGGCCAGAGGCCTGGGGTCGGTGAGAGGGTGCTGGGATCCATCGGTGATGCCTGCCTCGGGACAGGCTAGGAGACCTCAGCTGTCACTCCTGGCCTCAGAGCTTTTAAGCTCTGCCATTTTATAAGTAATTTTTGTCTAATCCTGGAAGGACCCTTCTTTTGAGAAAATCTTTGGTTTTGTTTCTAAACGCCTTTTTTTAATCACAGAATTTGCATAGCTAAAAAAAAGACAAAGAAGTCGACAAAAACCACCCATTTATCCAACCCCCTAAATATAACCACAATTAACATTTTGATGCATTTCCTTCCAGTTTTTTCTGTTTTGATAGACAAATATATGTGTGTGTACACCCCCATATGTACACATATAGTAACAATAGCTACGGTTATTGAGCGATACTGTAGCACCTCACTCTTGGGCTCTTCATGCATAATATCTCATTTAGCCCTCACAACAGCCCTGCAAGGAAGAGATGATGATTTACATTTTACAGATGAAGAAAAAGAGGCTTGCAAAATTTGAGCAGGTGCACAACGTGCTCTGATTTTAATTTTCAAAAGCTCCTGGTGCAAAGAGTGTATAGAACGTCCTGGAGGCCAGGCAAGGTCAGTGGCTGGAGCGATGGTCCCATGGGGACCAGAGCCATGGCCCGTAGGTGCAGTGTCCTCCCTCCCAGGCCCTGGCTCCAGGTCCTGCCCTGCTGGGACAGGGGGCAGGGAGATGCACCTCTCCTCGTCCAGGGCCCCATTTCTTTCAGCTGTGGAGGAGACCGACCATTTGAAAGACATGGAACTGTCACCTACCTCCTCTCATATCATCAACAAATGACGCAAGTCCACATTCTTTCCTTTCTTGTTCCCTCTCTCTCTCTCTCTTTCTCCTCTGAATGTGTAGGTGTGTGTATGATTTTTCCTGAACCATTTGAGGGTAAGTTAGATACAACTTAGCCCATTATCCCTAAATACTTCAATGTTTCCTAAAAATACGAATATTCTCTTACGTAACCACAGTATATTATCAACCTCGGTAAGTTTAATATTGCAACAGTACTTTCCTCTAATCTACTATTGTTGTTTGAATTTGTTAAATAACATCGTTAATAGCATTCCAAGGTGAGGCGTCTAATGTGTCTAACAGCTTTTTCCTGAGGGGAGAGAGCAGGAGTGAGCAGACTACTTCCAGAGGGGAGCCCAGGACCCCCTCCTGTTTGCAGAGCTGCTAAAATGCACGCATAAACCCCCAGAAACCAGGGGCTCGGGGTGTCTGCATTTCCTGGTTTGCCAGAGGTGACCAGAAAGCCCTGCGTCCATTCCCGTGGCGGCTGCCTGCTTTTCAGAGTATTAAGCAAGCTTAGGGACCACCACTGCGTCTTTGCTCAGTTATGATTAGGCATGGTCACAGGGGTGTCACGTAAAAGTGCAGTGGCCTCGCAGAGTTGGGGAGGTGAGGGAAGGAGAGGAGGCTGGGTGTTCCCTGAGTCTACCCTGTTCTTGAAAGTTCCTTTGTAAAAAATCCTGAGACTATTGATTCTGCAAAGTCAAGGACTGTGCTGTGTGTTCATCTTGCATCCAGCCCCTGAGACAGTGCCTGTTCCCTGGGGACCTCGTGAATATTTGCTGAATGGATAGATGTTGGCCAGTTTTCTTCTCGGCTGTCTCTTTCACTTATATAAAAAAAAAAAAAAAAAAACGATCAGGGGAGCATTCTGGTGGGTGGGCTCAAGAACTTGAGACCAGATGATGGGTGCAGGTGATGGCAGGCCGAGGGCCTGGGGGCCGGTCCCTGATCAGCCAGGTCCGTGCTGTGTGATGTGCAAAATGAGTAGATTGGTCATGCCAGTCCAAATTTCTGTAACTGAACTTGGAAATCCAGGTCTGTTGGTGGAGTTAGAAATAGCTTCAGGGCTGCCTGGCATAGGCTGCAGGACCTGTATGCCCCTCCCAGCACCTGTACAGGATTCTCAGTAGGATGGGGGGAAAGTGAGAGAAAACGCCCTATATTTTTAATTAGGATGTAATTCACATACCGTAAAATTCACCATGTTAAAGTGTACAGTTCAGCGGATCTTAATATATTCCCAGGATTGTGCAACTGTCAGCCCTACTTGATTTCAAAATAATTTTACCCCTCCAAAAAGAAACCCCACACCCAGTAGCAGGTGCTCTCCCCCACCCCACCCCCTGCTCTTCTCAGCCCTACGCATCCCTAATCTACTTTCTGTCTCCATGAATTTACCTGTCCTGGATTTTTCATATGCATTAGTTAGGGTTCTACATACCTGGTACCAGGGCATGTGTTAACTTGCTCAAGCAATGAAACCACATCTAGTACTTCACGTGGAATCATACAATATGTGGCCGTTTATGTCTGACTTCTTTCACTTAGTATAATGTTTTTGAGGTTGATCCAGCTGTAGCATGTGTTGGTACTTCATTCCTTTTATTGGCTGAATGATAATCCATTGTATGAATATACTACATTTTGTATATCCGTTTATCACCTGATGGGCATTTGGGTTGTTTCCACTTTTTGGTCTTATGAATAATGCTGTTGTGAACATTGATGAATAAGTTTTTTGTAGACCTATGTTTTCATTTTTCTTTTCTTTTTTTTTTTTTTGAGACAGAGTCTCGCTTTGTTGCCCAGGCTAGAGTGCCGTGGCATCAGCCTAGCCCAGAGTGCTAGGATTACAGGCGTGAGCCACCGTGCCCGGCCTTCTTTTCTTTTCTTTTTTTTTTTTGAGACAGGGTCTCACTCTATCACCTAGGCTAGAATGCAGTGGTGTCATCATAGCTCACTGCAACCTCAAACGCCTGGGCTCAAGTGACCCTCCTGCCTCAGCCTCTTGAGTAGCTGGGATTACAGGCATGCACCACTGCGCCCGGCTAATTTTTCTAATTTTTTTTGTCAAGATGGGGGCTCACTCTTGCTCAGGCTGGTCTCAAACTCCTGGGCTCAAGCAATCCTGCCTCAGCCTCCCAGAGTGCCAGAATTACAGACGTGAGCCACCACGCCCGGCCTGTTTTCATTTTACTTGGGGATAAACCTAGGAGTGGAATTACTGGATCATATGGTAACTCTGTGTTTAACCTTTTGAGAAACTGCCAGACTATTTTCTAAAGACGTTGCGCCATTTTGCACTCCCACCAGCAGTGTATAAAGGGAAATGCCCTCGCTTTTCTTGCTCTGTCTCAAAGGTTAACAGGCATGAGCCACCACACCTGGCCGGAAATGCCCTTTTATTGAACATTTACCATGTGTGAGACACTGTGCCTGACCTTGTCCACCCTTCAGTCGCGGTGATCCTCATACCAACCTATAAAATACCTATGATTGCCTCCACTTTAGCAAGGAGGACCCTGGGGCTCAGAGCAGTGAAATACCTGCCCCAGGATCACACAGGGGGTGAATGTTAAGGCCTAGAGTCACGCCCAGTTCTGTTCCGCACGTTTTCCTGTTTGCTCACTGATTGCTTACTGACTGAGTGTCCAGATGCTAAAGTCGAATTAGCCTTCTCCCCAACCCTCCCGGGCTCTGTTTTACAGACGGGAAAGTTGGACCCCCACTACCCAAAGGTCTGCGGGCACAGAGGGAACGTCTTAGATGTCAAGTGGAACCCTTTTGATGATTTTGAGATCGCCTCCTGTTCTGAAGATGCCACAGTGAGTGACAGCCCACGAGGTGCTTCCCTTTCCTGAGCAGAGGGACTGGAGCAGGGCAGGGTGGACGGGTGCCTGTTCCCAGCTCTGGTGCCCCAACTCTTTCATCGCGGAGGTCACTGTGTGGGGAGGCGTTATCTTGAGGAAGGCAGGTCACATTAGTTAGTTCTGGGCACTGTGGGACTTAGGGCACCACCTCTCCTCTCTGTGGGCCTCAGCTTCCCCACCCATAAAATGGGCATAATAGCTCCCACCTGTCTAATGAAGAGCCTGTGAAATTCACACTCCAGTGGGAAAACCCATCCTTTGGGGGAACCATAAAGTGCTATGAGGGGCATTTTTATTGTGGTCAGAAAACTTCGCTCCACTTAATCTCACAGATAGTGAGGAAGTGAGCTTTAAAAGAATGAAAGTGAGAGCCATATATGAACAAGGACATGAGAACCATCCCAAAAGTTTCAGTCCCACTAAATTTTTTGAGCTTCTGTCCTGTACAGGGTCATAGTCTCCGTCCCCACAATGTTTAGTGTTAATTCATTTTGTACCAACTTCTAAAACATGCTGGGTATGGCTTAAAACAAAAAAACACAGATGATTAAATTAAGAATAAAGGTCAAAATTACCATTTCTTGTGAGCCCACTGTGTCCCCGAATGTCATCACACTTATCATTTCACTCAGTTTTCCCAGCAATCCCACAAGAGAAGCCGAGCATCAGAGACTTGCAACAATTTGCCCAAGGTTACAGTTATGGGAGGCAGAGCCCGGCTTCAGACTGTCTGATTCAGAGCCCATTCTCTTTCCACTGAGCTATGCCACTTCCGTAAAGAGCAGCAGCCACAGATGGAAGAAGTGAGGAAATACTAGAAACGTCAGCTGTGGAGGGTTGCAGCAGCTGAGCACCTAGTGTAGCTCAGAGCTGCCTGACAGCCAAGGCAAAAAAGGGAAATAGAATGCATTGCAGAACCCTCACTGTTGGATCAACCGACCAGTTCATCAGGAAAGGAAAGCAGAGGATTCTAAGGGCACTTGTGTCAGTTTCCATATGCTGAGGAAATAAAGGAGTGTCTGCCGAGGGGATTTCACCAAAGGGGCCGTCAGGCCCTGTCCCCAGTGAGTGTGGGGCCTTTGGCAGGATGTTATATATCTGACACTGTCCCCACTTTTGTAATACCTGCCCTTTCAGGCCTGCTTTGAAAGCTCCCTTCAAGGTCTGTATTAAAGATGCCGCAGGGCAAGGGGGAGTGGACACAGCTGCGATTGCTGGGAGTGGCAGTGCCTTTTCTGCCCGCAGCCCGCCGCACCCAAAACAAATTCATGGAGTAAATTCGTTCCTGTGAAGCGCTCAGCCCTTCCTCCCTGCTCCCAGGACCTGCAGAGCAGGGTTGACCCTCTAGCCCTGGGGCGTGGACAGTCTTCCCTGCTTCCGTGTTGGGGTACCTGACCGCCCACACATACCTGCCCGGAGCGTGTTCTCCGCCCAGGGCCCAGTTCTGTGCAGTGGCAGCCCTCACGCACCGCTCCATCTGGAGCCTGGCACTATGCTCGTGGGGTTGGTTTCCTGGTTTTAAATCCAAGAAGACCAGGAAATAAATATTTGCTGAATTGAAAGCAAAGTCGTCTACCTGAAAAACCTGTATACCTCTAAGAGAAACAGTACATATGATCACTGCAGGAGCCAGAGAACCCTGCAGGACAATAAGGAACATCAAGTCAGCACCATCCTGGGCTCTGTGCCCCTCCGTAGCATCATCCTTTACCTCCACTTGTATGCCTCCATGACGGGGAGCTTACTCTCTACCGTGGCAGCGCCTTCCATCCTCAGAGTACCTGGGAAGGAAGCCCCAGCCCTTCCTCTCAGGCCCCACCATGAAAAACAGGACTATGCCCCCATCCCGCCCGGCCTCCTGGACTTTAGTCTTTCCTCTTCCAGGCCATCTAGGGTGCCCCTCCAAAGCAGGAAGCTTGGCCCTGCCCTGCCCTGCCCTGCCCTGCCCTGCTCTAGAGACGGTGCTGCTCCCTAGTGCCCTGAGGATGCAGTACAAACCCTTCATCCTGGCCTTTGAGGCTCCACGCTGGGCCTTTGGGACAAGGAGGGGTAGGCCACCCTACTGTGGGGGATGCTCTAGGCTGGAAGACAGGCCTGCAGCCCACCCACCTGCCCACCACCTTAGGCTGTCACGCTGGCAGAGATTCCCCAAGGGCAGATTGGAAGGCCTGGGCTCATCTCTGGTCAGGGCCAGCCCCTGCTCAGGGTGGAGGACTCTGGCAAAGGCCCTGTCCCATCTGTGGCTTAGGGTGGAGAAGGTGCCAAGGTGCCCCTGCCTAACAGTCCCCCGGGCCATGTCCCCTGCCAGGTTAAGATCTGGAGCATCCCCAAGCAACTGCTGACGAAGAACCTCACAGCCTGTAGGAAGGAGCTGGTGGGCCACGCGCGCAGGGTGGGCCTGGTGGAGTGGCACCCCACGGCTGCCAACATCCTCTTCAGCTGCGGCTACGACTACAAGGTGAGTCCGCGTGTTCTCTTTCTGGGGCTGCCCTAACAAATTACTGCAGGCTGGGGAGCTTAAGAAGACAGAAATTTATTCTCTCGCAGTTCTAGAAGCCAGAAATCTAAAATCAAGGTGTTGGCAGGGCCAGCTCCCTCCAAAGGCTCTAGGGCACAATCCTGCCACACCTCTTCGAGCTCCCGGTGGCTCCAGGCGTCCTGGCTTAGAGCTGTATCACTCCAGTCTCTACTGTCTTCATGTGGCCTTCTCCCTGTGTGTCTGCGTGTCCTCTCCTCTCCCAGCGAGGACACCTGTCATAGGATATAGGGCTCACCCTAGTCCATGATGATCTCATTTTAACTGCAAAGATCTAATTTCATCTGCAAAGACCTTATTTCCAAATATGGTCACAGGTGGGTGTGAGTTTGGGGGGACACTATTGAGCTGCCCACAGAGCAGGCAGGCTGTGGGCCCTGTGGATTGGGACTCATGGTACGGGAGCCTAGATTCTAGTCTGACTCAGTCTCTGACCTGCAGTATGACCTGGGACAATCCCTTGTCTTCTCTGGGCCTCAATTTCCCAACCTGTACACAAATAGGATTAGTGGAACCATTGCTATGGCTTTTCGGCTCCTGCTGATTCTACAGGGGTTTACAGAGGCACCTCAGGGCCCTCTGTGATGGATAAAAGGGACTTCCTCCCCTTTCTGATTAGAAGTGCTTTTTATCTGTTTATGGAGAGTGTTTCTGCAGCGCCACTGCATGTGTTTATACCAGTTGTTCTATACCTAACTCCAGGGGGTGCTATTGGCATTGTAGGCTCTAGAAATGGATTACCCTGGAGTTGTGCAGTGCACAGCCTGTGCAGCTGAACATGGCAGTCCTGTTTATCTGTGTGAAGTGGAAACTGCTGCTGACAATTGTTTGAAAACCCCTGGATTAGCTGGTTCCCTGGGGTCCTCCCAGCATGGATGTTTTGTTGCTTAAAGGCAGGTAGTGTTTTCCTTTCACTGCTAGACAGCCTGACTCTGGGCTTTCCCCTCCTGCCACGTACAGCTTCAGCTGGCAGATCCATCCTCCCACCTGAGGCTTCTTGGCCAGGCTGCCAGCTGCGCTTCCCTCCCGGGGATACCGTGTTTCACGGTGGCCCAGCCAGTGTGTGACTGTGGGCACCAGGAGCGGGGGGTGGCCACTGTGCTGAGAGCTGGCTCCCTGCCATACAGGTGATGATCTGGAACCTGGACACAAAGGAGTCTGTCATTGTAAGCCCCGTGAGGACAATTACCTGTCACCAAGACGTGATCCTCTCCATGTCCTTCAACACCAACGGCAGCCTGCTGGCCACCACCTGTAAAGACCGCAAGATTCGGATTCTCGACCCCCGAGCAGGGACCGTCCTCCAGGTCAGCACTGGCTTGGGGGCAGTGGAGCAAGGGGCAGTGGGGCTGGGGAGGCTTCCGAGAACAGCACAGTCACGCTGTCAGCATCTGGGCCAGGCCCTCACAGGTAGCATCCCCACCTGTCCTCGTGGTGCTGCTGGGAGGTAGGATGTGTCATCTCCATTTTTTAGATGACAAAACTGAGGCCAAAGAGAGATGAAGTGACTTACCCACATTGAGAGCTAGGACCTGTCAGTGTGCCTCAGCTCTGTCGCTGAGGAGGACTGAGGGTACCACCATTTGTCCACTGTGTAGCCTTAGGCAAGCACTTTCTGCTCGGAGCCTCTGTTTTCTCATCTGCAACAATGGGCCATTACTCCCTCCTCGCAAAGATTAAGGCAACCCAGGTGACAGTGTCTGCCCAGCCTCATGCCTCGCCGATGGTGGGTGCTCAACGTTCTTCCAGCATGAGCATGGAGCAGGGCAGAGGTTTGCCTCTGTTCTTGCTCAGAAAAATAACTCGACAAAAATGGTGGGGAGAGACTCCATGTGGATGGGAGGGACCCAGGAGGGCTTCCTGGAAGTGATGTCCCTGGGAGCGTTCTGCAGGCAGAGTTGGGGTGAGAAAGGGAGGCCTACCAGGTGGGGCAGCAGCGTGAGCAAGGCAGGGAGGCCAGAAACCCCAGCTGCCACCTGGGAGTTCCGTCTCTCCAACACCTGCTGCACATGCCCCTCCAGGAGGCCAGCTACAAGGGGCACCGGGCCAACAAGGTGCTGTTTCTGGGGAACCTGAAGAAGCTGCTGTCCACAGGCACATCCCGCTGGAACAACCGGCAGATAGCCCTGTGGGACCAGGTGAGCCTCACACGCAGCCGCCCCCACCCCACAGCTGACAGCTGGCTTCATTCATTCACGCATGCATTCATTCATCCACCCGTTCGCTTCTCACATGCTTAGCGTAGTCTGCCAGGTGCTGGGGACCCTGGGATGGGATGCCAGCCACGCGTCTGGCGAGTGTAGACCTTGCACATCTTGCCATGCAACAAGGGAGAAGGGTCAGGGCCCGGGTGGGGCCTTGGGCTAGGGGAGGGGAGGGGCTGAATCTGGGACCAGGCCTAGAGCAAGGGAGAAGGAAATGGCCTTCTGGGCGGAGGGGACAGCGGAGCAGAGGCTGGGGATGAGATACTAACGGGTACGGGTAGGAGGAGCTTGCTGTGGGCAGCGGAGGGCGGGGAGCAGGCCACACAGTATTGTTTTGAAGGAGCACTTGGCAGAAGTTTCAAAGACCAGACAAATCACTCCCCGTCTCTGGATCTCCCTCTTCATCTATTAAATTGAATGTTAAAAAACAGATGGTGGAGGAGTGGAGTAAGATCAGGTGTGTCAAAAGTGATTATTAGGGGCAGAAAGCTAACCAAATAGGTGGGGGGCATTTTAGTGCCTTTAAAATGTCATCTCCACCAGAGCGTAGCCCACACATTGGACCTCAAGAACCAGGGACGTCTCCCCCCAACACATCTAGACAAGGTCAGACTTTCTCTCCTTCACACGCACACATACACATGCCCACCGCATCCAGGCAGGAATTCTTATCTCAGAGAGCACCGCCAAGGACCCCAGGAGTGACCCCCAGGCCTTCCTGGTCTCCCCTTTCCTTGCAGGACGACCTCTCTGTGCCTCTCACAGAGGAGGACCTGGACGGCTCCTCAGGTGTGCTGTTTCCCTTCTACGACGCAGACACCAACATGCTCTACGTGGTGGGGAAGGTCAGCATGGCACGGCAGGGATGTTCCACCAGGACCCCTGAGACAGGAGGCAGAAATAGCCCTAGCCTAGCCCCACTGGTGGCCCAGATGGCAGGCTGGGGCTGTGGGGAGCGCAGGGCAGAGACAGGCAGGAGTCACCGGCCACGCTTCCCCTGTGGGAGAGCACCCCGTCCCACCTCCCGGCTCCCTAGGAGCACCTGGGGCCAGGGCTTTGGCTGGACCCCTGAGCTCCCTCCCCAGCTCTGCGTCCAGATGAGGAGGAGCCACTAGTGTTTCTCAGTGCGGGTGTTTGTTGAACTTGGGGCAGAACACGTCTATCCCATATTTGGCATCCCTGGGCCCTACCCACAGATGCCAGAACAGCATCTCTCCCTGCTCTACCCACGTCGTTATGACAACCAGGAATGTACCCCACGGGTACAACCCACTCGATGGACTCCAAGGACACCCCCGTTTTGACCTTGATGGGAGTGGCACTGGGGCCTCTCTTCCCAGAGCTTCTGCCTTGGAGGAACGAGGGTGGGCTTTGGGTCATGGTTGCGGGGACTGAGCATCCAAATGAGGACCCCGTTTCCTGCCTTGCCAAGTCCCCTGGTGTTTCCTTGTGTGAGACGGGGTTGCCGGCCGTTCACGCTGTGGCAGCCAGGCTCTGCTAGCTGGCAGTGGGGCCCTCCGGGTCACGGTCACTCTGCATCTCCAAATCTCACCCTCCTCCTCCTCAGGGAGATGGCAACATCCGCTACTACGAGGTGAGCGCCGACAAGCCTTACCTGAGCTACCTGACGGAGTACCGCTCCTATAACCCACAGAAGGGGATGGGTGAGTGAGGGACACCTAGGCGACGTGGGGTCAGGGCTTCAGTGCTGGGGAGACAGGGATGAGTCAGCAGGAGGGGAGATGACATGGCAGCACTTTGACTTGGGGCTACCTGAGGAATGCAGCCACACAAAGGAGGAAGTCAGGGAGGGCTTCCCAGAGGTGGTGACGTTTGAGAAGCTGAAAGAATAAGCTGGAGCATAGCACAGGGAGAGGAGGAAGTGCTCTAGGTCAAGGTTACAATAGCAGGGAGGCAGAAGGGGTTGACCTACAGGAAGCAATCCCACTTCCTTTTGGGGATTAAAAACTCAACTACGTGTTATCTATGGGAAACCCACTTTAAACATAAAGACACAGCTAGATTAAAAGTAAAGGGCTGGAGAACGATAAGCCCTGCTAACTACTCAGAAGAGAACTGGTGTGGCTATGTTAGGAGCATTTGGGTCACAGGGGCGGTGGGGGTGGAGATTGGGCAGAGCAAACTGCCTATAAAAGTCCACTGAAATAATTTAAACCCTCGAAGGTGGAGACAGAGTTCAATTATTTTGACTCCGTTTCCCCAGCATGGGGCCCAGCCTGGTGCAGGTCGCTGTTCATGATTTGTTTGTTGAGGGAAGGATGGTGGGAGGGGCAGTCTCTGTTCACAGCCAGGTGTGCAGCCTGGCCTTGGCCCTCACGTGGGTTCCTGTGGCCCCAGCCTAGCCAGAACCTCTTGGCCCTCCTTGGCTGTCTGCCTGCAGGTGTGATGCCAAAGAGAGGCCTCGACGTGTCCTCCTGTGAGATCTTCCGCTTCTACAAGCTGATCACAACGAAAAGCCTCATCGAGCCCGTATCCATGATCGTGCCCCGGCGGGTAAGGGTGGTACGGGCCATCTGGGAGGGAGGCAGGAACCCGTCCTGGAGAAGACAGACACAGGGGTGTCAGGGTGCCAGAGCCTGGAGCCCATATTCCTGGGCTTCAGGAGTCCTGTGTCTCGCCCCTGTGTCTGCTCCTGAGCTGCTGTGTGACGTTGGGCAAGTCCCTTCGCTCTCTGGGCCTTGGTTTCCCCAATTCAGCAGGGAGTGGGGAGAGCCTAGACCCCTGGCTCTAAGGGCCCTCCCCATCTGGGCAGCCTGCCCTACCACCCCCTCACCTCTGGACTTCTCCGGCAGTCGGAATCCTACCAAGAGGACATCTACCCGCCAACCGCAGCGGCCCAGCCCTCCCTGACAGCCCAGGAGTGGCTGAACGGGATGAACAGAGGTGAGGACGGGGGAGAAAGGGCCTCGGGCAAATGTGGCAGGAACCCCGGGGTGCTCAGTGGCTCCAGGTAGCTGAGAGGGGTTTGGCTTATTCTCAGAGGCCGGGCCCTTGACAGTCAGTCCCCAGCGGCGAGGGTGGTCACATAGGGGTCCAGGAAGGCAGGGGGCTTGACCCGAGTGGCTCAGAAAACTCCCCCCAACGCAACAGACTTTGCCTCATGGAAAACTTCTTTACACTGCGGGGCTGAGCGGGGCGCCTGGACTGTCTCAGCCAGACTCCCCCTGCCCGTCCCCAACCCAAGAGGCCCCCTAGGCAGCAACTCCGTCCCCAGTGGTTCAGGGCCAGCAGAAGGGTGACATGTGCTCCACCCCCACCCCAGCTGCTCCCTCTGCTCTCCAGCCCAGTGGCTGAGGGGCCTCCTTGGTGGCCTGGAAGAGCCTCTCCCTGGGGGGCAGAAGACCAGTGTCAGGTCCCAGATAGGTCTACGCCTCCATGGGCCTCAGTTTCCTCATCAGCATCTGGAATGCCAGCCTTCCCTGCTTCCCCGGGGTGCTGGAGAACTAATGAACTCGGTAGATGGAGAATGCAGTGTGGGTGGGACTGTCCTTACAAAGGAAAGACGCGGCTTCACGTGCGAGCCGAAGTGCTTGCGGGCAGCTCCTGCGCATGCACCGTGCTGTTCCTACGCGCTGAGCTCCACCTAGACAGTTGCACACGTGGGTGTTTGTATTTGAGTGCCCCAGTCTATGGGTTGGTGCCTGTCTGCATGTGGCTGTTTCTCCTACACCTGTTGTGTGTGTCCACTTGGCTCTGCATGGCTCTCTGTGCGGCTCTGCATGCCTGCCTGTGTGGGTGCCGCCCCATCCCCATCTGCTCGTGGGTTCGCAGTCCTCACACAGCTCTTTGCTTCCCTCCCAGGGCCAGTCCTGGTGTCCCTTAGGCCGGGCTCTGAGCTGCTGAGCCCCCGGCCACTGCCTCCAGAGAGACCCGTCTTCAACTCCGTGGCCCCAGCCTCGCCCCAGCCCTTGGGCCAGACAGCAAAGCTGGCTGCAGAAGATGGCTGGAGGCCTCCCTCCCTGCTGGAGGAGAAGGCTCCAAGGTGGGCAGCAGAACGCAGGCTGGAGGAGAAGAAATCCTGGCTCACAAACGGCTTTGACATTTTCGAATGCCCCCCACCAAAGACAGAGAATGAGGTGTGAACGAGGGTGGGGTGGGCCTTCACAGGGGACAGCTGGGCAGGGTGTGGATCAGGGATGAGAAGGAGGGAGGGAGAAAGTGTGGGTGGGAATAACCAGGTGTGGCCTGGCCTAATCGCTTAACTCGCTTTGTTAATTCATTCAACAAACAGAGCCTGGGCAATATCAAGACCCCGTGTCTACAAAAAAAAAAATCAGCTGGGCATGGTGGCTCCCACCTGTATTCCCAGCTACTTGGGAGGCTGAGTCAAGAGGATTGCTTGAGCCTAGGAGTTTGAGGTTGCTGTGAGCTATGATAATGCCATTGCACTCCAGCCCGGGTGACAGAGCGAGATCCTGCCCCATCGTGTCCTAGGACACCCCCGTGATCTTGCCCTCTGATCTCTGCTTTCCCAGCTGCTGCAGATGTTCTACCGGCAACAGGAGGAGATCCGAAGGTTGCGGGAGCTAGTGACCCAGAGAGAGGTCCAGGCTAAACAGATGGAACTGGAGATCAAAAACTTGCGGATGCGCTTCGAGCAGTTCTGAACAGAGACCTCTGCCCTCCTCGCCCTCAGGGACACCACTTGGCTCCGTGGGGAGGTCCAGAACCAAACCACAAGTCCCCCAAGAACAACCACTATTTCTACATTTTTTTTTTTTACCAGAAAACAAGACTCTCAGTCGTTGAAAGAGATTCCAGCGGGACGTGGTGCCGTTTTTCTATTTGCCTTCTTGCAACAACAGTTTCTGAATTGACTTTGTTTTTAGATGATAACTTGCCTTCTGTTTAATTCTGTGTTCAGGGTCCACGATGAGCTACAATTTCTCAAGGGGAAGAACATTGTAGACAGTTAGAGCTGGAAGGACCTAGGAGATCAACCTGCCTGTGACCTTCAAACTGTGGCCCATAGATTTGGGGGAAGACTAGGCAGGAAGGCTGTGTCTCCCCACCCCCGGCCCTGTTCCAACCAGACAGCTCCCCTTCCATCCATTTTACATGTTGGGCTGCTGTGGGATATTACATAATTCTGCTACTAAAAAATGTTTAGAAGTTTGAAAACCAGTGACCTGGACCAACTCCCTCATTTTACAGGTGGGGAAACTGAGGCCCAGAAAGAGGCAAGTGAGATTTGTTTCATGGCAAGGCTGGGCTGAGGTCCTGGTCTCCTGGGTCTGTGTCTGCTGTTTGGGTCCGATGCAGCTCTCAGCCCACAGAGCAGGAACCCATTGGTCTGGCTTTGCTATGCCCGCCTTGCTCGGGCACTCTTGCAATTCCTTTCCTCTCTGGTCTCAATCTCTCCATCTGAACAAGGGGACCCTGAAAAAAACTGCTCTCTACAGGATCTGCTACCTGAGACCTTGACCTGAGGAAAACTACCTGTGGGGTGGGTGACAAACTGGTTTTGCTGCAGAAACTCACAGATACTGGCAAAGAGCTAGACTGGGGATTCAGCCAAATTCTAGAACAAAGACAGGAAGTCAAGAGCATCCTCCCCAACCAGAATCAGCCAGATGTGGGTAGACGCTGCCCCTTATATGGGCATGCAGACTTCAGAGCTGTGTGGGACCTGTGTCAGTGACTGCTGACTGCCACTACCAAAGCCCTCAAGTACACAGCCCGCCTCCTGCAGGACTATGTAGGCAGATTTCAGCCTGGGTTAGCAGACGCGCCCCGCAGGAGGTAGGAGTCCCCAGCACTGGAGGCATGCCAGCAAAGCATGTGGCCACCTACCTGGGGGGGGCTTCTGGAGAGGGATGACAACACTAGGTAAGAAGGAACAGGTGGCCCTGAAGTTCCCTTCTGGTCCAAACGTTTTTCTCCATCCCTCCTTAATGAATCTGCATTCTGAGCCCTGCAATAAAGTTCAATAGTCAATACAACAGCCCAGCAAGAGACTGGGAATGATTAGAAGTGACATTCGTCCCTCCTTACCGAGGAGGGGCAGATGATAAGTTTTCTCCATCGCATGGGGTGATTCTGGAGCTGAGACGGGGACTGCAGGAGGCCACTTAGCCTGGTGGGTTTCAACCCAAGCTGTATAGTAGAATCTCCTTTGGGACGTTCAGAAATACAGATGCCCGGGCCCCATCCTGGAGCAGCTGAAGCTGAATCTTACATCCTGGCTGGTAGCTCCTAAAAAATCCAAAAGTGTCCTAAGCCCTCCCCCAAGGTCTCTGTGACCCCCCAGCCATTTACTCACTCCCATCTGAAGCTCCAGCCAAGTTCACCTTAGTGTGTTCTGGAGCAAAAGGCCAAATCCCAGGCACTGTCAGGGAAGCAGAGCTCCACTGGAAGGGGTTACCTCTCCCACCTCATTTGTGGTCAGCACTTCACAGTTTACAAAGCCCTCGCACCTCCACTCACTGACACATGCTACCCTAACCCAGGTCAGGCAGGTATTCTAATCCCCATGTTCAGAAGGGAAGACTGGCTTCAGAGAAGCGCAGAAGCATGATGTCCAAGGTCACTGGCTGCCAAGCGGTGGAGGTGGGGTTGCATCAAGAGTTTCCCAGCATGCCTCTGCACGGCGCCATCCCTCTGCGGGCTCTTCCTGCTCCCCAAAGGACCCAGACCTCACACTTCAAAACAGGACACAGGTGTCTTTGAACAAACTTGTTTTCTCTTTTTTATTTTTACATCTAGAATAAATTATTTAAATTATTTCACAGCAAGGGAGAGGGAGAGGTAATTTTTATCAGATATTTTTTTAAGCCATCTTTTTTTAAAATTACATTTTTGTTTATGTTCTTGAGCTGATGAAGTGGACTTGCCCAGGGTTTGCAGGGTCCACTAATCAGCACATGTGCACTCATCTCCTTACTCCATACCCTGGGAACCCCCTTTCTGTTGACTCAGGAACTTTCTGAGAATGAGGACAGCACTTGGAGATGAGCTCTGGCGGCTCTCCACCTTAGCTCCACAATAATTGTGCTTCCTGGAACAAAACTTGAGATTGTATCATAGAGGGAAACAGGAAGTTAGAAATCAATCTATGCTTTTAATATGAAACCGTGCCTGAAACAGTTTGAATGATCATTTTAATGTTGTTTCTGAAATTCCTCATAGCTTTTTAAAAAAAAATAAAAGAAAGAAAAATGAAAATAAATAGCAGTGGAATCGTGCAATGGAAGGAATTGAACAAAATAATAAACATCTGGCTAGACATTTTACTACATGGAGCTTTCCTCTTCTTGATTTGTTCCACAAATACCAAGTAAGCACCTACTGTGTGGGCCAGATACCAGGCTGGAAAACAGGTAGGACAGGCATAGTCCTTACCCTCTGCAGAGTTTTCAGTCATGGTTGGGGCCAGGATAGGGGAAGTATGGGCTACTTTGGGAGGAGACTCAGGGATGGCTTCCTGGAGGAGGTGATAGGTGGAAACCTGAAGTGTAAATAGGAATAAGGGCAAAGACATCTGAGGAGTGGAAGAATTTTCCAAGCAGGTTAAACTGCATGTTCCCCAGTCTGGAACAAGCAACGGGTAGAGCATAGACAGGGCCAGGACCGAAGGTCTTAATTATAAGTGGGAGCTGAGACTTTAGCCTGGTAGCAACTGGAGTCTGGGGTGGGAGATGTGAAAGTTGTCAGTACCAAAGTAGAGTCACTTACGTCAAAACCAAACTAAAGGGAGCCAGGAAGCCACAAAGGGCAGGGTGGAGGTAGGGTGTCACCCACGATTTCCCTTTTAAAAGGAGCTACTGCAAGAGATTCCACCAAACCACAACCATGCACAAAGGCCACCCTACGAGGACATCTGCCTAGCAACTGCCTTATTTCTCTTGTAACCAAAGACTATTATTTTAAAACAACTCATTTTGCCTTTAAAAACCTATGCTTTGGGCCCAGTTTGGTGGCTCATGCCTGTAATCCTAGCACTCTGGGAGGCTGAGAAGGGAGGATCAGGAGGATTGCTTGAGGCCAGTAGTTCAAGACCAGCTTGAGCAAGAGCAAGACTGTCTCTACAAAAAATAGAAAAATTAGCCAGGCATGGTGGCTTGTGCCTGTAGTCCCAGCTACTCAGGAGGCTGAGGCAAGAGGATGACCTGATCCCAGGAGTTTGAGGTTGCAATGAGTTATCATGAGGCCACTGCACTCTAGCCTGGGCAACAGAGGGAGACTGTCTCAAACAAACAGGCCTGGCACAGTGGCTCACACCTGCAATCCTAGCACTCTGGGAGGCCAAGGTGGGAGGATTGCTTGAGGTCAGGAATTCAAGACCAGCCTGAGCAAGAGCGAGACCCCATCTCTACTAAAAATAGAAAAATTAGCCAGTCATGGTAGTCGCAAGCTGGTCCCAAAAACAAACAAAACAAACAAAAAACCTCTGCTTTGGCCAAGCGTGGTGGCTCACCTGTAATCCCAGCTCTTTGGCAGGTTGAGGCAGGAGAATCCCTTGAGGCTAGAAGTTCAGGACCAGCCTGGCAAAACAGTGAGAACCCCTAGTCCCTCTAGAATTGAGAATCTCCCTTATTGTTTTAATTGACAGGCCTTTTGCTTGTTTTTGAGACAGGGTCTTGCTCTGTCACCCAGGCTGGAGTGCAGTGGCACGATCATAGCTCACTGCAGCCTCGAACTCCTGGGCTCAAGCAATCCTCCTGCCTCAGCTTCCCGAGTAGCTGGGACTACAGGCATGCATCACCACACCTGGCTAATTTTTTTATTTTTTTGTAGAGACAGGGTCTCACTTGTTGCCCAGACTGGGCTCAAGCGATCCTCCCGCCTCGGCCTCCCAAAGAGCCAGGATTACAGAATTACAGGCTGTGAGCCGCTGTGCCCAGCCCCCACACACCCAACTGTGGGAATGGTTACCTTTCCTGGGGAAAGGGCAAGAGAGGATCAAAGGAAAGCAAGAAGTGCCGCTAATGCACACGCTCCGGGAAGGCCATAGCCAACCTAGGTCCGCTGCACAGGCTGCAGTTTTCTGAGCGTTCCTGAAGTGGCGTCACTAAGCGGGAAGCCCACCTTGTCGCAGTCAGCCCAGCAGGAGCGAGCCCGCTGGCCGGAGGATGCTCCGGGCCTGACCCCAGCCCGGGCGGGCGGCGGCCCCCACCCGGCCACCCGCCAGCTGCCCTCCGGGAGCCGCCCCGCCCACGGCCGGGTTTCGATTCCCGGCCGAGCCCCGCCCCGCGGAGGCCGTGGGGATGCATGGCGGGCGCCGGGCAGCGGAGCGGGGCGCCTGGGGGGCCCGGCCCCGGCGAGCCCGAGGAGGTGCGCGGCTGGCGCTGCCCGGAGCATCGCGACCGAGTGGTCGAGCTCTTCTGTCGCCGCTGCCGCCTCTGCGTGTGCGCGCTTTGCCCGGTGCTGGGCGCGCACCGCGGCCACCCGGTCGGCCTGGCGCTGGAGGAGGCTGTGCACGTGCAGGTGGGGACGGTGGGGATGCGGGCGGGGTGTGGGGGAGCGAGCCCAGGGGCAACGGCCGACGAGGGGTCGTGCCCGGCGTCCCACTGCAGTGCCCTCGAGAACCTGAAAACCAGAGGTTGCCCCAGAGCGCGTTTAAGTGTCAACTGATAGTTCAGAGCGGGAGACTGAGGCCCAGGAAGGGCACAGGCGGCGAGCCAAGGCCATCAGTATACCTTCAGAAGAGGTGGGTTTGGGAGTGAGCACTTGGGAGCCCAGGCTGTATGTACCCAGATGTCAGTGACCTCGTCCGCCATGGGGGGCCCAACACACTGCCCTTGCCTTCTAGTTAGCAGAGGTGAAAACCTTTCCTGTTAGAAAACGGCCACACACACATCTCTCTGGTTTACTCAATGCCGAGTTCACAGAAAGGGGCTGTGAACTGAGGACTAACTGTCGCCTCTACCTCCCTCTCTGGCCCCCTCCACACAGACACTCCCATGCTTGCTCCGGACAGCCTGTGCCAGCTATTTCTATTATTACAGCCATTTTCTAGATCACAAGAAGGCTCTGGAGGCAGGAGAGGCCTTGAACCCAGGCCTCCCGTAGAACTGCCCCCCAAAGGACCATTCTCACCTTGGAGCCCTCGCCCATGCTTAATCCTAATGGTGGCCGGGGGCTCTGGGCTCCTGTTCTACCCCTGTAGCTGGCTTGTTCTGTGGCTCTGTCGTGAAGGCAGGGCCAGGCAGGCCTTCCTGTCTCTGACTCTCCTTGATTCTACCACTTCCACCTCCAAGAAGCCATCTGTGATGTACTGACCTTTTCCCCTGCACAACATGACATCACCACCACATTGTGACAACCTTGGAACTCCAAGGTGAAAATGGGCCCAGAGGGGGCCTGCTTGGTGGAGTCCTGGGTTCAAGGCCTGCCCCTGCCTCTATAACCTTCCTTTGTTTGTGTATAAAATGGCTGTAATAATAATAATGGCCTCTCAAAAAACTGTTATTCAGAGTTACCTAGGCTACTTCCCAGAGATCTGGCTCAAAGGTCTCACCCAGGTGTCCATTTTGTTGACCTATTGTCAACATTAAATAATGAGATTCAGAAAATATGATTAACTCACAGTTTTGGCATCAAAGCTTGAGGATGGCTACCTAGGAGCATAGATTCAAGTTTCCCTGAATGTACGCTCTGATTAACAGCAGTTGCCAGTGGGTTTTTTTTTTTTTTTTTTTTACTTTTTTAAAAATTTTATTGGCTTTTTTTTTTTTTTTTTTTGAGACAGAGCCTCACTCTGTTGCCCAGGCTACAGTGCCATGGCGTCAGCCTAGCTCACAGCAACCTCAAACTCCTGGGCTCAAGCGATCCTACTGCCTCAGCCTCCGAAGTAGCTGGGACTACAGGCATGCACCACCATGCCCGGCTAATTTTTTGTATATATTTTTAGTTGTCCAACTAATTTCTTTCTATTTTTAGTAGAAATGGGGTCTCGCTCTTGCTCAGGCTGGTGTGGAACTCCTGAGCTCAAAGGATCCACCCACCTCAGCCTCCCAGAGTACTAGGATTACAGGCATGAGCCACCACACCTGGCCAACCAGTGGGTTTTTAAGGAAAAAAGAAGAGGCAGTTCCTAAGTTGTTTACCAATAATTTGCATTAAAATAACATAAGCTATTGATTGGCTATACATTGCTCTTTGTATCACAAATTCCGGGAACACGAAGATAATGGGTGAGGCAGCTAGTTGGGAACAAAATGCCTTTAAACAATTGCCCCCCACCACCCCTGAGTGTGGAGGGGGATTGTTGGGAAGGGAGTGAGACTGAAGTCCCACACCCAGGTCTCTCTGGGCCTGATAAAGTTTGTATACCTCGCATAGCTCACACTGCTCTGAGCTATTTTTCTTTTGTCATTTCTCCCCTTTTCATCAAGGTCTTTTGAAGTGGATGAACTCATGGTTTGGGCTCCTTTTATGTTCTGGAGCCTAGTCCTGCACTAGGAAGCTCATTCCCACCTGGTCCAGTTCCACGTGGGCGGAGGACATGTCTCAGTGAGGAATTTTAAGAGTGCCAAAAGCTGAATTGGAATGGCATCCCAGGGTGGGGGGAAAAAAGAGACTTCAGTCAAATCACTGATTTGTACGGCTGCTGTCACTTGTTGACTTAGCTTTGGTCTTTGGAATGCCACGAGTTTAGTTTCCTCAGGAGTAGTAAAACAATGAGAGATGCATAATAGAAATATAATGCACATAAGGATTATAATCAAAAAGAGAATTTGTACGCCAGACCAAAAAAAACAAAAACAAAAACAAAAACACCTATTCCATTAGAGAGTCAACTAAAAACATGATAAAATTAAAACCCAGGAAATGGCTTGTAAAACTTGTTCTACAACTTTCCTTGTAGCCTAAGTAAATAATTTACCCTGCTAAATAAATAATTCAGTATTTAGTCCAAACTGTAGGAAAATAATAAAAACTCAAAAACAATGATCAGGGCTGGAATCTGATAACAGGTGTGCTATAATTTTCTTCTGAAACATAATTTTTCTTTTTTCACTTCCCCATTTCTACCAAAGATAAATCTTAGTAGGACAAATTTACTTGCAAAATAAGTTTTAGTATTATACTTGGCCTTATTATTTGCATAAAGTGCAACAAGAATAGTAATTGGCCACATAGGCTTTTTTCCTTTTCTTTTTTTTTTTTTTTTTTGAGACCGAGTCTCACCCTGTTGCCCGGGCTACAGTGCCGTGGCATCAGCCTAGCTCACAGCAACCTCCAACTCCTGGGCTCAAGCAATCCTGCCTCAGCCTCCCAAGTAGCTGGGACTACAGGCATGCGCCACCATGCCCGGCTAATTTTTTTTATACATATTTTTTAGTTGTCCAGCTAATTTCTTTCTATTTTTAGTAGAGACGGGGGTCTCGCTCTTGCTCAGGCTGGTCTCGAACTCCTGACCTCGAGCGATCCTCCCGCCTCGGCCTCCCAGAGTGCTAGGATTACAGGCATGAGCCACCACACCCAGCCAACAATAAGTTATTGAAAAAGATTTTTGAAAGATTCTGGAGAAGTTCATTTATAAACTCAGCCCTCCTCCTCCAGGTGCACAGAGGTAGACACCCTCACAAATGGAGATTTCATTATAGATGTAAATTTCAAAATAGCCAGCTAAATGCCAGGAAGGTATATTTTGTAGACAAGTGTAGTCAGATAGGTTGTCTTTTCAATTTGGCTTATTTCCGGATTAGATTACTGACTTCCAGGTAAAGCCCTTTAATTAATAGGGCAAAGAAAGCATTCTCTATGCCTGAACTCAGCCTGGACAGCTCTAAAAAGAAGCAAGCGTACATCACCTGAGGGCCTATCTTTTGTAAATACTTTATATCCAGCTTTTTTATCTTTTAAACCAATTACCTTTTCAAGCGATTTACCAATACCAAGAAGCCTTAAACCAAGGTTATGACTTAACCAAAGATGAACTAGGCATCTCCAAAGACGTGGAAAGCTGTCCTCACAAGATCCAGAACCATCCCAAAGATGGCCCGAAGAAAGTCTCACTAGCTGCTTATGGAGAACCATCCACATTTTTGCACAGCCATAATTTCTAGGATCTCAGCTTCTCAGCTGTGCATCTATGCATGAAGGCTCAAAAGCCCCCCGTACACCCACAGACTGAAAAAAAGACCAGAAATCAGAAGTTCTCCATGTGAAGGAAAAGGATCAATAACAAAGGGGTACCCCAAAAGGTCAGGAGCCAAGAGCCATACAAGTAACATTTTTAAATTTTTTATTTATTTATTTATTTTTTTTAAGAGACAGGATCTCATTCTGTTGCCCAGGTTGGAGTGCAGTGGCACGATCATTGCTCACTGCAGCCTCAAACTCCTGGAGATCTCAGTATCCCAAGTAGTTGGGATTATAGGCACATGCCACTACATCTGGCTAATTTTCCTTATTTTTTGTAGAGACTGGGTCTTGCTTTGTTGTCCAGGCCGGTCTTGAATTCCTAGCCTCAAGTGATCCTTCTACATCAGCCTTCCAAAGTGCTAGGACTACAGGTGTGAGCCACCAAGCCTGGCCCATACAAGTAATTTAAAACAAACAGGTCTCATTCCCTGACCAGGAATCAAACCTGGGCAGCAACCATGAAGCACAGACTCTTAGCCACTAGACCACAGGGTGGGATGCTTTTTATAGATACTTCAGAGGATCCAAAGCAGGCAGTTTGAGCATTTAAAAGGATTTACTGCCTCTTCTCTCTCCCTTAAAACCCCACTGGTAACTGCTGCTCATCGGAGTGTATATTCAGGGCAACTTGAATCTATGCTCCTGGGTAGCCATCCTCAAGCTTTGGGCTCAAATAAACTCTATACTTAATCATATTTTCTGAATCTTGTTATTTCAGGCTGACACTATGCATACCCGTTTTTGCATCCACACACCTACTTACTTACCTAGCTATTCACCCTTCATCCATCCATCCATCCATCATTCATTCACCAAACATCTGTTCAAGCACATGCCTTATTCCATGAGTCAAGGAATAGATTGAATCCTTCCCTGACTTGGAGCAGTTCCCTGGCTGGTTGGAGGGAGAACACAGTGACAACACAGTGTGATAAGTACTAAAATTGAGGGGTCCAAGGCATTGGTCAGTGGGAGCCAGAGAGAAGACAGTGAGGGCTGTGAATAGGAAGTCCAGGAAGACTTCTTGGGGGAGGTGCCACTGGAACTGGCTTTGAAAGATGAGTAGGGCATCACCAGGTACCAAGACTGGAGAGGCACCTGTGGCTGGAGGGCATAGGCACCAGGAGGTCAGGGTAGTCCTTGAGTCGTGTACAGGAGCTGGACTTGAACGCTTGGAAATCACAATAGGGCAAGGATGTGCTCCTGGAAGTCGAAGCCATGGCGTATACTTGGGTTATGATCATCCCCCACCCACCCCTGACCCCTTGCCTAGAGTAAAACTGTGCACACAGTAGCAAACGCTTGTGGGATGTTAAAGTCACAGTAAGAGCTACATGTATTGAGCACTTACTGTCTACCAGGCATTCTGTGTGCATCTTCTCATTTAGCCCTGCAGCCACCCTGTGGGGTTATCCCCGTGTTTACAGCGGAGGAAACTGAGGTTGGGAGAGGTGGGGGGACAAAGCTGGGACTCAGACCTAGGACTCCTCTGACTCTGGGGCTTGTGCTCGTAACAGGTTGCTGGGGGCTTCCGGCTCTGCTTGAAGCTGGCAGCCCCTGATAATTCTGTTCAGTTCTGCAAACACGCCCAGGTACCCCCACCCCCCTGTCCCTGTAGGGAGCTACGAATGGAGCAGGCCTGCCCTCAGGAAGCTCCCAGTCAACGGGGCAGGGCCCAGTGGCTGAGTGTAAGGCCAGCTGTAAGAAAGGTGAAGATGGAGATAAGGTCACACCTGTAGGGGAGGGGGACACAGACCATACCTTTGGAAAAACAACAGTTTCAAACAGCAGAGATATGGAAGGTAGGAGAGAGCAGGAAGCAGGGAGCGTGAACCCCACTGGCCCTCTCACCCAGTCCAGGGCCAGAGGGCCACAGACTCCCTGGAATATACATTTCATGAGGGCAGCTCCTGGAACAGGACCCAGCATGTAATAGGTGCTCAGTTAATAGTCACTCAGTAAGTGGATCCTCTTCCCTGGACCCCAAGCTGGTTGCCTTCAGGTCCTATTTGAGCGGCAAGACTTGTCCTACCAAAAAAATGTGTGTGGAGCACGTCAAGATCCGAGGAATACCGGTGTGGACCTCTGAGGAGCAGAGGGACCCTAGTCCCAGCTCATCCTCCAGCTCACCCCATGACTTTGGGCAAGTCCCCTCACCTTCCCAGTCTCAGATACCTCAGCTGAAAAAGAATAAAGGGTGAGAGGAAATGAGCCCTGTTGGGGAGCCTGTTATCTCGAAAGGGACATTATTATGACTTTTTTGTAACTTCCTCCTGTACAGAAACTCACCCAAGAATGTTTAAAGCAGTTGGCAACCAAGAAGCAGCAGGAAGTTGGCAATATAACCCAGATAGAGGATGCGGAAGAGAAGCTCAAGGCAAGTAGACATTTCTTCCTTATTCTGATGGAGATGCCCACGGTTCCTCTCAGACACAGAGTCCCCCAATATGGAGCCAAGGAAAAATAAAAACCAACCTCACAGGGACAGATCAGGTTTGGTGGAGGTTGGGGCTTCTATAACTTAGGGGGCCCTCTTTGAGAGCGAGAACACAAAATTACAGACAAAATTAGGTGCAAGACCATAAAGGGGCCCTGCAAGTGAGGGGCCTTGGGGCTCCGGTTTCCTTTGCTTTGTGGCAAATCTCTGGTCCCTTTGCATCAGCTGCCATTCTCTTGGAGGGACTCCAAGAGCAAATTGCCTTAAACAAAGCAAAATACAGCTTAAGGAATATGCAAATACCTCTTTAGGTTTCACTGCCATGTTGAAATTAAATAGGGTATGAATATGTTCCATAAATACGCACTTTCTTCAAGTTACTCCTTTCATAATGATTTTTTTTTAAACAGATTCTGTGTAAAGTTTTGAATGGAAAGTTGAGGCTGATGATATTGTGAGCAGCCATTTTGACTTTGACAAAGTTGTTGCATTTTTAGGGGCCTTTTGTATGAACTCAGCCGTCCCTTCTCCTCCCAGCCTCAGCTGCTCCCTCCTTGCAGTGAGGGCCGGGGCGGGTCCCACAGTCAGAGAGGAGGACTGGCTCTGACTGTGGGAATAGCTGCACCCAGTTCTTTCTGCGACCAGGCCAGCCCACAGAACTGGCCCCTCCACTTGCCCAATGTCCATTCATGTCTTCACACCCCAGCATGCTGGGGACATCTGTGGTTCGCACTGTGGCCCCAGCTTAATTATTAATAGTGTCCCTCCTATCTTCAAGAGCTGCACTCTGGGCTCGGGAAGATAAATCCTTTCCGAAGGATTTGGGAAGTGAAAGCTGAAACATTTGCAGGGATGGGGGAGGGGCTTGGGCTGTTCAGCCCGAGGACCAGGTTCACTGTCTGCAAATCTCTGAGCAGATATGGTTAGGGGGCCCGAAGAAGAGAGCGTGGAGGGTCTAAGGGAGGGTCTGGAGCAGGTTTCACCTTAATCTAAGGAATGGTTTTCTTTCTTTTGAGACCCCCACTCCCATCCCACAACTTTTTATAAATTTACAGGAAGTAGCAAAGATAGTACAGAGAAGTTTTGTGTACCTTCACCTAGTTTGCTCCAAGGGTTACATCTTACATAACTGTAGTACAACATCCAAAAAATGGACAGTATATATAGTTTTATATCAACTTATCACAGGTGTAGATTTGAAGAACCACCACTGCAAGCAAAATGCAGACTATTCCATCAATGCCAAGATCTACCTCCTGCTACACCTTGATAATCACCCCCACCGTTTTCCTCCAACAGTCCCTAACCCCTGGCAATCATTAATTTGTTCTCTATCTCTGTAATTATGGCATTGGAAGATGTCATAAAAATGGAATCATGGCCAGGCATGGTGGCTCACGCCTGTAATCCTAGCACTCTGGGAGGCCGAGACGAGAGGATCGCTCGAGGACAGGAGCTCGAGACCAGCCTGAGCAAGAGCGAGACCCCGTCTCTACTAAAAATAGAAAGAAATTATCTGGACAACTAAAAATATATATAGAAAATATTAGCCGGACATGGTGGCGCATGCCTGTGGTCCCAGGTATTCGGGAGGCTGAGGCAGGAGATCACTTGAGCCTGGGAATTTGAGGTTGCTGTGAGCTAGGCTGACGACACGGCACTCACTCTAGCCTGGGCAACAAAGGGAGACTCTGCCTCAAAAAAACAAAAACGGAATCATACAGTATGCATGACCTTCTGAGGTCACCTGCCCAGGCCACCAACACTGAGTTCCCTCTTTGGTTTTGGCACCTGAGAATTTCCCTTTTTGGTTTGTTTCCTTGTTTATTTTATTTTGAGCTTGGTCGTATAATTTTTAAATTCACTTATCAGCATTTTTCTGTGTATGAAGAGGGATTCTCTGTGTCAGTTTCTTCTTCCTTATTGACCAAAACTGTATGTCACTTTATATATGGGTTTTTGTTGTTTGTTTAAGATCCTAACACTTCCCCATATCATTAAAAGTTCTTTTTTAATGTCAGTATTAGAGGCTGTATATTCCATTTTATGGATCTATCATGATTTATTAACCATTTACCTAATGTCAAACATTTAGATTATTTCCAGACAGTACAGTGCATTTCTGGTACCTTGATTTATTTCCTTTGGAACCCAGTCCTGGAGGTGACGAATCTGCAATAGGCACAAACTTGTGTAAGGATTCTTGCCTTCTGTTGAATTGGGACAGGCATAGCTTGTGGCAGAGAGATCTGGGACAACCATTCTGCTCAGTACTGACTTACATAGAGGCAGTACTGGGGAAAAGGCCATTTGCCTGAAAACTAATCCATAAAACAACTTTGCAAACAAATTAACATCAATAGAATTCATACATGGTCCAAAGTCAGCTGTTCAGAAGCCAATGACCAGGCCTAACCAATCATTCCTTTCCAGAGAACCATTAAGAAGGACTTGGTCATTAATCCCTAACCAACACCCATTAAATGATTTTCTCTTACAACATTGTTAAATAGGCTGATTGCTTCCCCGACTGTGGCACGTCGAGGGGTGCTATGGTCTGAATGTTTGTCCCCTCCAAAACTCATGTTGAAACTTAATCCCCAGTGTGGCAGTGTTGAGAGGTGGAGCCCTTACGCGGTGACTGGGTCATGAGGGCTCTGCTCTCATGAATGGATTAATCTATCCATGGATTAATGGATTAATGGGTTGTCATAGGAATGGGACTGTGGCATTATAAGTTAGCGTGCTCGGCCCCTTGCCGGGTGGTGACCTGTGACACCTCAGGACTCTGCAGAGAGTCCCCACCAGTAAGAAGGCCCTCGCCAGATGCAGCCTCTCAGCCTTAGACTTCTCAGCCTCCATAACTGTCAGAAACAAATTCCTTTTCATTACAAATTATCCAGTTTCAGGTATTCTGTTGTATGTGACAGAAAACAGACCAGGATGGGGCCAGTAGTACCTCCAGGTGTAGGGAAAATTCAACACTCAGCCTGCTCCTCTAACTTTTTACTCAAACTGGGATTAGATGACAATATAGCAGAGCGGCTATGTTCTTTCTGAATCTTCCAAATTTTCTACCATGAGCTCTTGATACTTTTATAAATGAAAAAAAAAGTATGTATATACATATAGATACATAGATATATTTAAGATTGGTTACTGTCTATTGAACCCAGACATAGTTAGGGATTTGGAATGTGTGTAGGCTGTCAGAGCTGAAATAATTTGTCATTGGTCACATAGCAAGGTACGACCTGGGGTCACAGTGGTATCCATCAAGTCCACCCAGGAAGATAGAAGCCACTTTGATGGTCTTGGACAGAAGAGATTAACGCAGGGAATGGTGACACAAACATGGAGGAGCCAACCAGAAGATGATGAGGCAGTCAGCACCTGCAGGAAGCCACCTCCACCCCTGGGCTGGTGTTAGCAGAGTGCAGGGGCCAGGGCCACCTAGGCAGAAGCTGAAACCAGAGTGGGCCTGTTCTGTGCAAGCTGGAGGGTGGAGGGGCTTCAGGGGGCAGCCACTCATGGAGACAGTGCCCTGGTGGGAGGGGTGCCCTGGCTGCTCCCTTGTCCTCACCCCTGGATCTCCCTTTAGTTCTTCCTCCCATTAAACGCACCCAGCCTGAAGGAGGATCCTGGAAATGCAGCCTGCAGGGCTCAGCCCCTCTACCCTACAGAGCAGAGCTGGGGGCAGGCAAGAAATGGACCTCTGTCACAGACTCAGACTGGCACCGGACCCAGAAACCCTGGGGGGGAGAATCAATAGCCTCAGTTCCTGGCTCTGTGCCTTTCTCTGTGACCCACAAGAGCTGTAGGGACTGAGCCACAGAATGGGTCAGGGGACCAGTGGGTGACATGAGCTGCCCTTTGTCAGGCTGGAAATGGGAAGATGAAGACCCAGCCTGGCCACACTGCTGACCTTGATAATGCCCCTGGTCTCCACACCCCACCTCCTCCTGCTGGCCGCTGCCACCATAGAGTCTGAGAGGTTCCAGTACTGAAGTGTCCTGGCCAGGGGTTGGAGAGCAGGCCTCCCCTCCCTGGTGGTGCCTCGTGAGAGGTGTGCATAGTGGGGTTGTCTGAAGTCTTACTGAGTTTTCAACAAAACAGCTCCTTCCGTTCAGCTCCTCACTCGCCCCAGAACCCAGAGCTGGATTCACGTCACAGCCAGCACCCCACATGCCAGTCCCCCAGCCTGTGCCAGTCCCCCAGCCTGCGCTGACCACGGATTCATGGCTGGTCGGTTTTTCCTCTCCCCAGACCTTCCTCAGCTAGACTCCACCTGGCCCTCACCCAGCTGGGTCCAAACCCCAGCTCGGTTCAGTTGGGATCCGATTTCACCTTGACCCAGTGCCACCCTAGCTAGACGGCGTACTTCCTCGTTTCACTACCATCATTCTCTCTCCCTGCCCCCATCGTATTGCATAACCCTCATCTGCTTACATCTCAAGTTTTCTGGTGGCTGTTTGCAGACAGTTATCCCTGCACCGAGAGGTAGAACAAGGTGTAGTGTCATTCAGCTTCCTTTGTATATTCTTTACAAAGCATACCTGTAGAAACTGCTTAGAGCATAGCTTGGTTGGGAGGAGATACTTGCCCTCTTGGTTTCTCTATAAAGATCCTTTGTTTACTTACGTTGCCTCCAACATGTTCATAAATCAAGGGTTTGGAATTACATTTGCTTTTCTTCATTTGGTCATTCAATAAGATATATTCGGGTCCAGGCTCATTGATCCATTGCAACCATGTTATAAATGTGGACTAATTCCCAGGCTAGCCCAAAGCCAATGTAATCCATGAAGCCTTGGTACGAGCTAGCCTCAGAACGTATCCATTGCCTAGAGCATTGGATAGGAAACACAGATTTAGGAAACTCATCTGCCATCTCCTGCCAAACGACATGCGGTCCCACTAAGAAGATAACATGGTATCCCCTGGGCAACAGAGTGAGACCCTGTTTCTTAAGAAAAAATTCTTCCAATCTAATAGTCAAAAACTATTTTCTGATTACAGTGCTCACTTCCTTGATTGCTGGGAAGGCTGAGTGGCTCTTCATATGTTTGGTTTTTTTTTTGTTTTTTTTTTTTTTTTTTGAGACAGAGTCTCGCTTTGTTGACCGGGCTAGAGTGAGTGCCGTGGCGTCAGCCTAGCTCACAGCAACCTCAAACTCCTGGGCTTAAGTGATCTTACTGCCTCAGCCTCCCGAGTAGCTGGGACTACAGGCATGCGCCACCATGCCCGGCTAATTTTTTCTATATATATTTTTAGTTGGCCAGATAATTTCTTTCTATTTTTAGTAGAGACGAGGTCTCGCTCTCGCTCAGGCTGGTCTCGAACTCCTGACCTCGAGTGATCTGCCCGCCTCGGCCTTCCAGAGTGCTGGGATTACAGGCGTGAGCCACCGTGCCTGGCCCATATGTTTGTTTACATTTGCATATCCTTGACCCACATTTTAATTAAATTATTTTCATTAATACTATATATTATGGAGAGTATGTCTATGTAGTTTGTGACCTGTCATGTAGCTTTGTTTACAGTGTCTTCCTGTTAAATAAATTTTTATTTTTTATGTTGTAAAAACTGCTGTTGTCTCCCTTTTTGCTATTTGAGTTTTGGGTTCCATTTATGGAGGTCTCACTTATGGAGGACTTCCTCTCCCAAATTGATTTTAATAGCTGTTTTGTATTTCATTCTAATAGATTTATTATTTGAGGTTTTTATGTACAGTGCTTTAATCTGTCTGGATTTTCTTTTTTGTTTGTTTTGTTCACCTTTTATTGTGGAAAACCTCAAGTATACACACGTGTTAGTTTGAAGCAAATCCCACACATACTATTTCATCTGTAAAAGTTTCAGCATATTCTATATAAAAGATAAGTACTTATGTTTTAAAACACACAACCAGCTGGGTGTGGTGGCTCATGCCTGTAATCCTGGCACTGTAGGAAGCCAAGATGGGAGGATCACTTGGGGCCAGGAGTTCGAGACTAGCCTAGGCAATGTAGTGACACCCCATCTCTACAAAAAAATAAAAAAAAAAATGAAAAAGCACATAACCGTAGTATAATTACACATCTAAGAAAATTAATGATAAGTAGTTCCTTAATATCATTAAATATCCAATCAGTGGCCATATTTCCAATGTAAATGTCACATTTTGTTTGAATTGGGAGCGAAATAAAGTCAAAATGTAATTGGTTGATGTATTTCTTAAATTGATAGTTGTGTTCCTCTGTCCTCTATATGTCCTCTAAATTGTGTCTTTTAGTTAGACACAATCTAGACAATCTAGAGGCATGATCAGATTCACATTTGCACTTTTTGGCAAGCCCAGTTCATGGTGGAGTTCCAGTCTGAATTTATTTTTGTATGTGCTATAAGGTAGGAACTTAACTTGGTTTTCTTCCCCAAATACATGGTTAATTACATGCTATGCCAGTGTCAATTATTGAGTAGTTCATTTTTTCCTCCCAGTAATTTGAAATGCCACTGTTATATCACACCACACATACACACACCCCTGTCTGTATAATTCGGGTCCTTGTTAGAGCTCTTTATGTTGTGCCCTTGATCATTTTGTCCGTGCTTGAGCAACATGGCTTTAGATCTTGTAGATTTACAGTTTATTTTGTTATTTACTAAAGCAGTTTTTTCTTAATTGATCATTTTAAAGCAATTTTGGCTTTTCTTGTGCTTATTCTTCCCCATAATAATTTAATAATTTTTAATCTGCATGTTAAGATTTTGATTTTGACTTCATCAAATTTATAGACTAACTTAGAGACAAATAGCATCTTTATAATGAATCTTCCCATTCAGGGCTATGATTTTGTTGGGTTTATTTTCAGATATTTTGCTATTTTCCCTCCTATTTTAAAAAGGATTTCTGTTTCTCCATGAATTTTTCAACTGATGATGGCTGGTACTTAGGAAAGCTTGGGTTTTCATAAGTTGATCTTGTATCTGATTAGCCACCTGCTCAACTTGCTTTTTCAAGGTTATAATTTTTTTTTCATATTGATTATTTTGGATTTCCTGTTTGGCAAACATATCATCGGCAACTCTTTTTGTTTTTTTTTTCCCCCAGGCTCATGCAGAGTCAAGTAAAACCTGGCTGACAGGGAAATTCTCTGAACTCAGATTGCTACTTGATGAAGAGGAAGTGCTGGCCAAGAAATTCATTGATAAAAGCACGCAGCTTGTCCTCCAGATGTACAGGCAGCAAGTTGAGTCTTGCAGGGAGCAAATTGACATCATGAACGATCTCTCCAACAGGGTCTGGAGCATCAGTCAGGAGCCCTGTCCTGTACAGCGGCTGCAGGTAATGTTGGGGTTTCTGCTTACAAGCTGCCACCTGCCATTTCCGCTCAGTGATTGTGGCTTTGAGCACGGTATGAACACACTAAGCAGATACACAGAGAATTGCCTTGTCAGCATGTAGACTTTCTTACCCCCACACAACTGGCCAGAAAATATACATTGTTAGGAAGAGAATATATATCTTGGACTAATTAAATAATATTGACAGCCACAAATGAAATAATATCAACAGCCATGGGGCCTCTGTGTTCTGAGCACTTTATGTATCTTATCTTAGCTCTAATATTCACTAGAACTCTGCAAAGTGGATATCCTCACCCCATTTTATGAATGACAAATTGCAGCTCAGGTGGGTGAAGTGACTCAGCCAGGCTCACATAGCTGGTAGGTGGCAGAGCTGGGGTCCGAAGCCAGGTCTGACTATAAACCCACAATGCACATTGCCCGGCCCTCTGCCTGTATAGTCTTAAATTGAGGCACCCATCCTGATAAGGCATGTGTCCTTTTAGCTGCTGAGCAAATTCCAAAAGCTGAGTCATAGTTTGCCCAAGGGAGAGAGAAGGATGGCACTCTTTGGCCACTGGCCTTTGTTGAAGAAGAGACTAAGAAATAGCCCCTGTCATGGTCATTGCTGCATTTGATGAAAGCATGTTGTTGAGGATGATATTCCTGTCTTCAAGGAACCATGGGAGAAACTCCTGTCTGGTGTCAATACCCCTGTACATTCACCTGTGCACTGGGATTGCTTTTCCACTAATAACTCCTCCAGTTTCCTTCTTTGCCTTGGCTTCTGGGAATCTCAAATCCAAATCTGTTTCAACTAACTAGGCTAAGACTTCATAGCATATATTTTGTGTCTGGGTTTCTCTTTGCTTCATTATTCTCTCTGTATAGAAAACCTTTGTAACTTTAAAGGCCGTGGGACAAGGATATAACTAAAGGTGGCACTGAGTCTAACCCCAGATTAGCATGGGCTTTGGCTGTAAAATGAGACAGACAAATGAATCAGTCAGTACAAAACCAGCCACGCCAGTTCCCTGGTGGATATATCCACTCTTGTGCCTTCTTGTATCCTCAGTCATTTCAACCTGTGCCTCACTATCAGCTATTTCAGCCAAATTCTAGGCACAATGGGCATTGTACTTGAAGAAGGGCAAGATGCACAAAGCAGTACATTTGTTTGTTTCTTTTTAAATGATGATAACTTTTAAGGATATCTAATACAGAGGAATGCTTCCATGGAGAAGAATGCTATTCTCACATCATACAACACATTGTCAGGGGTTTGTCATTTCTTTTTTTAATTTTCTTGTGCCAGAGCTACTGATTTTAATCATACATCATTTCTTTCTTCTATTTCTTCATTCATCTGTTCATCAATTCATACTAAGCCGGGCCCCTTGCTGGACATTAAGAGCTCATAGTTGGGTGGGGAGACAGGCTCAGACAGTTATATACAATATAGCTTAAGCAAGTTAGTAAAAGTACGTCCAAGAAATGGCTAACTCTGTGTGGGGGAGAGGGCAGTCTGGGAGGACTTCTAGGAAGAGGTGATGATGGAGCTGGGTGCTGGAAAATGAGTGGGTGCTCACTGGTTATATACAGAGGGACGAAGCAGAGAGGACATCCCAGGCAGAAAGGAACTATGTCCACCTGAGAGTCTGGCAAGCTGAGAACTACCTGGGGTCCAGCCTGGCTTGGGGAGGAGTAGGGTTGTAAGGGAGGGGGTATTGGCAGATGCAACTGGATCGGGAGGTCAGGGTTAGTTCAGGAAGCACTTATTGCCAGGCCACGGAGCTTAGACTTTGTCCTATAGAGAGATAGGAGCCAGGGGTATGTTTTTAACCAAGGAAAGAGACCATTAATATGGTCAGGTTAGTGCTTTAGAAAGATCACTTTGGTGACAGAGTGGAGGATGGACTGGGGAGGCCAGGACTGGAGGCTCGAAGTGAGGAGGCCACGACATCCGGGAGAGAGATGAGGGTGGCCTGGACCAGGGCAGGGGCAGTGAGGATAGGGAGAGACAGGCAGTTTCAAGAGATGCGACAGGAATGGTGAATGGAAGTGGGGAACGAGTAGGGAGAGACCAAGATGATGCCTGGTTTCTGGCTTGAGAAATGGGTGGCTGTTCCCTGAGCCTGCAAAGGCAAGAAGCAGCTGTGCTCAGTTTCATTCATTCATTTATTCCATCATAAATATTTATCGAGTACCTACTATGTGTCAGGTCCTGTGCTAGCTGCTGGAGTTTGGGGTTACCAGGTGGTGGCATTTGTCCTCTCATGGCCCCCAGTCCTACCCCACCCCTTTGTTCTCTGAGCCACCCTCCTACCTCCCTAGAGCTGCATCCTGCTCTCCCTTGACTTCCTGATAGTGCTCTACCTCTCTGCCCAGCTTACCTCCAGCTCTCTGCATGTGGCCTTAACCCTGGTTCCCACAAAAATGAGGGTGGACTCTAGACCCTCCGCCTTCTGGGCTGGATGGGGCTTGAAGGCCATCCCACTGCCCCCTCCCAAGGTGCAGCATCCTGCCAGGTGGGGCCTGCCTCTGCCCCGGGTGCCAGGCCACCCTCTCTCCCCCCCAGGGCCCCCATCCGCCCATCCCTTCTGGGGTAACACTGCTGCCAGCCAAGACCTGCTCAGCTGGGGCCGTCTGCTGCCTCCCAGCTCCTTGCCCAGGGCAACCCTTCCGAAAGTGCAAACACGAGAACCCACAGTAACTGTTTTCAGCAAGAAAGGCGTTTATGAAAGAACTAGGTGGCTCACAGGCTCTCCAGGGGCCCAGAGAGTCCAGGTGGAAGATTGGGCAACAGGAATGAAGTCCAGGCCACAGCAGGGGTTTGTGCCATGTAGACCCCACTGCACCCCTGCTGGGCAGGACATCACAGCTCGCACTCCTGACCCAGAGCCTCCACCATGGCTGTGCCCAGGAGCCACACGCTGCTGTCACTGCCTTCACCTTCACTTCCAAATCCAGGCTTTGGGTTGGGGGTGTCTTTGTCTTGGGATGCAGAGAGGAGGGGGGAGTGAGTTCTCTAGCTTGTACTTAGCAAAGCCGCACAGCACAGGAAGGTATTTAAGGGGTGCTTTCCAGGCAGAAAACAGGATGCACGCCCACTGTGGATGCCACACCCCTCAGTCAGCACTCCAGCTGAACTTTCCAGAGCCTTGGCTTCCCTCTTGGGATGCGTCTTCCTGCTCCCTCCTTAGGACAAGCCCCAGGGGCTCCTTCCCCAGGAAGACTGGCCCCTCACCCCTTTTGCCCCTGAGGCAGGCCCCTGTCATAGGGAAGGGCCCTTGTGTCAGCCCATCAGCCCCTTCACAGCTGGCACAGGGGAAAGAGGTGGGGGACCCCCAGGGCCAGCACTGAAACCCAGCCTCCAGTGTCTCCCACCTCGGGCCTGCTGCACGGTCTCTCCAGGGGCCCGGCCTGGGCTGCTGCGGGTGCCAGGGCAGGGTGGGGCCTGGGTGTGCTGCCTGGGTCTGTCCTGGTGCGCAGTGGGGTCTGGGACACAGCCTGCAGCTCCCCGTGCCGCCCTGATCCCCGCGTGCCCGCACAGGCATTCACGGCCACCGAGCAGGAGATGCAGCGGCAGATGTGCCTCGGGGAGCTGTGCCACCCCGTGCCCGTCTCCTTCGAGCCCGTCAAGAGCTTCTTCAAGGGCCTCGTGGAAGCCATGCAGAGTATGTTACAGACACCAATGGACGTTCGCATTAAGGAAAGTAAGTCGCCATTCGACCCTAACTCTCCTAGCACCCTGTAGCCCCGGGACAGCTGTGAAAACCGTCACCCTAAGTCATGTCTCTCCCACTCGGAGGCCCTGGTTCCCAGCCCACCCTCACGACTTCACCTCCTTCCCCTCCTGAGGCCGAGTCCTGCCTGTCTCCAGCCACACTGCCCTGCTTCTGCCCCTCGGACTGCTCCCGGGACCCTGCCACACTGAACCTCACCTGCTCCGGGCTCCCAGCTGGAATGGCCAACTCTTCCTCCACCTCTTCCTCCTCTGGCTGGGAAGCCTTTCCCTGCTCACTCCCTCTCCTGGCCATCTCCCCTCTGCCCTCCCCCCAGGGCCTGTCCTGTCCTGCGTGGGTGTGTTCATGAGATGTCCCTCGCAAATGCCTTAAGGACAGGAACCACTTTGGGTCTAGCTCTGAGGTTCTGAGGTCCCTGCGGGGCCTGGCACAAAGCAGGTGTTCAGAAATAACCTTTTCATTCATTCATTCATCTCTGCTGTTATGATTCATCCAGAACATGCACTGAGCCCCTACTATGTGCCAGGCACAGCAGGGCACAAAACAAAGCTCTTTTTCCTTTGTGGTGCTCACGTCTTGGGGCGGGGCAGACAGACAACACACAAACCTGTCAGGCGACGAGAACTGCCATGAAGAACAGTAAAGCAGGGTAAGACAGATGACAGATGACGGGAGAGTGATGAGGAGGAGCTATTTTATATGGGGCAGTGGGGAAGGACTCTGAGAAGGGGACACGCAGAGTGACATGACAGAAGTGCTCTGCAGGCTCTCTCTGTGGGTCTGAAGGGCAGGAGAGCACAGTGTCACATGCACGGCCTCTGGAGCCAGACTGCCCAGGCTCCTCGCCCAGGTCTCCAACCCCGCCATCTTGGGCGAGGCACCTCATTTTTCTAGCCTGTTTCCACACCCGAGAAATGGAGACAATAATGTAGTCTTCTCTCGTGGGCTGTTGTGAGGAATAAATGAGTTATTGCCCGTAAAATGCTCAGGTGTAATAAGCACTATGTAAGTGATAGCTGTGACCACTGTTCTTGTTGTTACATCTGGGGGAAGCGTCGTAGACAGAGGGGAAAGGAGTGCAAAGGCCCTGAGGCCTGTTGAAGGACCGGCAAAGGGAGTGGATATGGAGTAGTGAGGCAGGGAGGGGAGAGAGATCACGGAGGCTGCAAGGATTCCAGCTGGGAGCGAGCAGAAGGAAGTTGTCCTTTTCCGAAATGGGAAAGAGCGTTTAGGATTAGGGGAAATGAGGTGTTTGGGCCTGTTAGATTTGAGAAGTTTGACCTCCCATGTGGTGGTATCACGCAGGCAATAGGACACAGGATTCTAGAGTTCTGGGGAGAGGGGAGAGGCGTTCACCTAGAGGTGGGTTTCCTACCTGTGACGGTGCTGGGAGTGATGGGGGGCGGGAAAGGGGCCACTTCGGAAGAGCTGGTCAGGGAAGGCAGGTCTGGGAGGTGGTAAGGGAACTCCAGCCCAGACAGCTGGCAAGGGGCAACATGGTTCCAGGCAGAGAGGACGGCAGGTGCCAAGGGCCCCAGGTGCTTCCCCCGTACCCTCTTGTTGGGACAGCCTCCCAGCCCTTTTTCTTTCTGAAGACTCAGCTCTGATTTCTTGTTTTCCATCTTTGCCCTGGAATTTGCATGTCTGCTTTGCAGTTGCTCCCATCCCCAGTGCTGCCCTAGCTGACTTCACTTGTTGTCCTGGAGTTTGCCTGTTGCTGTGAATTTGCATTTCTTACTTAAATTTGCAAGCGATTCTTGGGGAGCGATTATGTGACTCTCCAGTTTTGCAGTATTTTCAGTCTGTTTTCTTTGTGCTGCTTGCGTGAGCACCAGGCGCTCATTTCACAACTCGTTACAGACATGAACTGCCAGCTCTCGGGCTCCTCCAGCACCAAGCCGAAAACGCTGTTGAAAATCAGCCCCTCACCTGAGCGATCGCTCTTCTTAAAACGTAAGACCCTGGGAGTGGGGAGAGGGTGGCCAGGGCGGGATGCTGGGCGGAGGAGGGTCATGGCAATGGAGGCCCCCCTTTGTTCTTATTAAGGAACCCAAATTTTTTAAAAACTTTTGTTATTAGTTCTAAAGACATGTAAAGTAATACATGTTCATTGTAGAAAAATTAGGAAACAAAAGAAAAAAGAAAATTACTCATAATCCCTCTCCCATGCATAATTAACTATTATTACTTGTCCTTTTACTTTGGCATATCTAATATACATATAATGATGTGTTTAATATCTCTTTTTATTTTACAAACATCATATCATACTATACATACTGTTTTGTAATCTGTGTTTTCATTTACTAATATATTATGAACATCTTTTTCTCTCAAAAATTTGTACAGGTAATTCATGCTTCTTGTAGAAAATCAGAAATTATAGAATATACATTTGCCTCTGCCAAAGATAGATGCTGTTAATATTTTAGTATATATCTTTTCAGACATTTTAAAGCATGTATGTGTACAGATTTAAAAAAAATAGTATGCTATTATAGATATGCTTTTGTAATTTTTTCATTGAACAGTATAGCTTGAACAATTCAGTAAATATAAATATTATCATAATTTTTAAATGCTGCATGGTATTACATTGAATGGATGTGTCATATTTAACCAATCTCATAATGTTGGATGTTTAGACTGGTTTACATTTTCATTTCTATAATATAAATCCATTCTTGTACACATTTGTTGAATTAATTAATGAACAAATGAACACACCTTAGCTCATTTTCAGATTATTTTTTAGGAGTAATTTCTCAAAGTGGAATTACTGGGTGTCAACCTAAAATGATCAAAAGGCTCAGGATCCAGTTAAAAGAGTTTATTCAATCCCAAGTGGAGGGCAGCCATCTGGGGACACAAGGACTCCAAAGAATGGTGATTAGGGCTCCCAGTGTGGGGAAAAGTGAAGTTCATTTTTATAGGCTAAAAAAAAAAAAAAAAAAAAGCAGAGGTGCTGAACAGAACTACAGCATTTTCCATACAAAGGCTAACATACAGATGTAAGGTTTGATTGGCTAGTATTGATTACACTAAGGGGGTTGCTTAACATGGTAATATTAAGCAAGGTAACAGTGGTCTAGGTTTGCATGAAGACTAGAGAGTCTGGTTAATGTATAACATCTCAACACAAAGGTCAGGAAGCAATGATTATGCACCAGAAAAGAAAAAACAGCCATACTCTGTGACTCAGTTTCCAAGGTTTAACTTTTCCCCTTGGCATAATAAATTTGGAAAGTCCTGAAATTTTATTTTCTTTTTACACTGGACATGCATTCTTAAAAGTAAACTTACACAAATCAAAGGTGTGCATCTCACTGATTCTGCAAAAGTAAACACATTCAGTAACCTCCTTCAGATGAAGAAATGGAAATTTGCACTCCCCGGACGCCTTCCTCATGTCCCCTCTTATTACTGTCTCCAAAGGTGTCTACTCTCCTGACTTCTAACACTGTTACTTTTGCCTGTTTTTAAACTTTATATATAACTAGATCATTCAGACTGTACTTTTTCATTCAACATAGTATTTATGAGATTTACCCATATTATCATGTGCAGCAGTAGTCTGTTCATTTTCACTGCTGTGTAGTGTTCCATTATTGTATGGGTGTAACACACTTTATTTATACTACTGATGGACAGTTGGATTGTTTTAGTGTTGCCCGTTGTGAATAATGTTGCTATAAAATTCTTGTGCATGTCTTTTTTTTTTTTTTTTTGAGATAGTGGTCTCGCTATGTTGCCCAGTCTGGTCTTGAACTGCTGAACTCAAGCAATCCTCCCACCTCAGCCCCCCAAGTAGCTGGAATTACAGGCGTGCACCACGGTACCCAGCTTGTGCATGTCTTTTGATGCACATATGCATGCATTTCTGTTGGGTATTTACCCAGAGTGGGAGAAAATGATGCCCACTATAACCACTTCTATTCAACGTTGTTCTAGATGTCATAGACAGTACCTCAAGGCAATAAAAAGAAATGAAAGGCAAGAATAAGGACTGAAGATGGAAAAAAGAGATTATTCGTAGATGATATGAATTATAGAAATCCCAAATAATCTAAAGATAATTTAGAAGTGCTCAGTGAATTTAGAACCGCTGCTTGATATATCAGTATACAAAAATCAACTAAATTTCTGTATATTAGCAGTAAACAATTAGAAAATAAAATTTTAAAAATAAATAAATCTAACAGATGATGTGTAAAACCTCTTCACAGAAAACACCAAAACATTACTCTGAGACAGTAAAAACAGCTTAAATAAAAGGAGGGATATACCACTTTCCTGTACTGAAACACTCACTGTATGTTTCCTGTAGCTGCTGTAACAAAGTACCACAAACTTGGTGACTTAAAACACAAATCCATTAGATTACAGTTCTGTAGGAGGAAAGTCCAATACGAATCTCACTGGGATGAGGTCTCTCGGGAGGCTCTAAGAGAGAGTTCATTTCCTTGCCCTTTCCAGCTTCTCTACAGGCTGCCTGAATTCCTTGGCTCATGGCCCCTTCCTCCATCTTCAAAGCCAGCAATGGTCCATCTCTCTGGCCCATTCTTCTATGGTCACATGTCTGTGTAACTCTCTTCTTCTACCTCCTTCCACTCTTAAGGTCCGTTGTCATTACTTTGGGGCCACCTAGATAATCCAGACTAATTTCCCTTTCTTAAAGTCAGCTAATTAGCAACCGTAATTATTCTTTGTCGTGTAACCTAACATTCACAGGTTCCAGGGATTAGGATGTGGACTTTAGAGGGCCATTCTTCATACCACACTCACTATTGTAAAAATATCACTTCTTCCCAATTGATCTATAGATTCAATTGTAATCCTATTCAAAATCTCAGGAAGTTTTTTCTTTGTAAGTGGCAAGCAGATTTTAAAATGTTTATAGAAATAAAAGGGTAGAGAATAGACAAGACTGTCTCAGAGAGAACAAAACAAAGTTCAGAATCATATTTATACATATATATATGGTCACCTGATTTATAACAGGAATGACACAATAGTACAGTGGGGAAAGGATAATGTTTTTGATAAATGATACTGGTCAATTGGATATCCATATGGTAAGAAAATGAATCTTGATGTCTATCTCACACCACTAACAAAAACAAATTCCAAGTGAATTAGAGGCTGTAATATGAAAGAAAACAACAGAGCTTTTAGAAAATAATGGAAGCGAAATCTTCATGATCTTGGGGTAGGCAAAAGTTTTAAAAACAGAACACAAAAAACACTGACCATTTAAAAAATTGATAAATTGACACTGACCATTTAAAAAATTGATAAATTAGGCCGGGCGCGGTGGCTCACGCCTGTAATCCTAGCACTCTGGGAGGCCGAGGCGGGTGGATTGCTCAAGGTCAGGAGTTCGAGACCAGCCTGAGCGAGACCCCGTCTCTACTAAAAATAGAAAGACATTATATGGACACCTAAAAATCTATATAGAAAAAATTAGCCGGGCATAGTGGCGCATGCCTGTAGTCCCAGCTACTCGGGAGGCTGAGGCAGTAGGATCGCTTAAGCCCAGGAGTTTGAGGTTGCTGTGAGCTAAGCTGACGCCACGGCACTCACTCTAGCCTGGGCAACAAAGTGAGACTCTGTCTCAACAAAAAAAAAAAAAAAAAAATTGATAAATTGGACTTCAATAAAATTAAGAGTTTCTCTTCATCAAATCACTCAAAGGAGCTGGGTGTGGTGGTACACACCTGTAGTCCCAGCTATTCAGGAAGCTGAGGCAGGGAAGATTGCTCGAGCCCAGGAGTTCAAATCCAGCCTGGGCAACATAGAGACCCCATCTCTTAAAAAAAAAAAAAGCCTCAGAGTGGGAGAATATATTTGCATTCAGAAACAGACACTCAACAAAACACTCATCCTAAATTTGTAGAGTTTCTACAAATCCGTAAGCAAAAGACAATTAATTTTTAAAAATCACCAAAAGACTTGAACAGGCACTTCACAAAGATTAGGATATCTATATGACCAATAAAGATATGAAAAGGGCTGGCTGAGGCAGGAGGATCGCTTGAGGTCAGGAGTTCGAGGTTGCAGTGAGCTCTGATAACACCACCACACTCTAACCAGGGATCAGAGTGAAACTCTGTCTCAAAAAAAAAAAAAAAAAAAAAAAAAAAAATATATATATATATATATATGAAAAGGTGTTCAACATTAGTCATCAGAAAACTGCAAATTAAAACCTCATGAGATAGCACTGCACACCCACCAGAATGGCTAAAATTTCAAAAACTGATCATACCAAGGTTGAAAAATATGTGGATAACAAGAATTTCTCTTACATTGCTGTTAACAGTGTAAACAGTTTGGAAAACTGTTTGGCATTTTCTACTAAAGGTGAATGTCCTATATAACCCTATGATCCAGACTTAAAAAAAAAAAAAAAAAACTACATGTCTACATACATGATATAATGCAAAGAGAAATGTTAATGAGATTAAATCACTGCAAACTTTCTGGAGGACAATTTGGAAATATTTATCACAGGCCTTAAAATAATCATACCCACTGACCCAGCAATTCCTCTTTTAGGAATATACCCTAAAGAAGTAATCAGATACATAAAAATATAATCCTGTTAGTATTTCCAAAAGCTTTTTTCAGAAGCCTAAATACTCAAAACAATAGAAGATTAAATTAGAATGTGTCCATACATCCAAATCTGAGAATCATCACTAAAATGCTCATGTTAAAGAATATTTGATGTGGCAAAATTGTTCATATCAACAAATTTTAAAAAGCAGATTATCTAAGAGTATGTATGGTATGATACCAATCTGCAGAAAAACTATAAAACGGCAGGTTAGAGGGGGAAAAAAATTGGAAGGACATAACAGCCGTGTTAGTAACAGGATTGCTTTTTAACTAAATTCTTAGAAATGGGCAATTCCGTGGTACAAAATTCAAATGGTATAATGGGTGCACGGTAGAGTTTTCTCTCCTTCCCCTGCTCCTAGCCACCTCCCCAGAGGCAATCGGGGTAAAAGCCGGGGGGCTTCCAACCCCTCCCTTGGCGGCCTCCGCGCCCTCCCGTTTTGTACCCCGTGCGTGTGCCAGGGCCGGGAGCAACAGGGTGGGCGCCAGGGGGCGGGGCGCAGCGTTGGCCCCGCCCACCAGGCGTGGCTCCGTGTCCCCGCCCCCTACAGACGCGCGCACGCCCACGCTGGAGCCGGACACGATGCACGCGCGCCTGCGCCTCTCCGCCGACCGCCTGACTGTGCGCTGCGGCCTGCTGGGCCGCCTGGGGCCAGCGCCCGCGCTGCAGTTCGACGCGCTCTGGCAGGTGCTGGGCCGCGACTGCTTCGCCGCCGGCCGCCACTACTGGGAGGTGGACGTGCAGGAGGCGGGCGCCGGCTGGTGGGTGGGCGCGGCCTACGCCTCCCTGCGGCGCCACGGGTCCTCGGCCGCCGCCCGCCTGGGCTGCAACCGCCAGTCTTGGTGCCTCAAGCGCTACGACCTCGAGTACTGGGCCTTCCACGACGGCCAGCGCAGCCGCCTGCATCCCCGCGACGACCCCGACCGGCTCGGCATCTTCCTGGACTACGAGGCCGGCGTCCTAGCTTTCTACGATGTGACGGGTGGCATGAGCCACCTGCACACCTTCCGTGCCACCTTCCAGGAGCCACTGTACCCGGCCCTGCGGCTCTGGGAAGGGGCCATCAGCATCCCTCGGCTGCCTTAGGGGCTACGGCCAGAGTGACCTTCCCTGGCCATCCTGTCTCACCTGGTCTCACCTCGAGCAGAGTGGCAGGTCTACTTCCAACTTTCGAAGCCCCTCTCTCTGCCCCAGCCCTTCCCCACAAATTACGCTCAGTGCTGTGACTGGTCCCTCTCCCAGGCTAGTTTCAAACATGTCCTAAACACACGCCTGCTGCTGTCTCTTATCAGACCTCTCACACACAGACACCACCACTGTCACTTACACTACATTACTTTTAGTCCAGGGTCCTGAAAGTGACATACCCACAGGTGAGCCCTAAGCATCCTGACCTTGCCTGAATAGGTTATGCTCAGCCTGAGGACCTCCTCCCTCCGACAGCACGTGAACCCTGGCACATAGTAGGCACACAGTAAATATCTGTCAATGAATGACAGCCGCCCGGCCTTGCTCTTGTATCCCTTAAGGTCCCTTGGATCTGCCTCCTCTCCACCTTCAGCTTGTCCACATCACCTCCCTCCAGAGCAGCTGCAAGAGCTTAACACTCCCTGGCCTGAACAATCTCCCATCCTCATCTTCCGCGCTAAAACCAGAGTGATCTGTCTAAAACCTCACTTAACCTCTTAGAACTTTGAAGAGTCTCCAAAGGACTACATGGAAAAACAAAAAACAAGCTCTTTCCGTTAGCATTCAAGGCTTTTCTGGTCTGCCCAAGACCACTTACCTTCATCTAGCTCTTGCTGCTCTTCAGAGACTCTCCAATCAGAAGTGTGAGTCACATAGTTCTCTCTCTGCACTTGGCCTTTGCTGCTGTCCTCCCCACGCCGCACAGGCCCACATTTGTAGAGGAAAACCTTCTGGTCTGCCCTAGTCTTCCTCAGGCCACAAGAATCTCTCTCTTACAAATCTGGGACCTCTCTCTCTCTCCAACTAGATTGGAAGCTTTTGGAGAGCAGATATGTCCACCTGCACCCTCCCCACCCTACAAAGTTAAGAAAATCCCTTCCCTCCCAAGCAGTGAATTAATAACCAGCAGGTGCCCATCACTGAATCACAGAACAGCTGAGCTGGGAGGGCCTCACAGATCACCCCTCCTGGCCTCATTGTACAATGGGGGAGACTAAGTTACCCATGGTGATTTAGGGCTGAGCCAGGCCTGCAGCCCAGACCCGTGCCCCCACCCACCAGCCCCCCCAGGCAAGTGTCTGACCTGTCTCCTGGCCCAGTTTTCAGGCCCAGCTTTCAAGCTGGGAGATTTTACTTACTTATTTCTCAGGGGATGCTGGGAAGGAATCAGCAGGGACTATTGCTAAGCAACCACTGGCAGTTTTCCCCACTGTCTTGGGACAAAAAGGAGATGAGTTAAGTGGGGTTTGGGCAGCCTCAGCCAGACATCCCCATGCTCCTCAGATCCCTCAGACCAAGATGTTGCCAAGGAAACCCAGAGAGCCCAGCTTTCTGCAGTGAAGTGACAGAAACAGAGAACCAGCAGCTCCTCTAGCAGGGAGAGGTAGGCCCCCTTCCCAGGGCCTGTGCCTTAGTTCTGAAGGTTCAGCATCCTGATTTGTCAATTCCCTAGATAGTTTTGAAGTCTCACTGTGTTACAGCATTTTCTTAGGTGCTTGGTGGGAGGACAGTGGGAGGGTGAGGAAAACGCAAGGCTGAATCCCCCTCACGGTTTAAACAGACTTTCAGTACGTTAATTAGTTTGAACCATACAAAACTGTCCATTTTCAATAGTTTTTGCCTTAAAAATGGTACTTTCATATGAGCCAATGTAATATAAGAATACAAGGCAGAATGTACCTCAAAAGTACCTTTACTTCTAACCAAATAACTTAAAACTCTAGCTGGGTAGGTGTCTAAGTGCTGTGCTTCAGAAATCCCGAGAAAAGGGGAAATTAGTTCTCCTAATTAAAATTCTGATTAATTTAGAAATGGCCCAAAGCTGAATTGTGATGGGCAGAGGACATTCCTGACAGAGGGAAGTTAGTACACTTGACCCCACATCTCTGTCCGTCCCTGAGACCAAGGCCTGTTCCCAGACCCACGGCCGCAGGGGCCAAGTAATAAGACAGTCCTCACTGTCTTGCAGCGGCCTGTGCTCACGCTTTAACGGCTGAACTCGCTTGACCCTCACGTCGTGCCTCAGGGGTAGAAAGTTTTCCCAGGTCTCCATAGGGAAAAATAGAGACCCAGAATGAGTCACTTGCCCCAGGTCACACAGCTAGTGGTGGAGCTGGGGTCTGGGCCCAGCCTGTGAGCTCCAGGTCTGTGCTCATGTCCGCCGGGCCCTGCTGCTCCTGGTGGACGCAGCTGGTCTCTGGCCAGCGCCTGCTCACTGTGGCCCCTCATTGAGTTACGGCCTCTGCTGCTTCGCTTCTGCCTGGTCACTCTGTGGAACTTGACTGTACCTTCGGATTACCTTCCTTGGGACCCGAGATGAGGCCTTACACCCAGAGGGCGGACTATTTTGAGCTCTGGGGAGTCACACAGCAGAAACAGGACTGGACTATGCAGGCTGAAAGCTGGCTCTGTGCCAAAGCCTGTGCTAGCCAGAAAACTGCAGTCTCGGTCCATGATCAATTGTGTGACCTGAGGCTGGTCACTTTTTACTTGTCAGTATCATCTGTAAAATGGAGGTAGGGACACTAACTAACAGTGCTGTGAGGCTCACATGGGCCAAAGGTTATGAACTTGCCTTAAAAACTGCAGTGTTGTATTGTGCGAGGACCTGTGCGCATCCCCGGTGGCGTCCCCACTGTGCTGTCAGAGTGCTGAGACAGCTGATACTCCCAGCTGCCCCCTGGCGGTAGCAGGAGCCTCCCTGCATATTCTCAGCATAGGAAGGACGCTTCCTTGGGGTCCTTGTCTATGGGGTACCGTCAATTTACCTTATTCTCTGTCAGATTTTAATTTGTAGATGAAAATTCTTTATTGATGTGACAAATAGCTTCCAGATATTTTTAAATGACAGCAATTTTCTAATATGTGGTTTAATAAAGCATGAATATTGTGTCTTTTAACCATGCTCTTCTTCACTGGGAGTTCATTTTGCTTCAAGTGAGTACATAGCACCCAGGCCTGGACAGGCCCCCGCTATCACCCATCCCCGCCACAACTTTCTAGCGCTAGTCAGCTGGTCCGAGACTGGATGTCTCTGGCGATAAGGAGTTCACTGCTTCTGAAGGTAACTAAGTTCTTGCTTATGTGAAAACAAACCCTGACTCCCAGCTATTCCTATCCAAGATAGTATTACGTAGCTTTTGGCATCTTTGTGATCATCCTTTAGCAACAATGAAGCCATTTGTAGTCACTTCCTAAGATTTCAGGGACCCTCCCTTCCCTAGTCTATCTAATCTCTTCTGTTTCTGCAATTCCACTTTGTCAGGGAGCAGGAGACCGTGAGGCCAGCCTAGTGGAGGTGCAGCCTAGCGGAGGGCACGCAGAGGTGGCCCTGCACTGCCTGGGCCTGGCGGGCGGAGGAGTCAGTACACGATGAGGGAACAGCTTGCTCACGATGGCAAGGTGCACACGATGGGGAATAAGCATGAGAGTGAAGGGCCCAGGTCTGATTCTACCATGTCCTGCTCAGAAACCTTCCATGGCTCCCCACTTCCCATAGAACAAAGTCCAACTGAGCAGCCTTTTAAGCCCTTCCTTCCTTCCCCATGTGTCCACTCCCTGCTTAACCCATCACTTGCTAGTCCTTAGGCACTCTGGGCATTTCCGAACCCCATGCCCCAAATCACACGATTCCTCAGTCACTTCCTAACCTGCAAGGTTGAACTAAAGTGCCAGCTGTTCCAGGTGGTGTTCCCCGGGCAATGCTCCCTCCCTCTCCCATCCCCACTCCTGTCTTGGCTCCTATGACTCTTGGTAAATATCTCAGCTGTTCACCCACATGGGGCACTGTCTGTTGCGGCGCCTGCACCCAAAAGGCCTTGAACTCCTAGACAGGGACCGCCTGCTGCCTCGCTGTGTGCCCACACTGCACCTCCCACCTGGCAGGGATGTTTTTTAGACCCGATCTTCCCAACTCAAATGGGCTAGAAGTGTGCACGGACATCAACCCTTCAGCCCCGTGGGCAACCTGGCACAGCATGGGGTGGCCAGCTGCTACTGGCTGCAGGCAACCCCATAATTCCCCCCACACATCACACATGCTGTCATTTTCTCTAAGCTGTTCTGGACAACGGCCCTCCTGCTCAGCTCTCTCTGACACATCACATAGGCCTCTACTCAAAAGGCAGAGTTAAGTCCTGTGACCACAGGGGCTCTTCCAGCTCTCAGCCTCACTGATTCCTCCGCTCAGGGGAAATCTAGCCAGGGTTTAAAGAGCACCCTGGGCCCTTCTGGTGTTCCAGTCTGCCCAGACCTGGAGGTGACCCACTGGTTCCCTGTTGGGAACCACCTCCTGCACATTCTCGGCTAGAGCCCAAGCCAGGCCCTGCTCTCCCTTCCTTCCAGATCATATCCTGTTTCCAGGTCCTGGAACATACCCCTCTACTACCATATTCTGTCGCTTCTTGTTAGGACGTCTCGGTATTTGCTTAAATGTCACCTTCTCTAGTGTTGTAGAAAAAAAGGCCATGGAATCAGAAATCAATTTACTCAACATCTGCTTACAAGGAAAATTGAAAGGGGGTGAACACCGGCCAGAAACTGATACTGTCTGTCATACATCAGTTCTTAGCGCATCAATTTTACAGTGTCTCTTTTACACAAGTACACACAGGATTCCCACCTACCCACCTACCCAGACACACATGCCGTTCTAGAAATTGTTTTGGGATCCACAGGAGAGGGAGGCCCTACACTCAAAGAAACTTCAAAAGTCAAATTATATGCATTTGAAAAGAGATTCACATACACACTTTGAAACAAGAGGAGTTACATAGTTATGTAGTAAACAAGGTAAAATAAATGTGAAAGATTAAGAATTTGAAAATACATTTGAAAAGAATTATTAATCTCAGTACTGGTTCAAAACAACAAAGAGGAATATGCACTGAATCTCTATAAATGCTTTTTGTTCAAGGAAGTAAAACAATCTTTTTTGTTAGCTGGGTTTGTAATTTTATAATATGTGACATAAAATTTTGTTGCTATAGAGGGGCTGATTTCAGCGTTACCCTCATATTTAGAAATTGTAAGCTCCAAGCCCCACACTCCCATCCCCTTTACACTGATCTGTTTTTCCCTATTGCGCACATCGGCGTCTAACGTACCATGTGACTGCTCACGGTGCTTATGGTTTCCTGCGCATCTGCCCCCATCTGAACGCAGATTCCCTGAGGCAGGGATGGGACACGGCTGTATCCTCAGTGCCTAAAGCACTGAGGCACATGGCAGGCCTTCAAAATCTGTTGAAAGAAGGAACGCGTGCCATTTCCCTCTCTTTGCTCAGAGATAGGAATGCTTTCTGCATTTCTCTGCCTACAAAGATCCTTTGACCAATCCCTTCTCCGGTGCGGAGTGACCACCACACAATACTAACTGGACACAGAGCCCAAGGGCAGGAAGGGTAAGGGCAATGGAGGAGTAAGGCAGGGTGTAAGGAAGTGAGATCTGTTTGGCTTCGCAGGGCACGAGAATGAAGGCTTAAAGGAGAGGACCCGAGCAGCCGGTTCTTGCCTCTCTGTGCAGGCACACAGCAACTGGAGGTCGTGGACTTGCCCTTGAGCCCACCTCCCCTTCTGTGCCAGCCGCCTTGAAGCAGAGACTGCCTCATTTCCTCCTCCTATCTCTCCAACGGGCTTGACGCAGGGCCTGGCCCAGAAATACCTGCTGTGTAAGGAGGGGCTGGTGGCGGCGGATGAACGCCAGGTCTCTGGAGACCACCACTCCTGCCCCAGCTCACCCACCCGATGGCACCAGCAAGGCAACTGAGAATTCAGAGAATGGCACTTTATTTAAGACTTGATTTTTTTGCCATGATTTTCTACCGATTCTTCCATGATGGTGTCATCTTCTTCAACAGTGACCAGGACCTTCTTGCCCACGAGATTAAAGATGTCTTCGGGAGGATAGCCTTTGGGCTCGCCCACCTTCACAGTGAGCATGTCCAGTGTCAGAATGGTGCCTTCCGGGATTTTCACTTTGGCCACCACAGACTTGCCCAGCTGTGGACGAAATTAAGACTCAGTGCCAGCTTCAGAGAAATAACTAGTACACATCGCTTTACACCCAAGGTCCCTGACCCGTCTTCACAAGGTACCTTGGGAGCAGGGACTCTGTTGTCCCCAACACCGCCCAAAACACTATCTCATAAACAGCAGGGATTTGGTCAGTGTGGGGTGAATCCAGAGACTCAGAGGAGGGGCATTTGGAAGAAAGAGCAAAGGAAAGGGCTTGGGCTATGTAGACAAGCAGGTTCAAATCCCAGTGAGCTGGGGATAAGCCGTGTTTAGTTTCCCTGTAAAATGGGAAATAACTGTGCCTGTATCTTGCCAGATGACTGTAAGGATCAGTGATAATACACAATGTACCTGGAACATACATGGACACTGATTCCTTCTGTCACCACCTAGCTCCACATCTCATTGTAAACATGGGGAAACTGAGGCCCACAGAAGGCGGTGGCTTGGCCAAAGTTGCAAACAGGCAGGATGAGAACCTAGAGGATGAGATTCCTGACTCCCGCTCTGCTGCTCTCGGGGGGCACAAACCACTCTATTTGGTAAAAAAGGAGCACGGAGAGCTCACAAGACGGTCAGTGTGACAGGAAAGAGGGCTCCCCAGGAAGGGCAGATAGGACAGGCAGGTGAGGGGAACGAAGGGTGCCTGACGCTCACGACCAGTGTCTCTGTCTTCTCCACAAATGCTTTCAAACAAATTATCTATTTTATTCCTCCACATCCTCCACGCGAGAGCCCAAGGAATCAATTCTGCGTGGAATTCAGTGCCAGGATAAAATGCCTGTCTTATAGCGTACTGTTTGCTCAGGGAGCCAACTTAAGCGCTCAACTGCTGTAAATCTCATTCTAGTTTCTGGTATAATTCTCTCCCCATTTCCTCTACAAAATAGTTGATTTCTTTTTACTATTATTTTGATTTCCTGGTATATATGCATTTTTAATTTGGGGTAGCAGGTAGGCCCCACTAGAATAAAAGACGACAATATTCCCCACGAATGCCTGGTGTTTGATCTTTGCCTTGACCCGGACAGCCTGTGGCAGATTAGGTGTGTCTACATGCCTGACAGCCCCAAGACACCTGGCTCTGTGACTCAGAGGGCAAGAAGGTCCAGGCCACAGCTTCCAAAAAGCCCTTATAGTCAGTGTGCCAGGCAGTGCTTCTTGGCCTCCTCATCCGTCTGTCTGAAGGTCAGTGCTGCACAAGGAATACTTACCTGCATCATCACGCACCAACCGCCGTGATGACTCACTGCCATCTATCCAGTGCCTCCCCTGCTTGGAGAACGCCGCAGGCTCTGTTCCCGATGCCTCGCAGAACCCCTTGCCTCAATGTTTCCCAGGTTTTTGAGAGCTTATCTTCTCCAAGAGACCCTGGACATGACCTATCCCGGGGCTCACCCCCTTTATACCTCCTGAAGTCTAGCAGCACTGGGGCCACAGGCTTCAGAGATCTAGTGGAAGACTCTAACATAACCTAGGAGGTGGCCAGAAAAACCACTAAAGTTCACCTTATGTAACATATTTCTCCTACTGCTACGAGTAACTACTGTACAAGATACTGCTGTTATGAGTAACCGTTCTCCTGCTGCTAACACGAGCCTGAAGAAATTCAGAGGAGTTGGACCAACACTCCTTTAGCAGCTCATCAGCCTGGCTCAGGTAGCGCTGGTACTGACTGTCCTCTCCGATCCGCCCACCTGGTCCCCGCTCACAGCAGTGGAGCCGAGCGGGGTCGGGCAGGACCCACCTTCTCATTGCAGGCCATCTCACAGGGCAGCAGCTGCTTGGTCGGGGAGCCCATGGCCCTCTCCACGAGGCGCACTGACCGCACCAGCTCAGCCAGTTCTTCAGGCTCCAGTGAGGCTGAGTGGTCACTCCCCTTCCAGGTCTTGTCCAAAGTTATGTGGCGTTCCAACACCTTGGCCCCCAGAGCCACTGCAGCCACAGATATTGCTATGCCTGTTTCATGCCCAGAATACCCGATAGGAATGTCAGGAAAGACCTTCTGATATTCCTTTAAAATAGAAAAAGGAGGAAAAGGTTAAATAGTGTGGTGCTTTAGGCATATTCTCCGGGGTCAGGCAGATCTGAGTGGAGCCCAGTTTAGCCACTCGCTGGCTGTGCAACCATGAGCAAGATGCTGAGGTTCTCTCAGCCTTTCTTTCCTGGGGATTATAAAAGCACCTGTCCAGGGCTGCTATAAATGCATGCAAAGCACTCAGCATGTTGTAAATGCTCCAAAAACAATAGCTATTGTTATCATTAACAATGAATTTTAAGAATGTTTCACATTGCACAAACCACCAGGAAAAACAATGGAACTATAACCAAATGCCTAAACTCATTCAAAGAGCATCTGTCACATTTAATTAGCCTGAGCTGCTGAAAGCAAGTGTGCTATATGCAAAAATACCATCAATAATATATACAGCCCAATCTCAAAACACTCCTTTGGTGGAGATGCTAAATAATTAATTAATCAGTTATCTATAATCCACTGAATACAACAAAAGACATTCTAAGACGGGTGAGTCTTGTCAGTGAGGGTGACCAGAAAGCGTAGGTATAGGAGAAAGACTCGGATGGGGTTTGATAAAAGATTAGGACAGTGGAGGGGCAAAGGCCTTGAAAAGCAGGCTTAAGGGTGTGTGACGGAGCGCAGGTTGATAGGTCAGAGAATTCAAACTGCTGTAACATGGTGGGTGGGCCCCAGAGCAGGTGGGCTGGCAAAGTAACTCTCGCCGTGCTATGGTATCAAGAGAGAGGAGGACATGACAGGACCTCGGGTGGGGATGGAAGAGAAACAGTGTTCACAATATACTGAGAAAGAAAATAAACGGAAATATCTGGAGCTACATATACTAAATTGTTAATTATGGTAATCTCAGTGGAATGGAATTACAGGAGATGTTTATTTTCTACCTTATATATGTTCAGAGTTGTCTGAATTAAGAAAAAAATGTTTAAGTTTTTAAAATGATTTTGGCCCGGCACGGTGGCTCACAGTAATCCCAGCACTTTGGAAGGCCTAGGCAGGAGGATGACTTGAGGCCAGGAGTTCAGGGCTGCAGTGAGCTATGATGACACCACCGCACTCCAGCCTGGGTGACAGGGTGAGACCCTGTCTCCAAGAAAAATAAGCAAATAAAAATAAAATAAAATGATTTAGAGATGAGCTAGAAGTGGAGAAAAAACTATCAGGATCGGGAGGGACAGAAAATTTAGGTAAAAAGACAGCAGTGTTTGTTTTCAAAAAGGTTAAAATTTTTCTTAAGTTAAAAATAAAGGCTATGTGGCAACATGTAAAAAAGCTTATACTATTATGGAAAAAAACCAGAATGTCAGATGTTATGCTGAAAGGAAAATATAAAAGGAAAACTGGTTAATTGCAATATCAGGATTGTAAGTGTGTGTATATATATATTTAGCATTCCATTAATGTTACCATAATGTTTTTTATGATAATTACATATGTATTTGTTTTCTAATTAAGTTAAGTTTCAGGGGCTACCAGGAGGAACTGATAGAGATGGCCTGACACATTAAAAGACAAAAAACTAGGCTGACGGGGCCCAGGTTCTAGTCCCCGCTTTGCCACCAAGCTGCTGTGGGGCCCCTTGGGACTGGACTTCACCATCTGTAACGTGATGGAGTAGACAAAATCTTAGGAGACAGAAAGCTCCCTCAAGGCTGTCACTGCAACCAGTTTGAGCCTCAGGGATGCTCAGAATTAGAAAATAAGAGAACCAGCAAATAACAGAGCAGAAAAAGCCAGAAGTTTCAAGAAGGTCTCCTATAACTGAATATGAAAAAAGACAGATATCCATACACAGATGTTGATAGCAGCATTATTCACATTAACAAAAGGTGGAGGCATCCCAGTGTCCGTCGGCAGGTGAACGGATACAGAAAATGTGGCATATGTGAAAGATGGACAATTATTCAGCCTTAAAAGGAATGAAATTCTGACACATGCCACAACATGGATGAACTTCGAAGACAAAGTAAAAAAGGCCAACATAAAAGGACAAATATTGTGTGATGCGACTCATATGAGGTACCTGGAGCCAGATTCATAGACACAGAAGGTAGAACGGTGGTTACCAGGGGCGGGGCAGGGAGGAAATGGGGAGTTAGTGTTTCATGGGTACAGAGTTTCAGTCTGGGATGAAGAGAAAGTTCTGGAGGTCGATGGTGGTGATGGCAGCCCAGCAGTGAGCATGTGCTTAATGCCGCTGAACTGTACATCTCAAAATGGGTAAAATGGTAAATTTTATGCCTTGTATATTTCACCACAATTTAAAAGAATAGAAAATACACTAAGGAAGGAAATGAGCCAGCAATTCAGAGAACAGGGGCCTCTGACGGGCAATACACACTGGTAAAGAAAATGTGTACAAAGGCAATTACGAGGACTCCACTCTAAATTTTATAATGGCAGAAATTAAGATTGGTTTTAAGAAAATTTCATTTATAGTCACCCTCTTTAAAATGCATGCATTCCTTCAACTGCTTGGTTCTAACTTGATTTTATGACACCAAGACTGTCAGAGGATGTTCAAATTACGAAGTACGCCATGGTTGCTCAGAATTTTGGTTACCAAAAAAGACTCTATCTGCCCCACAATAAAGGGCCCACGAAAAGCCACAGTGCTGCGGCCTGATCAGGCAACAGCCACCCCCGCTCACCGAGATGACGCGCAGGTTGACGTCCTCCGGCTGGAGCGGGTAGGCGCTGGTGCACTGGAGGAAGCAGAAGTTGGGGTTGAGCGCCTTCACAATCCGATAGACCTGCTTCATGGTGTCCATCGACTGCATCCCGCTGGAGATCACCATCGGGCGACCTGGGTAACCCAACGCCAACACCACCGTCACTTTCTCTGTAAGGTTCTGACTCCCCCTCAAACGCATCCCAGCTGTTGGTACCATCATTCAACTGAACTCCACAGACAACACTTAAAACACTGTGGGGAGACAGAGGTGAGCTTGGTGGGTTCCTGCCCTCGACCATAGGAAATATAGACTCCCCTCTGCCCCCCAACATTATTCTTGAGCAAAGTGAACTAAATTCAGGAGCGGAGGAATTTCACACTCCCAAAAAGAAAGTGAGCACCTCCTCTGACTAAGAGGATGCACAGTATGGCAGTACGGTCGGGTGCACACTGACCCCCAATTCAAGAGTGTGCGTGTGTGTGAGGCCTGGGGCTGCCACTCCCAGCTGCGCTGGGCAGCACTGTCCTTCTCCACGTCTCGGGCGCCTCCTCTATGAAATAAGTATAAAGCGTCATAATCATGACCCGCTTCAGTCCTACCTTGTCATGAGGACCAAATGAGATCGCTCACGTTGTAAAACCACTTTATAAACTATACTATGTAGATATCTAGATATTATAACTACAGAATATTTCTCAAATCAGCGTTTCCTCTAAGAAGTTTTATATATATTGTCATATCTTTAATTTCTTATAAATCAAAAAAATTTTTAATTAAAAATTTTTCTTTAAAAAATTTCTTATAAAAACGGTCATATACTTAATTTCTCCCCTTTCAAGTAAGCACATAAAAAGTGGAAGTATATGCTGATTGAAAAGAGGTTTCTAAAGTTTGTCTTCATGAGATCTACCCTGAAGTGAGCCACCACTAGGGCAGTAAAAATATGAAAGTTTGGACTCCCTCAGATTTTATGACAAAAATTAGACACTCACCTTTTTTGGCAGTCTTTTCCAGATAAGGAAAATTGTTAGTGTCCCCAGATCCAACTTTGAAAAACGGAACATTCAGTTCGTGCAGAAATTCAACTGCCATCTACAAAAATCAAAGAGAAGCTCCTTTTCACTATTGTTTAAAAACACTGTCCTCACAACAGAGGAGGAATAACATACAAATAGAAAAGCCCCCTCCTCTAACTCAATGAGAAGGACTCTTAACAACTTGAAAGCAGGCAAAGATTTGTTCTCAGTCATTTCATTGAAGCATTTATTCATATCCACCCATCCACTTGTCCGACAAATACTTAGTGCTGGTCTGCACTGGCTATGACAATCTGGAAAGGAATATCGCTGGCCAGACCCTGCTTTCCCCAGGGGCCCCGGGCCCAGGGAACAAACACGAAAGGGTCATGACCTAATGCTGATACAGAAAACCAGGCAGTGAGAAAGTGAACAGCCCTCAAAGGCTTTCCCCTTTACTCAGGGCCAAATAGGCTGCAAAAGAGGTCATTTCAATCCTTGCCAAAGGGGAAAATGGAGCAGTTTGTGGCCCGGCCTTGACAGTGATCCATAGTTGGCAGGGCCCATTAAACCCAGGCCCTTTCAGACCTCAAACCATGCAGCCCACAGAAAAGCAAACCTTGGCCACTTTTTTGGATGCAACATCACTGCTTGCCATTATCTATCTAGGGCTCTTCAACATCCTTCTCTGAGATTCATCAATAAGACTCAGGAAATTGGTAAACATCAGCAAATGTTTGCTGAAGGAATCAGTCACAAATTATAAGCGTAAAACCTCAGTTTGCTGTCAAATTACAATAACTCAAAGTCTACTTTTTATTACTCTTTGTTTTCAGTTTTATTGAGGTGTGATTGGTATACCAAAAACTGTATAATATATATACAATTTGGTGAGTTTGGAATATGTATACACTCATGTTACCATCACCACAAAGTAATAAGCATATGCATCACCTCCAAAGGCTTTCTTAAGTCCTTTTTTTTTTTAATTGAAGCTGGACTTCAGAGGGAGGAAGAATCAATGTCTCTGAATGGTTCCAAATATCTTAGTTCTATCCTAAAATGCTGCCTGTGATTGAGAGGTAAGTTAGGGCTTGATGAGCTAGGCCAGTGCTTCTGACACTTGATCACATGCACACAAATATCCCAGGAGTCTTGCTAAAATATAATGCACATTCTGATTTTGTTGGTCTACAGTGGTGCCTAAAAGTCTATTAAGTCCTTTGTTAATGCCATTGTGCTGCTGCTGGCCCAGGAATCATACTCTGAGTGTCAAGGAGCTGGACCACCAGGCATGAAAATCCAGAGGGCAGAGTGTGGTAAGGAACATGAGAAAGTTGCTCTGACAGTGGCTCTTTAAATCCACCCACTGCAGCCTGAGCTCCGTCCATCTTCCCAGCAGGTGATGAGCTACTCCAAACACTGCTCCTAACTTTGCTCCCTTGTAAATCCTCCAACATTGGGGTGGGAGTTGCTGGAGAGCCGGGAGGAGCGGTTAACTGGCCAGTGAACAGCTTCAAGGCACCGTGCAACCCTCGCAGTCCAGCAGACACGGTGCCATGTGGCCTGAGTGCCACTCACCTGCGAGTGTTCAACTACCTTTCATGCTGTTCTTGCTGCTCTTCCTTCTGCTTTATTTTTCCCCTTATCTTTCCCCTTCCACATTTTTCTACCTCACTCTTTCCTTCTGTTTACGTGTCTCATACTGTTAACCAGCCCTAATATCGGACGGAAAAACATCTGTTTATAATAGATTTATTGAACAAAGTCTTTTTTTCCCACCCTTCTCACTTTATCTGGCAGATGAAGAGGGCCTTTTCTGTTTAAAGGGGGAAACCCCATACTAAGTTCTCCTTCATAATGTTCGACTGCGGGGTCCTCCAGAGCATAAACACCTGGATGAGCCCACTCAGGAGAAGGGCAGAGCGAGCAGGGACAAGAAGGGGTGAAATGCAGGGGAAAAACCACTCTGCAAAAGCTCACTTACAGAGGCAGTAAAATCTGCACGGATTTCTATAATTTTCAGGCGAGGAATAAAGGGGCAGATTCCCGCGGGCCAGGGAGGGGCGCCACATTCTGCAGTCCTCCTGGGGAGCCAGCGCCACCTGGTGGCCATTTAGAGGAGTCATCGCGCCCTGGGCAGGGCGCCCCCTTCAGTAATCTGGAAGGTTCTGCCTGGCCTTCCGGCCCCAGGTAGTAGCGCTGCGCCCTGGGGGGCCCTCTTCTTGCTGTGGACTTTTGGCTTCCCCTAGCCTGCCCACCCTGCTGTCGCGTCCCCTCTCCATGCAGGGTGCAATGCAGCCAGCAGTCTAAGGACCCCTCCCTCCCTCCCACCCCACAGCACAAAGCCACAAAGCCTTTTGGAAAGGAACTCAGCCACCTGTGACCCTCCAGCGCCCTACTGCGTTCAACGCCCAGAATAGGGCCCCACCCCAGACCCGTTTGCCGGGAAACGCTGCACTGCCGTAACTCCTTAGAGGGTCCTGGTAGATCAACTTGTCTGATTTTTAAACCCAGGGTTTCCCAAACTTATTTGACTCAGAACTTTTTGGGTTCCAAATCAACTAATGAGGATGGACAACGAGTGCCCACAGAACCGCCTCTCTGTACTGTGTCTTGTAGAAACTTTGGAAACTGCTGATCTAAGTGAGGGGTCACAGGAAAGAGAGGAGCAGGGCTGGGATTTTTCTAAAGACCACTCCTCTCCCCTCAGTTTTTAGATCCTGCAGGAAATGAAAAAGCAGCCCATGGTGATGAGTTGGGGAGAACTGGGAATGTTCTAGAGCTTCCCAGGACGAGGAGATGGTGAGAGGGAACCGTGAGCCATAAGAAGACTGGGCCCGCCCTCGGCGCAGTGGCTGTCGGGGTACACCGTACTTGGACAGAGGCTGGAGCCCTGCTGGCGGGTGGCAGGGGAAGGGAAGAGGCAGGTGCTGGAGGGAAGGGCAGCTCTGCTGGGACGGTCGTTGCATGTGAGGGAAGCACGTCCCTCAGGGGCCACCTCTAAAGTCCTGGCTTTCATTTGCTTTCTCAGTACAACTTTCCAATTAGACTAAAGACGCTCCCTGCTCGTTTCACTTGCCTTACACAGCTTCAGTGCACCTTTTGACCAGGTTCCCTGATTGTTTTCTTGGCCTTAATAAAATTCTGCCACACCTTAACATTTCCTGGGGACACAGAGAACGCCCTAGAACAGCATACAGAGTGGAGAAAACAGGCCCTCAATAAATGCCTCCTGTCTATAAGGAAGTCAGGGTGGGTAAAGATGGAGCCACTGGCTAGGTAAACACAGAACACCGGGGACAGCCGGGTGGACAGGAAATGCTGGTTCAGCAACAGGGACCTGGCCAGCAAGGTAAATTAACACTCGGAAAGGCTCCTAAGAATGCATTTTCCTCTCACTCCCAGTGCCCCAGATCAGTCAGGGGACCAGCTGGGAACAAATGGCATTCCGAGGACACAGGAGCCTCTGAGCCCAATCAGGCTGAAGCAGAAAAACTCCTAAGGGTTCTGAGTGGCAGAAAGCTATCAGCAGTGGGTGCAGACCAGCCTGTGCTTGCACCAGTGGGCTTATCTCACTGGGTCCTCCCTGTAGCCCTGAGGGAAGGTCTCTTTACAATCCGTTTCTACAGGTGTGGCCACTGTGGCTCTAAGAGGTTACCTGAAGGGCCCAAGCCACACAGAAAATGTCAGCACCAGGACCTGAACTCAGAGGGTATGGCTCCAGAGCACGAGTCCCAGACAGCAGAGAGGGCGTCCTGGGGAGTGGAGGGGGAAGAAACCAAAAAGGAGTACAGGCAGAGGAAGCCCCCACCACCAAACACCCAGACCCCTTTCTATCTCCCAACTGCTCCTGCTTCACAACCGAAGCTACCGGAAGGGAACGACCTGAAGAAGTGACTTTTCCTCAGCAGTCTCACAGACGCCAGGAGGTACATTTTCCCTACCGTCAGATCCAGAACCTCAGGGGCTGGAAACAGACTGAAGAAAAAGTCCTCTTTCCAGGTGTAAGTCACCTTGGTGACATCTTCTCTGGTTCTATGCTGAGTTGGGACATCAGAGCAGGGAGAGCCCTTGGACAGCAGCTTGTTCGGCACACAGAAAAGGAAATGGAGGCCCAGGGAAAGTTCCCTTCCCTCCAGCACCTGCTCTGGTGCGCCTCACCAGGGTCACACTGAGAGTTAAGGGCCGAGTCAGGGCAAATACCAGGATGTCCCGGCCCTTAGCCTGGGTTGCTTTCCATGAATGCCGACTGTGTGCTATGCTTTATATCAATGATCACACTTAATCCTCACAACGACCCTACCAGATGGGTTCTGCTACTAACCCCACTTTGCAATTGAAGAAACTGAGGCACAGTGAGGTTAAATAACCTCCGAATGGACACACCAGGAATGACAGAAAGAGCATATTCAAACTCAAAATCTGACCCCGGCGTCCACTCACTTAGCCACAAGGCCATACAGCCAGGGTATGGGCCACACAGCAGGGGTGTGCACTACACAGCTGGAAAAAATTTTTGGAGATTTGTGACAATTTGAAAAAACTTGCAGATGAACTGGGTAACCTAGAAATACTGAAAAAATTAAGGAAAAGTTAGATGTGTCAAGAATGCATAAAATTTATGTAGATACAGTCTATTTTATAATTTACTACCAAAAATATACACAAATCTATATAGACTATGTAGCAGAAGTATATATCATACAGCCAGGGTATGTACCATTCAGCAGGGGTTCTTAACAAACAGGTTAGGATTAGTCCTCCAAACGAAGTACTTCTCAAAGTAATTACTCTGGAAAAGGCCATATGCTTATTCCAAAGATAATACTAGGGATCCAAAATACTTTTGTACTCTTCTTTGGGAATTCTCTCCAGAGCCTACTTACAGGCCCTGCAAAAACACAAAATCTGTCTCATTACTTACATGTTACTAAGTCAGTTCACATCATAAGTTTTGCCCAGGAATTTTAAGTCTATTCACATTTGGCATGACAACAATTAGTTATTTCTTGAACCTAAACCTGCTCTAAGGACAAGGACTTGGCTGTCCCTGCGTGACTAAGTTCTACAGCAGTTCCCAAAGAGCAATCCCAAACCATTCTGAACCAAGAGTACATGAAATAAACATATAACAAAAACAAATGTCAAATCTGGAATATGACTCTCGTTTCATCAAGATATTTACATAAGCATGATGCTATGCCAGGACCCGGGTTCACGGTGGTGAACACAACAGACGTGGGCCTGTCTTGAGCACTGCACTTTACATAAATGATCTCACCTGTTGCAGAAGACAAACCTACGTGCTAGGTATTTTTCTTTTTTTTTTTTTTGAGACAGAGTCTCGCTCTGTTGCCCAGGCTAGAGTGCCGTGGCATCAGCCTAGCTCACAGCAACCTCAAACTCCTGGCCTCAAGCGATCCTTTTGCCTCAGCCTCTCGAGTAGCTGGGACTACAGGCATGCGCCACCATGCCCGGCTAATTTTTGCTATATATTTTTAGTTGTCCAGATAATTTCTTTATATTTTTTTAGTAGAGACGGGGTCTGCACTCTTGCTCAGGCTGGTCTCAAACTCCTGAGCTCAAACGATCTGCCCACCTTGGCCTCCCAGAGTGCTAGGGTTACAGGCGTGAGCCACTGCACCTGGCCGTGCTAGGTATTTTTAACCTACCACCTGACCCTTTACCTATGAGGAAACAGGGTTCACAGTGACCTGGGCTCACGGAGGTGAACACTGTGGTCAGGGGGTCAGGCTCTGGAGTCAGATCGCCTGGGTTGGAATTGAGTCTCTGCTATCGACACCCTGTGTGTCAGTTTCTTCATCTGTAAAATGGTGATAATAACAGTCCTAGCTCAAGGGATCAAGAAGAGTAAATGAGTCGGTAGAGTTAAAATATCTAGCCGAGAACTTGGTAATAACAAACACTCAAATGTCAAAGATCTTTGTTCTTGATCACCCAGCTGGTTATGATACAAGTATAAATAATACCCAAGTCTTTTGGATTTCAAAGTCCATGTTCTTTCCTCCTTAACCTTTTTTGCCTTACAGATTCTTTAAGAGTCTGATAAAAGCCCCTGATCCTCCCTTATGTTTGGCTCATTCTTTTATTCATTCAACAAGTATCTCCTAAGTACCTACTATGTGTCAGGCATGGGGAACTTGTGGGCCTAACAGTCTGGTAGGGAAAAGAACATTTAAGACATAATTACAGAGGTAAAGAGCACCATGAAAAGATGGGGAGGGAACCTAAACCGAGTAGGGCACAGGGAAGAATTCCCTGAGGAAGTACTGTTTAAGCTGGGATCAGAAAAATGCCCAGGGCCAGGGTGCTTGGCTCCTAGGCCAAAAAGCCCAAATTCCATCTTGCTGTCCGCCAAGTGACCATCGCTTTGAAAGAACAGTATTTAATCAGAAACAAAACTCTGTGATCTGTCTGATGAAAAACAATCCCCCTTTAGGGGACACCCCACACAGTCCCAGAGTCCCTCCCAGGCTGCGGGTACACCCAGAAGGGCTCACACAATAACGTCCCTGAAATGTCTTCCTGGAAGCTGCTCGGTTCTGCAGTTGATACTTACGTGACTTACTCATTCTTTTCTGAAATGGAGGCTGCTATGCCACCAGTTCAAACTGAATTTGCACAAACCCAGTTCTCAGATTTGGAACAGGTTGCAGGGCAGGTCCCTGCCTCAGCCTGCAGGGCAATAATTAATGGAAGATCAGCAATCTATCTAAGTAACCACTTCGGTAGGGTTTCCTTACAAAAATCTGTGCTCTTGCCTCCTAGGCAGCTCCTGGGCCCAGAGACTCTCCAGACAACATCAGTCTTGAGCCAGTACCAAGGGTGGTGCAGAGCAGGGGAAAGCCCAGAGGCTCTGCAGAGCTCTCAGACGTTCACTGCGGGAGTCTGATGCTCTTGGAAGCCTGGGCTGACTGCCGGGAGGCAGCAGCTGCCGATCATGGAAAGCACACTGCTCTGGGCGTCAGACTGCTGCCTCCAGGACCTGTTTCCCAACTGTGTGACACTGAACATATTTGCCAGCCCCTCTGAGCCTCCATTTCTTCATCTGTAAAATGGGGCACTGTGGGGATAAAATACATTACTGCATGTGAAGATGCTTTGTAAACTATAAGGTATAATTCAAAAGTAGGGAGTCGTGATTGCTAAATGCACAGTTAGAACTGAAGAATGTCATGCTTATGAATGCTGTGAATTAAGGAATGAATTTGGTCTACAGAACCGAAGCCTCACACTGCCAAGTTTCCCAGAGGCCTAGGTTCTACACCCCGCCTCCTTTTTCAAACCACCAATGGCCTGGCTGCATGTGTGCTTATTTTGATTCAATTTACAAATATATTTTGGAATTGGAAAGGTGGCACAGTGTCAGAGGTATGCTGCAGACAATCTGGTTGACCAAAAGAAAAGAAAAAGTGTTTCAAGACAGCCAGGTACATGGCTCACACCTGTAATCCCAGCACTTTTTTGGGAGGCCAAGGTAGGAGGATCATTCAAGGCCAGCCTGCACAACATAGCGAGACCCTGCCTCTAAAAAAAAAATATAGAGCTAATATATGTGAATCACTCAGAATGGATTTTTAAAAAAAAACTGTGTCAGGAGCCATAAAAATGTTCTTAATTTTCATCTAATAATCTATTTCTGAGAAGATATCCTAAGAAAATAACCCAAAACAGAAAAAAGATATTTATCTCAGCACTATATATTAATAGTACAAAAAACTGAAAGTAATCTTCGTGTCCAAAAGTAGAAGAATGGGTAGGTATATTATATCTCATGCTCCAGAAGAAATATTATATTACACTGCTATTAAAATCTTTAAGCATAGGGTGAAAGCTCGTGGTATGATGTTAACTAGAACAAGCATACACAGAACTAAGTGTTCACAAACAGTACAGGCAGCCAATAAAACGTGCATATGAAAAGACTTCAGGAGGAAATACATAAAAGAGCTGCTATATAGGGATTATAGGTCAGTTTTTGTCCCTTTCTCCTGTTTTCTAAACTTTCTGTAGTGTTATTTTTATAACTAAAAATTTTTTTACATGCAAAGAAAGAATACGTGAAGGACTCTTAAGGAGACAGTCCCAGAGCAGATGGGACCCAAGACCTGGCTCCAGCTGGACTCTGCTAGAATGTCCACATGGCCAAGCCAAAGCCACCCAGGACCATCCTGCGAGCCACACCCTCTCGGACGGTGCCAATATTGCCCCACCCAAGTCAGCCAAGGATAGTCACCAAGGGGCAGATTCCTGTTGGAACTGTGGTTTCTAGGCTCCTAATCCAGACCATTTTCCCCTGGGAGAAACCTTCCCCAGCTGGGGTGTCCCCACAAGCTTTAAGGGACACTGGGGTTCCAGCGTGGCTGCCCTCTGCTCCCAGGGACAGCTTGTTCTTAAAGCTATGGTTTCCTCCCCTAGACCCTCGCGGGGCCTTGGCTCCTGCCGACTTCCCGCAGAGTTGGGCACAGAGCAGGTGGGCAAGGTGGAGCTGCCTCTAAGCAGAACGCCACCAGGCTGCCCGCTGTCTCCTGGGTCTGCTAGAGTGACAAATGACAGAGCGGCAGAGGGCTCACCTCGTCCATGCCAGAGGCAGTGAAGAAGATCCCAACCTCCTTGGCATATCTCTGCAGCTCCCTGTACTGGTCGTGGCTGAACTCCAGGTGCCGTTTGTGCTCCCCGTATGTCTTCCCCCAGGAATGCTTCGAAGTGTATGGTCTCTCCAAGGCTTTCCGATTGAACTTGAATTCCAGCTCACTCTTCTGGAACTTGGCACAATCAGCCCCACACTCCTGCAACACACATCAGGAAGCCTTTCAGTGATCTGTCGCACATTCTCAGAGACAGCAGAAATGCTGGGGTAACCGAGATGACACCACTATCTCTAAATATAACAGATTGTTTTTAGACCGACAGAGACCTTAGGGACCCCCCCTAAAGAAAAGAAACAGGAAAAGCAAGAAAGTCCAGAAGGAAGAAAAGGTTGTTTGAGGATGGAAGATCTCCCCACTATTTTTCCCTTTTAAAATATTAATACAAAAAAATGTAGGGCTTTTTTGCTTTGTTTTACATTGTAATATTAAAAATACTGAATCAAAGCGTTAAGGAAGATTTTAGGTTTTATAACTCAGCAGAGGATAGTAAAATGAGCACTGGACCAGAATTTAGTAAAGGAAGTCAGATTCAGGCTTAACTCTGACCCTAACTCTTAGCTAAGTCACCTCCCATCTCTGGAGTCAGTTTCTCCATCTATATAAAGAGCAATTTGGGCCAGCTCCAGGACTTGTAAACTGTTCTGAGGAGCCCCTTGCAGGAGCAGGTAAACGAAGGGAGGGGCCCTGTTCTGTGACTTCAACAATAGCAACGCTGCTTTTTGCTGTTTTGCACTGGCACTTTTCTGCATGTTCCGTTTGTTTGAATAACAGCAACAAAAAAAAAAACAAAAACACAAAACTGAGAAATGCCCCAGCCTAGGTAATCTCTATTGAGCAGAAGTGATTACATAAAAGCTGGATAGTCTGACTGTGAAAGCTATAACTCTATTGCTGGTCAGCCTCCAATCTCCCAGAATTGTTGTTAAAAACTACTCAGTAGAAGGAAGAAGTAAAACCCTCTAAAGTCTCATCTCACTGCCATTTCTGTAGACACAGAAGTATTCATGCTATTGAAAACCTCCTGGGTCCAGAAACAGAAACATCAGTGCTAAGCATGTTACTCCACTCCTGAAAATATCGTGCGATGGCACCCTCAGGACTTGGTGCTGGAGAGAAGTTCAAAGAACATTAGAACTGAAAATGACCTTGGGCAACAGAGTTCTCATTGTCTAGATGAAGATCCCAAGGCCCAGAGTGACTTGACCACAGTCACACAGTGTCTCCAGCAGAGCCGGCCAGGTCCCTCTCCGAAAGCCTGCAAGACTATTCATTCGAGTCCTGGCCTGCGCCTGCAACAGGGACTTGTGCTACCCCAGCTCTCCAGCAAGCTCCTGAGGAGGCCTTCGCAGAGTTGCTTTGGGCTCCCTTTGCTTGTCGTCTCCCTCTGAAGATGCAGACTTACCCTCAAGAAGTTAAAAAGTTTGTCTCTATCTGGGCAAACCTGCTCCTTACAGGAACGTGACAAAGGTGAAATAGCACCTTTGACTAATGACAAGAACTCAGATAGAGTTGCACTACATTCTATATAACAGCAGTTGTATGAGGAGAGAACAGGTTCCTGCTCTTCTTTTCTCAAAAATGAGTGATTTCTTTATCTGCTTAATGCTATAGGGGACTCTAGGTTCAGGAATCATTGTCCCTGTTTTACTATCATGCCGATGGTTTCTTTGTTCAAAGTTTTATTGCTTCTCTAATGCTAAGAACAAGCAGCGGAACACCATGATGATACTCCATTCTCACCAATGTTTGAAAGTTAAAAGTATATAGTCAATTAGTAAATCTCTAATTATAATAATATGTTTACATTTGTATGTAATTATATAGTTTAATAAAAATAATGCAACAAACTCTCCTTTTAATATTGCAAACAGATTTGTTGTATGAGCAAGCCAGCTTGTACTAATACACTCTGGGTAACAAAACTTGCAAATGTGACTCCATCTACAGAAGGCAGCCAAGACAAAATTAAAAAGTCCTAAAATATAAGGATTTCAAGAACTTCTACTGCTTTAAATTTTAAAACAAACTCACATATTGCAAAGCATGGAAAACTGAGGCCTAGAGAGGAAAAGTCACCTGCCCAAGATCATTCAGCTAGTAATGATATCCTGACACCAGTCCAGGGCTCTTTCCACTTTAATATGGCCTCAGCCTCTTCATTCTCCTCCCCCTGGAGAACTATCCACCAAAATTAAAAGATAGAAAGTGAGAGAGAAAACTATAACTTTGTATCCATAACTTCCATATCTCTAGGAATTTTTACATCATTCAAAAAAGTCATACCTTGGAAAAACTGGCTGCTCCCCTAAATTAAGAGCAGGAATTTCCCCCTAGGAAACAATGTGCAAAGGCTGGAGCCCTGTGGCTAGGAGCAAAGACTTTAAATATCTATCACTGTATTTACTAGCTATGTGCTCTTGAGCAAGTCACTTATCTTCTCTTAGCCTCTAAAAGGAAATCTACAGCATCACAGCATTGGGTTATCATAGGACTTAAATGAGATAGTGCATTTAAAGCACTTAGCCCAGTATCTGGTAGACTAAGCACTCAAAAAATGTTAGCAATTGTTACTTTTTAAAAATATTTTTATGACTCAGTGGTTAGGCTTCCATAAAAGCAGTTAGTCCTGAAAGAAGAGTAAGACAAAACCTAATCCCAAATGATACAAAATCAGGTGAACTAATACAGGGAAAGGAAAGATGGTGTGCGATATCACTAAACCAAGGAATCCCAGCGCAGGCCTCGTGTTGGGGGCTGGGGGTCATAATGAAGAACATGGCAGTCCCTCCCTTCAGGGGGACTCAAAGTCTAACAGAGAGAGAGAGGGACGGGGGGGGGGGGCTTAAACAGAAATCATAATAAAATGGGGAGGGGTTGGTGAGAAGGGGTTGGAGAAGGCATCCAAAAAGTAGAGCTGAAGACAGCTCAGGAGCACTGATATTCACAAACATCTTATCACTAATAGATGACATTTATTGAATCCTCTGTGCCAAGTACTGGGCTAAGAGCTTTACCGAAGTTATCTCACTTGATCTTCATAGCAACTTGGAGGTAAGTACCATTATTATCAAGCCAGGTTTTCAAATAAGGAAACAAGTTCACAGAGTGTAAGTAACTAGCCCATGTTCACACAGCTAGGAAGTGATGGAGTCAGAATTTGAACTCAGAGCCTTGGCTTTTAACGACTGCATACTCCACACACAGGGAATGGCAGGTGAGAGAGACCACAGCAACTTCCAGAAACTGCAGTTCCTAGAAATAATCCAATGTTGCTGGAGGATGTCAGAGATTAAATATGATGGGCAGGAAGGGGCCAGGTCATTAAGATCTTGACGGCTGTGTTAAAAGGTATCGACTCTACCTGCAGGCAATAGGAAGCCACTGAAGGTGCCAGGGGTGCTATGATTTTATCAAGTCTGTATTTTAGAAAGATCATTCTGGCATCAGGAGGAGAGAGAAAGAGGTCGAGTTAGGAGGCAACCGCTGTAATGCAGACAAGTCAGGAGGGCAGTCGAGCGGGCGATAGGGGATTCCAAAGGTTTAGAAGAGGGAACTGGCGATCGGCAGGACAGGCGGATGCAGAGGACCAAGAGGGCGAGGAGAGCGGTCCGCGCTCCCCGAGGCCCCACCCCACCCGGCGCCCCTCTCTCCCCGAGCTCCCTCACCTTGGCGGTGCGGATCATGCGCTTGGCCACGTCCAGGTCGCCCTGGTGGTTCTGGCCGATCTCGGCAATGATGAAGCACGGGTGCTGCCCGCCCACCCAGCGCCCGGGACACAGTTCCAGCTCCAGCGGCATCGCGGCAGCTCGCAGTCCGGCGCCTCACTGCCCGCTGGGTCCGGCCGCCGCCTCAGCGAGTCCTGCAGGCAGCCCCGCTGGGCCCACACGCCGGCCCGCCACGTCAGCTCGCGGCCGTTGCGCAGCCAATCCCCGGCCCCCGCCTCGCTCCCGACAGCCAATCGGTGAGAGGGGCGGGCTCTCCCGCGTGAGGGGCGGGGCGCGGAGGCCAGGACCCTCCCCTGCGCTCTGCGAGCGGACCCCGGCCCTGCAACGCGGTCTCTGACGGTGTCCGGGTCCTTGCGCGCGCCCGGGCGCGAGCGCTCCCTGAAGGAGGCTGGCGGTGGCCTCCAGAGCCTAAGTGCAGCTGCTAGGGCATGGGAGAGCGCGCTCTTCCGTGTAATGGAAAAAACGGATTCTGGAGTTAAAGTCATAGAGCAGGTTCGAGTCCAGCCTCCGCAAACTAACCAGCTCTTAATCATGGATACGTTACTTAGTCTTCCTGAGCATTCTTTTCCTTTGTCCCTGAAGTAGGAAAATAAAGTAGAACTATGAGATGATATAGAGAAACCTCTGATCACTGTACTTGGCCTGTAGTAATTTTCAGTAAGTAGCCGTTTCTATTGTATGAGAGTCAGCAAGTTCAAGAAGTTCCACTGACTTGTCCAAAGCCATCGGGAAGGCCAGAGCAAAGCTGCGACCAGGACCCTGGACTGCCTCCCAGCCCAGGACTCTTAAAATACACTGGGCTGGATTTCAGACAAACTTGAGACATGGAGTCAGACTGATTTCTAGCTCAGCTTACCAGAACCCATGAACAAAGTTAAAACAATACCGAGAAAGCACCTTTGGATGGAAGGTGAGAGGGTGGTTTTGGACATGTTGGTATCAATGCGCAGGTGACACTGCCCAAGAAAGAGTAGAGGGGGCGGGGCACGGGGAAGGCAGCTCTGAAGCTCAGAAGTCTGGCTGGGGAGGGAGATCTGGGAGCCACTCCAGGTGAGGAAAAGCCTGAGGACAGGCGGGACTGCTGCAGGAGAGAGTATAAAGAAGGGTGAGATGCAGACCAGCCAACCTTGGGCAGCTGCCCCTGGAGGAACCAAGAAAAGAAGTCAGAAACAAATAACATAGAGCAAGTGTGTGTCCCCAGGAAGGGAGACCCACAGGGTCAAAGGCCTGGAGCAGTCCAGGAGAATGAGGAACAAGAAGAGACAGTGGACTTGGGCATCAGAGGGCCATTGGAGACAGCAGATTTGGTGGCAAAGGGGAGTTGAGGAAACAGGAATGAAAATAGGTCTTTTCTTGGAAAAGCTTAGTTGTCAAAGCAGGTGGAAAATGGACCCTGGGCTGGAGAGGGGCCCAGAGTTGAGAAAGTGCATGTTTGGAGACCAAGAGGAAGCAACCAAAGGAAGGAGGGGGATGGAAGTGGGGTTCATTCGTGCACAGCCCGAGGGTGTGTTGAGCTAGATGGCATGCGCTTCGTGTCTCAAGTTTAAACGGACTTTCACATTCTCGGTGAAGCTGAGCGGCAGACCTCCATCACAGAGAAAATGAGATCCAGCACTAAAGTAACTCAGTCACTTTTGGCTAAAGAAAACTGTTGTGGTTTTGCATAATTTGTGAATAAGTGGAGATTGAATTTGAAGAGGAAAAAGAAGAAATCACACTTAAAAATAGTCATCCCACAAAAGCAATTTAGGCCAATGTTATTATTCGTGACAAAAACTTTCAGTAAGTTAGAGTAGTAAGGAGGAAAGGATGCAACTTCAATTCCACTCTTGTTCTTGTGTTTAAAGCCAGTTTCTAGTGCTTTCTGGTGTTTTTTCTGCTTGAAAAATGAGTCAGTGTTCAATTTGTCAAAATGAATGAGAACATGAGGGAAAGTCTTTAAAAACAAATTAAAAGCTGGGTGTAGTGGTACACGCCTGTAGTCCCAGCTACTTGGGAGGCTGAGACAGGAGGATTGCTTGGGCCCAGGAGTTTGAGGCCAGCCTGGGCAATATAGCAAAACCTCATCTCAAAAAAAAAAAAAAACAAAACAAAAGAAAAGAAAAGAAAGACCCAGTGAGGGACACTTTCCTGTTCCTGACAGGAGAGGGCAAGAAAGAACTTAGTTTTGGAGGAACTAGGGTACACGGAGTGCTGGTTCATTCAGTTGAGATTGAGGATGGGGGCCCAGTTTCCAGATTAGACCGTCTGGGTCTGAGGCCCCAGTGACCACCCCGGCTATGCTAAGCCCCTTTTGAAGTTGGCTCCTAGGAAGCTTCCTCCAACCTAGGACTCCTGCCTAATTTTTTGCCACTCTGTGCTCTAGCTACACAGAACTATTTTGAGTCCCCCTAGAGGATCATGTTCTCTCATCTCCAGGGCTTGGCACAGGCTGTTTCCTGTGCCCGTACACTTCCCACTCCTCCCCTCCTTGCTGAGCCTCGCCTGGCCACCTTCTGCAGGTCCTTTGGCCCAGAAGTCTCTTCTTCTTTGAACCTTCTCTGATCTCCCCAGCAACCTTCTCTAGGCTCCCACAGGACCCTCTTCTTCGCCCACTTCTCACCCTCTATGGTAGCTGCCTCTTCTCTTCTGTCATTCCCTCTAGACTGTGAGCTCCTTTGGGTCGGGAATCTGCTCAGCACTAAACCCAGGGCAAAGCCTAGCGATACAAGGCTGAACAAGGCCAAGCAGACCTCCCCGATGTTGCTTAGAGCCTTAGATTGTCACTGTGTCCTGCAGCGTTGGGAGCTCCTTGAGATCAGGGCTTGGACCATTACCTATTGTGTTCCCTGCACGAAGCACAGGACTTCTTAACACCTAGTAGGTGCCAACAAATATTTTCTGGATGGGGAAGTGCAGAAAAGATGACAGCAACGACTGAGGCATAACTGACTCCATCTGTTTTCCTCAGGACACATTCTGGCACCACGTGACTATTCCCTGAGTGGTCACTGAAGTCAGCTTTCTGGCAAGTTCCTCTGAGGAGTAAGTGAGGTATGAGACACCGGAGCTCCCCAACCCCAGCTGCCAAGGACCTGCCCTGACATCAAGTGGCCAAAGAGTCTGATTCTCCCCAGGGTCTCAAGTTGTTCCATCTACAGGCAGCCCTGCCGGTCACACCCTCACCCACACCTTCCTGCTTCCTGGGCCTTGGTCCTCCTCCCTGTAACACTCCCTGTAAACATCGTTTTTATGCCGTCCCTGAGAGAACAGGCCCCCATCACACCCTGGTGTGGCGGCGTGGGAGGTGAAAGCCAACTCACACCGTCTCCCTCGGAGGGTTTGGACCTGTGCCACACCGCACTCATACATCCACCAGATCATTCTCGAGTGCCTGCTGTGGGCCAGGGACCTCAGCAGGCGCTGCCGATAGAGTGCAGAACAAAGAGTTGTCGTCCTTTTCCTGTAAACTATAGTTTACGATAAAAGTAAAGTATATTCACAAATAAATATATGATCCTGAATTATAATGAAGGCAATGAAGAAAACAAATTGAGTGCCGTGTGAGAACTAGTAAGGGGACCTACTTTATTTACTTACCTATTTATTTATTTTTTAGAGACAGGGTATTGCTCTGTTGCCCAGGCTGCAATGCGGTGGTGCGATCACAGCTCGCTGTAACCTTGAACTCCTGGGCTCAAGGGATCCTCCTGCCTCAGCCTCCTGAGTAGCTGGGACTATAGGCGCATGCCACTAGGCCTGGCTAATTTTTCTATGTTTTTGTAGAGATAGGGTCTTGCTATGTTGCCCAGGCTGGTCTTGAACTCCTGGCCTCAAGTGATCCTCCTGCCTTGGCCTCCCAAAGTGCTGAGATTACAGGCATGAGCCATGGCACTGGGCCCAGGGGGCCTACTTTAGATGGTCAATCAGGAAGAATCTTTCTGAACAGTCAACATTTAGGCTGAGACCCACCCTGCCCCCCAAATTCCTACAAATGACAATAATCTCTTCCCTTTATAGATCCCCCACAGGATACTGAAACAGTATGGTGTCCTGAGAAAAGTACAGAGTTTGGGATAAGTCAGGTCTGGGTTCACCTCTCATCTCTTTCCTTTCATGCTGAGAAACCTCTCAACTTCCTCCTCTGCGAGATGGGAACAGCCACCACGAGAGGGCAGCAGTGACAATTGGACGAGAAGAGGCATGTAAGGCCGTTTTCGGCCCGGACCTGCAGGCCCAGGTTCTTGCCCTGCCCAAACCTTTACGGAGGGGTCTCATTCCTGAGCTCCCACTCCCTGTCCTGTTTTGACTGCCTGCCACCTGTCAGCACCTTCCCACCCTCAGACCTCGTCCTGACAGTTTATGCCTGTCACTGGCCTCGTCCCTAGTTAGGCTGGTCCTGCCCTCCCCGCACCCCAGTGGGGACAGTGGGTCGATCCTCCATCTCACTGTCCCTGGGAATCTCGTCCCTTCACAGAGCTTCAGGATCTGTATCCTCACAGGAGACCTTCGTCACCAGCCTGCTTACTCACGGCCACCTCTGAAAACAACCCACTACACCAGGACACCCAAAACAGCATGGCCTCAGCCATGGGGTGTGCCACCCCAATCCAGACATGTGTTAAGAGATATTATTCAGGCCAATAAGCACATGAAAAGATGCTCAACGTCATTAGCCATCAGGAAATGTGAAACGAAACCACAATGAGAACCTTCACGCTTGCTAGGATGTCTAAAATGACAAAGAGAAAATAAGGCTGGGGATCTGTGGATAGCCCTCCAAAGCCGTATCAACCAGGTTCTCTCCTCTGAAGATTCCCTCTGGTGATGGTGACTACAGAGCCTGGTAGTCACCAGGAATGGCAGGACTATGCACTTCTGCCCACTGGGGTGCCCAGAGCTGCTCGGTTTCCATTTCTCTCCAGACCCTCTCTTGGATTCTCTGATCACCCCAGTAACATCCCAATAAATCATGAGGATCCATCGCTGATTTTGTCTATACACACCCACTTCCCTCCAGCCCCACCCCCTCCATAACCCCTGGCAACCACCAATCTGTTTTCCCTTCCTAGAATTATGTCTTTTCAAGGTTTTGTAAATGGAACCATACAGTACGTAACCTTTGGGGGTTGGCTTTTCTCGCTCAGCATAATTCTCTGGGGATCCATTCGGGTTGTTGCGTGTATCAGTAGTGTGTTCCTTTTCGTTGCTGAGTAGTATTCCATGGAATGGATGCACACTGGTTTATTACCTAGTCACCTGTTCAAGAACATCTGGGTTGTTTCCAGTTTGGAGCTATTATGAATACAGCTGCTATAGACATCTGTGTTTTGTGTGAACCTAAGTTTTCATTTCTCTGAGATAATGACCAGGAGTATGATATCTGGGTCATATGGTAGTTGTGTGTTTCGTTTTATAAGAAACTGCCAAACTGTTTTCCAGAATGGCTGTGCCGTTTTACATTCTCACTAGCAATATTTAAGTAACCAGTTTCTCTGCATTCTCATGAGCATTTGGCGTTGTCACTATTTTTTCTTTTGCCCTTTCTGACAGGTGTGTAGTGATATCTCACTGTGGCTTTAATTTGAATTTCCCAAATGGTTAATAACGTTGAACATCTCTTATATGTTTATCTGCCATCTGTACATTCTCTTCGGTAAAATCTCTTTATGCCGTTTGCCCATTTTCCAATTCTGCCCTTGGTTTTTTACTGCTGAATTTTGGGAGTTTTTCATATTTCTAGATACTTATCCTTCGTCAGATATCTGGTTTGCAAATATTTTCTCCCAGTCCATAGCTGGAGCTTGTATTTTTTATTTTCTTTACAAGGTATTTTGCAGAGCAAAAGCTTTCAATTATGATGAAGTCCAATTTATCAATGTCTTTTACAGACCATGCTTTTTGGGCTAAGTTTAAGAGCTCTTTGCCTAGTTTTTGATCCCAAAGGTTTTCTCCCATGCTTTTTTCTAAAAGTTTTATGTTTACATTTAAGCCTGTGGTCCATTTTAGGTTAATTTTGTATGAGACTTAGGTTAAGGGTTTTTGTTTGGTTGGTCTTTGGTGTATAGATGACCATTTGCTCTGGTACCATTTGTTGGAAAGACTGTCTTTTCTCCATTGAATTGCATTTGCACCTTTGTCAAGAATCAGGGCCGGGCGCGGTGGCTCACACCTATAATCTTAGCACTCTGGGAGGCCAAGGTGGGTGGATTGTTTGAGCTCAGGAGTTCGAGAACAGCCTGAGCAAGAGCGAGACCCCGTCTCTACTAAAAATAGAAAGAAATTAGGGACAGCTAAAAACATATATAGAAAAAATTTAGCCGGGCATGGTGGTGCATGCCTGTAGTCCCAGCTACTCGAGAGGCTGAGGCAGTAGGATAGCTTGAGCCCAGGAGTTTGAGGTTGCTGTGAGCTAGGCTGATGCCACGGCACTCTAGTCCGGGCAACAGAGTGAGACTCTGTCTCAAAAAAAAAAAAAAAAAAAAATCAGTTGGCTCTTCTTGCATGAAACTATTTCTGGGTTCTGCATTGTCCCATTGATCTATATTCCTTGGCCAGTACCACACTCTCGATTACTATAACTATATAATAAATTTTGAAATTGAGCCAATTGATTCCTCTCATTTTATTCTTCCAAAGTTAGCTAAATTTTAATAAATTAGCTGAAATTATTCTAGCTATTCTAGTTCCTTTACCTTTCCATAAAAATTTTAGAATAATTTTGTCTATGTCTACAAGCAAAAGACTTTATTGGGATTTTGATAGGGAGTATGTTAAACCAGTGTATCAATGTGGGAAGAACTGACATCTTAGTATGTTGTCTTTCAACCCATAAATGCAGTGTATCTCTCAGTTTATTTAGATGTCTTTGATTTCCTTCATCAGCATTTTATAGTTTTCAGCATGAAGATCTCGTATGTGAAAAACATTTTTTAAATCTTGTAAATGTTTTATTAGATTTCCACCTAAATATTTCATTTTTGAGTGATTATAAATGGCATTGTATTTTTAATTTGGGTTTTCATGTGTTCCTTAGTATGTAGATTCTAGAAGTTTTTTGTAGATTCTTTGAGAATTCTACTAGATCATCATATCATCTGCCACTAGGGACAGTTTTATATTTTACTTTCTGAAATGCATGCCTTTTACTTTCTTTCTTGCCTTTTGCACTGGCTAGAATTTCCAGCACTGAATGAGAGGGATGAGAATGGGCACCCTTGCCTTGTTCCCAATCTTAGAAGGAAAACGTTCAGTTTTTGACAAGTATAATGTTAAATTCAGGGCTTCTGTGGATGCTCTTAATCAAATTGAGGACATTGCCCTCTCTTCCTAAGAGTTTTTAAGTGCTTTGAGTTTTGTTCTTTTTTTGTTAGAGATGAGGTCTCGCTTAGTCACCCAGGCTGGAGTGCAGTGGCATAATTACAGCTCACTGTAACCTCAACCTCCTGGGCTCAAGTGATCCTCCTGCCTCAGCCTCCCAAATTGCTGGGATTATGGGTGTGAGCCATAGCTCACATACCTGGCCAAGTTTTATTTCCAATTGAGCTACAAGCTGCAGAAAATTTTATGAAATTGAATACATCCTACTTCAGCCACTTTATAACCAAACTGTTAAGAGTTTTGCATTAGAGAAACCAACAACCGCATATGAAAAGATTATTCATGTGTGTTGGACTTTGCATCTTAGAGAAAACACTCATGTTAGAATTGTATTTGAGGAGAAGAGGAACAAGATTCCAGGTTTAATAATTGCAACTTTTGGAACAACCATTAAAGCATTTATTTGCATCAAGGTTACCTTCCTGGGAAACTCATCTTACAGTAAAAGAGATATATAGAGGATCTTTTTTCCGTAAGAATTATGGTGGAAAGTCTAGATATGTTTCCAGACACCCACAGTCCAAACATTTTACCCATTGATAAAACCCACAAACCAACAGAATGACACAGAATGAATTGAGAAATAACAAAAGACCATGTGATCATCTCACAATGTTTACCCTAGGCTAGATGGAAGAATTATGAGGCCACATTCATGCTACCAAAGACACCAATCATAGTAGCATAGCCCTGAGAGGCTGAGGGATGCGCTACCATGATTGGTGTCAAGTGGGGTTTGGAGTAGAATGGAAGAACCACCTGCCTCTGCCTCATCATCTCCACATTCCCACCTGGGACCTAGAAACAAATGGAGGTCAACGTATTGTACTGAGAATGCTCCAAAAATAGCCTTTCTTAGGCTCTCTTGAGACGGTGAAGAAGGGACGAGGTGGGGACTCCTTTCCACTGCTAATTGTGGCATCCAGCAATCCCAACATGCCTCGACTCTCGTCCAGCCTCAAGTTGAGTGCAAACTATGATGACTAACACAGAAATCTATCCCACTTAAAAAACTGACATTAAGATGAAAAGGGTTGGTGTAGAACTCAGACCTGTCGCATCCCATCCAGTGCTTGGAACTCAGCGGGTACTTAGGGACCTTTGATGAGCAAATGAGGGGCAGTTCATCAGCCACTCCCATGCGGAAGTGCATAGTTCATTTATGAATTTTGCGCCCCCCCCAACCTTAAAAGAAAACATGGGATGGGATCAAGATTCAATCTTTGAAAGATTCTTCACCCCTCAGCACTGTCACGCTCACCAGATAGGACAGGGCACTCCCAATTTACAAAGGGCAAAACTGAGTTCCAACAAGCAATGGGTCTTCTGCAAGTTCACCAAGGTGGCACATGGCAGGGCTGCCTCCCACAGTGTGAAATTCTCATTAAGAGTGGTTGTCAGCATTCTAGTGCTCACTGTTGGCCTGCATCCCTAAGTGTTTTATGGCTCCAACTGAAAACTTTTAGCGCTGCTCTCTCTGTCCTGAACCTATGGAACCAACAGGGTCTTATTAGCTAGTGTACTTTGCTCCCAAGCTGAGGAGGAAGAAATAGGCTCACTGACTTTCTCATCAGAGCTGAGCCAGGAGCCAGAGGGCCCTAGGGAGGAACACAGCAATGAGCAGCTCTGGATTCAGGCAGCGCTGGTTAGAATCCCGGCCTGGCCAGCCATTACTGGCTATGTGACTTGGGTGAGGCACTTTACCTCTAAATCCTTCAGTTTCCACAGCTGTAAGATGGGGACTGCAGTTTATTATTTTGTAGGGAAGTTGAGGACTAAAAGAGAAAGCTCAATAAATGGCCATCTATTCCCCTCCTCCTCCAAGTGGAAGTGCCCCGAGTTAGTGGCAGATACATAGCCCACTCATGCTAACTTGAGTCTGTTATTCTACTATAAGACTGACTAGTCTGACCAACTTACCAACTCCTGTGTCAGTTTCTGGAAGACACCCCACTCACCTGGGGTCAGTGCTGGGTGTGCCTCATCTGGCCTCCCGCCACTGGCCTCTTCCGACTCCATCAGTCTAAACACAGCTCTGACGTTTTCCACCTGCCCAAACCCATGCTCACTCCTCTGGGGTAAGTAACAGGGTAAGTAACTCCCAGCATCCTTGTTGCTGGTTAGACTCAGTGTCCCGTATTCAGATTCGTACAACTGAAACGACTTGCAAGCTCACTTAACTTGGGCCTCAGATTTTCAGCTGAGGAGCTGGAGGCTCACGGAGGGGACGTGACTGGGACGGGGGAGATGGGGGCCAAATACCATCCCACAGCCAGGTTGGGGCCAGAACACGCCTCTGCTCCTCCTCCCCCAGGGCTGGGCTGGGGGAGTGCTATCAGGAACACACATACTCTAACCCTCTCCTGCCGGGGTCAGGTCCCCATAATCAGATACAGAGTAACTCTGAGGGCAATGTTCTTTTCTCTACATGCCCTCCCCAACATCCCTGGGCCGAGTTATAAAACACCCACTTGATCAGAGATTATCAAGCTGACCTAATTGGCTTTGGGAAGAACTTCCGCACCCCCTGCAATCTTGGTGGTTTTCCTGCAGAGCAACTGTTTGGCTGGCTGAAGTTTAAGTCTGCTAGTAACATGACCCCCTTTTCAAGCTGTCAACACAGAGGTATCATCAGCCTCATTAAAATTGATGTCAGCACAACGTGACAGGGTTGGAGAAAACTGGAAGATCATGGCCTAAGGGAAGAGACTCTGTGCTCCTGTCTCACCTTTCTCCGGTGGTGGGGTGGTGTAGCCCAAAAAGGAATGCCAGGACCTAGTTGGGAGTCCTGGTGGCAGTGAAGCAGGAGGGGTGGGATACCAGCATCCTACGCAAGGTGGTCTGTACATTTCCAGATCAGCAAGTGTCAGTCACTCTTCAGGGTCTGCATTCCTGTAGCAGGAGTGAATAAAGCTAAGAGAACAAGGTTGAAGACAAGGCCACAAGGTTTTTAGGCTAGATTCTTTCACTACTTCACCAGGACACCTTGGGCCAGGTTCTGGACCCTCTCTTGTGCCTCAGTTTCCCCATCTCTACAATGAGCAATGACTTCAACCTTTTTTAAAGCACAGAATTGTAGCTTCAAATAAAACAGCATGCCAACATATCACACACATAGGTGTACATAGGTGTGTGCACGTGGAACACGCCTCCACCCACCTTGCAGAAGCTAGTCAGGACTGGTCATCTAGCCCAGCACAGCTGCCACCCAGTGGAACATTTTACAACTCAAATATTTGCTATAAAAACTAGAAGCAAATCCTCTCAATGAAGTTCTCTTTCAGATGGAGACAACTCCAAAAATACAGTCTTGCTCTGTGACCTCATCACCAAAAAGCTTGCTTCTCTGAGAATTTTGTAACATTTTTTAGCAAAGGGCAGCTGAGCCTCACTCAAGTCATGTCAAAGGCTCTGGTAAACCTAACTTTAAGAGGAAAAAAAAAAAAAAAAAAAAAAAGACAGAAATGAAATCAATCCTAGGGCTTGATAATTCCCCTAAACATCCTCACTGGCCACGTGTGAAAGGCCAAGCCAACATTTTACGCAAAGAGAACGCAAAAGATTTGACCTTCCAGGCCCTCTAGGAGGGAACCAATTACCTCCCCAGTCACACCTCCCATTCCTCTACTCTCTCATTCTCTAGTCAAATCTGCCTGTTTGTATCTAAATGTACTCAGCAATTTCCTACCTCTGACTTCTGCTTACCATGATACTCCCTCTTTTCTCCATTCCTATTTCTAAACCCTTTTCATACTTGCACATGCAGCTCAAATACTTTCCTTTCCAGGAAAGAACCTTCCCCAACCCTCCTAGTTGGGTGCCACATCTCGAGCCTCTGCACTACACTAACACCTGGACCTTTTGTCACTAGGTCCTAGTGTAACATCATTCACATGTGTTGATGCCTCTTCTTCCTTACTACTTACTATGAGCCCCGAGGGCTGGCTTATGTCTAACCTAATTCTCCTCCCTCTCGCCCAGCCAGTGAGTCTGGCATATCCTAGGTGCTTGGTAAATACTGGAAAGTTCTGTAAACTTGTAAAAACAGGAAAAATAATCATTCAAAATTACCATGTTTGATATTTGACAACATAGGCAAAACCTTAAGGACACCTAGGCTATAGAAGAAACCATTTTACAACATATTGAAGGTCTGCCAAATGGCAGATGAGGCCTGTGGTTGCGGAAAATAGAGTAATACCAGTTAAACCAAAAATCAATTTTCTTCAATTTCCTTTGCAAAATGTAAACTCTATCTTGAACCCTATGGGAGACTTAGATTTTAAAGTACAGGATTAGAGGGCTACACTGAGACTACGCAACTTTTTCTAGTTACCTTTCCAGTAGGCATAGTTAAGGTTTGCCAACGCAATCCTCCAATCTCCCACTACAGAAAAACTGTATTGACAATGCAGTCGTATATCTATTTTCATTAAATGGTTGAATCATTGAATATAGACTGAAGAACATTCTTTCCCTTTCCCAAATGCCTTTACCATCTGTAAGAACAGAGAAAATTTCCATCTTCTGGAAAAGCTGAGCTGACCTCAGGCAGTGCCTGCCCACCGCTCACTGAGGCTTTTCACATGTCATTCTTCCTTAGCACGCCTGTCTCGATAACAAACCATACTCTGTTCACCCATCAGTCAAGCCCTGCAAGTTTCAGCCTTGGTGCAAAGCCCATGTTTCTTCGTCAGACCCCTCTGTCAGAGAGGGTCACAGAGCATCAGTGCTGCAAGAGACTTCAGAAGCCATTTGGTCACACCCCTTCAATTTTACAGACTGGGAGGTGACCCAGAGGTCAACACAAGGTCACAAGAAAATCAGTGGCAGAGCCAGAACTAGAAATCAGATCTCCCCGACTCTGGTGAAGGCCTTTTCCTTTACAATATCCTCTTTTCCTTAAATTCATGTATTGCTTGAACCTAATGTTATTTTACTGGATTTCAGGGGTTCCAGAACATTCAATTTCAAACATTAGTTTTTAAAAGTCTACCTCATTTACTCCCTGTCATCAAGAATGAGGATTAGATTTACTCACAGACAGGGTCTCACTCTGCTGTTCAGGTTAGAGTGCAGTGGCATCACTATCATCATAGCTCACTGCGATCTCAAACTCCTGGGCTCAAGGGATAGATTTAAATGCTCAAAAATCCTACACACTTGTGCAATTCCCCTAAATAACCACTAATACAAATCCAAAGCCAAAGAAAGTTCTTTAGTGTGTTTTAACATGAGCTTACAATTAGAGTCTAACTTAAAAATGTAAGCATACAACTAGGCTTTACCAAAGAGTAAGGTGTTTATTTCACTTAAGTTCTTAAAAATACTTTTTTGGCAGTTGTCACATAAAATGTCCTAATGTTAAAAAAAAAAAATTCATTGAAAAGAAAAGCATGAAAAAACAGACCCAAAATGTTAAGATTTTATTTACAAAGCTTTTTTGTTGTACATAAAGTAAAAATGCTGTTACAGTCTCAGTGTAACTGGTAGCCACAGACGGCTGACTCACCAATCACAGCTATCCACGCTACAGCAAGAGTCTTACACAAAAACCTAACAACGCTTACAATTTTGTTGGGGTAAAGTCCCTAAGCTTGGTGGTGGATTACCAAGAGGGACTAAATGGAGAAAGGCGGAATGTCACAGGAACTATTCTTTGGCTCTTTGGGTGAGTGGGTGTCCTGGGGTTTGTATCACAGCTACCTTTTTTTTTTTTTTCTTTTTTTTAAAAAACAGCTACCAAATCCATGAGCAGTCCAACCAATACTGAACAGTTCGGATTCTGCAGGTCATTTAGGTTCTTAATCATCTTCTCCTTCATCATCTGTTTCTCTCTTCCTCTTTTCACCTTTCCCGCTTTCTTCCTCCTCTGTACAATCAATAACAAAGACTGACTTTGAGACAACTGGAAAGGCATTTTGCTTAGGCTAATGCGAACGGCAACAGTAACAAATTTTTTGATGGTTGGCAAATTAAAAAAAAAAAAAAAAAAAAAAAGATGTAAACTGGATCAGACCAGTAGGTTATTAAGTACAAGCGGTGACCACAGAACCAAGAAGGGCAAAATGCACAGCAGCCCCTCAAGTCATACAGCAAAGTTAACCCAGTTTTCTCATTTTTAAGTTGTTTTCTTCCAAATATTTCTTATTTTTCTTAAGCTTGTTGGCCCCACCAATTAGACATCCTCCAATTATTAAAATGCATAGTAAAGTCTCTGGAGTTAGCCAGACTATTGCTGAGCCATACTTATTTACAAGTGACCCTGGGCAAGCTTAACCTCTTTTAAGCCTGCTTCCTGGTTTGTAAAATGGGGACAATGGTACTAACTTGAAAGAGTTACTCTAGGAATTAAATGAGGTAACACCCAAAGCACTTAGTATGGAACACGGCTAAGACTCAAATTGTAGCAAATTAACAGTAATAAAACAGGATTTCTTTGAATATGCATATATTTGAGACACAAGGTATATACTACACATACTTGTTTTTTTCCAACTAGTAAAAATTAAGTTATTTTAATGAAATTAACTAAATCTGTCAAACCATGCTCCAAAAAGCTCCTTGAAGGCAGCGACCAGGTCTTAATCAGCGCTGGTATCTACGGTAAATTTAGTCTAGAGCCTGGTACGGAGTGGATGCTGAGAAAAGTATGAACCAATAGAAAGCACAGCAAACAAACTGGTTCTGAGTTCTAAAACAACCCTGAGACCCTGTACTTTCAATAATTATTTAATAACATCTATTTCACTAGTCTTGGTTGTGGGAGGGAAAAGGAATAACACTGATAAAACTGGAAAGGTGCTTGTATGTCTTAAAAAATGATGATCCAATTATTAAGCCTTTTTTAAATGGAAGAACTCCAAACACAGAAATCTCACGCTGGGCAGCATTAAACCAATTAATGGGGTCCAAAAACACATTTAAAACATGGAGAATGAAGACTGACTGACAGGGCCCCTGCCATCAGACAAGCGTTAATTGCTGTAGCAGCAGGGAGGCTGCACCAACAAAAAAGCAGTGACAGGACGGCATTAGTGCATGCGTGCAAGGACCACCAGGGCCAGGGCATTTTATCTTCCACTCAGTGGTATCAAATTCTAAACAATGGACATTTTCATCTAATTTGTAACTGAGGACAACCGAAGTACAGGTGTTACACCCACCTTCATCCTCATCCTCATCTTCATCTTCTTCATCTTCATCAACTTCTCCATCATGTCCAAATTCTTCTTCCTAAAGAATGGAAAACATAACATTATTAGATAAATTCTGCAAGATTGAGAAGTACAAAGAAAAATACACTGTGCAAACAATGTGCAAACAAACATAACAATACATTAAGGAGAAACTATAATGTTATTTTTATCTACCTGACATACTGAGACCTGCTGATTTTCCTTAGTGAGGTTAATCTTAAATTTTTCTTAAAAAACACCACCACCCCCACCACCACCCCCCAACAGAACCAGAATTTAAACCCTTAGCCTTAATTTAATACTACAAAAGAACATACTCTTTGGTGACAACTAACTTTCTCTGCTGGTTTTTCAAACCCCCTTGAGGGTCAAAGTCAAGCCACTACTTTCTCCTGTTCTCCTATAGCATTCACTTCCTTGGGGATATTCTATCACTGGATGTCCAATAAATGAGACTACTTGTTCTTTCAGGGCAGGACCACAGTCCCATTTCATTTTGTACCTCCTAAGTCTTTAACACAGCAGGAATATATTTGCCGAATTAAACTGAATATACAAGAAAAAGTTCAGACTTGGTAAATATATAACAAAAGATAAAAATACCATCAATTCTCAACATTTACATTTCTTAGCCCCCTGAATACTCAACTCATTCCTTCCTCCCAAAGTTAAAGGACCAAAACTTACCTGCAGAGCTGGGCACTGTGTCTAGTTTAGCATTTCATTTGGTAGTTATTAAAAGGCAGAGAAAAGCTAAATTAATTAGACTCACATTCTTAGTCTATTCACAAGCATACTAATTTCTTCAGAAGGTTCCCCCCCACCCCGCCCCTTTGTATTCTTTTTAAAATACACACTTATGTTTTAGTTACAGATAGGAAGCAGGACAGAAAAGAGCTTCACTGACCTCTCCACTGACTTCATCTTCGTCTTCTTCCCCTTCTACATCTTCGTCTTCATCTTCATCCTCTTCATCATCAAACTCCTCGTCTTCACCATCCTCATCCTCTTCGTCCTCCTCATCTTCTCCTTCTGAAGACAGTGCAAAAAGGAATTCATTAAATACCCGTGATGTTCCATGGGGCACCACTGCTAAAGTGTTGAGGATCTGTGGGCTGGCCCACAGGACAAATGCTGGACTGCACCAACATCGGTGAAGACCATGAACTGCAGTCACCCTTCTACCAAGTGATGCAGCTAGCCCCTTTGTCCAAGAGAGTCCGAGTCCCATCAAACCAGGAGGCTAGAAGTCCTAGCAGACTACACACACGCACTATAGTTCTTATGACGCAATGACAGAGCTACTGGGATTTGCTTCAGAGTAATATGGAGTAGGGGAAGAGGGTAGGGATGTACATGAATAAAACAAGATCAGCCATGACCAATAATTACTGAAGCTGAGTGATGAGAACACAGGAGTTCATTTTACTATTATTCCTAACTTTGTCAATGTCTGAAATTTTCCACAGTAACAAAAAAAAAAAAAAAAAAAAAAAAAATTACATGCCTTCTCTTGGGTAACAGTAGCATCAGAGCCAGATACTCAAATCAGGAACCAGAGAGACACCCATAAGACCCTGTGACTCGGGGCACTGGAGGCTGAAAGGCACCTGCGTCTCCACTCCGTCTGTGCCAACCTCTAGAACAGCAGTCCTTCCTTCTCCCAGGGCCTACAGCTCACTGTGCTCTCTCCTGCCACCGGGCCAGCTCTGACTCCACCTTGGAGTGTCAGTCAACACCACTTCCTCAGGCAGCACGGCCAGACTCCTAACCGCCGGTGACAGGCTCTCATTCTAACACCTGGTGCTTCCCCATTACAGCATGCTTTGCTCACATGTAATTATTAATGATTAAAAACCAAATTCTCTTCTTGGTACACAATAAGCTCTAAGAAGACAGGAACCAGGTCTGTGTTTTGTTGTTTTTTTTTTTTGAGACAGGAACTTGCTATGTTGTCCAGGCTGGACTTAAACTCCAGGACTCAAGTGATCCTCCCACCTCAGCCTCTGGAGTAGCTAGGACTATAACAGGCCCATGCCACTGCACCTTGCTTTTTTTTTAAAAAAAAAAACAAAAACAAACAAAAAAAAACCAACAACACTATTTTCCACAGTGCCTGGCACACAGGAAACACTCAAATATTTGTTGCCTGACCGATCTTTGCTCTCAGGAACTACCCTCCACTCTCCAAGGAACTTCCTTTATAGGCTCCCGCACATATGGCTGCTCCATTTACTTAAGGTGAACCTAATTAAACAAGCACAAATGGTTTTTAGGAAAAACTGAAAACCTGCAGAAGGGAGTGAGGAACATAAACATTTGAAAGTAGGCGAGATGTCCTTCCGACTCTTTTGTCCATTTTACCACCTTATAACCCATTAATTTTTGCCTGTCTCAATCTGCTGTAAAACTGTACAAATGTTTAGAGTACTATGCCAATAATTATACCCAAAGTGCATGATGTTTTTTACTACTCCATTTCCTTGAACATTTCTGTCTTGTGTATTAATTTTTAAAGAAAAGAGATGTTTAAAATAATGCTTCATCTCTTCTCAAGTTCACAGGAAAAAAAAAAAGTAATGCTTCAAACAGAATGCCATGAACATCAGCAACCAGCAACATCAGGAATTCTAGGAGACCAAACTGTCTACATGCTGACTGATGTGAAAACTAATCACGCTGCTTCCTCTAAGCCACTTGGAGGTGAGAAGCCTAAGAGTGACTCAGAGTAAACGAGTCAGTGCAAGGAAAACATGAGCTTATCAGGAGGGATATTCTGGGTAGAAAATATACATAGTACCTTAAAATTATTACCTTCTTAAACTCTAGTCATATATTAATGGCAGGAAAGCTAAAGCTATTTTATTTATATTTTGGCTATAACAGGTACCAAGTACCTACTAAGTGCCAGGCCCTGTGAATTAAAGACAGGTAAAAGACAGTCTCTCCCCGAAGAAGATAATCATAGCACAGCAGGAAGAGACGATGAAGCAGCAAGCCTGAAGGGGGAAGCAAGGGGGTAGTCTAGCCTGCGCAGGGCCCTAACCTTGCTTGGGGGTGTCAGGAAATGCTTCCTGGAGGTACAAAGCTGAGTTTGTAAGGATAAGTATGCAGTAACCAAGAAAAAAAAAACAGTTAGGAGACATGAGACCATGCTTCTTTGAGTACACTACACTCTAAGTACTTCAGCGGGATAGAGCACAATCTATCATCTCTAGGCTCCAAATTCAAACACCACCTGTTAACCATTTTTATCCTGAACCATTTTAAGGCATCAATGTCCCAAAAGCTTATTAAACAGGCCCTAGCTCCAAATTTAATGGAATGCCTACATTCATATGTTTAAATTGTTTTCCTCAATGGCAAGAACATTCAGTAGCTTTTATCAGAAACTTGGAAGGGCAGAAACCAGGTTCAGTGGGTGTGGAGCCCACTCACCTTCATCCTCATCCTCTTCATCCACACCATCCACCTCAGCATCTGAGTCGGGGGCTTCCCGGTCCTCTCGATCATAGCCATCCAGGTAGGTCAGTTGGGGCAGGAGCTTGAAGACACTCTCTCGGTAGTCATTCAGGTTAGTAACCTCACAGTTAAAGAGGTCCAGGCTTTTTAAACATTCTAATTTTTTCTGAAGAAAAGGATCAAAAACACAACTCCTAAACCAAAGGAACATAAGCAGCAAAACTCATCTTCTGAAGAGGTAAAATTCTAGGCTCTATATTCAATTAGCTGCTACACTCAGCCTTGTCCACAAGAAAATACACCAAGTCCTTTGCAACCTTGATGTTACTAAACTTTAACTGGTCCCTCCCTTCCCTACATCTGTTTTCCCAGAGAACTATGTCTTTTTCAGGCAGCATTAGTAGTCTAAATAAATTATATATTTGAAATAATTTTATTAAAACTAGGTCTTTTCATAGTATGAGACAAACAGTCTAACAAATTTGGTTCAAACATAAGTTTTAATGTTTGGGTAATCAAATGGCCAATAAGAACTTGCTGGGTATCAAGCTGTCTTTAATGCTCTGGGGTGGTAGTATAGGAAAAAAAATTCAGAGGTTTATAACAAAGTCCTCAATCTCAAGGCCCTTACAATTCTACTTGGAACACAGACATGAAAAACACTAGAGGATGAAATATAATAGAATATTAAGTGTGGGCAATGTAGCTATTTTGAGGGAAGACAGGAGTCAATACAGGCTGAGGAAAAGGGAGAGGGACTCAAGAGTTGGAACTTCAGAAATACAGAGAAACGTTACACTTTTTTCGTCTTTTGTAATTTTGGGGAAAAAGACTGACACATTACCAGACTCTCAAGATGTAAAATTCTTGATTTTACCATACCTTGAAATTTTACCTTATTTGTTTGGAATCATCAGTTTTATCTTTCTAAAATAGTTAAGCTCTAAAAACTTGGCCCAAGAAAATTTTTCTGAGTAGCTAAAGGGGACAGGAAAATGTCCATGTATTTGACTCAGATCTTCATTTGTTATTATATACAGTGTACTGGTGTTTCAATCCCAGGACTATTAAGTTTTGACTACGGGTGAGTTATGAGACTGAGAGGGCAGAGGTACTATTACAGGCAAGCCAGGAGACAGCAACAGGAAGTGACACAGATCCTACTAGGAAAAAGGAGCAGCAGCCTATAAAAGGCAAATACAAAACGTGACACACTAGTACATAGTCTGGTGCCTTTTAGAATAAGGGCAATAAATGTAACTTTTAATGGACCTGAATAAAGACAAAAACTTGGTATTCTCTAAGTAAACAGTACTAAAAGACCCCAAACATTAAGAGGTTCTCTGTATGAAGTAAGTTCTAAAAAACAAATGTTGATGCTTAGAAGATGCTTTATTGGGAAAGCTAATGCAACACTCACAGGGACCTGGGAAGAAATGCAGACAAAACAAAACCTTGTTATAAGGACCTGAGGTATCTTTGTCATTCTGGAGAGATACAAAATGATATGAAAATCTGCCTAGAGCTGTAGAGCAAGGGGCTGGGAAACTGTGGTCCACTGGCCAATTCTGGTCCACCTGTTTTTGTCAAGTAAGTTTTACTGGAACACAGCCACACTCATTTGTTCATGTATGGTTCCTTCTGTGCTACAGTGGCCAGGTCGAGTAGTTGTGACAGAGACTGTATGGCCTACAAATCCTAGTATGTCTATTATCCAGCCCTCAGAGAAAAGGGTTGGTGACCCCTGCACAGAAAGAAACTTCATCTTCCCAATCAAGGAAGATGCTCCCACATTTGTTTTATTCTCACTGAGTAGCCCTTGAGAACATTTAGCCAGGCAGGGAACACAGAGCAGGGTTACAGGAACAGACAAATGTTGTACCCCTCAAACCCCAAGAGTTTATGGATCAAATGTGCTTATTATGTGAGTCAGTTCCCTGAAAGCTATCTCCAGCCCTCCTGGTCACAGGGAGAACTGCTTTTGTATCGTGTAACTTTCAGATTCGGTTCCCTCCCGGGCAGGCCTGGCCTCCAAAGCCCAGGTACGGCTTCTTGCTGAAGAGGGGGAAAATGCTGCAATGCCACCCCAGACAACTAGCTAGCTACTAGCTTTCTCTTCACAAAGGCTGACTCTACACTAGCTAAGATACAACCATAAGTAGATTTAGTCACCTTTCCCAAAGAGACTATGTCTAGAAATTTTCCGCTTAAAAGGAACCATTTATACCTCAAAATTATCTCCTAGAAATGGGTGCATAAAAATGCATACAACCTCTGATAGTTACCTAACGCTTTTCAATACTCAAAGCCCTTGCTCAAGTTTTACTGATTATTCCAGTATACAAGGCCTCCAAGGCTCTGTTTCTGAAATCGTATGATTATGTGGGATTTTTGGCTATTTCCTGATAAAGCACCCATCACCAAATAATTTGGATATGCCAAAGAGTAGCTAGAAAAGGAAATGAAAGCAAGTAAATAACAAAAAATCCCAAATAATTGTAGTTCTCTGGAATTGTTTATAGTAAAATTGTGCTTTAAGGCTCAACAGGCACAAAATACACTACACACAGATTATTCAGGATCCCAATGTAATGTGTAAATACTGCTAAAAAATTACAAGTCTACCATACCAGAAATTTGATGTAAGCTAATAGGCTAGCCATAATAAACATTAAACATTTTATTAACAATAATTTTGCTTGCCTTCTTAGAATTTAGAAGGGCTTTGGGGGATGGTTTGGATGGCCCAGGTCTCTTAAAAAAAGGTGTCCAAGGAAGTTTGAATTGATGCCTTCTTTGTCTCTCGATTAATGTCCCTGTAGCAAGCAGAGGCATTCACAATCATTGCATTGACTGTTAAGAACTGGGCTCAAAGTAGACTGTTTAAAATGTATGTGGTTAATGAAGATGAGGATGGTGTTTTTCCCCACTGAAGAATACTTTCAGAAGTCAAAATGAACCCAACAATTCCCCCCTTCACCTTCTCCTACAGATTTACTTTATTCCAAGTTAGAACTTCACGAGACCAACATAGCACCCCCAGGAATCTGAACAGCAAGTAGAGCAGAATGGTGAGAGCCAGGCTTTTCCAAATAGTCCTGGTGTATAGCACTGTGGCACTGCCACACAGTGTGTGACTCTGGACAAGGGGTTCAGCCTCACCCAAGCCTTAGCTTCCTCAATGTAAAGCAAGGGCCATGATATGTTTATCCACGTTGTGTACTAATAAGATAATTTTGTATTAGTGAGATAATACACGTCAAGCTCCCAGTACAGTGTATGGACATAGCAGATCCTCCCAAAATGGTAAATACAAATGAAGGCTACTTCTCATCCTTCGCTGTCCTGGGGGACTGAGACTTTCACAGCCACCAAGGGGCCCTCACACATTACTGACCAGATCAGGAACACTCGAGCAAACCACTTCCACACAGTATTTGCTTCTGCTCCGTCTCTGTGCACGAGAGGAATCAAGTTCCTCTAGCTCACAGAGAAAGGCTTCTGATAATCAAAGAGGAATCAGGTTGCCCCAAGAATTGGGCAATAGCCAGTCATCTAGCATGAAAAGGTACTGACTGGTACTCTCTTCTTTAAAAAAATAAAAATTCCCCTGTTAACTTGTCTCGGGGAAATAAATAAATAAACGAAAATTTTAAAAAAGGACAAAAAAGACAGGGGGTTCCTATGCTCACAGTGACCCAGAATCGACACGCCTGTCATTAACCACTAAACAAAGGCTCAGTATGACTCATTATGACTGAGATGGCATCAGCACTTAATTTAGTGCTCCTGTTGGAATTCCTAGCTTAGGGAAATTTGGGTATGGAATAAATTTACAAGTAAAAAGAGAAGAACAGGTTCCAAGGGCAGAGGAAACAACAGTGGACTTGGGTTTGAATCCCTACTCTGTCATTTATCTGAAGCTCTCTAACCTCAGCTTTCGCCTCTCTAACAAGAGGACAGTCTCTTCTGCGGATTATATGAGGATACAATGAAATGTTAATGTCCTTGGATACAGCAAAATTCAATAAAAGCTTGAAGGTGGGAAACAGGAGTTGGTTCAAGGAAAAGAATGGAACTAGTAAAAATTAGGGAGCCTGAACAACTGGGCATATTTATAACAGGAAAAAAGGGCAAAACTCATGAAGCACATGTGAGAAAGCAGCTTTTAAATATGGTCCACTTAATGAAAATGTAAAAATAAAGAGACTTAATAAAAGGCAATTAAATCTGTCTTGGAGTTGAATCTCAATTTTTGTGCAGGAAGGAAAAGACTCTCTAATTCTGACAGGAAATCCTCTTCATTAGAAGAGGCCACAATTTAATTCAATCATCTCCTGAAGTATCAACAGAGTATTCTATACAAGTTATGTGAAATCCACGTATTTTAACATACTGTGACATCAAAATAGAGACAACAGAGAAGAATGTTTTATCCTCCTGGGCCTGCTCTTCTGGATCCTGAGAGACAGCTTCTCTCTGTTGCATAACCTTCTCACGACAGCACAGCCTGGGGTGCTGCCCTGAAACCTGCTTTAACGCCCACCTCCAGTCCTGCATTTGGAAGCTCTTTCTGGCCACTACAACTTCCACACCAACTGGATCCCCCTTAGCACAGCTTCCCAATTCACAAAGCAAAGTACATTACCTTATTTTATTCTCAGAACCCCTAAGGCAGGGATTACTGTCCTCCCTGCTTCATAAATGAGGAAACTGAGGCCCAGAGAGAAGAAGCAATTTGCCCAAGGTCACACAGCAAATCTGCAACCCAAGTGGCATTTAAACATGGCTTTCCATAACATATCCCCATATGTAAGACTGGGAGGGATCTTGAGGTTTCCATACAAAACTTTAGGCAGCAGTAAGCAAGCTAAAGCACAAGATCATGAACTAGAAGACCTAAAACTTATTGGAGCTGCCCTTCATTGTTCCATCTACAGGTCACATATGCCACCCAATATAAATAGCCTGTTCTGTTCAAGGATAAAAGTACAGAATGGCTTGACCAATCTCGGGGAAAAATTTTAAGGACACGTATGAGGCTATAGTCAATATATGAACTTTGAAAAAGGACCAAACAAAAACTCTAAAGAATTTCCTTTTGAAGGAAGCCATCACTATATCAGGCAGGGAGAGCAAAGCCACAGGAATACACGTAATTAGAGAGGCCTTGATCTTTAATATTGGGACACCTATTAAAAGTAAAAAACCATCACTTTCTCAACCATTCATTATTCCCAATAATTTCCTGCACTATAAAGAAACATGAAAATGAAAATGACCAATAAGTCCCAGTTTCCAAATTCTCAATTACTTACTAAAGGTTCCAAGGTGCTGATATCTTTCAGTTTATTTCCACTCAAGTTTAGATGTGTGAGATTGGGAAGTTTTTCTGCTAACATGTCCAGACCTCCAAAGATTCTATTGTCACTGAGCTCAAGCTGCAAGAGAAAATGTACACGGCAAACACACAAATACACAGAGAAATATACATCATTAATGTGTTATGAATAGCAAATATAGCTTTCTAATACTTATCAATATCAAATGATCCCTGTTTCTACTAGGGCATGTATGTTGATTTTGTTTCATTAAATCCAAATAAGTAGTTTATGAATCCCAGCAACATGTGGGGTGGGGCAGCATAGGGTAAGTGACAGAAGAGGTTGAGAAATACTGTGTTTTCTTAACCAGATGATAACAGCTCGAGAAATGGCCTCTAACATCAGTGAATACATTTTCTAGGTCAAAACAAATTAGAATTCTTTGAGAAGTGGTAATGCTCTATATACCTGCTAGAAAGGGTAAATGGTTCATGCTTTTGAGCAGCTTATGTTGTGTCCCAAGCAAAGTTTGCAATGCCCACTTGAACACTTACGTGGTTCTAACACACTGTGTGGTGCTACACCTGGAAGACACTGGGGAATGCTGCCCTGAAGGTCACAGGAGCAGGACAGACCCCAGAAATGTACCCATAAAGAAGCTCCATGACTTCAGGAAAGAGAATGGGGCAATAGCCTCAGGTTTATGAAGCAGCTCTCCGGAGGTCACTTGCATAAACCTGGCACCAGCCTTTATTAGATCCTACTGTAATTTCTTAGCTGCAAGTCAAGTAGCACAGGCAAGTAGTGTGCCAATAATGGAGTGAGCCCTCACCAAGGAATATTACAATCTTTGGCTATAAGGAGTTGAAGCCTGGAAAGCACTGTGGAGAACATCTAGCTCAAGCTCTTCCTTTTGTAGATGAGAGAACTTAGGTCACACAGCTGGGCCCAATCCTCTATTTTAAAGTGCCAACAATAGTAACTGTACACAGTTCTAACTGTGTACTAACCCTTACACAGTTCTTAAGTGCCAGGCACTGTTTAAGGCACTAGAAATACATTAACTCATTTGATCTCACAACAACCCTACAGGGCAGGTAGATTACTACCCCCATTTACAGATGAGGAAAATGAACTACAAAGAGAGTACCAGGTGTTAATGTGGTAGGCCTATGATTTGAAGCCAGACAGGGCTTCTTAAGTACCCATGTCCACTCCATTAATGCTATATATTAATACCTAGACTAGCATAAACATGTCCTATAATGAAGCCTTTTGGCATGCAATGAAATATACTACATGATTCAGAGTAGAGGAACTTTAAAAAATTTAAGTATCTGTTGAAAAAATGAGTTTAAAAAGCAAGTCAGCTGCTTAGATGTTAAGTATTTCAGGAAAGGAAAATGCAACATTTCAAAACATTTTTTCCTTCCAATGGGATAGTCCAGTCAAATATCTAGTCATGGTCTAGACTTAAAAATACAAGTCTATGATCAAAGATTCAAGTGTTAGCTTTATTGATGATTTTAGTCAATCAAAATAAAAATAAACTACTTTTCTTAATCTCTGTTTAGACCATGTGGTTAGAATATCACATACATGTAATAGTAAAATCTTTTCAACATGAGTATCTTAGGGAGTAGGAATAACAAGGCAATCCACCAAAGCATTTAGTAGCATATTTACTTTGAAATGAAATAAATGTGTAAATTTAGGAAACTTATGATATCCATACATCAAACATTTTTTTAAGTACTTATTTCTTGTTAATAACAGTCTGTGCTCTGGGGTAGGAAAAAAAATAAAGCCCTTAGCAGCTGTGAGAACATTCAATCTGCCTTTAAGCATGATTCCCCCTCATTAGCCCTGTAAGGGCTGTGATTAATGTTTCAAAACCTCACAAAGATTTGATAAAATCCCCACATAAATGGTCATTGATAGGTTGACTTTCTGACTACTTCTGACAGTACAGAACACAAAACATACACTAAGGATCTGCTAGCATCAAATTTATGTAAACAGATGTTAAAAAGCCATCTTGTGTTTAACTGGGTCAATCAGAGTGTTCAATGTCACTGATAACCTATGCAAATATAAAAGGATTATAGCTGAACCTCTAAATAGATACTTAGAAGGGGGAAATTTCTCATCTGAAACACTATTACCTAAAACTCAAGAGGACTGCCTAAGCATTTATTACCTAATCATGACAAATAAGGGAAAACAAAAATAAAAACACACACAACAAAAACTTCTAGTTTTTAATTCATGTAGTTATCCCACCCCCTCCACTACTCACGCAAGCTCTAGGAAGAGCCTACCTGCCCTTTGCCCAAATTTGATTATTAATTTCTATGCGTTCCTTTGTTCTATGTGTGAACAAAGTTCACTTAAGTTCAACTTAAGTTTCCTAATAAAGTGAATACTAAAACAGTGGAGAATTCTGCAAGACTTATATAACAACACGTCTTTTCCTATGCAACGCAAAAGGTTAGGAGATATGGGCTCTAGTTTGGCTCATTAACCACTTCTGCCGACAGTTTTAGGCAAATTACTATACCTTTCTGAGTCTGTTGTTGTATCTATCTATAAACAAGGGGCTCCGCTAGAATATCAAAGTTTTTTCCAGCTCTGACATTCTGGGGCTCTGTGACAGTTAAATGTGCAAGGACAAGAGGAAGCATTTTTCTTTAGCATTCTGTACTTTTTTGGAGAGGGGGAAGAATTGGAGGGGGATAGAGAATTGGCTGTAATTAGAACAGTAAGGCACTAACAGTGGGCCCTCAACCAGGATAGGGAAACACAGTAGCTTTGTTATATTGAATTCTTCTAGTCAATCACAACATATTTTAAACTTTCTAGTCATTAGAATTACATAATGGGTTTGAATTACCATTGACTATAAATCTTAAAGTCTTTACTTAAACTCACCCTTAACCAACAGACATAAAACATGAAGAGTGGGAGGTACTTGTGGTTCCTGAACCAGAGCATACTAACAAAATTTAGTTAACACTGCAACAATAAATTTATAACAATTAATAAATTACTCACAAAATACAATAATTATTCTTCATAACTACTATTTACTGGGCATCCAACATATGCATCATTTCCAAACACCAAAGCAATTCTGCAAGGTCAAGTGATATCACCAATTTACAGGTGAGGAAATTGGGCCTTAGAGATTAAGTGACCTGCAGAAGATCACCCAACAAGGAAATGATAGAGCTGGAATTCAATCCCGTATCTGCCCAGTTCCAAAGGCCACGTGCTTTCTGCTACACTAAGTACGTCCTTACAAGTAAAATCATACATTTTCTCTTCCCAGGATAGTTCTCCTTTACTGTTAAGCACTTACCTTTTTCAATTTAGGTAGCTTGGGGAGATTTGAAACTGAAATCAAGCTTACATTTATTAAACTGAGGAACTCTAAGTTCACAAATTCAGCTGTTAAGCCCTCAATTTTTCCATCATTTGATTTGCAATTGTCCAAGACAAGTTCTCGAACCTGTGGATGACAAAAAAAAAAAAAAGAAAGAAAGAAAGAAAGATAAGCTTTCAAAAGCATATTGAAAACAATGCAAAAACTCCTACCATAAACATCCTGCAAAAACACTCACATATAGGGGCAGTATCTTCATTAGACCTAGATCATAGTTATAAATGAAAAATGATTAAGCCTTTAGTAGCAATATACTAGTAGGTTCAAAGATGGAATGTTGTACAATATAAATACACTCTTTATTTTTCAGAAACAGAAACTGCAATTTTTAAGATGTAAGTCACAGTGTATTCCTGTTATTCCTTTACCCAAGTCTGTTCCCCAAATGGTGGCTTTATCTAAATGCAAATGCAGAGTGAAGACACCCCTTTAGGCTGAGTCTACCCTAAGGCCCAGGAGATGACCACAAGTAAAGAGGAAAGCTTTACTTTTCCTGTTAAGATCACTAAGAGAGTTGGCTAGAGGTTTCTACTAACACATCCTGCAACTCTGCTTTTATTAATCTTTACCAAGATTATCTTGACACTGGGAGGGAATCAAGATGCAAGAGTCCTTAATTCAAAACAAAGATCAATCTGGCTTATATGTGAGAAAGATCTTTCTAAGGGAGAGACCGTTACAGACATTAAATTAGGTTATTTTTTCAGAATTCAAATCCATGCAAGGCTATCACATCTGATGATTCTGAATACTGGTTATGTAATAAACAGTCTACTGTGCAGCTCTACCATGGTAATACCTATTGTCTTTCTTGCTCTGTGGTCACTCTGAAACTTGCAACTTTTTAACCTACTCTGATCTACTTAATGATGCAAATTAGTCTTTAACTGCTCCCTACAAAGACATTCTTGCAGTGAATCTACTATGTTTAATAGCGTTAATCAAACATATATATGGAAGGAGGATGCTGATGGTTTGAAAAGACAACAGGAGTTATTAACAATGTCTTCATCTTCCCATACAAAATCCAGTAATGCTACTCTAGTAACTGCTATCAATTATAAAGTACGTACTTATTCCCTGTAACACCACTTCCTTCCCCCTACTTAGAAAGAAAGAAACAGATTCCAAGTCCATCATACCCACAACACTGTTAACTGCCTTACCACTTTTCACTACTCTCTCCTTCCTTTTCAGAAGCCCTGGTTTCAGAATGTATGCAGGCATCCTTTAGCTTCCCTTCCTTCCCTCCACTTTGCTCTAGATGTCACTGCCATTATTCCCTCTTCCAATGAGGAATCAGTACATCTGAAAAGTCAAGAGGTCATCTGTGACAAAAGCTGGGCTCTGGACACAGACATGTCTGGAGTCAAATCCTGGCTCTACTCTGCCACTTAGAACCTGTGTGAACTTGGGCAAGTCACTTAAACTCTCTGTGCCTCAGTTTCCTGTAAGGTGGAGATAATGGTACATATCTCATGAAGCTATTGTAGAGAGTAGTGCTTGGGACATCATAAATGGACAGAAAGCAATCTCTGGGGAAAGGGAGTGTGGGAATGGCAAAGACCTTTGTCATTTACTTTATTCACACCTGTACTAAGTTTTTTACAAGCACTTCTGTATTTAAAAAAACTAAACATAAAACCAACTAACCATTAAAATTAAAAAAAAAAAGGTCAACCGCAATCACCCACCCACCTAAACAGTATACTGCAATACAATTAAAACATTCCCATTTGGTTTGGGAGATTTTCTATGACTCTATCCAACAGAGATTCCAAAAACATTATACAAAATGACACTAAGGCCATTTTAAGGCTAAGCGAAGAAGAATTAGAGAGCCATACTACATCCCAGCTCACTCTGAGTGAAATCATCTCTTAAGACATTTCTCTCAACTGGTAAAATTCCACTTTAACCATCGCAATGGGTCTTCAAAAACTATCACAGAACATTCAAATGTGGGTTAGAATGTGTTTGTTGAACCAAACAGCAGAATAGGAATCAAGAAGAGGAAAGTGGGGATACAGGGTGTTAAAGTTGTTGAAACTGGCAGGTTCAGTTGCTGGGTATAGAAGATGATGGACAGGAACTGGGGTTTTGGTTTAGAGAACTGTGACCAGTTTACCTAGATGGAAATAAGGAAGGAAAAGCTTTTTGAGGGGGAATGTCACGAATACGGAGAGGGACACCAAGTTTAAGATTCCCGTGGGATGTCCGGATAAAAATATCCACAGGCAGCTGGACATGTGGGTCTGGAATTCAGGGGAGGTCTGGGTTGTAGTTCTGTATTTGGGAGTCCTTAGGGCAGAGTTAGTAGGAGATGCATGAAATTCCCAGGAAAAGGGCCGAGGACAGAACTCTGCAAAGGAGACTTGATAGGAATCAGGAATGGTACCCAAAGCTAAAGCATTAGTTTCAAATGCCTAGAAAGGCTTATAAAGTAAGTGCTATGCTTTGAATGCTGGTGCCCCCTGCCACCAACTTATTAATATATGCTGAAACCTAAATACTTGAAGTGACAGTATTAAGAAGTGGGGCCTTTTGGGAAGTGATTAAGAATGGGATTAGTGACCCTATAAAAGAGGTTGGAGGGAATAGCATTAGTCCCTCCTGTCTCTTCTGCCACGTGAGGACACAGCAAGAAGGTGCCATCTTTGAAGCACAGCACAAGCTTTTCCCAGACATTGAGTCTGCTGGTGCCTTGATTTTGAACTTCTTAGCCTCCAGAACTGTGAGCAATAAATTTCTACCGTTTATAAAACAACAGAATGTAGGCCGGGCGCGGTGGCTCACGCCTGTAATCCTAGCACTCTGGGAGGCCGAGGTGGGCGGATCGTTTGAGCTCAGGAGTTCGAGACCAGCCTGAGCAAGAGCGAGACCCCATCTCTACTAAAAATAGAAAGAAATGATATGGACAGCTAGAAATATATATAGAAAAAATTAGCCGGGCATGGTGGTGCATGCCTGTAGTCCCAGCTACTCGGGAGGCTGAGACAGGAGGATCGCTTGAGCCCAGGAGTTTGAGGTTGCTGTGAGCTAGGCTGACGCCACGGCACTCACTCTAGCCTGGGCAACAGAGTGAGACTCTGTCTCAAAAAAAATAAAATAAATAAATAAATAAAAATAAATAAAATAAAAATAGAATGTAAAGCTTCTATTTTATTGTAACAGCCCAAATATGCTAAATCAGTGAGGCTTAGGAAGTTATTGAAAAAAGGATGGAAAAACTAGAAAACAACTTAAATGCTCATTAATAAGGGACTCATTTGCAGGATATACTATGGGATGAAAAATGTACAGAAAGTGTAACGTGTCACATATTCACTTTTTTTTTACGTACATAAAATCTCTCAGTGATAGTGTCTACAGGGAGGGAAAAGTAAGAGGCTGAAAGGCTTTCTGTATAAATTTATTTAGTTTCAACAATGTGACTATTAATCTATTAAAAAATAAACCTTAAAAAAAGTCACTGCTAGATTGTTAGATTCATTGTGACAGGATAATGTCTATTCTGGTTACCACTATATCCCAGTATAAGAGCCTTCATAACTGCTGAATGAGGAAAAAAAAATCGTCATAGGTTTGTCAGTAATATTGCATCGGGGTTTGTGTCAAGATTGTGAGGGGAGGGAGAAGATGACGAAACACAAAGAAAACTTGGATATAAAAAGGACCAACTTTCTGATAATAAGCATAACATTTTGCTGTATGTTTCAGTCTTTGTACATATCAAATATAGGTGAGATAAACTGTATTATTTAGAATACTTTAAAATAACTCTGTTAATATTTTTAATAACTAAAGAAATCAAAGTGGAGCTGGGCACAGGGAGATGGAAGCAGAATAGTCTGACAACAGGAGTTCAAGACCAGCCTGGGCAACATAGTGAGACTCCATCTACAAAAAATTTAAAAATGGGCTCAGCATGGTAGTGTGTGCCTGTAGTCTCGGCTACTTGGGAAGCTGAGGGAGGAGGATCCCTCAAGCCCAAAGCTGCAGTGAGCTATGATCAGGCCACTGAATTCTAGTATGGAGGGGGCAGAGCAAGACCTTGTCTCTTAAACAAAACAAAAAAAGAAGTGCATGGATATATCATAAATTACTTTACAATGGATATCTTCTATTATTTTTACTCTATGTGAGGAAAAAATAAACATCCCATAAGAAATACTGACAAAGGCTGAGAAGTAAATTAAAAAAAAAAAAAACAAAAGAAACACTGACAAAGGACAGACAAGTCATAAAAAATAGAAAGAATAAACATAAAACAAAAATCATTTAACAACAAGTAGTATAAATGCATACTAAGGCTGCTGGTGGCTCAGACCTGTAATCCCAGCACTTTTTGGAGGCTGAGGCAGGAGGACTGCTTGAGGTCATAATTGCAAGACCAGCCTGAGCAAGAGCGAGATCTTATCTCTACAAAAAAAAAAGATAGAAATTAGCCAGGTGTAGTAGCATGTGCCTGTAGTCCCAGCTACTTGGGAGGCCGAGGCAGGAGGATTGCTTGCTTGAAGCCCAGGAGTTTGAGGTTGCAGTGAGATATGATGCCACTGCACTCTAGCCTGGGCAACAGAGTGAGACCTTGTCCCAAAAAACAAAAAAATGCATATTAGAACTGAGATATTATACTCTTGTTAAGAGGTGGGATAGCTCTTCCTATGTACAAGAAAAGGGTAGCATGGTTATAGATATAGATGAATTTGTGTAAGTGGGAGAGTGAGAAGTTCGGGGAATGCACACCTGAGATCTTTAATTTTTTTTCACCAGTAAGAGGCAACAGAATATGCTGGGATAAGTAGGGCAAAGGGCTGCATGGCTAGGTACAGAAAAAGCATGTCCCTGAAGTTTTCCAGGAAGGCTGAGAATGTAAAGAAATGTGTTACCCCCGTAACAGACCTCTAAAAGCACAGTGAGAAGATGAGCCACTGGGGAATAAGCACAGAGCAGAGGAGGAATTACTGCGTAAAGCAGAGACCCATGAGAGGGACCTAGTTAGGGCTGTGCCCAAGGATAGAGGGTCTGAAAGCCCCATCACTATCCTTTTTTTTGTTGTTGTTTGAGACAGAGTCTCACTCTGTTGCCCGGGCTAGAGTGCCATGGCGTCAGCCTAGCTCATAGCAACCCCAGACTCCTGGGCTCAGCAATCCTGCCTCAGCATCCTGAGTAGCTGGGACTAGAGCCATGCGCCACCATGCCCGGCTAATTTTTCTATATATTTTTAGTTGTCCAGCTAATTTATTTTCCTATTTTTAGTAGAGACGGGGGTCTCGCTCTTGCTCAGGCTGGTCTCAAACTCCTGAGCTCAAACAATCCTCCCACCTTAGCTTCCCAGAGTGCTAGGATTACAGGTGTGAGCCATCACGCCCGGCCTCATCACTATCCTTAATGGTTGTTTAAAGTTCTAAACAGGACCTTGGTGAAAAAGTGTTCTGCTCTCAGATATTGTTTTAGCAATAGAGAAGCAGCATTTGAGGTATAGGGGAGGAAAACCTTTTCCTCACCCTCTCAGGTTCAGTAACTGGGGGCCTGCAAATTAAACAAGAGATTAATGGAAGAAAAAAATTGATTTACACGTGTAATGTACATACACATATGTATACATGCTCAGTGATGAGTAACTCAAAGGGATGGTTAGAATTTAGGGCTTATATGCATAACTTAGGAAAGGAAAGGGAGGGAGGAGCAAATCCTTTGGAAAGAATAGATTTCTTCAGGAAAGACAAATGGGATTTTTAGGAGAACAAATGAGAGATAAGAAAGTTTACGTCAGCCCTCATTTCTCAGAAGTGTTCGCTTTTGTCAGATAAGCTCCCAGAATAGGCTTCTTTTTGCATCAGTAGAGTCTCAAATATCTTCGGTTTAAAATAATCTTTATATCAACTCTGGGGTTCTGAGTGGGTCCTTACAGAGATTAACTAAGCCTCCTTTCTCCCCCATTCCTTCTTGGGTATGAAAGAGATGCAGAACGCCTAGCAAGGGAGATAACAGCTTTGGAAGACAGTGGTTGAGACAGGGGTGCAGCCGGGACAATATAATCTCAAATTTCCCAATCTAAATCCAGAATAAACCAGGTCCTAATCCAAGGAGAAAAGGTCCTACTTTCTTATCATATCCCAAATCCTCCCATGGCTGCTAAGAAAAGGTCACGCAGGCACCTGTACATTTATGCATATATCTTGGGGAGCTATTTGGTCCAAGACAGAGTTAGCTGGCCTGCTTGAAGATGGACAGTTTAACTTTCTGGGCCATACTCATTCTTCTTCATCCCTCAATCTCCAATTAAAATTGCCTTTTCTCAAACACAAATTTAAGGTAAACATTTAAAAACTAAAAAGGAAAATCCATACTACTTCCTGTTTAACTCTTGTGTATTTGTTTTGTACAGTTATCAAAAAGACAGTACTGTTTTCTATACCTTTTCATTGAAAAATATGAACTACATTGTGGCCAAATAGCTTTTCAGACCTAACTTGAGGACATACCATCCATTTATAAAGTAACATTGTTTCTATTAAAAAAACACATTTCAAATTCTGAGTGGCCAATTCCTAAATGTCTATGAGGCACTTCTTTTACGTTATGAGTCATAAACTTCTAGGTCAAAGGGACAACTCTGGAGATTGGAACTAGGGGCTGCAGGAGATGGAAGCAGTCCCCCCCCTTAATTCTCTCCAACTTGTGCTTACTTGTCACTCCCCCAGCTACTCCCAAAAGATCAGTTTTACCTAACTGGTTGGGTGACCTCCAACTGTAACAGTTTTTTCTGCCATAAGAGAGGGGAAAAAAGGTATGGAGGAATTAAAGGTCATTTTGAGTTATCAGTTCCCTTAATTAGAAACGTAATACATGTTTATTTTTTAGTAAGTAAAAGAATTAAAAAATGTAGAAAGCAAAAGTAATCCCTGCCATAATTGCAATTTTCATCCGAGCAATGTTAAAGCCTTCTTACCCTACTATTATTCTAAAAGAATGTTTTCAAAATGACAATTCCACAAATTTATATTAGTGGTTCTCAAATGTATTTACACAGCAGAGCTTTGGCATGAAGGAAAAACACCCATATCCTACCAGTAGGTATGTAAAGAAGATAACCATTCAGAAAAGCAATTTGCAGAAAAAAGTTCACACAAGATGTTCATTTCAGCACTACTTACAACAGCAAAGAACCCTGGAAATGACCCGAGGAGATGGTTACATTATGACCTATGTAGATATTAATAAGGCTGTAAAATAAAAAAAAATTAAGACAGATATTTACTGCATTGTTTAAAAAAAAAAAAAAAAAGCCTGAGCAACACAGCAGGACACTGTCTCTATTAAAAAAAAAAAAAAAAAAGTAAAAATCAGCAGGGCGTGGTGGTGTGCGCCTATAGTCCCAGCTACTTGGGAGGCTGAGGCAGGAGCATCTCCTGAGCCCAGGAATTTGAGGCTGCAGTGAGCTGTGATCATGCCACTGCACTCCAGCCTACGTGACAAAGCGAGATCCTATCTCAAAAAACCCCAAAGACCAAAACCAAACCAAAAACCAACAAGCTAGCATACCAGCATACACATTATTAGCACGATCCAAGTTTGGAAAAAAATTTAAACATTCTGGTAGACTATACATTAGAATGTCTAGATGGTAGGATAGGCATGTATGATTTGTATTTTCTTTTTGCTTATCTCCTTTTTTTTTTTTTTTTGGAGACAAGAGTCTCCCTCTGTCACCCTGGCTAGAGTGCAGTGGCGTCACCATAGCTCACTGTAATCTCAAACTTCTGGGCTCAAGCAATCCTCCTGCCTCAGCCTCCCAAGTAGCCAGGACTACAGGCTTGGGCCACCATACCTGGTTATTGTTAGTTGAGACGAGGTCTCCAACTCCCAAGCTCAAGCAATCCTCCCAACTTGGCCTCCCAGAGTGCTAGGATTACAGGCATGAGCCACCACACCTGGCCTACATCTACTATTTTTTGGCTTATCTGTTATTTAATTTTTCTTTAACCAAGATGTATTACTTATACAAGGGAAAAAACTCCAATTAGTTGCTATGCAACCAATTAGCGTATCAGATTGAGCTCAAAATTACATCACAGTAACAACAATAGAGGCCAAGGGGGTGGGGGGTGGATCAAAAACGGAAGATGCAAGCTGAAGAAAAATCTAATTTTTTTCCCCCAGTAAATCAGGACTAAGGAAAGACTACTCCTAAATGTCACAATCCAGCATATATAGCATACTACTGTTTCACAGGGACACAGACCGTGAACCACAGGAAGGGAACTGCTTGGCTTTCTAACTTTCAATGAAGAACTCAAAGAGTTAATATGAAGGCTAACTGTCCCCAGACACGTGGTTAATGAGGTGCTCACAACAGAGCGGCATGTTCAGTGTAATGGAAGGATGAGAACTTCACATAAGGAAAAACAGGTTTTCTTTTCCAATTTAAAACTACAACTAAATTTGGTTTATATTTCGCTACTGCACGGCAGCGTCTTCTCATCTTACTGACAATACCTCCATTTTTTATGGTGTATACATGTTCTAGCACTGTACCATTTATTCCCAGTTGAAGTAATTGACAATATTTTATATATTTTCTATCCTTAGAAATAATACAAAATATTTTTTATCCTTGCCTATAAATGTTTTTAAATGGCAACCACCATTCTTTATGAAGATTATTTTAAAATGACATCTTTGGTCATTTTTTCCCATTATGCAAACACACTCTAATACGAGCTGTTTTGGACTTGGAAAAAACTAAATTACATATTTCTTTACAAGCCCTCCCCCACCTTTTAGGGAAATGAGCATACCTGTGTTTATAAGAAATAAAGATACAGCAAAATGAGAACTGAACCTATTATCTTGGAATCATGTACTTTGGCCAAAGAACATTAGGTAAATATGTATTACCAGGGTCTTCTGTAAATCTCCAAGTAAAATAAAAACAAAAACAAAAGTCATACATAATAAAAGCCCATCTGGTCTTAAAAGAACACATTTACAATTAATCTCCTACTCACCCTCCTCACAGTCTTAGATCTTACTTGACTTTAAAATCATTAAGGTTAATTATGGGATACACTTGTACATTTCAGAGCATGTTGCCCATACTGTAACAATACAGTACCTTCAACGGGGGAATGCAGGCTCCCAGAGGCCAAGCCTACTGTGTAACAGCTGACAATACAACCAACTGCTGTGGTGTGTATAGTATGTTCTAGCACATCATACATAAGGTGCCAGATGACTAGCTTAGTTTGATTTTTTTTTTAAAAGGCATCATCTTGGAACTCTTCATTTGCCTTAAGGATGATGACTTTGTGCAAAACACCTTTTAACTCCTCTTTTAAAATTTCCTTCAAGGAGGGCGCGGTGGTGTGTGCCTATAGTCCCAGCCACTCAGGAGGCTACAGTGCCTCCTATGATCACACCTATGAATAGTACTATGATGGTGTCGTCTATGAAAAGCCACTGCACTCCAGCCTGGGTGACATATTGAGACGATGTGTCTAAACAAACAAAAACAGCTAAAACAAAACAAAAATTTCCTTCATAATCTACAGTATTTTTTCTTGAATCGCCTTCAGTTTTAGGTCACAGCTTTACTCTCCCAATGGAGCACTTAACTCCCACTGGTCTCAGTCCCCTGTTAGAGTCCCTAAGGGAACCTTCTTCTATCCCCACAATCTTGGCTGGCTCCCCTGACAGTCTCCCAAGTGCAACAGGCACCAGTGCCATCTCAACAGATTCTCAGGCTTCAGGAGGGAAGGAGATGCTCTGCTCTGTCCTGTTCACTGATTTCCCAGGCCCTGGCATACTGTTCGGTAGTCAAATATTTATTCAGTAAACCAGTGGATCTGTAGGCCAGTGCGGTCCAATACAGTACCCACTGGCCACTTACCACTTTTGAGCATTTGAAATGTGGACAGGACTGAGAAAATGACTTTAATTTGAATTAGTCACCTAGCTCTGGCCTGTCTTTGGCAAGGGAGTTAATGTCTAAGTTGATTATTTGAAAAGTCGACACTTGCACACATGCATGTCTCTTTAAAGCAACATGCTATTTCACATATGAAAACACCAGATTACTGCCAATGGCAGGCCAGCTTTATTTTCCAGAGTACACAACACTACAGTTAAAGAGTATTTTAGTAGACCTTTAGTTTGAGCACATTCTAAAGAACTCAAATTCTAGATTTCAAAGCATTTTGAAGACCCAAGTATGTATTTTCCTCACGAGAAACTTGGCTAAATTTAGCTACTCCATATTCTATTGATTTGCAACTACGAGGTAATGGAAAAGTCTGCAACTATCAACTCCTCAAGGTGAAAACACAGCGCTTCAAGTTTTACACGGTGAAGAGGGTTAGCCATTCAACACGCTAGCACGTGGCGGGCACAAAATGTCTGACCGATGGTCGGAAGGAACCACGCTGGTGGAGCCTCAGCCTAGAAACCCCGGGAAACCGACGAGTAGCCCACCCTCCCAGGTCCTTCAGGACACATGGCTGCCGTGCGGTGGAGTCCACCCCCCTCCTCACTGCTGGTGACTCCAAGGACTAGGGAGAGAGGTCACAAAACCGAGCACGCCAGGTAAACCCTGGTAGTCTAATTCCCACAAGTTCACAACTTGTTAACCACAGCCACCTGAGTGCGCGAAACTCGGCCTGTCGCTACACCCGGGCGGGGTGGGGGACCCTCCCGGGCTGCCCTCGGCGGGAAAAAGCCACTCACCGCGGAGGAGGTCCGGCAGCAGCGCGGCCCCTCCGGGTGCGGGGGGCTTGCGGTGTTAGGAAGCCACGCTAACTCGAGGGGAGATGAAAGAGCCGATTCTTTCGGGCCCGCCCCACGCACACACAGCCGCAGCGCGCGACTGCCAGCCTCGGGCCCCGCAGCCCGGATGGCGCGCGGTCGGCAGCACCAGGCCGCGCTCGAGCACGTGCGGGGGCAGAGGCCTCACGGCCCCGCGTGCCGAGACGAGGCCAGCCGAGTCCCCGCGCGCCTGGCCCGGGGCGGAGGCGGCCGCCTGCCATTGCCCTTTTAAGAAGGGGGAGGGGGTCGGCAGCGCGCCTGCAAGGGGATGAGTCGGCGGTGGCCGCAGAGCGCGGCTCCCGCCAGTGTGAGCCGAGCCCCGGCGGGGTCGGGGGAAAACAGACCGAGGGCTCGGCCAGAGAAGGGGCGGCGGACAGCCAGCGCCGAGGGCGGGCGGGTAGGGCCGGTCGGCAGAGCCCCGGGCCGGCTCACCCAGCGGAGGGAGACGGGCACCCGCCAACATGGCGCTGTGCAGGCCTGTGGCGCGCCCCGACTGGCGTGAGGAGCCGCCACCCGCCCACACCGAGGGGCCAGCCTCCTGGGACAGGGGCCCCCGGGCTCCGCAGCGGCGGCGCCGAGGGAGGGTGAAGCCAGCGCCACAACGGTTGGCTCGCGTAGCCCAGGGCCGGCCCAAGGAGGCTGGAGTCGCGGAGGCCGAGGGCGAAAGGGGAGCGAGGGAAATGGAGAAGAAAGTTTTATTTTTAGGCTTGAAAAATGGCGGGAACCGCGTCCTTTTTTCAAACTTGGCCTCGGGAGGGGCGGCGGTTGCGCCACCTCCGCCGACTGGGCCCGCCCCTCCCCCGCTCCGCGCGCCAGGCCGCGCCCGCCCAGGCCCCCAGGCTCCCCAGGGGGCTTCTCGCCCCCTTCAAAGGAAAAAAGCCCCCTCCTCGCCCCACGATCCCTGCCCTCGGCCGGGCCAGCGCCAACCGCGAGACCCCGCCAGGGGACCCCCCCGCCCCCCGCCCGCGCCCCTTCCCCAGCCGGCCCGGGACGCGCGGAGCCCGGCCTGGCCGGCGGCGGGCCCAGGCGGGGCTGGCCGCGCAGCTCGTCGGCAGGCCCAGCCTCCGCCCGGTCGCGCATCCCGGGAGGCTGCAAACATGGCTCCCAGCGTTATACAACCCCCGCCTCCCTCCCTCGCCGCCGGCCACTCGCACACGCGCTCCCTCCGGGGAAAGACCCCGGCAAGCGAGGAGCTCAAAGTTTGCTTTCCCCGACTCCGCTGTCTTCCCTGGGCGGCCGCGGGGCTCCGCGGGCGGCAAAGAGTTAATCCCCGCGCGCTCGCTCCCCCCTTCGCGCCCGCCCGCCTTCCCCGTCCGAGCCCGCGAGCTGCGCCCTTCCCCGCGCCGGGGCCGGCGAACCAGCGGCCCGGGCCCCGCAGGTGGCCACCATTACATGCAAGTCATCGGGAAGGGGGCATCCGACGGGGACTCTGCTTACCGCTTCCGGGGTCCGGTTTCTCAGCTCCAGGTGGATTCTCCTCTTCATGTCCATGTTCCCCTCTTCCCCCCTCTTCAAACTTAACTTTCCGCGGCGGGGGCGGAGGGGGGAGAGGCGTCCCGGCCTGCGCAGCGAGGGCCGTCGGAAGGGGTCTGCTCGCGGCAGAGGCCGGCGGTGCGGTCCTGGGCGGCGTGCGGCGTGCGGGCAGGCGAGCGGAGCCCCCGGAGCCAAGTTACTCACGGGAGCGGAGAGAAACCATGGAGGGAAAAGGGGGCTGGAGCGCAGCGCTGGTCTCACTACCGCCGCCCCCGGCCGCGGCCCCGCACTGCGCTTAAACCGGCGACGCGGCGCGGCGCGGCGACTGCTCGGCTCCACTCGGCCAGGCGCGGCGCCGCTCGGCTCGGCGGCCCAGCTGCACCAAGGACGGGGCGGGGAGACGCACGGCGGGAGGGGCGGAGGCTGGGGGAAAGGCGCAGCCCGGGGGAGTGGAGCGACTTCCTCCTCCCCCCACTGCACGTGGGGCGGCTGATGTAAGACCTTCTTGGGGTCTTCCGCGCCCCTCCACCGGGCTGAGACCCGCGACCCCACCTTGCCGCGCCCGCAGACAGGTCTCCGGCTGGCGCGGGGACGCTTGCGGGGGCGGGCTGGTGAGAAGCTGTCCAGTCCGGCTTCGGGGGTCCCTGAAGCTAAGTGCGTCCGCGGAGGCTCGCCGGAGCCAGCCCGACGCCTGCGGAGGCGCGAGAGTCAAGAGAGCCCAGGACAGAAGGCTTTGAGGTTCGCCTTTTGCCTCCCACACAGTCTGAGGCCAACAGCCTGAACCCCGCTGTCTCCTTGCGGAGTGGTGTCCGAAATGCTGCGGAGGACCCGGGTCGGGATGGAGTCGCGGCCGGCCAGAGTTGTACCGCGTGGCACCGGGTGGAGTCGGCTTTCGAGGGCTGTGGCGGGCCGCTGGCCGGGGACAGGGCAGCCCGGGCCGCTTGCCTAAGCCACAGAGCATCCGAGCATCTCCCCCCAGTTCAGGATAATCTCCCTCGGTTTTCTAACATTTTACCTAGAGGTAGCGGAGGAAACAATTAGCATTGCTAATAGGGCCTCTTTTTTGCAGACTTTTATCTCATTTATTCCTTAGGGCTCCCCTGTGAGGTGTGTAAATTCTTGATGGCCTAAGTTTGCTGAAGCCTGGCAGGCAGACTTTGTAATGATCTGGCTCATAGGGTCCCAGGGGTTAGAGGTTAGGGTGAGAGTGCTTGGCACACCACCGGTAATTAACGTTATACTCGGCTTAAAATATGTAAATGCATAATGTGTCAAAGCAGAAACTGTCTTATTTCTAGTATAAATAAGAGACACCAAAAGTTAAGAACTATTAATTTTATTCCGTAGCAGGACGGGGGGAGGGAGAGAGAACAATTTTTTAGAGAAAAACTTAAAATTCTATGCAGTAACCTAAGGTTTCAAGGAAGTTAAGAAAGCGCCCCCTTCCCATTTTACTTAAGTTTATTCAGTGGCAAACAGCCCAAACTTTGTTTTAAACCAATCATGTAAATTTTTAAAATAATGAATATTTGAAGATGAATGGTTTAGAAGGATTATGGAAAAAGGCAAAAACTTTCCTGTATGTAGTTTTTTGACCCCTTTTCTAGTCTTAGCAGACGTCTTTAGAACAAGGGAAGATGGAGCAGGATGTTCTCAGGAGGTTACAAGAGGTCTGTAGCTGTAAGTTTATGAGAACGCCAGGGCTATGCAATGAAGGCTTTTACACAAAAATACCAAATCAGTTCTGTGGACCAACAGGCAGTTATTGAGCATCTGCTTTTAGGGGCTTGACATTCTTTCTCATTTAATCCTCAGACAACCCTGTGAAGTAGGTGATAATTTAATCATTTTACAGATGAAGAACTGACTCAGAACCTTAAACTGCAGGGCCAGCAAGAGGTGGAGCAGGAGTTTAGACCCAGAAGGGTCTGACTCCCAAGCCTGTCATCTTTTCTGCTACATCACCAGTCTGGCTGGAGTGGAGACAGCATGAAGGGACTGCATTGGAGTAGTAGGTTGGGAAGAGTTACAGACAGCTTTTAATACCAAACAACATGCAGGTGTCATCTTGTAGGAAAAGGGGAGATGCTGAAGGGACCTTAAATGTGTAGCTCTGTGCTAGAGAGAGTGGTTACCTGGTGGCTCACATGGGAGGTGGTGTTGATTCTTAGAAAGGACCAGGACAAATCTTGAGACCCTGTCCTCTCATCAAGGCCAACTGGAGGGTATGAAGGACTCTTTCCCCATGGTACATAGCTCACAGATAAATGTGTGTTTATAGTATTAAGCTACAAAGTAATTAATAAACATAGCCACAATGTGCAGCAAATAAAAAGCAAAAGAGCCAAAGGAGAGACTACAGACAGGGCACTGTCCCTTCTTACGCAGCCGGTGCTGGCATGCACCTCTGTGAACAAAGAGCATGTGTTCCAGTGACATGCTTCTTTGTCAGGGGCTTCACTGCCAGAGGCATAAATAACACAGGCAGAACAGGGTGTGTCTCATTGCCCTGCCAACATCTACGGGACTGTCAGTCTACAGGCCTGAAGGGACTGTTGTCACAGGGCCCGGGTTTTGAATATTGCTCTACTTAACATCATTCTGTGTATGCATCTGTGTGTAAAAAAGATGTAGAATATATAATTGTATCTAATCTGCAATTATGATATCCATGGATTTATGGATTTAAACAAGGGCTAGAAGGGAATAAGGAAAAGTAAAAACAGCTTAGTTAGGGAGACTGAACTATGGGTGAATTTCTTTTTACTTCCATTTATGTTACTGTTTGACCAACAGGTAATAAAAACATCAAATAATGCCAGGTTTTGGCACCCCTTTGAGTTTTCAAACTGCCTTGTTAATCAGAATGGGTATGTATTCCAATAAGCTCGAAAATGTCTGAGAACACTGTGAGCTAGTTTGTAACTCCTTGGACCTGCTCCCCACCCCAAAGCCTCAGCAACAGTATATTATCTGTCAAGTCATCAGATGATCCAAGCCTTCCACAAACTTTGTGGCTGTGGATAGACTTTCATAAATCTGAAGATGAGAGGAAACAACCCTACTAAGGCATTGGTTTAACTGGCTTTGAAACCAATATAACAGAATGGGTATATTTTCTCTTTAGTAAGGCAGTATATGAAACTGATGCATAACACAGGGTGATGAAATCATTATGCTTTAAATACTAAATACTTCCATTTTTCCCATCCTCTTCTGCACATATGTGTACACTGGTAAGAACAAACCACCACAGTGTGGTGCACGTACCTCTGTTACAGCAGTCGGCAACAATGGTAGTTGTTGAAGGATCTGACTCTTCGACTAGGCTGTGTGTGAACTCAAACAAATATTTCTGGATGGTATGAATGGAGAGAAGGAGCTTGGGGCCATCTTTAGAATATAGTAGATGCTTTGTAAACATGTATTATGTTGAAAACAATGTCACCTGTACTAAAAAATACCATGTAGGCAGCTGAGATTATTGAGACAATGTGAGAGAGAAAGGCAAATAGGTGAAAATGGGTTAAGAAATGAGATCCTATTAGTCTCCACATGGTAAAAACAGAGGAGGGGAAAGTGTCAGGTGTGCAGGCAGCTCCAGGTCCAATAAGGGTCCCCTGCCAAGGGAACCAGGTTCCTTTCTGCTCTCTGAAACCAGCTGTAGTTGCTAGGTCTTCCTGGGGCAACAAGGAAGAGCTGTGACTACCAAGAGTGCTAATATATTAAGCACCATCCTTATGCCAAGAACTGTGCTTCGGACTTTTGTGTACATGGCCTCTCAGTTAATCCTGGCAACAGCTTCCCAGCACAGGACTATAATCCACCTTTTTTAGTATTTAGGAAACAGACTGAGCAAAGTCAAGTGGGTTTGCTAAAACTCACATAGCTAATGAGCTGGAGTTCTCTGTCATTAAAGGCTCACTGTAATTCTCATTACTTTGATCCTGCTTTAAAAAGATTAACGTGTTTATCCAGGAAAAATAAAAAAAATTTAAAATTAAGTTCCTACCATTGAGCTATAGCCACCATTAAGTTGTATATCCTTGCAGCTTTTTTTTCCTATACTATACATGTCTTTTTTTAATGTTCAAGATTTTCTTTTTAGAAACTTGCTTTTTCCACCTACTAGTATGATAGATATGTATTAATACAACTTTGTTCAATGGTTTTCCCTTGTTAGGGAAGGACTCCACTGAGACATGAATCCCATTCCATCACTTACTGGCTACGTGCTAAATTAGCACAAACCACGTAACCTCTCTGGGCCTCAGGCTGCTCATCTCAGGACCATTGTGCTGTGCGGATCAGACACGATCTTGCAGGTGAAGTTCCTACCTGGTGCGGTGCCTGGCACTCTCCTCTGCGCCCCAGCCACAATCACTGCAGGCCTGAGTTCCTCCCTAAGCAGAATCCCAGAGCTCACTGGCCTCCTTGAGAGCTAGTGACATTCTGCTGTGGCCATCAGTCCTCCACCTCTGCTCCTTGTCCTTTGTTTTCTGTAGTTACCCTGTCTCTTGGACTGAGGGGGGAAGGGATCACCCCAAAACATATGTTTTTGACTCTCAAATGGTCAGACTTGTCTTCTGTTTCACACAGTCCTTGGTCTCTCTTGAGGAACTTGGAACATGCCCCTGAGCTAAACTGGAAAATGTCTGAGTGCCCTTCTTCGTAATTAGCCAGCATCCCCACCATCTGGACCCTCTCACACTTCACAGGGACTCCCCTGTCCACACAGAACTAAGACTGATCCAGGAGTCCAGCTCCTGCTGCCTGAACCCTGCCGTCTGTTCTCCAGCTCACTTTACCTGCGCCTGCCTGGCCAGGGGCTGTGCAGTGGCCTGCAGCAGTTTAGTCGTCCCTCACTCTAAACTCTGGCTTATGTGGTCCCTAATTTTTGAGTCTCCTATTTTGATAAAGGCCAAAAGTCCGAAATACCCTCACACTCTAATTTTTCCTTGAAAATCAGGGCAGCCAGGCTCCCAGTTTCTTTTTATGTTTATCTGTGTGTGTACTATAGAAAACTTGGAAACTATCCTTACACAAAAAGAAAAAATTTCTGTCCAAGGCATTTTTTAAAGGGCTAAGCACACTGTTCAGGTTTTGGTGTCTCTTCCTCCAGCCAGTCTTTTCTCCACAAACATATGGCATTTTCTCGAGTCTCAGATAGTGAGCAGCATCATCTCATTAATAACAGCTTTTCAGGAGGCAGGGAGAGGGCACCCACTACATGAAATATGTCATTCAATTATAAGAGATATTCTTATTTCAGAAATTGTAAGAAGTGAAAAAAAGTATCATACCTAGGAAATACTGTATATATTACATTTTTTAAAATTTTCAAAAGTGGGATGATAATGTAACCTGTTTTCAGTTAACAGTGTATTATGGACATATTTCCATGCCATTGAATTGAATAATCTCCTCCAATATATATTCCTTGAGGATATTCTTCTACAAAATGAAAATATCTTTTCTTTTTCTGGGTATAAAGACAATACATATTCATGTAGCAAATTCATGCAATGCAAAAAAGGATAAAGAAAAAAATAAAAGCCAGCCAAAATCTCATTACCTAGAGGCACCATTGTTACCATTTTTGTGAATATTTTCCAAGCTAGCTCTCTATGAATGTGTATGTAAACTATATAATTTTTATAAATGGAATTTTACTATAAATGTTGCTTTGTAGCGTGCTTTTATTTTTCACCCAGGAATAGGTCACAGTGATTGCCTGAAGTCAATAAATATAGATTTACTTCATCATTTTGAAAGGATGTATCACATTTTATTGTATGGATGGCGCATAATTTACTCACCTGGTCTCCACAGATAGACATTTAGATTATTTCCAGTTGTTCACCATTAGACATAACATCTTTATATATAATTAGCTCCTTGGAATAAATCCCTGGAAGTACAGTTCCTGAAGAGAGCATACACATTTCAAAGCTGTACATGCATAGCCAAATTGCCCTCTACAGGCTGCACTACTTTTTATGCTGCCATTAGCAGTACACAGAAATTCCCCTTACCCTTGCCTAAACTAGATATTATCTTTGAAAAATCTTTATCAATTACTTTTCAACAAGGGTGTCAAGACAATCCAGTGAGGGAAAGAATAGTCTTTTCAACAAATGGTATGTGGGACAATTACTATCTGTATGCAAAGAATGAAATTGGACCCTCTAACTCACACCATTTACAAAAATTAACTCAAAATGGGTCATAGACCTAGATGTAAGAGCTAAAACTAAAGACTCAGAAGAAAACACAGGAGTGACCACAGGACACCAAAAGCACAAAAAAGGAAAATAGATAAATTGAATTTATCAAAATTAAAAACTTTGTGTTTCAAAGGACTATCAAGAAAATGAAAAGACAATGCATGGGATGGGAGAAAATATTTGCAAATCATATATCTGATAAGGGACTTGTGTTCAGATGTATAAAGAACTATTGCATAAATATGTCTCTAAATATAAATATGTTTATATTTCTTTACATTTGCCTGGGCTAGAGTGCAGTGACATCATTATAAACATATGTATCTATAAATGTAAATATATAACAAATATATATTTACATATGGATTTATATTTAATATGTATATTAAATATAAATATGTACATATTAAATATATATGTTTTATTTTTATTCTGATCTTGGAATTGTCTCCATTTTCTCCAAGTTCCTTGTAGTAACTCAGAGTTCTGATTCTTATTTTAGAGTCTTTCCTGAGTATATGATCATCCTTGAATATCCATTCATATTTACAAAGAGAGGCACTAAAAAGGGCTTCTGTGGGAACTCTGTATCCACTGGTAGGTCTTAAAGACTAGTGGGCATTGCCCTAGGGTGATTAGGAAACAAGATGGCATTTTCATTGAGGGACCCTCAAATGTCAGTATTTTTAGTCCCTACAGCCATAAAGAATGAAATTATCAAGCAATAATACAACACAATTCCTTTGGGATTCCAGATTGAAATGGCCCACCAAGACTATCGCAATGAAATTATAGAAAACTAAAGATCCTAAAAGTGTCCTAAGAGGCTAAAAAAAAATCCTAATCAAGGGATCAGAAATCAAAATGGCATGAGCCTTCTCAATACAACATAAGACTAGCACTCTGGGAGGCTGAGGCGCGAGGACTGCTTGAGCTCAGGAGTTCAAGACCAGCCTGAGCAACCTGTCTCTACTAAAAAAATAGAAAAAATTAGCTGGGCAACTAAAAATAGAAACAAAAAATTAGCCCGGTGTGGTAGTGAGCACTTGTAGTCCCAGCTACTTAGGAGGCTGAGGCAGGAGGATTGCCTGAGCCCAGGAGTTTGGGGTTGCTGTGAGCTAGGCTGACGCCACGGCACTGAAGCCCAGGCAATAGAGTGAGACTCGGTCTCAAAAAAAAAAAAAAAAAAAAAAAATATATATATATATATATATATATATATATACACACACACACAACACTGGAAACTAGAAGACGGTGGAGCAATTTGACATCTTCAAAATTCTGAAGAAAGTTACTTCCTCTTACAACTTACACAGCCAAACTACCATTCGAGAGTGAGACTAGAATGAAGATATTTTCATACATTCAAGGTCGCAGAATATCGACCTCTGTGCCCTCTTTTTCAGGAAGCTGCTGGCGAACACATTCCCACAATGGTAGCTGTGCAGCAGGCCCCGGCGGCAATCCTGTGCAGACTAGAACGAGGGCCGAGGGCTCCCACGGGTGCCAGGGAATAACAGCCAGGGCTGCTGCACAGCTCTTTTAGACATAGAAAATTAAGCAAATGGAAAACAAAAAGAGGTAGTTCTTAACTCCAGGAAAAATTAAAAGTTGTACAAGGAAAGAAATATAATTACAGTATGTTACATGTAGGTCTTATAATGTTACATGTAGGTCTGTAAATATTTTATACAGAGCCACATTAACATGGATGACCAATACTGAAAGGGAGGAGAAGTAAAAAATGTGCAGGAGTGAGAATGAAGAGAGCAAAATTCTTATTTTTCATAGTAGGAAGTCAATGGTTAATATTAAAGTTGAAATTTGTTTTACAAAGGAGTAATAGTCACAGTGTTCATATAAAAGGAGGCAAACTCCAGAAGAACTGCTGAAAGAACTGAAAGCAGTCTCTGGAGGATGAGTGAGGGGGGCAGGGCTGAGGCAGGGGCCTGCCATTTTTGATAACACACTTTAGAGTAGTCCTATTTAACATTTAAAAGTCTGCCCATGTATTACTCTGAAACAAATGAAATTCAAGTTAAAAAATCAAGCAAGCTGGCAGAGGAGGGTCCTGACCATGGTTGCAGATGCTGGGAAAAGGTGCTCTGCCTGCCCCAGAGATCTGTTCCCAGAGGGCTGATGTCCCAGCCGCAGGGGACAGCTTAGAGTCCCAGGGCATTCCTCCCTTTTCTCAGGCAGTCCATTCATGAAATGAGGGTGGGTATGATGTGAGCTCTAAATTGGGTCACTTTTTCTTAATACAGCTGCAACATGCACTTTAACAGAACAGAGATGCTGCCAAAATTCTGGCATTAGATTTCTGTCAGATTTTCTACGGTGTTGGAGAGTCTTAATTTTCCCATTTCTTCAGATGCTGTTTAGTGAAAAGTTGCGAGACAGCAAGGGGCTACTAGGAAGCCCCTGTTTTTCACCAGACATCCAGGTTCTTTCTACAACAACCCGAGCAGGGCTTATAGTATGTTACATGTAGGTCTTGCCCAATTTACATTAACAGATGTTCGCTACAGGCTCCTGAGAAAGAGGCTTCTAGAGGTGACTTTTTAATCTCTCTGGGTATGGACAAGGACTTATGTAGCTCTGGGAATTGTTGGCGGCCATCTCACGTCAAAGTCAGCTTTGATGACATTGGTGATCTGCAAAATCAAACCAACCCTGAAGCCTGAATTACCCTAGACTTTTAGTGTGAGCTTTTATTGTTAGGTCAGTCTTTCTGTTGTGTTTATTACTTACAAATGAACCTATTTTGACTGACACAATCTGCCAACGTGGAGCTACATTCCCTGGCAATAACCTGCTGAGTAGTAGCTGCCTCCCTTTTAGATGGGTCACTTGCTTTCCAATTCACCAGTGCCCACCTGGCTTTTAGGGATGGTAGGAGAGAGTAAAATCCTAAACGTCTAATAGGAAGTCAATAGATAATGTCTAAAATGGAAAAATCAAGAAATAGCAATAGAAACGTGTTTATAAGTATGGATGCAAACATCAGAAGTAACAGCTAAAACAGTTGCTGGTAGTTGCCCCTGGAGAGTTCTATCGGGGTTGGTTGGGACAAAGGACTTCAACTGGTCTTTGTTGTTAAGCCTTGAAGTGCTCTTTGACTTTGAAACTTTGTCTCCTGCATTGAGAGTACATGCTCTGGGCACCCCGCACTGCTCTGGGACTCTCCCATCTCCTCGTTCCCCTGCCTTCCTGGGCCTTTCTTCTGGGTAGGGTGTTTCCAAAGTGCTAGCTGAATAATCTTAAGCTCCTTCACTCCCTTGGCTTCTTTTCCTCCTCCTAATCTCTCCCCTTAAGCTCCAGATCCCTGTTACTTCTACGAGATTACCCTAGAGCTCTCCCACCCTATCTCTGTCTTGCACCAGGACACCCCCAAGGTCCCTCCCAGCTCTAACACACTATGAAGTCTGAAAAATATGGAAACATCTTCCTAAATGTTACTTAACAAGTCATAAAAATGAATCTCTTTCATTTACTTATTAGCCATTTTTCTTCTGTCAGAAGAAACAAGCATTTATTGAGTACCAACCACATGCCATGTTTGAGACCAGATGCTATCACATGGTTTTGCTGTTTTAACATCTCTTCCTGACCTGAAAGTTTCTGTTTGCTCAGTTGAATCATCTGTAAAATGTATGTAAGGTTATAAAGATTAAATGAGTTAATATTTCTAAAGCCTCTAAAAAAGTACTTAACATATAGTTATAAATTAGCACGTTATTTGGCGTGTGTGTGCATGTGCACGTGTATGTACATGTGTGCACACGCGCTCATGCACGCTGCACTTCAGGGATAGTAAGAAAACACTCTGGCTTTTAAGAGTCGCCTTTAGGGGAAACAGACATTAACAAAAAGTGATGTGTTCTAACTGTGATACAATGTGACAAGGTCTTATATCAGGAATGAGCTATAAAGAAAGAATAGGACCAAAGTACTCTAGAAACCCAGAGAGGCAGAAGGGACCAATTCCTGGGGTGTGTGGGGAGTGGTGGCTCAGGAACATTTCATGGAGGGAGTGTCATTTTAGATGGGCTTCAAAGGACAAGCAGTAGCTTTCCAGGTTGACAGAAAAGATATTTCAGGTAGAGGAACGAGCATAGGCAAAGTCAAAAGAAGTGTTTTAAAGCAGTGGTCCCCAGCCTTTTTGGCACCAGGGACTGGTTTCATGGAAGACAATTTTTCCAGACTGGGATGCGGGGGTGTGGAGCTCAGGCAGTGATGCGCAGCCTGGTTCCTAACAGGCCACGGACCAATACCAGGCCATGGCCCCGGGGTTGGGGTCCGCAGTTTTAAAGGACCTAGAATGTCGGGGGAATAAGGAAAATATTTCATTACTTTAAGAATTATGGCTCTTGAGAAACCTCCAAAGAGAAGAACTTCTTGTGCTCACTTCAAACAACACATATACAAAGAGAACTTCCAGGGTTAGAAAACCCTCAAGAAGCTTCTATTCTAAATGGGAAGAATCTCCCATGTGCTATAATATACGAACTTTACTTTTGGTGTGTGTGGTAAAATTCAAATAACATCTGGGCAATGTAGCAAGACCCCATCACTACAAAGAAATAAAAATAAAAAAAAAATTAGCCAGGCATAGTGGCACATGCCTATAGTCCTAGCTACTCAGGAGGCTGAGGTGGGAGGATCACCCTGCCTGGGCAACATATTGAGATCCTGTTTCTATTAATAAAAACTAAAAAATTATCTGGGCTTGGTGGCACATCACCACCTGTCTCAAAAAAAAAAAAAAGAAAGAAAGAAAGAAAGAAAGAAAAAGAGAAAAGCAGATAAGTAGTTGCTGGGGACTGAGAATAGGCCAGAGGGAAGTGACTGCCTGAAGGGTACAGAGTTCCTTTTGTAGTGATGAAAATGTTCTGGAACTAGGTAGCAGTGGCATTTGTACAACATTGTGAATGTACTAAATGCCATTGAATTGTGTACTTTAAAATTCTTATGTGAATTATTTTTTCTTAGAGACAGGTTCTCACTTTGTAGTACAGGCTGGAGTGCATTGGCATCATCATAGCTCACTGCAGCCTTGAACTCCTGGCCTCAAGCAATCCTCCTGCCTGGGCCTCCCAAAATGCTGGGATTACAGGTGTGAGTCACCATGCCTGGCCTGCTTTTCTTCTCTAGGTATTTGCCTATTCTGGACATCTCATATAAATGTAATTATATAATATGTAGTCATTCAACAATGTGAAAAAGTAAAACAACATCTTAATATTATTATGAAAATAATCTTGACCTTATGGCCTTGCTGAAAGAGGATCAGGATCCCTGAGAGGTATGTAAATCAGACTTTGAGAACAGCTGGTCTATGTTATCTAAGATGTGTGGTTCCAGCTCTCCATTACAGCTTCTATTCCAGCACAAGGTGATTATCAAGTCCCTGTGTCCAACATGAAGCCTCTCCATCTCAGCCTCTCATCTCTGGTGAAGACTCTGCCAGTCATTTCTACAAAGCTGAGGTTAGTCCTACAGCAATGGGTCCACATTTCAAACTACCCAAAGGAACCAACCAAAGAGGGACACATTTTTATTAGTAGTAAATCTGAATGTGTTAAAAAAAAAAAAACAAACCTCTATCACAAATTTATTTCCTTTAAAATTTTGATCACTACCTACCACTATCATTACACTTTTATAATCCTAATAATTCTCTTTTTACCTGTGATGAGAGCCGTCATGTATTTTTGAATATCAAGCAGCAGCCCATGCCATAAATTGCTAACCCCTTTCTCCTCTAATGATCACAGCTTATTTTATTCTTTAAGTATTCTTCTCAGAGTAATTAACACGCTTATTATACAGCATATTCAAATGTTAATGTGCACACTGTACTGACGCTATTGTGAGACTCATTTTGCTCAGGAGCTAAAATTATGTTGCCATTCTGCTTGGTGCTAGGGGTTCTGTGCTTGAAACCTGTTTTCCACATGCAAGGAGCCAAGGTTATTTAATTAGAATGCTGAGCTAGAAGGAGAAGAGTCTGACACTTAATATAGAACCCGTAAGCTAAACAGGGTCAGCCGGTATAGGGCCTACACACTCTGAGTTAGCCATCCATCACTGTGGGGACAGGCAGTGTTGGAGCAGGCTGGCTTTGGGGCATGTTTGAGATCGTTCCTCCAGGGTCTCCACTAAACTCTGCCTGGGCAGCTCAGACAACTAGAAATCACAGTTCTGAGAACTGGAAACATTTTCCTTGTACTGAGTTGAAATGTGCTCAAGTTTTCACTTATTTATTTTTGCCCTGCCCTCTGCAGCCCTCTGTGACTGCCCTCCAGAGACTAAGGACAATGACTCTGTCCCCATGGTCTGCTCTTCTAAGGCTCACTTGTCCCAGGTCCTTGTATGGCAGGTTACCATTCCCTTCTCCAGTGTGGTCAATCCCCTCAGTTTGAGTTTGTCAGTCCTTTTTTATTTTATTTTTTTTTTTAAGAGAGGCTCTCAGAACCTGTAACAATGATCTAGGTGTGGTCTAATCAGTGGGGGAGTGAGCACGCCTGTCACTCTCTTGTTGGATGCTATTCTATTGGCACATTCCAAGAGTGTTTTAATTTTCTTTTTATCCACCACTAATTCACAGTCAGCTAAAACCACCAAGTCTTCTAAATCTGTGGTCCTCAATCCCCAGGCCGTGGCCCGTTAGGAAACATCACTGCCTGAGCTCTGCACCACTGTCCCCCGACCCACGACACTCCACTCCCCATACCCCTGGCCTGTGGAGAAATTGTCTTCCATGAAATTGGTCTCTGGTGCCAAAAAGGTTGGGGACCGCTGTTCTAAATCACATATTGCTACCTAGGCAGTTAGCCATTTAGACCCAAATACAGGATCGGAACTTTGTCATCATTACATATAATCAAGTTAAATCTGGCCCAGTGCTTTGGCTTGTCAAGAAACTTCTTGTTTCTTGGATCCTGAAGCCATCTTTTCTATCCACAAATGTAATCAATCTATCAATTATTGCTATTTTTATACAAATCAGAGTTAAAAATGCCTGACAGAAAAGCCCCCAGAGGATGGAGCCCTTCACCTACTTCCAGAAACCTCAAAGCATCTGTGCGACCAGTTACACACGTACACACCCCACCCCAAATCACACACATCTCTATCCCAACTGTTCCATCCTCTGACTCAAGTTCTCAGGGAGGGAAAACATCAAAGAATATTCCAGATTACTAACTGGCTGGCTGAAGTAGCCAGGAAAAGAAGGGAGGGAATGACCAAGGCCTAGTGGAGGGCCAGAAGCGGCAGGATAGCTTCTGTGAAGCTGCTGTGTCTAGGCCCACACTCCAGCACAGGCTAGGGAGGCAGCAAGGCTGTGTCACACTCCGACACCAGGCTCTGCTGTGGTGACAGAGAGGAAATCGATGACCAGGAAACAGAGCCACCATTGGAAGCTGGAAGGTAGCCAATCAGTATATCAGACTGGAGGGACTATGCCAGGTGAGACGAGACAGGCGAGGGTCCCCAGGGGAGCAAAGCAGGGAAGGATCCTGTGAAGCAGAGTCTGGACATGCTCAGTGGACTCTGAGCTGCGCTGTCCAACGTGGCAGCCACTCGCTACCTGTGGCTATTTACCTTTAAAGGAAAGTAAAATAAAATTTAAAAAATTCAGTCCCTCGGTCATGTTGGCCATATTTCAAGTGCTTCAGTAGCCACATGTGACTAGTGGACAACACAGAAGGCCATTTCTGTCATTACAGAAAGTTCTGTTGCACAGTGCTGTCCTAGAGCCTTCCAGGTATACTTCTAGGAAAGGGCCAACCAGGTAGGATAGCATTTTATGGTGGTTATTTTTCCTTCGCTTTCCTTCAAGACCCCTCTTAAATACCAAGTCTTCCGGGAATCTGTCCCTATGCTTGGTGTGTAGTTGTATCCTACAGGCAGCAGAGCATTCTGAGTTGTGCAGTCCTTATGGTAATGCATGGATCTAGACAGGACTTAATATGGAGATCCCGGCACAGCTATTTGTCAATCCTTAACCTTCCTCTGCCTGGGGAGGGCTTCTTCCTTGACAAAGCAACTAGTTTTGACCTATCGTCCACAAACATTACACAGACCATCTTGGCCAGGCAGTCAAGAAGGTGAAGTCAAGGTCTGATTTGCTGGATGCAAGATATCTTGTCATCTTACCTGTGGGCCCTCACTAAATTTTCAGTCTGCCTTCTTTCTATTTTAATTTCCTGTCCCAGAAGCTCCTAGAATTTTTAATAAGATCTATCAATTCTACCTTCTACATCTTTCTAGGATCTGTCCCTTCCTTCAATACCCTCAGATCATTTCTCATCTCTCTCCTTTCCCACCCATCCCCCATACTGCCACCCAAGTGCTGTAAGAGCCTTACCTGCCCGTGACATTCTCCTCCCTAAAACCCTTCAGTGGTCTCCATGACATCATAAAGGCCAGGCTCCTTGGACCCCACTACCTGTCCTGTTTCAGGTCTTTCCACTTCCTGATATGTAACATACTCTCCAGCCTCAACGACTACCGTGCCCAGAACAAGATGCCCTTTCACATCTCTGTGACTTTGTCCTTGCAGCTCCCTCTGTCTGCAGTGTGCCCCCTCCCCTTGATTGCCTGGTGAATTTCTACACCCCTATTAAGATCCAGTTTAGACCTTATCTCTTTTGAGAAGTGTCCCCTGAGCCTGAGCCCTCAGACAGATTTAAGTGATCCATTAGCTGTGCCCAGACACTGCAGGCTTTGGTCATATCCTATCCTGAGTATGACACTCATGAGTCTGTTTCTCCCACTAAATTGTGAGGTCTCAAGGGCAGGCGGCACATCTGACTCATCTCTTATCCCCAGTGGCTGGCACAGGACCTGACTCATAATAAACACTTACTAAATGCCCAGTAGAATGAACAACAATCTGTGCCATTATGAGGTTCTACTGTGACTTAGAACGAAGAGTCTGAGAATCCTCTGTGTGGCTCGTTGTTGCCGTGCTCCGTGGGGTTCACCCACACTGATAGAGGCCTAGGGACAAGTGGCCTGGTGGTTGACGATGTGGGGAAAAGTGAGAGGCCTGCAGCTGTTCCCATTGAAAGCCTCACTGTCTGCTGGCTGTTACGCTGGCAGACGGTGTGGCTGCACAAGCCCATTCCTTGTTTTTCATGAAAAAACACAGGACCCCTTGAAGAATGCTCTTCTAGGGACCCATCTGTGGCCAACTCGATGGGGGAGAATTCTGGGCAAGGGGAGAAACCTCTTAGTAGAATGGAGAGGATGAAACATTGCTACTCTTACATAGCAAGTGGTATGTCCCTGGCTGTGGAAAGCAAGAGCTAATAACACTTGTACACAGTATTTTAAAATGTGCACCATACCTTAGTGGTTAGCAAGACATTTCTACTAATAGCATCTTCTTTAGCCCATTATCTACCCTGAGAGGCAGCCAAGGCAGGGCTGGGGTTGTTTATAGATAAGGAAACTAGTATCTAGAAAGGTAAAGTGACTTGCCCAAGGTCATACCCATTGTAAGCAAAGGCCCATAAAGGCAAAGTCACTTTCCCAGCATCATGAAGTAACAATCAGAACTGTAACATATGGAGGTTATTTTTAAAATCTTTGTTGGGATTTCTTGTTAATAAAATGCTTAAAATCAGAAACAGTTTCTAGTAAATTGAGTCTGTACAGGACTTTTAGGCATCTCTTGGGAAATCTGACCAGATGACATTAAAGATTTCTTCCAGCTATGAAATTCTGTGAAATTTAGTGTTTACTATTTCCCAGGATCATGTAACTCCAGAAACTATCAGCTTTCAAGTAATTTCCAAAACAAATAGCTCTCCCACCCAGCCCAGCATCCCTATCTGACTTACCAAAGAGTCTCAAGCCTGTTATTTACTTATTCTATCATCTACTCATCAATCTATTCTTTCTACTCCTTCTATCCCTTAGAACATGGCAATCCTGTTACTTGACCATTCATTTCCTCTATCAGAGATAACCAGGATTTAAAGCCAGAGGAATAACTTCTATATAAGACTAGAAAGCAGAACTGTCACCAGGCATTATTGAGACTGTAATTTAATTCCCATTAAAGGGGAATTATATTGACTGGATTCATGAAGGTTCACTCTATTCCTTTCTTCTCGGAGAGATGAGTACATCCATTTGATTGCCATATTTGGTAGTGGGATATGAAGGGAGTTTTTGATGGGTCAGTGTAGGTGCATGATTTTTTAGGAAGCACAGTCTGCCTTGGTTGGATGGACGAGTTCTGCTCGACAGGATTCTCCTCAGCCTTCCTGCATGAGAACAAAGTACTGTACATCCATCTGAACCTGGTAAAAATGGAAGTTAGCAGCAGCTCAGTGGAAACAGATACCCCACTGTCTCCTGATTCAAGAGCCTGGGCTCTGTCCACTGCACCACACACTTTCTGGGGCAATAATTGCTCCTATTAGTTAGTGTTCCCTGAGAAGTTAAAAAGTAGGATATCATTAAAATGATTTCCTTTTCAATAAGAACTCCAAGGCCCTTCAGATAGAATAATTGTGGGTAATTCTCGGTGTTGCTAGCAGCCTTTGAGGATGAATATTTTGTCTGGGTTTGTTTTAATTTCTCTCTTGATTACCAAGAACATTGTGATATTTAAACAAGAATAAGATGTGCTTCTTGTTGATGGAGGGATCCTCATTACAAAGTTCTGGGCCAGGCCTGCTACCTTCTCTACTTCCAGCAGAGCAGCAGACCTTGCTGTGTGACTCCCACACAGGTGTCCACCAAAGCTGAGCAAGGCTGGCTGCTTTAGTATCATCCATAAAGGGTGACGATATAGAACACAAAGAAGCACAAAGGAGGTCTTCATCCTCACACTGAATTTGCCCAGGATATATGCTGATAACGTCAGATCAGATCATATCCTGAACTCTGTCTGTTAGAGATACTCCCAGATGTTTAGGAGAATGCCAGGCAAGCAAAGACCTGGCAATACATTTCCTGCCTGCTAAAGTAACTCCTTCTTTTCCCTCCTCAACCTGGCTAAAAATATAACTGAAGTGTCACTAAATAATAACAAAATACAAAAAAGCCTAACATTTGTTGAGCAGATTGTGACAGAATATCAATTAGCTAAGCGTTTGGTATGCAAACATCCCCAGAGCTAGCTCACCCAGAGGAGGACTTGGCGGGAGGGGGAACAGATGGTGTTAGCGAGTGAGGGAGCAAGGCAGGCTGCCTCTAGGGGGAAGCACTGGAGCCAGTGCTCATGATCTAGTTGACAGGTCAGAATGGTGCAATTGCCATTTACATCGAGTGGCAGTAGTTCTAGCCAGAGGCACCTGCACTGCAATTGGTTGAGGCAACAACTATTTGCTGAATGTATACCACGTACCAAGCCCTCTGGCAGACACCAGGAGCTGAATCATTTGGAAGGCTGCAATTGGCCAGCAGCAGTCCCTTTTGGGCAGGGACTGATCTAGACTCTAAATTCCAAACTCCAAGTCAGGGGATAGAATCTACTGGAAACAGGGTGTTGAAGTTCCCAAACAAATGGGGCTACATCTATTACTATTCTATGCCAGGAAAGCTACAACTCCAAGAGATGAAGAAGTCAGCTAAAATAGGAGAGGCTAGTATTCAACTACAGACCTTGTGGTGAGAAGCTGATATGAATAACAGTGGGTCAGTGACCGGCCAGGGAGTAAGCTGGGTCTTATGCTCTGTCCCTTCTGTATACCAGCCACTGCAAAGGGCAGTTTGGTTTTAGTATAGATTTGGACATGATCTAGAAGTTCTGTGAAAGGAAAGGAATTACACAGGCCAGCATTTTCCTAAGATGTGATATGCATTCCATTTGGGGCAGTGCAGATAATGTTAGATGAAACAGTATTTATTTTAATGTGTCTTATAAGAAATATAACTTATTATACCATAAACCTGTGATTTCACAGGTGATATTGTTGGTTTCCCATTTATAATGGTGATACAACACAAGAACATGGCAAACATTACACAGATGGAGTGTAAACAATTGGAAAGTTTGGGAACTACTTCATTAACCCAGGAGATGAGGTGGACTGACTTACAGACAAATGAGTCTGGAATGCCAGACAGGGGAAGGGAAGACAGTAGAACTACCAGAGAATCTGGATTCCTGGTCCAGCTGCCACCAAGCCTGTGTGACACTGGCTTCTCTCTCGGTCTCCATTTCCTTATCTATAAGATAACTCTGATGCCTGCTTAGCTTTATCATTTGGTGGTTCTATTTTACTTTTTAACTATTGAGATTATGAGCAATCATGGTAACAGCCAGCGCATTAAGGTCCGCTTTGTTGCAGGCACTGTGTGGACGCTCTCCATACGTCATCATTCTTAATTCTTATAACAGCCTTAAAAGGTAGGTATTATAATGCCCATTGTATGCATGAGAGAGTTGAGGCTGGAATATGTTAAGAAACTTACCCAAGGTCACATAGGACTTGATTTGAATTAACTTAGATCTAACTCCAGAGCCTGTGTTTTTCCCCCAAGCCTTGCTGTGTCCCAGTAGTTAATTCCTATTCACCCTTCAAAAGTAAGCTCAAGAATATCTCTTTCAGGAGGGCTTCTTTGACTGCATCCCTCTGTCTTGTTTAGATGTCGCTCCTCTGTGTTTCTGTACTTTTCTACGTATGTCTTCATTTGCCCTTGTACCCCCTGCACAGTTCTGGGCACGGAGTAGGTAGTCAGCAGATGACTGCAGCATGAGGGAGGGCATGAAGGAAAGGGAGAAAGGGAAGAAAGGAGAGGGAAGGAATTACAAAAGAAAATATATTGCTACCTTATTATATTAAATACTAAAGAAGTAGAATTGAGCAATAGGAAAGGAAGGTGGCCGCTAGATCCAAACCACCCAGCTTTGCTACTTCCCAGGGGTGTGACTTAGGGCACAGATTCAATGCCTGTGCTTCAATTGCTTCCTCTATAAAATAGGGATAGCAATGATAACTGCCTTAAAGGATGTTGTAAAGACTAAATGAATTATTGTACGTAAAGTGCTTAGAACAGTGCCTGGGATATGGTAAGCAAGTACTTAATAAATATTGGCTATTATTATTATTATTTCTGTGAGATAAAAGTGAAAAAACACTATTATAAAGTGAAAAAAGTATGTAAAGCTATTATGTACATATAGAACTTCTTTATTTTCTCAACTGTACTTATTGACTGATGCCAGGGTCATTCCAAGGCAGTTATGAATAAAGACAATTATAGCCATAGGGTGAACAATGCAATATCCTCATCTGTCCAATCCCATGGTAGCAGCATTAAGTATTCCATCTCTACTCTCAGAACATTTAGAAATATTCGTGGTAAAATAATCATACTGTATTATATTCTACGTGCAGATTTAATTGTTGTCTCTCACCCTCAGTTAGACTGTGAGTTCCTTGAAGGAAAGGACTCCTGTTTGGTTTCTCTGTCTTCAATTCTTAGCAAAGGGTTTGACAAGAAATAAGTTCCTCATAAATGTTTGCTGAATAAATACAATAGAAAAGATGTGTATACATGAACAATAAAATAAAAATATTATGTGATATGTACCATAAAATAGGCTCAAATCAAGTGTGATTATAGCTCAGAAAAGAGATAGCACATGTAGGTAGGAAAAGGCAGTAGAACAGAGTGGTTAAATCTTTGAACTTTAGAGTCAGATAGACTTGGGTTTAAACCCTAACTCTGCCACTTATGAGCTTATGTGACCTAGGGATATAACCTAACCTCTTTAAACAATAGTTTCCTTATCAGTAAAGTGTGAATAATATTACTCAGAAAAATTAAATGAGATAATGCATGTAAAGTGTCAGCTACCCATTATGAGTTACCGGAGTGGTTAATATCTCATCACATTGCCATCATCATCATCATCATCATCATCAAAGGCTTTGTGATGCTGGCACTCAATATCTGGATGAGCAAACACAGAACAGAGCACTGAACAACCAGATGTTATGAAGAAAGGTACTGTGGGTGTTAGAAAGATTCAAGGTAAATAGAGAGGGCATGTGGCACTGTTTAATTGGAACATTGGATAGTTTCAGCAGAGTAATGGGAGAGAACATTGGGAAATTGGCCTTAAATGCCAGACTGTGAAATTTAGTCTTCATTCTGCATATAATACTGAGACTTCACAGGATCCTAAACAGGGTAGTGACTAGTTCAGAGCCAGCTGTACGGGAATGTTCTGGCCATTTGTGCAGGATGGACTGGGGAGGCTGAGGGGTAATGGAAGCAGATTGGCCACTTAGGAAGCTTTTCCAATGCTTCCAATGAGAAACTGAGCCCCTCTCTGGGATGGGGGTGTGGAAAAGGAACAGAGGGGATGGCATGAGCATGTGGGACACTGGGAAGAATGAACTGGCAGAGCTGCACCCAGCTGGATGCGAGAGACACAGTGAAGAGTCAGAGTCAAAGATGATTCTGAAGGTTTAGAAACTGTATGGCTAGGAGCATGGTACTACTGTCCTAACAGAAATAAAGCATAGGGGAGCCTAGTTTTAGGGGAAGATAAATTTGCTTTTAGTTATGCTAAGTTTGAGGTGCAGTGGGATATCCAGGTAATGAATGATAACCCAGAAACACATAAAAATGTGATCTTAGAACTTGGATGTATTTATTTAGAAGATATCTGCATAGAGGTAGTAGCTAAAAGTATATAGTTGGATCAACTGTCTTAGAGTGAGAGTATAAAGTCAAAAGGATCAGGGACTCTTGGAAAATATTTCCCAGATCTAGGAGCAGGAAAGAGAAGCCTGAGAACAAGGATGAGGAGGTGGGAGAGAAAGGGGAAGAACACACCATCACAGAAGCCAAGAGCAACGCGAGTTTCAAGGAGGATAGAAGTGTCTGGGGGGAATCCTGAACAGCAGAGAGGTCACAAAGAAAGAACTTAAAAGGGACCACTGGGTTTGGTTGTTAGGAACCATTGATGACTTCTGAGAGAATAATATGTGAAAGAAAAAACTAGACTGCAGATGCAAGGGAAGGAGCAGTGTGGGGGGGAAAGGAGGTATTGAGAATACATTATTGGCTCAAGAAGTTCAGGAATGAAAGGACAGAGATATGTGGTGATACAAGGTGGGAGCAGAATTGTTCTTCCCCAGATAAATGACCACTCGCCAATGTTTACGCAGAGATACTTATTTATCTATGTTTCAAGAGAAGGCGAAATTGGTTGGAGGAGGCTAGAGGAGGGACTTCGGAACAAACTAGATTGAAAGTGAGGCTACAGCCACCCTAAAGTTATAGAACATGTTATCTGTATGTGTACGGCAGCATCTGTTTTAGCAGACAGAACTCATTTATCATGCATCAACAGACTGAGAGAGGGAAACAAGAAACTTTCCTTGCTCACTTAGGAAAACAAAGTGTGACCCATTCTTTGAAAAGTATCCAAAAGCTGTGAAAAAGTCTTTCAGCAATGAAGGAATGCTAAGAAAAATGAGTGTACAATGTCTTCCCTTCCTTGACTTTTCCACTAAAATCTATTTTAGGAAAATGTCCAGGTGCATCATTAGAAAACTCTGATAATACTGTCAATACTGCCCAAGTTTATGGGACTTACATCTGCACGGTGTTTTTCATTTATTAAAAGCTCTCATGATCTCTTTTATACTCACAGAACTCCTGTGAGGTATTTCTTTTATCTATTTTACAAGGGAAGAAACTGAGGGTCAGAAAAAATTAAGGCCGGGCGTGGTGGCTCACGCCTGTAATCCTAGCACTCTGGGAGGCCGAGGTGGGCGGATCGTTTGAGCTCAGGAGTTCAAGACCAGCCTGAGCAAGAGCGAGACCCCATCTCTACTAAAAATAGAAAGAAATTATATGGACAGCTAAAAATATATATAGAAAAAATTAGCCGGGCATGGTGGTGCATGCCTGTAGTCCCAGCTACTCGGGAGGCTGAGACAGGAGGATCCCTTGAGCTCAGGAGTTTGAGGTTGCTGTGAGCTAGGCTGACGCCACGGCACTCACTCTAACCTGGGCAACAGAGTGAGACTCTGTCTCAAAAAAAAAAAAAAAAGAAAGAAAAAATTAAGTGATTTTCCCCAGATGATCCAGCCAGAAAATGGCAGAGCCCTATACCCCTTGCTTTTTCAGTACATGCTTTCAAATACCACTCACGTAGTCTTCACAGCACATTCTTGCTGCAGTAAGACAAACCAAAGTGGAGCAGGACTCTCACTTCCCTGATTTGGGAGGCTCTATTATTCTATCAAGATAGCCTAAAATGACATTAGCTTTGGGGCACTTTGGGGCATAGCCTGAGCTGTCTTTCCTGTGCTCCCTTTTCACCCCCATCATAAAGGGCCCTAGTACAGAAGTTCTCAGCAATGTGTTTCCTTCCCTCCTATGTTTGCCCGCTTCAATCAGATCTCTGAAACGCATGGACAAGGCCTGCTCCAGATGGCCAGGAGGCAGGAAAGCACTCTCTCCCTTAATACCTACTTTGTTGTAGTAGTAGGAAGAGGGTCTTGGAGGCTGAAGGCCCAGTCTCCAGGCTCAAACCACCAGTCTAGCTCTGTGGCCTTAGTTATATCACTCAATATATTGAGCAGCAGTTTCTTGATCTGGAAAATGAGGATAATAATAGCTACTTTATAAGTCTGCTGCAAGGATCCAGTGAAGCACCTGTGAAAGGAGGGCCCTGTGCTGAGTTTAATCTTCTACTGTAGCTGTCCTGAAATTCTTAATAAGTATTAATTTTTTCATTTTGCACTGGGCCCCAGCAAATTATATATCTGATTTTACCTGTATTCCCTTGGCCAAATCACTCAACCTCTCTGGGCTCAAGGATCTATAATTAATTGATTTGAATTGTTAGGAAATCAATTGTTAGGACAATTCTCAATCCTTTCTCTACTTTGCCTTTAGCAAAATTTGACACAGTTGATCAGTCCCTCCTCCTTGAAACATTTTTTCCTCCTGGCTTCTGGGACACTGTACTTTACTGGTTTCGTCTGCCTCCCAGGCTGCTCTTTTGCTGCTTTCTCCCTAGTCTGTGACCACATCCAGAACTAAACCCCTGATCATCTCCTCCAAGCCTGCTCCTTCCGGTCCTCCTTGTCTGTTAATGCCAACTCCATACTCCAATTGCTCATACCAAACCTTTATCTTTGCTTCATTTTGCACCCCATACACAACTTATAAATTAATCCAGAATCTGACCACCACTTTACCACCTCCATCATCCAAGCCTTGATCATCTCTCACCTGGATCATTACAACATCCTCCTGATTATTCTCCTCACTTCCACCTCCTCTCTCCTCCCCTGTCCCACATAGTAGCCAGAATAACTCCTTTTTTTTTTTTTTTTTGAGCCAGGGTCTTGCTCTGTTGCCCGTGCTAGAGTGCAGTGGTGTCATCATAGCTCACTGTAGCCTCCAACTCCTGGGCTTAAGGGGTCCTTCTACCTCAGCCTCACAAGTAGCTGGGACTACAGGCATGCACAACCATGCCCAGCTAATTTTTGTATTTTTTGTAGAGACAGGGTCTCGCTATGTTGCACAGGCTGGTCTTGAACTCCTGGGCTCAAGCGATCCTCCAGCCTCCGCCTCCCAAAGTGCTGGGATTACAGGCGTGAGCCACCATGCCTGGCCTTCAGAATAACTCCTTAAACACATAAGTCAGATTGCATCACTCCTTTGTCCAAAACCATGCCACGACCATCCGTCTCACTCAGAGCAGAAATCCTGCAAGGGGCTATAAGCTTCCTCTCTGAACCCACCTCCTTGCCACACACCCTCCTCAGACCATTTGCTGATGCCTCTCTGCCTGGAATGACCCTCCACATGTCAGCAGGGGACATCTAGCCCCTCATCTCCTTTGTTTCTGCCCACCTGTCACCCTACCAGTCAAGCCTTCCCTGACCACACTATTTATAACAGCAGACACCATCGATCTCATCCTCACTCCTCATCCTATTATTTCTGGCTCAGTTTTCTCCAAAGCAGTTATCACCATCTGACACATTAGATATTTTATTGCTTATTGTTTATCTCTCCCCATTAAAATGTAGGCTTCATAAAGGCAGAGACTTTGGCCTTTAACTACTGTATGTCCAGCACATAGGATAGGGCTGGGCACAGAATGAATGACAGTGGAAAGAGCTCTGGCACAGATGAAGGTATTACTAAGTCGCAGCAGTGTCAACCCCTCCGAGTGTATAAAGTCCCTTCCCAGGCTGCATGGCCATGCATCTGGCCCTGCATGCAGGGAGTGAGGTCGTTATGGGGACTCCAGTGGGCCAGGCCTCCCAGTATATCATACTGTGGAGACAGAAAGGTGAATCAGGAGCCATAACTGCCCTTTGAGAGTTTGTGGCCTAGAGGGAGGTTTTGTGTCTATATGAAAATAACTCTAGAACAAGGCAGCATTGGTTAAAAAATATCTGGCCTTAATGCCTAAAGTCTCACATTCTGGTAACTAGAGTTCTCTACAGAGAAAAGCCATGAACTATGGCCTGTAGACTTACTGCATGGACATTTCTGTCTAAAATTCCCACTCTGGCTTGTTTATCACTCCAGAGACACCTTGCCTGACTTCCAATCTAGTTTGCTCCAAAGTGTTTCCACTGGCCCCCTCCACCCAATATTACCTTCAATTTACTGTTATCTGGAGATCCCGCCCTCTTAAAGTCCCTCCACATTCTGCTTCTAGATACAGAGAACATGGGGCAAGGCGGAATCGACTTAGGAAGGTTGCCACAGGATATAAAGAATCTAAATATTATTTCCTTACAATAAAGGTATATATCCTCTCACCTCGTGAGCCTACAGTACACAGACCCCAGGGACTACACTGTCCATCTCTACAGCCTGACAGCCTTGCTCTATGTGGTACAGAGCGTGCACTCAATAACATTTGCTGAATTGTTGAACTGATGTTATAAGCTCTGAGTAGGGATAACTCTATTGAAGAAGTACCTCTGCATCCTCTGAAGGTGTCCCAGAAGGATTCTATAGGGTTATTTTATTAAACTATCATAATGTAAGAAATGACCTGACTAGTAAGAATCAAAACATATCAAATAAAGGGACCAATATTTAAAATGCCAGTTTAAATTCTAAAACATTATTATTTTATCATTTTTAAAGTTACCCTAATTTGAGTTCTTTAAACCCCATATCTGAAAATATAAAATGTTCAAGAGATAAGCTATAAAGAATGTCTGCCATTCCATATAGGATTCCTTTGATAACCCTGAGGTTATCTGAATTTTTAGACATAGAGATTTACTTAAGAGAAAGACTGGGGAACTGAGAAAGATAAGGCTAAGCTTTAAGAACTGGTAATTAAAAACAAAGTTCAATTTTAGTGGCAGGTACTTGGGTGTTTTATCAGTCTCAGTACTTTTCAGTGTGTTTGAAAACTGTTTCTCTCATACGTTCACACCACACACACATTTTCATACCTAGACAAAATCAAGCATAAAAAAAGATGACCCATCTCATAATCTGTAAAATGCTGCTGGCAATAAGTATATAAAATAGGGGGAGGGACTAATGGTTTCGAGCTCTTCCAGTTCTAACGCCTTAAGACTCTACGGAAGTAGGGGGTCCTTTCATGTTATACCAGTCTTTATAAAGGATTCCCTTCAGATTTTGTTTCTTTGGTGCATTTAAACTGTGATTTGGTTTACCAAAAATCCGGTTACTACATTTTAATTATTAATAAAAGCAGCTAACGTTTATTAAGCAAGCTCAATATGCTAGGCACATATAAAAGGCCTTATATGGATTATCTGACTTAATCATTCCAGTAGCCTTATGAAGTAGATCCCAATATTGTCCCCATGTTATAGACAGGTAGATCTAACTTGCCTAAATGGCCACACTGCACTCCAAGCTCTTCAGTTCAACATGACTGGAGAACACATATGTTAATCCTGTCTCCCAGACAGGCTGCCTGTATCTGGGGTACTCAGTGTTTCCTCCTTAGTTGAACCGTGGTCCTGTGTGGCTCCTTGCCTTCACAAATGGGGTGACTGATTGGAGAGAGAATGCTTCCTTTGATTTCAGCTTAATTTCTGGGACATGATATTTTCATTAAGAAATGCCTTTTGACCTTCCCCTGGATGAGTAACAAAGGATTTCACTAGGTATTTCTTATCACTTGTGAATGACTGGGTGAGCAAAAAGGGTACAAATTTACTTTGAATTTCTAATTTGGTTCTTTATGTCTATTACCTAACAGCATAAACAGCAAGACTTTACATTATTTTGCAACAGATTAAGGTAAAAAAAAGAGCCACATACAGGAAAACAGTGTAAGATTAATTTCACATACATATAGCACACTTCCTAATTTCCACATCCATTATTTTCACTTTCACAAGAACTGTATGAAGTAGGCAAGACAGGAATTATTTACCCATTTTGCAAATGAGGAAAGAGAGTCACAGAAAAGGAAGGTAACTTGCCCTGGGTCACTGAGCTGGTTGGAGCCTAGACACAGTGTTCCTTCTACACTAGGTCATCTCCACTTGAGAAAAGAAACATTGGATCCACATATTTCCTGGCAGATAGACCCAGATGACTGCTGAACTGGAGGCTGTGCCCTGCCAGGCTGTGGCCAGGGGGCTCCCCGTATAAATAGCAACCTATGCTAGAGGTTGCTAGCACCAGCCATTTCCCCTACTCACACCTGTGCAGTGTGATAAAGAAAACAGAATCAGCCTGCAGTCGTGGTCCAACCAGATAAAACTTTTAGGCGGGAAGTCAAGTGACAGGCAAACTTGTGTGTGTGGTTTTTTTTTTTTTTTTTTAAGTGTTAGTTGTTTTTGATATTTTAAAAAAGCGTTTAGGCTGCTTGTGGAAGTCAGAGCAAATAGTAGGAAGGCATTGCAGCAAGATGGATTTGGGAAAGGACGGATCTCATGTGAAGCACCATCAGACATCTGATCCTCATCAAGAAGAGAACCATACTCCAGGTAATGAAAGAGACCTTAAGAGGTAGTGGCTGTTGGGAAGAGTTGGGACTATGATTATTTTCCTCTTCTTTATGAATCTGGCTAAAAAAAAAAAAAAAGACTTATAGTTGCATACATTCATATAGTTTGGGAAAAACTGGGGCTGTATAACTTCCTGAGGTGTCCTTTAGTGCTAAAATTCTAATAAGCCAAAGAAACATAAGGTAATAATAAATAAATTGTTAAGAAGAAATATACATAAATGAAAGATAATGAAAATACCCAATACTGGATGGTTGTGGTAAAACAAGTATACCCATACATATCTATGGTAGTGTAAATTTGGTATAACTTTTGGAAAAAGGTCTGGCCATATGTAACAAGAACTATAATACTGCTTATTCTTTGACTCACTAATCTCAGTCCTTGGATCTGGCTAAAGCAGCATTTCTCAAAGTATTTTGCAGAATCCTAGGCCTTGACATACACTAAGACGGTGTTTTAAAACTTTTTTGGTCCATGGATCTCATTGGCATTCTAATGAACCCCTTCTTAGAATAAAGAATTTTAAATGTATAAAATTAAATATATAGAACTACAAAGTAAAGAGATACAATTATCAGCCTTAAAAAATAGCGATATAGTAATATATGTGCTTATGTGTAGATGTGTTAAATAACAAGACCCAGTGGTGGGTCTAATAATCATTGAATCAAATCAAATAAATCATAACCAATAAATTACACTTTAAGGTATCTGCAATGACTGTAATGGATGAAAAAAATCTGTGATTTTTTTTTGGGTGACAGAGTCACACACTGCTTAAACTACTGTGGTTTGATACCTACATTCATAATTGAAGGAAATGGCAATTTTAATTAGAGATTGGTAAAAATAAAGGTATGATTTTTTTTCCCCATCAAGAACCTGTGTCATAAGGACAAAAGGTACAATGATCCACAGGCGAATGCTCTATTTTTTGGAAGTCCCAGTGCAGATTTGCATCATGCCACAGGCTCTAAGAGATTCTACATGAAAGACCCATTAACTTTTCTCAAATTTGAATGGCAGTAGAACCTTTTTTGATAATACCCTTAATTTTCCAAAGAACAGGAAGAAATATGATCCTAAGGAAAAAAAAATCCAAAAGAATAAAAAGGCTGTATGCAATGAATATGTTTACTATAAATTGATATACATGGCAAAAAATAACTGGCAACAACCTAAATGCTCAATACAGGTGGAATTACTGGATAAATGAGAATACATCAACTAGATTAAGAATCATATCATCATTAAAATTATAATTATGAAAACTATCTCATGGAAAATAGTTCTGATATAATGTTATGTTAAAAAAAGATAAAATTGTGGTACCCTATATTACAACTTTGTGTAATATAGGGATTCTACGGAAATGAGTAATAAAATGAAAACAGGTTAACATGTTAAAGATTATAGAACATGGATGATTTTTTCCATTATCTGTACAACATGTAAAAAATATTTTAAAGGAATTAATAGGTTGGTAGCACACTTATGTGCAAATAAATACTATGGACCTTCTCATTCAAAAATGTTTACTGAATGTCTGCTCCCAGGCTTTCTCTAGAGATACAAGGATTATAAGAATGAGTAAGATACAGTCCTTGTCCTCAAAAAGCGGGGAGAAAAATCCAGCACAGGGATTCTGCCACTTGGCTATAGGATCCTTTTACTGATAAATGGCATAGTTCATCACTTTCTCTAATAACTTTCATTTTGATCCTACAGAAGTCATTGGAAGTTGGAGTTTGCGAAACAGAGAACAACTCAGAAAAAGAAAAGCTGAATCACAAGAAAATCAAACTTCACAATGGCTCTTTGGGTATGGTATCATCACAAGGGAAAAAGGACTAATATTTATTGAGCATATGTTACATGTCAAGTAGTGCTGTGCACTTTTATACACTGTATTTTATCTTTCCAGTAATTCTGCAAATTGGGCATCATTATCCTTATTCTACCAAAAAAAAAAAAAAAAAAAGGAAACTAACTCTCCAATGGGTTAAATCTGTTGCCTAAAGTCACATAGCTATTATTAAGTGGTGGGAACAGAATTTTATCCCTAGTCTCTTTTAATTAAAGCAGCAGGCAACTGAATTATATTGTAGAGAAGCCTGGCATTGAGCTACTATGGTAATATAAACATACAAGCATCTTGTTGTTGGGAGTGGGAAACATCACTGAGAAAGCTTCCAACATTGTTCTTGGAGCTTCCTGTTAGTAAAATCCTTACTGAATGGGTGTGATTAACTCTGCATGAAGTAAACCAAAATGTCTGTAAATGAGTGACAGAGTTTGGGAATTTCTAAATCTCCAAAGTCACCCGCATGTAAACTCATGGAGGGAGTATGCACATGATTATACATTAGGCAGCACCAAATTACATCTATCTAGAATATGAATGTGACAGTTGGGGGACTTGCTTGTTTGGAAAAGGGAGCCCAAAGAGTCAAAAGCGCAGCATCCACCTAAGCCTAAGTGTCTCAGTCCACTGTTGGATAATTCTTTGTTGTGGGAGGCTGTCCTGTGCATTGTTGTTGCTTTGTAGCATTTTCTGGCCTCTAGAGGCCAATGGCACCTCCTTCCCCAGTTGTGACAACCAAAACGACTTCGGACATTGTCAAATGTCTTCTGGGATAGGGTTGGGAAGAGGCGGGCAAAATCACCCCCGCTGATTTATGCAAAGCACTCTTCTTAAGAAAGGGCATTTCCCAGTCCTCCAACTCCCACTATGGACTGAGTACTGTCTGTTCTGCTACAACAGATGTTTCTACAACACCAATTAGCTTACATATGATTGGTAAATAGGAGAATGATGTTGGTATAATGTTGGAGTTGTGTGGTTCATGATTTTTCCTAGTTAAAAGAAAAGGCCAGAATAGTGGGAACAGAATGTAAACCTATAAAGAAATAAGCCTCAGCTTGACTGCTGTAGAGGCAGGATCCTTTCCAGCCCGCGTCCAGGGTTCCCTCCCCAGAGAGGCACGACACCAGCCTGGCAGGGCTCTCTACCATGTGTGCTGCAGCACTGCCTCCTGTGCTCAACTGCACGGCAGCCCTGCTGGCTCAGAGCTCAGGTCTCAGTGTTTCATCTGAGAACCTGCAGTGACACTGTCGCTTTTTTGCATTTTTACTGTCCTCTGAGGCAGCCTCTAGCCACTGCAAGCTGCCTGTCTGTATCGTCCAAGTTGCTCCCCGGTATCAATTGTTGTTTTTGTTAGTGTTAAAAGGTTGCATCAGTTTTGAATTGTTTGTCCCAAGTCTATTCTCCCCCCTCCCCTCCCCACCCATAACCACTGTTACTATTTCATGCATGATTTTGCAGAAAGTGAAGTTTTTTTCAGGAATGCATATATCATTTTATAGCAGAAACTTCTGTATTTGGGTCCTGTGGTGAGTGACTGTTGAAGATTATCCAATTAGTTCCCTGAATTCCATACCCACTAAGCAGCCTTTGATGATTACTTGGCTTCCCAAGCACTTACCTACAGAGAGAGTACATTTGTTTGCCAGCCCAGGTATTCTCTACTGTGAGACTTGTATTTCTCACTGTTAATTTAAAAACTGGTCCTTAGGTTTACACATCAGTCTCTTTAAGCCTGGCTGAGGAGCTGATAAATGGAGCTAGTCTCAGTGTGCTGACAGAATTGGCTTTCCAGCTTGCTGGGCCAAGGGGACAAGGCTGAGAATTCACTGAAGTAATTGACACCTCGGTGAGCCTCTTGGCAGCTGGCTGGACTTGCTCTGGTGACACAGCTCTATATGTCCGAGGGCCATGTCCTCTTTTCTCACTGAAACATACTGCACACAGTGAAACCTTAGTAGTTTCAGAGAGAAGCAGCAGAATGTATGGTGATGAGCCCAGCCGTTAAAGCCAGAATGACTAAACTGGAAGCCTGTCTGTCCTACTTCCTAGGCATTGACCCTGGGCAAGTTACTCAACTTCTCCGTGCCTCAGTTTTGTTATCTGCAAAATGGAGATAAGAGTATCTACCTCATAGGTTTATGTAAAGATTATATGAGATAACAGAATAAATAAATTACTTACGAAAGTGCCTGACATTTAGGAAGCACTATAAGTGTTTCCTATATTAATAACTAGAGTAATAATTTGTATTTGAATAATTCATTCATGTAAGTTATTATATGTAATTCTTATAACCACCACATGAAGTCGCGCAGATATTATCTACCCCATTTTACCAATAAGGAGACCAAGGTACAGAGTGTTTAAATGACTTTCCCGCAATCATAATAGAGTACAGACTAAAGTTCAGGCCACATAGATGTTTTTCTATCTTTTGAAAAACTACCAGGGAAGATATGAACCACTATATTACTCAGATCTCCTCATATAAAGATCTAAATCACAAATTATTTAAGATTTAATATCTAGGAAAAAATAATCATTTCCTAAAGAATTAAGATATACCATCTTTTTTTTTAATCTGACAACTTTATAATTATCTTGTCTTGGTTATGTGGAATAACAGTTAAAAATGCTGAGGTGCCATAACCATTATCTGTAGATTCTCTTTTTTAAAATATGATTTTTAATAGTCATTTTTGACTATCCTATGACATATATAGCTTTTTGATATTGACTTCAAACTGTGTTTGATGAGGTCATCTTTAAAAACTTTTTTATTATGGAAATTTTCAACCACACACAAAAGTAGAATGGGGTATACATTTTTAAATGTGCAAGGAACCATGAACACTATAAAGATAGGAAAAACACTGGTTTTATCTTGAAAGAATGTCTAGTTTACTAAAAGAAATATGGTTTCTTCAGAAATAACTACAGTATGAGGCAGCCTGTGTTCCTTACCTTTTGCGTGATACTCAGAGCGCTAAGCAGGGAGAGCATTTCAGGCCTGTGGTCTGTTAGAGAAGGCTCTGTGGGACGGGTAGCATGAAACAGAATTTCAGTAGGTTTAGAAAAATGATGAAATGCTTATTTATAGTACTTCCCTCCACCCCTCCAGCCCATCTGTATTAGCCATCTGTATTTGGTTATATTTGCAGTGCTTAACAATTTGTCATTGGCTGCAATTTCCATGCATATCCTTTCATCTTTAATCTATTTATGAGGAGTAGGTATAAAGTGGCCACTCATGCCTTTCCACCAGGCTTCTTAACCTCCAGAAATGTTTTTGCAGATTTTGACCCAGCTTATGGTATACTTCATTTGATGTGTACTGTAGCAACTTAGCATTCTCTACACAAGACACCGTATTTGATAAGCAAGCCATAGACATCATCCACCTGCAGCCTGCACAGATGAGGAGCTGTGCCTGGATTGCAGATCTAGAAATGCAACTGTTCAGTATACCTAGGGGTAGTGAAGCTAATTCACGCAGACTAAACTTAAAGAGACTAGTGTATAAATAAGAATGCCAATCTATTAATTTATAATGGGAAATATTCATTTTCCATAACCAAACTTTAAGTATATGCTATCAAATACACACACATTACCTTCACCAAGAAGACTTCTGGTGAGGAAGGCGTCAAAGCCAAAACATCCTGGGGAGACATTCCCTCTCCTAAAAATTGAGAACATCTAGCACTGCTCCTTCATTTTACAAACAAGGAGATTGAGGAGCAGAAAGATTAAGTGACTTGTTCAAGGTCGTTGTGCAACAAGGCAGTCAGGGACCTGGGACTGTTATTACAAGCATTTATATGAATTCTGTAGCACCACTGCTGACACTAATTCTGATCTCTCAGCAGAGAACAGAAAAAACGCAAGTGGCAGAGAACAGGAAAAGGTAATCAAAGAGGCAGAAAGAGACAACAAAATACAGAACTGAAGGTGGAACCTCAGTCACAAATGGAAAAGGAAATTATGGAACAAGCACTGGCACCTCCAGAGAAAGAAACTGAGCTACCTGGGAGTGTGAGTGAAGCCCTTCCTTCGGTAGCTTTCCCGCAAAATGTTGTGCCCAAGGAACATTTTTCTGGAATACATCAAGAAAGCATTATAAATCAGGAAAATTCTTCTGAGTACCAAGAAGTAGTAGTACAAAACCATTCTTCTGAAACATGCAAACAAATAGCTGACCCTGAAAACCACACTCCTAAAATGTGTCAAGAAATAGCTGTACTTGAAGACCATCCTCTCAAAATGTGCCAGGATACAGCTGAACCTGAAGACCACACTCCTAAAATGAGTCAAGAAATAGCTGTACTTCAAGACCGTCCTCTCAAAATGTGCCAGGATACAGCTGAACCTGAAGACCTCGCTCCTAAAATGTGCCAAGAAACAGCTGTACCCAAAGCTCTTCCGTGTACAACCTCTGATCACATAGTTGACCTGCAGGGATGCTCTCCCGAAGCATATCCCAAACCAGATGTGCCTACAACTCTTGACATGTACCAAAAACCAGATGAACCGGAGCAATACAGTGCTGAATCAGATCAAGAAATAGCTGAGAATGAAGGCTTCTCTCCTAAAACACAAGAAATAGCTGTGCCCAAAGACCTTTCTACAAAAACATACCCAGAAACAGTTGAATCTGAACACTCTTCTCATAAGACATACAAAGAAATTACTGTGCCTAGAGCCCCCTCCCATAAAGCAATCCAAGAAACACCTCAGCCTGAAGAATATTCACCTGAAACATATCAAGAAACACCTGCACCTGGAAAATATTCACCTAAAATATACCAAGAAACACCTGGGCTCCAAGAATATTCACCTGAAATTAACCAAGAAACACTGGGGCCTGAAGACCTCTCTACTAAGATATATGAAAATAAGGTTGTGCCTAATGAATGCTTTCCAGAACCATACCAAGAAATAGGTGGGCCCAAAGGCCAGGATCCTAAAGTACACCAGAAAGATGCTAAGGACATTTATACTTTTCCTCACGGTAAGGACTAATTATAGCATCAAGGTAGGTATATCTCAGAGTCATGATTTACAACCTTCTTTGAAAATCATAGGTTATCTCAACAAGTACTATGAATATCATTGGCTAGTTTCAAGTAATAAATACTTTTCATGCAACCAACATCTGTCTTGGCACATTTCCAAAGAATTCAAGAAAATATTTCAAAATGCAAGAATATACAGTAGGTACTTGGACATACTATCCATTTTGAGAAGCTATAGTCAGTGAAATGAATTATGTGCAAAATAATTTAAAGGACATAAGTCTAGATTAACAAGAAGGCTTGATGAATGAAGTTTTTCTCAGAAATTTAATTTTCCTGATAAACTAAAGGCAAATAAATTCATAGTACAAGGTACTGATGGCGATACAAAGGTGTAAAATACGATCCTCTTACTAGGGAACTCATTCTTGTAGGATTTACCAGGTTTACCAAAAGTATTTCTGTTTCCGTATTTGTTCCTAAAAAGCTTTTTGCTAAGCATAGCATTTTGAAAATAATGCAACCTTTTCTTCTCATATCTGTCTGAAAAGAGTGGATGATCTTTCTTTAATTTGACTTAGCTCAGAAACATAACTGAGAACTTCAATTCTTTGTACGGTACTGTAGCTAGTATAAGAAACTGGGCTGAGTCTATCAGACCATAGTTATCCCCAGGAAACTGTTTTCTAAAGAAATCCCTTTGGTAGTTCCTTTGCTTTTTCTCCTAAAATTTAAGTGCAACAAAAACATGGTGTTAGTTGGCTTCCAAGTAATACATATTTTGAGGAACTACTTCAAAGAAATGAATTACCATATAAAGCAGACGTATGAAGCGCTGCTTGCCCTGACCAAGTACCCTGCTGGAGAAGTAGCTCTAATCAACACAGCATCTGGATTCCTAACAGTTTCATTCTAAACCCAGAAAGGTAGATATGGGCAATTAATTAATGCTCATTTTATTTTTTGGTTTTGTCTTACCAAACAAATGGGAATATCTATATTTGGCCGATTATAAAAGTAATAAATGGTCATGAAAATAAATTAAAGCAATATATAAGTGGATATAGAGTAAAAATCCCCTATTAATACCATCTTGTATCTCTAATCCCCAATATTAATGTTGTTTTATTTATTTATTTATTTATTTATTTTTTTTTGAGACAGAGTCTCACTCTGTTGCCTGGGCTAGAGTGAGTGCCGTGGCGTCAGCTTAGCTCACAGCAACCTCAAACTCCTGGGCTCAAGCGATCCTCCTGCCTCAGCCTCCCGAGTAGCTGGGACTACAGGCATGCACCACCATGCCCGGCTAATTTTTTGTATATATATATTTTAGTTGTCCATATAATTTCTTTCTATTTTTAGTAGAGGTGGGGTCTCACTCTTGCTCAGGCTGGTCTCGAACTCCTGACCTCGAGCGATCCACCCGCCTCGGCCTCCCAGAGTGCTAGGATTACAGGCGTGAGCCACCGCGCCCGGCCATTAATGTTGTTTTGTTTTAATAAATGCGATAACGCTATACATCCTATTATGTAACTTTTTCTCCACATATATATAATCCATCTTATATCTTTCATAACAACTGTATAGTATTGTGCCATATGTGTGTACAATAATTTATTCAACCAGTCCCTGTAACAATGAACATTTAGGTTATTGTCAAGTTTTACTATTACAACAGTGCTCAATGCACATCATTGGGGGTAACATTTATTTAGCTAACGTTTATTTGTCACTTTTCTATGTGCCAGACAGTGCATTAAATATTTTATGTGAATTATTTTATTTTATGTTATGTTAAAAAACCAACTGGAGAAATAATATCCCCACTTTATATATAAGGAAACTAGGCACTGGAAACTTAAATTTGCCTGATTATTTCCTTTGGATCGATCCATAAAAGTCAAATTGCTGGGCCAAAAGGTCCAGCAAAACCCCCATTTAAAGTTTGGATACATTTAGTCAGACCAACCCCCAGAAATGCAGCAATTCACCCAAGACAAGTGCCTTTTCCCCACACCCTTGCCGCACTGTACACGATGACATTTTAAAAACTTTTGCCTATCTGCTAGGTTAAAAAATAAAAACCTACCTATTTGTCTTAGTTACCCTTTTTGAATGAATACAACTAGGCATCTTTTCCTGATTATTAAGAATGTGAATTTTTTTTGGAGAATTGCCTGTTTGAATCCTTGTCCTATTTTAAATTTGTGATAGCTACTTTTTGATTGATTAAAAAATCTCTTAAATAGTTATTAAACATTTATTTAAATATATGTTATAAATATTCTTTCCAGTTGTTTGTGGTTTAATTTTATTTATAGTGGTTTTTGCTATATAGGATTTAATTTTTAAGTATTCATACCTGTCAATCTTTTCCTTTATGGTTTCTGGTCTCTGTGTCCTGCTTAGAATCCTAAGATTATAAAAACACTGTTATTTCTATAACTTTATGGTATCTCAATATTTAAATCTTTAATCCATCTGAAATTTGTTGTTGTGCATGGTGTAAGGTAAGAATTTTTTTCTTCAGATGGGTACTCAATTTTCCCATTACCACTTGTTGAGCCTATTTTTGTATTTTATTTGATTTTATAGAAGTGAAAGAAAAACCCAAAGCAGAAGAACCAGAAATACCAGCAATTCTGAACATTCCTCAAGAGATTTCACCAGAAAATGATGTCTACAGTTATGTTTTGTTTTAACATTGCTCAACCATAAAGTTGTAGTCCAATGGAATATACATCATAATATTTTGTGTGATTTTTCTCAAAATATTGTAGAAATTTCTACAGTGTTCATTAATATTTTAACTTAGTCTTTTCTTCCATTTACAGATATCTGAAAAGAGAACTAATATTTTTTTAGGCCCTATCATATAAACAATATCCTGCCTCTCTGTGTGTGTGTGTGTGTGTGTGTGTGTGTTTGTGGTGGGGAGAATAGTGGAGAGAGGAGACAAACAAGGGGGAGGACCAAATAATTGATTTTTCTCCCCTAAGAACAAACATTTATTTGGTTAATTCTTAAGAATAGGTAGGTAAGTGATTAAGTCTGAACACTTAATATTTTCGGGCATATATAGTTTTCTTGTAAATTTTATTCAATTATTCATGTAACAATAGCATCATTTTATTCAGACTTTAGTTGGTTCTTTTAGTTAATTTTAGCAATTCTTATTCTGGGATTCCTTAAAGATATTTTGGAGTAATAAATGTAGTTTACTTTTGTATTTGAATTTTGATTTATCTATTTTTACTTTTTAAATATTGTATTTGTGAAAATTGTACATTAAATCATTATTACACTCTTAACTGTGTGGATGGCATGATGTTAAACACTACAAAGGTTAGGCAACCTATCTAACACATAGTTCTTGCCCACTAGGAGTTTAATTTAGTCTCAGCGGGGAATAAAACAGAAAACAAATAGTGCAAAAGAAAACTATAAATTCTAGTGCTATTTGAATAGTAGATACAATAGAGAGAATGCTCACTTTTTGATGGAGTGACCTGAAAAAAATTACACATGGGTGGAGCCTTGAAAGATGGAGAGGATTTGTGTAGATGAAGATAGCAGCAATGTTGTGTATGACACAGAGAAGGGTGAGTTCAAGACATGTTCAAGAGAACTGTATGCAAACTGTAGTAAATGTGGGGTTCATATGGAACAGTAGGCTTGCATGCTGAAGAGCTTGTATTATTAGACAGAGCGTAGAGAATTCTGCATACCTAAGAAGTACATCACTTGTTAGGTAATAGGAACTAAGAAAGATTTTTGAACAATGGAGTGGCAGTTTTAGGATTTTAGGAATATGATAAATATGATAATAATGGTCAGGATTAACAGAAAATGACAAAGAGACCAAGGGGCAGGAATAGGAACTATTCTGGATGGGAAGATGTCTGAAAATCTCCCCTGGTATTTTTTTGTTTCTTTTCAGTTTTCTTTGTTATTACAGAGGACTAAAAGGTTCATTCAGCAAGGATACAATTGCATAAGCTCTCCATATAGGCATTGTGCTAGATACTAGGCTGCATTAAAAGCAAGACAGGATCCCAGTCCCTTGGGCATTCATGGTATAGAGCAGTGGTGCTCTCAACCCTCATAGTGTATTAGACTAACTGGAGAAGATTTGAAAAATACAGATGCCCGGACTCTTCCTCCTGGGATTCTGATTCACCTCTCTAGGGCAACGTCCAGGCATAGGTATATTTATTAATTGTTTTATGCTTTAAATATTTTTTGGAGAAATATTTTTGGGATTGTAGAAAAGTTATAATAGTACAGAAGTTCCTGTATACCTTCCATTAAGTTTACCCTAATGTTACCATCTTAACATTAATATCTTTTTTTTTTTTTTTTTGAGACAGGGTCTCCCTCTGTTGCCTGGGCTAGAGTGCAGTGGCATCATAGTTCACTGCAGCCTCAAACTCCTGGGCTCAAAGCAATCCTCCTGCCTCAGCCTCCTGAGTAGCTGAGAGTACAGGCATGCACCACTACTCCCAGCTAATTTTTCTGTTTTGTAGAGATGGGGTCTCATTATGGTTCTCAGGCTGGTCTCAAACTCCTGGCCTCAAGTGATCCTCCTACCTCGGCTTCTCAAACTGCTAGAATTACAGGCATGAGCCACCTTGCTTGGCCTAACATCTTAACATTAATGTTAACATGGTCCATTTGTCAAAACTAAGAAATCCCTTAACTAAACTACAGATATTATTCATTAATTTTTTTCATTAATGTCCTTTTTCTGCTTCAGGACACAATCCAGGATATGGCATTGAATTTAGGGTATTTTTATTTTAAAAGCTCTTTAGACAATTCTAATGTGCACCTAGGGTTGAGAACCACTGGCATAGTGAGAAGTTACAATGCTGTTTCCCTCCTATTTGCTACCCCCTTTTGGGGGTACATTAAATTTTCTCCCCTCAAAATATATTCATTGTACAATTACTCATACCCTGTTATATTTATTACTTAAGTAACATATTGAGGGAAGCACAATCACATAACAGTTCCTCACATCTGGATTTATATACAATTCAGTATTCATACTTTCACATGAACTATTTAATTCACAAAAAATTGTGAAATAGGCTGGGCAGTGATTGTCACTCCCATTTTACTTACAGATGAGGATATAACCAGAGGCTGGGTACTCGTCCAAGGTCACATCTGACTTCCTCAGTGCCTATAACTATGATGCTCCATCTTTAGAATGTTGCTTCTATCTCAATTTCACCTACCAGAGTGGGTCAAGATTAGAGAAAGAGTAAACTGAAGTCTCAAGTTCTAATAGTGTTGCATTAAGATGAACCTTAAGAGATGTAAAGGGTCACAAAGGTGAAAGAGATAGAGAAGTAGATGGAAAGAGGAATACAGTAAGTTAGAGGAAGCAGAAACTTCCTGCTTTACCTGTTAGGACCCCTTCTGCCTGCCCTCTTACACCACTCCTTATACACACATGCAACCTCTGCTGTCTCACCATTCTTGTTGAAACACCAGTGTGCATCTAGAATTTTTCCGGTTTTATTCTTGGCTTTGAACCTTGAGATCATAGTCAGAATTAGTTTTGGAAGAATCCATCCAGCCCTACTCTGTGCTGCCCTCCTTTCACAGTAGGTAGAGTGGTAGTGCTAGAAACTAGAAATAACCAGTACAACTTATTTCTAGTTTATAATCAGCATAATATAACTCTAAACAGGATGATAAAAACTTGAAATCATAGACTATACTAAAAGTGCCGCAGTTCCTGTTTTCAGTAAAGAGAAATTTTACCATTAAAAGAAGTAACAACATACTTCACTAGTGTCTTCAAGTCATCTTTGCATTTCAATACTTGTCACACTCGGTAATTATGTATTTTTTGTGTGATTAGCAAACATCTATCAGCCCTCCAGGCCGGCAACTGTCTCTTTCAACACCAGTCTTTCCCCAAGTTAAAGCAAGACTATCACTTTCAGCAATACCACCATCTAGTGGCAAGTGCAATTATTTCGGTCCAGTTTTAGAACATACATACATATATTTTATATTTATACACACATATGTATGTGTGTGTGTGTATATATATACACACATAAATATAGTTCAATGGCTCTCAAACTCTTTTCCCAGCGGGACATAACTGTTCCTCCTAAAACCAGAATAATGGCAGACTTTTCCAAATTGTTACGTAGAAAAGACGTGCCAGAAGACACTATGTGAATTTGATCAATTTTAATTGTTTTTAAAACCGCAATCTTTTTAAACCTTTAGCTCTTGCTGCTGGTTATCTTCTGCTAGCAATCAATGGCAAATGACAGAAACAGCTTTTCATGGTTGTTAGGTTTCTTAATCTGTGGACTTGTATATTTTTAATATTTTATATTGCAGGTAATAAATTTTTTTTTCTGAACCAACAGGATAAAAAGCGCAGAAACGGAATTATATGTACAGACAAAGCTGATATAGGTGAGAGATGTCATTACAAGTGGGTAAAGGGTAAGTTATTAGTGCGGGGAAAACTGGTCATTGCATGGGATGAAAATAATTCCTGTTGGCCCTCAACTTTTCAGAGCCGCCCATAAACGACAATAATCCCCTCAACGTACGTGGCAGATTGACGCTCATAATTTCATTCATTTTAGTGCCAGTGAAGTATTGAGCATAAGAAATAGTCTTTACTTAAGCCTAGCGCAGTATGGCCTGCGTTATAGCATCCATCACATTTGAAATAAGGTTTACTTGGAGTTTCTAACAAAACGTTGTTATTATGGAAAAATCGCAGCATACAGAGTATAATCACCTCTGCATTCCCGCCACCCAAGAAGAATTTTTTCTTTTTCTTTCTTTCTTTCTTTTTTTTTTTTTTTGAGACAGGGTCTTGCTCACTTGCCGGGGCTAGAGTGCAGTGGCATCATCATAGCTCACTGCAACCTCAAACTCCTGGGCTCAAGCGATCCTCCCAAAGCCTAGGATTACAGGCATGAGCCACTGTGTTCCGCCAAAGGATAATTCTTAAGCTTTCTTAACGTCAGATCCTTCCGCTCTGTGGTAATTACATATACTCATCCTTTTTTTAAAAAAATTAGGGTCATTTGTTAGACATGTATGTTGCTTATTATTAACGTTTCGAGAGGGACATCTTTGCGCGTAATTATTCGTTGACAGATGGCCCCCTCGGAAAGCGCGGGAACTCGGAGCTGCAGCCTTCCCTGAGAGGGCGGGCCACCGCTGGGGCTCAGCCCGAGACAACTACCATCTGGATCCCGGACGCGAACAGATCCCAGACAGGGGTTCGACACCCCACCTACGACCTCCGGGCTGCTTGCGGTACCCCGCTGGCGCGGCTACTGCGCAGGCGCCAGGCACAGAGAGCGGAAGCGGAAGTCTTGACGGGTCGGGTAGATTTCCTGAGCGACCAGGAGCCATGCGCGGCTTGGAGGAACCGGGGCCTCGGCCCATAGCGACCCCGTGCGGCTGCGTGAAGCCGTCTCTGGAGACAGGTAACTTCTAAGAGACTGGCGGTGCCGCACTCAGGAGAGAACTAAGCCCAGGCAGCCGACTTAATTGCCGAGAATGGTGTAAAATGCGATATTTTGAACTGACGTGCGTCATCTTCCTACCTACGGCGAAGGCACGGGTCACGTGTTCTGGTGACCACGTGATGTGTGAGGCGAGTGGGATGACGTCATCTCGCATGCTTCGTTCTTGGTACTTGGCAGGTACTGTCTGCCTAGTCTTGGCACAGTAGCTAGGACAGGCACGTGCTGCGAATGGGGTTCTCCCAGCTATAGAGGAAATGGGATGTGTACAGCTATTGTTATACCATTTAAAAATTAGTAAATGGCACTAGAGAGATGTATACTGCGCTTTGGGAAATGAAAAGGGAGAAGGAGGAAAGTTTGGAGGAGGAAAGTTTGGAGGAGGAAATAGTTTTAAACTGGGTTCGGAATAGACGTGAGTTTGTTTCTATTTATTTACACCTCTTTATAGAGAGCAGAATATATTAGTTTTAAAACTACTAGAAGCAAATGGAGGAAATTAAAATAGCTTGCTATCACCCAGAGAAAACCGCTGTCAATATTTTGGTGTCTACCTTCCATACTTGTTTCATTTCGTGCACACTAGGAAAATGAGGTCCTATGCAACCCCATTTTTTTATACTTTTTTTTAAATTGAAATTTTATGAAAATCTTTCTGTGGCAATTTAATTTTAATTTTAAGAGGTTGCATGCTATTTTGTTTTAGAGATATGCTCTAATTTATTTAGACTTACAGCTCCCTATTGTTGGGCATTTAGGTTATTGCCAGTTTTCATTGTTTTAAATGAAAGTTCTTGAAACTGAAAACTTTGTGCACTGTTCTAAATGTTGAACTTTGTTAAATTTCCTAGAAGTGCTATTACCTGGTCAAAGATTGTGCTCATGTAAAAAATTTGTTGTGCTCTGCCAGCTTACAGGTCTGATATTTTGACAGGCTAGAAAGAGCAGAAGCCAGGGTTCAGAGGTCTACAAAGCATGAGGTTGGTGAGCCGTAAGTCTCAAGTGTTGGATGGAACAGGAAGGTGGGAATCTTTGATTGGATTCAGATTGTGGAGAACCTTGAACACCAGACAAAGAAATAATCTGTTAACAGTGGGGAACATGAACAGTTTAAAGTTAGAGAGTGGCATAATACAAGAAACTCTATGAGTGTAGAGGTTTGGTCTACTGTGTTTTGACAAGGGAGGGACTTGCATTGGAGAGGGGAAGTATAACAAGAGTAATCTAACAGTCCAGGCAGAGATGAAAAAGACCTGAACTTTCTTTCACAGTAAGACCTGTAGAAAAGCCTTATACAAAAAAACTCTGAATTACCAATTTACTGATTTTTTACTTATTACACAGATAATACAGTTGTAATGTTGTTAAAATGAGGAAAAAGCTTGAACAAGGGCTTTTAGAAACCACTCCTTGCTGGTATCTTCTCTTGTAGCGTTCTAATTGTGCCGGTCAATCTAGAAGGATTATTTTGTTGAAACTTACTTTATTCTTTAGTATTTTAAATACATTCACTTTAAAAATAAAATAAAAATATAAAAGATGAGCAAGAATGTGTTAATAAAAATAAAAGCATTCTGTAAAATTTGAAACCAGTCAAAAGGCTGTACTTAATGACTGAAGGCTGCAGGTTCCCCACCCTTATTCTAGTCTATCTAAAGGGATATTACTATGTGTATGTAACGATGGGAATATTTATATGTATTCATGAATACTATAAAAAATCTTTTTTGTTTTGTTTTGTTTTTTAAAGACAAGGTCTTGCTCTGTTGCCCAGGCTACAGTACAGTGGCCCAATCATATAGCTCATTGTAACCTCAAATTCCTGGGCTCAAGTGATCCTCCTAAGGAGGTGGGACTACAGGCACACACTACCATGCCTGGCTAAAAAATCATTTTTTATAGTTGTATAACACCTAGCAGATTTTAAAATCATGGAATCAGTACATTAGAGAAAACATGTTTTCTTACAGCTTGATTTGACCTACTGACTAATGATTTACCTAATTTTCTTCTGTAGGGAATCTTTTAACTGAGCCAATAGGCTACTTGGAATCCTGTTTCTCAGCCAAGAATGGTACTCCACGGCAGCCATCCATTTGTAGCCATTCCCGGGCTTGTCTGAAGATTAGAAAAAGCATCTTTAATAATCCTGAACATTCCTTGATGGGCCTAGAACAGTTCTCGCATGTTTGGTAAGTTGTTTTATAGTTAGAAGTAGTACTTTAGGCCAGAACTTGCCCCTAAGTAAGGTACTCCAGGGAAAGGCAACCTTAAAGTCTGCCATCCAGACCACCCTCTCTGTTGCACAGAATTCCTGTATTGCATTCAGGCACATGATTGCCTGCATCATTTAGACATCCTCAAGGAAGCTTGGGATGCACTGAGGGAGCACATTCCATTTGTGGTTGGTTCTATTTGTGAGGATGCCTTCTGTTGAGCTGAAACTCTAGACTTTTTTGAGACAGAATCTTGCTAAGTTGGCTGGGCTAGAGTGCCACGGCATCAGCCTAGCTCACAGCAACCACAAACTCCTGGACTCAAGTGATCCTCTTGCCTCAGCCTTCCGAGTAGCTGGGACTACAGGTGTGCGCCACCACACTCAACTAATTTTTTTTATTCTTGGTAGAGACGGGGTCTCACTCTTGCTCAGGCTGGTCTCGAGCTCCTGACCTCAAGTGATCCTCTCGCCTCAGCTTCCCAGAGTGCTAGGATTACAGGTGTGAGCCGCTGTGCCCGGCCTGTAGACTTTGTTAATTCTACCCTGAGTCATTATTCTGTCCTATAGACCAGGGCTCAGTAAACTACAGCCCATTGATTAAATATGGTCCACTGCCTGTTTTTGTAAATTAATTTTATGGGAACATAGTCATGCCCATTTGTTATGTATTGCCTATGGCTGCTTTTGTGCTACAGTGGCAGAGTTGAATAGTTCTAATAGTGACTGGTTGTTTGGCCTTCAAATCGTAAAATATTTACCATCTGACCCTTTACAGAAAAAGTTTGTAGAACTAAGACCTATGTAGAATTAAGTCAACTCCTCCTAAAGGACAAAAGACCTTAGAAATCTGGATACTTTAAATAAAGTATTACCTACATCAGGGCCCATGTTATACTGCGGTTACTTGCTGTCATTTGGAATTCTGTCTCTGTTCATTCTTCCTCACTCCAACATCAGCAGTCTGAATTGGTCTAATTTTACTGATGGAGACCTAAAATTAAGTGTTTGTTCTGAAATAGTTTATTTTTCATGTTAATTTTGGGACATGGGTAGATTAGAAAGAACATAGGTGTTCCGACCTTGTTTGCATGATCTTGGTTGAGTGATTTAAGTTAAAACATTGTTGATATTAGAAATAGATTCAGCCTTTCTGCCAAAACTGCCAACTTCCAGTAATTTGCCAAAATGACAAACACAAAGGGAAAGAGGAGAGGCACTGACCTATATTCTCTAGGCCTTTTAGAAAACATGAAGTTGTTCCTTTGGCCACATACATGGGAATCTATAAGAAAGATAATATTGTAGACATGAAGAGAATGGGTACTGTTCAAAAAGGCATGCTCCACAACCTTTACCATGGCAAAATTGGAAGAGTCTACAGTGTTACCCAGGCATTGTTGTAAACAAACGAGATAAGGGCACGATTCTTTCCAAGAGGATTTATGTGTATATTGAGCATATTAAGCACTCTAAGAGCTGAGACAGCTTCCTGAAACATGTGAAGGAAAATTATCAGAAAAGAAGGAAGCCAAAGAGAAAGGTACCTGGGTTCAGCCGAAGCGCCAGCCTGCTCCACCCAGAGAAGCACACTCTGTGAGAACCAGTGGAAAGCAGCCTGAGCTGCTGGAACCTAGTCCCTATGAATTCATAGCATAATAGGTGAAAAAAAAAAAAGATCACTGGACTGTAAAAATGTTTCTCTTCATTGAGTAGACGTGTGGTGTCCCCTTCCCCAAAGAAATATTTAAAGCAAATTTTAATTGTGTCCTAAAAATGAATAAATTAAAAAAAATAGATTCAGAAGTTTGTAGAGATGTTTCCTTACCCCTTCTGTTTTTGTCCTCTCTCACCCCCAACACTCTTCAGAGATTTTCACTGTTAATAGCTTGGTGTAGATCCTGCCAGACTTTTTCATGTTTTCTTTTTTTAATACACATAGAAACAAATATAGACACATAGAATGAGCATTTGTTTTAAAAAATAGAATATGTTTTCTTCACTTAATAGTATATATCATGGAGAGCCTTCATGATAGTATAGTACATATAGATTTGCCTTTTTTGCTTTAGTAACTGCCTATTATCACAAAATATAGATGTACCATACACTCTTTTATTACAAATCAAGAGCTATTTTGTTATTACAGTAAAACTGTAGCAAGCCCCCGCAGACACATATTCTTGGCCACTTGTGTATTTTTGTGGATAGGATATCAGAAGTGGATGCATTGGGCCAGAGGGTATGCATATTTGTAATTTTGGGGTGCTGTTGCCAAATGACCCTCTAAAATTAGCCAACTTGTCCTTCAATCATGTGTACAAATGATCTTTTTCCTATACCCTCTCCAACGAGATATGGTGTCAATTGTTTACACTTTTGTCTGATGGAGAAAAAGTATTTTTTCAGTTTAATTTCTTAATTATTAGCGAGGCTCTGCATCTTTTCATATGGTTGTTAGCTATTTGTAATTTTTTGGTGAATCACCTATTCATATTCTTCGCTTAGTGTCCTATATTGGGTTGTCCTTTACTTAGTGATTTGTAGGGGCAGTTTATATACCAGATGTTAACCCATTGTTAATATATGTAGCAAACATTTTCTCTTAGGCTGACATTTTATAGTATTAAATACATACATCTTATGATTTAATGAATTCAAATCTGTTCATTGTTTTTTGATGGCTTCTTGCTTTTGTATCTTGTTTAGGAAAGCCTGGTGAAGTTGTTTAATATTTCTGAGCTTCAATTTCTTCATCCCTAAAATGGGGAGTAAATTATACTTCTTAGGATTGTTAAGAAGATTACATGAAATGAGTGAAAAAGTGTCTGTCATACAGGCCAGCGAACAGCAAACACTTTGTAAATACTGTTTATTCATGCACTTGACAAACATCTATTAAGTTTCTCCTGTGTGCCATTGTGTTAGGTGCAAAGGATGTAAATATGAGACTCTCTTCCTTCAAAGAAGGGGAATGGTGTTATTTTCTTCCCAACTAATTACAGTTTAATACTATTAGAGGTCAAGCATAGTGACTCATGCCTGTAATCCTAGCACTTTGGGAGACTGGGGCAGGAGGATTGCTTGAGGTCAGTAGTTTGAGACCAGCCTGGGCAATGTAGTGAGACCCCGTCTCTAAAAAAAATTAAAAAATTAGCCAGATATGGTGGCTTGTGCCTGTAGTCCCAGCTACTTGAGAGGCTGAGGTGGGAGGCTTTCTTGAGCCGAGTTCAGTTGCAGTGAGCTATGATTATGCCACTACACTCCAGCCTGGGTGACAGAGCAAGCAAGACTTTGTCTCTAAAAAATGAACAAACAAAAAAACCCTTAAAAGCATTCTTTCTGTTACTTTTTTTGGGGGATTACATTTTTTTTCCCCCTCAAATCATTAGATACAATAACTTCTACTATTTTCTTACTCAGTGATTTGGTTTTTTTTCAATAGGATTTTGTTTGTTTTTCACAAAAATGGTCATTTGAGCTGTAAAGCAAAAGTGCAGCCTCCTAGGCTGAATGGTGCAAAGACTGGAGTTTTTTCTACAAGAAGCCCTCATCGTCCCAATGCAATAGGACTGACCCTGGCCAAGCTGGAAAAGGTGGAAGGTAACCCATTTCATTTCTGCTTTTACCTTTTTCTTATTACCCTAAAAAAATCTTATAAAATAAACATACCATTCACCACTGGCTGCTATTCAGATAGGTACCAATAGTGTTAACTCCTGAGAACCACTGGACATTGAAGAAAACACAGTGATTAAAAGAAAGTCAGCACTCAAAACTCTTTGAAGTAAGCTCTCATAGGATTCTCAGAGTTTGTTTATATCATTGCATATACAAAACCTATTATTGTTTTAAAATAACTCATAGATTTCATAATCACTAAATTAGTAACCAAATTTTCTCTGACTTGGAATGCAATAAATACAAAATGATTAAAAATAATTGGATACTTCCAGATTTCACACACAGTAACTAGTTGTACATGCACGTGTGGTAGGCACGTAGGGTGGTGGTATGACATTCCTTCCTTGCAGGCTTGAGGAAGTGGACATACATCGTGGCTGCAGTGTAGCTGTCAGCTGTGCTTTGTGGCAGGAGTCAGGGGTGGATCACACTACAGGATCGAACATTGGTCAGATTGTAGAAGTATCTGTATAGAATACCAGATTAGTTTTAACTATGTGTTCGTCTATAACCTACTTAGATACTTTTGGAAAGCATTCCATTCTTGAATCACTCTGACCCAATAAGTACACTTGTTAGAAAGGCAAAAGGTGAAATGGCAGGTAGTCTGGGGGTCGCAGGCCATTCCAGGCTTTGGCTTACTGTTTGTAAAGTGCACCAAGAAGAAGGACCTGTCCAATCTGTGATTCCACAGGATATTGTTTTGAGGATCTCATGAGATAAAAGCTCTAGGAGTACTTTTCAGGCCATTGGGCACTAAAGAGATGAGAGCAGTTATTTTGCTTGTTCTTTCCCAGAACCTGATCTTCCCCGTTGGATTATACTCAACAGGCCCTTAGGTCGTTTTCTCAGAAAAACTCAGTAGCTGATGCACCTTGAGTTTTATCAGTTTGTAATGGCTAAACAACTTGGGTAACTGTACTGGAACATTTTATGATCATTCACATAACTCACACATACTTTCTAGCACTGAATGTGTGCCAGGCATTGTTCTAGGCATTGGAGATATAGTAGTAAACAAATCAGATAAAAATCCCTGCCCTAAAGAACTTAATGTTCTTGGGGGGGAGATTAAGTCAAAAAGTTCAAAAGACAGGCACAACGGTACCGTAGATGTTACTACATAAGCTTTATGGCAACCACTAGTGTTTGTGTGATGCTCTACAGTTAGTAAAGAGTATTTGTGGGCCGGGCGCGGTGGCTCACGCCTGTAATCCTAGCACTCTGGGAGGCCAAGGTGGGCGGATCGTTTGAGCTCAGGAGTTCGAGACCAGCCTGAGCAAGAGCGAGACCCCATCTCTACTAAAAATAGAAAGAAATTATATGGACAGCTAAAAATATATATAGAAAAAATTAGCCGGGCATGGTGGTGCATGCCTGTAGTCCCAGCTACTCGGGAGGCTGAGACAGGAGGATCCCTTGAGCTCAGGAGTTTGAGGTTGCTGTGAGCTAGGCTGACGCTACGGCACTCACTCTAGCCTGGGCAACAGAGTGAGACTCTGTCTCAAAAAAAAAAAAAAAAAAGAGTATTTGTGTACATTATATCACGATGGCTCTTGGGTTTGATAGGGTGGCAGTCCCCCTTTCATGGATGAGGAAACTGAGGCTCCTTAACGTTAGATAAATTTCTTGATAGCATCCAGCCAGGTGGTTGTCTGACTCTAAATCCCATGAACTCTTACCTATGCTTCAGTGTCTTCCTTTCTCTTGCAGACATTGTGAGGCATAATCATTTAAAAAGTCTAGAATCATCTTTCCAAAGTTCCAGGCTCATTCACAGTAAGTGTGTTTTAGAAATCAGGGTCCTGTGTTAATCATGTGTTTCTTAAATGGAGACAGAATCAAATGTGACCACATGCAGTTTTCTGGTTCTTGTTTGGCCAGTTTCCCAAGGGTCTGGATAGTAGACATTGTACCAGAAGCAGGAGCTGGACAGCAGCTGTCCAAGTGGGACAATAGGAGACCTGTCCTTAGTATTTGGTAATGGTGACTTACGTGCTGCTTAATTGTTCTGAGTCTTGATGGATGTATTGGTTTTGTATTGCTATGTAACAAATTACCACAAACTCGTCAGTTTAAACAACACGCACTTACATTGTGTTTGAAACATTATTATGTTTCTGTGGGTCAGGAGGATGGGCACAGCCTCGTTGGGTCCTCTGCTTAGGGTCTCACTAGACTGTAGTTAAGTTGTCAGCTGGGATGAGTTCTTATCTGGAGGCTTAACTAGGGAAGAATCTGCTTCCAAACTCGCTCAGGTTGTTGGCCAGATTCACTTCCATGTTGTTGTAGGACTGAGGGCCCAGCTTCTTGCCGGTTGTTGGCTGGAGGCTGCCCTCAGCTCCTAAAGGCAGCTTGCAGTTCCCCGCATGGGCTTTCCCTGCATGCCTGCTTACTGCATCCAGCCTGCAAGGAGAGCCTCTTGAGTGAGTCCACCAGCAAGCAGGAGTCATATAGGAACAACCACTGCAGGGGTATCACACCTCTTTTGCTGTATCTGTTGGTTAGAAGCAAGCACGTTCAAGAGGAAGGATTATACAAGGGCATGAACACCAGGAGGTGGGGGTCTGGGGGCCCCCTTAGAGCCCAAGCGGAAGCCCTCATTGGTCTCGCAGAGAGATACTGAGGATTGTTGTGTGCCTGGAACAGAGGTAGAAGCACCAGTGAAGCAAAGGTGAGTCAGCCCCACCCCGGCTCAAGGGGCCTGCCCACTGTCTAGGGATAGGGGCTCCGAGCAGGTTCCTGCCCGACCATGGGGAAAGGGCTCTAGCAAAGGTATGTGCACAGGCTCCTCTGTGGGGACCATAGGAAAGAATGCTCATGTCTGGAAGAGCCAAAAAGGCTTTATAGAAGATGTGTTCTGTGAGGGCCTCAAAGATCAAGTAGGAGTTTGACAGATAAAGAAGAGGGTGGGTTTCCAGATAGAAAGAAAAGCCTATGTCAGCACCAGGTGTGTGTGATAAAATTGTAAGCTCATGAGACGTAAGCAGATGGTGTTGGAGAGAGGATTTTGGGCTATAATTGTATTCTGTTATTTACACTATTCTTCATTGTTCGTATTTTTAAGAGGGTCTTTTTTTTTTTTTTACACATGATAGGTGGAGCTATATACCTTTCTGGAATTGACATGATACATGGCACACCCATACTAGACATAAAGCCCTACATAGCTGATTATGACTCGCCACAAAATTTGATGGAACCTTTAGAGGATGTTAATTTGCAGAATAACCAACATAAACCAAAAACTGTGTCCCAGTCTGATGGCAAAACTGATAGTTGTGATCAGCGACAGCTCTCGGGACTCAAGGAGCCACAACCCCACCATAGCACTAAGGAGAAACCTAAACGTCCTGAAGACAGAACTTCACAAGACAACTACATGAAACACAGCGACACAGCAAAAATCCAGCAGCCCTTGCCCAAGCACAGGGAGGTAGCAGTGGATTTTGGTTTGGAATCAAAAAGTGATCAAAGTCTAAGTGTGGCAGAAGAGCAGATTAGCCCAGATTGCCTGGAGAAGAGCTCTTCAGAGGAAGGCACCGATGAGAGGCTACGGAGAGTGGAAGGAGCACTGGTCCCCCAAGGAGGCAGTGCAGGGACCCAGCCCGCGCCTCACTGTCCTGCCAGGACAGCTGACGGAGCCCCCCGCAGTGTGGTTCCTGCCTGGGTGAGAAAGGCCCCTGTGGCCACATTAGAAGTGCGGTTTACTCCTCACGCTGAGATGGACCTTGGGCAGCTCAGTTCGGGAGGTGAAACAGGTACCTTTGGTTTCTTAGTTCTGAATGAGGGATGAACTTTTAATGAGATTTAGCCAAGCTTGGTATTTCTGAGGGCAGTCATTAATATAGGGAGTATTTGTCAGTATGACTTTTTAAGAAACATGGGAGTATAGATTAATATTTGGGCATCACCATCATATGACAACTTTGATTTGACAGCTACAGGTACTCAGTAAAGCGTTTGCAGAGAATGGTGCTGCCTCGTGAGGCAGCCCGTGATTTACTGCCCCTTGTCTGCCCGTTACGATAGTTCTTGGAGTTTCCAGACGTCATTCAGAAGCTAAATTTTGCTTGTTCTATACTTTCGTACATTAAGTTTTCTCATATGCTTTACTATCCGACTAGAGCAATGTTGCATTTTATTCTGACAGTCACATAGCTGATAGCTCAGTTTCTGGCACAGGGCACTCTAGGGGCTCAGAGTAAGAGGGGAATAACCTCTGAGCACAGAACTGTGCCCACAAAGTCCCAGCACTAGAGACATGCACTTGACTGCAGAAGAGAGGCCACAGGGCTCTTACTGGCAGCCTGTTTACTTTAGCACGTGGTTCTTAACAAACGCTATCTGGTTTCCCCAGCCTATAGCAGATCCAAACTATAGGGTCGAATCTAGAATGAAGGGAGGAGCTGTTAAGAAGTGGATATAGTGATGCCAGTAAGAAGTAGCCAATTACCGAGGAGACGTCAGGTTTCCGAAGGGTAGAAAGCTATTCTTTGTGTTACAACTCAGTAAAGAGCCAACGTAGCCATATAAAGAGGGAGATTCATTCATTCACTCTACAATTGTTCACTGAGCTGCTGCTGGGTGCCAGACACTGGTCTAGGCCCCTGCCATATATCAGTGAGCAAAACAGATCAAATCAATCCCTGCCCTCATGGAGCTTGCATTCTAATGGGGAGGAGAGAGACAAACTAAAAACATAATAAGTAAGCAAGTAATTGTACTAAACATATAAAAACATGTGTTAGAAAAGGTGATAAGGGTTATAGAAGAATTTAAAAGAGAATAGAGCAGGGGTTGGGGTATTCCACTTTTAAATAGGTGGCCAGAGTAGGCCTCATTGAGTAGACACATACAAGCAAAGGCCAAAGAGGTGAAGGAGTGAGTGTCCAGGGAAAGGACATGCCAGCCTAAGGGACAGCCATTGCACAGCCCCAAGGCAGAGAGTGCATGGCATGTTTGAGGTCACATGGCCAGAGCCGACTGAGGAAGGGCAGAGTGGAAGGAACTGAGGTCAAAGAGGCTACAGGGAGGGGATGAAGTCACACAGGATATTATAGGCCACTGTAAGGGCTTGAGTTTTGATCTTGGGAGCAGGCAGTGGAAGGCAGAGGAATTTGACATCAATATCCCCAGAGAGATATTGGGGATATTGCAGTCAGATCACTGCCTGGAGTGGGCTATGGGTGATTTCTGGGATGTCACGCCTCAATGGCATGCAAAGGCAGGCTGGAATTACTTATTCAGACAATGACGCCTTTCATTCTATATCCAGAAAATAAAGGTTTAAACAACCATGAGATTAGATTTTCACCTGTTTTAAAAGGAGGGACAGAATGAAGAGGATAGGAGGGGGTTTGGCTTTGAGAATGGTACCTGAAGGAAGTCATCCTGATGGGGAAAAGAGATATAAAAGTTGGGGCTGGTGGCAAATGCCACAGTTTACTCTGGAGGTTTCCTCATTTCTTCCTGTCAGGGCCACAGCCAGCCCACACTCTTGCCTTTTGCAATAAGGCAAAGGCACACCTTCTGCGTGGAGGCAGCCACCTGCCAGGGCTCAGGCACTGGTTTTAGCCCCGACAGGCCAACCTTGGTGACCTTCACCTCTGCACGTGGCAGCCCCATGGATGTGAGCAGTGCCGTCATTTGAGGCTTGTGCTGCTTGTTCTTTCCCACGGCTTTATTTTTAAACGAAGCTTTTGATTTTAAAATTTATCTCTCTATTTAAAATTTTTTGTTTATAGAGATCACTTAATCACTGTATACCATTAATGGGAGGAGGAAGGTCAGGTGTAAAAGGATTTGTGGTGGAACAAAGCAGTGCTGCCTAGTAGATACTTTATGTTTACCCCTTGTCTTGTGGTTACTGTTGAATGCTACCTACTGTGGAAAGTTTTGGTTTACAGACTACAGTGCCTGTGTCTGTGGTGTTTCAAATATGTCTTAACTGATTTTAGAAAATGGTTAAAAGGAGAAATTATGCAATATAACTATAAAACAGGAACTGATTGATAGCAAATGGCAGAATTCAAAGCCAGTACAGAAATGGAAATCACTTTGGGAAGTTCTGAGTCTATAAGAGGTGAAAGGTGTTGGAATGTGAGGAAATCGGTGCTGGAACAGAGGTCTGAGCAGAGTGCCATGGGCTACGCCGGGGAGAGAATTCTGACTTGAGTGTGGGTGGGGAATGTGGGGAGGCTTCCTGGAAGAAATGGCATTTGAGCTAAGCCCGGGAGGATGAGTAGGCCGGGAGTCGAGGTGCCTGGAGCCTCTACCAGAAACGCTGTCACTGAGGATTGTGATGAACCCCTCTTTTCTCTGAGCCATGCAATAACGGAATCTTCTCACCATATCAATTATTTTTGACCAAAAGTTTTACTTCATGGCCGTGTTTACCGACTGACTTGTTGGATATAGCCCAGAGTGATTTTTGGCTTTTTATAAAAATCTAGTCCACTTTAAGAAGGGTAAAGATGTACTCACTCCAGAGATATTTTGAGCAGGGATGACTTTTTAAAAACATATACCTTCCTGGAAGGGGCTGGCCTTCATTTGGATATATATTATGTTGTAGTTATTAAAAACTAGATCACAGTTAGTTTTTAAAATTTAATTGTTGTACACACTTTATTTTTAAAAATTAAAATACATTAGAAAGGACACAAACGTAAGTAGTTTTGCCACTTGACAGGGTAAGCATCTGTTTACCTGAAATATGCACTTGGGTGGAACAGTGGCTGGGTCCCTACTGATGACATTGAACTTTCTCAGTGTATCTGTTTCACTTTTGTCCTGGGACTCTTTCATGTCCTTAGGGATGTGGTGTTACTTGTAACTGTGGGGCTGCGGCACCAGCTCTCTGGTGCAGTCTCCTTGCCTATATAGTTAGTATTCTCGGTATGTGGGGGTTCAGTTCTCTTTCTTGTGGCTTCCTCAGAATACTGGGACTGTCATGCATTTCCTTGTCTCTGTTCTGAGAAGAAAATGACAAGGAATTGAAGTCTACATTGAGTATAGAAAAGTAACATTTTGGTTAACAGAAAATGAAAGCTTACCTCACCTCATTAGGAAACCAAGGGAAAATACCATGATTTTTTTGTTCAGTAAAATAAAAATTTGGGGGTGCACAAGTTAAATCTAATGACAGTAAATACCTTTTGAAGGTGACATTCTCTGTAATGACCAAATAGATTTCCAAACCCCGTTCATTTCAAGTGTTGTTTAAGGAACCAACCAAATTCCATACTGAAGTTTGTTATAATGGAATTCAACCTGCATTAAGTTGTGTTCTTCTCATTGCAGACGTTGGTCAGGCGTCATTTAAGTATTTTCGGTCAGCAGAGGAGGCAAAGCGCGCCATAGAGGCCGTGCTGTCAGCCGATCCTCGGTCTGTGTACCGCCGGAAGCTCTGCCAGGACCGCCTGTTCTACTTTACTGTGGACATAGCGCACGTCACTTGCTGGTTTGGTGACGGCTTTGCAGAGGTTCTAAGGATCAAGCTGGCTTCTGAGCCTGTTCAGATGACTGAGCCTGTGGAGTCCTTGGAGCCTCCATCACGTCTTTAGACAGCCTCGTTGACCTTCGGTGGCTTCTGGATTTTCTGTACAAGCTGATGATGTGCAGATAAGCAATACTTTGTGATCTCACTGCTTTGATTGATTTGGGCTGTTCAAAATATTTATTTGAAAAACATGTATTTTAATAAACTTAACTGAGAGATATATAGAGAAATTGCTGTGTGCTTTTTGACCTGTTGATACTAAAGAATCCATAGGCGATACTGTCTTCGATTTCTGAAAGAAATTGATTGTTCTTGGCACACTTGATAAAATTAGGCAGAGATCATTCTAGCAGAGACTTTCCAGTTTAGGGATCTGTTCAACAATGCACACTGGTTTTCTGTCTGGAAAAGCCTGACCTCTCTATTATATTCTAAATCAAACTGAGTTACTATCTCTTAGGAAACTAACAAATCAAAAACAAGTGGTTATAGATATCTTTAGAGATTAAACCCTGTGTTTCAGAGACTTTGTGACACATACACACATATGTATATATAGTTAATCTGATTCTAAAATAGAGACTCTCTGAGATTTCTTGGGATATCTTTGTATCAGAAAAGAAGATCACCCCCCAAAATTCAAGAAAATGATTACTGGTTTTTAAATTTTATTTACTCTGTGACTACTGAGAACCTCCTATGGATTAGGAGGTTTTGGCGATAGAATGAGAAGGGCAAGATATAGTTCTGGTTGCAAGTCATGGCTAGTGGAAGAAGTAAGATATATGCAAATTACTGTATTATAGTTTGATACAGTAATTAAGTCTGTACACACAGTTCCTGTGTAATACTACACAAACAGTTGTAAGAATGTATTACCTACAGGTGATTTTAATGACATGATCTCAGATAACTGAGGGTTTATGATCATTGTAACCAAATTCAGCACCTGTCAACATGACAGGCTTTCCTAATCACAACTATAAATCTTAATAGCTGATTGATCATGGTGTTGAAATGAGCCACACTGCCTGTGGATACTTGTGCAGACTCATTTGTGGCTGGTGACACTGTACTGAACCAAACTGGTTTGTCGTTGTTGTCTTTGATATTACTTAGAACTTTTAAGGAAGCATCTTTAATTTTATTTTTTAGAGCTTTTTATCTTAAAATAATTATAAATTCATAGGAAGTTGCAGAAATAATACAGAGGTCCAATGTACCCTTCACCCAACTTCTTCCAGTGGTTACATCTTACATAACTGTAGTGTAACGTTAAAGGTAGAAAGCTGACATTGGTGCAGTCTACCCTTTGGTTTGATTTTGATTTCTTTTAAAAGTTATTTTGAAGCGAAATCAGGGCTTGAAGCACAAAATGTCAGTGTTTAATATGCAACAATGACTCTAGGAGGTGATAAACCAGCCTCTAACAAGAGGACTATTAAGTTGTTTGGGGTTTCATTATACATTCTCAGGATTTTAGACCTAAAAAGGATCTTAAATATAATCCAGCTGGGTTTTCTGCCAGTTCATGAGTTTCCTCGATATTCCCAGTGATTGGCCGTCCAGGCCCTGCCAAAACACCCTCAGAGATTAGGTCTTCACCCTGAGCTGTGCAACTCATTCTGTATGGGTAGTGCTCATTATTAAAATGTTCCTCCTGTAAATGAGATCAACTCTGTTTTTCAATAACCCCACCCACTAGTGCTGCCACTCAGAATGAGGCTGCCCACCCTCCTAAGTTAGCCTGTCGGACCACCCCACCCCTTGGTCTTCTCTGGGCTGAGCACCCCCATTTCTTCAGCTGTTTCTCATGTAATGTGATCTCAAGCCTCTCCCCACCCCAGTCCTTCTTGGGTCCCCATGTGAGTGTTTGTCTCTGTGGACGTGTACTTCAAGTGTCCTCTGTTAGGAAATTTGTATCTGGAGTTCATGAACCTCCATCTTTCAGAGAGAAATAGTTTGAAGCACAAATTTGAAACAAGCTGTCTGTTCCTTTTCATCTTGGAAACTTTTTTTTATTAAGAGAATTTAGTCTCATCCTTTACTGTTTGCATTGTTCCATCCAAGCTCATTCCACAAACAGAGAATTAAATATACTTGATTTGTAGAACAAAAGAAATCAGAAGTTCTCTTAAACCTTCCATCAAGTAGTTTAAAAATTGTCATTGATTTTAAGTCCTGAATCAAGGTTCTCTTGGTATTCCTCTGTGGCTATGTGTATGTTCACACATACACACGCACACACATACACGCAAATACACACTAATCCTGAAAATGAGATGGAAATAAACTGTAAGAAAATAACCCCAAAGTGCTGTAATTATGACTATCAAAAATAGTGTTGCAGGCCGGGCGCGGTGGCTCACGCCTGTAATCCTAGCACTCTGGGAGGCCGAGGCGGGTGGATCACTCAAGGTCAGGAGTTCGAGACCAGCCTGAGCAAGAGCGAGACCCTGTCTCTACTAAAAATAGAAAGAAATTATATGGACAACTAAAATATATATATATAAAAAAAAATTAGCTGGGCATGGTGGCGCATGCCTGTAGTCCCAGCTACTCGGGAGGCTGAGGCAGTAGGATCGCTTGAGCCCAGGAGTTTGAGGTTGCTGTGAGCTAGGCTGACGCCATGGCACTCACTCTAGCCCGGGCAACAAAGTGAGACTCTGTCTCAAAAAAAAAAAAATAGTGTTGCAGCTGGGGAGTAGTTTTGTGTTCCATTTGCATCACGATCACATTTGGGAGGTCCTTTTTACTTGGTGGGGTGGGGGGAGTACATCAAAAGGAAGAGGTTGATTGATTCTTGATGCCTTAAATAGTTAGACTCTTCGGCCAGATTTTTGGAAAAGGGATTATGTCACAAGTAAAGTTGCAGTTTCAGGACTGTTTTAGAAACTTTTCCAAAAGAAGGAAGGGAAACAATTCTCTACTAGGCGTAAATGATACCAACTTTAATTTTTAGCCTTTGCTTTTTGGTGCCTATAGGGGGAGCCCTTGATAGCAGATTCCCCATCCCTACCCACCAACCTCCCCTACTTGTTTGGAGGAAAACTTGAGGAGTTTAAGCTGTTTGGGTAATTTTGGCTTTTAGTCCACCTGCCCCAGCTTTGAAGAACAGTAACTTCTACAAGAAAAGGCTGATGCTTGGCAAGAGATTAGAAGGATGAGTGGCATTTATTAAATTTTTCTTAAGTATAAGCTTGGCTTATGGGGTGGGATCAATTATTCCAGCATGTGGAGTTCTGCATAACCAGGTAGACTCATTAGCTGAACCCCTGGGCATGGGTGGACAAGGCATTCCTCTTGTTTATGTGTTTGTGATTTTTTCCTTGGAGAGTGGAAAATGAAGTTGACATGATTCAACCTCTTATTGGTAGTTTTCTTTTTATGATACAGTCCCAAAGAAGGCAGAGGAGGACTCAATAATACAGAAAGTCTGCATCAATTACCGTGCTTTTATCACGTCCTTGGCACTGGGCTATGTGCTTTTTGTACGTTGCTCGGAGGTTAAGTAACGTGCGCAAGCTCACACAGCTTGTCAGCTGCGCATCTAGGATTTCAGCCCAGTAGCCTGGCCTGAGTCTGCTCTCTTCTCAGCCTGGCTCTACTGCCTTCCCCTACAGATGCAGATGCTTAGCCAATCACACCGGTGTATTTGAAGGTCAGCAGTTCTGTATACTAAAGCACAGGACACATTAGCAGAGTGAAGTTCGTGAAACTCCAGCCACTAAATGAGGTACGTGGGGAGGAATAAGGGCAGAAATGCCCATTCCCAGCAGATCTGCATGGAGCCCCCTGGGAAGCAGGGTGGGAAATGAGAAGAGCCCTGTTTTCTGCCCTGCCATGCCCCCTGATCACTCAGACAGCCATTTAGCTTCTGGACATCTCCCAGCTCACTGGCTTTCAGGACATCTAACAACTGTGGTTTAGGAACTGGAGTCTCCTTGGACTTCACTATCTCCCTGGCCTCTTTGGCTCTTGACGGAATCCCTAAATGTCCAGCATCTTTTCCCTAAAGTAGAGACTCCCAGAAGATGCTCCCCTCTGCGGTGAGCCCTCCAGCCTTCTCTTCTCTGTCCTCTGCCTCTGGGCACTGCTCCTCCACAGCTGGAGTCTGTTGGGACACAGCTCCACTCTCATCCCTTGGGGCATGTCCTGCCCTGCTCTGACCTGCAGTGATTCTGGGCTGCCTCTCTTTTCCCCCATACAGTCCCACAACTTGTCCATGATGATGTCGTGAGGAGCTAAAAAGCCTGCCTGCTCTCCTCCTTGGACTGAGAGCCTGCCGTGAGCCCGTGGCCCACATCTCAGAGCCCTCTGGACTTCCTTGCTCACAGCTGAGGGGGCAGGGAAAGGACTATCCAGAGTGGGCACTGAATTTTTTGTGAGCAGCTTGTCTGCAACCTGCCCAAGGCCGCCTCTCAGGAAGCTAAGCAACCTCAGCTCCGCGATGTTCTCTTCTTTCCTGAGAGTCCCAATCTCAGTTGTCTCTGGACTAACATAACTGGTTTAGAAAAGCGGAGAGAGGAACAAGAAAAAAAAAAAAAAAAGAATCTCTGCTGGGGGTTGGTCCTCAGTTTCTCTAGGGTGGGACGAGGAGGGGGAAAAAGAGTGCAAGGCGAACTCATAGCCGTCTCTGAAACATGGGTGGCTGAGAGAGAAAGGTGGACAGAGGAAGGCCACCACTTGGCCTCTTTCACCTTAAGTTTTATGGATTCAAAGACCTTGAGAGGTAAACTCTACCTGTGCCACACTCAAAACCACACCATCTGGACTTCTAGTGCCTGTGTAGTGCCTGGATCGGGAAGGAAAGCTTCCGAGAGGTATTCAAGCAGTGTTCTGATTCATTCAGGGCGCCCGATTCCCGATTCCCGAGAGGCTACAGGACTTCCCAGGAGGGGGCGATATGTGGTTGGCAACAAGTTATGAACCAAGCACACCCACAGGGCTCTGCCCTGAGACATCTGCCCAACTTCTCCTCCAAGTGAATGTTTAGGCCTTCATGGAGAGAAGAGATTAAGATAAACCCTTGAGAGTTCTGGGCTGAATAAGCAGAACCTTACTGAATAGACTTAATGTTTATGTCTCTCACAAATTCATATGTTGAAATCCTAATCCCTAATGTGATGGTATTAGGAAGTGGGGAAGAGATTAGCTCATGAAGATGGAGTGCTCAGGAATGGCATTAGTGCCCTTACAAAAGAGCCCCCTGAGAGCTCCTTTGCCCCTCCCACCGTATGAGGACACGGGGGCCTCACCAGAAACCGAATCTGCTAGTGCCTTGATCTTGGCCTTCCCACCCTTCAGAAGTGTGAGAAATAAATCTCTGCTGTCTATAAGCCACCCAGTCTATGGTATTCTGTTATAGCAGCCCAAATGACCAAAACAATTCCCTGCAAATATTCCCTGTTTGCTCCTCCTCCTCCCTCCTCACTGAAGCTGAAAGACAAGAAGGGAAGGAGGGCTGAGATCTAACCCTCTCTCGCTCTAGGCAGATCATTACTCATGGAGAGTTGTTTGTTCCCCATTGAGTTAATGGAGCTCTATGTTACTTCCTTTTTATTCATTTGTAAAGTAGGTAAAAAGTTTTTCTATTTTCTTCTTTTGAAACCATCAAACAAGGGTTTTCTGTGTGGGATTCTCCATTGATTTTCTCCAGTGAGCAGACCTCTGTGGAGAGGGCACATCCCAGGCAGGGTTTGCTCTGGGCGTCTGGCTCCACCAGGACCGCGTGGGGCTCTCAGAGGCTCAGCATCGCTATTTAGATCGGCCCCAACATGCAGGAGAGACTTGGCAAACACACGCAAATGGAGGGGACAAATGAACAGGGCATGGACTCTGCTCCCCTTCAGTTATCCTGAACTCTCTTAATAATCCAGTCTCCAGCCCCTCCATCAGTCCCACAATTGGGACCTTTGGCCTGTGAGAGTAGACAGAAATCTTAGTCTAGACTCTTTCCCCTCCCTGTCCGGAACGGCGATGTTCTCTTCTTTCCTGAGAGTTCCAATCTCAGTTGTCTCTGGACTAACATAACTAACTGGTTTAGAAAAGTGGAGAGAGGAACAAGAAAAAAAAAAAAAAAAAAGAATCTCTGCTGGGGGCTGATCCTCAGTTTCTCTAGGGTGGGACGAGGAGGGGGAAAAAGAGTGCAAGGCGAACTCATAGCCTCCCCCCACAGTTTCATCTAGGAGATCCCTCCCGCCTCTTCTGAATCTGTCCCCTCTGCTCTGGGCCTTCCTATTCTCCAACTCCATCTCTTCACCATGTCAGATACATCCCTTAGGCTATCTCCTATTTCTGCCACCCAGAACCTAGATACTAACTGGGTCCTTTGCCCCTTGAGATCACAGCTTGAGCCCCACCAATTCCACAGCCTTTGAAAGTGTTGCAATTTCCAAATGCATAGGGCTGTTATTAATTGAGAATGAGACAACTTATGAGTCCTAGAGGAAATTGGTCTTGTTGCCATCAAGGTTTGGAAGTGTTAAAGGGACTTTAAGGCTTTTATTCCTGCCCAGGTTGTACCTCTTCAGTGCTGCCAGGACTGTGTCATTGGCAGGTGGGTCAGGCATCATCAGAAATACCCTTAAAACTACCCCACTCCCCAGTGTTAGCTCAATGTCATTGCCAATTTATCTCCACTATCATGGGTCATTTCATGAGCATTTTTGCTAGACTCCACTTTTATTATAGTTATCTTCTTAGATAGTAAAACATCTTAAAGTTCTTTAACTTGCCATCTATTTTATAGCGTTTCCTGTAAAGGTCAGAAAGTCTTTTTGTTTCCAGAGTATTTTAATGTCTTGGATTAACCCAAAATTATACCTATGATTGATTAAATGTTTGTTCTTTTATTTTCTGTTAGCTAACAAGTCTGAATGTAGACAATTCATTTAGCCATCTGAGCTGATTTAATTTCTATGGGAAGGTTATATTTCAAGGGCAAGTTCAAGTCTGTGGTGGCATAGCCTGCCTGACAATTTTGAAGTATCATCAACAAATACAATTAAATTAAAGATATCTAGGGGAGTCTCTAGAGGTCAGTGCAGGGTATGGATAGTCCCCTAAGGCAGGTAAGCAGCCCCGGGCTTCTCCTTCTTCCGGTGAGGGAAGGCGTGAGCCAGGTTTAGAATGCTACAGCAGGACAGAGGCATGTGAGGGGGAAGCAATAGGAGGTGGACGACTGGCTGGAAAGTGCCCAGTGCTGTCAGTGGAAGAATCTGCACAGAATGAAGGATCATCAAATTTAGTGGAGACCCCAGAGTTAAATCAACTGAAGTTTTCACCTGTTTTGCTATTGCTCCTATGGCTCTCAGACAAGGTGGCTAAGCCTGGGCTATGGAACCTAATGAAGGACGGAACTAAGCAATAGTCCCTTGATGATTCCCATGTAATGGAATCAGTATCCCAAGTGCTTGTTCAGACTTTTCATGAACAAAAAAGAAAAAAGATTTGTGACTTTAGACTCCTGGACAAATAAAATATTTTTGTAGATGGCTACTGTACCTGTCTTCATGCTTAAACATAAATATTGAACTTGAGCTGGGGCACAGCAGCTCATATGGATAATCCCAGCACTTTGGGAGGCTGTGGTGGGAGGATTGCTTGAGGCCAGGAGTTCAAGACCAGACCAGCCTGGGCAATATAGTGAGACCCATCTCTACAAAAAAGTGAAAAAATTAGCCAGGTGCAGTAACATGCACCTGTAGTCCTAGCTACTGGGGAGCTGAGGCAGGAGGATGGCTTGAGCCCAGGAGATCAAGGCTGCAGTGAGCTATGATTGCACCACTGCACTCCAGCCTGGTGACAGAGCAAGACCCTGTATCTAAAACCAAAACAAAACAGAACAACAAAAAAATTAATGTGAAAACTACATGATTATTTTAAAATATTTAAATTAAAATATTTGACTTATGTGTCTAGGAAGATAAATTATCTTCTAAATTTGTTATTTTATACTGTTTGATATATGAAAGCGCTCTCATAACAGTTATGAATAAATTTGGAATATTCTAGGCAAATCTAATTGTTCCTTTTGTCCTTCCTTTTATAGGTGGTAGAGGAACAAATCTTTGTGTTACCTAGTGACTACTATAGAAAACCCAAATATTGTTTCGATATAAAAACGTTTTAACAATTTTATTATTTTGAATTTGGGACCCAAATTTGGGAAGGGCAAAACCAAGAAAAGATTGTTAAAAGAGACAAGATACAGGCATACCTTGGAGATATTGTGGGTTCAATTCCAGACCACTGCAATAAAGCAAATATTGCAATAAATAGAATCACACAAATTTTTACGTGTCCCAATATATATATAAAAGTTATGTTTATATTATAATGTAGTCCATTAAGTGTGCAATAATAGTATTATGTATAAAAATATATTATACATACCTTAATTAAGAAATACTTTATTGCTAAAAAATGCTAACACAGACATGAAGAGAGCACATGCTATTGGAAAAACGGCTGATAGACTTGGTCCATGCAGGATTGCCGCAAACCTTCAATTTGTATAAAACGCAATATCTGCAAAGCACAATAAATTGAAGTGCAGTAAAACAAGGCATGCCTATATAAATCATAAGTATCTAAAGACAAAGCAGGAAACATTGTAACAACAGAGCAATAAGGAACAATGATTATGAGAAACTGAACTAAGTATGTTAAAAAGCACCAGGCATTAAAAGAATATTTTGGTAACCAATAAAGAACATTTACTACTATGGGCATGACATATTTTAGTAATTTCACATAAAAATTACATAATGGTGTATAATAAAGAATTTATTAATATCCTTTATAGTATGTATCTAAAATATGCTGTTATATAAATATACAAATGATGACTAAATCTAAAGTTTATGTCTTTAGCTTTATTTAAAATTATTTTTTCAAAGATCCAAACAAAGCTAATTATGTCTATAATTGTGTCTTTAAAACGCAATTAAGGTATCAGTATATTAAATGAAACAAGATACATATTATGTTAAGTTTACTAGCTGAATAAGCTGAAATAGCTTTTAAAATAAACAATTGCATCCATTTTACTGCATGCATGTTTGTATTTATCTATAATTACTTTCCTTAGAATAGTCAACCATTTATAGTAATTATCATCTTTAACCAAAGTACAGTTATGCACCGTATAATGACGTTGCAGTCAACGATGGACTGCATATACGACGATGGTGGTCCCATAAAATTATAATGGAGCTGAAAAATTCCTATCGCCTAGTGACTAGTGACGTCCAGGTTTTGTAACATCATAGCGAAATGTATGACTCACTTGTTTGTGGTGATGCTGGTGTAAACAAACCTACTGTGCTGCCAATAGTATAAATGTATAGCACAGACAATTACGTACAATACATAATACTTGATAATAAATGACTATGTGACAGGTTATGTGCTTACTATACTATAATTTTTATCATTATTTTAGAGGGTACTCTTTCTACTTATTAAAAAAAAAGTTAACTGTAAAACAGTCTTGGGCAGGTCCTTCAGGGAGGTCATTCCAGAAGGAGGCACTGTTATCACAGAAGATGACAACTCCATGTGTGTTACTGCCCCTGAAGACCTTCCAGTGGGACAAGATGTGGAGGTGGAAGACGGTGATATTGATGATCCTGACCCTGTGTAGACCTAGGCTAACGTGTGTGTTTCTATCTTAATTTTTAACAAATACATTTAAAAAGTAAAAAATTATAAGAATAGAAAAAAGCTTATAGAATAAGAAAGATACAAAGAAAGAAAATATTTTTGTGTAGTTGTAACTGGTGTTTGTGTTTTAAGCTAAGTGTTACTACAAGAGTCAAAAAGTTTAAAAATTTTTGAAAGTTTATAAAGTAAAAAGTTACGGTAAGGTAAAGTTAATTTATTATTGAAGAAAGGAAAAGATTTTTTAAATAAATGTAGTGTAGCCTAAGTGTACAATGTCCATAAAGGCTCCAGTAGTGCACAGTAATGTCCTGGGCCTTCGCATACACTCACCACTCACTGACTCACCCAGGGCAACTTCCAGTCCTGCAAGTTCCATTCATGGTAAGTGCCCTATACAGGCATACAATTTTTGTCTTTTAACTGTAACCTGGACTCCTGGGCTCAGGCAATCCTCCTGCCTCAGCCTCCCAAGTAGCTGGGACTGTAGGCACGTGCCACCACACCCAGCCCAATTAAACTTTAAAATGCCATAAGAAAGGGAAAAACAAAGAGAGTGGGACAGGGGGAAAAAGGGGGAGAGGGAGCCAGCTTCAGACTATTAGACAAAAAAATGATTCCAGTAAAGGCTAATTATAGTCCCTTTTCTAGAAGAGGGAAGAAAGCATAGCTGTAAGAAAACCCATTTGACATACACACACGAGAGGATTGCACCTGGTTTAGACAATACTCAAGTCCTTGAAATATTATCAAGCACTACAACTAAAAAGCTAACACTTATCAATCCCTGGAGTATAAAAAGGAGAAAGGTACTTCCTACGTTAAACAAAATGATCTTTTAAATAAGTAAACAAAGGTTTCTTTTTCTTCTAGTCTACCTCTCAAATGAACAATCTTGTTCATAACAAAAGTTCTCCAACAGTGGTGTGCACCTGTGGTCCCAGCTACTCTGGCGCCTGGGGTGGGAGGATAGCTTGAGCGCAGGAGCTTGAGGCTGCGGTGCGCTATGAACATGCCTGTGGATAGGCACTGCACATCAGCCTGGGCAACGTAGTGGGACCTGGTGTCTAACGGAAAAAAAAAAAAAAAGAAAAAGAAAAAAGTTCCCCTAAATGTCGGTTGCAATTGCAAATTGTCCCTGGTTAGAGCTGCAAATTGTGCCCATAAGAGAGAGATACGTACAAACTAACGTTTCAGTGAGAAACTGCACAAGAAGCAGGTGTTTGGCCTGGAGGAGGTACAGTTTTGATTAAGAAGACCCCATGAGAATGCCAATGGTCCCTAAGGATGGTGCTTATGCAAATTTGTGTCCTGGAACTTGCGTCCTGGTCAACTGTCACTGACTAGGAGCTGGGAAGACGCATGGTTCTAGATAAACAAAAGGAAACCAAGTAGTCCCCAAGGACACAAAGATAAGACTGAGGAAGAAGTCCTTGTAAGGTTTGAAAATGGTAACCCAAGGCAAAGGTTAGCCAAAAGATGCCATCTGAAGAGAACTTCTGAACTCCTCAACCTCCAGGCCTAGCTTGAGGAAGGCCGTGCTGGATCTTTCCTTGTCCTCTTCCTACAGAGCTTTCTTCTCATTGACACTCAAGGTCCCAGAAAGCAGACAGCCATAGAGGCAGGTGTTAGAGACCAGATAGCAAGTTCACCAAGAAATAATATAAAACTGTTCCCAGAGGACTGTGTAAATAGAGTTCACCATTGTGACAAGGAGAGCATTCTCTTCTCTCTTGTGTGACTTTGTGTTTCTCTGCAGTGTTTGAAATTCTAGTTAAACATGATGGATCAAACACACTTGTTTCTCTCCTCTCCCTCCCGACTTTCCACAAAAAGTAAAAGGAAAGGAAAGAAGGAAGGAAGGAAGGACGGACAGACGGACGGGCCCCAGGGATGATTAGAAGGGCAGAGAGTATGATAAACAAGATGCCAACAAGCTTTTGGAAAGTGGGAATGAGCTAGAGGAGAGGTAACTGCCTTAGCAGAGCTCTGAATGTCACCAAGCTCAGTGTCTGCAGAGGGGGCTAGCAGAGGTTAGCCAGTGCACCCCACAAATCCTGGAATACTCAAGCCTGGGACACACCAAATTAAAGAAGAAAGTGGAGATCAGTCATGCAGCTAAAAACTGGGGGATTGGTTAGAAGTCTGGGTCATTCCCACCCACATTAAATTACTTTCCTTCTCTGAACTTCTTCTATCCCTGCCTGAAGAGGTCGAACTCAAGAGCTTTTGAGCTCAGGGATCCGAGCACAGCAGAGTGGGGTGAAATGCAGGAATGAACTAGAAGTCCTCTCACAGAGCAATAGAACTCCCCTCTCAAGGGTCCCACTCCAGCAACCACTGTTGCTACCTCTTGTGCCAGGAATGACATCAGCTAGACACATAACTCCCGGCAGGGGATTGCAGCATCCAGCTCGAGGAGGAGTGAAGGGTTCTAGTGTGATGAACTCCAGAAACTAACACGTGAGAGTCTCTCCATAAAATTCAGCTCACTCTGCAGTGAAATGCCCCCCACACAGGCAGCCTCCCATTTGAGACCTTATTTCTAAATATAACCGGAAAGCCAAAGATTACCAGGCATTTAAGAAAAGTGTTATGGGCCGGGAGCGGTGGCTCACGCCTGTAATCCTAGCACTCTGGGAGGCCAAGGCGGGTGGATAGCTCGAGGTCAGGAGTTCGAGACCAGCCTGAGAGACCCCGTCTCTACTGGAAAAAAAAAAAAAAATAAGAAAGAAATTATCTGGCCAACTAAAACTGTATATAGAAAAAATTAGCCGGGCATGGTGGTGCATGCCTGTAGTCCCAACTACTCGGGAGGCTGAGGCAGTAGGATCGCTTAAGCCCAGGAGTTTGAGGTTGCTGTGAGCTAGGCTGACGCCACGGCATTCACTCCAGCCTGGGCAACAGAGCGAGACTCTGTCTCAAAAAAAAAAAAAAAAGTGTTATGTAGTCATATTAGTGTGGACACTGAACACAGATTTAACCCAAAATTATGATATAGCTCTATTATTAATAAGAGGGTGGGGGTAGCGGTGAAAGCCAAATTCTCATTGTCCAGATTAAGGGGTCAGTATACAAAGTCTAAACTAGTCAATCAAGAAATGTTAAAGAGGCCGGGCGCGGTGGCTCACGCCTGTAATCCTAGCACTCTGGGAGGCCGAGGCGGGTGGATTGCTCAAGGTCAGGAGTTCGAGACCAGCCTGAGCGAGACCCCCGTCTCTACTAAAAATAGAAAGACATTATATGGACAACTAAAAATCTATATAGAAAAAATTAGCCGGGCATAGTGGCGCATGCCTGTAGTCCCAGCTACTTGGGAGGCTGAGGCAGTAGGATCGCTTAAGCCCAGGAGTCTGAGGTTGCTGTGAGCTAAGCTGATGCCACGGCACTCACTCTAGCCTGGGCAACAAAGTGAGACTCTGTCTCAACAAAAAATAAATAAATAAATAAATAAAAAAATAAAAAATTCTAAAAAAAAAAGAAATGTTAAAGAAAGCATTTGCTTAAAAATACGAAGGTGAACAACACAAGAAATAGCTAAAAGGGGTTGAAGTGATAGCCTCTGGGAAGGAGACTTATGGCAGAAGGAGGTGGGGGACAAGACACTGCTGTTTTTTGTTAAAAGATTTATTGTACCAGCTGACTTTTAAAAATTGATATGTAATTCACATACCATAAAATTCACCATTTAAAGGTGTATCATTCAGTGGTTTTTAGTGTAATTACAGAGTTGTACAACCATAACCATTGTCTAATTCCAGAACCTTTTCATCATCCCGTAGGGAAATCCTGTACCCATGAACAGTCACTCCTTATTTCACCCTCCCCTCACCCCCGAATAATCACTCATATTTCTGTCTCTGTGCATTTAACCTATTTTGGATATTTCATATTAATGAAATTATACGATATGTGGTGTTATGGGTCTGGCTTCTTTCACTTAGCATAGTGTCTTCAAGGGTCTTCCATGTTGTAGTGTGTATCAGTTCTTCTTTCCTTTTTGTGGCTGAATATTCATCAATTGATGGACATTTGGGTTGTTTCTACTTTTTGGCCATTATGATTAATGATGCTGTGAACACTCATGTACAAGTTTTTGTATGAACATATGCTTTCATTTGTCTTGGGTGTATACCTAGGAATAGAATTTCTGGCTCACCTGCTAATTTTATGTTTAACTTTCTGGGGAATTGACAAACTGTTTTCCACAGTGGCTGCACCATTTTATATTACTACCAGAAGTGCAGAAGGGTTCCAAATTCTCACTGCGGTTTTTACTTACATTCCCCTAAAGACTAATGAGGTTGAGCATCTTTTCATTTGCTTATTAGCCATTTGTATATCTTCTTTGGAGAAATATCTGTTCAAGTCCTTTACTCATTTTCAATTGGGTTGCATTTTTATTGAGTTGTGAGAGTTGTAAAAATATATATTTTTTGGATACTAGAATTTTAACTGATAATTGATTTGCACATATATTCTCCCATTCTATGGGTTGTCTTTTTACTTTCTTGATAGAGTCCTTTGACACACAAACTTTTAGTTTTGATAAAGTCCAATTTATTTATTTTTTCTTTTGTCACTGTGCTTTTGGTGTTATATCTAAGAAACTAGTGACTAATCCAACATCACAAAGATGTACATTTATGTTTTCTTCTATAAGTTTTATAGGACTAGCACTTACATTTAGATCTTTATTCCATTTTGAGTTAATTTTAATATATGGTGTGAGGTAGGGATCTAAATTCATTCTTTTGTCCATACTCAGTTGTCTAAGCACTATTTGTTGAAAAAGCAATTCTTTTCCCATTGAAAGCACAATTGTTGAAAATCAATGACTATAGAGATATTTTTCCCTTGAACTCTTAATTACATTCCATTGATCTATATATGTCTATCCTTATGCCAGTACTATACTGTTTTCATTACTGTAGCTTTGTAGCAGATTGTGAAATTTGGACATGTGGGTTCTCTAGTCAATTATGACTAATTAAAAAATAAAATTAAGAAAAAAGTTTCATTTACGATTGCATCAAAAAGAATAAAATACTTAGGAATAAATTTAACCAAAGAAATGCAAGACTTGTACACTAAAATCTACAAAATATTGTTGAAAGAAATTAAGAAAAAAATCTTCTTTCTTAAGATTCTTTTAGCTATTCTGGCTCTCCTGAAATTGCATATGAATTTAATGATTGAATTTTCCATTTCTGTAAAAATGCAGTTAAAAATTTGATAGAGTTTTTGTTGTATCTGTAGATCAATTTGGGTATTATTGCCATTCAAACAATATCAAGTCTTTTAACCTATGAACATGAATTGTCTTTCCATCTATTTAGGTCTTCTTGATTTCTTTCAACAATATTTTATAGGTTTTAGTGTGCAAGTCTTGCATTTCTTTGATTAAATTTAATCCTAAATATTTTATTCTTTTTGATGAAACTCTAAATGATATTGTTTCCTTAATTTCACTTTTTGATTATTCATAATTGACTTTTAAAACAATGCAGTTGCCTTATTCTGGTAAAAAATAAATGTTGAAAGAAATTAAGAAAAATGAAAATTATGCAAGAAAGGGAACTTACACATATTTTCCACTTGGTTTATCAGAAAACAAGTTTTATGAACCAAAATATAGTAAACACTGAATAACTATGAATTGTGGTATAACTATTTTGTGGACTGTGGTGGTGGTGAACTAGAAAAAGGGGGGTACAGAAGCAAATCCTTGTCTTCTACTGTAGGAACTCAAAACATACCTTCTAAAATTAAAAAATTAAAACTGCAATTATGATAGAGACTGCTGTAATCTTTGTACTATCCTTTCTCTCTTTCTGGTTTTGTTTTATTTTTTTTGTTTTTGGTTTTTTTTTTTTTTTTTTTGTTGAGACAGAGTCTCACTTTGTTGCCCAGGCTAGAGTGAGTGCCGTGGCATCAGCTTAGCTCACAGCAACCTCAGACTCCTCAGCTTAAGCGATCCTACTGCCTCAGCCTCCCGAGTAGCTGGGACTACAGGCATGCGCCACTATGCCCGGCTAATTTTTTCTATATAGATTTTTAGTTGTCCATATAATGTCGTTCTATTTTTAGTAGAGACGGGGTCTCGCTCAGGCTGGTCTCGAACTCCTGACCTTGAGCAATCCACCCGCCTCGGCCTCCCAGAGTGCTAGGATTACAGGCGTGAGCCACCGCGCCCGGCCTGTTTTTTTTTTTTTTTTGAGATAGGGTCTCACTCTGTCACTCAGGCTCCAGTGCAAACGTACAATGTGATCATAGCTGATTTCCATTCCAGGCAGCCAGAAAGAGAAAGATCACAGAGGAGCACGTGGTGGTTTTCTGGGCCAGGCTTAGGAGTGGCATAGTACTTCTGCTTGCATTTCTTTGGCTAGGGGTCAGGCACATGCCTGCATCCCACTCCAGGGATGGAGGGGCTGGTGGGGGCAGGGAGACAGGGGCAGGAGCTGAGGAATGGGATCTAGTTGTACACCTAGGAACAAGAGAATGTGGACTGTGGAGGGCTGTTGTTAGTCTCTGACATAGCATATGATTTAGGAATATGGAGGTAACCAACAGTAAAGGTCACCTAAAGAGTTGGAAGTTGCTATCTCCAGAGAACAAGAGAGGAAGGTAGAGCAAGCTAGGCCAGGGGACCACTGGCTTTTGTTAAAAGAAGCCTTTTAATACTATTTTATTTTTAAAGCTATTTATAAATATTACCTTGCCAAAAAAATCCTGATAAATAAATTTATAAAAATAAAGCATCTTATCTGTACAAGATAAATATTGTACAAGAGAAAAAAAAGAAACCAAAAAAAAAAAAAAAAAGTTTCAGCCACATTTTCCTCTTGCATGCCTCTCTTCCGTCAATCTCCCCAAAAGTGGGAGACGTTTCTTAATCAGATCCGTCTTCCTTCTTCTTCTGCAGAGACCCGCACGAGGCCACGTGCTGGCAGAAAATGTTGAACAGAATGGCATTATGCCCACTTTGCTTGCAGTGGGTTCACTCTCATCTAGCAGCTGCTCATTCTTCCCACGTGTCCAGCCTGGTGGGTCTGTGCTGCAGCATGCACTGCTTCAGTCCTGAGAGACTGGCCAGATTCCAGGGCCCTTGTACTGGCTGCTTGATGAAGCCAGAGGAATGCCTGCAGCGGATGAGCACATTCCCATCCCGTGTGCAAAGGGTAATGAAATCACTGCAGCTTCCTGTGGGGAGCAAAATGCTGTGACCCCAACCCCAACAAGAAGATGCTGGTGGGTACATTAGTAGAAATAGACTTTCCAGAATTCAGAATCCTGGCATTTTATTCTATCCAGGGTCATTACCATTGGAGTAGAGCTTTATCTTTTTCTTTGACTTCCATCATGAGATTGCATTTGTAAGAAAAGGTTTTCCAGCGATGGCATGGCCTGTCATGGGAAGTTATGCGGCCTCTGCCTGGGGTGCCGGATAACTAATTGGCGGGGATGCTGTGGAGGTGGGGAGGAGGACTCCAACCCCAAGATGCTATGAGTCTTTGGTGCCCATTGTCCCTAGGACGCCGCCAGAGGTATGCAATCTGATGCGGATTTCGCAACGCAGCTTCTGAGGTTAGTGATGCAAGTTCATTCAGGAGAAAACTGTGGCTGGTGAGATGGACCCTAGGCTGTTGCGGCTGCTGCTGGGGCTGGAGGGGCCTGACTCACGCTTCACAGCCCCTGCCAGCATTTCAGAGGGAAGCGATGTTGTCTCTCGTTCCTCTTCCTCCGCTCATCCCCTAAAGGCAGGCGTCTGGTCTTCACCCTTTCTCTCTTTCATTTCACACAACCCCCTGGGAAATCTCAACCGCACCCCTGGCTTCAGCCTCCACCTATGTGATAACTCCTAACTCTGCATCTTTAGCCTTGACCTCATCCCTCAGGAACAGACCATAGAGCCAATAGTTTGCTGGACATCTTCATCTCATTCTCTTATGTTTCAAACACGATGTGTTCCAAACTGAGATGTTCTCTCCCGCCTTCAAATCTGAAATCCCTTACCCAGCCAGCCACCCCATACAGAAACCTTCCTCGATTTTTCTCTTCAGTCCAGTTCTCTAACCCTGTGGCACCTCTTTTTCATTCCAGCTCTATTACCATGGATTCATTACCCATCTCTTGAGCTTTTGAGCCTGGCCTGGTGACTGGTCCCTCTGCCCTAGCCTCCCTCTTTCCTAACCACCACACTCCACACTCCTGCTAGAGAGGGCATACTTCAACCCAGGTGGTCACTCCCCTCCAAACAAACAAGCACGAAACACAAAAAAAGACTGACAATACCAAGTGTTGATAAAGGTGGAGCAAGTGGAACACCTGTACACTGCTGGTGGGTGTGTAAGTGAGTAAAACAACTTTGGGAAATTAGCAGTATCTACTCAAGTAGACATATGCATACTCCATTACCCAGCGATTCCACTCCTAGCTATGTATCCAACAGATATACCCCATATGAGCACCAAAAGCTGTACACAGGAAGGATTCCAGCCCCAAACTAGAAACTACAGAATGCTCGTCAACAATGGTCGTGTATCCATACAATGAGATATTAGTATTATACGGCGATGAAAAAGGCCAAATGACATTTACATATAGCAACATAGGTGAGTCTTGCAAACATATGTTGAGTGAAAGAAGCCACATAAGAAGAAATTAGGAAAAACTAATTTATTGTATTAGTCAGGATAGTCATTTCTCTTGTGTGTAGGTGGTTCCTGAAAAGCAGGCCAAAGTCGGTCACTGGAGTTTTAGTATTTAAAAAAATAATTTAAAAAAACTTTTTAAAAATCTGGGTGCTATTTACATAGGTGTCATCAGTTTCTGAAGAATTTTGCACTTTTCTGTATGTATATTTCAATGAAAAGTTTACTAAAACACATCTACCCACACATACACACCAAAACAAAATCTCTCCCATAGTTCCTCATAGCCAGAGGAGAAAGTTCCAGATCCTAGCAGAACACTCAGAGGTCTCGTTGGTGTGGCAGCCTACCAGGCCACCCCTTTTTGCCTGGGGCATGTGTGCCTTCCACCAGGCCACTTCCCTTTCTCCTTACGGGTCTCTGTGTTGTCCTTTCAGCCTGGAATTTCTCTTTATCTGGCTGTTTGGAGTTACCACCTCCTCTGGGAGGCCTCCCCTGATTTCTCAGACTACCCCAATCTCTCCCTGTGTCGCCTTCCCATGGTACACCACTTTTCCTTCTCTCACGGCTCTGAGCTCTCTCTGCTTGCCTGCGTTCCCTTGACTGGAAGTAAGCCTCCAAGGTGGTAGAAACGGTGTCCCATTCATCTTTGTAGAACCTCCTGGGGCCATTGCTGTGCCTGGTACAGAGCTTGAACTACCAAATGTTTGACAAATGATTGAATGTGTGTTCTGGGTTAAGCCATAGTCTATACCACCAGAAAGCCAAGACACCCAGCTGGCCTGCAAACAAGCTTTTGCCAAGGGCCACGTCCCTGTGGAAGTAAACACATCCTGCAGTCCTTTATTGGCTGCTGACAGCCAGGTCAATGTAAATGTGTTGTGCAGCATTGTGGGCGTGTCCAATTGGACTCGGTGAGACGGAGCAGCCCCACTAACATGAATAAGCTGTGCAAATATGTGGTTAATAACCATGTCGCTCTGTGTCAATTCTTAATCCCAGATAATTAGCAGATAGATAATTGGTGGAAGAATGGGAGGTGCTGATGGACGGCCCATCACTTGGGTGAAGCTAATGATCCTCTGTGGATTAAGACGCACCCTCTGTAAGTGTTGATGGCTCCTATTTGAAATGCTCCTTTTGAAAGGGCCTAGATCCAAGAAGAGGTGTCAGGAACTACAGCGCCAGGCGTCAGCATCAGGACTAATGCCCTGGGCTGCTTCCACGAAAGGTGGGCAGATGGATCCCATTGCTGCCAGCCTCGTGCAGGCAGCCAGAGTCCTAGACTGCTCCCGACTTGCCGGGTAATCCTGAGTAGGTCCTTCCTGCTGTCTTGGTTTCACCGTTTGTCTAATGACAAAGGGTGGGAGGGCTGGGGTAGGCATGCCAATCTGAGAACCCACTGTAGGCAGGGTTTCCCTCATCTGCCCCTTCTTGACTACATTGGAGGTGTGTCATTCGCTGTCATTGAAATGGTTTGGGTGGTTTAGCTGGCCTAGATGGTAGGGTGCTTGGAGGGGACATTTTGGGGGTGAAAGCAGACACCTGAGACATGAGCTGGCAAGGATGTGGAGAAAGGGGAACCCTCGTACACTGTTGGTGGGAATGTAAATTAGTGCAACAACTATGAAGAACAATATGGAGGTTCCACAAAAAAACTAAAAATAGAACTACCATATGACCCAGCAATCCCACTGGTGGGTATATACCCAAATGAGGGGAAATCAGTATATCAAAAAGATATCTACACTCCCATGTTTATTGCAGCACTATTCACAATAGCCAAGATTTGGAATCAACCTAAGTGTCCATCAACAGATGAATGGATAAAAAAATTGTGGTACATATACACAATGGAATATCATATAGCCACAAAAAAGAATGAAATCCTGCCATTTGCAACAACACAGATGAAACTGGAGAACATTACATTAACTGAAATAAGGCAAGCACAGAAAGACAAATATCTCATGTCCTCACTCATGTAGGAGCTAAATATTAAAAATAATTGATCTCATGGAGACAGAGAGTAGAATGATGGTTATCGGAGGATGGGAAGGGTAGTAAGGAGGGAGGGGGATGGAGTGGGGATAGTTACTGGGTGTAAAAACATAGTTAGTTAGATAGAATGAACAATTTTGGATAGTACAACAAAGTGACTCTAGTCAACAATAAGTTATGGTATACTTTAAAATAACTGAAAGAGTGGAGTTGGAACGATAAATGCCCAAGGTGATGGATATCACAGTTACCTGGATTTGATTAAGTTGCATTGTATGCCTGTATCAGAGCATCACATGTACCCTATAAAGATATACAGCTATTATGTACCCATCTTGGGGTGGGGGACCCACGGCCTTAAAGCCACATGTGGCCTTCTAGGTCCTTAAGTGCGGCCTTTTGACTGAATCCAAATTTTACAGAACAAATCCTTTTATTAAAAAGGGTGCAACAGAGAAAGATGAAGCTTTCTTGCTTCCTTTGGTGCTTGAAAAAGAAGGACCCTGAAATTAGAAGGCTGCAGGTTCCCCACTCCATTGTCTTCAGAGGAAGTGCCACTTACGCAGTGTATACATGGTAACCCTGAAGTTTTGTACCCTGGTAGTCCAGGAGAGTTCAACAACTCTCACCTGTAACTTTTTTTTTTTTTGAGACAGTTTCACTTTGTTGCCTGGGCTAGCGTGCTGTGGCATCAGCCTAGCTCACAGCAACCTCAAACTCCTGGGCTCCAGCAATCCTCCTGCCTCAGCCTCCCGAGTAGCTGGGACTACAGGCACGCGCCACCATGCCCGGCTAATTTTTTCTATATATTTTTAGTTGTCCAGCTAATTTCTTTCTATTTTTTAGTAGAGATGGGGTCTCACTCTTGCTCAGGCTGGTCTCGAACTCCTGAGCTCAAACGATCCACCCGCCTCGGCCTCCCAGAGTGATAGGATTACAGGCGTGAGCCACCGCACCCGGCCTCACCTGTAACATTTGACAAGCCATCCATGCTCAAGAGGATGCTCTGTCATGGAATCAAGTGGAGAGGAAAGAGCACTGGATTAGGAGTCAGGCAGCTAGGTTTGAGACCCAGTTACCACAGGCACTGAGGTCAAACTCTATGATCTTCAGTTAGTAAGATGTCCAGCATTCCTTAAAAAAAGTTTTTTGTTGAAATCTACCCACTTTGTAAAAGAGGGAATAAATACAACATACTTCACTATCACTGCCACCACCTCAGATGATGATGATCATGACCACTCTGCTGTAGTGACCAGAACATCACCATAGACCCCGTTGGGCTCCTCTTCCCTATTGCTTCCTAATTCCTCCTTGCCTGAGATAACCACCAACCAGAATTTTGTGTAACTATTCCTACATATTTCTTTATAGTTATACCGTGATGGTATATGGAGGACTGACATTCAGCGAGCCTTTCATGTACATTGGAGCATTTCCTGTTGTTTATAGCCAGTGTCTGTTCTGATTGGCGGGGCGTCTACTCAGATCGGTTGGTGCTTGTGCTGAACTAGACAGCAAATATTTCTAATATCACTCCTAGAGGGATGAATCCCTAAACAAAAAAGATATCGTTGAGTTCCTTCCATGTGGCACGTTTAATGAGTGGAATCTTAAGGCATATATTCATCAGCGACTTTCTTTTTTATGCTCAACATTTACTTTCAAGATTCACACGCACTTGTAACAAATAATACAGAGAGATTCTGTGTATCCTTTACTCAGTTTTCCTCAATGGTAACATCTTATAAAACAACAGTATGATATCACAGCCAAGACAGTGACATTTATATAGTCAAGATCAGAACATTTCAACTGCTACAGGATACCTCCTATTGTGCTTCCATATCCACACCCACTTCCTTTCCACCTGCACCCCTTTCTTAACCCTTGCCAATCACCAAGTTGTTCCCCATTTCTGTAAGTTTTTCATTTCATGAGTGTTATATAAGTGGAATCATACAGCATGTCACCTAGTGGAACTGGCTTTTTTTGTTTAGCATAAACACAATCTCTCTGGAGATTATAGATAATTGCGTATATCAATAATTCATTCCTCTTATTGCCCAGTAGTGTTCCATGGTATGGATGTACCACAGTTTTACCATTCACCCATTGAAGAACATCTGGCTCTTTTTGCTATTACTGTATGGGTAAAGCTGCCATAAACATTCATTTACAGGTTTTACTGTGAACATAAGTCTTCATTTCTCTGGGATAAATGCCCAAGTGTGCAATTCATGAGTAGTATCGTTGTGTGTTTAGCTTTTTAAGAAACTGGCCAACCTGTTTACCAGAGTGGCTGTACCATTTTACATTCCCACCAGCAATGTATGAGTGATCCAGTTTCTCTGACTCCCTGCCAGCATTCGGTGGTGTCACTATTTTTTACTTTAGTCATTCTGATAGGTGCGTGGTGATCTCTCATTGTGGTTTTAATTTGCATTTCCCTAATGGTTAATGATGTTGAACATCTTTTCATGTGCTTACTTGCCATCTGTATAACCTCTTTGGTAAAATATCTCTTCATGGTTTTTGTCCATTTTCTACTTGGACTGTTTTCTTATTGTTGAGATTTGAGAATTGTCTGTGTATTCTAGATGTGAATTTTTTGTCAAATATGTGGTTTGCAAGTATTTTCTCTCATTCTGCAGCTTGTCTTTTCTTTCTCTTAATATGATCTTTCACAAACAAATTTTTTAAATTTCATGAAGTCATATTTAGTAATTTTCCCTTTTATAGATTGTGCTTTTGGTGTTAATTTTATGAACTCTTTGCCTACCCCTACATCCCAAAGATTTTCTCCCATGTTTTTTTCTAACAGTTTTATAGTCCTACATTTTACATTTAAATCCATGATCTATTTTATGTTAATTTTATTTATTTATTTATTTATTTTTTGACAGAGTCTCACTCTGTTGCCCGGGCTAGAGTGAGTGCCGTGGCGTCAGTCTAGCTCACAGCAACCTCAAACTCCTGGGCTTAAGCGATCCTACTGCCTCAGCCTCCCGAGTAGCTGGGACTATAGGCATGCGCCACCATGCCCGGCTAATTTTTTGTATATATATATTTTAGTTGTCCATATAATTTTTTTCTATTTTTAGTAGAATCGGGGTCTCACTCTTGCTCAGGCTGGTCTTGAACTCCTGACCTCGAGCGATCCACCTGCCTCGGCCTCCCAGAGTGCTAGGATTACAGGCGTGAGCCACCGTGCCCGGCCTATTTTATGTTAATTTTTGTAAAAAGTGTGGGACTTAGATCAAGGGTTTTTGTTTGTTGGTTTTTCAGGGTAGGGGGGTTTGCTTGTTGATGTCCAATTGTTCAGTACCATTTGCTGAAAATACTATCTTTCCTCTATTGAAATGATCTGGCATCTTTTTAAAAAATCAGTTGAGTATATTTTTATGGGTCAATTTTGGGGTTCTCTAGTCTGTTTCAGTGATCCATATTTTTGTCCAATATCACACAGTCTTTGTTATTGTAGCTATAAAACAAGTCTAGAAATTGGGTAAGTGATTCCTTTTTATTCTTGTTTCAAAATTGCTTTAACCATTCTAGTTACATTCTAGCCTTTAAATAAATTTTATGATTATCCTGTCTGTATCAACAATGTTTATTTTGTATTCTATGACCTTGATGAACTCACTTATTAGTTCTTAGGAGTTTTTTTTTTTTTTTTTTTTTTTTTTGGTAGAGTCTTGGAATTTTCTATGTAGATAATCAGGTAATCTGCAAATAGGAGCAGATTCCTTTCTTTCTTTCCTATATATATGACTCATTTCCTTTTGTTGCTTTTTTGAACTGGCTAATTGTCCAGCACTATATTGAATAAGAGTGATGAGAGTGAACATCCTTGCCTTGATTTTGATCTTAGGGGAAAACATTCAGACTTTCATCATTAAGTATAACATTAGCTGTAGGATTTTGGTAGATAGTCTTTATCAAGCTAAAGAAGTTCCCCTTTGTTCCTAGTCTTCTGAGGGTTTTTATCATGAATGGGTGTTAATTTTGTAAGATGCTGGTCGGGCGCGGTGGCTCACGCCTGTAATCCTAGCACCCTGGGAGGCCGAGGGGGGTGGATCGCTCGAGGTCAGGAGTTCGAGACCAGTCTGAGCAAGAGTGAGACCCCGTCTTTACTAAAAATAGAAAGAAATTATCTGGCCAACTAAAATATATATATATATATGCAAAAAATTAGCCCGGCATGGTGGTGCATGCCTGTAGTCCCAGCTACTCGGGAGGCTGAGGCAGTAGGATCACTTAAGTCCAGGAGTTTGAGGTTGCTGTGAGTTAGGCTGATGCCACGGCACTCACTCTAGCCCGGGCAACAAAGCGAAACTCTGTCTCAAAAAAAAAAAAAAAATTTTGTAAGATGCTTTTTCTGCTTTGACTGATACGATCATGTGATTTTTCTTCTTTAGCCTGTTAATATAATGGATTACATTAATTTTTGAATATTGAGCCAGTCTTACATCTCTGAAATGAACTCTGATTGGTCATGGTGTATAATTCTTTTCATATATTGCTGAATTCTCTTCGTTAACATTTTGTTAAAGGCTTTTCCATCCATATTTATGAGGAATTCTGGTCTATAGTTTTACTTTTTTTTTTTTTTTTTGAGACAGAGTCTCACTCTGTTGCCCGGGCTACAGTGCCGTGGCATCAGCCTAGCTCACAGCAACCTCAAACTCCTGGGCTTAAGCAATCCTTCTGCCTCAGCCTCCCAAGTAGCTGGGACTACAGACATGCGCCACCATGCCCAGCTAATTTTTTCTATATGTATTTTAGTTGGCCAGATAATTTCTGTCTATTTTTAGTATAGACAGGGTCTTGCTCTTGCTCAGGCTGGTCTTGAACTCCTGACCTCGAGCGATCCACCCACCTTGGCCTCCCAGGGTGCTAGGATTACAGGCGTGAGCCACCGCACGCAGCCTATAGTTTTACTTTTTATACTATCTTTACCTGGTATTGCTATCAGGATAATACTAGCTTCATAAAATGAAATGGAACATATTCCTTTCTCTCTTATTTTTTGGAAGAGATTGTGTAACTGGTGTTAATTCTTTAAAAACTTGGTAGAATTTTCCAGTGAAATCATGTGGGCCTGGAAATATCTTTTTTGTTTGTTTGTTTTTATCTAAGTTAAAAATTCAATATCCTTCATAGTTTTAAGGCCATTCATATAATCTACTTCATATTGAGTGAGTTGTGGTTGTTTGTGTTTTCTGAGGAGTTGATCGATTTTATCTAAGTTGTCAAATTTGTGTTTTGAATTGTTTGTAGAATTCCTTATTATCCTTTTGTTAGATGCAGGGTCTGTAGTGATATTTTCTGTTTCATTCCTGATATTGGTAATCTGTGCCTCCTCTCTTTTTCCCTTGGTCAGTTTTGCTAAAGGTTTGTGAATTTATTCATCTTTTCAAAGAACGAACTATTTCTTTCCTTGATTTTCTCTATTGTTTTCTTGTTTGAGGAATGCTGTGGTTTGAATGTGTCCCACAAAGTTCATGTGTTGAAAACTTGATCCCTAATGCAGTGGTGTTGGGAGATGGGGCCTAATGGAGAGTGTTTGAGACATGGGGACATTGACCTTATGAATGGATTAATTATCTCAGAATGGGTTCCTTATAAAAAGATGAGTTCAGCCCCTTCTTGCTCTCTCTGGCCCTCTCTTTGCCCTTCCACCATGGGATGGCACAGCAAGAATACCCTAACTGCTGTTAACCCCTTGGTCTTAGACTTCCCAGCCTCTAGAACTGTAAGCCAATAAATTTCTTATCATTATAAATTACCCAGTCTCAGGTATTCTATTGTAGCAGCACAAAATGGACCAAGGCAAGATGGAAGCTTAGGTTATTGCTTTGAGATTTTTTCCCTCTTTTCTAATGTATGCCTTTAGTGCTGGAAATTTCCCTGTCAACACTGATGTAGCTGTGTCCCATAAATTTTGATATATTGTGTTTTAATTTTCATTCACTTTCATGCTTTTTCCTTTCTAATTTCCCTGAGACTTTCTCTTTGACCATGAATTATTAGGAAGTGTGTGGTGTCGTGTTTGGAGATTTTCCTGTTATCTTTCTCAGAGAACTTTGAAGAACTCACTCTGAAGGATTTCAATTCTCTTAAATATGTTGAGTTTTTTTTTTTAAGTCCCAAGATATGGTGTATTCTGGTGATATTCCACAGGAATTTGAAAAGCATGTGCATTCTGCTGTTGGGTGGAGTGTTCTATATGTGTTGACTGGATCCTGTTGTTGATATTGTCAAGTTCTTCCATATCCTTGCTGATTTTCGGGCCAGTTGGTCTATCAATTGTTGAGAGATTAGTGTTGAAGTCTCCAATTATATTAATAATTGTGAATTTGTCTCTTCTTTCAATTTTTTCAATTTTTGCTTCACATATTTTGTAGCTCTCTGTTTTTGGTGCATACATATTTAGGATTGCTGTATGTTCTTGATGAGCTTAGCATTTTATCATTATGTAATGTCCCCCTCTATTCCTAGTAATTTTCTTTGCTCTGAAGTCCAATTTATCTGATATTAATATAACCTTCCTCTTTTATTTTGATTAATGTTTGTACGGTGTTTCTTTTTGATCCGTTTACTTTTAACTTGCCTACATTTGAAGTTTCTTGTAAACAGCTATATTAATTTCCTATAGCTTCTGAACCAAATTACCATAAACTTGGTGGCTTGAAACAACACATATTTATTCTCCTATGGTTTTTATTTCCTACAGTCCTGGAGGTTAGAAGTACAAAATAATGCTGAGAAGTTAAGTTTGGGGAAAAAATAAAAAATAAAAAAAGAAGTACAAAATCAGTTTCCCTGGGCTAAAAATCAAGGCTTGTTCCTTCTGGAAACTCCAGGGGAGAATCTGTTCCTTGTGTTTTCCAACTCCAGCTTCCTTTGCTTATGGCCACATCACTCTGATCTGTTGTTTCCGTCATCATATCTCTCTTTTTTTTTTTTTTGCATCAAATCTCCCTCTGCTTCCCTCTTATAAGGACATTCATGATTACATTTAGGGCTACCCAAATAATCTAGGATAACCTTTCCATCTCAACATTCTTAATCACATCTGCAAATCCCCTCCCTCTTTTTTTTTTTTTTTTTGAGACAGGGTCTTACTATGTTGCTCAGGCTGGAGTGCAGTGGCATCATCATAGCTTGCTGCAGCCTCAAACTCCTGGGCTCAAGCGGTCCTCTTGCCTCAGCATCCTGAGTAGCTGGGACTACAGGCACGTGCCACAACTCCCGGCTAATTTTTCTATTTTTAGTGGAGATGAGGTCTTGCCTTTTCTCAGGCTGGTCTCAAATGCCTGAGCTCAAGTGATCCTCCCGCCTCAGCCTCCCAGACTGCTGAGATTACAAGCGTGAGCCACTGCACCTGCATCTGCAAATCCCTTCTGCCATAAGGTAACAGTCACAGGTTCCGTAGATTAAGACCTGGTTATCTTCAGGGACCATCATTCAGCCTGTCAGAGCAGCACGTAGTTGGGTCTGGGCTCCTCACTTGGCCTTTATTGGTGTGGGTGTGGGTGAGGTCAGAGTTTTTCTGGGATGTTTTGCTGGAGTAGAAAATTATTGTCTAAAATTTTTTCTGTCTTGCTAGGCTGCCCCTTTCCTGCTTATTTGGCTTAGGAGAGCAGGCTTTTAGTGGCCTTTTGGATTGTGTGTTTCTGGGTTCCCACCTTCTTCAGCTCCAAGTCTGGGATATATGGGGCCAAAATAAAATGGACTTGTTTTCATTCTTCCCTACTCTAAGTATGTATACCTTTGGGAATCCCAAATTTTGTATAGTCTCTTTGTACAATCACTACATTGAATAGACCCTAGATGATTATTTCTTGTCTCCTGTACCTCACAAAATCTTAAAACAGCCCTGTTGGGCTATTGGCCAAGGGTGGGTATGTGATACTGGAGAGATCAGTCAGACAGTGTCCCTCCCGGAAGCTGAATTGTGAGCTCAGTGGCTCAGTGACTGGTCACCTGATTCACCCTGACAGTGGCATTCAGAATAGCCCATCTGGTAGCTACTGGAGCCTGGGTCTTAGCTACTGTCCTGAATTCTGTCCTTTTCAAGACCTAATTCCTCAGCTCTCCCTTCAGTTCTGTGAACTATCCCACGCCTCCCAATACATTCCTGTTATTGCTTGATTACTCGAAGTTGTATTTGGTTGCTTGCAACCAATGAACCCTGATTGGTAGTGCTGTGAGAGGGGCTGCTCTACCTTGTCCTCCCTGGGACGCCACTCGGATGCCTCTTAGAGGGTGGATGTGAAATCAAGAAATGTGCATGTGGGTGAGTCATCGGTGGGCACCTGATATCCCAGAGACTCAGGGCTGGAAGGGTCTTCGTCTTCAAAAGTCATCTGGGCCCAACCCTCACCTGGGGAATGGATTCCCTTACAACATCCCCACTGAATCCCTTCTCAACTCTGTCTGGACACCCCTCCAGAATGGGGAGCTCACTACTGCCTGAGGCAGGCAGCTTCACTCTTGGCTGCCTCCAACTATTTGAAACTTCTTCCTTTTATTAGCTAGAATCTGATGCTATGTAGCATTGATCCTATCTGTGCTCCTCCTCCCCCCTTCCCTACCCTGGAAATTCCTTGGGAACTTGAAGAAAGGGGTGTGCCCCCATCTGGCTTTCGTCAGGCCACACAAGCCTAATTCATCCAAGTGCTTTTCCGGGGACACAGGCTGCAGCCCCTGCCCCGTCCTGCTTGTCTTCTCATGATGTATTCCAGTTAATCAACGTCCACCAAAATGTGTGACACTCAGGGGCAATGCAGACACTCTGAACGGGGCAAAGTCGAGCAGGACCAGCACCTCCTTACTTTGGGCACTCTACTTCTATTAATGCTGCCTCAGATAAAGTTTATTATTATGGCGGCCTCATGACACCCCTGACTCATAGGGAGCTTAGCATTGGCTGAGCCTTCTCCACACATGCTGTTACCCATCCCAGCTGGCCCATGTGCTGTTTGTTTTCTGAACTCACAGCCCTACTTAAAAACATGGCAGATCCCTCCTAATGTTTCTATGGTGTAGTCAGAAAGATCTTGCTGTGGGGTCAGGTAGTTTCGAGATTCTCTTTGTAGCATTTGGTCTGAACATACAGAAGAATGGAATGTTAGGAAACACTGCCTCTCTCTCAACAGTGCCCAAACACAGACTGGAGCAGAAGTCAAGAGTGTAATTCTGAGAAAGCCTCAGCCCAGTTGGGGGTTGGCTGAGGTCTCCAAAGGTAAGCCTCTCGCTTAAGGTTGTAATGCATGTTACTCACTTCCTTTTGGGAGCAGTTCATGCTAATCTTGATGTCAGACTTGAAGGCCAAAAGAAAGTGGGTTGAATCTGCTTTTATTGACACTGCACGTAGTCATTTTTTAAAAGGCTACAAGTTGGATTTGGGTATTGTGAAACTTGGCTCCTCTCCACAGAAGTAGCGACGTACTCAGTGTCCCGTGGCTGGGTAATCAAGGGGTCCTAAGACTAGGCCCAGGGTCGTTGGGGGTCAGCTTCCCTGATCCTCCCTCCCACTGTCATCTCGGGAGGGCTCCTCAATCTCTTTCCTCCCCCTGTTACAAGTACACAAGACTGGGGGGATTCCCAGGTTTCAGGGTTCAACATGTCTCTGCTGAGCTGGCAGAAGGACTCCAATCTTCCACCCAGGGGGAAGAGGCCATCCGTGTGCATGTGTGTGCGTGCGCATGCTGGGAAACCTCGCCAGAGACTGGTGTAAGGTGAGGGCGCCCCCGTGTACCAGTTATCTACTGCTGCATAACAAATGATCCCAAAACTTAGTGGCTTAAAACAACATTTGTTGTCTCACAGCTTCTGTGGCACAACTTAGCCAGGTCCTTGATGTCCAGGTCTTGCACAAGCCTATAGTCATCATCTCGGGATGCGACTGGGAAGGATCTGGGTCCCAGCTATCTTGTGCTGGTGTTGGAAGGCTGTTGGACTAAGCCTCAGTTCCTCATCAGTCCCATGGTTCCTCACCATGCGGGCCTCTCACACAGCACCTTACAACATGGCAGCTTTCTTCATTAGAGTAAGCAAGAGAGAGTGTTAACAAGATGGAAGTCATGGTCTTTGTAACCTAATCACAGCAGGGACATCCTGTCCCTTTTCACTAGGTCCAATCCACACTTGAGGGGTGGGGATTACACAGGTGTGACTACCAGGAGGCAGAGATCACTGGGAGCCATGTCAAAAGCTACCCACCACACTGTGTGACCATATGGAAGAGGTAGGGCAGGACACACAGGGTATGAGGCCCCAGGCCCCAGGGCTGGTCAGGGGCAACCATCAGTGCTCCATCTGGAAGGTGAAGAGAGCAGGTGGTGAATAGAGGGGCAAGGGCTTGGGGTTATCCCTGGGCACTCTGGGACTGAGCAGTCTATAAGATCGGGCCCATATCTGGGGGGTTCAGACCTAAGCCCCCCTAGACCCAGGCTGAGTAAACAAGATGAGAGCTGTCTCTTATGCTTCTTGCTACCAAACTACTTTCCTAGGTCTGCAGTGCTGTGGCACCTTGCCACCGTAGGCAAGGCGCGATGCCAGGTGCAGTGGGGGAAATCATGAATGTACTATGGGTGTTCGTTCACTTGCAAAAATTCATACAGTGTGACAGTGAGAGTAGGGGGGCAGGTGGGCTCCACCCCACTTGCTGGATGACTCCTCTCTGGGCTTCAGGTCTCCGTGCTCGTAAAACTTCTCCCATCTCACTCACTTTGGGGTTTCTATGATGATTTTATGAGATAATGACATGCATGGAAGGGTTTAGAAAATAGTAAACTATCACACTGCAATTTATGAAAACGCTCACATCCACTGTGCCATTTCATCCTCATGCTTATGTTCATGGAAGGGAGACTCAGACTCACTAAATGTTATGCTAAGAGACATTGGAGGCCATCTGATTGCCCCCAGCCACACACATCTACCCATTGTAGAGATGAGAATACTGAAGGTAAGGGATTCACCCAAGGTCACACACAAAGACAGTGGCTGCACAGGGGTCTTTCCACTTTTAGCCTACTGCCTCCTCGAGGACCGGGGAGCCCCAGGCATGCAACGTGTTACTACTGACATGCTCTGGAGCCAGACTGTCTGGCTTCAGACTCTTGCTCCTGCTCTTTCCTAGTTCATAGTCACTACTTTCTAGGGGAGTTTGTGGGGACTGCGACTGCTCAGGCATCAGAGCTGGGACTTGAACCAGTGCTTTTCTCATGAAGGCAGGCAGCCTCTTGGAAAGCTGCAAAGTACCCAACAAAGGTAAGATTTGACTGTCATTAATAATATAGCGGAGGCTTCAGGTTCATTTCACACCTGTGGGTAGTCTGCAGGAGTTTCCTAAGGATGAACTCTGGGATAAAAATCTTCAAAACGAGGCCTGAAATCCTCTTACTGAGAAACAAGGTGTCTGCCAGGACAATTCACCGGGCTAGCTAACCTTGCGGTAGTGTTTCAGGAAGTCTGTTTATGTTAATCGTGGTTTGGGATTTGGGTGGAAAGGCTGTTTCAGTTCTAGGGTTTTGCTCTCCTCTGGGCCCAGCTGCAGGCCCTGACGGGCCCCTGTTGGAAGGAAGTCAGCCCTCCTCCCCCCAAGGAGGAAGGGCCCTCCTGTCTGTGGTCGGAGGCATTGTACTTGCTGGATTCCAGGCTGTCAGTCTCACGGTGGAGCTCCCGGGATGCTTAGCCTGCAGATTGTTTTGTTAGGTTTCTCCTACAATTAATTTGGAAATTACCCAGCTACCCACAGCCTCTCCCAGGTGTTCTGTAAACTACGGGCCTGCTCCTGCAGCTTTCGCCTTGATGGGACCCACGCTGGCTGAAGCTGGGAGGGTTCTGGGTGGGGTGACAGGAGGCAATGTCCCACAATGATAGGGCTTGTTTTTTTAGCAAAAGCCAGTCCCTTTCAGTTTTGGCACTAACCATCCTACTTTGTAGGATCTGAAGCAACCAGATATACACACTTACAGACATTATCTTTAAGCCTCGCAAGCCCTGTGAGATAAGTCCAGGGTGTGTGGAGCACCCACCCTGCTCAGATGCCCGGAGAGGGAGGACTCCCGAGCTCCCATCAACACGACCATGCAGGTCTCCTGATTCCCACATCCTGGGGGGAGAAGTCCCCAGACTTCCGATTCATTTTGCTGAGGACTTATTATACCTGGGTTGAGGGTCAGTCCCTCCCATGCAAAGGTCACATGACCTTGAGCTTGTCATCCCTCTTCTTGAATCTCAGTTTCCTCATCTGAAAATAGTGCAGTTGAAACCTGCTGCTTCCCAGGGCAGCTGTGAGGATCCAAAGAGATACTACACATGAAAGCGCTTGGTATACCCCAAACATAGTGGCTCCTGGACGATGTCAGGATTATTATGTCAGCCGTGCTCCTGCTAAGCTACCTGAAGCTGGGGAAGTGCCCTGGCTTAGGGTCTACGATGTTAACTTGCTCGGTAACCATGGCAAAGTACCTTCCCTGGTTTCTCCTTCTATAATGCAAGGGGTGAGACTAGAGAACCTGTTAGCTGCATGTTTATTTATAAGAATGACAAGAGAAGTCTCAAAGCAAATAAACCAAGACTCAAGGTCACCTGTATCAGTTAGGATACCTTTGGCTGCAGAAACCCAAGGAGAAGAGTCTTCAGCTTGGAGGACATGTTTATCCCTGACGGCAGGAGCCTCCAGGGATGGGCAATGGGTGCAGGGTTAGTTCCTCAGCACCCGGTGATGTCATGATGCCTCAGGCCCTTCCTGCCTTTCTGCTCTGCTGCTCAGCGGGGTGGTGTGTTCTCTTAGGCTGGCCCCCTCCAGGCTGTCACCTGCAAACAACATCCAGGAGGAAAGGGGCTGTTTCTCTTTCCTTATCTCTTTTTAAGAACAAATACATGTTTCCCAGAAGTCCCCAGCAGATTTTCCCGGACATCTTGTTGGCCTGCAAAGTGTCCCATGCCCGTTTCCAAATGGATCACTGGCAAGGGTGATGGAATCACCACCATGTTTACCTTAGGCGAGCCAAGATTGACCCCTGAGGGGTAAGACTTCCCCTAAAACACATGACCAACTGAAACCTGAACAAAATCAGGGTCTTGCGAGCAAAGAAGAAGGGGAGCAGATGGCTGGGTAGACAACTGGCAGGGTCTAGCATGCCTTCTTGAATACGCCAGAAAAATGGTACCTTGTCTCATTCTGCACAGTGTTCTCAACACGGTCCATCTGGTCGCCCCCTGCTCTACCATCAAATGCCCTGTGCACGATCCCCAGGACAGGACACTGTTCGTTCTTTATGGGCGCTTGTGCAGGGAAAATGATGGCAGACCCCACCTCACCCTCGGGTGAATATGAGGTTTTCATGAAAATTTGGGGTAAAAGAAAGTGTTATGTGGGAGGGGAAAATTTTGAAAACACTCATATTAAATATAATTTTCTCATATTGGAAGGTGAGAAACCTTTCACAGGACTGCTCAAGGAAATGCTATGTTCCTGATCATTCCCCTTGGTCCTGATGTCTGGGGCTTCCGTGAGAGAGAGAAGGTCTGGCTGGTGTGTGAACTGCTAGTGGGGGGAACTGCCCGGGGCAGGGTGCGAAGGAGGCAGCAGGGAGCCGGGTTAGGGGGCTGGGTTGGGGGCTGCTGCTGTGATCAGGGAGAGATGAGGGGCTCCTATGGGCTGGTGGCCATGGAGGCATAGCACAGGGTTAGGTGGTTCCTGGAAAGGGAATGGTCAGAGCAAATTCATGGCTACAGGAACACATGGGGGGGGTCTGGGCGACAAGTGGCCTGTTGGCTGCAGCCTAGTGGTGTGGGAAGGGCAGCTATGGGAGATGAGGATGCAAAAAGGTTGGCATAAGGGTCACAGAGGGTCCTGAGTGCAGGAGAGGAGGTGAGACTTTCTGCTACAGATGGCAGGTGGCCTGCTCCCCAGGCCTGGAGCTCAGCTTCAGAAAGATGAGGCTGGTGGTGGGGGCAGGATGGAGGCGGGAGCACCTATGGGAGGCCCTGGCTGGCTGCGGGGGCTGAGGGCAGAGGCTGTGGCTCTCAATTTATTGCTTGGTTGCTGAAGCCACCATGCCTGAAAATCCATAGCTGGGGCTCTGCTCTGCCCACGCCCAGGAGAGAAGTGTGTTTTCACTTCTCCAGCTTCTCAGATAGCGAGATAAACTGGTGCTCTATGCTAGGCCTGAGATCCACCCTGATTCCGGCTTCCCAGTCCCTTCCTCATCCTGGGAGGGGCTGACAGCTGATCCCCGGCCTCCCTGGCTACGTGCTTCTGAGCCCAGTTAACCCTTCTGGGCTGAGCTGGAAATCCGAGCCTTCACTCTCAGAAGAGGGGGTGTGGGGCTGGCAGAGGGGCACAGGGAACTCCACAGGGAGCAGACAGTATCTCTCTCCTGAGGCCAAGCAGCGAGGACCACTCCAAGGGCTCTGTAAAGGCTGGCTTTGGCCTCAGTCGGGGAGAAGAGGTGCTGGAGAGAGGGCAGGGACAGAGAAACCAGGCACCGAACTCATCAAGGGCCTCCTACCTTTCCCCCCACTCTGCTTGTCCACTGCATTTTAAATTTTATTCACCACTCAGTTTGGCCTGAGAAGCACTAGTCACGCCACTTTCCCTCTAGGTAGTTCAAAGCCATTTATTTAACTGGCCATGGGCTCAGTTTGCCCATCCATATAATGGAGTCCTGAAGAGGGAAGCCCAGCCCTCAAGCTGCACTCCAACCTCTTGCTGCCACATTCACCACTCCCCCACCTGGTTACTTCTACTTCCACATTAAAATGATAATCAAATGCTGTCTCTGGGAGGGTGGGTATGTATCGGTGCACATAAGTTCTCATCTGGCTTGGACACTTATAACTGTGAGATTTGGGGCAAGTCACATGCCCCTTCCGTGGCTCTATAGAAACTCTACACACACTCATGGTATTCCTATTATTCCTACTGAAAACTCATATGAGCACTGAGATGAGAGTCCTGGTTCTCCCAGCGTGTTGCTATGTAATTCCGGGAACGTGATTCCCCAGTCTGGGCCCCTGCCCCACCCTTCATGGTACATGCCCCTGTCTGAATTGCTTTTCATCAGGGACATACTTTTTCAGCTCTCTTGTCATGTCAACCCCCACCAAGGAGTCAGCACTTCTCAGGAACGGGGTGAGCACAGAAACCCAAGTTCTCCAGAAAGGTATGTGTGTTTGGGGCAGAGGAGGGCTCCTTAGGACACCCAGGACCTTAGGCTATTTGCCAGAGGGTCCCTCAGCCCAGACCAACTCAGAGACAAGGGCCCCTTCCTGCTGGCCATTGTATCCTGAGCAGAAAGCTTTATTTTTCTCCTAAACCCCCAATTACCCCAAACTTGGGGCTGTAGCTGAGGGCTCAGACGCCAACTTTATTCCACACTTGGGCAAATGACTGCTGCTTAGAGAGGGTACAGAGATGGAACCCAAGGTCCTTAAAGTGCCTCAGCTGGGAGTTAGGAGCTGGGTTCCTGCTCTGGCTCTAACTGTTACCCCAGCTTTCAAGATGCTTTCAGACACATGTGTTGAATGTCTTTGTCACAGTCATCCATACAGCTGGAAACATGAGGTGTTTTCAGCCCTCTCTTCTCTCTGCAGCCAGAGTTACAGGGTAGCTTTGGAGCACTGGTTGGGGTTCTTGGTCAGAAACAAGAGGCTTCTGAAAGTTACTCTGGCATCTCTGATCGTAACAACATAAAACATTTTTTTTTTGAAGTTCTGCCTCTTTGTCCAGGGCATATGGTCACCTGGGGGTCCTGCTGTAAGGCAGGTGCTGGTCTGGTAGGTCTGGAGTGTGGCCTGAGAGTCTGCATTTCTAGCATGTTCCCAGGTGAAGCCCATGCAACCAGACCTCAGTCTCCTGTGTAAAACAGCAGGGAGGGCTTGCCTCCCCCGTAAGCCTCCCTCCTGGCCCTTGCAGAAGCGCATCCTGGATTCAAATGACCAAAGCCAGAGGAGTTAGAGAATGTGAGGGTCACAGGGACCTGCACTCAGTTTTACAGGTGGGGAAACTGAGGCCTACCCAGGGCTGGAAGGAACTTGTTCAAGATCTCATAGCAATTCAGTGACAAAGACTCAGGCCTCCTGTATAGGGGATAAAGTAAAAACAAAATGCAGAAAAGATATGCACTGAAGTGGTAACAATGCTTTCTCTGGGCGAATTACGGGTTCCTTTGACTCTTTTCCTCTTTCTTTTACTATTTCCCTCCCTCCCTCTTTCTTTCTCTTACCTGTTTTTTTTTTTTTTAAACAATGAACACACACTGATTTTGTAATAAGAAAATAACTTTAGTAAAAGAAAATTCTCACAAAGTTCTTAGTAAATGAGATCATGTTGACGAATGTGCTCGGTAAACTCTAACTACATACAGCGCTCCATTTCCTCCGTGTGGAGTTCAGCTCAAACCGTCCAGAAGTCGCTTCAGCGACGTTATCCTTGCTCTTAGGGAACGCGACTCACCCAGATGAGGCAGGCCACCGCTGCTGCCAGCGCCCCCTACCCCGGTGGGCAGCTTCCCGCTCCCACTTTGCTTCTGCGGTGCAGACACTTCTCCCAAATCGCTGGCCGCAGGAATCCTTCCCTTCAAATCGGGGAAGACGGTTCCTTAATCCATTTTCGTAGCAAACGACCTCGGGCCAAGTCTGCTTTTGTTGCTGGTTTCCTGAGCTTAATTGCAAGCTAAGTTAATTTGAAAGAAAATAAATGTTACAGCTCTGGGGCGAATTCTAACGAGCCTTGGGCAATTAGGGAAGAACGCATCTAATTACCCACAGCCCGGGGGCGCCTGCACACGACGCTGGGTGCGCAGGGCCCCGAGAGGGCCAAACGATTTTTGTCTGTTCACAATAGGAAGAAGAAAAATAAAATAAAAAGGGCATTTTCAGTCTTTGAGCCCCACAGATGAGCGACTGGGAGGTCCCGTCGCGTCCCCACGGCTTGGAAATTCCTAGAGCTGGCATTCCAAGACCCGGCAGCCGAATGTTCTCAAGGTCCTAGAGTCATGCGTGCTGGAGGGTCGCCCGAGTCCCCGCGGCGGGTGAAGCGGCGGCACCGCGCACTGTCTGGAAGGCAGTCGCTCCCCGCGCCCATTCCGGCCGGCCTGGCAGCGCGCGAGCTCCGGGTGTCGCCGGCGGCGAGAGGCGGAGAACGGCTTGTCGCTGTCTTCACCGCTTTGCTCCCAACCCTCGCGGGTCTCCGCGTCCCTCTGGGCTCAGGCAGTACACATCCTGTTCCCTCCCGCCCCACCCCACAGCGTCCTCTTTCCCGGAGCTGACCCTCGCCTTTGGTATAATCTTACCTGTCGCCCAAGCTGACAAGGAGGATGGGGGACAGAGACACCCGCTCTCTCCCATCCTATCTTTCTTGTTCCAGGGGCTTTAATGCGACGCTCCAGGAGGCTTCGTGACAATTCTGCGCGTATTTATTTTGAAGCCTTTCCGCCCTCCTATGCCCAGCGCTTTACAGTTTACAGCGTGTCTTTCCACCTCTCTTGTCTCGTCTAACTTTAGGTGGACCCTCTGAGGTAGCAGTCACAAATGTCCCTTTCACAAATGAGAACACTAGAGGGGAAGGGACTGACTTAAGGTTAATGGCGCTGTCAAAGCACTCGATTTGGTAATTAGGAAACAGAGAAAGGCTCCAGTCCGGCACTAACTAGGTGCAAAGACCACACTTCTCCAGCTCCAATCTGGCGGCGGGGCTCTCCCCAGCCAGGACAAAATTCCCGGGTGGAGGACCCTCAATTTCCTGCTTCTGCCAACTAGGCAAAGCATCCTGACCTCTGCGCCGGGGGCAGCCAGCTTGTCTAGCTGCACATGGGGACCCTTGAATTCCATAACTGCAAAGGTTCATAGGGAGAGGAAGGAGGCCCGAACAGCTCGCTTTTCCAAGGCCACAGGGCTGGTCTGGAATGTGGACCCACCAGTGGCAGAGTTGGTGTTCCAGCCGCCTCTCACCTCCAGGTGGTCATTTAGTACTATCAAAGCCAAGAAGGACCAGCGACTAGATCTGCACTGATAATACCGTTGTTGTTGAGCACTTGCCGTGTAGCTAGTCCTAATGTAGATAAGCTGTAAGTGGAAAATACACTCCAAATTTTGAAGGCTTCGTAGGAAAAAAGTAAAACATATCAACAAATTTTACCTTGATTATATGTTGCAATGATAATATTTTGGATATATTAGGATAAATATATTAAAATTAATCTCACCTGTTTCTTTTTATTAATGTGGCTACTAGAAAATTTTAAAATTACACATGTGGCTTGCTCGCATTACATTTCTATTGGAGAGCATTGATTTAGACAAATTCATGTCTGAACTGAAACAAGTTCACATGTCTTTGTGAACAACAGGAAGGATAGTGCCGTCCCCAAAACAAAAAATAAAAATTACCAATGGTTTTCATACAACCTTCTTTTTCACATCACCCTTCCCTACCAAGTTAATTATGCTGAAAGAGGCTTTGTTTCTCTAGCCAGAACTCACTTGCTCAAAGATTTTTATTAAAACAGTTCATCTGACCACTCAGGTTTATCTAAGAGCTGTGAAAGGAGCCTCTGAAATATTTAACACTGGAAATTTTTGCCCCAGAATCGAAATTTACAAGATTTCTCAAGAGAAAAGTGGTGGAGCGTTGGATTTTCAGATTTTTGTGAGGCTGCTTAAAAGACACAAAATGAAGTAAAAAAAAATTCAGTTTCTAAAGCTTACTTCAATGATCACCCCAATTTAATTTTTCTCTTTCATATCTGCATGGACAGGCTGCTGAGGTGTACCAATGGGTGCCAGGGACAGAAGAGCCAACCCTGGCTACTGGAAACTGTCAGCTATGGGCTCATCTCCCCTGAGTCCTCACATCTCCCTGAACTTAGTTCACCCATTGGGTCCAGGGCTGTCTGATGAAAAGAAACAGAGGACAATAGACCAATGTATTTCTATTTGCCTAACTGGAAAATCAGATTTATGACTGGGCGGTAATAGCTATGGAATGACCAGCACATCCTGCTCAAAAGTTCAATAAATTATAATTGCTACCTGGAACTAATCTGGGACTTTAGGTTAGATGCTTGGCCTGAGCCCTGTTCCTATTCCCGAAGACAGCAATTAGGTTTTGTATGGCTACTCAGAGGCCCTTGGTGGCCCATCAGCGCTGCCAAATATGCAGGGCAGCTTCCAAGATGATGGGGCCCTTAAAGACAACGGGAAGGGGTGGTGCTGTAGAATCGTGCAGACCTCTTTTGTAACCGACGGGCAGACTGCATGCAGGTTCGGCTGAAGGGACTGGGTCGCACTGGGGAGCTGAGGCACAGCTCAGACTCAGAGCTAGGTCTGCGGTGTTCAGAGGCAGGGAAAACCGGCCCAGAGCAGAGAAATTCCTCCCATTTTTTTTTAAAGACTTTTTTTTTTTTGCAAACTTGGCCTCCTAACTTTAAGAAGAAAGGCGTTATCTGAGCCTTTTATTGTAGTAACGTAGTCAAAGGCACAAGAAGCCTAACCCTGTAAAAAGGCCCGAGTTTTCAGCAGCACATGGAACAATGAAGTTCTGTGATTCTCCACAATTCGGGTCCAGGACTCCGGGGTAGACACCACGTCGCCCTCCCTTTATCGCCAAGGATTCTCCCTGGTGGAACGCCAGAAAGGCATGTCCTTTGGGGCTTCGCCCCACCGAGGGTCCCTAGTGCCAGTCCAAGGACTCAGGCTGCCTCACCCCATATCCTCCCATTTACAAAGTAAACCGGTGTGTGTGCGGTGCGCTGGGACACTGAGCTTCTACAGCCCTCTCGGTCCCTTCCACCTGGGTCCCAATTGGGTCCTCTCACCAGTCCTGTTCTCAGGTCGCAGGAAAAATTAGTTCCCACGGAGAGCCGAGGTATCTATGAGTTTTTGTCCCAGCGCTCGGCTCACATGGCGGACACGAACCGATCCATCCCGCCAGGATAGGCGGCGGCATGGCGAGCATGGTAGGTGCCTCCACTGCCCCCTCCTAGCTGCCCGCCAGGATTGTAGCAGGGCCCCAGCGCTCCGAACTGGCCGGGCGATGTGCGCCCGTAGAAATCTACAGCGCTCTCAACGCTGCCACTGCTACCACCCGTGGAGGGCGAAGCGGGTCCGGTCAGGCGGCCAGCAGCTGCAAAGAGCGCGCCGCCGGCCCCCTGAGGGTACGCGCCGTCGGTGCCCGCGTAGGCGGCCGCATAGGCCGAGGGATTGGCTGGCCGGGCCCCTGTACAGCCGGTGGGCTGGTAGCCGGTGGTAGTTGCGGGAGCGCCGACCGAGGCAAAGGCGCAGGAGCCGCCCGGCCCCGACGGCGCGGGGCCCAGCTCCGGGCTGAGCGGCCGCTCAGGAACCAGGCCGAAGACGCGGCAAGGGCCCGGCGACGCGGCAGGGTAGTAGACCGGCGGCGGCGCGGCGAGCGACGGCGGCCCGTAGCCCGCGTAGACGGCGCCCGGGTAGGGCGGGCGCGCGGCGGAGACGGCGCCCGGGAAGATGGCGGCAGCGGCGGCGGCGGCGGCGGCGGCTGCGGCGGCCGCCGCGTCGTGCATGTAGGCCGGGTACGTGGAGAGGTCCGATCGCTTGAAGCGCTTGCGGCGGCGTAGGAAGCTGCCGCTCTCGAACATGTCCTCAGCGTTGGGGTCGAGCGCCCAGTAGTTGCCCTTGCCCGGGCGGCCGGCCTCGCGCGGGATCTTGAGGAAGCAGTCGTTGAGCGTGAGGTTGTGGCGGATGCTGTTCTGCCACTTTTTGGGGTTGTCGCGGTAGAAGGGGAAGCGCTCGGTGATGAACTTGTAGATGCCGCCCAACGTCAGGCGGCGCTCGGGCGCGTGCGCGATGGCCATGGCGATGAGCGCGATGTAGCTGTAGGGCGGCTTCCCGCGCTGCAGGGGGCGCTTGCGGCGCCGCCCGCCGGAGCCGCGGCCCGCGCTCTCCGCCGGGACCCCGGTGCCAGTCGCCGCGGCCTCGCCGCTTTCCTCCTTCACGGCCGCCAGCATCTCGGGCTGCGGCGGGGGCGGCGGCGGCCCGCTCTCCGCAGTCATGGCCCAGCCGTCCCGATCCCCCCGGCGTCTGCGCTACCCGCCGTTGTCGCGGGTCGGGTGGGGGGCGGGTCTGGGAGCTGCCGGCCCGGACGTGGGGTGCCGAGTCGGACGCTAGCCTCCTCCGCGAAGAGCTCAGGGTTCCTCGCGGGCTGGCACGGAAAGCACAGCTTCCCAGGCTGGGGCGCGCTGGAGGCTCGGCGCCCACGGTCCCGGGCTAGCGCGGTGTGGACAGAGGCACAGGAGTGTCCCGCCCACCGACGGCTCCGCTCGTGTCGTGTAGCTCGAGGCCAGGCAGCGGCAGCGGCCCCGGAGGACTAGGCTCCCGTCACCAGCTGAATGGTCCCGTACGTGGCGGTGCCAGGCAGTCAAGGGGTCCGGAAGTGGTCCCGGGGTTGGGGCGGCTGCAGCAGGTCTGAGATCTCCGCTGGTTCGAGGATAACCTCCGAGGTCGTGTGTGCAGAACAGGCTGCCGGCCCGAAGTCCTGAGCGAGGGCAGTTAGTGCAGGCGCGGGGCGATCAGGTGGGGGCCGCCCATGCCGCGCCCCTGCGGCCAAGGCGGCGGGCCGCGCCAAGGTCAGGGAGGCGAGGCGCGCAGGCTGCGAGGTCGGGACGCGGGCCCAGGCGGGGCGGTAGGAAACTGCTCCTCTCCGCTGCGTTGGATTCCAGCCTCGGGACCGGTGGCGAGGCGCTCCCCTGCACACACCCGGACCGGCTCCTCCCTCCGTGGGCTTCTCCTCCTTAAAGGCGCCAGGAAGCGTGGGGCGGCGCCGGTTCCCTGCCCGGCCCCCCTACTGCCCGCCCCCGGAGTCCGGGCGCACCTCCCCAGGTAGGAGCCACTGTGGCGGTGCGGCAGGAGCCCCACAACGTCAGAGCGGGGCGGGCGCTTGGAGATCCTCCGGGGGCCAGACCCCTCTGCGTGCGGACGGGGAGACTGAGGCTCATAGAGTCCAGGGACCTGCTCGCTAGGGAGACCTCAACGCCCAAACTCTGCGCTTCCGGACTTTTCTGGCCTCTGCTGAGGGTTGGGACTCGCAGGTGAAAGGAAGGGCTCGCCTCACTTTTCTGTCCTGAGAGGGTGAGAATTGGCGGAGGGGGCTCTTGGTCATCGTGGGGTGGAGGAGGACGGGAATAGAGAATATCTGAGAGACTGGTTCCCAAGATCTTTTAGTATGATTTCCAAACCCCAGTCAGCTACCCTGCCCACACTCCTCTCCAGTACCCCCATCTTTCGGACCAGGTTTCCTAGGGCAGAAAGGGAAGGTGACTTGCCATGGCCCCACGCGACTTCTCGGCTTTAGCGGAGCCTTAAACCTGCGTCTCTTTTAGGACTGCGCTCCCCACCCGCCCGTGTGCCAGAGTTAGCCACTCTCCCCCTTTTTGGGTCCTAGGTTCCTGTACTGTACCTAGGGTTTGGATTTCAGGAGTCCTTCTGTTGCCCATATTTAGGGAAAGGGCGTCTCCTCACTCCCAATCATCTGTCTTTGAGTGGCTGTGCCCCCTCTCTATATGATGGGGAGTGCGCATAGATTACAGGCGAAGCAGGCTAGGCTCCTACCTCTTGCTGAGGGCTCTGGGTAGCTCTCAAGACCCCCAGGGGCAGCCTGAGGGTTGGGGGAGATGTGGGGGCGGGAGATGTGGGAGGGAGATGGGGGGGCAGAAGGGAGCTGCCCCAGGTGGCGCGTCTCCTGGGAAAGGGGTGGGCAGGTGGGACCCGTTTGCTTCGTGTCTGATTTCCGAGTATTTCCTGCTGTCCCAGATGCAGGACTCGGTCTAAGCCCTCCTCGAGGCACAGCGCCTATAACTTCTTGCCGCGCAGCCCCCTGGCCGTTCACTCAGAGACCTTGAGCCTGTCTTCCGCCTCCCAGGGCCTCAGTTTTCTACTCTGAGAATTGGGGGCCTGAGGGCATGTGCTGATTTCCGAGGCCCCTTCTACCCTTAGGATTCCGGGCCTTGGCGCGGGCTCCTGGACTCAGCTTTGGGGAGCAGGATACAGGTGCAGGGCTGGGCGGAGGGTGCCACACAAGCAGAGAGTTCTGGCGATAAGCGAGTGGCATTCTTTCGGGGGTTTTAGTCGCGTTCTTCGTGGCGGTGAGCCGAGGGCAGGCTTCGCCGTTAGGCGTTGGGCAGCCGCCTTCGGAAGAACGAGGCAGAGCCCAGATCCCCGCTCCATCGACCCGGGTGTGTGGAAACATTCGTACCGTGTGCTTGACGACCTTCCCCAGCAGAGGGGGGCTCGAAGGGATGGAGAGGGGGTTTACACTTGTTAAACAAAACTCCCGGCTTTCTTCTTCTAAATAATGAAGCGAAAATACAGGTTTCTTCCTGTTTCGTTTTTCCAAAGGGGGAAAAAAAGGCTTAAAACTTTAAAATTTTAACTCGATTATATCATGGAGACCTTTTGATATACGAGTTTTTTTTGGTTCTCTGTATTTTCAAGATTCTGTGATCCAGATTTCCGGATTTTAAATTCTGGATCATTATCCTAATGTGGTTCCATCAATCTGAGAATGTGATTCTGTAATTCTAAGATTTTATGACCCAGAGGCTTAGTTCTTTGACTACAAGCCTGTGACTTAAAGCTTCTGGTCAGTCTAAAAACGTATTAATTATAGTAAAATACGGGGGCTAAGCCGGGCGCCATGGCACGCACCTGTCGTCCCAGCTGAGGCAGGAGGATGCTTGAGCTCAGGAGTTCGAGGACGCCGTAGCGTGTGCTATGGTCCTGCCTGTGACTGGCCGCTGCACTCCCTGGTGGGCAGGCAAGATAATGAGACTCCATCTCTACAAACAAACAAAACTGGCATACTGGTACACTAAGATTTTGTGCTGAAAAATATGATGCCACTCCTGGGAGCTGCCACTTCTGTAGTTTTAGATTTTTTTTAACTCTAAGGTATGTATGTATTATTTAATTTGAATTCCTGTCTAGAAATGTCTGATTGGAAGATTTCCATCCTATAAATCTACGGCTCTCTTACTTAATTCCAAAATGTTAGTGCTGGGTCCACAATTCTGTAGCTTGAAGACTCTGATTCTAATAATTCTTCTAATATTCATGATTATGCTTTAATGACCGGTCCCATGACTTTATGATTCTCTATTTTTAAGCTCCAGCTATGGCTAAAAGCCTCCATGTCTCAGGATTTTCTGATCCTCAGTATCTCCTGTCTGTGACCTCGATCTTTTAGAATTCTGATTCTTCTTTCTCAAGCTTTTACTACCAGAGCTACACCTGTGCCTCAGACCAAGATCATGAGATTAGATTAGAATTTCCAAGATCACGATTCTAAGATTTTCATGAACAAAGAGCCCCTAAAATTCTATTTCATGTTTTATTCAAATGATGCATTTCAAAATTCTGTATTTTGAAGATTTTATGAATCCATGGTGTTAAATTTAGATTAAATGATTTGATGAGTACACAGGTCACCAGTTTACCCGTTTGGATCAAAACCATACATAAAAATCCCTTCAGTGCCAGAGCATTTCCTCTATTTTGCCTTTGCTGCTTTCTCAGTTTCTTTACTACAGGTAGGGTGGTCACGGGCAAATCCTCATCTCTGGCACAGTCCTCTTTTAGTATTTGTGGGGTGACAGAATTCACTGAGAATCATTTCAGAGCTAGAAAGGGTGGGTTCCAGCCTCTTGGAAATCATTCTCCCAATCCAGTAGGGGTGGTTGGTGTTGGTGGGCAGGTCAGGTGATTGCAGTCTGCTCCCGGCTGGTCTTCAGCAATGCAGGTATCCTCAGCACACCTTGGAGAAACCTGCTCAATGGCAGGCCATTTTATGTGCAAGGCAGGTGGGGGGCTGGGGATCTGTAGTAGAAGGTTGTTGCTCTTTTGCAACAACTGCTTTCCAGGGTTTTGAAGTGCCGTATGAGAGTTTGTAAATAAAAATGGGGGGGAGGGGGGTGTCCAAGGACTCATGGAAAATTCCTCCACATTCCTTGATCCAGACTTCCCTCCATGCAGGTGTAGAAGTAACCAACTCTTCTACTTAAGGAAACCGGAAATTAGAGCTGGAAGGAGATGGGCCCAGACTGTGGAAGGAATTTGCTTAAAGTCTTGCAGAGAGGAAAGCACTGGGCTGAGAGGGGAACTCAGGTCTTCTGGCTCTTACTCCTTGCCCACCCCACCTCCCATCCTTCCGTGAGTTCTTAGAGCCTGCCTGTACTTAATTCCATGGCCTGGGACACTCTCCTTACCCAGCAACGACGGAAACTCCAGGCCCCCACACTTGCAAATCTGATGGGAGACTCTGGGTACAGCGGCATCACAATGACCTCTGTTTGGATTACTCTGGTATAATCTGTCTGGGCCAGCGGGCTGTATGACCCCAGAGAGCATCAGAGCATGACACAGCCACAAAGGCGTCCCCTGCCCTCTCTCACTCAGCTCTGCCCACTACCACAGACGTTTGTCCAGGACCATCGGACATTGTGAGGGCTCCCACTCCAGATCGCTCAAAACCCACCCAGCTGCTTTGGGACATCCCCAACCTCAGTCCCCATCTGTGAAGTGGGGGATCCTGCATCTGTCCCCTCTCTTCAACAGAGTCAAGAGGATGGAGTGGGGCATATCACCAACCGGTTATATTGTCTTTTAGATTGTTTCAGGGCAAAGCATGGATGTGGAAAAAAGACAAAACTCTGGGGGAAATTCCAGCCTGTTCCATTCATGGTCTGAGATGACATACCCCTCTTGAAGCAGCAGTGGTTGGTGAAAGTAAAACATTTTCTGTGGTCTACTGGGAGATTTCAAGTCTTGGAGGTTTTGGCTCCTAGCGCAGGACTCCTGGAGCTCAGTCAGGAAGCGACCTTCCAGCGCTTTGTCACCACTGGTTCGCTTAAACATTGTGAACAGAGAATTACTGTCATCCCGGACTGGATGGAAGGAACTGGGGCCTGGAAAGGAGAGCCCCTGCTTCCCTCCTCTAGGTTTGCCTGGACTGCGCACCACCTGCCTCCGGGTTATACGGAGGAAGCACCTCCCGTTTCTTCCCCCCTCTCAACCCCTGCCCTAAAGCCCTCTCCTATCCCTGCCTATGTGGCCCGAGGCACCCCTAGTCCCCGGGAGCTCAGGAGCGGGTTTGGACATCCGGGATCCCTGCTCCGCGGAGGCAAGCAGGGGAAACCCGCTCGAGGGACCTTGGACCTGTCCCACTGCGCACGATGAGGCGGAGAGAGTCGAGCGGGAGCCGGGGCCTCCGCCTTGCTCTACCCCAGATGAGCTCCCCAAGCCTTCCCCTGCGCTCAGGTAGGGTTCCAGCCCGAGCACCGCCGCGTCTGCTCTGACCTAGGCGGGCCAGCGGGCGGGAGGGAGTTCGGATGTGGCGGTGGACGCTCTTGGAAAAGCGGTGGCCGGGGGCGGAGGTGGCAGAGAGAGTGGAACCCCTGTGTTTTCCGTGTGGCTGGCAGGCGTGTGTCAGATTCTGGGACCCTGGGCACAGGATCAGCCCGCAGGGAATGTCCGGGTTTCTTGGGCTGGGTCCGAGCTCTGGGCGCGGCTCTGAAACTCTTGGGAAGCCTGCACTTCGCATGGGTGATTGTGGGTGTTCATTTCGGGGGAGGCGGGGAGAGTCCGTGGTTTGCAAGACAGTCTCGAAAGGACTGATGATTCTTCTCTCATTCGCCTCTCGAAAGGGAGACGCACCAGACTAGCTTCTAGTTTAGCCATCAGAGGCACAGGAAGAGGCAGTGACTTGTCCCCCTTCCTCAGGTCAGCATCTGATTGGATCCTTGACGCCTCCTCTTCCCGGCGCCCAGCAGGGGCCACCAGGCTGGCTAGGTCTCCAGACGACCCCGACCTGTTTGGTTGGCTGCTCAGCACCTGCGGTGGCACAGTGAGGAGGTGGCACAGTGAGGAGGTGGCTAGGGAGCTGGAAGACACTTGTGCCTCACAGGCACGCTGGGCAGCCCAGCTCAGCTCTCCTCTGGCCTCTTTTGTTCTGGGATGTTTTTTTGTTTGTTGTTGTTGTTTTGTTTTGTCTCTTTCTCTGGGAGTTCTTGTCTCTCTCCGTTTCACCGTCAGTTTTTTTTTGCCTCTGTTACAAATATGCATGCACGTGTATTGCCTTTCTGGGGAGTCTACTGAGTCACTCCCCACCTGAGCCCGCAGGTGGGATGCGAGGTGCCAGCCACGCATTCCAGCCAGGTCCCGGTCACCCATACCAACCTCTTCCCTCCTGGAGGATGGTGCAGAAAGTGGCAAGGCAGGACAAGGACATCCAGGAGGACCCTGCAGCCGTGGGAGTCGTGATCCTCTGCCTTTCTGCCCAAGTGCCCTAGGCTCCTTCTGCTCTGCATAGCCTGGCCTGGAGGGAAGGACACCGCGTTACAGGCACCAGCTCTCTCTACATGTCAAGGCTCCCAATAGTCTACCCCAGCAGGTGCTCCCACTGCCTGTCTCCACACAAACCTGAATCGCTTGGCTGCTCACAGGACCCCAGTGCTCCCCATCCTGGCCTTCAAGGTCAATGCACTCTCCTGGGCCTGGCATTTAGGGCCCTTCCTACACACTGAGCCCCCTTTCCACCCGTCCTCTCTCCCTTGCTCTTTCCTTTCTCCAGCACTGAGGACACCTTCCCCTCACCCCCTCATTCTTTGGTTCCTGTGCATATGCTCCTAGGCAAGAATAGAAAAGCCAGCCCCTTTCTTCCTCAGCTCAAAGGGCTCCTCCTGCAGGAAGTCTTCCTTGAACTACCTAGAGTATGTCAAACATTCTCTCTTTGGGCCTGCCCCAGCTTGTTTGGATTTTAGCGCTTGTCAGACATTTTGTGGTGTAATTATTTGGTTACGTGACTGTTTCTTCACTTCTCTGGGAGCTTCTCAGAGGGTGGCAAAGGAGGCTTTGTGACACTGGGCACCCAAGTCACCAGCACAGGGCACAGTGTGGCCTTCCTGTGAGAACCTGTTACTCAGAGTCTTGGGTCAATTCCTATCTCCGTGTCTTCCTAGCTATGCAACCTTGGGCCCGTCACTTATCCACTCTGAGCCTCAACTTTTCAATCTATAAAATGGGGATAATGCTGTCCTAAGAGAGTTGCGAAGGTTACTAATACTGACTTACACATACATAGCTCTTCTATGTGCAGACACTGTTTTAATCACTTTATGTACATTAAATTCACTAACGTATCAGGAGACCTGGGAGCAAATCTCAGGCCTGTGGCCTTGGGAATACATCTAGGAAAACTGGCAGGGCACGGGATCTGAAAAGATGTATTATCTAGGCAGGTAGGCAAAGGAGCCCAGAAGCAGGAGTCTCACAGGTAATAAGCGGGCATGAGAGGAGATTCAGATTCAGAACATCTTACTCTAGGTTCAGGAACAGGGGACCCTGGAATGATCCTGGAGCCTAGACACAAGAAGCTGTCTTAGAGGGGCAGTTTGGCTAACTTGACCCTACTGGGCTGGGGTCTGAGGGTCTCACAAGGGCAGCCTCTCTCCCTGGTGTCCTAGAAACTTAGGGCCTTGGATCTGCATGGTGCCCTCACCTCTACCTGGGCAGATCTGGTGCAACCTTTTGGCAGGAGGGTTTGGGGAAGCTTCAACACTAGACTAGAACCCCGCTTCTGTGGGTTTGGAGGCATTTTCTTCACTCCTGAAGCCATCCACATGCTCACCATGCTCACCAGCCAGTAGGGTAGGATTCCAGGGGGCTGCAGGGCTGGCTAGGGGAACTGGGCTTGCCCTCCTGGTGTGGGTTTGAACATAATCCAGGAGTGGGAAAAGTGAGAGATTGCTGCTGGGGTCCCTCTAGGGGGCTCACCCTGGGTAGGTAGTATGTGTGGCTCCCTGACTTCCCTGAGCTCCGGTGAGGCTAAACTGTCTTCAGGTGGGGGGACCAAAGGACTGCTGGAACTTGGCTCCAGGTCAGTGGAATAACACAGTAGTGAAGCCCTGGGTGTGTGCAAAGGTCGTGGGGATAGAAGTAGAAGGAAGGATATCTTTGGAAATGGCCACGCGGTGGAGTTGACAAGGCTTGGGAAAGGCCATCGGTCAGCTGCCAAGTGGGGTCGGTGTTCCAATAGCCCCCGAGCTCTTTGAGCACACAGGCTCTCCCCTACAAGCCTGTCTTACACAAAGCAGGGGCCCAGTAATTAGCTATGGAAGGAATCAAATTAGTGCCTTCTGAAAACCTTTGCAGGTTTCTGTCCCTTCTGATTTCAAAGTTCTAACCCTCTCATTGATTCGCTACTATATTCCCATCCGTGGTTTGTTGACCTACCTCTGATGGCTGGGGCATTTGCTGGCCAGAGATGATTGACATCAGCTTTACCCGATGAGTGAGCAAGACCGTCCAAGCTCAGGTAAGCAGCACTACTTCTTCCCCCAGGTTCACTTTGCTGACCCGCCTTCTAGTACCCCTGCCCTTAGGAACTGGGTTTCCAGAATTTGTCATTTATGGTATTGAAATAACCTGAACAGACGAGCAATGATGGAGGATTTCCACCAAGAGAAGAAAAGGGAGTGTTCACACCACACCCGAGGCCTGTTCAGCATTTATCAATGATTTAGAAGAGGACACAGAAGACAAGCTGATTGGGCTTGTGGCTGACCACGAGGAGGTGCTGGTGCTGGGAGCTGACAGACGTAAGGCTTGGAAAAAAATCCCTGGGTTGGGAGACTGAGCCAAAACCAACAAGAAGACATTTAAAAACTGTTATGAAAACATTGTAACATTACAGGAGACAAACCAGGAAGAAAAAAGTCACCCACATGCCAATTACCTATCATTCATCCACTAGGTTTTTCTGTTCTGTTTTTTTTTCTCCTTTGTGTTCTTATGCATATATGTGTATGTGTACATAGGTATCACCATAGTGTATGTACAATTCTGTAGTCTTTGTGCACAGTGCATTGGCATTATTTTGTAAACATAGATAAATGTTGCTCCCTACTTGTTTTTCATCTGTAATTGTGAATGAAATAGTCTAGTTGTTGACTTAACCCATTCACAGTAGCTGGGCAATTAGGTAATTTCCAGTATCTTTGATATAGGTAAAGCTGCTATGAATGTGTTTGTATAAAGAACTTGTTATTTCTTTTGAAATCTCTGTAAGACAAAATTTTAAGAGCAAGATTTATGGGGCCACAGACATTTTTATGGTTCTTAATATAGTGTTACCACATTGTCTCCAAGGGTGTCTTGTAACTCACCAAAATTAATATATCACCCCTAAAAGTTTCCTCATGCTTTTCTGTGACCAAATTACACACCCTCCCCCACTATCCATAAGCAATCACTGATCTACTTTATGTTGCTATAAAGTAGTTTTCATTTTATAGAATTTTATATAAATTAAATAATACAGTGTGATCTTTTTTGTCTGACTTCTTTCATTCAGCTTAACTATTTTGATAAAATTGAACATGATCGCTCTTCTGAAATTGAATTTTGTGTTTATAGATAATGCAAATATAGCTTTTTTACATTCATTTTGTATTCAGCAACTAATTAAACTCTTTTAAAAATTGAATAATTTATCCTAACTTTGTTTGGGTTTTCAATATAGATAATTATATAATCTGTGATTAATGACACTTTTGTTTCTTCCTTTCAAATATATAGTAACTTTTTCCCCTGCCTTATTGCTTCCAATACAATGATGAATTAAAATGATAATAGTGAGTTTTAATCTCTATCTTAAAAGAACGTTTAAATGTTTCATAAATAAATATAATATTTTATTGTAGACCCTTAGGGGTATACTTATTAAGAAGTTCCCCTCTATACCTAGATTTTGGAAAATGTTGTCATGGATTGGATGTTGAGGAGGGCACAGGGTAGAAGTAGGATAAGGAGCTTGGGCAGTGGCCATGTATCTGTGGCCAGGGCAGCATCTCCGTGTGCAGCCGGCATGTAGCCACCCTTCCAGCTGTTGCACCGAGATGGCATACAATGCCTGCGGCACGGGCTTGGCCTGTTGCCTCCGTACAGCTGACTCTGCGTGGCCATGAGCCCACCTGGTGTCAGTGCATGCACCCTTCTGCCCCAAATTTGACTTTAAAATGCTCCATTGTGCTGGGCAGTTTTCCATCCAGGTGGCAAACTTGTGAGTCTCCAGATCACGTTTTGGTCGAATGAGTTCATCTCCTCCTCACAGCCTGTGTACAGGTGAGCTGCATAGGGAAAGAAGGCCAAATTTGGGATCAGGAGCCTGGTTCTGGGTTCAGTCTTAGCCCTTCTGCTCTTTTCCTGTATGGTCCTGGGCAAGTCGCTTCATCCCTGTGACCTCAGTTTTCTGGACAGTAAAACGGGACTGTGACTTCTGCCCTCCCAGGGCCGTGCTGAGGCTTAAATAAGAGAAAATAGGGGAAGTGCTCTGCAAACTGTAAAGTGCTGTCCACCCATGAGTGGGTCTCTTTCATAGACTGAAGGATCTGGCTGCTCAGAATGTTGCTTGTCTGTTTCTGATTAAATCAGGGATGATGTATCTGCCATTTATTTAGAATGTTTCCTGACTATCCTGAAATATGACCAAAATATAGCTTCAGCTTTTTGTGGGTAGGGGGAGTGTGAGCTGCAGAAAATGTGATCTTCTCTTCCCCTTAACAGAATCACACAAAATCAGAGCTGAAATGGGCTGCTAGAAAGTACCTAATCCACCTCCCTTGGTTTATAAATGGGATCACTGAGGTCCAGAGAGGACCCGTAAGTGGCCCAAGGCCATGTCGTGAGTGGGTGGTGGAGCCACAGCCAGGTCTTCTGATTGGCAGCTCTTCTCATCACAGCATGAGATGTGTCTTGTGGCAACCCATTCATTCAAATGTATGCTTTCATTCGTTCAACAGCACTTGTCGAGTCCCTACTAAGTGCTGGCACCTGTGCTGACCATTTCGGGGGTAGACAGGTCAGGTGCAATTCTGCTCTCAGGTTGCTCATGACTCTGGGCAGAGAATGCTCTTTCAGAGACCTGAGAGGGGAGCAGATAATGTTCTACCTGCATAGATTTGGCAGCCTCCTTTCGGGGTGGAGGCAGTTTTTTGAGAACAGTCAAAAAGTATGGTGATGAAGCTCAGCCGGAGTTGCTGACCTGCCACCAGTGAGCCACCACGTGGCCTCACCTCTCTGTCCCACTTAAGTTTTGCTACTGTCTCCTGCCATATTGCCAATGGGGCAGCTGAGGCTCAGAGAGAGCAGAGACATGGCCAGTGTCACTCGGATAGAAAATGGGATATGGTTCTAGGACCCTGTAGGTCTTGTGAACTGGCTCAATTCAGGAAGAAAGAGCATGGGCTCAGGTGCTTGGGAGACCTGGGTTCAAGTCCCAGCTGTGTGACTTGGGCGAGTTACTCCTGTAGAGACCCCGTTTTCTCATGTGCAACATAGAGACAGCAGGGTACTTGCCTTACGGGCTGCTGTGCAGGTGAAATCAGTGACTGAGGTAGAGCCCTGGTTAGTGCCTGGCATGCAATGGGCACTCCATAGATGCGCCTCTGCCCTACCCTACCAGCCCTGATGTGGGTGGCCCAGTCAGCAACTGAGGGCCAAGTACTCCTGCTCTGGAGCAGAGTCCTGTGCTTCCAGGAGAGAGGGGGAGGCTTTCTTCTGCTGAACTACAAGGGCGGTGGCAAAGATAAACTTCGCTGAAGGTTCGGGCCTGAAAACTGGGGCCCTCTCCCCCGATTCTCTCTTCCTTCTCTCTCCTGTCTCCCTGTCTGTCTGTTTCTGTCTCAGCTCTTTGAGTAGGGTGGAGCTGCTCAAAGCTCCTGAAGGCCCCGTTTGGATACCAGAGTGGCCCACCATGGCTGACTGCACAGGTGTCAGTGCTGCCATGTCCCTGCTGCATTCCGGCTTGTATGTCAGCACCTGTGAAAAGCTTCCAGGTCCTGGCTTTGAATAGCCCTGTGGCTGCCTGGGAGCGAGAAGGCTGGCTCTGTTTTGCCTGTCAAATCATCCGCTTTGTCTGTCTACGGGCAGCTAAGCCAGGTCCCCTTACATAATACCGACCTGGCCATCACTGTCAGGGCTGACTCTGCCAGGCTCAGGTTGAACAAACAGCCATTCAGCCCCAGAAGCGAGCCCAAGGCCACGCAGCGGCAGGAGCTGCTATTCTTCAGGAGCGCTCTGATGACAGGCTGTGAGCAGATGCCGCCACTCCACCGGGGAAGGGGCCGGCTCAGACTTGCCTCTCCCAGCCAGGCAGATCCTCCTCTCTCGGCTGTGCTCAACCTTCCAAAGGAGTCCCACTTTCACTCCTGCCCTCACCCGGCAAGTGACACAATGTGGCGCAGGAAGCTGGCAAAATGAAGGGAGACAGAGACCTTGCTACACAAAAAGCCCACGAACATACATGGACATCCCATAACCTGCCTGATTCCTTCTTTTGCTTTAACTACTAGGAGACTTAGAACAAATTTAGCGTTGGTGGTGATAATTAACTCATCCCAATTGTCTGGCAACATCCTTTGATCCTTTTAATTGATTCTCTTAGTTTTAAATCCATTTTTCTTTAATGTATTTTTATTGTAGTAAAAAAAAGTAACATAAAATTTGCCATCAGTGACATCAAGTATATCCACAGTGCTGTACAACCATCACCGCTGTCTAGTTCCAGAATATTTTCATCACCCCAGAAGGAAACCCCTCACCCACTAAGCAGTCACTCCCCATTCTTTAGCTTTTAAGAAACCACAGATATCTTTGTGAAATGAGTAGGGGGTATGAATTCTAAATAAAAATAGTAAATAAAAGAATAGACGACTCATAAATTTCATTGCATTAGCTGGATATATTCACCTTTTATTTTATTTTTCCACATTCAGTTTTGTTTCATGCTCTTTTATTCATTTAGGGATTGAGCTATGGCTCATTCCTGATCTGCCTGTGTCATTTCAAATTCTCTCCTTTCTTCTCCTTCCCTTCTTCCTCCCTCCCTCTTCCCTTCCTTTAGACCTTCAGATCTACTACCTACCTACCTACCTACCTACTATCCATCTACCTGTCTGTCCATTTATCTCATCTGTCATCTATCAAAAATCTATCATCTATCTATGATCTGTCAATCAAAAAGCTATCATCTGTCCATCAGTCATCTATCTGTTATGTTTCTACTTACCATCTATCTATCTGCCTATCATCTTCCTACTCTCCAGCCATCTAGCCATGCCTCTTTAAATCTACATCACTGGTTCTCAGACCTGTACATGAGAATCACTTGGGAAGGTTTGAAAATCTGCAGATGGCTGAGCCCTATCTCAGGCCAAATGAGACGGAGTCGTTTGGTGGGGGCCTGGGCATCTGTGGATCTTTAGTTCTCCCAGCTGATTCCAATGCACAGTGAAGGTTAAGAACTGCTCGCTTAGATCCGGGTCAAGTACATAAATTAGCCTGAAATTAAGGCTTCTTTAGTTCCACATGGGAGTTCTACTAAGCCTGCACTTCTTTCTTTTAGAGTAAGTGATATAGGGCCTTGGTGGGAGTGGAGAAGTGAGCTCAGTACGAGGAGGGAAAGGGAAGATCCTGTGCGAGGCAGTTCAGTACGGAAACACGGGACTGAGAAATTATGCAGCCAAGTCCTCATTCCTCTTTGGTTTTTGAATAAAATCAATTAGCTAACTCTTCAATAATAATAATAATAATAATAAAGAACCACTCACTTAGATTAACCTCTCTGATACTTAACCTTCTGCAAAAACTTATCCCAGTTCTAATCCTGTCTTTTTTTTTTTTTACATTAATGGGTGTTTTCTATACATAATGTTTTATAATCTGCCTTTAGCAATATTTATAAAGGACTTTCTATCTACTTAAATATGTTTTATGAACATCGTTTTAAATGTTGCCTAGTATTCTATTTATATACGTCATATTTATTTAGTCTCTTATTGGGATTTTGATTAGGATTGTATTGAATTCATAAATGAATTAGGGAAAGCTTATGTATATTAGATATATATTTATTTTAATTTAAAATTTTGAAATTTCAAAAATACAAAACAAACAGTATGATGTACCTGCAGGTACCCATTACCCAGCCCCAACAACCATCAGTCCGTCCATTCTGTCCCATCCAGACCCTGATGTCCCCCTACTTTCATGTGACTTTGAAACAAATCTCACCCGTTATGTAAAGTCATCTGTAAATATTTCAGTATAATCTCTAAAAGATAACAAAACCCCAATACCATTGTTGTACCCAAAACAATAAATAATTTCTTAATACCATCAAAGGCAACTTGATGACTTATTAAAAGACAAGTTTCCAATTTCCAATTGTTTCATAAGTGTATTTGTTTTTATTCTTACATTTTGTTTGGGGTCGGTTTTATGCCTCATTTAATACATAAATTCCTGCTCCATCTTTTAGTTTCTCCTTGGGATTTATTTGTTGAAGAAACTGAACTATTGGTTTTGCAGAGTTTCCCATATGCTGGATTTATTTTTATGGCATAGTTTAACATGTTTCTCTATCTTCTGTATTTCCCATAAATTGTTAGCTGGGGCTAATAGTTTGTATGACACTGAGCTTTCCAATTCATGAACATGCTTTATTCATTACTTTGTCTAGGTTTTCTTTAATGTCTATGAATGAAGTTTCTATTTTCTCTGTAAAGGTCTTATACATCTTATTAAAATTATTCCTAATACTTTGTCTTTTTTTGGTAAAATTGAACATGATAGCCCTTCTGAAATTGAATTTTATGTTTATTGATGAATATAAATATAGCTTTTTTTACATTAATTTTGCATTCAGCAACTAATTAAACTCTTTTTAAAATCGAATAATTTATCCTAACTTTCTTTGGGTTTTCAATGTAGATAATTATATAATCTATGATTAATGACACTTTTGTTTCTTCCTTTCAAATATATATGTAACTTTTTTCCCTTGCCTTATTGCTTCCAATACAATGATGAATTAAAGTGATGATAGTGGGCATCCTTGTTTTAATCTCTATCTTAACAGAATGTTTTAATGTTCATAAATAAATATAATATTTTATTGTAGACTTTTAGGAGTATGCTTATTAAGAAGTTCCCCTCTATACCTAGATTTTAGCAAATTTTGTCATAGATTGGCTGTTGATTTTTCAAATGCTTTTTCTACATCTGTTGGGATAACCATTTTTTTTTTTTTTTTTTTTGAGACAGGGTCTCATTCTGTTGCCTGGGGCTAGAGTGCAGGTTGTCATCTTAGCTCACTGTAACCTCAAACTCCTGGGCTCAAGCCATCTTCCTGCCTCAGCCACCTGAGTAGCTGGGACTACAGGTGCCCACCAACCACACTCGGCTAATTTTTCTATTTTTTGTAGAGACGGGGTCTCACTCTAGCTCTAGCTCTCGAACCCCTGACCTCAAGCAATCTTCCCACCTAGCATCCCAAGTAGCTGGGACTATAGGCATGCACCACCTCCCTCACCTGAGATAATCATATTTTTAAATCTGTTAATGTTAATCTGATTTTTAAAAAAGTTAAATAATCTTGCATTTTGGGGATAAATCTTATCTAGAACAAGATGTACTATCACTTTTACTTATTGCTGGATTTGATTTGCTAATATTTTGTTTGGAAGTTGTGCTTCTAGCTCATGAATGAGGTTGGTCTCTCATTATCCTTTCTTCTAATGTTGTTTTCAAGTTTTCATATCAAGTTTATGGTATCATTATAAAATAATTGGGGAATAGTCCTGTCATAGTCTATTTAAGATGCAATAACGAAATACCTCAGACTGGGTAGTTTATAAACAATATAAATTTGTTGCTTCCAGTTCTGGAGGCTGGGAAGCCCAAGATCAAGTCACCAGTGGATTCAGTGTCTGGTGAGGACCTGCTCTTTGCTTCAAACAAGGCATCTTCCACCTGTGTCATCACGTGGTGGGAGGGACAAACAAGCTCCCTCTGACCTTTTTTATAAAGGCACTAATCCCATTCATGAGGGCTCTGACCTCATGACCTAATCACCTCCCAAAGGCCCCATCTCTTAACACTATTGCACTGGGGATTAGGTATCAACATATGAATTTTGAGGAGAGACACAAATATTTAGACCACAAGCAAGTCTCTTTTTCTACTAGGATTTTTTTTCTTAAGTGTTTGATAGACTTTGCTGTTAAAATCATTTGGGTTTGCTATTTCCTTTGTGGAAATATTTTTAACACTTAATTCAATGTGTGTGATGATTGTAGGATTACCGGGTCTTATATTTCTTCTGAAGTCAGTTTTAAAAAATTAATAGATGTTATTTTTTAGAGCAATTTAGATTCACAGCAAAATTGAGCAGAAAGTAGAGAGGGCTTCCGCATACCACAGCCCCACCCACAACACACACACAGCCATCGACTTCCCCCACTAGTGTGGTAGGTACATTTGTTACAGTTGATAAACCAACATTGACACATCTTTATCAACTAAAGTCCACAGTTTATGTTAGGGTTCAGTCTTTTTACCTACCGTGTATGAGTTTTGAAAAATGTATAATAACATGTACTCATCATTATAGTGTAATACAGAATGTTTCACTGCCCTAAAAATCCCCCCAGCTCCACTTATTCATTCCTCCCTCTCCCCAACCCAGGCAACCACTGATCTCTGTTTTTTTTTTTTTTTTGAGACAGAGTCTCGCTCTGTTGCCCGGGCTAGAGTGAGTGCCGTGGCGTCAGCCTAGCTCACAGCAACCTCAAACTCCTGAGCTTAAGCGATCCTCCTGTCTCAGCCTCCCGAGTAGCTGGGACTACAGGCATGCACCACCATGCCCGGCTAATTTTTTCTATATATATTTTTTTTAGCTGTCCAGATCATTTCTTTCTATTTTTAGTAGAGATGGGGTCTCGCTCTTGCTCAGGCTGGTCTCGAACTCCTGAGCTCAAATGATCTGCCCACCTCGGCCTCCCAGAGTGCTAGGATTACAGGCGTGAGCCACCGCGCCCGGCCCACCACTGATCTCTTTACTGCTTCCACAGTTTGGCCTTTTCCAGAATGTCATCTATTTGGAATCACACAGTATGTAGCCTTCAGGCTGGTTTCTTTCACTTAGTAATATGCATTTAGGGCTCCTCCATGTCTTTTCACGGCTTGATGGTTTATTTCTTTTCATCACTGAATGATATTCTCCTGCATGGATGTACCAGTTTACTTATCCACTCAGCTACTGAAGAACATGTTGGTTGCTTCCACATTTTGGCAACTAGCTGACTCCATTTGTGCTGCTATAACAAATTGCCACGGACTGGCTAATTTTTAAAGAATAGAAATTTATTCCTCATAGCTCTGAAGGCTGGGAAGTCCACGATCAAGGCACAGTTAGGTTTGGTGTCTGATGAAGATTATTCTCTCTGCTTCTAAGATGGTGCCTTGTTACTGCGTCTTCCAGAGGGGAGGGACACTGTGTCCTCATATGGTGGAAGGGACCAATGGGCAGCAAGGGGCAAACTCCCACCATCAAGCACACTTATAAGGGCACCTAATGTTCCAAATGCCACACCTCTTAATTATACTGCTGCATTGGAAATTAAGTTTCAACATGAATTTTGGAGGAGACAAAAACATTCAAACCATAGCAGCAATTATGAGGAAAGCTCCTATAAACACTTGTGTGCAGGCTTTTGTTGTAGATATAGGTTTTCAACTTATTTGAGTAAATACCAAGAGGTACAATTACTGGATCATATGGTAAGAGTATGTTTACTTTTATAAGAAACTGCCAAATTGTCTTCCACAGTGGCTATACCATTTTACATTTCCACCAGCAATGATGAGAGTTTCTTTTGTTCCATAGCCTTGCCAGAATTTGGTGTTGTCAGTATTTTTGATTTTTACCATTCATCCATAGATATGTAGTAGCAACTCATTGTTGTTTTAATTTGCATTTCCCTAATGATGTGTGATATCATTTGTCATCTGTATACCTTTTCCTAGTGAGGTGTTTTTTCAGATCTTTTGCCCACTTTAAAAATTGTTTTCTTACTGTTGAGTTTTAAGAGTTCTTGTATGTTTTAGATAACTGTTCTTTATCACATGTAACTTTTGAAAGCATTTTTTCTTAGTTTATGGCTTGTCTTCTCATTCTCGTGACAGTGTCTTTCACAGAACAGAAGTTTTTAATTTTAATAAATTCTAACTTATCAATTTTTCTCTTTCATGGATCATGCCTTTGATGTTGTATCTAAAAAGTCATTGCCAAACCCAAGGTCATCTAGATTTTTCTCCTATGTTATCTTCTAGGAGTTTTATAGTTTTGCATTTTACAATTTTGTCTATGTTCCCTCTTGAGTTAATTTTTGAGAAAGTCTGTGTGTAGATTCATTTTTTTGTTTTGTTTTGTTTTTTTGCACATGGATGTCCAGTTGTTTCATTACCTTTTTTGAAAAGATTGTTCTTCCTCCACTGAATTGCTTTTGTAAAGATCATTTGACTATATTTTTATGGGTCTAGTTTTGTGCTCTCTATTGTGTTTCATTGATCTATTTTTCTATTCTTTTGCCAATACCACACTGTCATCTTGATTACTATATCTTTATAGTAAGTCTTGAAGTTGAATAGTGTCAGTTCTCTAACTATGCTTTCCTCCAATATTGGGTTGGCTGTTCGGGTCTTTTGCCTCTCCACATGAACTTTAGAATCAGTTTGTCAATGTTCACAAATTAACTTGCTTGAGATTGTGTTGAATCTATAGATTAAGTTGGGAAGAACTTATATCTTAACAACATTTCAGTCTTCCTAACCATGAACATGATTATAGCTCTCCATTTATTTTTAGTTCTTTGATTTCTTTTGTCAGAGTTTTGTGGTTTTCCTCATATAGATATCATATATATTTTGTAAAATTTATACCTAATTATCTATTTTTTTGGTCTAGTATAAACGGCATTGTATTTTTAATTTCAAATTCCACTTGTTCATTGCTGGTATATAGGATGGCAATTGATTTTTGTATATTAACCTTGTATCCTACAACCTTGCTATAATTGATTATTAGTTCCAGAAGGGGTTTTTTTTTTTTTTTTTTGGTTAATTCTTTGGGATTTTTCTACATAGATAATCATCTGTGAACAAAAACAGTTTTATTTCTTCCTTCCCAATCTATATACCTTTTATTTCTTTTACTTACCTTATTTCATTAGCTAGGACTTCCTGTTATTGGTTTCTAATTTAATTCTATTATGGTCTGAGAGCATTAATGGCATGATTTCTCTTCTTTTAAATTTGCTAAGGTGTGTTTTATGGCCCACAAGGGGATCAGTCTTGGTGAATGTTCCATATGAGCTCGAGAAGAACATGTATTCTGCTATTGTTAAGTAATCTTTAAATGCTTAGTTATCTTCATAGTCTTGTGTTGATATTTTCAAGACTCTTTTATTTCTTGATACATATTAAATACGGTTTTAAAAATTATTCTGATAATTCTAATAGCTTAGGTCTTTGCAATTTTTGCAGTTCTGATCTGCCACCTTGCTTTCTTGTGTGCTACATTTCTGACTGTGAGATATTCATTTTTAATAGAACTTTATCTTTGGAAATTCTTTAGGGTTTATATTCTCTTCCTTTCTTTTAATAAGTAGAACTACTCTCCCAAGTTTCTCTGATTTCTTTCTATAGAAAAGCCAATTTGTCCTTACATAAAGTATTAGTATACATTTCTCACTCTCAAAACTCTGTACATGTTATTTTATTATCTTCCACACTATTTCTGCAGAAGACAAATTTGAAGTCAAATTGAGTTTTTTTCTTTTGTGGTAACTGTATTTTTTTTTTTCCTGTCTGTGTGAGTTTTTTTCCTTTTTATTACTCTTGGCTATACATGTTTTTCAGAATATATTTAGATAGAGCCTCTTTTATTGGTTTTGCTCAGGAAATGATTAAACCTTTCAATTACCACATAGGCCATTTTTTCTCAACCCTGGAAAGTTCTCTTTTATAGCTTTTATTATCAATTGCTTCCTTTATTCTAATCTCTTAAGGAATACCAATTAAGTGAATATTGGCTTTATGCATGTTTTTGCTCTACTTCTATCATTTTGCCTTTCACTAGATTCAATTGTCTGCAGCATTAAAAAGCAATTTTTGATGGCTCGTAATAATCCATCATTCTCCTATTGTTCAACATTGTCAGTGCCACACCTGTATTGCATAGGCACTTAGCTCTGCACACTGGAGGCTGGGAACACCTACGACTTTCCTGTGGACTTTTTGCTGTCTATGAGAGTAGGCTTAGCTTGCATGTGGCATGAAATAAGAGTTCCAGGAAGTTACTGCCCCCAGAAGCCACATAAAATTGTGACAGATATGGAGTTGGTGGGTAAGTGCCCCAGCTTCCTCCCTTGTCGGGTGGGCTAACTCTGAGGTATGGTCTACACTGTCACTGATGGTCCCCCTGGGATTGAGCCCCAGTTGCCCGTGGTGAGACCTGCTTGATCACTCACCCTTACAGCTTGCTTTCTTTCCCTCACCCGCTTCCTTGTGCCCCTAAAGGTGCTTCCTAGGGTCACTTCTAAAATAAACTACTTGAATTCATAGCCCTGCGTCAGGGTCTTCTGGGGAAACCCAGCTTAAAACAGACATTTGTTTCTAATTTTTATTATTATAAGTAATGTGGTGATGAATTTATTTGTATAAGAGTCTTTGTAACTTTCACTAACTTTTTTTTTTTTTTTTTGAGACAGAGTCTTGCTTTGTTGCCTGGGCTAGAGTGCTGTGGCATCAGCCTAGCTCACAGCAACCTCAAACTCCTGGGCTTAAGCAATCCTACTGCCTCAGCCTCCCGAGTAGCTGGGCCTACAGGCATGTGCCACCATGCCCGGCTGATTTTTTCTATATATTTTTAGTTGGCCAGATCATTTCTTTCTATTTTTAGTAGAGATGGGGTCTCGCTCTTGTTCAGGCTGGTCTCGAACTCCTGAGCTCAAACGATCCGCCCGCCTCGGCCTCCCAAGTGCTAGGATTACAGGCGTGAGCCACCACACCCGGCCACTTTCACTTTTTAAGAATAGATTCCTGGAAGTACGATTACTGGGTCATAGGGTATAAATATTTTAAATCTGTAGTAGATACTGCCAACTTTCAGGTAGGTTTTAGACAGGAATTAGGTAGCTGTCTGTAGCTGATGTCTCTGAAAGAGACCAGTTTTGATAACTGCTTAATTTTTCATACTTGCTTGTTGCTATCATTTGAATGTCCCCACCAAAACTCATGTTAAAATGTAATTGTCATTGTAACTGTTGGGAGGCAGGACCTCTAAGAGGTGATTAGGTCAAGAGGGCTCCACCCTCATGAATGGATTAATACCGTTATTGTGGAAGTGGCAGGGGAGCCTGATAAAAGGATGAATTTGCCTGATTTCCTCCGTCTGTCCTGCATGCTTGCTTCTGCTCTCCATCCTTCTGCCACCAGACGACCCTTGTCAGATGCTGGTGCCGTGCTCTTGGACACCTTGGCCTCCAGAACCATGAGAAATAAATTTCTTTTCTTTATAAATTACCCAGTCTGTGGAATTCTGTTACAACAGCAGAAAATGGACTAAGATAGCCATATCCTTATTTTTTTTTTTTTTTTTTTTTTTTGTTGTTGAGACAGAGTCTCACTTTGTTGCCCAGGCTAGAGTGAGTGCCGTGGCGTCAGCTTAGCTCACAGCAACCTCAGACTCCTCGGCTTAAGCGATCCTACTGCCTCAGCCTCCCGAGTAGCTGGGACTACAGGCATGCGCCACTATGCCTGGCTAATTTTTTCTATATAGATTTTTAGTTGTCCATATAATGTCTTTCTATTTTTAGTAGAGACGGGGTCTCGCTCAGGCTGGTCTCAAACTCCTGACCTTGAGCAATCCACCCGCCTCGGCCTCCCAGAGTGCTAGGATTACAGGCGTGAGCCACCGCGCCCGGCCGCCATATCCTTATAATCTTAAAGGATATGGACAAGGCAGCATTTTTCCGGAGTGTGTGTGTGTGTGTGTGTGTGTGTGTGGTGAGGAGGGCAAATGCTGGCTGTGTGTGATTTTGTTAAGGTTATCCTCACATACCAATCTTATTCAAATGCATCTATCCTTATTTTGAATTTATTAACTTGTAGACTCTATGACTTCCTGCCACAGACACTAACCTTAGCCACAGCCTTACTCATGTTCACACTATTTATTTTATGTACTCAATTTATCCAAAGTCCTTCGAAAGATCCTCAATTTGATAAGCACTGTGCCCCCTGGCATCAGAGATGAACAGATCTGTTTGATGTATTGAAAGGGTGTTGAGCCAGGACCCTGGACTCAAGGTTTATAATCACAGATTCATCCCCTTTCCTCTCTGAGCCTCCGTTAGAGTTGATGAAAATGGGGCTTAGAGAGAGGCAGTGACTTGCCAAGATCAAATAACAGGTTAAATACGGAGCTGGGTTCAGAATCCAGCTGCTTCGAGACCCTAGGACTAAAAACAAAGCTAAACAAACAAGCACACAAAACCCTTCTGGCTTCCCCCTCCCAGTCTTTGCCCAATTTTTCTAGCTCAAGCAGATGTTCAACCTGCTACACAGCTCCAGGGCCTCCCTTCAAGATCAGGGCTCTTCCCCTCTCTCCAGGATCCTCCACCATCTCCCCGCCTCCTTGCTTGTGCATCCCCAAAAACATCTCTCTTGCTTCACTCTTGTCTGGTCCTACCCTGCCCACCCCCTCCGCCTTCCCCGGATGATTCCCCAGGTGCCACCTCTGCAGGGAAGCTGTAACCGAGGATGGGTTTGTCTGCTTTCTGGACTAGTCTAGAGGCTCCTGATGCCAGGAATGGGTCTGGGTGGCAACTGTGTCCCCAGCACTTACCACAGTGCTTGGCCCAAAGCAGGTGCAGAGTAAACACCTGCTAAATGGACAAATAATTGAATGAAAGAAAAATGAATGGAGGGCATTTGTTGATATCCTTGAATGAGATTTTGCTTGACGATGAGCAGTCAAATTATTTAAAATCCCGTCCCCACAGAGAGTTAGGGAAATGAAACAAGAATGACAGGCAAAATGGCTGCTAAAAATACCAGTGCCTCAGGATCTCACTCTTCACACCTGGCTTGGCCAGTTTTGTTTATTCAGAATCTTCTTATTTCCATGTAAATCACATTCCCTGATATCAATCTGGCAGTGACTCTATGTCTTCTTGTCCTTTGGTTAAAAAAAATGACTGTGATTAGTAAGCTCCCGGGTCCTAGATTTAACATGCTGCCGTTGTTAAGAGTTTCTGTTTAGTGGAGCGTCCTGTGTCAGGGCGAGCGCCAGGAGCCCCAATATCTGATCTAATTAAATCCTCACTGGTCAGTGCTATTACCCCCATCCTGCAGGGGAAGAAACAAGTTCATAGAGGTTAACTTATTGGCAGTCGCTCAGGAAATGAGCAATGAAGCCGGGATTTGAACCAGGTTGGATCTTTTAACATCCAGTTCTTGTCTTCCCCAGTTTATAAAGTGGTTCCATTTCTGTCATTTCAATGTCTCCCTGAAGCCACTCTCTGAGAAAGGAGAGCAGAGACCCTAATCCCACATTATGTATGTGGAAGGTGAAGGAATTAATAGTGAACTTAGAACTTGAACCCAGTCCAGCAGACCCCTCGCTTGTCCCTTGCTAGGAATGTGACCATGGACAATTTACTTTCCCTCTCCAAGTCTCAGGGTCCTCATTTGCAAGATGGGAATCATTGCAGAACCCTCCTGCAGGGTTGCTGGGGGCATGAAATGACATGAGATAGCATGGGGAAAGCAGCTAGCAAGACGTCAGTGGTCTGTGGGAAGCCCGGAACCTTTCAGGCAAAGGGAGGGAAGACAGCCCTGAGGCTAGCGTGGCGAGGATGAGCTGCAGCCCCTGGAGCAGCCGGGATGGATGGCTGAACGCTGCAGGCCTTCTGTGATCTCCAGCAGAGACCCACACAGTGTTACCTGAGAGGGGTCAGAGCTGACAGAATGGCCAAGTCCAAGCTGCCTGATGATGTCAGTGAGGGCTGAAGTCCTCCGCCAGCCCCTTCTTCTCTGACCTCCCCTTTCTCCATGCCTTCCCCCTCATCTTTCCTTCATCAACCTTGGAAGGCTCCTGTCTTCTCTTCCTGCCTTCCAAGTCCCACCTACATATGCGCATACGCACACATACTCACTCCTGGGACTGAGACACTCTGACTCAAGAGCCAGACCATCACTTCTCCCAATAGTTAGCATCAGCAGCTTCCTATGTAGCTCTCCAGGTCACTCACCCATTCATTCATTCATTCATTCATTCACCAAGCATTTTCTAAGCTGTTGCTTGCCTTCGACTCATTGAGCTGAACAAGTCATACTCCCCTGCCTGGTAAAGGAGTTTTCCCATCAATTCAGCAAGGTCTTAGTGGTACTGTTTCAGCTGCATACCTCATCTCGAGAGAGTCTCCCACACCGCTGCCCTTAAGAAATCCTATCATTGGTATCCTGTTTCTTATCCTTAAAAATACTCAAAATTACTACTTAAATAATGTTGAATAATATCGTTAATATTGTACCCATTACCCTACTACCTGAACTTTCAGCTTTCATTTCTGCATGAATACTACTATGCTTATAGAGTTGCTTTTGCTGGAAGGAAGTATGACAAAATGTTTAAGATCTTGAACTTTGGGGTCAGCATGGACCATGTTGCTTTGAATCCTGCCTGTATATCTTACCAAGGTGACATCTTGACCATGCTACTTAATGTCTACAGATCTCCATTTTTTAATCTGTAAAAGTGGAATAATAATACTTAACTCAAAGAGGTGTAAGAATAAGATGGGATCATGTTTATAAAGTGTTTAGTATTCAATACATGTTGATAATTATAGCTGTAGTTAGATAATATACACATTTCTGTGACCCCATTGGTTTGCTTAACTTCGTTTCATAAAAAATTTTAGTTTTGTTACTCATTGCTCATGTTCATTATTTTGAATGGCCACAGAATGTTTCATCAAGCTTCATGATAATTAACTTAGTAATTTCCTTATTGTTAAATATTTTGGCTATTTCTAGTTTTTCTCTAGTATAAATAATGCTGTGATTAATACTTTGGAACATAAAGTATTTTTTAAAATAGCAAAACAAATTTAGTTCCACATATTTTTGTCTCAAACCTGCGTAAAATCTTGTAGTAAATACTCGGGGTACAAAATGATTCAGACTCGGTCCCTTCCTTCAGGTTGTTCACAGTCTTGTGTAGAGAGAAGCCTCAAGTACAAGATTAAATCAGTAAGCAAAAACCTCTCAACAAAGAAAAACCCAGGACCAGATGGCTTTAGTGCTTTCACCACTTCTGTTCAATAAGGTACTGGATATTCTAGCCAGGGGAGTAGGCAAGAAAAGAAAATAGAACGCATCCAGATTGGAAACGAAAAAGTAAAACTATCGCTATTTGTGGACAACATTGATTGTATATGTAGAAAATCCTAAAGAATCTACATACACACACAAAAACTGTTAGATCTAATAAATGAATTTGGCAAAATAGTAGGATACAAGATTAACCCACAAAATTCAGTTGTATTTCTGTACACTAGTAATGAATAATTCAAAAAGGAAATTAAGGAAATGATTCAATTTGCAATAGCATCAAAAAGAATAAAATATTCAGGAATAAATTTAACCAAGGAGGTGCAAGACACACACTGAAAGCTACAAAACATTGCTGTAAAAAGTTAAAGACAAACTAAATAAATGAAAAGACATCTTGTGTTTATGGGTTGGAAGACTTAATATTGATAAGATGACAAGACTACACAAAGGGACCTGCAGAGTCAATGTAATCCCCATTAAAACCCTAACAGTTTCTTTTGCAGAAATGGAAAAACTCAACCTAAAATTTGTACAAAATTTCAAAGGATCCAGAATAGTCAACACAATCTTGAAAAAGAACAAAGTTGGAGTATTCACTCTTCTTAACTGCAAAACTTACTACAAAGCTACAGTAATCAAAACAGTGTGGTACTGGCCTGCAGACCAATGGAATAGACCAATGGAATAGAATTAAAAACCCAGAAATAAACCCTCACATTTATTGTCAATTGAATTTTGACAAGGGGCCCAAAGCCATTCAATGGGGAAAGAACAGTTCTTCAATAAATAGTGCTAGAAAAACTAGAAATTCCCATGTGAAAGAATGAAGTTGGACCTTTACCTTACCTTAATTATATGCAAAAATTAATTCAAAATTGATCAAAGACCTAAATGTAATATCTAAAACTACAAAAATCTTAGAAGAAAACAAAGGTGCAAATTGTCATGACCTTGGATTTGGTAATAGTTTCTTAAGAACATTTTTTGACGTCAAAAACATAGGCAACCACAAAAATAGATAAATTGGACTTTCTCAAAATTAAAAAATTTTGAGCATTAAAGGACTCTATCAGGAAAGCAAAAAGACAATCCACAGAATGGGAGAAAATATTTTCAAGTCATATAGCTGATAAGGATTTAATATCAAGAATATATAAGGAACTCTTACAACTGAACGACAACAACAAAAACCCAAACAACCCAACTAAAAATGGATAAAGGACTTCAATAGACATCCTCCAATGAAGGTATACCAATGGCCAATAAGCACACGAAAGCACATGAAAAGAAGTTCAATCTCATTAATCATTCTGGAAATGCAAACAAAAACCACAATGAAAGACCATTTCATACCTCCCTAGAAAGGTAATAAAATATGAGTGTTGGGGATGATGTGGAGAAGTTGGAAACCTCACGCACTGCTGGTGAGAACATATTAATGAGATGGTGCTGCTACTGTTGAAAACTGTTTGGCAATTCCTCAAAAAGTTAAACATACAGTTGCCATATGATCCAACAATTCCACTCCCAGATATATACCCCAAATCACTGAAAACAGAATTTGAACAAACACTTGTACAAGAATGTTCATAGTAACACTATTCAAAAATAGCTAAAAGATGAAAACACCCAAGTGTCCAGCAACAGATGAGTAGATAAACTAAAAGTGGCACATATATTAATACATACACAATGGAATGAATATTATTCAGCCATAAAAAGGAATGAAATTCTGACACACGCTACAACATGGATGAACGTCAAACACATTATGCTAAGTGAAAGAGGCCAGACACAAAAGGATAAATATTGTATTATGCCATGTCTATAAAATATCTAGAATAGGCAAATTCATACAGATGGAGAGTAGATTAGAACTTACCAGGAACTGGAGACTGGGGGAATAGGAGTTACTGTTTAATAGCTACATGGTTTCTGTTTGGAGTGATGAAAAAATTGGGGGACTATATAGTGGTGATGGTTGCACAACATTATAAATGTAATTAATGCCACTGAGTTGCACACTTAAACATGGGTAAAATGGCAAATTTTATGTTATATATATTTTAACATAATAAAAAAAGCAATAACTTATTTGTCTCTGCCCCCTGCCCCTCCCTTGGTCAGCACAGTGCTGGACGTAAGATTAGAAACTCAGTAGATGTTTGAATTGAGGTAGGACTGAATCTGGGAGTCCAAGAGCCTATGCAGAAAATGTTTAATGCTTATGTTTTCTATAAAAATATTTTTATGATGACCATCCAAGCGATTGTCAACCTTTTTCCTTCCTAGAGCTACCAATGTACCTGGTGCCAACGCAAGAGAGAAAAAAGATTTCTTATCTCCCTGAGGCTGGGGGAGGCCCTTGCCAATTCAGAGTAAATATCTCCTCCCACGGAGCTATTTTCCTCTCAATGAGCTCTGATTGTATTTGGGGTGTTCTCCAACTAGTTCAGGCAATTCAGCCATTCGGGGTTGAAGGAGAGTTAATCTTGGAACAGTGAATCATCATGGTTTTCAGAGCCAGGTGAGGGGGAATAAGGACAAATTCAAAACAAGTGAATGGGATGCTGCAGCACTCCTCTGAGATGGGGGACATGACAGTTCACTGCTCTATAATCAGGGGTTTAAAAACAAATTACTATATTCATACCATTGGCAGCAGGCATGGGAATCAGTGCCTACTCCATAGAATCTTGGGGTGACTAGAATTTTTTAGTAGACAGCTGTCCTCATGTGGAAGGGCATCTGGTCTCTGTGTGAGATGTCTCAGCCCCTTACTGAGCACCTACTACGTGCCAGGCTCTGGCTGGGTGCCAGGGATACAAAATGAATGAGGTAAGGAATGAAGTACTATACATGCTGCAACAGGGATAAACCTCAAAAAATTATGCTAAGTGCAAGAAGGCATACACGAAAGACCCCATACTGTATGATTCTGTTCATGTGAAATGTCAGGAAAAGCACATCTGTACAAACAGAAAGCAGATCAGTGGTTTGCCTGGGGCTGGGGACGGGAATAGGGACTGACTGCAAATGGACGTGAGGAATCTTCATGGGATGATGGAACGAGCTCTAAAACTGCACTGTGGTGATGGGTGCACAACTCTGTAAATTCACTAAACATCAAAGCCTTGTGCTCTGAGCTAGGTGAATTTCATGGTGTGTAAATTATACTTCAACAAAGCTTTAAAAAAAATTCATGAGGTCCCTGCATCTTCTCTGGGACTGTGGACCTTCCTCAGAGAGAAGGACTTGGAGGAAGCACATTTGAGCTTGAGGTGGAGCCAGCATGTGTCAGACACAATGCCAGCCCTCTGGGGAGGTGGGGGGAAGGGGAGGCCCATTTCCACTGTGGGCAACACTCATTGCCCCCACTGCACGTTCTGCACCTCCACCACAAGCGCTCTTCACGCTCTTCCCACCTTGGTCATGTTCACCACCTGCCCGGGAAGGAACATTTTGCCTCCGGCCCTGAGGTTAGCACCGGGAGGAAATGGTGCCCTGTGTCAGGGCCAGAGGGGATGTCTCACCTGTGTGACGGTGGGCAAGACCTGAGCACTCTCAGCACGGATGAGAGACGATGAGGCTGGGCTACCTGTCATAGTTCTCTCTTCATGGTGAGAGGACCCAGGGGAGAACTGCCTGTGAGGGACAGTGTGAGCAGGGCTGAGGATTGCTGTTTCCATCTTCCTAAGTGGCCTCCTCCTGTTGTCCCAGGCCCCCTGGACAACCTCACCCCCAGCAAGCAAAGGATTAACACATAGCCCAGAAGGAGGCCAACATGACCCTGCCAGGGTCTGCTCTGCTCTGTGCTATCCAGGTGGTTTTATGGTCAGTCCTCTTCTACCCAGTCCTAGCACACCAAGAACTAGCCACATGGTGCCCGTCAGGCAGCAAATGGGCAGATTTAAACCCTGGTCTCCTGCTTCTTCCCAACAGGCGGTCTCTCTGGGCTCCTGCACAGCAGGCTCTGCGGTGGAGCCTGGGCGGGCCTGGGGCCGACTCAGAGGCACAGCCCTCCTCTCCTTCAACGGTAGGAATCTGGACCCGAAGTCCAACTCTGACCCAGGAAAAATTATGTTCCCACTCTTGGGAACCTTTCTCAGGGGAGCTTGATGGTTCCCTCTTGTCCAGGAGCCTGGGACGTCTTTGCCCTTGGGCAATCCCTGGAGGTGAGTCACCGGGAAGGGGCCACCCACCAGGGCTTTATGATCCCGCATAAATAGTAAAGTAATTGCCTGCATTTATGCAGGCTGCACATGCACCTGGCACTGTGGGAGGTGCTGCCATGCCTTATCCCACTTAATCCTCAGCAAGAGGAAGGTCATGTTAATTACATTGCGAGAGGAAACTGAGGCAACCTGGTATGCATTCCCTGCCCTCAGCTGCCGGCGGAAATCTCACTCACCGCTCAAGATGCACCGCTGGGACCCACGGCTCTGCTCTGAACCACCTCGGGGCCTCCGTGCCACCACATCTGCCTGTCTCCCGCGGCACTTTGGCTGTAGATCTCGGAGTCTGTGTCAGTTGCCCCACTTGGTTGGAAGCTCCCGGAAGACAAGAAACTGCTCCGACTGGGCTCTGGCCCTCAGAGCCTGGCCAGACCTTCTGGGAATGTGGGCTGGAGTGGACCCCAATTTACAAACTGGGTCAAGATCCACAGGTAACAAGAAGGAGGAAGAACGTAAGATCAGCATGGTGAAAGTAAGTCATACTCCTTCCTCCCACCCTATGAGGTCTGGATGATGATCTCCATTAAGAAGTAATGAGGAAGCAATCTCAGAGAGCTTGAGTAACAAGGTCACACTGCTAGCAAGTGGAGAAACTGGATTCAAACCCTGGCCTGACTCCAAAGCCCGTGTTCCTTTCATGGTTCCAGGGAAGTTCTCTGTTAATTTTAGTGTTTTGATTCCTCCTTGACAATTTTTGCCATATCCACAAACCACCTGTGAGATTAATCAATACTTTTTCTTTAAATCTATTCACTTTTTAAAAACATACACGTATTCTAAGAAGGAACTTCAGATGGAAACCCAGTATCATTTGCCAGCCATAATTAATTACATGAATTAGCTATTATAACAAGGAAGTTCATCCTGGTGCTACCTGCTCTCCCCGTTGGCAGCACGCATAGAGCTCTGGGAACCCATAGTGTACACGCCCTGCGTGCTCACGCTGTCCCCAGGAACCCTTTTACATCTCTTCTCTGCTCCTCTCTTGTTTACTGTCCATTTGGTCACATGAAGCTCAGAGTCCTGGCGGGTGAGTGTTGCAAGGGACACTGAAGAGGTCCATCATGTCACGAAGCCTGAAAGAGCTCGTGACGTGCCCACAGGCATATGGGAGTCAGTGGTCCTGTGGCCCAGGTCCCACTGGGGCTTTTCACTGCTCGAATTTCATTGGCCAGAACTAGCCACAGGGTGCTGCCTTACTGCAAGGAAGCAGGAAGTGTAGACGCCTAAGTGCCCAGGAAGGGAGGGAGAACCATATAACGGTGAGAATTTAGAATATCTCCCACACGTCATTCCTTACAACATTCCTATGGGGGAGGAGGGTACTAAATATTATTTCTCTTCTATAATTGGGGGAATCTGAAGCCCACAGAAGTGAGTTGACTCAAGCCACACAGATGGAAAGTGGTGGAGCCACGATCTGAACCCAGCCAGTCTGGCTCCAGAGTTCATGGCGTGAACTAGCACATAGTCAGCAATCTCTCTGTACTAGATGCGTTGCTGCTGAAACAAACGATCACATTTAAGGCCCACCTGGCTAATCCAGGATATTGTCCCTACATCAGGATCCTTGATTTAATCACACCCGCAAAAACTCTTTGCCATATAAAATAATATTCATAGCTTCCAGGGATTAGGACATGAATGTCCTTGGTGCCATTACTCTGCCCCCCACACCGTCTGTGGGTGTTCTCATTGTCTGGATTCCAGTTCTCTTTGGTCTGTCCTTCCCTTTGGGCCGTGATCAATTTCTGTCTTGCAGGATAGTAATTTGTCCTTTCATTCAGCTGGAATTTGAGCTCCCTGAGGGCAAGGATTGTGGTTGATTCACTTTCCTCTCTACAGAGCTGGGTGCATACAAATCACCTAATGGTGGAAGTGATGGAATTGAGGGAGCTAAAAATTTCCCTGGAGGGGATCAGAGACAGCGGTGGCACAGGAGGAGCTAGTGGATGGTGGTGCCCTGATGAACCACCTTTTTGAGGATGAAGAGAGGGAACCAGCTGTCCCCCAGGGTCACATAGGACTGCTTTGCCCTGCCACTGCCTCGCGCCTACGTGCTAGGGAAGTGGGAGCGGGGAGAAAGTTGGCCGACTCCTCCCCAGTGCCTTTGATTCATTGGTTTATTCAGCAAATGTTCATTGACTGTCTCTACACTTTAGTTTCATCTTCAGCTGGGGCAGCCATAGAATCAGAAACCTCTATTTGGTGCCACATGGAAAGACTCTGGGTCACAACTGTATGTGCAGCCCACAGGCAAATTCCCAATCAACGAGGTGGAACAGACAGAGGTGCAGGGTAGGGGGGCTGAAGGTCTAACCTTGCTGCTCCCTTAAATAAGTCATGTCCACCATCTGGAGTGTCTAGACACATCTCTGCTATTGCATTTACCACATTATTAAATTGCAATTATATATGGTTTCTGCACCTTCCTTCCATCGGATGAGCTCCTTGAGGAGAGGACAGGGTCCATGTCATCCTTGTCTTCCCATTTACTATCTCAAGACCTGGTGTATCATAAACTCGTAGCAGTAGTAATAATAGTGTAGTAACCATGATGACGATGATGACGGTAAAAGTTCTCCATTTATGGAGAGCTTACTATGTGTCAAGCACTGTCTTTTGTACTTTCATGTTGTAACTCATTTCATCCTCCTAACCTCTCTATGACTTAAATACTATTATTATCCACACCCTACAGATAAGGAATCTAAGGCACAGAGAGGTTAAGTAACTTACCCAAAGTTGTACAGTTAGTAAGTGGTGAAGCCAGGGTTTAAATTCGGGTCCTCTGTCCAGAGTTCATGGTTTAAACCATTCTATACAACATGGTTTCTTTGAAGAACAGGAAAAAATGTGGAATGAGGACCTCCAAGGTCACTTTAGCTCCCATGTTCTATGAGTCTCGAATGCCTCTCTGCAGACTATAAAAAAGGACATCTTCTCTGTCATGGCAGTGTGGACCAGGGACACTGGTGCAGGGTGGGCTCTCCTGAGAATGGGAGTTTGAATCCTGGCTCTGCCACTTAATGCTGTGACGTTGAGAAAGTTATTTAACCTCCTTGAATCTCAGTTTCCTCACAGGGCAAAAGGACACTAATACCTACATTGTAGAGTTGTTGGGAGAATAAAATAAAAATGTAAACATAAAATAAAAGAGAATAATTTATGGAAAAAATGGTTAGTACAGAGGAATGTCTTTCCAGAAAATCGTGGAGTTTGGAATGTAACTGCTACAGAGTTGAATATTCCTCTTCAGAACAGAGCTTGATGGGGGATTTACACTGGTCTACTTCTCTCAAGGATTAGTAGGAGAGCCCCCCATGGTGAGAAATCAAGTGAATCCAAGCTTGATCTGCTTTCAGGATGTGGCGAATTTGGATGGAAAACTAGTAGGCTGCCTGTTTTAGTAGCGTGCATGCGTGTGTGCATGCATGGAGTCTTGGGGTCCATTGCCGGAATGGGTAAGGACATATATCAGAGTGAGCAAGGACCAGGGAGAAAGGAAACATGTTCAAGTTCCAGCTCTGCCATTGCCTTCCTGTGCCCCCTGGCAGGCTTGGCAAGTCATCAGTCATTTTTGGGTTTCCAGTTCCCCAATCCCAAGACGGGGGTGGAATTTGAAGACCTCCAAGGCCTTGACGAACACTACCAGTCTAGAAATCCACAAGCCAAGTTCTTCAGTGAAGGAAAATTCCTCCATCTGCCATTTCTACCAAAGGTGAAACTGTTTTTTCTCCCTGCTGACATTGCCATGTATTTGAATCAGGTACAGGTGAGAGGCATTTTTGTCAGGTATGTCCCTCACTTTCTCCAGGGTCACCTCATTTAATCCTCCCAACAATTTGGTGAAGTGAAGACCATCATACTTCAATTTCTTTTTTCTATTTATTTTTTTCATTTTGAAACATGGGTATTTATTATATTTATATTATTCTTTGTTCCGTTTTGTCCTTCATAATTTTATTTTTCAAAATTAAAAAAGGGAAGAAAAAAAGTAGGGGCTCTTAGGACAGATCCAAGGAGTGGCTCCACTATGGAAACCATCTTTGGTCACCACAGATGTGAGCCTGAGCAGGTGACCAGCTCTGCTTCCTTCCCACACCCCCTGAGCTATGGCAGCAGTGAGCACTATGATCTCAAAGTGTCAGTGCAGAATGAGGCCCCGCTGCAGGCAGCTGCCCCCAGAGCTGAATGGGGCCAGGCCAGAGTCAGCATGCACGTGCAGGATGCCAGCGAGGCTCTTGTGTTCTAGGAGAATCCACTGCAGACACCCTGGTAGAGGGGGAAACTTTTCTTCCTGGGACCCCGACACATAGCAGTTGCAGAGACTCAGGTGGGGCTCCCTGGGGCCCTGAGAGTGAGGCAGAGGGGACTAAAAGCCCCATTTCAGCTGAGGGTACCCCTGGCTCTGAGGATCAAGGGTGGAGAGGCAATTTGTCTGTGCACATTCCTGAAGGTCCAGGGGGTGTCACGTCCTACGCATGCCTATGTGTGTGTGTTGGGGTGGCCTTGTCCCATAGGGCAGGGCTGGGCTCCAGGTGGTGCACACTGACGTGGCCCCAGTCTGTTCTCCGTTGGCCTCTGAGTGGCCATGTCCTTTCTGGTGGGCCCTTTTGCTCTCCAGACTGACTGTTGATGTTTTAGTTTCACCCTGAGCCTGGCCCTGCATATCCATTTCTGTCTCCACGATCCCCCTGCATAGGCCCAACCCCCACTGAGGTGGAATTCAGGCTGTCATTTAGTTGCCACAGGACCCTGGGCAGCTCACCTAACTCCCCTGAGCCTCAGTTTCCTTATCTGTCAGGTAGGACAGAAACACCAGTTTAGGACTGTTGGGAGGACTTGCCTCAAAGGCTCACAGAAGGTGCCAGGTGACTGCAACTCCTGTCAGACCTTGATGGATTGTGTGTGCAGTATATAGCATGTGTGTGTGTGTACACTGTGCATATGCATGTTTGTGCGTGTTGTGTGTCCAAGAGATTTGTGTCTACGTGTGAGCACACTTCTGGGAGTTCTGGCATAAGATCAGGATCCTCCATCTCTTTCCATCCCTCCCCTCCAACAGCTACTCCAAGGACTATGACCCTGAGAACTGGCTGCAAGTGGATGGAGCCATCCGCCATATCCAGACGCAGAGCATACTCAGCCTTCCTCCAAGACAGCTGGTACAGGGCCATAATCTTGGCCCAACATGATGATGGGCAGCATCCTTCAATTTCTGAAGAGGAAACCGAAGACCAGAGAGAGGAGGCAAAGTCTTCCCCAAAGTCATCCAGCAAGTCAGTGGCCACAATGAGAACTCTGGGGTTTTGTTTTGTTTTGTTTTGTTTTTTGCTACTCTGTCACCTGGGCTAGAGTGCAGTGGGATCATCATAGCTCGCTGCAACCTCAAACTCCTGGGCTCGAGAGATCCTCCTGCCTCAGCCTCCCGAGTAGCTGGGACTACAGGTGCATGCCACCACACTTGGCTAATTTTTCTAGTTTTTATAGAGACAGGGGTCTCGCTCTTGCTGAGGCTGGTCTCAAACTCCTGGCCTCAAGCGATCCACCGGCTTGGGCCTCCCAGAGAGCTAGGATTAGAGGCGTGAGCTGCCGTGCTCAGCTGTAAACCCTGGTTTTGACTGGCAGAGTGTGGGCCAGGCGGACCAGCCTGGCACACAGAATTTTAGCGTTGCCACCATTCTCCATGTACCTAATGTGCGCCTGGCACTGTTCCAGGTCTCGCCAGCATTATTTCTGAGCCTCACAACCACCACAAGAGGTGGCGACCTGACTCCTAGTGCACAGATGAGCCTGGGGCTCAGGAACAAGTGCAGCACTTGTGCGACATCACGCCCCCTAGCAGGTGACAGGGCCGGGCGGGGAACTCGGTCTCCCCCAGCCCCAGCAGCGACGTGCAGTCAGACAGCGGCTCTTTCCCTCGGAGCAAGGCGGCATCTGGGCGGGAACAGCCGGCGGCGCCCGGGACCCCGGCCCGCCTGTCGCCCCCGCGCGCATGCCTGGCCGCTGAGGCGTGAGAGCCGCCGCCGGGGGCCGGCCCTCCCGCGCGCCTTGCACAACCGGCGCAGATAAACGCTGCGTCTCTGGGCAATTATCGCCCTCCCGCCGCCGGGGCGAGCCGGGCACAGGGCCAGAGGCCAGGGGACTCGCAGCCACCCAGGGAGAGCGGTACCCGCCGGCCGGACGGCCAACGGCGCGGCGCGCCATTGCGCAAGGCCCGGACGCGGGCGGGGCCACAGCCGCGGTGACGTCACACGCAGCGGCCCCGCCCCCTGCGCCCTGGGCGGGACCTGGGGAAGGCGGCGGTGCGGTACCACCTGGCGGAATGCGTTCTTTCCCGCCGCCTTTTTCCTCTTGTCCTCTCTTTTTCTCCCCTTTCTTCCCTTCTTCCATCTCTTTCCTTTTCCTTTTCAGTCCTCCCATTTTCCTCCCTCCTCCTCCCATCCCCTTTCTTCCATTTTCTTTTCTCTCCTTCGTTCTTTTCCTCCTTCCTTTTCTCTCTTCCTCTTTTCTCCTCCTCCCTCCCTTCTTCCCTTCCCTTCTCCGTGCTTCCTTTCTTTCTCCTCTCCCTCCTTTCTCCTCCCCTTCCTTTCTTCTTTCCTTCCTCCCCTTTTTCATTTCTTTTGAAATTTCATTTCTTTTACAAATAAATTTTTAATATTTTTAATTGTGGTGAAAAAGACATCCCATAAAATCTACCATGTTAATCATTTTTTTAAGTGTCCCGTTCAGTAGCGTTAACTATATTCACATTGTTGTGCAACAGATCTCTAGAACTTTTTCATTTTGCGAAACAAACTCGAACTCTGTACCATTAAACAACTCCCCATCCCCTGGCAACCGCCGTTCCACTTTCTCGTTCTTCACTTCTTCCTTTTCCCTTTTGTGCCTTTCTTTCTTTTCCTTTATCGCTCCCTTTTCTTCCCCTCCCTCTTTCTTTCCTTCTCTCTCTCTCTCTTTCTCTCTTCTTAAAAACCGAATGGCCCCTGTGCACCCTGGGCAGCCCTCTCCTGCCTCTGCCTGGGCTGGGCCAACATGCCTGTCAGCAAGGCTGTTAGAGGCTGGTGAATCATCATTCCTCCCTGGTTTGTCAGGGCCGGTGGGCGGCCCATGGAAGCCTCACCTGGCTTTTCACCGGTAGGCAAACATGTCCAGCAAGAAACTTCTGCCAGGAAGAGTTAATTAGAGAGAGGCCCTGACTGCAGCAGAATCAGAGGGTCGAGCTGGAGCCCCTCTTTCCTCTGGGCCTTCTCCAGCCCTGGGGCGCCCCTTCTAGACAGTGCAAGACAGCCATGATGCTGCTGATGGGTTGATAACGTGGACTGCCACAAAACTTTGCAATTTACAAAGCATTTCCATAGACGTTATCTCATTCCTGTTCTCACAACAATCCTGGGAGGCAGACTTTATTATTCCCATTTTACAGGTGAGGAAACTGAGCCTCAGAAAGGCAAAGGGGTTTGCCGATGGCCACAAAGCTGCTAAGCTGCAGAGTTGGCAAGATGGGAAGCAGGATTTGTATCACAAAAGCAGAAAAAAGTGACTGGGTCAGAGTTTAAGAACGTTTAAAACAAATTCTTTGCTTTCTCTTCAAACTGTTCCTGTTGCACTTTGTTTAGACTCCTTGAGTTGTGGACCCTACTTGACAGGTTTCTCCAACAGCTGGGCACAGAGAGGGATATTGAGTGCGTGAGCAGTGGAGGTAGCAGACAGTATGCATAGCAATGCAAAAGAGCTGATTTCCAGGCAGCTAATACAATACACTGAATGTATTGAAAGAACAGAGGACTTCTAAGTATGGCTGGAGTTGCAGTGCTCCCACCTTTTCTGAGTAGAACCCCTGCTTCATGGGAGAGTTCACATTCCTTGAGTATGTTCTGTTTCAATCTCTTTGCAATATGTTGGTGTGGAAATAATTTTTAGTGTCATGAGAAATTGTGGTAGATTATTAATGGTCACCAATATCCAATTCTCTACTTCTGGGTACATGGAGGCTCCTCTGTCCCCTTGAAAGTAAAGCATGGTCTTGTGACTATTTTTGGCCAATAACTGTGATTAGAAGTGGTGTTTGTCACTTGTGGGCTGGACAATTGAATTGCTGGTGCTGCATTTTTTAGTTCTCTTTTCTTCAGCTGCATTGACCAAAGAGGCCGCATATTCCGGGATGTTCGAGCTTTATTGGCCTGGGCCTCAGGGAGGCTATCATGAACAGAAACCCCTGTCGACTGTTGTAGTTGAACAGAGAGAGTGAGAAATAAACCTTGGTGGTAATAAGCTGCACGGATTTGGCTTGCTTGTTACTGTAGCTTAATCTAGCCTTTTCTGACCAACATAGTAATGAACACAATTCATTGAGTGCTCAGTGAGTTTTTTAAATGTACTTCACCTTTTGGAACAACATTTAAAATTTTTAAAGATAAAGAAAAAAATTATAACTGCACAATCTAGTGAAAAATATGTTTGATTTACTAATACATTGCCTTCCCTAAACATCTCTTATTTACATGTGCTTTTAAAATGTTTTTAAGAGCCTCACTGAGATATAATTGACATACAATAAACTCCGCATGTTTAAAGTATGCAATATGATAAGTTTTGCTATGTGTACACACATGTGAAAGCATTACCGACAATCGTGATAATGAATATATCCATTATCTACAAAAGTTTCCTTGTGTCCCTTAGAAATCCTTCTCCCCTGTCCCCTCCCACCCACCTCACCTGGTCACCAGGTCACCACTGATCTGCTATCATCACCATGGCTTAGTTTGCCTTTTCTAAAATTTTATATAAATGGAGTCACACAGTATGTACTCATTTTTGTCTGGCTTCTTCTCGTTTAATATAATTCTTTTGAAAGTCAACCAGATTGTTGATGTGTCAGCAGCCCATTCTTTTTATATTGCTGAGTAGTATTCCATTGTATGGATATACCACAATTTGACCATTCCCCTGACTTTGGTTGTTTCCAGTTTTCGGCTATTTTAGTAAAGTTTTTATGAACATTCACATGCAAGATGTTGTGTGGACATGTGCTTTCATTTCTCTTGGGATAAATGCAGAGGAGTGGCTGGATCCTGTGGTAGGTGATGTATGTTTAACTTCTAAAGAAACCACCAAACTGTTTTGCAATGTGGTTGTAACATACATTAGTGATGTATGTTGGAGAGTTCTAGTTCCTCTACATCGTCACCAACACTTCGTGTGGTCAGTTTTTTAGTCTTCTTAATTTTAACCATTTTAATAGATGTGCAGTGTATCTCATCATGGTTTCAAAAATTGTGATAAAATACACAAAGCATAAAATTCATCATTTTAACCACTTAAAAGTATGCAATTCAGCAATATTTAGTACAGTCACAATATTGTGCAACCATCACCACTTTGGTACCAGAATATTCTTATCACCCCAAAAGGAAACCTCATACCTATTAATAAGTCACTCCCTGTTTCCCCCTCATCCTGCCCCTGCCAACCACTAATCTGCTTTCTGTCTCATGGATTTGCTCCATCTGGATAGATCATAATGGAATATGGAATAAATATAATCATAAAGTACATAGACTGGCTTCTTTCACTTAGCATAATAATTTCAAGGTTCATCTATGTTACAGTATGTCTCAGTGCTTCATTTTGTTTTGTGTCTAAATAATATTCTCTTGTGTGTGTATACCACATTTTCTTTATCTATCATTCCGTAGACATTTGGCTTATTTCTACCTTTTGGCTATCGTGAAGAATGCTGCTATGAACATTCATATGTAGGCTTTTGTTTGGACTCCTGTTTTCAGTTATTTTGGGTAGATACCTAGGAATGGAATTGCTGGATCATATGGTAATTTTATGTTTAACTTTTGGAGGAATCACCAAACTATCTTCCACAGTGACTGTATCATTTTACGTTCCCACCAGCAAGGCACAAGTATTTCAATTTCTCCATATCCATGCCAACACTTGTTATTTTCCTATTTTTGTGTAATAGCCATTCTAATGGATGCGAAGTGGTATCTCATTATGTTGCCTTTGCTTTCGAAAGATAATTTTACTGTGTGTAGAATTCTAGGTTGACATTTTCCTCTCTCATGTTAAAGATTTTGCTCTCTTGTCTTCTAGCTTGCATTGCTTCCAATAACAAATCTGCTGTCATGTTTCTCTTTTTTCCCACTGCATATAACATCTGTTTTTCTGACTGCTTTTTAGATTTTCACTTTATCATTTGTTTGGAGCTATTAGATTATGATGTGCCCTGGTGTCACTTTCTACATATTTCTTCTTTTTGGGATTCATTGAGCTTCTTGGATCTTTGCATTTATACTTTTCAACATATTTGGTTGAAAATTAGTTTAGATAGATTTATTGAAATATAATTTACCTACCATACAATTCACCCATTTAAAGTATACAGTTAAATGTATATTGTAATATGTATGGATGATGTGCATCCATCACCACAATCAATTTTAGGACATTTTCATTTTAGCCACAACCTCCCAACCCTCCTCACCGCTCCCCACCCCAGGAAACCACTAATCTATTTTTCTGTCTCTACAGATTTGCCTGTGCTAGATATTTTATATAAAGAAATTATATAATATGTGGTTATTTGCTATTATTTCTTTTTTTTTTTTTTTTTTTTTTTTTTGAGACAGAGTCTCACTCTGTTGCCCAGGCTAGAGTGAGTGCCATGGCATCAGCCTAGCTCACAGCAACCTCAAACTCCTGGGCTTAAGCGATCCTCCTGTCTCAGCCTCCCGAGTAGCTGGGACTACAGGCATGCACCACCATGCCCGGCTAATTTTTTTCTATATATATTTTTAGCTGTCCATATAATTTCTTTCTATTTTTAGTAGAGATGGGGTCTCGCTCTTGCTCAGGCTGGTCTCGAACTCCTGAGCTCAAATGATCCGCCCACCTCGGCCTCCCAGAGTGCTAGGATTACAGGCGTGAGCCACCACGCCCGGCCGCTATTATTTCTTTAAATATTTTTTCTGTCCTTTCCTCCTTCTCCTCCACTTCAGGTACTTGCATTTGTTTTAAAGTTATTTTGAAAAATGTATTTGAGTATAATTTATTTCCCATGTATTCCTTTATATTTTTTACTGCATTTTGAAATATTATTCTAAGAGGATGTCCACAGGCATCACTGGACTGCTAGAGGGGTCCTTGGCAAAAAAAATGTTCAATTAGAATGTCCCTATTCTAGGTAGTGTTATAGATGAGTATTTTCCAAACTGATTTTTCAAAGAAAGAGATGTTCTGTGCTCAAATCAGCTTGGGACACACTGAGTAAAACAACATTGACATCTTTTTCTGTAGGATTTCTCTGAGTCTTTTATGCACTAAAATACTTTGTGCATATCTGAGAGGAGATTCAATGTGCAACAGTGTCCAAATCCAAGGTAGTACTCAGTACACTCTTTTTTTTCAATTTGTTACTTAAAAATCCTATAATTATATCTAGTTCAATGAATTCTGCAAATGAAATGCTCCAAAAATACAAATCCCCTAAGAAAAGTCATAGAACTTTTACGTTATTATAAATGTTTCTCAAACTAAGAATAACAGACTAATGGACCCATTTAAAAGGACAGAAATTCCATGGTCTCCTCAGTATTGAAATTAAATGTGTTTTCTCTTAACATTATTTAAGTATGTACAGATATAAAACTGATATAATCTCCTTATGAAAAACAAAACCAAAACAAATTTACAAATTAAATATAGTACTATAAAAAACATCAAAATCCAAACCAGTACATTTAATGCGATAGATTTATTTTTCTTGCTAACACTAAATGGCTATTTGCAATATGACTATGGGGCTGAGCTTTTAAGGGGCAGATTCTTTTGAATTTGTCATGGCTATGGTACTGTGTGTGTGGATGACTCAGTTCTCCCCCAGCCTCTCTTTATATTTGAACTTCTGAGAAATCTTGCTTCTTACAGGGCTGTAATACTGTTTTGTCTTTAGTTGACATGACCATATCACACCTTGAGATTAGATTTGCCTCCCTTTTCTCATTAACTGTTACAATTAAAGTACTACTGCTTGATCCCAGTTCCATCATAAGCAGTGCAAACATGACCAGTGTAATGGTTAATTTGATGTGTCAACTTGACTGGGTCATGGGGTGCCCAAATATTTAGTCAAATATTATCTGCATGTTTCTGTGAGGGTGGTTTTGGATGAGATTAATGTTTAAATTAATAGACTAAGTAAAGAAGATTGCCCTCCCTAATGTGGGTGGGCCTCATCCAATCAGTTAACACTTGACTAGAACAAAAAGCTTAGCCTGCCTACCTTTTTTTTTCTTTAGAGACAGGGTCTCACTCTGTTACCCACGCTAGAGTGTGATGACATGATCATAGCTCACAGCAACCTCAAACTCCTGGGCTCAAGCAATCCTCCTGCCTCAGCCTTCCGAGTAGCTGGGACTATGGGGGCATGCAACCACACCTGACTAATGCTTTTTGTTTTTGAGACAGGGTCTCACTATGTGGCCCAGGCTGGTCTCAAACTTCTGGGCTCAAGCAGTCCTCCTGCCTCAGCCTCCTGAGTAGGCTGGGACTACAGGCATGAGCCACTGCATCAGGCTCAGCCTAGCTTACCTTAAATGTGCTCAGAACACTTCCATTAGCCTACAGTTGGCAAAATTGTCTAACACAAAGGCTATTTTATTAAATATGTAATTTATTGATTACTAGACTGAAAGTAAAAAACAGAATGGTTGTATGGGTACTTGAAGTATGGTTCCTACTGAATGTCTATCACTCTTGTACCATCGTGAAGTCTGGAAATACTAAGTCAAACCATGGAAAGTCAGCGATTACAAATAATCATGTCAAGGCCTCTGCCTCAGGCTCTGCTTTCTGGGGAACCCAGGTTAAGTCACAGCAGTGGCCTGACTCTTACTCTGACTCTTACTCTAATGATACCCGTGGGTGTCATGGTGGTGGGAACAGGATCGTGAATTACTGCAGGAGAAAAGAGTTTCTCTGAAATTCACGTAAGTTTTATTGGAGCCTATCCAGGACCTCATCTTCCATGAGTTGCGTCCAAGCTTGCCCTTTTCTCTCACCACCCCCTACCTGCATTTTATCACCCAGTGTCACTGTGCCACAGGTCGTTCCCCATACATGCCACGCTGCTTCAGACTCAAGCCTTCTAGTTCATTCCTGGAATGCCCTTCTCACCTTCTTGTGAGCAACTCCTACTCATCCCTAATGACTCAGCTCAGACACCACCTCCCCCTAGAGCCTGCCAACCCTCCTGGCCAAGGCTGGGGGCGGGGGGGTCCCGCCTCGCTACTTGGTGCTTATCTCTGCAACTTCATGTCCATATTGTTTTATATGGTATCTGTTCAAAAACTGGAGAGCGAGCTCCTTGCAGGCAGGGATTTTATCCTGTTCAACTCCGTATCCCAGCACTTGCCACACTCCCTGCTCAATATGTATTTGTTGAATGAATGAATGAGTTCTCCCAGCAACTCTGTGTGGTCAGTTATGGTGACATCATTTCCAGTTAAAAGATGATAAAATTGGAACTGAGAGAAGGGAAGAAGTAATGGGGGAAGTTAGAGGCCGTGCCAGGTCAGGGGCAGTCATTTCCCTAGACAAAATATGGGCAGCTTTTCCAAGCACTGTGCACAGAGGAAGCCTCCCAGGGGCCTTCCAGCACATCCTCCCCAGGCTTCCCTCCTGCTTGGAAGGCAACGTCCCAGTTCCACTGCTACCCTGACATCTGCTTCAAATTCCGCAAGGCGGCTGCAGCCTTCTACCAACTCCTGTCTTCAGCTCTCTATTTTGACCTTGAAAATGCCCTCACTTTCCTGTAAACTCAGCTATACATTTAAAATGATTTAATTTTTTTCTTTTGCTTTTTTTCAATCCACCATTTCTGGGTGTTTTGCAGCAGGAACTTTCAGGTTATTTAGTCTGCCACTCTACCGGCAGTTAACCTCTCCCCCATGTTCAGCCTTCACCTCCTCCACCACTCCCGCTCCGTCCTGGTGTGGTCTCCGCAGAGGCAAAGGGCAAATGTGTTGAGAAGGCTGAAGGGTTGCCTCTCTTGACCCTATAGTTCCTGCTGAAACCACTCTAGAAAGGAGCGATCCTGGGACTGAAAGATTTATAGCTGGGGCTTTCCAAGACTGGGAGGCTGTAATACAATGTCCCGGGAGAAGGTGTGGGGCAGGCATGGGGCGAGTGCTTCACACTAGTTGGGGTCTTCTTCCCAAACCCAGCTTGGTCCTTCGGTTCTCTGCTGCCTGCACAATCAAGATCATTCCCCTTGGCCTGACCTTAGGGCCTTTCGCCACCTGGCCCCGTTGTCCTCTCCAGCCTTACCTCCCCCTTCAACTGACCATACAATCTACCTGGCATGACTCAGGTGTGGTCCTTCTCTCCTGCCTCATGTTCTCATCCAGAGCTGGGGCTGGGGGCTCAGAGGCAATGGAGGGAGCACAGCTTTGCTCTGAATGGAGGAGGGTGTACGGCTTTCACAGTCCAGGTCCTGGAAAGAGACAAGAGGCTACATCCTGAAGATCCCTCAGCCACCATCACTCTGTTGCCGGGAGCATGAAGGGTCCGTACCCACCAGCAGCACCTCTGAATGGTGGAGCAAATGATTGTGCGGTCAGCTGACGGTGGTAGGATTTTCAAGTATAAATGCTGAGTTTTTGCCTAATATGCTGACTTTAGCCCCTGACTCCTATGGCTTCACCTTAGTACCAGCACCCGGGATAGAGCTTGTCGTATAAATAAATGCATCGTCAAATATTAGAATTAGGAGGACTCTTAATGATCATTAGATCCAATATGCATTTTATAGAGAAATAAATAATAGTAATATTATAACTATAATATTTATTGAGAGTGGACTCTATGCTGGGTACCAGGCTGAGCACTTTGTATACATTAACTAATTTTATCCTTTCAACAACAATGTGAAGTAGAAGTTATCATCCATACTTCATCAATAGGGAATAAAGCACAGAGAAATCATTTAACCTGACCAAGGTTGTACAGCTGATGAGTTGCAGAACCAGATGTCTCCAGAGCCCACTAGTGAGCCCTCTGCTCTATTGCTTCTCTCTGCATCCGGAGGAAACAGAGACTCACAGAAAGGCAGTAACTTGCCTGTGTCCCCCAGCCCCTCAGAGGCAAGGTGGCCACTTTATCCGGAGGTGCCTTCATTCCTGGGCCTTCCAAGACACCTGGCCACAAAGACACCATGCAGAGGAAAAAGAATTTCAAGTGCATTCTAAGAGCCACGTCCATTCTCTTGTTGTATAGGCAGAAAGCCTGCACTCAAAGACCCAGCCAGGAAGAAAGATTTGATCTCCTGGGCAGGACCCACTTCCCATGGCGACGCCTCCTTGAGTCGCAGCTCTGGTATGAAGCAAGACTTGTTTAAGACAGTTAAAAGCAGCAGTCTCCATTGTGTCGAGTGGTGACGGTGTAATCCTCCTTAATAATTTTGTTCCCTCTCCAGACTCCCCTCCATTATGCATCCTTAAAATGTGACTTCAGATGCCTCCTTAGGTTTCCAGTCCTGTAAGTGCAAGAGGATTTGGCGAGCGGGGAGAAGTGAAGAATGTCCTTATTATGCTCAGTCACTCAGAGATGCTTCACTGGAAACGCCCCCCACCCGCCAACATTTTATTTCTTATTTTTTGGTTAGAACTATTTGTTTTTATTTTTTAATGAAAATTTCAAGTATATATTAAATATACGAAGTAGAGATATTAGCATATTAAACTTCTAAACCCATATCACCTCAGTTCAGTTGAGTCAATATACCGCCAATCTTGTTCGTTCTACACCATCCAGTCCTGCCCTCTTACCGTCGGAGTATTGTGAAGACAATCCCAGATGTATCTGGGATACACATCTTTTATCTCTAAATAAATAGGTTAGCTTTAAAAAATTACCCATATGATCACATCACACTTAAAATTAAAAATAATTTCTTAATATTAAATATCTAGTTATGTTCAAATAAATAAACACACACACAACCTTTTCCCAATGTTTTTCCCCTTAGATCTTTCCTATTTTTCAAGGGCCAGGTGTAATATCACCCCTCCCTGGAAAGGGATGTATATTTGAACACAGAATCCAGAGATAGCCTACACACTGAATTTGGCTGATATATCTTTTGTCTCTTTTAATTAATAGGTTCCCTTTCTTCCTCTACTTTATAGAAATTTATATTTTGAGGAAACTTGGTAGACCTGTAGAGTTTTCCATGTTCTGGATTTTGCTGATTGCATCCCCGGGGGATCATTTAACATGTTTCTCTGGTCCCTGGGAGTGAATTCTAGAAGTGGTATCTTCACTAAGAAGATATTGACCAGTGGGCACATGTGCTTATAGCTGGATCCCTCCACTATGATGTTCCTCACTGGCCTCATGCCCAGTGATTTTAGCAGTCATCGATGATCATTGCCCAATGCTATTACTTCATCAGAGATTTCAGATGATATTCTAATTCTGATAGTCCTTTCTTTATTAGCTATAATTCTTCTATAAAGAAGAACTTGATCTCGTCACCTATTTGGTGACCCTGAACTACAATTGTAAAGGCAAGATAAATGCTTGATTCTTTACCTCTATTTACCTATCTTTAGAGAAACGCGTTTATTCTCAAGCATCCTCCAAAGGGGATATGCTGGTTATATATTGTGCATATTAGTCACCCTCAAACCTAGTGGCTGAAAACAACAACCACTTTATCATATCTCATAATCATGTGGGTCAGGGATTTGGGCCAGAATCAGCTGAGAGATTCTTCTGCTCCGTGTGGCATCACCTGAGATCACTTGGATGGATTCAGCTTGTGAATGGGCTGGTCTGGAGGATTCAGGACAGCTTCTCTCATAGGTGTGACGCTTTTGTGGGAATGGCTGGAAGGCTGAGCTTTGCTGGGACTGTCAACCAGATGCCTACATGTGGCCTCCTCTGCGTGGCAGACTTCTTACATGGGAGCCAAGGGCTCTCAATGTTCCAAGGGACTCAGGTAGAAGCAGCAAGGCTTCTTCTGATCTAACCTTGGAAGTCATACAGCAGCACTTCTGCCATATTCTGTTGGTTACAAGGGAGCCCCAGGATCAGTCCAGGTTCAAGGGGAAGGTTGTGCACAAGCACATGATGCTGAGAGTCATAGTTCATTAGGACCCTCTTATAGTTACATGGAGCCTCTCTAGCCTCTTTGAATGCACTTGGCTCCTTCTCCCACCAAGGGGTCTGGCTACCCTCTTAATTTTGGCTGGGAGCTGGCTGCAGAAGACACAGTCACACTTCAGCAGAATGTGGACAGCCGCATTGTGAGCAGGGCTGACAGCAAGTTACCAAGCTTCTGCAATGTTGGAGTCCCTGTTGCCAACTCCTGCCGACCCATTGCCACATAGTATCTCACATGCTCTGGCTCAGGCTGAACACCTTCATTGGGAACACCTTGGAGAACTTGGCCTTGACCTGCTTAAACACTTGAGCAGGGATCTATTCTGAGAGTATGGCTCTTCCGCTGATCATGAAAAGCAACCCCATGGGACTTACAGGAAGGTTTGTGAATGGGACTAAGAGCACCACAGCCATGCACCCATAATGATTGCTTTTAATGGCTGTAAGATATTTCATCCAGTTGATGCAACATGCTTTGCCAAATCATTTCCCTATGGTTGTAGTTGTTTACACTTTTTGATTATTTGCAAGTAATATTATCTATTTTTGTGCACAATGCCTTTTTATGCTATTGAGTTCTCCCAATAATATTGATTTTTCAAGAGCAGAATTGATGTTTGGATCTTGATGTATATTACCAAATTGCTTTCCCAAAGAGGCGAGCAATTTATATTCCAACAGCAGTGTATGTGTATACCGATGTTTCTCTACCCTCAACAGCATTGAAAGTTATCATTTTTAAATGTTTTTGCTAATTTCATAGGTGTAAAACTAAACTTATGTTTGCTTTGGCTTTCTTTTATTTTTTTTGTTTCCCTATTCTGTTCTAAGTTGTCACTTCTTTCTTCTTACACCAATTGTATAAAGGCTTACTTTGTTTGCTTTGGATCAATTTGGTGATAGTTGCTTAAGTGAAATTTAAGTTGTTTCCCCTAGTGCCTCTAGTACAATTTGTAGCAAAGGTTCTCTTAACCATTTTTTAGTAAAAACATTTAACTTCTAAATCTTCTCAGAGATAAGCAGCAGCAACATTGTTCTCCTTGGATTCTGCACCTGCAGGAATTCACAAGTAAGAGTAATACCTAATTATATCAAGGATAAGCATATGACCCAACCTTCTCCAATCAGAATCCTTTCCCAGGATTTGAGATAGTGGATCTGGGAAAGAAAAAGACCTTTTCCTCTCTGGTTGTGGAGCTGGGAGGATACAAGCCTAGAGCTAGGGCAGCCGGTCCTGTGACACGTGAAAAGAATGAGAACAGAAGGACGACAGAGAGAGGGGAGAGGTAGATGGAGGTTGAATTACTTATTCTAGTCACCGAGGCATATTCACCCTGAGATTTTTTTCTAGCTCAGCTCTTCTCTTACCTTTTTTTTTTTTTTTTAAAAAAAATTATTATTGGCTGGGCACGGTGGCTCACACCTGTAATCCTAGCACTCTGGGAGGCCGAAACGGGAAGATAGCTCGAGGTCAGGAGTTCAAGACCAGCCTGAGCAAGAGCAAGTCCCTGTCTCTACTAAAAATAGAAAGAAATTAGCTGGATAACTAAAAATACATAGAAAAAATTAGCTGGGCATGGTGGCGAATGTCTGTAGTCCAAGCTACTAGGGAGGCTGAGGCAGAAGGATTAAGCCCAGGAGTTTGAGCTTACTGTGAGCTAGGCTGACACCACGGCACTCTAGCCAGGGCAACAGAGTGAGACTCTGTCTCAAAAAAAAAAAAAACAGATAAAAAAATAAAAAAAATTATTATTAAAGCCATGATAATATCCTTCTAGTAACCACCCTGTTCTTCTTCTTCTTTTTTTCTTTTGCTTAAGCAAGTTGGAATTGGGTTTCTGTCACTTGAAGGCAAAAGGTCTAGCCTGGGGTTTCTCAACGGTAGCACTATGGACATTTTGGACCAGATAATTTCGTGTTGGGAGGGGCTGCTCTGCGCCCTGTGGCATGTTTATCAGCAGCCATGGTCTCTACCCCACTAGATGCCAGTGGCACCTCACCCCAATTGTGATAATCAAAAGTGTCTCCAGACATTGCCAAATGTCCCCTAGGGATGAGGGCAAAATTGCCCCTGGTTGAGAACCACTAGTCTAGTCTAACACCCTTGATTTCTCTTATGTAAACAAACAGATGGGAAAACCGAAGTTAAGCAAGATGGTGGGATTTTTTTCATGATGGTAAAGACAGGACTACCAAATCAAGCAAGAAAGGATCCAGGAAGCGATATTAAAAAGAAATGTTGGTACATGCAGATGTTGGCTCTTTTATAGCTGTTGAAACAATAACAAACTCCACAACATGATTTGGGATTTTAGCCACGACACAGGCAGTAACTCTCCACCTAAGAATTCTCACGCATCACACGAGATGGTGAGACAATGTGTATTTCTGTTATTTTAGATCTTTCTGGTGAATGACTTGGAGGTTTGGGTTCAGCGAACTTTGATTGGGTGTCTCAGAAGGCTCACCACGGCCCTTTGAGGCAGATATCCAGGAAGCCAAACCTTGCTATAATTAAAATATAAGAGTCATTGCACAATGATATCTGCATGAGATCAGTAAAATACCATGAAGAAGCAGGTTCATTTTTTGTTAGAGCTGTTTTTAAGAAAGTGCTCTTCAGAGGAGGCATTGTGAGGAAAACTGTACTGGCGCAGGAATCCAGAGGTCTGGATGTGATCTTGACTCTGCCACTAATGTTGTGTGACACTGTGCAAGTGTCTGCCCCTCCTGTGGCCTCAGTTTCCTTCTCTATACAATAAACGGTTGGATCAGACAGACTTGGAAGGGTTTTCCCATGCTGCCCTCAAAGATTCTTGTAGGCAGATACCATGTCTATCTATCTCAGCTCCCCCACCCCAACCTAGGACTCGGTACAGCACCAGAAACAAAACAGGTACTAAGCAAATGCTTATGACGTGTACAAATAAGTTACTTAGAAGATGATGGTAGCATCCCAGCTTCCACAGTGCATAGAATTGAAAGGAGTTTTAGAGCTAAAAATAATAGGAAAGTCATTTTTTCTAACTTCTCTAACAAAGCTAAACCCTCTACTTTTCTTCTGATAGGTTGGGCATGTAGTTTTTGTTTAAATATTTCTGTTAAATAGTGAGAGAACTCACTATTTGTAGGGACAGCCAGCTCCACTATTGGATAGATCTAGATTTTAAAAGTTCTTCCTTATCTGGAACGTCAGTTAGCTTCTAGTTTTATTTTTTAAATTAATTTTCATTTTAACCCAAGAAATACATGGACGAAGTTTGAAAAATCAAATAATACACAAAGTCTTATTTATAATTAAAAATAACTCTCTTCCTCACTCCTTTTCACTCCACAGGGCTGCCTTCTCCAGATAACCATTTTCCATTCTTTTGGCTGTTTCTTCTGATACTTATATCTGCATTTCTAAGTGATATTATTTCTAAATGTTATGTTCTAAATGTTATTTCTTGATTTATCAATTTTAAACATTATCTGTTGATTTCCCATTTTTATAGAAGAGGGTTTAGCCCTCTTAGATGACCTTTTCCTCGCTTTATCCTCTGACTACACTATCACAGTTTGGGGATTTGTCAGCATTCAGTGTTGACATTAACATGACTGTGTAAACATTGTCCAAAGCTAAGCCAAGTACCATGTCCCTCTTTCTTTACTTCTTTTTGTTTTTCGTGGAGTTAATAGTTGCTTTGATGAGTTTTCAATGTACTTTTCTCTAATTCTTCCAAAATGTTTCGACTAAACTGTAAAATACCTGTCCACACATCATTTTGTAAAAGTTTTTAGTTTTTCAAAGTTGTACATAGTTTAAAGAGTCAAATAACTCTATAAGATTTGATACCAAAAAAAAAAAAGAGAGAGCAGTCCTTTTGCTGTGCCTTCTCCCATTTCCCTACCCCAAAAGTATTTTTCCCCCAACTCCTTTGACTTTTTTGAGTTTTCCCCCATATCTCTATGTAACGCAATTAAATTGCTACTACTTGATTTTTAAAAATTGAGGTATAATGGACATATGATTGTATATTTAAGGTATACAACATGATGTTTCGATATATGTATACATTGTGAAATGATTACCACCATCAAGCTAATTAACACATCCATCACCTCACACAGTTACATTTTATATATGGTGAGAACATGTGAGATCTACTCTTTTAGTAATTTTCAAGTATATAATACAATACAGTATTATTAACTGTAGTCATCATGCTATACATTAGGTCTCCAGAACTTATTCATGATAACTGAAAGTTTGTACTCTTGGACCAAAATCTCCCCTATTTCCCCACCTCTGAACCCCTAGTAACCACCCCTCTATTCTGTTACTATGAGTTTGGCTTTTTACAAGATTCCACATAAAAATGAGATGATGCAGTATTTTTTTTTCTGTGTCTGGTTTATTTCACTTAGCCTAATGTCCTCCAGGCTCCTCCAAATTGTTGCAAGGGGCAAAATTTCCTTCTTTTTTAAGGCTGAATAATAGTCTTCTATGTGTGCGTATATTACATTTTCTTTATCCATTAATCTGTAGAGGACACTTAGGTTGATTCCATATCTTGGCTGTTATGAATAGTGCTGCAATGAACATGGGAGTGCAGATGTCTCTTCAACATACTGATTTCATTTCCCTTCCATATATACCCAGAAGTGAGATTGCTAGATCTTACAGTAGTTCTATTTTTAACTTTTGGAGGAGACTCCATACTATTCTATAATGGCTACACCAATCTGAATTCTCACGAAGAGTGTACAAGGTTCCCTTTTCCCCACATCCTCATCAACATCTGCTATCTTTTGACTTTTTTTATAATAGCCATTCTAACAGGTGTGAATAATATCTCTTAGTGGTTTCATTTGTATTTCCCCGTGGATTAGTGATGTTGAGGTTCTTTTCATACACTTGTTGACTATTGGTATGTCTTCTTCGGAAAAATGTCTATTTCAGGTCCTTTTACCCTTTTTTTAATTGAGTTATTTGCTTATTTGCTTTCCCTATTGAGTTGTATGAGTTTCTTGTGTAGTTTGGTTATTGACCCCTTATCAGATATGTGGTTTCCAAATATTTTCTCCCATTCCACAGGTTGCTTTTTCATTTTGTTGATTGTTTCCTCTGCTGTGCAGAAACTTTTTAGTTTAATGTAGTCCCACTTGTTTATCTTTGCTTTTATGTTGCCTTGTGCTTGTGGTGTCAGCTACTGCTTGATTTTTCAGATTTAAGACTTACCACTATGAAGATGAAGATTTAGCTTTCTTTTATGCCCACCTCCACTGTGTGTACACATCCCAATACAGTCACATCACAATGTTAATTAGAACAATAGTCAATGTTTATAGTATTATGACTGTGCAAATGCTTTTCACAGCTGAACCAGTAGACTATTACTTCTTTCCATTTTTGGACTTTTGGTTTTATCTGGAGGTAATAATCATCTGTGTTTTCATTTGCTGAGCTTTAAAAAATGCACTTATCACTGACTCAATTTTAAATGCCCTCCTCTCAGTGTTTTCATATCAATGTGTCAGTTTCCACTTCCTGCCTTCTGTCTTGGCCTCTGCACTTTGGGCAGGGCCATGCCCCTGGGATCACACTGCACTGACATTCTCAGGATTCCCTTACTCTTCCTCCTGTGGTGCATGCCCTGCTCTTGTGCTCATGTCTTCCTCTTTTTTGGTTTTCTCCCTTTTTGGGGGAGGAGCACATACTTCAGTAACTTCCCAAGAAAGGGCATGGGAATTAAGGATGGAACTAGAGGGAAGCAGGTGAGGCATTTGCTTCAGGTGCAAAATTTAAGGGAGCATCAAAAATCTCAGGATAAATCAAGATAAATAATATTTTTCATGAAGTATTTTTTAAAAATCAAAATTAATGCAAAATACCCATGATGAACAAAATATCAAAATTTTAAACAAAGATCAGACCAGTATTATTGATTTTTACTTTTGCCTCAACCTCCAATGTGACTCAGTACAGCCCTAATATAAACGAAATATTTTGAAAATTTGCTTATATGAAAATGACTTTATTCTATTCTTATGCCTGGCTGGCAATTGAATTCTAGGTAAGAAATAATTTTCCTTCAGAATTTTGAAGGCAGTGCTCCATTGTCCTCTGACTTCCAGTGTTACTTTTTCAGGAGTCTTCAGTCATTCTAATTGCTTGCCATTTGTATGCGACCTGGTTTTCCTCTCTGGAAACTTATAGGATTTTTTTTTTTTTTAATGACCAGTATTCTCAAACTTTGCAAGGATTGCCTGGTGTATTTTGTTTTTGTTTTTGTTTTCTTTCATTCTGGAGACTTATGTCCTTCAGTTCTGGGGAAACAAATCAATCTTTTTTTCCTTCTAAAATAATTTTCCATCTTCTGTTTTTTCTGTGTCTGGAATTACTATTAGTCAAATCTCCTGAAGCAGTCCTCTAGTTTTTTTACATTTTCTCCACACTTTTATCTCTTTTATTCTATTTTCTGAGAGATTGCCTTGTTGATAAGAGGATCAGCACAGTTTTGCAGATCCACCTTCTTTGGTTGTTTTAAAAATCAAAACATTTATTGCCACCCATCTTTTTGCTACTTCTCCTTTCCTCTATGAGTTTTCATCAAAGATTACAGGGAATAGTTTTGATATTGCAGTTATAACTTCCTTTCACACATCAAGATGGAATTTAGCTAGACTTGGAGATAACCTTGTTATTTTATTAAAATGCAAATGCCTATATAGTATGTATCGAATACTTACTATGTGCCAACCCTGTTCTAAATGTTTCACGTGGTTTAGTATATTTAATTCTCAAAACAACTCCATGAGGTAGGTGCCATTAGTATCCCCATCTTCCAGATAAGAAAATTAAGGTCCAGAGAGGTTAATAGCTAGTAAATTGCAGAATCAGACTTTGAATCCAGGTGCCAAGACTCCAGAGTCCATGCTCTTAACCACCATACTATGTTGCCTCTGTACAGCTCCTAAAAACTCACTTTTAGGAGGCACTTTCTGATTAGCATCTGAGTGGAGGGAGTAACAATCACCCCGTGATTATAGCAGTTCTGGGATGTTACTGCTTAACCATTTCATGGCCAACAAAACCAGTTTAATCGGCATAATCTTGGTTTTCTAAGCCAGAGGTTCTCAGACTTTTGCATTGGCCAAAATTTGAAGTAAAAGTGGGGAAAATCTGCATGGAATAGCTAACTTTTTGTTTTCCAAGTCAGGACAAACAAAGAAACTTACAAACCATCAAAAAGTAAGGTCTACCATCATTTCACAAAAGAAAGATATTTTAATAGCCAAAAAAAGAAACTAATTAGGAAAGACATAAACTTAGAGTAAAGGCCAATCAGTCCTTCCCAATAATGATGATCTGATAATCTTACACCAACATTTCCACTGTGGACTGATGTTTGGAGCTCATTGCTCTAAGCGTGTTTTTTTCTTTTCTTTTTCAGAAGACAATGATAAGCCTGTGAATTTGAGCCACAATATACATTTCAGAAGTTCACCTAGCTATAAACAATAGACATGGCTGGAGGTTATTATGTTTCGGTAACAGGTTAGGAGATATAAGCCCAGAGAGGGAATATGACCTGTTTAAGGTCACACAGCAAGCACCTGGAGGAGCGGAGCCTTTTAACACTGACCCAACATTTCTCCAGCTACACTTGTGTCTGAAACATCCCCTGGACTTCACACTGGTCAACTGCAGAATGTTCTAAAGATAAGGGGCCTCTGGGATGTTAGTTATTCTAAATATACTGGAATAAATCACTTCTGTGCAAAGTAGAGCTCAGCAACTGGCAAGACTGAACGGGGTTGGCAGCCATCCGAAGCCTCAGTGTGAAAGGCGAGAATGTCTCCACACCCTATAATCCCAGCAATAGGGTCTCTATTTTTTAAGATTCCTAAGCAGTATTACACATAACCCTCCAGGGGCTTAAACTTGACACAGAGACAGGTAAGCAAGGACTGGCGAGTAATCTCCTTACATGTCCTGTTGCACCTCCCTAGCTGGTGAACAGTATTGCCTTAATCCCTACGAGGCAGATCTCTTCTTGCTCCTGTTGGTAACTAGGAGGCAAGAAGTGAGAAATGGCACCAGGCCTGAAACAAAATCATTCTCATTTTTCAGAAGTGAGCTCTACAGTATAGAAAGAGAGCTGCATTCAGAAATGCCCAGGACAAGTCCTGCACAATTAGGGCTGTGGTGAAAACGCCTTTGACACATGACCCAGGGAGTTGATGCAGACTCTACGTCCTCTGGAGGTAGGGGATGCCTGCGTCTCCAGCTGTTTGTACCTGAAACAGAGCAGTGGGATTTGTCTCCCTACACTCTTAGGGACAGCACTGCCAAAGAAGGGGGGCATGATGCTCTCTCTTTCAGCTTCCAAATGTCCCTAACCTTCATCCTTGGACCTAATCAAGTTCTCCCCAGCTCTTCAAGGTCCAAGGTCTCAGAATCTGCAGTCACATGCAAACCTTTTGAACAGCACCAGGAGTGACTCAGCTGAGCAGTTCTGGGAATGGCCAGACCAGCTGCTGTGTGGACTCACACCCAGAACATCCTGCCACAGTCCGTGGAGCCTGGGGGCAGGGCAAGCAGCCTGGCTAGAAGGGAAACAGGGAAGTGATACTGCCCCCCCCACCCCCAACTACCTCCCTGACTCTGGGGTCCATAGTTTCATTTGGGTTGGTTGGTGGAGACCACATCGCTCTGGAGTTAGAATAAATCTCAGTGACATCTCATTTGAGAAAGAAGTGTTAGTACAGTTGAGGGCCTTGTCTAGGGTAGGCTAGTGCTGCAGTTGCTAATAGCAATGGTGGTAATTGGGTGCTTCTTATGGGTGCTTCCTATGGGTGCTAAGCATGGAACTAAATATCTGCCTCCATTAACACACTTAATCATCCCAGCAACTCTATGAGAGGGGTACTGTTATTTCTCCCGTTTCAGAGTTGAGCAAACTGAGGATCAGAGCACTGAAGTATGTTGCCAAAGCCAGGGGGCTGGCGAAAGGCAGGAGCAGGAGCAGGACTTGAACTCAGATCTATCTCTTGCCAGAGTTTGAGCTCCTGGACTCCAGTGAGATGCCAGGTAGGGCAGTACTGTGGATAGAAACTGGAGCACTGCACTTCTCTCTGTTCTAGTGTTCATATGGCACTTGGCACTAATTTAAGGAACAATTTGGGGGGCTTGGTGGAATGAAAGTCAGAGGCCTTAGGTCTCAGTCTCCTGCCTGACTTGCCATGTGAGTTGGGCCAAGTGTCTTCCTTTCACTCTCTGAATCTCAGTTTCCCCATCTTGGGGCCATTCTGTACTACAAAGCAGGGGTGGTCATGAGAGAAGACTTGTGTGGTGCACAAGCTTCTGTCCAGCACTCAGTGGCAAAAGGGAGAAAGGCCACCAGAGGAGATTCCAGGAGGTGGCTGAGGGCCTGGCCTCCCAAGAGGCTGGGTGGCTTCTAGCCCACCAGCTGGGCCAACACAAAACCTCAGCTTTTGTTTGACTTGGCTTCTTGCGCCTTGTTTAGTCTGCAGAGCAGGGAGCTTATCCTGCTGCCTTTGTCACAGGCCATTAGTACACACATAATCCCTGGGGGCTTACAGCTGGCTGCTTTCTCTAGGAATTCAGGGAGCGCCACAGAGGAAGCTCAGCTCTTAGGAGTCATCCCCCCACCCCCATCAGAGCAGCCTCAGCTGAGAACCCATGGAACTATGCACTCCTGGTCTGCAATTCTGGCTGTGTGACTTGCAGCCAGTCTCTCACACTCTCTGGGCTTTGGTCCACCCACCTTTGTAGGCAGAGCTGGCTCAGATGTCCCTGGAGGGCCTTCGACTCCATGGGGATCAGAAACACATTCCTGGGTGGTTCCCTCGCCCCTCTGCTGTCCCCGCCCCCCAATCCTGAAGCAATTTGTAGTGTCTGCTGGGTTTTCACTGATCCCATCTCTGCCTTGAGCCTGGGGCCAATCCCTCTCTCAATTCTTTTCCCTCAACCTCCTGCTTGTCAACTGGGGCTAATAATACCTGATAACTCACCCTGCTGCTACGGGGATTAACTAATTAGTGGTTATTAAGGGATGGAGGAACACAGTACTCTGTTGCCATTTAAGACAATTTCCCTCCTCTGATTTCCTGCTGCTGTCTACACAATCTCAGCATGTTAGAGTCAGATAATCTTTAGAGTCCTGACTTCCAGTACCCCCATTATGCAGATGGAGAAACTGAGGACTGAGGAGCAGGAAGGAATAGCCTGGAGCCGTGCAGCCTTTTGCAGCAGAGAAGAGACCAGAGCTCAGGGCTCTGGATTTCTGTCCAGTGCTCCTCCCCTGTCCCCAGTGGCAAGTGGTCCAGGGCTGTGTAGGTGGTGGTCCTTGTGCTAGGATGGAACATGTTCCAAAAGGGTCTGGCTCACCAGGGATCCACAGTTTGGTTTCCAGGGAACAAAATTTGGCATTGGCCAGACCTGGGTGCCAGTTCCGACATCTTGGCTTACTGGGTGACATTGGGCACGTCACCCTGCTTCCTGCTTGACTGTCAATTTGTTCACCTGTGGATGGCATAACGACATCTTTCTCAAAGGTTGCCGTGAGGATTGGCTCAGCGCAGGCATATGGGAAATAGTAGGCATTGTGTTATTGTTATTATGTTGTCGTTTTTCCGGACTGCTGTGCTGGCCAAAGCTCTCAATGCTTCAGGAGCAGACGTTCCCCAAGGCTCCTGTGGGCTGCACCCTGGCTAGGGGCTTGCACGCTCAGCACCTCACTGTCTTCACCCCGATTCAGCAACAAAGGTGTTACTACCCCATTTGACAGAGTTGCGCATGGAGGCTCAGAGGGCAAAATAACCTGTCCAGAGCCATGCTTTCTTCAGGAGTGAGATGATCTCATTTTCTGTCTGTCATTATCCTTTCCATCTGTTCGCTCCCCTCTGCTCCCCTCTAAGGCTGTAGCCAGGACAAATTAAACTTAGGAGTACAGTCATTGTCTCTGAGGGGCTGCCCTGGGGCAGAGGGAGCAGGTAGAGTGTGGGGAGGATTCCAGAGGACAAAGCCAGGAGGGGATGAGGTAGGAGGGAGGCTGATTTTTAAATGCTCAAAGAAGGAAAGTGCTGCTCTGAGTGGTGTTGAACTCACCCAAACTGGAGGTGTAGGAGCAGAGGCTGGAAGCCGGCTGGCATAGGCATGGCAGAGGGCGTCTGTACCGACAGGGACGTTACAAGGATGCTGATTTTGATGTGGCATAAGCTAGTGTTTTCTGGCAGGGCTATCTAAAGATGAATTTCACTGCTTCAGGAAATTGTAATGAGGCTCTCATCTGGGGACATATTTAGGCAGAAGCTGGATAATCACTTGACAAGGATGTTGTTGAAGGCATTAGTGTATCAGACAGCAGGTTGGGTTAGATGATGCCTTAGTGAAAGGTGATGTGGTACTAGAGAAAAAGAAAGGCCTATGACTGAGGTCTGATCCAAGCTCCAACATTTGCCTGCTGGGTGACACTGGGCAAGTGTCTTCACCTCTCTGAGCTCTGGTTTCCTTATTTGTAAAGTGAAAATTATAATCCCTGTGCTCCTTACCATCTGGGATTGGAGTGGAGGGTAGAGATACTCAAACTGTTAAAAGACTTTGTGAACTCTGAAGCCAATGGGAATTATTCACCTGACCCTGTAGGGGGATAGGGAGAGCGGGGTTTGGATCATGATCCCAAAAGACAATCCTGAGTGCATAATCCTGAATGTTGAAATCCCGAAGCTGAATTCTGGGGAAGGGATTAGTGGATTTGGGGTTGTACACAGGAGAGTTACATCATGTTAGTTGCATCATGTTAGGTGTGACTATTCCCTTGCTATTGTCTTTATTTGCATTTGGTGGAAAATTCAGATGAGTGGATTGGCAACATGATATGGCAATGATGAAAACGTCAATTTAAAAATGCCTGCATTGACATTCCTTCCAGCTGATGACATTCTAGGAGCTTTTAATGAATTAAATTCACTGAAGAGCCAATGAAGCTACTGGCTGGTTCAAAAATAATTATGTGTGTGGTAGGGTAAGAAAACATTTGCCCAACAGTGTTGCTGTTCGGTTAGCAGTGTTGTTTCCACAAAATCTGTGGTCTGTATGAGTACATGTGGGATGGATCTTCACATACCCAAAACAACACAGAACCATGACACAGAAGATGTGAAAATTTAATAGAGAATGCTCATGTCAGCATATATTGAATCATAGCAAAATTGCAAAAAGAGCAGCACCACATAGAAAATGAATGTGAACATATTCCCCCAGGAAAGCCAAGTCCTAAAAGAAAAAAAAACAGCTATTCACCATGACTCAAGACTTCAAAATACACTTAGTGATTGTGAAAGTTGGTCAGCTCTTACAGACTATCTTCATGCAATTGCCCATAATCTCCCTGTAACATGCTTTTTCACACGCCAATTTTTATTTTTAGTTTTCTTTTTTCTTTTTCATTCTTTTAAATTGTCAGCATTATTTTTTACAAACCACTCTGCCATGTATTTCATCTTTGCATCATTTCCGACACTGGAGGTATAATTTGTGTAGAGACTTTCAGAGTGCATTATCACAATGTTGGCTTTGTGTGTAAGCAGTGTGCTTGTATGTAAAAACATTGAAACTTCCTCAGTAAGTGAAGAGATGTCTTTTTGGTACATCCACATTTGTGACAGATAAAATTTCTTGAGATCTCAGCTCTTTGAGTGACTGCATATTTGGTGGCGACCCATCATTGTTTTCGATTAATCTTGTCAAAGGACTTAGGTTATTTGTCATGGCATTTCAAGTGACCACAGTTATGCATTTGGGTGCCCACAATTACCAGTCATGGCTATATGCATTTATACATTTCCCTTTTTAATCTATTTCTTCATGAATATGGTTCATCTGCTCATAACTCTTATATCCACGCAACTGTCATTAGTATACCTGCGTGTTTATGCTTGCAAAAATATGTATGTTATTATTGCATATTTTACGTGTAAAGTGGCCTATGAAGTATTCTGTTGTGTTTTTATATGTTTCTCAAATAAATCACCTTTAAAAAAAAGTAAGGAATTATCTTTTAAAGAATTTTAAAATTCCTTTTCCTAGAATTACATTTCAGGATTTTGATTTTTTTTGGATTTCAATATTTGGTATTATGACCTCCAAGATTATGTATTCCAGGATTATGATGGCTCCTGGAGAGGAGTGTGGAGAACGATGGGTGAAAGGAAGGAGAGAGAGGAGGAAGGAGCACGTCTGGCCTTGCTCTGGGTGCTGGGTTGGAAAAGAAAGGAGCTTGCAACAAACGGTCTGCCCCTCTTAGAGCTGCAGCAATAGTCTGAGTCTCTAGAATAGAACTTTCTACCACAATGGAAATGTTCTGTATTTGGGCTGTCTGATCAGTAGCCTCTACCTACATGTAGCTATTGAGCCCTTGAAATGTGGCTAGTGTAACTGAGGAACTGAATTTTACGTTTTATTTAATTAGTCTAGATGTAAATAGCCACATGTGGCTAGTGGCTGCCATATTGGACAACTCAGCTCTAGAGGAAGTGACAGGAACCTCCCTTCTTCCCACCTTTCCTGGCCTTCCTTCCTCAGCAGGTGTTGTGGTCTTACGCTGTGCTGGGCACCACAGAGGTCACCAAGATGAACATGACATGGTCCCAGCTCCTGAAGAGCCCACAGTTCATTCTGCGAGACAGACAGACCAGCGGGCGGCGGGGAATTACAACCCCAGGGGAGGCGTGCAGCCCTCCCGCTGTGTGGGAGGGAAAGGAGGAAGCTACTCGCTCAGTTGGGGCTCCAGAGGCTGCCTGTGAAGGATGAAGTTGGGAGTCCTGGGTGGGAAAGAGCCTTTCTGATGAGAAAGCAGCAGAGGCAGAGGCGTGAAGGCAAGAAAGAGCAGAGCATGCTGGGAGAATGCAGGCTGGGGTGAGGACGAGGGACAGCCAGCAGCAGGACTCACATCCCAGGTTCCCAGTCCCCATCACCAAGGCCTTCCTGGGGAGCTGATGGGATGGACAGCACCCGGGGCAGTCCTGGCGCGGGTCCTGTCCGCCCAACCTGCCTGGCACCACCAAGACAAGTGAGGAGGAGGCTTTATGTGCTTCCCCCTCTGCCCCTTCCTCACAGAGTCTTGTGTCCCCCCACTGTGCCCTTATGGAAGGGCTCAGGGCCTTGATGTCCCCCTTTGGCAGAATGTCCGAGAGTTCTCCCTCTGAGAGCACCCCCTTCTTGTCTCAGCCTTCCCACCGAAAACTCACTCGTGACTCATGCCTCAGCGTTCCTGGGCTGGGCCGCCTCCTGGGTTCAGCGGCCCTGAGCTGACAGCCGGGCTGACTTCCTGACTGGTGTTCCTGCCTCAGCCCCGCCTCACTCCAGTCCAGCCCCACAGCGGTCGTCCCGAAGTGACTAGAAGGGCAGACAGCAGCACGTGAGGTTGGGTCTGGACAAGGTGTGCGGATGTCTTACTGATCACCATTCTCTTGTATGCGTGTGTGTTCCGAATATTGCCATTTGGGAGGCGGTGGGAAGAAGGAGAGGGCATTTTTATTTCATTTTGGTGGAGACACATTGAAGAGGACTGTCCTTCGAGTTTCCAAGCCTGCCTCCTATTGTTCTGCTGGGTCCCTGTGTGACTGTTCTAGACTCATACTCTGGGTAATACGCTACTGTGTACTATGGACTGATGCTGACTTTGGGTTAGTCCCATTCCTGTGGATCAGGGTTGAGCTTTTCCTGATTGGCCGGGGTTCACGTGGTGAGGGACTAACAAAAGGGTTTCTCTCTGAGAAGGAAATGGAAAGTGGTCTTCAAGACAAGAAACAGAAGACCACTGGTGGAGTGTTTATGGTTCTTTGTTTTTGACTCTTGGAAGCGTCATATTTGGAATCCAGTTTATGGCTGCAACTGCCTGTTGTTCCCTCTGACCTCCAGCAGAGGCTGACAGACCTATCAGTAAATAGCCTGGTAGGTAGGCTGTGGGATGTTGAGGATGGGCAAGGACAGAGGCTGGGCTTTTCAACAGCTCCTGCACGACGAGGCCCTGCAGTGGCAGCCTTGTCATATGGTAGATGACCTCAGCAAAGCAAGTGGCAGCCTAGCATGGAGTTGGGAGTGGTGGCAAATTGAGACCCTTTGAGATTCATCCCTCAGTCCCTAATAGGCCTCCAAATATTTCTCATTTGGGGCCCCAATGTCAGGGTAAGGGTGGGTCTTGATGAGGGTGGCCCCAAGATCTAAGAAGATGCACTCCCCACTCAGTACCCCTCTGCCCTCTTGGGCCCTTCCAAAGCCACCCCCTGGGGATGGGGGCCCACTTCCCCTGTGGGGCCTGAGCTGGGGCCCAGATGAGGCTTGCAGACTGGGGAGTCTGTCCTCTGCAAAGAGCAGTGGTGCTATTACCTCCTCCCTGGTGCTGGGAGGCTTAGCGACTTAGTGCAGCTGTTGAGAAATAAAGCTATTTAAGTGGTGAGCATTATATTTTGATCCACAAGCCTGCCTGTTTCCAAAAGTCCCTTGCAGACACCAGTAAGCAAAGCCTGGCAGGTTTTGTTTTGCTTTGGTTTTTTTTCTTCCAAAAGGCTGCTAAAATGGCTTGGTTAGATAGGACTGGAGCAGCCACTTTCTCTTGGGTCTTTGGGTTCTGCACCACCCTCTCTGCCAAGGCTAGAAGCTTGGAAGCTCTCTGGGTGCAAGGGGGAGCTGCTCCTTAACTCCCCCACCTTAGCCTGGCATTCAAGGCTCTTTGTCAGGAACTGGTCCTAATTGGCCTTCTTAGACTTAACTCCGGCTACTGCCCAGCACATATTCTATTTTAAACAAACAAACAAACAAACAAATAGACAAAAGCATCTATTTTTTTAATCCAGGGATCCACAGTTACCTTCTCCCTTCACCCCCTATTTTATTCCCTCTGTCTGAAATACTTTCTTTTTTTTTTTTTTTTTTTGAGACAGAGTCTCATTTTGTTGCCCGGGCTAGAGTGAGTGCGGTGACGTCAGCCTAGCTCACAGCAACCTCAAGCTCCTGGGCTCAAGTGATCCTCCCGCTTCAGCCTCCCGAGTAGCTGGGAATACAGGCACGAGCCACCACGCCCGGCTAATTTTTTGTTTCTGTTTTTAGTTGACTGGTTAATTTTTTTCTTATTTTTAGTAGAGATGGGGTCTTGTTCTTGCTCAGGCTGGTCTTGAACTCCTGACCTCAAGCAATCCTCCTGCCTCGGCCTCCCAGAGTGCTAGGATTACAGGAGTGAGCCACCGCCCGGCCTGAAATACCTTTTGCGCCATTCCCCATCCCGCCCTTGCCTCTAGGTGTCCCAAGTCTATCTGGCTTCTGAAGCCCAGGGCACATGCCTACACCACAAAGCCTTGCCAGAGCACGGTTGGAAGCCATCAGAGAGCTCTCAGTTCAAATTTCAGCTCCACTGCTATTAACTGCGTGACTGCAGACACGTAGCTTAATCTCCCTAAGCTTCATTTTCCTTGTCTGAAAAGTGGAGGCAATAGTTCCCACCTCACAGTGTTGCAGAGTGGACACAATGCAGGTGAGGTGCCTGGCACATGGTCGTTACTTACATGGGGGTGTCCCCTCTTACCTTTCCCAGGAGAGTGGTTTGCTCAGGAGTGTACTTGGCCATAATCCGTAGGAGCTCCCTCCACCATCTGCCTCTAAGGGTCATGGGCCAAATGTGCCCTGGGGTAGCCTGGGACTCTTGGCCCCTGCTCTTCCCTGGGTGGAAGTCTCAGGACTCACAACCTGGCTGTCCTGCCCCTGAGTGCCACCATCACCTTCCTCTTCCCCTCCCCGTCTCCGGGCCCTTGATAGAAATGAGGTCGCTGGCCCACGGGCTGTGCAAGTTCTGCGTGATCTCATCAGCTTGGGAAGGGGATGTAGATCTGAAAAGGCTTCCTGGAGGACCTCGACGGGAAGGGTATAGCAGCAGGAGTAAACACTGTCAAGTAAAGGCAAGGACAGCTTGAGGCCTGTCTGGGAAAAGGCAGGGACTTGAATACGGCTGGAATATTGAGTGTGTGATGGAACATGGGGAGAGATGGGGCTGGGCGGTGGGGCCGGGAGGGTGGTGCTAGGTCAGTAGGGAACTGGAGGTCTGACTTTGCCCTGAAGACGAAGGGAGCCACCGAAGGTCTTTGTGCAAGGGAATGATAGTATCCAAGGTGCATTTAGGAAGAGCACTCTGGGGACAGCTTGGGGGATGGGTTGGAGGAAGTGAGACTCAATGAGATCCATGCAACAGTCAGGGGCCGGGGAAGAAGGGCCTAGAAAATGCAGATTTTGGAATGCAGGATGGGGAGGCCTCCACCTCAAGGGTGTGGACTTCTTTCCCAGACTCCCATAGGTGGGAGCCAGGAATGTGGCCTCTCTCTGTCCCTCTCTCTCTGGCCCCACCTTGGCCCCCAGTCACAGCCTTGGTTGTTCCTTTGCTGGTATTGTTAACCCTTTCTGTGCTGAACTCAAGTTTCCCACTTCAAACAAATCTTGTCTGAACTGCTACAATAGACTCGAAACTGCTGTCTCCACCTCTGTTCTTACCCCAGCAGTCTTATGTCCACCCCGCAGTGAGAGGGAGCCTATGAAAACAGAAGTCAAGTCCTGTCACCTCTCTACAAAGGCTCCGTATCTCACCCAGAGGAAAAGCCAAGTCCTCGCAATGGCCCTTGGTGCTCTGCTTCCCCAGCCACCCACTCTGAGGTCCTGCGCTCCTGCTCTCCTTCCCCAGGCCCTCACAGGGCCTCTGTCCTCCCGCCTCAGGGACCTCGCACCTGCTGTTCCTTCTGCCTCAAGCACTCTTCCCCGTGCATGCCCCTGACTCTCTCCTCTCCTCTGTCATGTGCTCGTCCAGAGGGCACCTTCCCACTAAGGCCCGCTCTGACCGTCCTGTCTCAGGTCACAGCTGCCCACCCCTTGCTGGCATTCTGGATCCCTCCTATTTATTCTTCCCATCACTTGTCACCTTCTAATGTGATGCATAACCGTCCTGTTTGTTGTGTTTATTTTCTGTCCCTCTCCACTCAAAAGGAACAGGATTTAATCTGTTTGGCTTTCTGAGGTCTCCCCCAGCATCCAGAACGGTGCCCAGAGGTGCTCAATAAATAGCTGTAGAATGAATGAGTGAATGGCTTCTCACTGTCCTGAGTCCCGAGTGCCACCGAGATCTGTCCCAGATGCTGCCCTGCCCTGGCCCCTGCCCAGTCCCTCCTGTCCTGTCACAGTTCTGTGCTGCCCGCAGCTTGCTGTCACTGTCAGCTCCTTGGACTCCTGCTCCCACTCACTCCTCAGCTGCTGGTTCTGCCTGTCAGAGGGCAGATGAAGAGGCCACGAGGACACAAAATGAGAATGTGAATCCCACTCTCAAGGGCCCTCAGGACCCTTGACATGTGTCACAAGACCACTGCCTCCCTCTGCCACCAATGCCTGTGCCACGCCTCCCGAATCCTGCACCCCTGGTCTGTCTGTCCCTCCAGTGGTGCGTCTGTTCTGTTCCTTGAGCACTTTGGACTCCAGACGCCATGCTGTTCCCTCCTCCCTGACTTCTGCTCTGGCCGACTCCTAGCCAGCCTTCAGCTTTATCTCAAATGTCACTTTCTCTGGAAAGTTCACGCTGCTGTGGAGCCTTGACTTTCCCCTTTGGTGAGAGTTTTTGTGCTTGTAATTATTCATCATTGCTTGTCCTCCTGCTAGACTGAGAAGGGAAGGAAGGCTCCAGGTCTGTTTGCTTATCTCTGGCCTAGTACAGCACTTGGCGAAGAGAAAGGGTCTAACATGCCACTGCTGAATGAAAGGATGAAGAGAACAAAGGAAGCCATCAAGGAAGGAAGGAAGGAAGGAAAGAAGGAAGGAAGGAAGGAAGGAGAAAAATAGGTGGTGGAATCTGAATGACCCGTTTGCAATCCCAGCTCTGCCACTCACAAGCTGTGTGACCATGGGTAAGTTGTCTCCCCTCTCTGAGCTTCCATTTCTCATCCCTAAAATATAAATGATAGCACAGCTGTACCAGGATTATAGGAGTAATGACATGTGATACTGATCAAATACAGGGTGCTTGGAAAGGTGCTGCGTACACGGCACGCACTCAATGATGACATTATGAAACACCGGTACTCATCTTTCCCTATTCAGTTTCTGTCTGCAAAGTCTGTCCCAGCCCATTGTCTGATTTCCTTTACAGAGCAGCTCTTTGAGGAAGGAAGGGTAGGTGTGGGAACTGAGAGTAAAGATTGAGCAATTTGGCCAAGGCCACCCAGCATCGCAGGGCTAAGCTGCGCCTGGGCCAGGCAGCGGGATTCTGGGGTCCCTCTTCTAGGGCCCTGCCACACTCTGCTTTGCAGTCTAGTAAGAGCCCACATCTTACTGGACTGTAAATGGCAAACAGAGTGCCCGGTTCACTGCAGAACCCCCAGTTCCCAGTGCAGAGTCTGACACACGGCAGATCATCTACAAGTGTTTGCTGAGTTGAGTAAATCTGTGCAAGAGTTTGTCCACGGCGCTCTCAGCTCCCGCTGGCTGCTCAGGTCAGAGCAGGACCCCCTGACTACTTCCCGCTGGCCCCTTTTTGGCAGGGCCAAAGGCAGGCTCCCGAGAGGCAGGATACCCTACGAGGAAGTAGCCATGGGTGTCACTGGAGCGTGACCCTGGCTCCACTAAGTGACAAGTCAAGTGTGCTCTGGAGCCCTGGCCCCTCTCAGCAGCCCTGGCCACCTCTCCATCCCAGCCCCTGCTTGGGGATGCACTCAGCTGTGACAGCCAGGTCGGAACAGTGCTGGAGCGAGCACTGTGGCGTCCCGGCACCCTGGGATCCTGCGCATCTCTGAGCCTCGCAGGCAGCAGCCAGGCCTGGGCTCCTGGGAGACACCTCAGCCTCAGGTCCCCCGGGCAGGCAGAGCTCGGGGCCTGGAAGCTCTTCTCCTAGTCACTCACTGGGGAAATTTGATTTACCAGGGATATGAGGACATGAAGTATTTCTCTTATTTTGTTAGTCCCAAGTATCCCTGATTTACGTCTGTTTCCTTTTGAATCTAAGGCGCAGAGCAGAACGAGAAGAGCTCAGTGGAAAGAGTCGAAGAACCCAGATTTTTGTGCCAATTTGGTTCCCACCCTGTCATGTGCTGGGCAAGGTGCTTCTCCTCATTGGGAGAACCGCTGCTGAGGTTGCGAGAAACATTACTGGGAGGCAGGCACAGAGATACCACCTTCCTTTCCAATCAAAGGTAAACACACAGCCCATTAGAACAGAAAGACCACTGGATTCTGAATCAGGAGATTTCTGTGACCTTCGACAGAGATGTGGTTTTCCCATCCATAAAATGGGGATAACATATACTTTTTCAACCACCTTCCAGGCTGTTGGGGGCTCTGGTGATTTCATAAATGTCCCAGCACCTGGTAAGAGCTCGAGGAGACGGCAATGATCCGAACCTCAACCATCTACCCTTTAAACCATTAAAGTCAACTAATATTTCTTAAGCACCTACCATGTACACGGCACTGTGCTGAATGCTGAGACACACAGACATGTGTCCAAGGAGGCAGAACTTTAGGCCACTGGGCGTTTTGCTGTCTGCAGCCCCCAAATATGCTTATTCTTAGATGTCATTGCTATACCCACCTAGGAGGCCTCAAGCTGGAGTGTGTTTCCACGGGGCTGAGAGAAGTCAAAGGATGTGTTGGGAGGACGTGAACCAAGGCGCAGGGCAGACAGTTGGGCATCACTGAGGGCCTACTGTGTGCCGCGTACTGGGTACGTGTGTCCTCCTCCAGCCCCCCAGATGACTGCCCAAAGGCAGGCGGCAGCAGCCCTTTCCATAGACAGGACGCTGAGGCCCAGCAGGGGAGGTGGGCTCAGACCCCGTAGACAGGACGGTTTAGTGGATTCACGGCTGCGTTCATCCCCCCTTCCTTTATCCACAAATATGTGTCACTCTCTGACTGGAGGGATTCGATTTTTTGCCCGAGCCTCATTTTCTGCTTCCTGCTCGCTGGGCTCCTGCAGCGGCTCAGCCTTGCTCCTCTGGCAGGGAGACACGTCAGAGGGGATCAAACTGGGTGTGGGCTCACCGAAACTGGTCGGCATCAGGAAGTGACAGAGCAGAGGCTGTTTTCCGGGCCGGCAAGGAAAAAGGGGTGGTCGAGGGCAGACTTTTACCTCACCCTCAACAATATCACTTTACAGTTCTTAAGATCCTTGCTAGCTTAATTAGGGAATTTATAAGGCTGAGTGATGCTTCTGTTTAAAAGTGGGAAGATTTTTGTGGTGAGGAAAACTCAGTGGGTGTTGGTGTGGCAGGTCCTTGCCCGTGGCGGGGCGGGGTGAGGAATGGGACAGGTACTAGACTCAGCGCCAGCAGACCGGGGTTTAATCCGGTTCAAAAACCTATTGACTGAGTGTGAACTTGGACAAGTCACTTTGTCTCTCCGGCCCTCATTCATCTCATCGGTAGGGTAGTATTGTGTGGGTCACACTATTGCACATATGAACAGTCGGGGTATCCGGCACAGGGAAAGTGGCTGCTAATGTCACCCATTATCTGTAAGAGGGCAGGGAAGCTCCACGTGGCTGATGTCACTCGAGGAAGGGGTATAAAAGCTTTCTGTGAAAGTCACAGTCCTCTTGCTTATAAACGGTGAGAAATAACTCAGTTTACATCACGTAAGCCCCAACTCTACTTTGAGATAAAAAGATTAAAATAATCTCTGGGGATTTATTGGCAGCAATTTTTGTGTAGTGAATCATCTGATCCTATTCTGTCCACACTGTACGGACCTATAGAGGTCATGCAGCCCCAGGGTCATAAATTCTAATGATGATGATGATGATATCTATGAACATTCATTGAGCACTTATATACTCGAGGCATTGAGGGAGACCATCATATATAGGTTTTCTCATCTAATTGCCACATCACCCCTGTGAAGGCATGGACGTGATTCCCAATTGCAGGTGAGGAAACTGAGGCACACAGAAAATAAGCAACTTGGTTGTATCAGCCTCGACAGGAAACAGAATCCATGCAGATGGTTCAAATAGAGAGACTTTAATGAAAGGACTACTTACAGAGGAGTAAGGGGTTCAGGGAGTAACCGAGAGGTGTTGAGAGACCCAGGGGCTAGCCACAGCGGGGAGGAGGCAAGGGAGGTGTGGAGTCACCAGTGCCCAGCAAGGACTAGGGACTGTTGGGGACAGCTGCCCAGCAGAGCATGGCCTGGAGAGCTGCAACCACTGCCCAACAGGAGGTGCCCATGCAGGGAAGGAGCACAGTGCAGTATACAGTGGTCCCTCTCTCCTCGTACCCTCTCATCTCCTGCCGATGCCTTCTACAGCCAAACCCGCCTGGAAGCCAGCCATTGAGAGGTTCTGGAAGACACAGTCTGCAGCCTCAGTCTCTCAGGACACAGAGCAGGGCAGAAAAGGGAGGAGGTGGGATCGGGGGCTAGGAAGTGGTGCGCATGGAAGACAATCGCCACATTTGCCTGGAGTCACTCTCTCGTAAGATGCAAAGCCTTGTCTACATGCTTACCAGGACCTGGCAGGTGACCTAAGAAAGATAGGAGGGGACTGCAGCGAAAGGATCCCTCATGCCCTGTCCAAAGAGGGCTACTGCTATTCAATTCCCACCAATTATTGCCCTCTGGGATGATAGACCCAGTGTTATCAGATCTTCCCATGTTTTTAGGAGAAGTTGAAAATTTGGATTTCAATGTAATGCCTTCCATTCTTGACCACCGGCAAATAATTCTGACTTAGAATTATACTGGTGAATGGATACACTGTGGTACATCCATACAGTGGAATATTATTTAGCAATACACAGAAATGAACTATCAAGCCATGAACCTTAAATGCACATTGCTAAGTGAAAGAAGCCAATCTGGAAAGGCTACATACTATGTGATTCCACATGTGTGACATCTGGAAAAGGCAAAACTACAGAGACAGTGAAAAGATCAATGCTTTCCAGGGGTATGAATAGGTGAAACATGGGATGTTTAGGGCAGTGAAACAATTCTGTGTGCTACTGTCATGGTGAATACATGACATATGCATCTATCACAACCCACAGATCTGTACAACACAAAGAATGAACCTTAATATTAATTATGAATGTCACTTAACAATGACTCATGGAGGTCAGTTCATCAATGATAACAAATGTACCACACTAATGCAGGTGTTGATAACGAAGGCAACTGTTAGGGTATGGGTAGAGACAGGGGCTAGGTGGGAACTCTCTATACTTTCTGCTCAATTTTTCTGTGAACCTAAAACTGCTCTAAAATAAAAGTCTATAAATTTTTTAAAACATCCTGAAAATGCGCTGTGGGCCAAATGGAACACATGCCCACTGGATCCTGCTACCAGTGTGTGACTTCAGATCTAATCCAGCTCCCTCTTTTTACAGATAGGGAAACTGAGGACCAGAGAAGGGAAGGGTCCTGCCAGTCTGCAGCACAGAGTGAGAGAAAAGCTTGCCATGCCAGGGAAGGGGGAGGCCCCCGGGAAGGCCTGCTGCTTGTGGAGGAAGAGGCAGCAGAGGGCAAAGGCCAGTGGTGAGCTCTGGCTCTGGCTGGGCTGGGTGGGCTGCAATGCTCCAGTAGGTAGTGAGAGCCTCCAAGAGCCCAGGTGCTCTTAGCGTCTGTGTTTATTTAGCCAGAGACCAGGCTCCCTCCCAGCGTGGCTGGATCAGACTCACTGAGTTGGATGCAGAAAGGAGTAGACACTTGTGTCCCTTGTATGTGCCTTAGAGCAGGACAAGACTTAGAGGACAGGAGTTAATATCCAAAGGGCCCAAACCTGGAGCTCAGGGACTATGATGTTATGATAATATCAGGCATTTGAGGTGTGCTAGGAGATTTTTCTGAGCCCCTTGATATCTCCTCTAATTCTTCCCTTCCCACTGGGGCTATGAAGCAGGTAAGACATAGTTTATTATTGTCATTTTATAGACGAGTAAACTGAAATGCAAGAGAGATTAAGCATGTGCCTTACATCATCAACATAGCCCACGAGTAGCAGAGTAGGGGTTTGAATTCAGGCCTTCTTTTAAATATTAAAAATTATATTTGGTGAAAGACAAAAATAACTATAAACACTGTACTTTAGTTGGTAACGGTGTTTCTCATAGGCATACAGGTTAGCATTCTGAAGCTGTTTTATGTGTATATGAGGTTTAAACAAGTAAATAAATGGTAGATAATGGAAACCAGGTCTCTCACTGTCAGAGGAAAAAATCGACAAATGAGCATGTAGGAAAGACTAGAATGAACCCTGTAGGGCTAGATTAGAGTTGGAAGCATCAGTATGAATTCATGTTTACTTTCATATGTATACACAAATAAGTACAGAAATAAATATAGATATGTGTGTATTCATAGGTTAGCATACATATATATTTACACATATGTCCTGGCTCTGTCTGCTGAGCGGGCCTAAAAGCAGTGACTCCCCAGTAGCAATGAGCACACTCAGCACCCAGATCTGGTTTCTAAATGCCATTCTCCAATAAAATAGTAAGGGCTCCTTGGGGAAATAGCTGGTTTTAGGACCGAGTCAAGGAAAATACAAGATACAAGATGATTCTGAAGCTTAAAAAAGTGACATAAAATAAGGAAGTATTTTTCAAAAATAAAGATGAGATGTGTCCAAAGGACATAAGAGCCAACCTGAAAGAGCTCCCAGTGGCTTAAGTCAATACATGTAGTGCTGGATTATAGCCCCCCAAATAAAATGCCCATGAGTCCATTTTGATATAAATAAATCAACAATTGAATAAATAAATAAACAAATGGGGAAGAAGAGACAAATCTTCCTTACAGAAGAATTCCAGTAGAAAATACAGAAGAAATGAAGAAAACAGAAAATCACCACTGAACACCACAATAATGGCAAGACCCACTGATTATGATAAAATTGGTGGGCAAACTTTAAGGAGAAACAGGATATTTGTACAGCCTCAGAGGATCTTCCCCAAAATGTTTACTAATCACTGTGGTGGTTTTAACATATATCCACAAACTCTTTGATATTCCTCCCTCAGAAGGTGGAGTTTAATTTCCCACTCCTTGAACTCAGTGTGTAGTGTGGGCTGAACTCAGTGACTGTCTTCTCTGAGTAGAGTATGAAAGGGGAAAACAGTACCTGACAGTGGAGAAACCTGGCAGACACCACTTTAACCAAGTGATCAAATTTAACATCACCAGTAATATTAATAATACTATTAATATCATGCCACTGATAATAATGCACTAAGAATGAAACTTCGTTTCTGTGATATTCTTCCCCAAAATTCATTAGCTCTGTCAAGTCATGAGAAAACATCAGGCAAACCCAAGTTGAGGACATTGTAAAAAATACCTAAGCAGTACTCTTCAAAAATGTCAAGGTCATGAACAAAAAGAAAGACTAAGATACTGTCAGATTGGAGGAGGGTAAGGTGACATGATAGCTAAATGTAATGTGGTACCTTATGTTGGATTTTGGAACAAAAAAAGGATATTAGTGGAAAAATTGGTGAAATCTGAGTACAGTCTGTAGTTTGGCTATTAGTATTGTACCAATGTTAATTTTTTAGTTTGATAATTGTTCTATGGTTATATAAGATGTTAACATCAGGGAAGCTGGGTAATGAATATATGGAAACTCTGTTCAATCTTTTGCAACTCTTCTGCAAATCAAAAAATTGTTCAAAGTGAAAAGTTAAAAGAAAATAAATTATATTTGTTGCACAAAGAGGTTGATAGCCACTACCAAGGAAACATCAAAGCCAATGAGACTTTGCCCCTATTTTATAGTTCTAAGACATCCACTGTCAAAAGAGGGCAGTTCTCTGATCTAGTTGACATTACTCCATATTGATCTATTAAACAGGAGGGTACAGTCAAATATTTACTGCAATTCCCACTGTACAGATGAAGAAGCTGAGGTACAGATCATAGTACCCATGTTCTTACTGAACAGATGGGGAGACTTGGGCCCCAGGAAAGGGGAAAGTTTGCCCCGGTTACTTTCCCCCCCGGTTATGTAGCAGGTTAAGGGATCAACCTAGGACTAGAACTCCTGGTTCTCTATCTATCCTTAAGACTCTGTTGGCTGCTGTTTCAGGGCAGCTGCAGACAAAGCTTAAATTTGAACTATCTGGGAAGCAAAGGAGAGTAATTCTCATCTGGCCCCCACCCCCTTCTCACCTTTGAGTTAAGCAATAAAGCTGAAAAGATCCTTCAACAAACAAATCCCTTCTCATTATAGAATCCACAGGCACATCCATCGGCTCTTAGGAAACCTGAAAGGCAGGCTCCTTAGGAGGGAGGGCTGTTTGTACATGCCTGTCTGGGTGCCCTCTTCCCTGCTCACTCTCAAAAAGGCAGAATGTCTGCTTTGGGAGCAGCAGTGCAGTGGGCATTCAGGTTCCCAGACCCCCATGGTGGGACGGGTTTGGGATGATGGGAGCAGTGGGCTTCCAAAAGTGGGCTTCCAGAAGGCACATTGGCCAAAGCATGGTCTACGCTTCTCCATTCCAAAGTTAGAGTCATTCTGGATGTTGGAAAATGCTCCAAAGTGCTCCTTGTTGGTGGGAAAAGGCATTTGTGGGGTCAGGCCCATGTGGGTGATCAAATAAAGACTGTCCCCAGGCTAGAGGGTGAATCCAGAAACGATGAGCCTCTTTCTCTTCAAAAGAAAGATCGTCCCTTATAAACTATGAGAAAACTGGATTAGTAAGAAGTGGTTTTGCTCATGAAATTGGGACTAGGACTTCTGGGCAAGGTTTGGCTGCACCAAGGTGGAATTGCCTTAGACAAGGAAAATGTTTGCTTAAGTCTCAGAAGGGCAGAGAAAAGACCCCACTTGGGCACCTTATTTGCAAGATAGAGAGTAGTTTCTCCATTTGCATAAATAAAATATTAAAGCTTTTAGTTGAAGAAACTATATCTCAGGGGAAAGGAATGCAATCATTCCAGTAATTAACAATTTCCCCTAGAAGTGTGGTTGGCATTATACATGATCTTCTCATTCTGATCCTCTTGGTTCCCAGAAAATGCGGTGTTTCTTCTCCAGGGCCCCTTGGAGAGGAGACGGTATGGACAAGAAGACTTTGCATACCTATGATGTCAGAGTCCAGAGTTTTAACTCTTGGCTGACCAGCTTTTAAGATTAGAAAATACAGTGTGGTGCAGGGAAAGATTCCGAGTGTTGCTGTCACATCGTCCTGGGCTTGAGTCCTGGTCCTACATGGTAGCTGTGTGGCTGAACTCTGAAGAACTGGCTAACCTCTCTGACCCTTTGACTTTTCCTCTTTAAGTGGAGATGATAACTCCTACCTAATGGAAAAGCCCCCACAGAGTTCCACCATATGGGAGGTGCTCAGAAGATACTCTTGCTGAGTGTCTCTTGAATTTGCTCTTAGGGAGACTTGCTTTGCAGTAATACATGTTGATCAAGGATTCCTTCTGATTTCCCCCCAGATACACACGAACTTCTTTCTCCCTGATCTCTTTTCATAACTGCTGTATGGAGCTATGGAAAAGTTTGTTTTAATGACAGCTTTCAAAACGCTCAGCAGATTAACCAGCACTTTACTCTGATCAAGCTAATCGCAGTGCAGCTCTCTGTACCTCTCCGTTGTAACAATTACTACCACTTAAATTGGCTGATTAATTGTGAAATCAATAGTTTAAGGAGGATCTGTCTTCCCAGAATGTAAGTTTTATGAAGGCCGGGGCGGTAGGGACAGCGTCTGTTGTCCTTATGCCATATCCCTCACATCAGGGGCTGGCTGGGGCGTGTGTGTGTTCACCCACACATATATGTTGTTGCTGAGCAAAAGTTTATCCTTTGAAGGTACAGTAATTTTTAAAAGCAGCTAAAAGTTAATAAAACTGAGAAGTAGAGTATTTGGTAAAAATAAAGTGTTTTATCTATTCGTTCATTAATCAATATATCTTTAGCCCTAAATGCCAGGAGCCAGGAAGTCAGGCATGAACTGTACACTCTCTGGGCTCTCAAGGGGCCTCTGGCCAGGCTGAGGAGACAGACACATGTATCAGCAACTGCAGGGAAGGCCAGACAGAGCCTTGGAGCTGAAGGCAGGAGGCCTGGATTCCAGTTCCAGTTGTGCTTTGAACTTGCCGTGTGGCTTTAGACGAGTCCTTCCCCTCTCTGGGCCTTTGTGTTGGGGCAGTTAGATTTGATGTGATCTATGAAAGCATCCAGCTTTCTGGTCCTTGGATCTTAATGATTCTTTTCAATAAGATGGTACGCCTTCCAGCATTTTCTGTCTCCCGAAGCCTGTGCGGCCTCTACAGGAAGGCGTGTGAATTGCACCTGCTGCGAGGTTTCCAAAATGCCAGCCCCACCAGCCTGCGTGGAGGAAAGGCCTTTCTTGGCCCTGGGGAGGGAGACAGGCTCCTGCTTCCTCCACTCCTTGGCTGTTCAACCTGAGAACACCTCCCCCTCTCTGGGCCTCAGAACCCCATATGTGCAGCAAAGAGGCTCTGCACAGAGGTCTACAGGCTTCCTCCGCCTCGTCCATCCTGTGCTGTCAGGTGGTTAGGACAAGAGCTGATATTCCCCAGTGCAGCGTTTCACAAACTGTTCAGTGAAACATTTATATTCTGTGGGACAGGAATGAGATTCAGCAAACAAAAGCCCATGGTGGGGAGGGAGGTGTTTCAGCCTCAAATAAGCATGGGAGATGCTTAAACAAGAATCCTCAGGATGTTTAACATGCTAATTGCATCTTGAATTTCCTCAGGGACAATGCAGTAGACAGAAAGGTAGACTTGCAAAGTGGCCAAAAGCACAGGCAGGGTTTTGAATCCCAGTTCCAGTGCTTTCTAGCTGTGTGACCATGGGGAGGTTCACCAGCCTCTCTGAGCTGCAGTTTCTTCATTAATAGTTCAGAGAAAAAATGGAACAGACCTTTTAGGGTTACTGTGGGGATGGAATACAGGGTTGCATGTAAGACACTCTGCACAGTGCCCTGGTGCACAGCAGGCGTTATTATTGTATTGCCTGTGAGGTTCTTCTGTGGAGGAATAGATACAGGCATCTCCTGGGATTGCAGTATTTCACTAAAAGTTTGGGAAGTGCTGATTCATCTGTGTGATCTGAGCATGTCACTGTTTCTGTCACCCTGCTGTTGGAAGACTCCTGTGAACATCTGTCCCACTTCTTCAACCAGTTGCTCTAATCATGGAGACCCAGATGCAAGGGGGACAGAGTTTGGGCACCAAGTACAGGGTTCTGGAAACTCAGGTGAGCCCAGAAAAGGCTGAGTGGGAAGGTGTGGCTCAGTAGGGGCACCTGAGAAGGAGTTTAAAGGATGCAGCTGGAGACATGGCTCAGGGAAGGCAGTGGGAGGCCCTGATGCCAGGAGGAGGAATCTGGGCGACAGGGAGCTGTGCTGGGGGTGTCTGAGCACAGCTGCTGGCTCCAAAGTGCCAGAGGCACGGCCTCCTTCTCCACCTTGTTACAGCTCCTCTGACCTGGACATCAGGGCTGGTCTGGGGCAGGGGACAGCAGCTGGACCAGGAGACAGGTGGGTAAGAGGCTGGCTTCTCACTCGGCACTGGGAGCCTGGGACACGTCACTCTCTCTCTTCATGTCTCAGCCTCCACTTCTATGAAATGGGAAGAATCGTGACTCCCGGGCAACCTAACCCACAGGGCTGAGTGAGGGTTCAGGGAGACAAAATATTTCAACGAGAACATTGAGATCCTACTACGTGCCAGGCCCTGTGTTTAGGCCTGGGGAAGACTGAGACGAACAACACACAATCCCTGCCCTTGGGGGGCTCACAGTCTGCGGGGCTTATGTACCGTGGTCAAGGTAAGCCCATGAAAGGGCCCTTCACCCCGTATCGGGGGTGAAAAGGCTGATGAGGGGCAGGAGGAATTCAGGAAATTTCCCTGGAGGAGGTGATGCCTCAGCTGAGTCCTGAGGTGCACCTGGTGGTTAGTGAATGAAGAAGAAAGAAGTTTCCAGGTAGAGGAAACAGCATGAACAAAGTCACAGAGAAATGAAATGCCATGGTCTGTGTGGGCAAATGAGGAGCAAGTGGTATTATTAGGACATTAATTTGCGGTGTGGAAGAAGACTTAATGGATACTTGGCAGGGAGATTGCTCACATTTAAAGAGAAAATACAGCCTAAAGCTAAAGAAGTGAAGCTCTAAGCGGAGAACTCCAGGAATCAGCTACTATAAAGCTTTTTGTTTCCCCTGAAATTGTACCATGGCCTCCTTGGTATCTATGACAGGTGACATCGGAGGTGTTGGGCAGAGTATAGCCTTGAATGCCAGGCTGAGGGGCTTGCTCTGTAGTTTGCAGACTAATGGAAGAATTAGTCATAAAAGCCAGGGGATTTAGAATGGAATCCCTGGCATTCTCTGCATGTGCAGGGCTGGCTAGGCAAGGAGGTTTCCAGAAGAAAAACAGAGCAACCTTTGCCCTCCCCCTGCACTTAGGTGAAAAGCAGAATTAGGATAGGGTCGCCTGAGTGATCCAGCTATTGTGCCTGCCCTTTGGGCTTCAGTATCCAATCTGCGGTAGTGCAGGGGGCTTAAGGCATGCCCCTTGGGGGGCCGGGTGGTAAGCCCCCGCTGCTGCCTAGGCTTTGGGGAGCCACTGCACACAAACATTCCCTGTGCCAGGGAATTAGGCCTGTTGTTGGCTGTAACTCCCCAGCTGGGAACATACGCTAGTGCACTATCCAGCCTGCCACCACGGAGGGAGAGTGTCTCAGCCTGCTCCTCCTGGACACCGCCCCCCCCACCCCGTGCTTGACAGTTGCAACTTCTCATTGGGAGGCCCCTGAGGTGGGGAGAGGCGAGGGCTGGGGTAACCCCAACCTGGTGGGTGATCTTGAGTGCGTCACCCACCTCTGCAAGCCTTTCCAGAGAGACTTTCTTACATTTCCAGAATGAGGAAAGTCCAGCCCCAGGTACTGCCAAGGGCAGGGGTGAGCATTAAATAAGACTGTGCAGAGGGGCTTTGCAGGGGAAGAGGTGTCATTGTCTTTACTGAAGAGGCAGCAGGGAGAGCAGAAGAGCATGGCAGTGACTGAAATGTGAATCAAATATGCTGCCTTGTTATTTGGTAATCTTAAGACATTATTGTAAAGTTTTAAATTACAGTAATGGTGATTTGGTTATGTTTTTTAAAATTTGTTTTATCTCTTAAAAACACACACTGAAATATTTATGGATAAAACTATATGATGTCTGAGATATGCTTTAAAATAAGGAAAGGGTGAAGTGGGTGTAAATAGGAATGAAACGAAATTAGCCAACAGTTGATCAGTGAAGCTGCATGGAGGTGACTGGTGACAGGGGCGTGGAGGTTCATTATACTCTTGGAGTGCAGTGGCATGATCACAGCTCACCATAACCTCGAACTCCTGGGCTCAAGTGACTCTCCCGCGTCAGCCTCCTGAGTAACTGAGACTACAGGCACACACCACCACACCCGGCTTAAATTTTTTTTTTTTTTTTTTTTGAGACAGGATCTTGTCATGTTGCCCAAGCTGGTCTTGAGCTCCTCAAGTGACCTTCCCTCCTCAGCCTCCCAAAGTGCTGGGATTGCAGGCATGAGCCTTTGCACCTGGCTACTCTTCTGTTTTAATTTTCCCACAGTTTAAAGTTAAATCAAAGAGCATGTCATTTAGAGTCAGACTGACTTGCCTTTACTGCTTAATATCTGTGTGACCCAGGGAAAGTCACTTCATCTCCCTTAACCTCTTTACTCATCTGTTAAGTGAGGATACTAATAACAGTACCAACCTATGGGGCCCTTGTGAAGACCATGTGTGACAATGCGTGTAAAATGCTCAGCTCCTTCCCCCTAGAGATCTTCATCAATCATCATCTGTCACTCAACAGCTCTTGCTGGATGTAGCCCAATGCTCTGGGCCAGGGTCTGTCCCCTCAGGCGGAGGAGGAGGCCAGTCACACCCCTAGGCTTTCTCCAGTGGTTGGTGGGCAGTCGGCATGCCAGGGCTCTGCTGTGGAGGGGAAGGAAGCTAATGTGGTGTCTCCACTTGTCCTTCCCATCTTGGAGGAATGGGATGGTGAATGAAATGGACTCGGATTGGGCATCTTCTCTAAGCTGACCACTGAGCTTACAACCACTCTGTGAGGTCAGGACTTTCACTCAGAGAGGTTAAGAAGCTTGCAAGTGGTTGCACAGCTAGTGAGTGAAGAGGAAAGAGAGACGAGGGAAGAAACAAAGAGAGGAGATAGGGATAGAGGGAGGTGGAAGCCAGTGACTCCAGAGGAATGAAGGGAGGCTGGAGAGGGGCAAGAGAAGAGGAGAAAGATGAGTTAGGGAGACAGAGGCACCAAAGGGCATGGAGTGGGGACAAAGTGGGGGGAGGAGAAGCAGCCAGTTCTTGTTTCTCCCTTTTCCTCCAATCTTTCAGCTGCTGGTCAGGAAGGGTGGGAGGTGGGAAGGCCAAATCCCTCTCCCTGGAGGTCTGTCTTTTCCCAGCCATGGAGACTGGTCAGCACTGTGGGGCGGACAGCGCCCTGGCCATGCCCGGGGCTGGCGGGACGTGGCCCTCACTTCCTGTATCTTACTGCGGGGTGCTGGGTCTGCCCCCGACCCCCAATGCCCAACTCCCCTCCTTTAGGCCGCTGTTCTCAACCACCCTGGGACCTGACCTAAAGGACCAGGCAGAGGGTAGTGTGTGGGGCCACTGCATAGAACGGTGCCTGGAAGGACTTCATGAAGAAAAAACCCTCATGCTTTAAAATTACATATTGGAGCTAAATACACACCCATTCTGGATCCAGCAATTCCACTTCTGAGTATATACCAAAGGGAAATGTACTTCACTGAAAGTACAAGAACGTTCATAGTAGCATTATTCATAATATCCCTAAGCTGGAAATAGCCCACTGTCCAGAAGCAAATGTGGTATATTCACACAATGGAATGCTTCTCAGCAATTAAAAAGAGCAAACTTCCAATATACACCATAAAATGGATGAATCTCACAAATATGCTGAGCAAAAAAGGCCAGACACAAAGGAGTATATCTGCATACACCAAGATCAGAACATTGCCCATACTTTACTGTATGCATGTGGTACCTCAATTTAAAAAATAAGATAAATGAGACCATTTAAAAAGAATGAAGCATATTATTAAACAAGAATTATGATATTTATTATACATTTATTTATGCACAAATGTATATACAACATGCTATGAATGGGTGGGCTCCGACATAAACCCCCAGCTCCTTGTCAGAGGGTCTCATTGGCTTAGTTGCATGGCTAAGGCAGTAATTCCCAACCAGTGTGCACTGGAGTTTTATAAAAGCATAAACTCAATTTCAGATACAGTCATTCCTTTTGTGGTCAGAAGACTGTGGGATGGAGGGCAGTTGGCGTACAACTCACTGGGAGAAATAAGAGGCACTGGTAGCAAAGCGTCATCTTACCATAGCGCTGCACATGAGAACTCAGCTCTTTGGGGATATATATAAGGAATACAGCCAGAGCAGGCATCAGTTCTATTCAACAGTGTCACATTGCTGAGGTGCAATGTAAGTCCCGCACACCAGGGAGTACAGTATAAGCCTTTCAGGCATGCCTCTAGAAACGCTAGTATTTGAGAATGTGTCCCAGACTCCAAAGATCAAGGACCACTCTACCAAGGAAGGGCTTCCATTCAGGTCCAGTCTGGGACTGTCTTCTCCCAGGTCCATATATCTTCCTCTGGACTCCTGCCCTGTGCTTCCCACAGGAGGCTAATACTTTCTTGTCTCAAGGTCCTTAGTAATATTTGAAGAATATCTTTAGGCTTATCTTATGACATCGCTCCAAGTTTGTGACAAGTGTAAGCCTTTGTCAACTTATTCCTAGAGGGGCCTGTTTTCTCTGTTCACTCTTCAAGATCTCAGTACCTTCCCTTCTGTGTCCATCTGGGGATGGTTGTCCTTCTCTAACATGAGCAGCCTGCTCTGAATCTCTCGGTTTCCTGCAGTGATGTAACTATGGGGAGAGTTATAATCTGTTTCCTTTGGTTGGAATCCAAGCTGAAAAAGACTTTTCCTTTGAATAGTAACATGGAAAAGGTGACATCTCCCATGCAACACTGTTGACTGTCCTTCCTGGCTGCTGCAGGTCAATGTCTGGCCACTTTACTATGTTGTGATTGATGTCACATAGTCAACACTTGGTAACTGAGCTGAAGCCCAGGCACAGTGTGGGACAAAATAGGTATGGTCATTTCTGCCAGGGACCAGGGAAGGTGAGCTTGTTGGGATTTTTTTGGTCACAAGTAATAGAAATTATAATCAAGCTAGGGAAACAGGGAGCATTAATTGGTTCATGTAAGCCAACCATGAGATGGATAGGATATGGCTGGGTGTAGGTTTCGTAGTTTCCTGATTGCTGTCAGTTCATCTTCCCAGCTTTGTCAACAGAAGAGAGCATTCTTTACTTCCAGCTCTAATTTAAAGATCCCAGGGAAGAACTCTGATTGGCCTGTCTTGGATCAGATGCCTGACTTGTGGGCCAATCGCTATGGCCCAGGAGATGTGATGCTGTGATTGACCCAGCTTACTCACACCTGTGGCTAGGGGAGGGATTTTGGTTGAAGTGAGGAGAGAATGATTCTTTGGAAGAAAGAAGGGAGATGTTACCAGATTAAGGGGGAAATATGTATCAGGAAAAGAAAATAAGGGTTTTTCATCATAAAAAACTTCAAAAAGTGTGGTAACCTTGCAAAATAGCCATGATTACCTCCCATCCTAATATGCACTCCTTTTGCAATGTGACTTTGCTGCTCTTCCGATCCCTTCCTTTGGATTTGGGCTTGGTCATATGATTTGCTTTGGCCAGTGGACATTTGAAAATGTGATCTAAGCAGAGGTTTGGTAAACACTTGTACGCTGGAGCTTGCCCTCTCTGTTGCTGATGGGAGCCTGAGTCCAAGCTAGCCTCCTGGATCATGCCAAGAGAGCCTCAGCCATCCCAGCCATTCTAGACGTCCCCGCTGAGGCTCCACACATGTGAGTGAGGCCACTCCAGACCACGTGGCCCTAACTGAGCCAGCCTAGACCAGAAGAACCACCCAACCAGCCTACAGAATTGTGAGAAACAATCAGTGTTCTTGTGTTTAAGCCACTATGTTTGGGGGTGGTTTGTTATGCAGCAGATACATCCTCTTTGGTACAGAGAGGATGATGCAGTTTAGTAAGGTCCTGAATTAGCAAGACATTGGAGGAAGAGTGGTGGTCAGGTGGAGGGTGGGGCATTCCTGGAAGAAGAGACAGAATCAGCCGAGGCAGAGAGTCATGAGATGGCATGGCACATTAGGGCACCCTGGAGTTGTGGCTTCACTGGAGCTCAGGGATAGAATTGAGGAGTGATGGAAAATACAGCTAAAGGAGTGGGTAGGGGCTAGACCAGAGAGAGCCTTCCATGCCAGGTTAAAGAGTTTTAATCATCCCGGGGTCCATGGGGGAAATCATAGAAAGCTTTTCAGCAATGAAGAGACACGATTAGACTTGTATCTTCAAACATAGCAAAGCTATCATTAACGGGGTGCTTACCGTGTTCCAGCCACTTGAGATATGCATGGCCAAAATATTACTCTGCTTGCAGGGTGGAGAGTGGCTTGGAGGTGGGCCGAGGTGGACGGGCAGACCAGTGAGGCCATTGCAGGGACTCAGGTAATAGCGGATGAAAGCCATGGCCACTGGGGTGGGAGAGGAGGGAACAGATGGGAGAGATGTCGGGAGGCTGGACTGCCTAGTGGCCACGTCAGGGGAGTGAGGAAGGAGGAGGAGTCTGACATGACTCCTCAAGGTCTGGCTTAGGTGACCGTGGAGAGTTTTCGAATCCATAGCATTGTGGAGTCTTCATATCTTATAAACTTAGCTCCCAAGATTTGAAGGGAGCTTGGAGACTATCTAATCCCATCTTTCTACTTCACTTACCACTGATGAGTCCTGAGGTGATTTTAGGTTATTTAGGGACAAATCATTTTTATTGTATTAGGAAATCACTAGCTCATAAAACCCATGATTTCACAGATATTGCTTAGTAAAAGATTAAAATTTCAATTTAGTAAGCGAGTTGATACAAAGAAAAACATTAAATCAGTAAAAGTACAAGTTGTAAATCGGGTTCACTGTGTACTGGTTACCCCCTTGTCTGAGTCTGTTCACACACACATGCTACATAAAGTGGGTTTACTACTTAGAGGCAGCAAGGGACAACAGAAGCCTAAGATTCACTTCGAGCTGGTCCCCACAGGCTCAGGAAGGCTGCCCAGGGAGAAGGGAGTCTTGACTGTGTATACCCCACTGCTACATAGCTGAGGGTACCCAGGAAAGCAGCCTGTCCCGGGTTTTATACCCCGGGGTTCCGGAGTCCCTGGGCTAAATTGTGGAAGGACATCCCATTCTCGGGAGGACTGGAACAGAGCCTGGCTGTTCTGGCCAGCGCCTCCCTATCTTACAAGGTTGCCTTCCCAGCATAGTCTACAGTTACGCTCGAGAACTACAGGCGAGAAAGAGGGGAGAACTGGGTCAGTGAAAGACCACCCGGAGAACTGTCGTTGCCTGCTGGCACAGAGATGTGGCAGAACTTAGGAGTGAGCGCAATGCCACACACTCTGCAGTACCCAAGGCGCAAATCTCAGCAGGATCCCAGCTAGTGAAAGCCCATCTCTTTAAGTGGCCTGGGTGTGACAGAACTGCTGCAGACTCGCCATCCGGTTAGATTTGGCCCATCAGCCTTTGAGAACTGACAAGGACACCTCTGTGTTAGAGGAGCCTTCCAAGCCAGATCCAGCTTGTCCAAGTGGAGGATTAGGTGGTGGGGCTCTAATGAGGCAGAGAAAATGAACATGCCCGTTCCTCGGAGGCCTTCGGGAGCCTCTGGCTCACGAAGATGAACTTGTCCTCACCCGCCTGCCTGCCTTTTGTGCAGATCTCTGCATTGTCTTGAAGGAAGACGCCTGCACGCAGGCTGGAACTCCGCGTGCAGACGGCGAGGACCTTATCGCGGGAGGCGCGGGAAGGGATGGCCCCCATCGTGCCCCTAGGGGCCCGGGGCCACCCACCGTGGGCAGATAAAGGGCAGCACTGGGCACCATGGAAGCTGCCCTGTGGGGGCTCTGCCTCGGGCTGGGCAGACAGGCGGGATTAGCGCTGCAGCCGGGCAGGCCGACCCAGCCACCGGGCGCTGGATTCCCGCCGGGACGCGGCCTTTCCCAACGGGCTGGGCCTCCCTTTGTGCGAGTCCCCAGCACAATGCGTGTAATCCCGCAGACCTGCCCAGCAGAGGCGGGCGGGCAGGAGCGCGCTTGGCTTCCTGTCTTGCTGAATGGCGTGAATGGGCGCCGGGCCCGCTCTTAATCCCCCAGCGGCTGACTGTCCTGGCAGGGAGCGCAGGAGGAGGGAGGAGAGGATCGCAGCCGCCAGTCTCCTTTCCAGGCAGGAGGCAGGTGGGGGCCCTGCCTCTCCCAGTTCCCGTGCAGGCAGGCGCCCCCTTGGAAACCTCCAACCTTCTCCAGGACTGTCCCCGGGTGGGCGTGCTAAGGTTACAAGCAAGGAGCTCATGGTGGAGAAGAGCTTCAAGATCCCAGCTCATCAGAACAGGAAGCACCCTAAGGATTCCATTCCCCCCATTTTACAAATGGGGAAACTGAGGCTCCTATGGGTCAGGGACATGTCTGAGGTCATACAGCGAGTAAATTGGCAGACATAAAATACAGAGTCAAAGGCTCCTGACTTCAATGGGGTGGCCTTTCCAGTAGACCAACAACCGTCTCCCAAACTCTGTTCCCTGGAGCACACCCAAGTGTTGGGAGATATTTAGTGATCCCGACCGAAAATGTTATGTGTTTAGATGCACAGAGATATGCTGCACATGCACAAAGCACACCAAGAAGCAAAGGCTCTGAGAAGTCCTGTAGTATGTCAGCTTGGCTGACGTTAATGCAACCCTTTCCAAATGTATTTGGTACAGCCCTTCTTTCTTCACATGGCACCTTTTCTCACATAGAAGCAGAACTCTGAAGCACACAATCTGGAAATTCTGCACTAGACTGTGTTGTAAACTTCCCAGAAGTGATTATGTAGATGATGAGGACATTTCTGTTTAACCTCCATGAGTGTCACCGTGTGCAGACCTGTAAAATGGGAGGGATCTCTTTTTAGGTTCAGAGTCACTCGATGTTTATTGAGCATCTGTTACTACCAGGTACTTTCCACCTCAATTATCTCTGCTAAGCTTCCCAACAACCCTGTCAGATGGGTACTAGAACATCAACTTTACAATTGTGGAAACTGAGGCACATGGACCTGAGTAACTTGCCTAAGGTTACACAGATGACAGTGAGCAAAACTGGATTTCAAACCAAGGTCTGCCTGGATTTAAATCCTGTGCCCTTGCTTTTCTGCCATGCTCCCCTCTCCTCTTTCCATACTGCCTGTTAATAAGAGGCAAAAACTTTCAACTGGAAATAAAAGATAAAAGTTTGTTCATGCCCCATTCCACTCCTGACGCACTGTGTGACTTTGGATAAGACCCTGTACCCCGAGGTCTAAGTCCTTCCATCCACCTCCAACGATGGATGGGAGGGTTAGACCAGGTACCCAGTTCCTATAGGTCCCTCCTGCCCCAGCATCCCATGACTCCATGACTCTGGTCCCCAGCCCCAGTGGTTTGGAGGTTGTGCTGCTGGAGGCATAAGTTATCCTGGGGAGTCAGTTCAGGAGCTGAGTGACATAAGGCTGGGCTCATGTGTGACAGACACCAGGAGAGAGCAACAGCCTTACAAGGCAGAGCATGTGCCAATTCACCCCTGGCATCTTGTTAGAGCCATGGGAAACTGTCACCCAGAGCTCACGGATAGAGTCAGGCTCTGCGTGGTGCTGATTCTTGATGGCATGACGTGTGACACCCACACAGGTGTCCACCTCTTTGATGGGTGGTGGAGAAACTGGCAAGACTGGTGAGGGTGGGGCCAGGAAGGGAGCAGGCGGGGGTAAGAGGGCATTGAGGCCCTCCAGACTTGACTTGGAATTACTTTATGTAAGCTGCCTATGTAAGCTATATTTCTCATTATTTAATCAGGGGTCCACCCCCCACCTTAAAAAAAAAGAGGGTAGTCTTAGTTTGGGTTACCTCAGAAGCAGACTCTAATGCAAAAAGTCACATATAAGTAGTTTATTTGGGGAAGGGATCCCAGGAAATGCTGCCAGGGAGTGGGGGGGGGGGTAAAGCAGGATGGAAAGGACAATGAATAATGTGTTGTCACATGAGTAACCACTGTGGGCAACTGGAGCTTGGTCCTGCTGGGGACTCTGGGAGCCAGGGTGGACATGTGCATAGCCCCTGAGCTACTCCATCAAGGGGCAAGACAGCTGGAGCATGTAACCACCAGCTCCTATCAGTCACTGGTTGAGGACGCCCAGGGAGGGGCTGGCCTGTGCCAGGAATGACAGGCAGGGAGGTACCCCAGGCAGAGCGGCAGGTGCTAACAGCATGTAGGTGAGGGGCTTAGTGAGCCAGAAGCTGGAACACCTGGTGAGGGGTCTCAGCTCCTCCACAAATTGCTAGGCGAGGGCTGTTCAGTAAGTCATTTGCTCTCTTTGAGCTTCAGAGGAGCTTTGATGGAACTTCCTCATCCATTAGATGGGACTGGAACGCTGCCCTGCCTACCACACATGGGACCATTGTAAGTTATGAGAGGGTGAGGAGTACATACTTACCCCTCTCCAATCCGTTCCTCCCCATCCGCCAGCCCCAGCACCACACACCGGTTCTCATTTGCTTCAGCCAGGGCTGTGGGCACCGAGGTCGTCTTCTCAGCACCTATCTACTCCCGCTCAGCCTGGTCAAGGAGCCATCTCCTTTAGAGTGGGAATGATTTTAGGTCTAGAAATTAAGATGTTTAGGTTCAAGGGAAAGCAGAATGATACAACGGAAGTAATGTGAGCCTGGGAATCAGGAGGCCTGGGCTCAAATCTCAGTTCATTCGTTCATTCATCCAATATTTATTGAGGACCTACGGGATGCCAGGGGCTGAGGGTGCTTAATGAAGAAGACATAGTCCCAAAGGAGATCCGTGGCCTTGGGCAGGCAGGCCCCCGCCCTCTCTTGGCTTCAGGTGGTTGTTCTTGAGGTTCCTTCCAGCACTATCATTTCTTGCCACAAGCACAGCCCCCCATCTCCTTGAGATCTGCAGGGGACTATGGGCTGGGGTAGGGACCGCTCCATGCTGGGCCCTCGGTGGGCCGCCACAGCACCTGGGCTTTGCCCGCCATGAGCGCTGCGTAAGCTCTGCAAACAGCAGCTGAGGGTGGTGGATTTGGTCAGCATTAAGCTGTATTAAGTAGAGCTGTTTCTACAAAGAGTACATTTCAGGATAAACATGGTACCAAAGCCATGCTAAGATGATGTAGCACTTGTAAGAAGTGGCTTTATGCCACCCCCAGTACCTAGTGCAGAGACCTGTTCTCCAAATCCACTTGCATCTAGACTCTCTCAGGAGAATGTCAGGGAGCAGCCCCTTCTTTTGTTCCTTCCAGGAATGCATCCCTCGACCTAGGGAGAGGCACATGACTCAGGCTGGGCCCATCAGAGGACTCCATCCTCCTGGCTGCTGAGATTGGTCCAGGAATGGTCATGTGACACAAGCCAGGCAAATTAGGGTCCTTTCTTGGGATTGTTTTTTTTTAACCGGTGGGAAAGAATTCTCTCCTGATGGGTCATGCAATTGTGAACTGGGAGCTTTTGGAAGCCATGTCCTCACCCCACAGGAAACCTCTCTGGCAGGACAGAATGAAGCCAATAGAGAAGCAGAGAAGGAAGAGTCTTGCTGGTGTCTGAGAACCTGGTCCCAGACCTCCTTTAGGCCAGCTCCATCCCTGCCCTTGGTTACTTGAAACAGTAAAGTGCTTTCTTTACTTAAGCTGGTGTGAGTTTGAATTCTGTCACCCCAAGCCAAGAGAATCCTAAATGAGACCAACATCTTCCATTTTTTGAGCTCACTATGTGCTGGAAGCTTTTCACTGTATCATTTCATAAAATCTTGTACATAGCCACATGAGCTATATGCCCATTTTATAGACAGGGAAGCTGAGATGTGAGAGCTAAGGGAAAACCTAAGGCCACTCAGCTATTAGAAAGTGGCCAAGCAGGGATTTGAACCCAGGTCTGCCTAACTCCAAACTAATGTCCTCAACCCTTTTGCCATAGTGCTCATTCACACAGTGCCTTGAAGCTTCTTCAATTCTCACTCTGTGGGATGGCCACCTTCAGAATAGATCCGCCTTCCATGAACTTTTGTGTATTGGCTTCTTGTGCTGCATTTGAATTTCACATAAAATTACTCCCATAGATAATTTTTCTTTTTTTTTTTTTTTTTTGAGACAGAGTCTCATTTTGTTGCCCAGGCTAGCGTGAGTGCCGTGGCGTCAGCCTAGCTCACAGCAACCTCAAACTCCTGGGCTCAAGCAATCCTCCTGCCTCAGCCTCCCGAGTAGCTGGGACTACAGGCATGTGCCACCATGCCCGGCTAATTTTTTCTATATATATATTTAGCTGTCTATATAATTTCTTTCTATTTTTAGTAGAGATGGGGTCTCGCTCTTGCTCAGGCTGGTCTTGAACTCCTGAGCTCAAACGATCCGCCCACTTCGGCCTCCCAGAGTGCTAGGATTACAGGCGTGAGCCACCGCGCCCAGCCTGATAATTTTTCAATAATGAGCTTTTACGATGGCTCTTAGCTTAGCAGGCTAGAATCAAAGTCTGCATGCTTGATCTCATCTCATACCTTCACCAAGCTAAGCAAATAATTTTTATTGACATTTGCTCTGGAAAATGAGACATTTATGATCCAATCAAATTCTGACCTTAAGAACTACAACCAATGTTATCTTCAGAGGCTTAGAGAGGTAAAGTGACTTGCCTAGGGTCACCCAGCTTGTCAGGGCAGAACAGAAATTGGAGCATAATTCTTCATTTAGTCTAGTTCTTTTTTCTGATAAATTTCTGAGTCCTTTCAGCCCTCAGTGTTCCAAACCCTCTGCCACAAGACCTCTGTGTCCAGAAGTCTTTTTTGCTTTTAACCAGCAAGAGCTCGAGCTTTCTTCATTAAAACCTCCTGGTGACAGCTGTGGACAAAGGTTTGGGCAGGAAATTGGGGTAGAATACCTGATCTTCCCTCCAAAAGCACAGGTTCCCCCAAAGCCAGTGTAGGCTGGAGGGGCCATGGGAGAGCTCAGGGCTAGCCTTGGCACTGGCAATGAATCACTGAGTGACCGTGATGTACATCACCACCATCATCACCATCACCTACTCTTCCTCCAAGAAAAAAATAATAACAACCACTCGTATTGAGCAATTTTGTACATGCAGACATTCACAACTGCCCCATGGAGTAGGTACTGTAGTCACCTCACATGACAGATGATGGACCTAAGACACAAAACAATTTAATGGCATGCCCAAGGCAATGCAACACAACTAGCAAGTGGCAGAAATGGGACTTGAACCAGGCACTCTGGTTCCAGAGTCCATTCTATTAACCACTTCACTATATCATCTTCCTTTAGAATTGTGAATCAGGGTTTTCTCTGGCAATCAAACTATTCCAAATTTGGTGGGGGAAGGGTACCCCAGACAGCATGCTTCTGAGGAAATCACCAACTTTCTATTAAGATAATAGAGTATTATCTATTTATTAGAGTAAGTTTAGGCTGGGCGCGGTGGCTCACGCCTGTAATCCTAGCACTCTGGGAGGCCGAGGCGGGTGGATCGCTCGAGGTCAGGAGTTCGAGACCAGCCTGAGCAAGAGCGAGACCCCGTCTCTACTAAAAGTAGAAAGAAATGATCCGGCCGAATAAAAATATATATAGAAAAAATTAGCCGGGCATGGTGGCACATGCCTGTAGTCCCAGCTACTCGGGAGGCTGAGGCAGTAGGATCGCTGGAGCCCAGGAGTTTGAGGTTGCTGTGAGCTAGGCTGACGCCATGGCACTCACTCTAGCCTGGGCAACAGAGCGAGACTCTGTCTCAAAAAAAAAAAAAAAAGAGTAAGTTTATCTGATATCCATTTAGGCACAGCCCACAGGGCTTATGTTACTATTTAAAGAAAAAGAAAAAGTTGCATTCTCTGCCATGCTTGTGGGCAGATTGGATGAGCGTTATCTCAGCAGGCTTTTGTCAGTGCTTTGCAGTTTGCAAAGCAAACTTTAATGTCTTTGAACTCTGGAGGATCTTCTGGGAAGGCCAAGATAATTGTCTTCCATTTTACTGATGAGGAAACTGAGGCCAGAAAAGGGAAGATACTTGCTCTGTGCGTGCGTGTGTGCGTGTGTGTCTTTCTGTGTGCAGGAAGGGCCATGAATGCTCCCGCAGGCCTGGATCCCAGTTGTGAGAGGAGCTGTCAGTTCTGATGCTTGGACGGGAGCGTTCCGGCCCACTGCTCGTGTATAGAGTCACTCAGACTTAGCTAAGTACACAGCAGCCAGGAGCCTGCGTTTCAGCAGCTGAAATCAGTGGGTAGCACAAAAATGTAGGTGTAGATCCCTCCCTCCCCCCGCTGTCTCTCTTCTCCCCCTCCCACAGGGTGGAACTGCCTGGAATAGGCCTGACCCAGCCAACGTGTCTGCACATGCAGCATCTAGGGAATAAGCACAGGGCAGCTCTGGGGCACATGTGGAAACATGTACCCCCATACACACGCACATATGTACACACACATGACTTTCTAGGAGGTATACTCAGGACAGGTGCGGGGTCTCGGCGCTGATCTGGCTCAGCCTCTGACTCTTTGGTGACTTTTGACTCTTCCCTCCTCTGAGCCTTGACTGGCCATCTGTAAAAGGAGAATGATGACATCTATCTCCCAGGGGTGTTGCAGATATACAACAAAAGATGGCAGGATTCGAAAACCCGGGATCTAAAAAAGCCCTGGGAGACAATTAGCCTAATGCTTTCATTTCAGACAGGGATGCTGAGGCCCAGACAGAGACAGGGAATTGCCAGATCCCAGAGCAAGTCAGACACAGATTGACTAGAACACAGACCTGCTGTCACCCAGGACCCACGCCCCAACCTCAAGGCATAGCCCTGAAAAGAGCAGAGCGCTGTCAAAGGTGAGTTCTTGCTCTTGTACCTGAACTTCCATGTAGATGTCATTTTTGAAACCAAAATACTTTGTAAACACCACTTATTAATACAAATCCACATGCACTGTGCCATGGGGGTGTCTTTCTTCTTTGGGAAACATTAGCTCAGATACGCATACAAAGGACGTTATGACTCTCAGTTTGCGTACCATACTGGATTTACGTTATGCCCACAAGTTCATACTAAGCTCTTGCATATCCACTGGCCTCTTTATTGACACTGTATCAACCTAGCTGTTCCTAAAAGATAAACTGTAAAATAGACAGAGAAATGGAGCCCTGGGAGCCAGGTTGTGAGGGCCACGGGGAGGGTTTGCCCCAGTCCGTGCTGTCTGCTTGCCCACCTGTAAACGGCCAGGTGTGAACTCATCTGGCTCATTTTTCCTGACTGTGTCTGCCCACCGAAGTCCTCCTCGGTCCCCGGAACTTGCCCCAAACACGACTTCCTCACCCAGACTCCCACTCTGCCCTCTGTACTGTGGCTCTCACGTAGGTGCCCACCTACCTGTCAGCTTGGATGCTCCTCAATGACAAGGACTGAACCCCAGGTCCCCTTACAGGACCCAGCCTGGAGTAGCTGCTCAGGCAAGTGTGTCCAATGGAATGGCTCCCAGGGGAACTCGGAGTTAAGGCACACAGGTCACAGGGGAAGAAAGAACTTAAAGACAGCAGGTAAAGCATTGGGGAAGTCAACATTTCCCCCTCCCTCCACCTCTGCCACCAGCGTGTGTAATATCCCAGGTCATGTGGTGGGACTTGGTGGGTGACCTAGACTCCCCTCGTGATGATGCTCCCAGCCACGTACTGAGCACATTCATGAGCCCTGCATTCCGTGTGTATTAGCTCAAATCCTAACACCAGTCCTCATCCCGTTTTCAAGATGCAGGACCCAAAGTCCAGAGACCTGCAGTTATTTGCTTGCAAGGAGACGAGCTAGGACTTGAGCTCAGTTGTATATGATTCCCAAGCCCATGTTCCTTCTATAATATTATAACATATAGCTCTTTCAGAGCACTGACACTCTCAGGAGACTTGGGACCAAGGCACTTCTCTCTGCAGGACTTTTTTCTCAGTGTAGAGGGTAGAAGTAGACAGGGTGGGGGCCTTCCTCAGCCCTGCCCCCTCGTAGTCTCTCCCTCATCCCTCCCTTGGTATTCCCATGAGTACAAGAGGAAAGGGACCAAATGCACCCAAATTTATTGGTGCTTCTGATAAAACTATCCACTGTTTTGTTTGCTTTGGCTTTTAGGAGCAAAGACAGCAAGAGATGGGTCAAGGGAAGAGGACAGGGAGGCACTCGGGCTGCCTGAGATGACGATAATTTTCCTCACTGGTCCATAGTTGGTGGAAACACGGAAACCAGGCAGGCTTCCACAGCCAGCATAGTGGAATCACCTGGGGATACTTGCTAAAATGCAGATTCCTGGGTCCTGCTCCAGAAGCGATGGCCATAGGTTTGAGGCAGCGATAGGATTGTTCATTTTTAACAAGCACTCCAGATGATTCTGAGGCAGAAGTTTGGGAGATCTGGGGTCTAGGGTTTCTAAGTCCCAGCACTAAGGGACCAGGAGAGCTGAGTGGGGGTCAATGCTGCTGTGAGTTAAAGCCCCTGATTCATCTGAGATAGGCACACATGATAAGATAGTATATATCCTAGCTTTAGCCAAGCAAGATTCCTGTACCTAAAGTGGTATAGGAAAAAGAAAATACTCTCTGATTCCCCAAATTAAGTTATTAATAATTAGGACTCCCATCTATATACCTAACAGAAATACACATGTGTATTAAAGACGTTTATAAGAATGTTCATAACAGCACTGTTTATAATTGTCACAAATTTGTAACACCCTAAGTATCTTTCAACAATAGAATGGATAAATTGTAATATATTTATATAATGGACTACTATGCCTCAATGAAAATGGAATAAGCCATTGCTACATGCAAAAGCATGGGTGACTATGATAGGTACAATGTAGAGTGAAAAAAGCTAGACACAGAATAATACGTATTGTATGATTCCATTTATAAGAATGTCAAGAACTTACAAATGGAAAAATTAATCATGATGGCACCTCTGAGGGGTATTGACTGGGAGGGGGCCAGAAGCCACCTGTGGTGCCGGGAATGTTCTACATGTTGATCCACATGGCAGGAACATGGGCACATACACATGTGAAAGTTCATCTGTACACTTAACATGTGTGCACTTTATTGAGTGTGTATTATACTTCAACTTTAAAAAATGTTAAGAAAAAAATAGTAAGCAGTGGAGCTCTCAGTGAATTCCAAACACTATCATCAAAGAAACCATATTCACTGAACAGAATTAATTAGAACTGAATTCTAGTAAGTAATTAGAATTCAATTATTGAAGGATAGATTCCCTTTGGAAATCCACACACCCAGAAACAAAAATACACGTGTCGGCTGGGCGCGGTGGCTCACGCCTGTAATCCTAGCACTCTGGGAGGCCGAGGTGGGCGGATCGTTTGAGCTCAGGAGTTCGAGACCAGCCTGAGCAAGAGCGAGACCCCATCTCTACTAAAAATAGAAAGAAATTATATGGACAGCTAAAAATATATATAAAAAATTAGCCGGGCATGGTGGTGCATGCCTGTAGTCCCAACTACTCGGGAGGCTGAGACAGGAGGATCCCTTGAGCTCAGGAGTTTGAGGTTGCTGTGAGCTAGGCTGACGCCACGGCACTCACTCTAGCCTGGACAACAAAGTGAGACTCTGTCTCAAAAAAAAACAAAAAAAAAAACAAAAAAACCCAAAAATACACGTGTAAATGACTCTGGGTTAAAGAGAAATGCAAATGGAAATTTCACTATTTAGAACTGAATGACAACGAGAGCACCATTTCTGAGTTCCTGGTACATGGCAGCTACTTAATAAATATTTGCTGAACTGCATGATCTCACTTATATGTGGAATCTAAAAAAAGGTTGAACTCATAACAACAGAGTAGAATGGTGGTTACAGGGGCTAGAGGGTGGGGGAAGAAGGAGGTATTGGTCAAAGGTTACAAATCTTCAGACATAAGATGAATAAGTACTGGAGACATAATTTATAGCACAGTGATTATAATTAATAATAATGTATACTTGAAATTTGCTGAGAGATGGACCTCAAGTGCTCTTGTCATACACACATGCACAAAAGGTAACTATTCAAGCTGAGGAATATGTTAATTAGTGTGATTGTGGTAATCATTTGCCAATGTATAGATATATCAAAACATCATGTTATATACCCTAGATATATGCAACTTTTATTGTCAGTCATACCTCAATAAAGCTGGAAAAAAATATTTGTTGAACGAATGGATATCAGATCTATGGGATGTTGCCAAAACAGTACTCAAAAATGTATAGCTTTAACTGTCCTCACTATTAAAAGGGAAAAATTTAAGAATAAAAGGTGGGACCGACTAAACTTTCAATCCAAGATGCTAAAAGAGAATAAAATAAACTCAGAGGAAGTAGAAAGAAGGAACTCATGAAGTTAAAAGTGGAAATATCAAAAGAGAAACAACCAACTCAAACAAAAAACCCAGTACAGATGATCAACAAAACAAAAAACCAGTTCTTTAAAACTGATAAAATAGACCAGTCTTAGAATGAAAATTAAGGGGGAAAAATGACATAAATAATATCAAGAACAAAAATAAGGGCAGGAGTTGGAAGAGAAAGCTGACCACAGACACAAAGGAGACTTAAAACCATAGAAGAAAAGTAGTGAGGAAACCACAGTGAAAGGAACGGAAGGACAGGCAACGAAGAGGAAGCTTCTCAGAATTTCCTGTCTCACTAGGGTTCAACATAAGGATCAGGCAGCAGGGTGTGTCCCTGAAGGGCAGAAGCACAGGTTCCCCACTGGGCATGCAGGGACCCCTGGAGTCAGCTCAGCCTCCTAGACGCCCGCCCCCCGCCCCCATCTCCCCTCCTTGGGCTTTGACCTAGAGAGGGCTAGCACTGTGTGAAGGGATCTTCTGGCTCTCCCAGCTCTGGCTGTCCCCACCCCAGGGATGCTTTGATTGTACAGGGTCCCATCTCTCCAGTGGCCCCAAGGCAGTCCCTCCTGGGGTGGCCCGCCTCAGCACAGCCTCCAGTCAGTCTCTCTCAGTGGGAGGTCGGGGGAGGAGCAGCCCCACCCAAGGTCTCCTCCTTCCTCCTGAAAGCTCTTTGGGCCAGGGGCCAGGGCCAGAGGAACCTAGGGCAGTGAGGATGCTGGCCCCCAGGAGACAGCAGCCACCTCATGCAATACAATGTCACTCTGCTATAGAGCCCATTTTATAGTCCCTCCTCTGCCCTCCTCTACCCACGCCAGCCCTGTCTCTTCCTGCCTGAGTCCTTATCAGTGGCGTGTTGAAAAATGTTTAACAATGGCTCACCCCCCCAAAAAAGATATATGCATATATATCTGTATATATGTTGATATAAATTTTCCTGATATAAAGAATGTGTAGACCACAATTTACAAATAATAATATGCAATATACTTTATTGTCAATGACATACACCTTTAACTTCAGAGCTGCTATTCCTCGTAAAATCCACTATCAGTTTTTGTAGTTCTATCACCAGTAATAGTGTAACAAAATCAAACTGTGAACAAATGCTTGGTTGCTATAGGATTTAGCAAAGAAACCACTCATGTCACAGAGTGTAGTTCTTTCATGAATGTTGACTGATATTTTCATTTACACTAACGAATAAGACAAAAATGAAATAATGAAGACATGTAATGGAACCTCACTCATTCATCAATGACATGGGTAACTTTTTGGCTGAATCAGATAACAGTTTCAAAAACTAGAAGAATTTCTTCATTCTTTTGTCAACACATTACATCAACACAACATTAAATCGAGTCCCGATGTGTAGTGTTTTTCCATTTCCACAGTGTAAATATTCCCACTATGGCCCGTTTTAAGCAACCAACGTGATGTCACGGAATCCAGAGTTGGGAGAACGTGGGCAGTAGCACATCATTACATAGTATTTCCACTATACAAACACCATAAATGTAAACAATCTCAAGAGAGTAGATAATAGTAAAACGTGGTAAAATGATTCAGATGTGATGAATTTAGAGTACTACCTTTGTTTCAAATATTATTTATCAAATTGTAAACTCATCAAATTTATTTTTAATACTGTCTGTGTCTAAGCACTGGCATGTGAGATTCCTGAAAATTTAGCAGTCAGCTTTCAAAAGCTGGTGCAGCGCACACTGGCTACAACACGCCACATGTCCTCACCCTGCTTTGAGATCCAAATGCCACTTCTCCTTTGATGCACTCGCTGATCACTTCAGGCAGAGACCGTCTCTTCCTCCCATGTGCCCTGGGAGAGTGAGCCCTGGGTCTGACTGGCCTCTCTCCCTCAGGGCCCGGCAGCAGTGCCACTGTTCAGCAGATGTGTGCCAAAGCCATGTGTTGAACCAGCCTCCCCACCCTACCCACAGGTCTCCCGGGACCTGATCCTCTTGGTGCATGATCACCAGCTCTTCTACTCTGCCCCTTCAGGTACCCCTTGGGCCACATAGAAACTACAGGGACAGGTTCTCAACAGCAGGGGCAGCCATTTAGCCTCAGTTTCCCCATTTGTAAAGTGCTAACGAAGGAAGGGATGGAAAGAAGGAAAACACATTGGTATTTTCTTCTAATCTCTTTTTCTTAGGCATATGGTAGTGGGTGATTGTATTTGGCCTATACGTGCAATTTAGCGTCTTGTAGCTTCTCACACAGCATATCATAAGCAATTTCCATGTTCCTGTGTTGTCTTCAAATTTTCCACTATTAGTAGATGCAGAAGATGTCATCTTTTATGTAATCAAAATTCACTTTACCTTTTCTTTCAGACATTTATATAATTTTCGGTTTTCCAGAACCAGTTTTACCCCATTACCACCAGCATAGACTGTTTTCATTTCAGAAAATACATAATAATCATAGACTTTATTGTTCTTTTGTGTGCTTTATGTTTTAATGACTAGTGCTATTGGACGTTTTCCTGTCAGTTTTTCTACTAGCTGTCCGTGCCCTCTTAAATAGCAAGCAGACATCACAAAGCAATTGGAGTCTCAGTGTGTTGAGGCGTTGCCAACACCAGGGGCTCCTGGAATGTGTAGGCTTTCAGCCTCAGACTATGGTTTTGAGTGAATACAGCTGCTATTTATACTCTTTTGGGCATTTTCCTGTCAGGCTGTTAAATGTTGCTTTTTGCTGGGGTCATGGGGCCAACTTCTTGACTCTTTGTTTGCTTCCACTCTGAGAAACCAGACATGATAACTAAGCTTGATAGAATTGCCTAGAAGAAAACACACTGAGTATCAGAGCCTGGGAGCTTCATTATAAGAAAGGTACATGGGTTCACGTTATCTTTTAAGGACAAGTTTACATCCTAACTGTTGGCTGGAGTCTGTGTGTCTGAGGCCATTGGACCAATCATCCCCCAAAAGAGGAGTGACCACATTTGGTTTATAAAAATCATGCTGGCAGAACAAATGTGGGTCACAATACCTTTACACGTGTGCATTGAGCTTCGTATTTTGTGAAGCCCTTTAAATATGTCATTGATCCTCAGCATCACATTAGGGGGTAGGTATGGCTTTCCTGTTTTATGAATGAGGATGCTCAGATCAGAAGAGATTACCCGTCTTACCCAAGACCCCTCGGCTGGTCTGCGGCGGGGCCGGCCGTTGTGCCGGGACTCTGGACGGCTGCTCCCGGCTAGATGTGAGGTCTGCGTGACTGCAGCTCCTGTGCGTCTGGCTCCTCCACATGTTTGCTCATGTTCAAAACGCAGGATGTGGGGAAACTGCCTTTAAGTACAATAAAGGAAAACAAGCCCATGAGCTCACAAGGGTTTTTGTTTGGGATGGTACTTGTTTATCTAACCGACTCTCCCCAAATCGCTAATACTGTCTTTGCAGCCAGCAGATGGGCCACCCTGCGTCTGAGACATAGGCGTCTCTCTCTGGAGTTTATAAGGTCATAACACAATCCATCTCGGTGCCTCGTGTTGGGCAAATTTAAGAGGACAAGGGTGACCATGGAGAATGGGCCACCCTGAGGACACCCACAGGGACTCTGGAATTTCTGAGGGGAGCGGGGGCATCTGTAGGATTTTGTGGTACGTGAAGGACTCCCTATGAGTAGACCTCCACAGACAAGGCATTAGCCCCAGGGTAGTGAGGCAACATGGCCTGGGAAAGGGCACACGAGCTTTGGAGTCAGACAGACCAGGGCTGGAATCCTGACTCTGCCACCTGTGTCACCCTGGGTAGGTCACTCAACCTCTCTGGGGCCAGTCTCCTAACCGTGGTGCCTCCCAAAGGCCTGTCCTTTGTGTGACACTGGTTCTCGCTTTATTTCTTTGTTCTCAATGTCCAGCCTTACAGGAATGAGTCCCTCCGTTGGGCTGATGTTGTCAGCGCACATCCGCTGAGATCCCTTTGCCATGTGGGGCCTACCTGCGGCCGGCATCGGCACCTCTCCGTCCGAGGACAGAGCTCAGGGCTGCCGGCATCTGCTTTGCCTGCGCACAGGAGAGCGGGAAGTACCTGGGAGATTGCCCACCCCACCCTCGTTTCCAGAGACAGGTGGGTGCTGAGGCACCAATCTCCCAGTGCCCTTTCCCCTGAGCAGGACAGCTCTGGGTTGTGACTCTCACCAGAGTTCCCTGGTGGGATTGAGCCAAAGTTCTCCCCCGAGTGCCTTGTTTGATGAGATATCCCGGCTGGGCCTCCTTTCCTTTCTGATCCTACTTCCCACTGCCTCACCTGTTTTTCTGGGAGCACTTCCTGATGCCTCACTTTCACATGAATCCTCCTCCAGGGTTGCTTTGGGGACCCCGACTGCAGACGCAGCCAGGGACAGGCTGTGGGGCAGAACCAAGCCGGCGTGCTCAGGCTCCCACAGGGCTTCTCTGCCCAAACTCGTAAGTCCTCCCAATGGGCTGCTTTTTTAAAAAAGAAACTCTAGGAAGTTAACCTTTTAGTAAAGCATTAAGCAACCATTTTTTTAAAAAAGCTCTTTTAGAAAACCATTGACTTATGTTGTGTCTTAAAGGAGTTTTTACATAGATGGTTTTACTCGAGCCTCATTACATGGCTATGTTAGGGAGAAATTACTATCCTCCTTTTCAGGTGAGGAAGTTGAGGCCAAATTGATGGAGTGATTAGATTAAAGTTACCCAAGAGGTGCACGGCAGGATCGGGTGTAGGGACCCAAACTTTCCAACCCCGGTTCAGTACCAGTCTGTAGCACAGAGCTTTGTTTTCGATAGTGTGATTGATGATGATGAAGAGGTATTTTCAGTGCATTTTTATTAGTGTTTTAAACATATTTATTCATCCTTTTGCAATGCTCGCAGAGCCAGTCCACTCCATTGTTCTTAAAAAGGAAAAACCTTTTATGTAACTTTCTCATTATAAAAGTAATTCGTTCTCATCACATAAAATTTGGATTATACAGAAAGAAGAGCAATATAAAAAAAGTCTTTTCTAGACCAGCCTGAGCAACAGCGAGATCCCATCTCTACCAAAAATAGAAAAAATCAGCTGGGTGCAGTGGTGCCTGCCTGCAGTCCCAGCTACTCGGGAGGCTGAGGCGGGAGGATCCCTTGAGTCCAGGAGTTTGAGGTCGCTGTGAGCTATGATGACACCTCTGCACTCTACCTGGTGTGACAGAGTGAGACTCTGTCTCAAAAAAAAAAAAAAGTTTCATAATTCCAACAGAGTTTCTTTTATCTTCTAGTATTTTCTTCTAGTCGTTTCTTTTTTCTGTGAATAGTTATTCCTTTATGTGTTATATACTCAGAATAATTTATTTTTAATTTATACATTAAAAAAATTAAACCTATTAATATAATTACCAGTGCACAATCATCTTTATTGATGTGTGAAGCCACCTTTCTTTTTTCTAATCCTACACTTTTCCTTACAAAATGAGCTTTAAATATTCTGTGCTGGAAAGTAAAACAGTGCTCAAAAAGTGACTGGGTCTTGTCAAAAGGACAAGAGAATCAGCTTGAAGAGGCTTCCACCAGCCAAACAATTTGAGTGCCAACATAATTAGGAAAATAAAGAACAATAAACCACTGAAAATGGGAATCTATGAGTCTGTGCTGATGATAAATAGATCAATAATAGTTATTAAAGAAAAAGTCCTCGTTAGGAAACACACTGAAGTATTTCGGTGCTAAAGGGCATGATATACGCAACTTACTCTCAAAATTGTTTAGAAAAAAATAACATGACTTAGAGAGAATGGCAAAAAAAAAAAAAAAGCATAAAATGGTAACAGTTGGTGAATTCAAGTAAAGGGCATAAGGGAATCCTTTATCCTAATCTTACAACTCTCCTGTAAGCCTGAAATTATTTCCAAACAAAAAGTTAAATTTTGTACATAAATTTGACATAGGCAAAAGAACACATGGAACTTATGTGTGACTAAAGTCCCAGATGATCATACTTCACTACGTGGAAAACTTGGATAACTGGCTTTTTAGATCCAGAAGAAATGGTTTCAGAGGTACCGCTGGGTCCCTAAAGTGGGAAACAGCTCACTCTTGCAACTGTCTTTCCAGGGAACCTGTACACAGCCTGGGTTTGCAAGTTCTGTAGGCCAGGAAAGAAGACCATGTCGACGCTGTTGGAAGCATGGAGTCACAGGTACTTGTTATTCCTCTTTCCATGGAGAGGAATTAGTGTTTTTGAGTGATCAGGAGCATTTCAAAACCTATTTTCATGCTGTTATGATCCTAACAATCAAATGGGAAAAGCAAATAGCACAGAAGGTGGCTGAGTCTGCAGATGGAGGGGAGGGAAGCAGCTTCTCACAAAGGGAAACCACCAGGTGGACCCAGTCCCCTTCCTGGAGTCAGGTCACTCCCCAGGACTGAGGAGATGGAGCCGTTCCTTCCTGTCAGATCAGGTCTTGGTTACAGTAACGACATCAGCTAGATTTACTGAACACCCACCCTGTGCTGGCACCGATATAAGCACTTTGCACGCTTTACCTCATTGACACACGCTTTTTCATTTTGCCTCTCAAAGTCCCCGTGTGTTATCACTGCTATCCCCATTTTACTGATGAAGAAACAGAGCCTCAGGAAGTGAAATGTCTTTCCTGAAGATGTGTATGTAGTAAGCACTGGACTAAAACCACAGTTAGACTGGTTGAACGTGGAAGCTGAGATGCTCTTTCCCCAACAGTTTTAGCCCAAATCCTAACATCTTTATGCTGGTCTGGATGCTGCTGTCCCATGGAGAGCTCTGTGAAAGCCCAGTTAAGGGCCCTTTTGGGGAGAGATGAGTTCTCTTCCCCTTGTACCTCCTTATTCTTGCTTCTCTTCTCTCTAAACCCCACTCTGCCCCACCTAGAACTTTTCTAGCAGGTCCCTTTTTATCCACCCCCACTGCAGCTCTAATTCACCTTCCAAGCAGCTGCCAGAATTATTTTCCTAAAACTCCTCTTTATTATGTCACTCTTCTCTAATGGTGTCACTCCCCTCTGAGAATGTCACTCCCCTCCGATGATGTCACTCACCTCTGAGGATGTCACTCCTCTCTGAGGATGTCACTCACCTCTGAGGATGTCACTCCTCTTGAGGATGGCACTCCCCTCTGATGATGTCACTCTTCTCTGAGGATGTCACCCCGTGCTTAAATATCTTGAAGGATCCTCAGCACCTACAGAATAAAGATCATACTCCAAATGCTGGCATCCAAAACTCTCCAGGGCATGAAGGGATCCAAATGCTCTTTTCTCATTTCCTCCTCTGTATACTCCTCAATGTTCATGCTTTTTCTGTTTCCTCAAAGTGACATGCCCTTACCTGTCCCCGTTCGCCACCCATCAGAATCCTTGACCCAACTCCTGTCTCCTGCATGATGCCTTCTCGATTATTTCCCTCCAATAAGAATCATTCCACGCTTCTGTTTTATGTTACCTTTACTGCATTACCTGCACCTGTGTAGCACCTCCCTCCTTGCACCTCGTTTCTGAATTAAGCATCGATGTGTCTGTATTCCCCTCTTACAGGGCACTTCAGAAGGGAGAGAATGAACTCTCATCCCTCCACTCTGGCAGAGCACGCTGTGTAGAGAAAGTTCTCCATGACTGTTGCTGAAAGAGTTCAAACTGAAATGGCAGAATTTGTCTCATGGATCAGAAATCTTGACTGCAGACTTCATGTTTTCCAGTAACGGCAGCTACTTACATCTATTTAAGCTTCAACTGCTGTCAAAACCTGAAAAGCACTGAGGGACTTCTGCTTTAACCAAACCAGGCTGTCCTTGTTAAATACTGTACTGAAGGTGCTAGATGACAGTTTGGGCTGCAACAGGCATCAGCACTCTGTCATCCATTCTGGGATGCACTGTAGCTTGATGATAATAACACCTGGTCCCAAACATTTGGAGAGCAACTTCGAGGGTCCAGGAGACCCCTCTGTAATTGTCATTTCATTCTAGACCATCTAATTTGCTTTAAGTGAAAACTGATTGATTCCTTCAAATACTACTGAGTTTTATTATTTTTAAATGATTTTCTTGGTGTCTCTAGGTATGAGAGAAGGGAAATAGAGCATCAGGTGTCTTTAGCTGATTTAGAGCAAGGTGACCAAACCTCCTTTCTGCCTGTTTCTGCTAATTCTATTAATAGCACCGCTTTCCCCCACACAATGAAAATGGCCTTGTTCCTTAAGACAGTATATTCTGTTGTTTTTTTTTTAATGACAGGAAAAAGACATTTCATTTTGGATTGTGGTAAACATTGCTTGGAAACCTCCCAAGTTGTTTTCTAGTTTCATACAACTTGGAAAGAATAAATTACAAGTCAGGGAGACAAATATTTGAGAATGATGTGTAGGTTTAAAGAATGTTTACCCAATCCAGAGAAGAATCATTTGCCACTAAAAGGTTCCCCCACCTGTCCCCATCACCATGTCACCCTGCAGAAGGTCAAGTGGCCTCATGCACTGGGCTAATTCCCTGCATTCCTAATCAAGGGGCACAGAGGGGCACGCAAAGTCACTGCTGTCAGGAGCAGCCAGTGGCCAGGAGGGGATTAGGTCCAGAGGCCCACAGACACAGAGGTAATTCAAATACCCTGAACCCTTCATTCAAAGGCTGAAAAGCAGGGGCTGGGGCTTCATCCATTTCGGACAGAACTTCAGAAAAAGAAACAGGTAGATTGACATCTAGCCATCTTTAAAAGAGGTGAGTTCAAATGACTCTCACATAGAATGTTACAGTTTATCACATACATCTTACCAGCCCGCTGAAAAGAAAAGGAGTCTCTCCTGAGGGTTGGGTTGCAGCCCCAGCCCAGGTATTAACTTGCTGGGTAATCCTGGGCAGGTAACTTACCTTCTGTAGGTACTAATTTCTTCTTTTGTAAAATAAGGAATGGAGTAGAAATGTCTAAATTGGTCTCTGATCCTTCCTTTATAACCCACATGACAACTCTGAGATAGGTAGGGAAAAAGGCATTATGCCCATTTTACAGATAAAGAAAACTGAGGCTCACTGAGGAGAAGAATCTTGGTCAAAGTTGCAGTGCAAATAAGTGGGTTTGAATCCCCTAGTTCCTGTGTTCTTTCTATTACATCACAGACCCCATTGCATGTTTGCTGTCAGAACATTTGTACTTGGGAAAAAAGGCATTGCAGGTGAAAGGCTGCACTTAGTGGCAGCCCAGGAACAGATGCTTCCCCCGTAATGCTCAGTCCTTTCTGTTTAGGGGTTTAAAATGCTGGCTTACTGACCTTATGTAAACTTGATTTCCATCAACACCTAAAGAAGATAACACAGACAGACAGAAATAACCCTGGAATGACAGAATGCAGCCATCTTTCTTACACATGTTGACAAAGGACACGCTGAGTCCAAACAGAGAAACACCTGAGCTGAGCAGCACCCCCAGTGGGCCAGGTGAGCGTCAGTGACATGGGTTCAAAAGATGCGAACTCCCTGCACAGCCGCACACCAGTCACCCCGCTGTGAGTGTCACCCCCGTCGTCTCAGTGATCCTTGCAGCATCTACAGAGGTGGGAAACATCATTGTCCCCATTTTCCAGAGGAGGAAACCAAGGCCCTGAGCTTGAGAGCTTGCCCAGAGAGTCCCTGTTTGTGCATTGGAGTTGGGCTGGCCAGATTTGAACCCAGGTCTGTCTGTGTGCAAGGACAAGGTCTCTTTCCATTACCCCATGACCACACGCTACCCTCCAGATTATTCTGGGATAATTTGTAAAATTCTGTAGTCACATAAAAAAGAGGATTCAATGATCATCTTGAACCACTAATAGTAGACGCCTCTGGGGAGGAAAACTGGGTGGATCAAGGGCATGGGAAGGAAGGAGATTTCCTTTCAGCATAGATCTTTCGCACTTTAAAAATTTTGAACCATATGCATGTATTACCTATTCCAATGACTTAATTAAATTTAGCAAAAGGTAATCTAGTATATTAGTGTCCTGTGGCCACTATAACAAATTACCACAGGCTTGGTGGTTTAAGCCAACAGAAATTTATTCTTTCACAGCTCTGGAGGCCAGAAGTCTGAAATCGAGGTGTCAGGAGGGCTGCACTCCCTCTGGAGGCTCTAGGAGACAATCTATTCCTTTCCTCTTCCAGCTCCTGGTGGCCTCAGACATTCCTTGGCTTGTGGCCACATCACTCCAACCTCTGTGGTCACATTGTTTCTTCTTCCTCTTCTCTGGGTACCTTCTCTGTGTGTCTATTTTATGAGGATGCATGTGACTGCTTATAAGACTTCCCCACATAATCCTGGAGAAGCGCTTCCTCTCAAGATCTGTACTTTAATGACACCTTTTGCCATATGAGGGCATAGTCACAGGTAGCAGGGATTACGATATGGACATACCTTTTGGGGGCCACCACACTAGAAATTAGCAGGTGAATCTCCACTTCTTCCCTGTCAGATGTTAATTTTTCCCCCTGAGTGTATCCCTTTGCATAGGACACTTGTGCCTAAAAACAGGTTTGAATTGGAGATTTGAATCTTATCTCTGGTGTTTCTATGGCCTTCTTGAAGAGTTATGTGCACAAGTTTGGGAGTCAGCCTGATGGGGTTTCTAATCTCAGCTCCTTCATTTGCCACCTAGGGGCCTTTGAAAAGATCAGTCTGCCCATTTTGCCAGACTGACTCCCCTAAAGCACAGTTCTGATGATGTCACATTCTCCTTTCAGACCTTTAGTGGCTCTCAGTACCCACCAAATGAACTACGCACCCCTTGCCTTGGCGTTCAAGGCCTCCTGAGCTTCCACGGCGCCCCTGCTGAGACCCTACATCCCAGGCACGTTCATCTCATGACAACGTGGACTTGCCTTGCTCTTCCCTGCTTCCCTGCCTTGCTCACACTCTTCCCCCACGCAGAATCCCTTTTCCTCCTCATCAACACGTGTTGACATCCTTCTCCTCCATCAAAGCCCAATCAAATGCCACCTCCTCCATGGCATCTTTTCATCTGGACAGAATCTCTACCTGCATGACCCCCTTGGCCCACTGCACGCCCTGCGCTGTGTGCTGGACCTGCCTCTCCCCTGGTCTCGTCCTGCCCTGGTGAACCGCGGGCTCTTGCAGGAAGGAAATAAATGCACATCTTATACGCTGCCAGAAGATGAGTGTTCAGAGCCGTTTCTCAAGTTGAATTAATGTAGAAATAATAGAACCTCTACTAGAAGGATCCTCAGTGATCATGTGTTCGAAAGCCCTCATTTTATAGGTGAGGAAACCAGACCCGGACTGGGAAAGGGCATGTTCTCCATTCTGGCCTTTTAGTAATTTGAGGGGATTAGAAGAGAAGATTGAAAGCCCCGACTGGGAGCCCCCTTAGCCTCTGGCTTGGGATTCTGTTCATTTGTAATGATGGCGGATGGCAAAGGGCATGTATTACACGGTGAAATTTGTTTGTTTTAAAGAGACATATATACTGAAAAATTGGATCTTTGTGCCACAAGCAACTGGACCTAGACCAAAACCTCCTTGCAGTTTCTACAACAGTGATGTTTTGTTAAAAATAAAAAACCCTATAGTACACCTGTTAAAAAAATAAATAAATAAAAAAAATAAAGAGACATATATAATCTGGTTTCTTTCTCACTATGTTCTAGCTGTTACCAGCAAATTCCAACTCTAATCTCACACTTGGCTTGGTTAGAATGCTCTTTTAATTTCGCCATATATATATATATATATGCATGTATATATATATATATATATATATTAACCTTTCCTTATTCAGCTTTAAGCCAGAGCAATCCTCCAGATTCAAAGTTTTGGAGCTATCTTTGACAGTCCCACATTAGCATGGGAAACACAGGCAGGAAAATGCAAGGTGCCTTATCTAGCAAACCCTTTCAGTCATGTAAAACCTCAGAAAGGCAAACCAGTTTCTGTTATCATGTCTGTGTTATCTGGCAGGGTGTAAAGAGAGTGAAGCTGAAAGGCAGAGCAGAACACCTGTGGCCATTATGTAAACCGAGCCCCTTCCCAGCCCTGCATGCCTTCTGCTCCGCACCAGTAGGCGTAGGCGGCAGGTGAACGTCCAGCAATGGAGGGCCCAGAACTAGGGCTCAGATGAGTTGACTGGGGAATTAGAAGGATTTTATAGTAAGTCTATTAATTCTGTTGGATTGCAATATCTTCCAACTCTAAACGGCCAAGGCTAGCTGAACTATGGTTTGACATTCTACACGGCATTTTATGCTGCCTGGAAGCAGAGGTGCAGGTCTGCATAGAAAGGGCAAGGGCCAGAGATTTGGACCAAAGCCCAGGGCTTGGATTCCGGAGCAGTCATATACCAGCTTAAAAGGATCTTGGCCAAATCATGGAAGCTCCCTGAGCCTCAACTACCCGATCTGTGAAAGGTTCTCATCAGGACCACATTAGATTGTGTTTTTGACCATGTGTTCAGGCTATAAGGTAATATGCACTTGTTCCTGTTATTGCCAACTTGGGAGAAAAGGAAAAGCAAAATATGGTGGTTGAGGGGAGGCCATTTATCTGGATTTTCTCCATTACCTGAAGGTCGAAATCACCCATCTCTCCTAACCTCAGTCCTTTGACTTATGACTGAAGGAAGGGACAGTCCCAGCACCTGGAGTGGGAAGAGCTGGCAGGGGAACCCAGGTGGACTTAGCTGTGGGGAAGGGGTGCTGCTGGGGGCAAGAGGCCACCCCACTGATGCTCAGGGCCATCATCTGAGACAGCCTAGACCTCTCTGCGTTCTATGAGGAACATCTTATTTACTCCTCTGGACCCCAGATATTTGAAACCACCATGATCTGTTGGAAGGCAGAGAGTCTTAAATTGTTTTCATTGTTTATACATTTATTGAATATAAAAATGAATGCCAATACTCTTGCTAAAATGTTAAGTCAATGAAGTAAGACAAAATTACAAAGTGGGATCTCAACTATGTGAAAACTGTATACGCATAGAAGAAAAGACTTGATGAAAATGTTAATAGTGATTGTATTTGAGAGAATAGATAATGTACTTTCTATCTGCTTTTCTATATTTTCTAAAAACTTAAAAGGACTAGTCAATTACTCCTATAATAAAAAAAGACTCAATTCAGAAATATTTTAATGCCTCCAAGGGATAATCCATTTATATATTTTCATGAGAATTACATAAACTTCAACAAAATTATTGATTGATATTAACAATACTTAAAAATCTGAAAACAAGATATTTTTTGAATATTAATAAAGATAGATACCAAGTCTGAGTTACTCAAAAGTGCAATATAGTGAAAGTATATTACAATAAATTTCTTACACACTAAAAATACCTGGATGAGAAAAAAGTATTCAGTTTCTGAAAATAGTATACTCATAATAAGGATACATTTGATACATTTGAAAGCACAGCACACATGTAAGAGAATTTGGGAAGCTTCTTGGGGTTTGTTATAATAGAATTTAACCTGCATCTATTTAAGCTCAAAAACATTGGCAACATTATTCAAAGTTATAAACTGGAATTAATGGTGGAATATATTAATGTTTTAAAATATTGCAATTGTTCCTAATAAATATATGTAATTGAAATATATGTTCCATAGCAGAACTAAAAAATTTAAGTTCCTTGGGACTGTCATTTGGTAAGAGACCTTGAATGTTACCTGAGAAAGGGTTCAGTGGTCAGAGACATTAAGTAAATCCTAGATTAAGACATTCAACTGGCTCATCCTTGCACAACTTCTTGGAGACTCAAATATACTAATTTTCACTGAAAATCTCCAAAAGGGGTGTGCAATATTTAGCATTAACCAAAGCATTTGACCAGAAAATATATATTTTTTAATGCTCCACAAAGGAGATTTCACATTGGGTTAGGCAGTGCCATAGGCACGTAAAGACTTTTCTTTTTTATCTTTTCAATTTTAATTTTGAGGCCATGAAGCAGAGAGTTTGTTTCTCTCTACTGTCACAAAAGGAGTATTTTGTGAATTTGAAGCCCATGTTTGGATCACAATAAACAATTGAATAAGTCGTGTTACATGGAAGCAAATCCCAGTTCCCGCTGTCGGGTTGAGTCTCATTCCAAGTCATCCCCCGTGCAGGAGTTTGGCTCTGATGAGACTCTAGAAAACCAGAAAGGACTTTTGCGCTTCATCACAGGTTCCATGCTTTGACCTCCTTTATAAACAGGCTTAGGACTGACATGCAACCCTGCACCTCTCCCCTGCCCCCCAACACACAAAAGCACACCCTTTGCTGGCATGCGAAGCGTGCTTAGAAAGGGAAGGAAAAACCCAAACCACAAAACCCCACATTCCTTTCAAGGGCTGTCTGTGTACACACCCTGGACCTTTGACTCCCTTTCTCTGGTGAATGGGGTTTTTCGAGGCTTTGTGTCAGGAGGGACTGTTAAGATGCAATTCTAACCTGTCCTAGGCTTAGGATTTCAGCATTTACCCTCTAGGGACTCTGTTTTTTTCATCTGTAAAATGGGACCTGTCTAACCTCCTGGGATTGTTATAAGGATAAAACAGCCTCTCTTACTTTCTGGATCACTTATTAAGTCAATCTTTGTCATCTCACCAAATGCAGGGCTTCCATCCATTCTAAAGACTACAAAATGGCAAAGCTAATGACAAATGGAAAAAAAATGGTAATATTTCACAGGATGGTTAATATCCATAATATATAAGGAGTTCTTATATAAAAATTGAAAATAAATAGGCCATTAAAAGATTGGCAAAGCCAAGAATATGGATTTATAAAAGAAGCAGCACAAAAGGCTAAAAACACAAAAACATATTTTTATGCTCATCTTTAAATAACTAGGTTATTAGACCTGTTCCTAGATGGTGTTTTTTTAGTGTGTTAATAATAAAGCTCATATTTTACTATGTCATATTCTGAGACAGGGTCCACAGGCTTAATGAGGGGACCAGAGGCCCGTGGCAAGGAATCCCTCAACTGTAGGAATCTGGTCAAACGAAGTCTGGCATATCCATAGAATGACATGCTGTGTAGCCATTAAAATTGATGTTGTAGGTAAGGATGTAGAACAATTGCAACTCTCATATGCTGCAGGTGAGAATATAAATTGATGCAACCATTTTGGAGACTATTAGCATTTTCTCCTAAAGCTGAACACGTGCATACTCTGTGACCAGCAGTTCCACTCCTAAGCACAAAAGCAACAGAAATGTATACATATGTTCACCAAAAGACATCTAAGGAATGCTCATAGTAGCTAAAATAGCCAAAACTTGGAAACAACCCACATGTCCATCAACAGTAGAATGAATAAATTGTGATATATTTATACAAAGGAATACTATAATATATATGGCAATAAGTGTGAATGAACTGTTGCTATATGCAACAACATGAATGAATCTCATTCACGTACTGTTGAGTGAAAGAATATGGGCATGAAAATAAACACTGTATAATTCTACCATAGAAAGTTCAAAAACCAGGCAAAACCAATTTTAGAAATTAGAAATCAGGATCATGTTACTTTTGAGGGGAGAGGTGACAGAGAGGATCCAAAAGATTTTGGGAGATGCGAGTGATGTTCTCTTATTTTATATTGGTGATGGACATAGAAGTAGAGTCAATTTGTGAAAACACTTTGAGCTTTACACTTAGGATTTTTGCATGTTTCTGTTTTTATGTTCTACTTTGATCAAAAACCTGCTTAAAAATCATGTTGTAGAAGCATTTTAATGACATGGAAAGATATTTCATGTTGTCATGTTCTGTTAAAAATACAGGTTACATTCTACTAAGTGAAGTATCCCACGAATGGAAAAATAAGCACCACATGTACTCACCATCAAATTGGTTTCACTGTTCATCACCTAAGAGCACATTTAGGAATAACATTAATCGGGTGTCGGGCAGATGTGGTGGGGGAAGGGGATGGGTGTATACATACATAATGAGTGCGATGCGCACTGTCTAGGGGATGGACACGTTTGAAGCTCTGATGGAGGGCAAGGGGGGGTAAGGGCAATATATGTAACATAAACTTTTGTACCCCTACAATATGCTGAAATTAAAAAAAGAGAGAAAAAAATAAAAAATAAATAAAATTGCACAAAACACACAAAAAAATAAAAAATAAAAATACAGGTTACTATTGGTACAAACTGTGTGTGTAGTATACCTCCATTTTTTCCCTTAAGAATCATCATACATATACACTTTTAAATGCATGACATAAGTTTAGGAGGATATCTAAGTGAACTGATGGAAGTTATTGCTTCTGGAAAGCGAGACTGAGAGATATATTTATTTTTTACTTTATGCCCTTTTGTGTCTTTTGAAGTTTTAACTGTGTACATATATTGCCAATTCAACAAATAAATCAGATTACAAAACTGTATGATCTCATTTTTTGTGACAATAAAGGACTGGTATTATTCTACCAATATAAAAATGATAACCATGTTTACCTCTAGGTAATGGGATTATGGATGTTTTTTATTTCCCTTTTAAAAAAAATCAGTATTTTTTTTTCAGTCTTCTAGTGTGGACGTATATTTCTTTTGAGAATGAGAAAAGTCATTATAACCCTTTTTGCAATTCAATCTTTCCATTGGTGTTATTGTGGCGTAATTTGCATGGAGTAAAATGCACTGATTTTTAAGTGCACAGTTCAATGAGTTTTACAAAGGTATGTTCATCCATGTCATTGCCCAATCAATCCAGACCTAGAATGTTTGCATCCCCTAGAAAGTTCCTTTGCATCCCTTTTAGTCAACCTTCCTCTTGCCTAAGACCTAATTTCTACCACCATAGCTTAGTTTCATCTGCTCTAGAACTTCAAAGAAATGGAAATTATACAGTACGTACTCTTTCTATGTCTGGCCTCTTTCACCCAATATAATGCTTTTGAGATTTATGTTTCTGTGTGTATCAGTAGTTCATTATAATTTCTTTTAAATGAAGAGGAACGTCTTAAGTGGCTGCTTTCTGATCACCATCCCCACAGAAACTAATCCTCCGCTGCGTCTCCCGGCACGTGCGCTGCAGGCAGGAGCGATCCTGCAACCTTCACATCCCGGGAGGAGAGACAACACCCCCGCCCCATCCGGGCCTGCCTCCTCCTCTGGCGGCAGCGCCGGTCTCAGGTGAGAGCCACCCTGCTCGTTGCCATTGTTCTGCGAGTGACAGCCTCGGGGGCAAATGGAAAGCCGTCAACCTGAGGGCTGTCAACGGCAGACAAGAATTCCTTTCTTTGTCAGGCTGGGTGGTCTCCGTGGCTTCAGCGTCAACCCGCACAAAAGATGATAAGCATCGTGTGCACTTGCAGGAAAACATCGCCGCCACCCAGCAACTCTAACCGCACTCCTTTGTAAGGCCAGGATTAGCCTGTACGTGGCTTCCCTTGCCTGTGTTTCAATCACCAAATCCCAGCCCCAGCGAGGGCATCCAGAGGTCGTTTAGTCCATGCCCCCCAACCCCGACCCACACCACCTGCGTGCTTCATGACATCTATTTGTCCCAGAAGCTTATAGACAGCTGGAAGGTCCCTTTAGAGATCTGGCCCATCCCTCTCAGTCTACAAGAGGGGGGCCAGACAAAGGCTGTGACTTGCCCAAGGTCACGCAGCACAAGGACTAGGGCAGGGACAGAAACCCACGTTCTGCAAACCTACCTCTTTGGGGGTACTCTTTCCACTACTCCAAGCTGCTTTTAAAAATAAATGCCCCTTGTAGTACAATGTAAAATGTAATTTCTAACTTTTCAATAAAAAGGAAGAGAGAGAGAGAGAGACAGAGAGAGGAGAGAACCTGCGTACTCGGTGGACCTCCTGCAGTCTGCGTAGAGGCCGCCTTTGTGGCCGGGACACCTGAGGCTGGTTTCTTTTATAGAATAGTTTGGTGCCCTCTACTGGCTGTCAGTAACAACAACACTCACTATTTCCAAGACATCTAGGGCTCAGGAAGGACATTCAGCCTGCACCATTATTTCTGAGTTTGGATCCAAAGAGGATGCCTGGAGAGTAGTCAGTTTTATCCCTATTTTATAGATGAGGAAATAGAATCTCATAGATATTAAATAATCTTCCCAAATTGACCAAGCCTGGATTCAAATTCAGCCCTGTGGGACTCCACGTTCCTTCCACTCCTCTGTGTCAGTAGTGTGCGTCATGATGCCATGCAGTGGGTATCAACACCCCTACTGCACACACAGAGAGGCCTAGGCTGGGACAACAGTGACTTGATCAGGGCCACAAGTCCACTGAGCTACGTGCTAGTTGTTCACAGTGCCAGGCTGCCGCCAGACAGAGAGCCGCATGCCAAGTCCACAAGGGAACTCCTTCCCTGGGGCAGCTTTCATCCCGAAGAAGAATTGGGAGGTTGCTGTGTTCCCACTCAGGGTGCCCAGGGCATCTCTGGGCCTCTCTCTGTCCAGCCATGGGTGAGGAGGAGGCTCTAAGGGACTCAGAGATAAAGAAAACACATTTTCTACCCATAGGGAACTCACCTCCATGGATTCAACAGAGGCTGTGCAACTGAGCCCTGGGGGTGAATGATGAGTGAATTAATGAATGAATGAGTGGCCCAGAGACTAAGGTGAGGACCAATGCAGAGGCTGTGCAGCTCGGGGTGGTTGGACAGCATGCTATAAAGAGATTGGTTTCTATCTAAACTGAGGCATCGATTTCTATTAGTCACAGTCGGAGAAGGCTGCTCCCATGGGAGTGAGCCCCACATCCCAGGGACGTGCAAGTAGAGTTCAGAAGACCACAGCAGAGTTGTGGCAAAGGGGTTTCAAGCCTATGTATGTTTTTTAAGCATTGGCATCAACATTTAGAAATTGGAAGATTTCACATAAAAATCCAGATTTTTAGCTCCTCTTTGACAGAGGGAAAGATTTGGCCTGGTGGGCCTGCTGCAGCCGGTCATCGCTGCCCCTCACCTGCTTATTGTCCCCCCCAGCACTGAGCAGTGTATCAGAGAGACGCCTGCACTCCCATGTTCATTGCAGCGCTATTCACAGCAGCTCTTCCCTCCCCACCCTGGCCATATGAGCAGCTCTCTAATTCCCTGGGCAGTGTCCAGATGTGGTCTGAGCAGCCCCAAACAGTGGGACACTGCTTTAGTTCTCGTCACCTCCGTTACATCACCTCTTTCTAGCAGTTGTATCACAATGTTGGTTCCCACTCAGTTTGTGACCTTCAGATTATGCCATGCTTCTCAGGAGAGGTCTGCCCTTACCTAAACTGAAAATCATAGACACTGAAGGTTGAACATGATCCTGGAGGTCATCGAAAGCAGCCTCCCACACATACAGAAAGAGACCCTTTCATCAAATACCCTTACAGAATTTTTGAACCAAAGTGAGGAATTTTATATTTGACTCATTGTTCCATTCATCCAAGAATGGATCTTGATTTTAATCACAAGACACATTAACCATCCTTTCCAGTTTTATGTCATTCATAAATTTGATTAGGACAATATCTATATTTGGTATTACATACTGGTTATGCATTCTGTTTACCAAGGTGACACATAATCATTGCAGAAAATTTAGAAAATACAGAGTGCACAAAGAAAACAATTAAAATCTCTGGGACATGCCTGTAATCCTAGCACTCTGGAGGCCGAGGTGGGTGGATCATTTGAGCTCAGGAGTTCGAGACCAGCCTGAGAAAGAGCAAGACCCCGTCTCTACTAAAAATAGAAGGAAATTAGCTGGACAACTAAAAAAAAAAATATATATATATATATAAAAATTAGCTGGGCATGGGGGTGCATGCCTGTAGTCCCAGCTACTTGGGAGGCTGAGGCAGTAGGATTGCTTGAGCCCAGGAGTTTGAGGTTGCTGTGAGCTAGGCTGATGCCATGGCACTTTAGCCTGGGCAACAAAGTGAGACTCTGTCTCAAAAACAAAACAAAACAAAACAAACAAACAAACAAAAAACTCTGGGATATCTAGAATATACGAAGAACACTTACAATTCAATAATAAAAAGACAACCCAATTTAAAAATAGACAAGAGACATGTCTTCAAAGAAGATATACCAATGGTCAATATACACATGAAAAAATGTTCAACATTGGTAATCATTAGGGAATTGCAAATCAAAACCACAGTGAGATACCACTTCTTACCCATGGAATGGCTATAATCAGAAAGAAGATAAGAAGTGTTGACAAGGATGTGGAGGAATTGGAGCCCTCATACACTGCTGGTGGGAATGCAAAATAGTGCAGTCACTTTGAAAAACAGTCTGGTGGTTCCTCAGAATATTAAATATAGAATTACCATATACCCCAGAAATTCCGCTCCTAGTTCTATGCCCAATTAAAATGATAATATACATCCACACAAATACTTGTACATGTATCGGAATCCGGGGTTTCGGCACCACAGATATCAGGGTGGAAGTCTGCCCTCGGTTCTTGGTGTGCTCTTGGTCAAAAAATGACTAGACACACCACAGTGTCAAGTCCAGACTATTATCCCAGTCCTCTGACTCCTTTCTTGGAAAAACCGGCAAGGCCAACAGATGGAGTAACCTCAGGCAGGGAGCAGTTTCACAAGAGCAACTCTTTATCGTAGAATAAAACAGGTCTGTCTCTGCGAGTGGAGAAAGACAGACCAACTCACTCACTGCCCCACTCACTTTCTGACTTCTCAGATTATTTCCTTTTATTAGCCCAGTCGGGAGGAGGGCTCTTGGGAAATGTAGGACGTTATCAAATGATCAACAGGTGTCCTGCAAGTTCTATCTATGAGCTCCCTCTAAGAAAGCCCACCTGGGGTGGGAGTAAACAGCAGTGCAGATTCAAGCTAATGGCATATTAATTACCCTTAGGTTACTCCAGGTCACTCTCTAAATCTTATTATGCTTGGGCTGGGGAATTCCTAGGTTGATAAAACATTCCCTCCTTCCCCAGTTATAGCAGTTGCTCGGGATAGGATTAAGGGTGGAGCATCACAAAAAAACAGAGTGCCCCCCCATCCTTCTTCCCAGTTAGACCAAGTGCTCAAAACAGCGCCAAAGCAGGGAACCCTGTCCTGAGAAGAGCCAGAGATCCTATCTATCTACCTGACACATGAACACTTATAGCAGCATTATTCATAATAGCCAAAAAGTGAAAACAACTCAAGGTCCATCAGTAGATGAATGGATAAATAAAATGTGTATACCCATATAATGAAATGATATTTGTCAGTAAAAAAATGAAATATCAATATATACTACAACAGCAGTCTCCAAACCTTTTTGGCACCAGGGACCAGTTTCATGGAAGACAATTTTCCATGTACTGCTCACCTGCCACTCACCACAGATGGGGGCGGAGTAGGGGTAGGAGGTGGAGCTCAGGTGGTGATGTGAGTGACAGGGAGCGGCTGTAAATACAGATAAAGTTTCACTCGCTTGCCCACCACTCATCTCCTGCTGTGTGGCCCTGTTCCTAACAGGCCACGGACCGGTACCCATCCAAGCCCTGGGGGTTGGGGACCACAGTACTACAACACATATCAGCCTTGAAAACATCATGCTAAATGAAAGAAGCCACACACAAAAGGCTATGTATTATATGATGCAATTGATATGAAAAGTCCAGAATAGTCAAATCTATAGAAACAAAAAGCAAATCAATGGTTGCCCAGGGCCGAGAATGTTTGAGGGGGAGTGGGGGAGTGACTTCTGAGGGCATAGGGTTTGTTTCTGGGGGGATAAGCATGTTCTAAAATTGATTATGATGATGGTTGCACAATTCTGTGAATGTAATGAAAAGGACTGAATTGTGCACTTTAAAATGAGTGCATGTATGGTACGTGAATTATATCTCGACAAAGCTGGGAGACACTACCTTTCATGAGTGCTCTGTGTTGTGTTCTCACTGACGAATGGTGGCTGCAGTGTCAATCACTGGTATTGGCTGGATGTGGGTCCACCCTGGGCAGCTCCTCTGCTAGTCCCTGGATGTAAAGCATCTGGTATCCAGGGGAAAAAAGGGACCGGGTTTGGTAGCAGGTGCCTGCAGTTCCAGGTACTCAGGAGGCTGAGGCAGGAAGATCGCTTGAGGCCAGGAGTTCAAGATTGCAGTGAGCTATGATTGTGCTGCTGCACTCTAGCCCAGGCGACAGAGCGAGACACTATCTCTAAAAATAAATAAATAAATAATTAAAAAATAAGGCATCACCTTATAATATAGAATGGAAGGTTGGAGATGGGGGTGCTTGGAAGATGGGGGTGAGTAGTAAGGGATAGATATCAGAGGAGGGAAGAGGTTGCTTCCAGCTGAAACACTGAACAAAGGCTTCAAGGAGAGGGAAATTGTACCCTGTCAGGTAAGATTGTGACAGGTGGCCATGGATGTGACCAGGGTACAGATTAAATTTTAAGCTCATTGAGAGGAGGACCATGACTAATTCATTGCTGTACTCCTGGTCTTCGGCACAGGACCTGGCTTGGAGCAAGTGTGTAGCAAAGTTTGCTGAATGAATGAACACACAAATGAAAGAATGAGTGAAGGTATGAACAAAGGAATTGCAGGGAGAAAACACAGCACGAGCCAAGCACAGAAGCAGAGGGGTGCAGTACAGGTCTAGAAATTTTGTCCGGTTTGTCTAAAGCATGAAGTTCACGATGAAGATTCATGGAAGGAAAGGCCCCCAAAGGGCTGCTAGAACCAGGTGACGAAAACTTAGAAATACCTGCAACTGGGAATCAATACCTCAAATTTTGAGCAGAGGAATGGCAGGGCCAAAGCTGTACTTTGGAAACGTGGAGCTGTGAGCTCATGTAGAAGACGGATGAGAGGCCTCAGCCTGGAGTCTGGGAGACCAGGTTAGAGGCTGTTCAGGTAAGAATTGGTGGGGGCTGAACTTGGCCAGTTCTAGTGGGCCCAAAAAAGGGATTGAGGCCAGAGACACTGAGCCACTTTCCAGGCATTATAAAAACTATAAAAATAAGTGCTTCCGGTGATAAATATTTTACTTATTCAACAGAACTATAGCTATTAGAGGGTGCACTTGCCAATAAAATTTAAGTGGTTTGTGGTTTGAAGCTACAACCACACTTGGTGTAAAGGCAATTGAAAGGAAAATCCCAATGGGGACAATAAGAGAACAGGAAACCACAAGTGTATAACCGATTGTGTGGACTGGAGTTCATCCACATCATGGGTGAGCCCTGGACCACGTTCATCCTTCCTTGGTCCCACCCAAGATGGGCAACGATAATTCCAGGACCAGGCTCTAGGCAGAGACAGCCTTCTCTGTTGGTTAGCCATGTCGGGTGTTGGCAAGAACCTGGTTTCTGATCCCAGCTCTGTACTAACCCATGCAGGACCAGCACTAGTAGAGGAAGTAAGAGGAAGTAAAAGGAAGAAATTTAGAGACTTGTAATTTGGTGCTTGAGAATATTGACACTGAGGCTGGGCTGTGTGTGCTTGAACTCAGCTCTAGCACTCATTACCTTTATGACCTTGAACAGGTTACTTACAATCTCTGTGCTTTAGTGGTCTCACCTATAAACTGAGGCTGGTGCATATACTCACTGAGAAGTTATGAAGATTAGATTAATTAATACATTTTAAATGCTTAAAAACCACCTAGTATAGAGTAAGCACCATATAAGTGTTTGTTATTGTTGTTATTATTACAATAAATAGTGGCAAAGCTAGACAACACTGGAATAGACTGTTCTAAAGTAGAGTGTTCCCTGTCATTGTAGATGCAGAAATGTCATTGTAGGGTTCAGCTTTGGACCTTGAGTTTTCAGTGTTGGAGAGACATGCAACTGTTTTTTTTCAGTATTATTCATTCAATTTGTTTAATTCCACAAATATTTGCTGAGCAGCTACTCTGTGCCAGATACCATGAGACGGTCGTAGCTCTCCAGGACCTGATAATCCTTGAGGACGGCAGGAGCCATCACTTCTGTGCCCACAACACCAACACATAGGAAGTTCAGAGGCAGCCAGAGAGGGAGTCAGGGCAGACTTCCTGGAAGAGGCAATGAAAACCAACGTGCTCTGGCAATATTCAGGATCTGCGGGAAGCAGCGTGGAACCTGCCCTTGCTGCTCTGTGAGTGATGAAGGATTTTGACTGCCATAACTGATGGTCATTTTTTTTCCTAGGCCCCATCCTTAGGTGACTCATTGGGACTCTCCCACTCCTTACTGCTTTTGGAAAGACAATTCCTGTGAGTACTCAAAATGTTCCCTAAAACTCTCTGAACACACATTTTGTTGATCGAAGCTCCACTATGATGTTTTTGCTTCAATCTCTTTATTCTTTGGTTCAGGAAGGCTGAAATCTAAGTTTCTCCAGAAGGAGGTTTTGCCTGGTCAATCATAGCAAAAAGACCACGTTTCCTGGATTACTAAATCAATGCAGCCTAAGGCAACAGGATTGGGCATAATTTCTGTGTTGTTGCTCTTCCTTCTCCCCGGAAAGATTCCCCCCTTGGCATGTTTCTTCCCACAGGTGTTCCCCTATTGTGAATTGATGCCAGTGATGTTCAAAGTGACCACATTAAGGGGTAAAGCCCCGGGGAATCAGGGGAAAAATAAAAAAGCAAGCCACACGCAGGTACTATTTACTAGATAAAGACAAATGTGTTCACACCCTGTCATGGGCATGAGTAACCCCAGTAATGCACTTAGAGAGGAGGCCCTGTCGGGAAAACCCGCCAAGTTTCTCGTTGCCCTTCCATTCTTATCTGCCTGCTCCTTTTTAGGCTTTGGTTAGGGCCTTCAATTCTTCCCATGCTTTGTTAAGTAACCGTCTTTTAGCCAGGATCACAGTTGGTCTGAGAGATGAGAGAGGTACCAAGTGGGCAGACAGATGCAGTCACAGGTTTGCCCTGAGACTGTGACTTGGGAGAGGCAAGGACACATTCACTGGTCTATTTTCCTTTTGTGCCCCCACCAAAATGACTCATGTGCTTTGCTTTGGGCAAGCCCCACAGCCTCTGTCACTCCGTGGGACACTCGGATCAGGGCATGCACTCTTCCTTTCTCTAAAGAAGGAGTCTCATTTTAGCTCGGTTGAGGCGTCAGCTAACAATTCAGAGCTAGGTACACGAAACTTGCTAACAAAGGTCAGTACACTAAAGAAGAGGGAGTGACTGGCAAAGAAGACCACAAGTTGCCAAGAGTTACAAAACCCCAGGGCCTGAACAGCATCTGAGCTATGGGCCACATCCTACAGCATTCAGGCTTTGAATGCTTTGTTGGGGAGGTAGATCCGGGGACTAATTATTGTTAAAAGGTCACCTCGAGGGAAAACTGTTACCTTTTCCTCCAGAAATACTTCACAGCCTCAGAGGCTCAGAGCTGGAGTCTGTAGAGGTCATCTAGTGTGCTGGCTCTCAAAGTTTGCTGCCCATTAGAATTACTGGAGGGAGGGAGGGGGCGCTTTATAGAATCTTGACACTCAGATCCCACCTCTGACCCATGACATCAGACTCTCTGGGCGTGGGGTGTAAGTACCAGTGTTTTTAAACTCTTCAGGTGCTTCCAATATTCAGCTAAGTTTGGGAACCTGCGATCTGACCCTTACTATTCAAATTGTGGTCTGTAGCTGCAGTACCACCAGGGGGCGTGTTAGAAATGCACATTCTTGGGTCTTACCATGAACCTACTGAATCAGAATATGCATTTTAACAAGATCAGCAAAGAGACTTGTATGTGCATTAAAATTCGATTTTTATTTTTCTTGAAAGATTGGACAATTTGGCAACAACAGGCCAAATTCTCTTTCTGAAACTACCAGCTGGAGTTGTGTAGCAGCTGCCCCCTTGAAGAGGAACCTCCAGGCACCAGTTTGCTTCAGTTCTACACCTGGCTAGGTTCATTCACTGCCGTTACCTACCTGAGCCTAGTGGGAATTTGAAGGTTTTTTTTTTTTTTTTAAATTGTGGTAAAATACACATAAAATAAAATTTACCATTAGTGAAATGTAATATACTCACAATGTTGTGCAATCATCACCTCTACCTAGTTCCAGAACATTTTCATCATCTCAAAAGGAAACCCCCTATCTATGAAGCAGTCACTCCCCATTTTCCCCTTCTCTCAGCCCCTGGCAACCACTAATCTGGGAATCTTCCTGGGTTTGCTTAGTCTGCATGTTTCAGATAAATGGAATCATACAATATGTGGCCTTTCGTGCCTGGCTTCTTTCACTTAGCGTAAAGTTTTCAAGGTTCATTCATGCTGTAGCACGTATCAGTACTTCATTCTTTTTTATGGCTGAATAATATTCCTTTGTAGGATTATACTGTATTTTGTTTAACCATTCATCAGCTGATGGACACTTGGGTTGTTTCCAGCTTTTGGTTATTGTGAATAGTGCTGCTGTGAACATTCATGTGCAAGTTTTTGTTTGAACACCTGTTTCCAGTCCTTTGGGGAATATACCCATGAGTGGAATTGCTGACTCATATGGTAATCCTACGTTTAACTATTTGAGGAACAAACTGTTTTCCACAGCAGTTGCACTAGTTTACATTCCCACCAACAATGTATTAATATGAGGGTTCCAATTTCTCCACGTTCTCACCAACACTTGTTATTTTACACTTTTCTTCTTTTTAAATTCTAGCTATCCAGTGGGTGTGAGGTGGTGTCTCACTGTGTCTTTGATTTGCGGTTCCCTAATGACTAATGACTAATGATGAATATCTTTTCATGTGCTTGTTGGCACATATCTTCTTTGAAAAATTGTCCAAGTCCTTTGTCATTTGAAAATTAGCTTGTTTGTCTTTTTGTTGTTAAGTTGAAAGTGTTCATTATATTTTGTGGATACTGACTCATCAGATATCTGATTGGTAAATATTTTCTCCCATTGTGTGGGATTTTTCACTATCTTGATACTGTTCTTTGATGCACAAGTTTCTAATTTTAATGAAGCTCAATTTATATATTTTTTTCTTTTGTTGTCTGTGCTTTTGGTGTCATGGAATTTAAGATATTTTCACCTAGAGAAGAACAATGGATAGGGAGAAAGAGAGATCTGAGGGGGAAGGAGGTAGAGATGGCGTGAGGTTTCTATCTTCAGTTCAACCAGAAGATGGCAACATGTACCTGCTTTATACAAGGTTCTGCAGTTTTTATGCACATATGACCAACAGATTAGAACTACTGGATTGTGCTTCAACGTTAACCATTGAATATTAGTGGGAAATTTCAGTGTGTCAGGTTGGTCTTTCTAAAAACTTGTCTTAAATGGTATATGTAGTAATTAGAACTTAATGTTTTCTGGTTTCAATTAAGTTTTATTTGTAATAAAGCAAAAGCATACATTTTTGGAAAAGGATGTGATACTTCTTTTGTTCTACTTGCCACACTTTTGGGAAGTCAGGATATTTGGTCCAAATCAAAACCTGCTGTGTCTACCTGGCAGCAGCTCATCCATACTGAGGGAATATTCCATGGAAAAGATAGCCAACTTCATGCATACCAGCCTCGGACTGTGTGTTGCATTTGCCTGAGGTCACACAGCATGTAAGTGAGAGTTTAACACATTGACTGCCACACTAGAAAAAAAAATTTTCCTTGGGGCCGTGGTGTTTTATTATGAAAATAATAAACTTTAAAAACTTTAAAAACAAAACGATCCTTTCTAATTTAATGAAAAATCTGTTATTTTTTATTGTTTTCTGTGCATGAGTGACATGCAACTTGAAAAATAGTTCACACGACTCCCAAGGTGAAGAGATGTGAGTTACATATGCTTCACGAGGCCCGGGACTCAGAACTAGAGTCAAATACAACTCACAGGGCAGTTAATGTGTTAAACATGCGTTCCATCATTTCAAATCTAGGCCATGTGTCCAAAATAAAATCAGATCAATTATCTACTGGTCTCGGTGATTGGCACTACTACTACTAGCTGCCCTCATTTTTTGAAGCTTTTTATGTGCCAGACATTGTGCTGGCACATCTCATCTTCCCAATGATTCAGGAAGTGGTTCCATAGTTGTTCTCATTTTACCACTGAAGAAACTGAACTCAAGGTAAATAACTTGCCCAAGGTCACACAGATTGTATCACAGTTAAGGACTTAACCCGCATCTGACTCCAAAGCCCATATTCTGAACCACCAAGCGGAACATTTTAAAGACGACCGGGTTCTGAAAAATGAGCTCAGTACGAACCCTCCTCCCAGGTTGAAGGTGAGCAGGCAGGTAGGTAGCCCGGGCTTCCGCGCATGCTCAGACCCACGCCCTCCCTTTCTCCCCCGCCCCCTTAGCTGCGCAGGCGTGCTCGCTCCCGGAGGCCGCTCGGTGGAGGGAGCGCAAAGACAGGGCTGGTGAAGGGACCCAGCCCAGGACAGGCCTCGGCGCGCAGTGCGCGTGCGCGGAGCAAAGGGCTGCGGTCCTTTAGGCGAGTTGGAGATGGCGGCGGCCGAGGGCCCCTCGCTGGAGCCAGCGGCTTCAGAACAACCCGCGGAGCTGCCTGCCTCGGTGCGGGCGAGCATCGAGCGGAAGCGGCAGCGGGCGCTGATGCTGCGCCAGGCCCGGCTGGCTGCCCGGCCCTACCCGGCGATGGCGGCTGCGGCTACTGGAGGTTTGGGCCCCGGCGGCGCCTGCCCCTTCCCTCTCCCGGTCTCCCTGGTCCCCAGACGCGCTTGCGCGGGCTGAGTCCCGGGTCCCGGGAGGGAATCCACCCGGCGGGCCTCGTCGAAGAATCCTGTCCACGACCGCAGAGAGATTCTGCGGTAGAACCCAGGCCTCCTGAATCCCGGCCCCGGGCTCTGCTCACTGCACCTGGGCTGCCCACATTCGGTTTTGCGCTTGGAGATGCGGCCGCCCGCGCCGGGAGGTGCCAGCCAGTGCCTGTCAGCGCCTCGGCGCTCCCAGAAAGAGGAATTAGGCAGGTCGTGATTCTGGCCTACATATCTAGGACTAGTTGATGAAAGGGGCAGAGTCCAGTGTTTGTTAAGGAAGAACTTTCAACAGCTAGAGTTGCCAAAAGTGGAACGGTTTACTTCTAGACCTAGCGAGCTTCCCTTTACTAGAAGTGCTCAAATCAAGACTGAAGAATCTTTACTGACATGGAATAGATGACATTCAAATATCAGATGAAGGGACTGGATAGTAAACCTTTAAGATTCCTTCTAACCCATAGATTCCATGAGTCTATATTCTTGGATATGTAACCTGCTACGATTTCTTGGCAAAAAGTAGATACCCGAAACATATTTATTGATTGAAGTAAATTAAGGGCTGATTGCTCATTGCAAATTGTTCTGTTATAGAAGAATTCACCACTGGGGTCAAGTAAAAATAATCTTTCCTTGGGTACCTAAAATACAGTTTGGTTGACAGGCACTTCTTCAGGACTACCTCTAACATGAAGTACTCGTGTTCCTGAGTTTATCCTGTACTGTATGAATAGATGAGCACAGTTTAGAGCTGTATTATCTACTACCCCTTTTTATCAGCCAGAGGTAGGAAGGGAGAGAAGAGCCTGGGGCTGGCTGCATGTCTTGATATTCATACTGACAGCTAAACTGCAAATTCCAGCCACTTTTCATGGTTCTGATCTCATCCTTTCTGCTTTCTAGTGGTTTTCTTTTGTTCCTTTCTCAACTTGAGGCATTCTAGAGTCAGGACAAAAAGTTGTTCATTTGCACTAATTTATTTATATTCATGATTCCATAAAAGTTTCTAGATACGTACTACGGGGTTGTGGAACAGAAAGTGAAAAACAGCAAAAACTGATATTAAATTAAACTTCTGATTATGGAAAGCAAGGTAGAATTGATATTCTGTAAGATTTCTTATGCAGTTACCTAAGAACTGAACTGTGTTGTAGCATTGGGTACAATCCGTCATGTTTCAAGAGTTGTATAAGTGCTGGGATTTTTATCTTTGCAGTACTTTTATTTCAGTGTACTATACACTTTTCGTTTTCACTGTGTGTTATGACATATACCTTGAAAAAGACTGAAAAAAACTTTCTTAGAATGTGGTGCTAAGAGTGATGCTAAGGTCCCGAGGAAGCAGCAAGAGATAGCAGCAGAGAGAAATGGGGATTTGTTCTGGGCATGATTTATTAGCACTGTTCAGGATCCTGCTCAAGTCATGGCATTGACTACTCTACTCCAGCTTTCCCTCTTCTTAATTCTCATTGCACTTATGGTCATTCCATTCATTTGCTGCACTACTGTTTCATGAAGTCAAAATCATATGTTCTTGTATGTTCATCCATTTCTGTCCATCCAGTAGATACTCATGGAATGCTTATTATTTGTCAGAGTTACAGAGATAAAGGCACTCAGTCTAATGAAGGGATGTAGAGAGATAAACAGGCAATATAGTATAGGATGAGAATTGCCATTAACAATGGAAACAAGGATTATAATCTAATCCTTTCATTTAATAGAGGAAGAAATTGAAGCCAGAGAATGGGAATGACTTAAGCAAAATAATACATATTAAATTTGTCTTTTTTAAGATTGAGGTATAATATACATTAATATGTAAAATGTACTGATCTGAATTTTGCCTTGTAAATCCTCATGTAAACACCATAGTGATCAAAATACAGACATTTCCAGAACTTTGGAAGTTTTCCCGTTGCTACTTCCTAGTCAATGTACACACCACTCCCCCTCCGAAGTAACTACTATTCTGAACATTTGGTTAGTATTATCTGTTTTTGAGCTTAATATAAATGGAATCACACAGCATTTGGCTTTTTGCTCAATATAGTATCTGAGAGGTTCATGCATTTTGTTGCACGTGTTGGTAGTTTGTTCATTTGTATGTTACATAGTATTCTTTTGTATTCTACAATTTTTCCATTTTCCTTTTGATGGATATTTAGGTTGTTTCCAGTTGGGGGTATTATGAATAAAACTTCTGTGAGCATTCTTGTATATGTCTTTTGGTAGACATACACACTTATTTCCATTGCGTATATACCTAGAGATGGAATTGCGGGGCTATTGGGGAGGTGTATGTTAAGCTTTAGTAGATATTGCCAAATTGATTTTATCAGTTTACAGTCTCACCAGCAATGTGTGACAGTACTGGTTGTTCTATATCTTCACTATTTAGTATTGCCAGTCTTTTTCTTAGACATTCTTGGGAGAGTGTAGTGATATTTCGTTATGGTTTTAATTTGTAAATTATTTTCCAAATGATTAATGATGATGAGAACCTTTTCATGTGCTTATTGACCATTTGGATACCCTCATTTGTGAAGTGCCTATTAGGTGTTTTGACTATTTTTTTAGGTTGGGTTATTTGTCTTTTACTGATTTATAGGATTTTATTATATCTTAAGGGTATGAGTCTTTTGTCAGATGCACATACATTAGTTCTCCCTTATCTGCAGTTTCACTTTCTGTGGTTTCACTTACCTGTGGTCAACCATGGCTCAAAATATTAAATGGAAAATTCCAGAAACAAACAATTCATCAGTTTTAAACTGAGCACTGTTCTGAGTATCTTGATAAAGTCTCAAGCTGTCCTGCTCCATTCCTACCTGGATGTGAATCTTCCCTTCATCCAGCATATCCCTTTCTGGGTTATCAGATCAAAAAAGCATAGTATATATAAGGCTCAGTACTATCAGAGGTTTCAGGCATCCACTGGGGGTCTTGGATATCCCCCGCAGATAAGAGGAGACTACTGTATTGCAAGTATCATCTCACAGTTTATGTTCTCTTTTCATTCTCATAGTGGTGTATTGATGAACAGAAGTTATTAATTTAATCAAGTCCAGTTTAGCATTTTTCTCTTATGGTTAGTATTTTTTGTGTCCTGTTTAAGAAACGTGGACTACTCCAAATTGTTGAAATTATTCTCCTTTGTTTTCTTCTGGAACTTTTATTGTTTTACTTTTTACATTGAAGACAATGATCCTTTTTTTTTCAATTTCAAAGAATTTAGGGGGTGCAATTGTTTTTTGTTATGTGGATAGATTGTATCATGCTGAAGTCAGGGCTTTCAGTGTATCCATCACCATAATAGTGTACATTGTACTCAATAGGTAGATTTTTATCCCTCACCCTCTCCCATCTTCCCCCTTCTTAGTTTCCAATGTTCATTACAGATCTTTATGACCATATATATCCTTTGTTTAGCTCCCACTTAGAAGTGAGAACATGTGGTATCTGTGTTTCCATTCCTGAGATACTTTGCTTAGGATAATGGTCTCCAGTTCCATCCAAGTTGCTGCAAAAGACATTATTTCATCCTTTTTATGGCTGAGCAGTACTCCATGGTATATACGTATCACGTTTTCTTTATCCACACATCAGTTGATGGACATTTAGGTTGATTCCATATTTTTGCAATGGTGAATTGTTCTGTGATAAACATTCTGGTACAGGTGTCTTTCTGATAAAATGACTTCTTTTCTTTTGGGTAGATACCCAGTGGTGGGATTGCTGGATCGAATGGTAAGTCTACTTCTTTAGTTCCTTGAGGAATCACCATACTGCTTTCCACAGTGGTTGTACAAGTTTACATTCCCACCAACAGTGTATAAGCATTCCCTTTTTATCACAACCACACCAACATCTAGTATAGGACTTTTTAATAATGGAAATTCTGACATGGTTAAGGTGGCATCTCATGTATTTAATTTGTGTTTCCTTGATAATTAGTGATGCTGAGCATGTTTTCATATGTTTGCTGGCCATTTGTCTATCTTCTTTTGAGAAGAATTGTCATGTCTTTTGCTCACTTTTTTATGGGGTTATTTGTTTTTTTCTTGCTGATTTGTTTGAGTCTTTGTAGATTCTGGATATTAGCTATTCACTGGATGTATAGTGTGCAAATATTTTCTCCCATTCTGTAAGTTGTTTGTTTACTCTGTTGATTATTTCCTTTGCTGTGCAGAAACTTTTTAGTTTAATTAAGTTCCATTTATTTATTTTTGTTGTTGCTGTATTTGCTTTTGGGGTCTTACACATAAATTCATTGCCTAGGCCAATATCTGGAAGAGTTTTCCTATGTTTTCTTCTAGAATTTTTATGGTTTCAGGTCTTACATTTAAGTCTTTAATCCATCTTGGGTTAATTTTTATGTATAGTGATAGGTAGGGATCCAGTTTCACTCTTCTGCATGTGGCCATCCAGTCTTCCCAGCCCAATTTATTGAATAAGGCATCCTTTCCCCAGTGTATGTTTTTGTCTGCTTTGTCAAAAATCAGTTGGTCATAGCTGTATGATTTTATTTCTGGATTCTCTATTCTGTTCCATTGGTTTATGTAAGACAGTAATCCATTTTAAGTTTGCGTGTGTGTGTGTGTGTGTGTGTGTGTGTGTGTGTATTATATATGGTAGAGTCAAAGTTTATTTATTGAAAAGACCATCTTTTCCTACCTGTGTAGTGGATCCTTTGTCATAAATCCCAGCACCATTTATTGAAAAACTTATCCTTTCTCATGGAATTGCCATGGAGCCTTTGTTGTTAAGTTAAATGACCAAATATACGTATGTATATTTCAGGACTCTCTCTTCTGTTCCATTGGCCTCTTTGTCTCTGTGCCAATACCTCAGTGTCTTAATTACTGAAGCTTTATAGTAAGTCTTTAAATCTAATAGTGTAAATCCTCCAATTTTGTTCTTCAGGTTTATCTTGGCTAGTCTAAGTTCTGTCTATTTACATATAAATATTAGAAACAGGGTGTCAGGACCCCCTCACCCCACCCACAGCCCACTGCTGGGGCTTTACCTGGCATCACCTTGAATCTTTAGAAAAATTTTGGGATAACTGATATTATTACAATATTAAGGCTTAAAATCTATACATGGTGTATTTTTCCATTAATTTAGGTATTCTTTGATTTCTCCTAGTGTTTTGTAGTTTTTGGTGTAGAGGTTTTACACCTCTCTTCCTAGGTTATTGCTATTTCTTAATTTTTTTCTCTTTTTATTTCAATAGATTTAGTAGGTATAAAGTGGTTTTTGTTAAATGGGTATATTGTGTAGTATGTTATTTCTTAATTCTAATTGTAGATTCTTGTGGCTATTTTAATACATAGTCACATCATCTGTGAAAGAATACTGTTTTATTTCTTTTTTTTCCCCAACCTTTATGCTTTTTTGGTTTTCTTGCTGTATTATACTAGCTGGGACCTTCAGTATGATGTTGAATAGAAATGCTGATCATGGACATCCTTCCCTTATTTGATATACAGGCATTACCTGAGTTACGGACAACCCCAAGTTATGGCATTGTCTATAAGGTTGCTTACCCACAGAATCACTTTCGTCTTGAATTTTTTATTCAATTTTGTGAGTCTGTGTGTGCCCTTATGACCATGCCTCCAAAGTGAAAGTCCCCTGCAAGTCCAGGTGAGCCTGCAGTGAAGAGAAAGGTGATTAAAATGGAAACAAAAGTAGAAATAAGCCTTCAGAGAAAGGCCAGATGCCATCATTCATTGGGAAAGCATTAGGGTTCAGTCACTCAGCTGTTGGAATAATTATCAATTATAAAGGATAAAGTGAGAATAATGGAACACATGAAAGGCAGTGCTCCAATGAAAGCATCAATTATAATTTATTTTTTTTAAGACAGAGTCTCTCTCTGTCACCCTGGCTAGAGTGCAGTGGCATCATAGCTCACTGCAATCTCTTACTCCTGGGCTTAAGCAATCCTCTTGCCTCAGCTTCCTGAGTAGCTGGGACTACAGGTGTGCGCCACTGTGCCTGGCTGATTTTTCTATTTTTGGTGGAGATGGGGTCTCACTCTTGATCAAGCTGGTCTGGAACTCCTGAGCTCAAGCAATCCTCCTGCCCTGGCCTCCCAGAGTGCTAGGATTACAGGTATGAGTCACTGTGCCTGGCAAAAGCACCAATTATTACTAAGCAGTGTAGTGGATTAATTATTGAGTTTGAAAGGTCATTATCAATTTGGTTAGAAGATCAAAATAAGCGTAACATTCCTATTAGCCTAGCCCTGATGCAACATTAGGTAAATGTTAATCTTTAATATTCTTTTTTGAAATTTCTCCTAATTCCTATCTAAACTTTTTATATGAGTTTCTTTTTATGTTCTGTTTGTTTGAATTAAAAGAAAAAGCACAACAGTTTCCATAACTTAATATTACAGGACAGGTGTATCATTATTATTACAGTATTACACTGTATTGTCATTACCACATGAGCCATTATAGCTCATGACAATAATTATCATTATTATTACCACCATATATGCTTTGTTCATCAGGGATCTGAGTCACATACAAATCCAGCCTAAAGACATTCTTAGGAATGTATCTTGTCTGTAACCTGGGGACCTCCTGTATATTGAATTTAAAGAAATTTCCTATTTGTGCACAGGGGAACATATGGGCTTACCAAGTTTGATTATTGACCATTTTTACTTACTTTTTGTAGGTGTGACTAATGTAAAAGCAGCCCCAAAGATAATTGACACTAAAGGAGGTTTCATTTTGGAAGAGGAAGAAGAAGAACACAAAATTGGAAATGTTGTTCATCAACCAGGTAAAGTGAGTTTTTCAGAAAATAAATATTTAGCACACTTATAACTTTGACTCAAACAGTACAAAAGCAATTTATGTAACCAAAACATTTGTACCCCTGTAATATTCTGAAATTAAAAAAAAAAATCTAGATTGGTTATTTTGTGTAATATGCATAATTCTTTGCAAACTGATGCTAAATAATGCCACACTTACCTTAATCTGTGAGCAGATTAACTTTATAAGAGTAACAAAGTTTGACAGTTTTGCTAATAATTAAAAAAAAAAATCAAAGAAACACCTATACATATGGAAATGATTGTTTAACTTGTGGTTGGTGTATTTAGGGGTTGATGCTCTCTGTTACTCTATGATAGGCAGGGACAGCCAATATATAAATATTCAAAATTATCTTGATAGGCTGAAATGAGGGGCCAGAACCTAAGAGATAAAATTTAGGACATTCTGTTATTTATTTTTGGAGAAACAAAGCAATTTACAAAAGATAAAATAGGGAGACCTGGCAGAAAAATAATGTAATTATTATCTAAGGTTAACACTGGTGAATCATTTATATATACACATATCCTCAGAATGAGGGTAATTTTACCCTCTTTGAAAAAGATAAAAACACTTTATTTGATCATAAGTTAGGCAGTAGTGTAATATAACAACTTAAAAAACCCATTTCAGGCTTTAGCTGCAGCAACAAAAGTGTTGTGTATTCATCAAGGCATTAATAGTAGCCCTGTTCTAGTCTGTGTGTGTCTAAATGTTTTCAGAAGCTGAAACTTGAAGGATTAAAATATTTGTTTTTATTTTGTGTGTTGTATTTTAAGAGGGATATAGGCAAGCGTATAGTGTCCAAAAAAGGGTGGCCAGAATAGAAGTCTTGAAATTGACATATGAGGAACAGTTGTCAAAACTGGTTAGGTTTAACTTGGAGAATACTTCCAGCTGCCTGCAAATGCAAGAGGCACTCCTTCATGGTGGAGGGAGCATACTTAATGGTGATTTGCTTTAGAGGGCAGAACCTGGAGCAATGGATGACAATTACAGTGAGGGAGATTTCAGCCCATCATAATAAAGGTGTACCTTAAGTGTATTTAGCACTTGGCACTTAGAATGTTGTACATATAACAGGTGAGCCTCACAGTGACTCTGAAATAGAGAAACTTCTTAACCATGTGAATTACTGCCTCTAACTAGCAAAGCATT